>NC_140615.1:35107785-36396535 GCF_057381915.1 Diplotaxodon limnothrissa
TTTAGATCGCACAAGGAAAAGTACAACTACACTGCTTTCATCTGAGTATAAACAGCTTTTAAAGGCTGTGAAAATTATACTGTAAATACTGATGCATAATTTAAATAAATTGTACATATCATGTCTACTGGGACCCACACTGAGGGTTAACCTCGTTGACTTAATGTGACTGGAAAAACAATCACTATTGTACTTGACTCGACTGTCCAAGAGGCAATGCTGTTTAATTTTTAACACGTTTATAAATATGATTTCTCACAGCAGAGGGCCGTAGGTGGATGAAACAACACAGGAAGATAGCAAACAACAGCGTGTGAAGACTGCAAGACTCAGAGGACGAGTAAAGATGGATGGATGTGTGTAAATCTGTGATTGATTTCTCTGAAACTGGGGGATTCAGATGGATTTCAGAAATCTGTTCGCTCCCTACAAATGAATGTTCTTTCCCTCCTGTCACTGGTAAATACTCATTTCCAGCAGAACAGAATCCATTCAGCAAAATGAAAACAGAGTCCCACTGCTTACTGCTTTTTCAGTCTTTTATTGTGCAGTTTCAGCAATAAGGTGGAAAAACAGGACTAGAGAGGATTCTTTGGCTCACCTATCACTCCTAAATATAATTCAAACAATATATATGTAGCAAGTAACTTTTATAAATCACGCTGGGAAAATAGGAAGTTACTTAAGCTGACTACAGTTAAGTCCAAAAATGCCCTCCTTAACATTTTCCAAAGTCATCCGGTCTTTGGAGTCTTTGCTAGAGCGATTCTGGGTCACGGGCCTTATGTTTACCACCCCTAGTCATAGGCTTACTTTGTTTCTTACCATCCATCCATTCTCCTGTATCATTAAACACCATCTAATAATTTTTAATGCTGTGGAGCTTGCTGTTGAACATAAAAATAAAATAATAGCAGAACATGAACACTAACAAAGAAAATTAAATCCAGACTTTTCAATACTGTGTCATGCTTAACAACAGTGTTGCGTTTTATTGCTGTGTTAATGTATTGTTCCCCCATACAGCTGTTATGATAAGGTAAAGCAGATACAGAGAAGAAAGTTTGCACAAGGCTGTAAATGTATTTAATTGGATGCACTTGCTTTTGGATCCAGCCTCAAGTGGCCCTTTAAGGACCTGCAGATTCTCAAACTTCTGCATTGACTTCATTAATTCCTGGGTGACGGTGAAACAATTAAAACTAAAAAAAAAAAAAGCATTTTCTGAAGAAACTGCAGTGTGAATGCTGATAGCTGAATGTTTTGAGCTGAAATGAAATTGTTGAATGTTAAGTTAAAAATGTTGAATGAGCGAAAAATTACAGAATTTTCCACCTGAAAACAAAAGTGCAGAACTGTTGAAAGATGACGTTCACACAGAAGAAGTAAAGAAAAGTAGCTGAACATGTTTAAAATGTAAATTTGAAAAAGCTGAGTAATGACAAGAAAATTCAGAGTCAGAAAACATCTGAATGAATATTAAAAGTTCATATTCTTTTAATCACTGAATGACTGAAATGTGGGAAAATCCGAGTTTTAATCATCCAGTCAGAAAAGATGATTCTAAAAGTCATCAACTGTGTGCAGAAGAGAAATCCACCAATGAACAATGAGCTTGAATTTAATGGGCCAATCAGAATCCAGTTGGCCTACACTAACTACTGTGTGCAAAACCTTGTCAAATCTGCCTCGTTGCACCTGTTGAAAAACTGTTTCTAATTCAAGGACCATAACTCCTGTTAATATTATTTTTAAACTGTGAGGATCCCAAGGAGTTGTTCTCCATAACAGTGTGTTCTTTATGTTCCTGTTGTCAGAAATGTGGCCACAGGAGCAATTTAAAAAGTGGGGTCATTCCTGCTGTTGAGACAAACTCCAGACTAAAAATACAATGTGTCTCTATGGGTCAGTTAGAAGGTACTCCCTTCACTTGGATCCACACAGTTCAAAAAGTTTACATCTCTGAGCTTTGAAAGACACACTGTTGGAAAGAGAACAACGATGGCGACATTTTGAGGGTAAAATAATGGCTTTACACTGTAATCCCAAAAGTTATTTGCATTCAAATGGTTTAGCTATAATCACTGATGGTAATTAATTTTCTTTGTAAAACTAAAATCATATAACTGTGTCAGACAGAACTCATTGGTGGAAGCTTTTTGCACTTAACCTATATTGTTTTGCATGTGATGCACTAAAATGAATACATTTAACATGGTCCTTTCTATTTTAAGTTCATTCTAATAAATAGTTTAAGTTAAATTTTTTATAAGAGAATAAGTTTTAAACTCAACACTCAAATAATAAAAGTAAATTTGATGTTTACTGATCATGTTTAGTTGAAAGCACTTTCACTATTTTTAAGTTTTTGTTGCCCCTCCCATATTTTTCCCGGTGTCGTGCCAAAGTAGGTATCCCCGACAGAATTTGTTTCCCCTGTGCTGGGAGCACGCAGGAAGTACTGATGTTTTCATTTTGTGAAAAATTAGTATCGTTACATTACCACTCAGTTTGAGGGTTACAACAGAAAATTATATATTTATTGCTCACGGGGTATCAGATGGGATTATTTTAATAAACCATAAACATTTTGGCTAATAACTATTTTTATTTTCCTGTAACTTTATTATATAAAGAGCTAAATCCTCCAAAGTTTCAGGAGAAATGCGTCATAATAAGAAGTGTTTGTGAACGAAAAATCAGCAATGTGGGATACTGTTTGTCCGTGATTTACACAGGGGGAACAAATTTTGGCAGGACCAGCCTGATATAATAATGGATACTTTATTGATCCCCATGGGGAAATTACTTGTTTTTCTCTGCATTTGACCCATTCACTCAGTGAAGCAGTGGGCAGCCCACTAAGCAGGCGCCCGGGGAGCAGTGTGTAGGGACGGTACCTTGCTCAGGGGTACCTCAGGGTAGCCGTTAAGTCGATTCGAACCGCCGACCTTCCGATCATGGGGCGACCACTTTACCTACTGAGCTATCCCTGCCCCATATTATTTGTATCCCACTATAACTTCGTTGTATAAAGAGCTAAGATCTCAAAAATGTCAGGAGTAGTTAGTCATTATAAGAAGTGTTTGTAAACTAAAAATCAACAATGCGGGATACTGTTTGTCCGTGATTTGGACAGTCCAGCGTGTGCTCCCGATGCAGGGGAAACAAATTCTGTCGGGGATACCTAGTTTGGCACGACACCGCTGCAGCGCCATTCTCTTGACGGGTTGCTGCCTTATCAACATTGAAGAATGGGTCAAATGCAGAGGACAAACTTCATTATACAGTTGTTTAATGACAATAAGCCTTACAGATTCCCCAAATTTTCCTGTTTTTTTATTTTATTTGAACAATTAACTTGTACTTAAATAATAAACAGCATTTATAGAAATACAATACTTTGACCTTTTATACTTGTGTTACTCTCCACCAACAGGTTAACTCACAGTTTTTCCCCCCCTCTGTAGAATGCTGCTGATGGTGACCTTGAAATCCCAATAGGAATCATCTTCAATGGTGAAAACGGAAGTCCAGAGCAAGAACTGAACCCCTCCCAGCTGGGGATCCTTCTAGAGGGCAATGTGGTAATGGATTCCATCTGCAGTCTTCCTTTGGCAATGTGTCTCCTGTTTGGACTGACTTATGCACTCCACTTGGAGTACCCAAAGTGCATGAAGAATACATTCCTGTTTATCCAGCAGATTATGCTGAATCTGGGACGAAACGATCCTCCTCCAAAACTCCAAAGGCTAAAAAATGAGCTTTCAATGTGTGCGTAGATACATTGAATGTTCACTCTTCATTGAGCAGCTTTTTCTCAAGTTCAGGAAGTCATTATTGTGTTTGTAATTGTCTTTTTTTGTTTTTAGTGGATGGCAAAACCAGGGCTTAAAGGAGTAGTTCACTGATTTTACATACTGAGATATGTTCTTACCTTAGCTTTGAAGAGTTGATGCATACCTGTCTTGTCTTTGTGCGAGAGAAAGGCTCTCCCATATATTCCAACTACCTCCACTTTTTGCTCCTTTTAGAAGCTACCGAGCTCCTCCACGTTTTCCCTATTTATGTAAAATTACATGAAAAGTTACACTATCTAAGTTTAGTTTCACTAAATTTAACGTATAGATTTTTTAAGCCGATAAAAAGGGGCACTATATTACAAGCGCGCAGTAACCCTAGTGCACTCTGGAGCATAGACTGAGTTACTGGGGGGATGAAGAAGTGCTCCTACAGTGTTATTACACCTTGTAATATAGTACCCCTTCTTATCGGCTTAGAAAATCCACACGTTCAATTTAGTTAAACTAAACTTGGAGAGTGTCACTTTTCATGTAATTTTACATAAATAGGGAAAACGTGGGGGAGCTCGGTAGCTTCTAAAAGGAGCAAAAAGTGGAGGTATTTGGAATATATGGGAGAGGCTTTGCTCCATTTGCATGACTGAGGGCACGCACAAAGACAAGACTGGTACACATCAACTCGTCAAAGCTAAGGTAAGAACATATCTTATTATGTAAAATCAGTGAACTATTCCTTTAATTTCATTGTCTCGCTGGGGCCATTCATTATTCCATAGTTTTTATTTTTTCAAGTTAAAATATTTGTGAAAATAAGTTTTACTGTTACAACTTGTTACCCAGAGTGTCGCACCAAAGTTCTTTACTTGTGATACACAGTTTTATCTGTTTAAAAGGATTGTTTTAAAGAAAATGTTTTATTGGAAGTCCAATTGTGCAAACAAAAAACTTACTGTTCAAAAAAACTACCTCAGAGACCACAAATAAATTCTTGTCAAAAAGTGGCTAGGAACAACTGAAATATTGTGTTTGTTTCTGAAAGAAATGTCTTCTTAGAAGCGCCATGTGTAAAAATTGGAATACTGTTCAAAGGAAAACAAAAGTCTTGTTTTGTTATAAATAAAGTAAAAAAAAAAAAAACACTTTAGTGGTCTTTGGTTTTGAGTGTGTTTGCCTTGACATATTAAGTTTTAGTAATAATAATACATTTAATTAAAAGACGCTTTTAATTAAACACTACGCAAAAAAGTGAGTTTTGTAATATTAGCACCACTTAAACAATTTAGTTTTTTCTATTAGTATTAAGTTAACTGTACTTAAACAAATTATTTTTGAAATATTGAATACTTAAACACTTTAGGTAGCGATGACTCAATATAGTAAATTATGACAATTTTACTTTTAAGTTTACTTGACTAAATCAGTTAATTTTTTATTTTGGGTTGATTACTCAAATCATTTGAAGGGAATCAGTTTCCTCAAACGATTTAAGTGTATTGAACTTATCCGGGTTTACAGTGTAGAGCAAACACTGTGGACACAGCAGCATTTGAAAGAGAAGTTTTTAGGATTAATCTTAGCAGTGACAGACAGAGCAGGCAGGTGTGAGCCTGGTTGCTATAGCGACTCCAGCCAGTGGCACCACACGCACACACACACACACACACACACACACACACACACACACACACACGCCTCTCTTCTGCTGCTTTAAAGAAAGAGAAAAGTGACCTCGAAACATATGCTTCCCAAGAAAAAACTACAACTAAATTTTTGTTGAATAAAGTTGAATAATTAAAAAAATATAAAAGTTAAAAATATATTTGTGGTTTGGTTGAATGGTTTTTCTAAGTTGAACGGTGGTTGAAGTAATTAGAGTACAAAAAACGTGCAGAAGAGATAATATTTATAAAGAAAATAGAATAAAGATTTGGAGAACAATAGTGTGGATGCTTAATCAGCATCCACACTAATTAAGTTCAGATGTCAAAGTGTTGCTATGGTCAGGGAACTAAAGTGAGTAACGTTAAAATGGCAACTTATTAATGTTAGTAGACCTCGGTCAACACTGTTATTAAGCAGCTGCAGTCATGCTAAAAGCCTGCCATGGTTTATTGACCCCATTCATTCACTCCATGCTCTTCACTTCATACTCCTTGGCTTCATGATGATCACTACAGCTGCTAGAGAACTTGAGTATGTGATTCTGAGGCACTGCCTAAAACCACCAACACTATTTTACTTCCTGTGTCTCACTTTTTCCTCTAATATTTTTTTACTGTGGTTATTACATCTAAAACTTGCAAAAATTTCCCTCGATAGAAAAATCAGCCCACTGAAAATAATCTGTGTTTGTTCACCGTTTACCTCACATGGGATTCTTCTTTCACCAGAAAGTTATTTTTCAATAAAATCACAGCTGTGAAGATATTCGTCACCATAACAGGGAGGATGCCTGGAGCGGGGATGGCACTCTACATTTCTACATTTTTCTGTTAAGTGACAGCTGCAGTCGTTCAATGCTCATTATGGTCGGCTGGAGATGAAAGGAGAACTGAAAGCCTGGTAAAGCAGTGTTTATGTTAAGGTTAGATGTGCCGGGTTAGGCAAGCTGAATGTACCCCATGGGCGTGTCCTCACAAGGATGCATTTTGTTCTCAGTGCAGAATGATTGCTGGTTATGGGTAATCAAACCTGCTGAGATGTATGCCTACCAAATCTTAACAAACAGCTGACGGGTTGATTCAGCTCCTGTTAGGCTGAATGTCTGAACAATTAAAACATGAGTAAAAGTATGACATAGAAGTATAAAGGAAACCACCATGTGACAATGGCGCAACACTTTTAGATGGAGTTGTGGGAGGTTTCCTGTGTGACCACAGCTGAGCTTTCCCACTGTGGCTGTTACTCACCAGAAATTCATTGACATCATCTGGATTATTGTATTTAAGGACCGGCTATGTGAATGCTTTTCTGCCTGATCTTCCTATTTACTTGCTAACCTGGGTTGTCAGAGCTATATGTCAACATACTTACCTGCCATCCTGCCAGGAGTGCAAGAGCCACTGCTGGATCAATGTTGGGATCATTACTCAAGAAAAATTAAAAAGGTGTGTTGCAATACTCGTTATATTTTCTGTAAGTAACATGGCCTCAAACACATTGTCACATAATGACAAGTTACCAGTATAAACCTATAGATCCACCAAACCAGCCCAGAGAGACTTTGAAGCCGAGTGAATCCCACAAAGGTGGTGATGAGCAGTCAGGCTACAGCCTCCGTTTCTACCTGTTCATGTTACTAAAGTAAAATCACTGTGGCCATCGCTTCAAAATCACTCTGTTGTTTCCACCTTTTTCTACATTCCCTCGCATCAGTTCTGAAACAGTAGCTGGATATGCACAGAAGCTAACAGTGACAATACTGAACAGGCCACTTGCAATAGTTGTGGCTCCATCAATGCCACGTGTTTCGTGGGAGTTGCGCGTCAGATTGCACCGTATTTTCAAGTTTCAGGGAAGTTTATGGTTGTAGATTTCCAGCTGAAGCATAACTCCACAAGTCGTGACAGAACATTTTAGAATAATTTCCGTTCACACACCTCTTTGTACACTAGGTTTGGTCAAGTGCACTGCAAACCAGTTTGTTGACGAGTTTTTGCCTGGACTTTGTTGGTTTTTTGCTAATGTGACAGCCTGGCTCATCCAAAATTTAACTAGGTAGACATGCATTCGCTAAACAGGCAGAGACTCTCCCTCACACACATCTGCAAATATTCAACTGCTGATTGGTGGCCAATTTTAACATATTGCAGAGGTGTGGTAGTGATAGTGATGGTCTGCTGGAGATGCAAATTTTTCTGATTTAAAATCTGAACAGTACCTTGCTTCCATATTGGCAGAACCCATCCAGAAAAATCACTTAGAACTGCTTTGATAGATCTGTTGGTAAAATGCTTTTATGGTCCTGGCTCTGTTTACAGAGTGAATTTGAGTTTTTTGGACCTTGGTTTTTCTTTTTCTATTTAAATCTGTGGTTCTTGCTTTGCTTAGTGTTTATATCCTGATCTTCAGCAGGTAACAAAAGAAGTAATGAGTAGTGACATTGCTTTGAAGTCTCTTTGTGTTTTTGGCATTGTGTTCAAACTTAAACGGTAAAAGAAGCTCATCATCCAACTAATCTTGTAAACAGAACTAAGATAACTAAGCTAGCCTGCTAACAAAGGTTTGTTTGGTTGGTTTTTTTTGTTTCTTTGTTTTTGTTTTTGTTTTTTGCTCAAGTAATTTATATTTATACATATTTATCTAAAACCTTTAAATGTAAAATGGACCTATTCTTATTTTCTGCCCTGAATTTGTATCCTTGGACTTTGCTAGAGTAGCTTTGCATGGGCGTAACTTTGTGCTGAACAATGGGGGGCTCAAGATCTCTGTCTAAATAAATAAATAAAGTTCACAGATGATTAAACATGCAACTATTTTGCTGGTAAAAACTGAAATGAGTAGAGAAAATCAACAGCCCATTTATGCAAGATAAATCATAATTTTATTGGGGGGGGGGTTATATTGGCTGGGTCTGATTATTGGGGGGGGGGGGTCATAACCCCCCTACCCTCCCTGGAAATTAAACCCCTGTAGCTTTGCATGATTCACAGTTCAAAATAATCCTTACCTTAGACTGGGCCTTGGTGCAGCTTGAACCAAGCCATTTAGGACGCTTCTATCTCCACTGCTCTCTGTTCAAATCCAGCCCATCTGTGGGCGGGGCTTCTGTGCTTGCAGGTATTGCTGTCCTGCGATGACCATATTAGAGCCAAGAGACCTCATTATTTGAACCTGGTGGTGGTCAGAGGGCCCGGTGGCGCCAGTGTCCGGCAGCCTCGCCTCTGTCAGTGCACCCCAGGGTGGCTGTGGCTACAATGTAGCTTGCCATCACCAGTGTGTGAATGTGTGTGTGAATGGGTGGATGACTGGATATGTAAAGCGCTTTGGGGTCCTTAGGGACTAGTAAAGCGCTATATAAATACAGGCCATTTACCTTCTTTAAATATAGACATCCAATCTATGTGAGAGAAAATAAGAAAAAGCATAAGAGGTCCACTTCGAGGCCATTTAACAGTTTTGCACGATTCATGTCCGGAGCAATTAGTTAATTATAAAAATCCAACGCGACCATTTCACTATCAGTCCACTCACTGATTATTTGCCCTGTCATTTGAGAACTTGTAATAGTTACATTCATCTTAAGGGTAATGAGGCCGGGGCTGTATTATGTCAGAGACGGTCCTCACAATATTAGAATTACATGCGTGTGAGAGTGTATGGTTCGTCTAAGGAGTGGGAGTTTGTGCAGCATGGCAGCTGCCATGTTCACTTTCTGTTGTTTAGTCTGATGCTGCTCCGAGTGCACACACACACACACACACACACACACACACACGCAAAATAAGCTCTTCAGCAGTACATACAATCACAGCGAACGCAGAGAGAAATGTTCAAATACAATCACCTACTGTACAATCTGTACGTGCACTGTTAGATTTGTATTGTTGATTGTCATTTATGCTTAGAAATATTTACTTATATATGCTTAGAGTTTTGTAATTAGTTGTAGATTGGTAGAGGTTTTGATCCTTGATAGTCTGCAAACTTTGTGTGTATTAGACAGCACTTTGGGAGCATGAGAGGTCATACCGTGTCTTATTGTTTTATGGTAGGATTAACGTAGTTGCGTCTGTTCTAGTCTAAGTGCTCTTTGTTTAGATGAACTGCAGGACTTCCTCACCGTGTTATCTAGGATGAACCATCTAGGGTGAGGGGGAGGCTACCCTCTTCCTGACCAAGGATGTTTGACCCTTTGATCAGCAGTCCACACACACACACACACACACACACACACACACACACACAGGCAAGGTACTCTTTGTTTGTATGTAGACGTCGTATGTTAATGAACCTATGCATATTCATGTAACCTCAATAAAAGGACAGTGTATGGGAGAACGGACGAGAGCTACTGGGGTCAAGCGAAGGGACGGCGCTCTGTCCAGTCTCTCCCGTGCACGAGTACCATGAAGAAGTTTGCCTACTTGCGTCTTGCTTGCAGTGTAATTATATTGTCTTAACGTTCCAGCGAATAGGTTCAAGCTACAAACCTATCACACTGTCTGGTAAAGGCATGCACACACACATGTGTATATATATTTAAGTACATCGTCTAGCTGACTGGCCCTCAAGAGCTCAATGTCTCGGCAACAGCGTGAAATAAGCACTAAAAACAAGAGATAAAGTGAGGTAGAGAAAGACATGCAAGGACAGAGAGAGAGAGAGACTTCCAGGGCAAGCTACAACTCTGAGTCCAGAGGGGGGGAAATGAAGGGAGGATGTGGGATCATTTTAATCTCATTATAACATTTATATTAAGAGGAGTAATTACCCAACCCTTTGTTAGGATTTTTTTCTTCCTGAAACTCGCTGGAGGGCTGAGAGGACTAAAGAGCACAGCCACAGAGAGCCACTGAGAGGCTACAGCGATCTACTCAGACGAAACAACGCCTGTGTTTACACACTCAGGGAATTATAGATTTCTAAGCCTGGGTTTGTTTTACATTACGCAGCTTGGGCTCAGTGGTATTAATGCAAATGCTATACATTGTGCATGAAAACAAGTAATTCCACAGCAAAGAGGGGATTAGGGAGAGGAGACAAAGAAACTGGCAGCCTCATTACGATACATAATCGTGTTTTTCCTCATTAACTCATGCTGCATGTCCCTGTGTTACCAACAACACGTGACTTCTAAAGTCACACTGGACCATTGGATTGATCATTTGCACTGTTGTTACTCAAACTGACCATGAACACAGACTCCTGATCTGCTGTTCCATTAAAAATACACTTGATATTATAAGAGAGAGACATGGCACTCAAAAGAGTAGATAAACATTAATTCGGAACAACTGGTCAGAAACTTTTGTCTATTTGTTTTTTAAATAAGGTGTAATTCTACACATGCAATTCTTAAATCTTAATGGCAACTAAAATTAATTTAGATACAACTTATAAATGTCCAGAAACATTACGAGATGTCTGGGGGGGGGATGCAAATAAACCCATCTAATATGGAGACCAGATTGATGATTATTCTGCAACTAATCAGGTAAAGTGGAGTCCCCACTGCCACTGCAACTGCATTAACTTATTATCAGCTCGTGAAGTATGAAACCAAAGGGTTTTGGATTGTTCAAGCATGTAAAATCTTTAAATTTCAACGTCACAATGTAATAACTGTATAGTAAAAATGTATATGGCTCATTTGCAGTGGACCCTTCTGTTTAATGGGGCCTCAGGTGAGGTCAGACTTTCTGCTAGCCATTTTCAGCGCTGCCTGCACGTTTGTTTGCTAGTATGGGAGATTTTTAAGCTCAGTATGAGAGGAAAGAGTAACTATAAAAAGAGGTATAAAGAAAACCCTCATACATCCTGTGAGTCATGCTCATACTTAAGTGTTTTTATATCCATGTTATATAACATCCTCATAAGAGTTCATCTTTATGTACTCACATCTCGTGTCTTGTGAAAGAAGTTTTCATGCACGAGGAAAACCTGGTCTCATTAAATTTCCATAACGCATAACAGTTTTAAAATTCCATCTTTAGTGACATACCTGAGGTCCTCGGGTGTTTCAGGCACTACGGGCATGCAGGTGAGTCACGCTTGCCCCAGATTTGCTGGGACAAGTAGATTGTCACACACTGCTTAGACCAAGACCTCGATCCTCAGGGGTTGACTGTATCAGCAGAAGAAATCACTCGGTGTAAAATGAAAGGATTACTTGTGGTGTTGCTTATATTTTGCAGTCTTTCTGTTCATTGTTTCACTTGGTGAGCTCACAGAATAATTTTCAGACTCCATATGTCGAATGAAAAACTATTGTTTTTGCAAACAATCAAAATGACCTAACAAGTCAGAAATTCTAACTTTACTGCTGAATACTTCCTGCAAACAAACTGACCCCATGGATGGAGCGTCATTTAAACACTCTGAAAATGCTTAATCTTATATAAATGTGAGCAGTGAGGTTTTAATGTATGTCTGACAAGCTGACTAAAACCAGACATTCAGAGACTGATTGCTCACTAACAATAGAGAACAATGTTCAACGTTCAAACTGAATATTTAAATTATATTTGGTTATTAAACATAATACTGTTTTATAAACCACATCAACACTAAATGTTGATGTTGTCTTATTTCTATTTTCCATCTGTCACACCTGAGCAGCTTTCTAACTCATCTCTCATTGCATTGCAGTGCTTGGAGACTACAACTTATATTTGTCTTTTTAAACGGTGTCTTGTCGCTCGTCGTTTACCATACAGTGTGGGAAATACACAAATACATTTTTGATGCTGAATTTGAAAGTTTGCTCACTTACAAAGAAACAAACAGTCTCTAATTGTTATGGTAGTTTTATTTTAATGAAGAGATAAAGAAAATAAACCCAAAATCCAGAAAAAAAACCTACATTTGATAATAGTGTGTAAGTTATAAGTCACTGAGTTAAAAAAATTTGGTCCCCAAGCAAAACATGAGGAAACCCTTGTTAGCAAGCACAGTGCTGAGATGTTTCTTGTAGCTGGTCACCAGCTTTGCACACATCTCAGGAGGGATTTTAGCCCTCTCCTCTTTACGTAAACTTTCTAACTTTCTTGGCTGCAACTTGGCAACTCAACATTTCAGCACCCTCCACAGATTTTCTATAGGATTGATGTCTGGAGACTGGCAAGGCCACTCCATAACCTTAATGTGCTTCTTCTTTAGCCACCCCGTTGTTACCTTGGTGGTTTTGGGTCACTGTCATGCTGAAAGCCTTGTCCGTGACTCATCTTTAGTGGCTACTGGCTGAAGCAAAGAGGTTCTCTCAATAGCTTTTATGTTGCATGCCTCTGTCCATTGGCTACTCAGTGTGGTGAAGCCATCATGTAATCGTGTCACAAGCCGTGTGGTGTGTGGAAATTAGGACCCAAGATGCAGGCACGGCTGAGATGCGACTGAGCTTTATTTAAGGTTGGTGAAACAAACAGCAACGGAGATGGCAAGGACCAGAACTAAGCAAAAACCTAAACTGGAAAAACTAACAGCACAGAACTGAAACTCGAATACAAAGGAAGACACGAAGGAAACACAGGGTGATGCAGGGAGGTAACACAGACGGACCGACAACCAGCACAGGTAATCACACACTATACATACAGAGGGGAAACGAGGAATGCAAAACAGGAGGGAGGCACAGCTGATTCCAACTGACATGATGAGACGAGGGACACGGACCTTCGAAGTAAAACTTGAAACACAGAACACAGAGGAGCCGCATAACAAAACCTAGAACTAGAACTCGAGAAATACTAAAAGACTAAGGAACTAGACGCCGTGAGAAAGAAACCAAAAACTCAAAAACACTGGGTCACCAACCCAGGACCGTGACAAACTTTAGCTGAAAAAAGGCCAAATAGCATAATGTTTCCACCTCCATGCTTCACAGTGGAGATGGTCTTCTCTTTCTTCAAACATGGCGGGTCAAGTTGATGTCATAGAGCTCGATTTGGGTTTCATATGACCACAGCACTTTCCCCCAAACTTTCTCTGAATCATTCAGCCCTCAGATTATTAACAAACTCTTTCCTCACTCCATGAGGCAAGATCTTACATGGAACACCACACCAGGGGCAACTGATGGTTATTTTATATTTCTTCCATTTCCAAATAATCGCACCAACAGTTGTCACCTTCTTCCCAACCTTCATGCTGATGATCTTTCAGCCTTGTGCAGGTCCACAGTTTGTGATGTCCTTTGACAGCCCTTTGGTCTTGGCCGTGGTATTGGAAAGGGTGAAATGGAAGAAACTTATTATGTGGACAGGTGTGTAAATGGGATCCACTGTATGTGAGAAGTCACACGACACAGCATTATGGGTGAATCTGCACAGAGGATTTACAGGAAAGTCTTCTTTCTTCTTGGGATGAGGAGAGATCAGGGTTGAGAGAGGCAGGAGGGATGTAGAAGAGAAACTAAGCAGGGGAATAGTTACTTGTACCTGTTAAAGAAAAACTCGCATTATTCATAATGTTTTAAACTGAAACAAAAGAAGATCAGATATAGTGTTTTTCTCCAGTAACACCTTGCATTACATTCATGCTCTCACACATTCAAACTTAGAAACCTCCCATAACAATGCTTGATATCACACCTGACTTGCCAAAATATCTGTAGGTATGCATAGATGTAGGTGTCAATACAAGATGATATCAGATAAAACTGGAAGGAACACGTTGCTTTTTAATTAATAGCAAGACTTATTTAATCGATTTAAGCAACGATTAGAATTATTTAACAATGCAAGGACTAAAACCTTTGAACCTTTTTATTGTACGCCTAAATCTTTAACCCACCCATGAAAGCCACTCCAATAAATCATAGTCTGATCAGAATGATAGCCCACAAACCAGTGAGTGGCAGCACAGTGGATGTGTCTACTTCTTTTATACTCTCTGCGACCAAGACCAATATTCTGTGTGATACCTTCATTCAGCTGAAGTGAAATGAGAGATTTGGGCATATATTCCCCAAACTTTTTGTCATAGCATCAATGAATCAAGGCTTGACTTGTCTGTCCAAACAGTCTAAGCTCTGAGTAAATCCATCATTCACTGTCTAAAGGCTGATTGATGTTTCCACCGGGGAACAATGTGATTGAGAGCCACCACTGGCTCACAGCACTGATCCCATATTAAGCTCTGCGGACTAGTTGTACTGCACCATAAATAATGTAAGTCTTGCTCCTTTATCTGCAGCACTTTGTTACCCCTTAAAATGAAATGAGATGTATGAAAAGATAGAGAATGATGAGACGGGCCAAAACACAACACTGATATAAACACGGGAGGCTTCTTAGTTGAAGCCAACATGAGGGTCCTTTGTGGACCTGCCAAGCACAAAATAGTCATCAAAATCAGGGAAAACAGGCTAAATCTGTACTGATTATTTCCTCTTTAAGGCATTGTGGATACGGTTGGTACTAGTTTGGCTGACTGGCTCGTGGCAGCATCGCCCACAGTGAGATAGAGAGCCGACGACAGCAGCAAAAAAGCATTAGAGGTTCGCATCATTAGGGTGGGCTCAACATCAATTGACTGGTGGTATATCTTAGTTTTTGCCAATGTATTTTACAATGCTAGTGTCATTGTCATTGTTTTGACAGACCAACCGTGGTTTATGTGCTAGCCTTTTTGTGTTTGGCTCTTTTTACACTTACTGATTGCTCATTATTTATAATTTTATTTCATGGTGAGGTTTAAACACTAAAACTACTTGATTACAACCAGGAAAAAGTTGTATTGGTTATTCTGATTCAGTAAAAGGACTAGATGTTAGAATCCCTGATAATCCATTGCTTTAAATGGAGGGAATCTTGAGGATGGCTGTTATGAAGAAAGGCAACCCAGAAACTTTACCAGCTGCACACTTCGTTGTGTGCCTCAACTTTCAGTCTTTTACCCAAGCTAATGTGGCATTTTTTCTTCCTTGATTAGGTTTTGGGAATAGAGATAGAACACACCGCAAAGGTGATCCTGCTTATTGCACAAGACAAATGCTATAACCCAGACCTTCCCAAAGTGTGGGGCCCGGCCCCTAAGGGGGGGGGGAACAAAACGCTTGGACACTGCTATCACGGGTGGCCACACAAACGCAAAGCAGGAGATGAAGCATAGCTGAATATGTTTCCAAACCAACTTCATGCTAAGCTAAAGACTAGAAAATATGGTGAAGCAAATCTTCCCTTTGGTTCCACCTGCACAAGTGCCGAGGTAGGTCTCCCTGCAGAACTGGTTTTCCCTTCGTTGGGAGCAGCGCTGGGCTGTTCAAATCACGGACAAACAGTTGTTTATGTTTTTAAACCCATTTCGCACAGAGAGGCATTTTTTGAAAAATGTATTGATAGCAATGTTGAATATTATTACACATGAAAAAAAACAACTACACGTAAAATAATCACACTGTGACGCCTCTGCCTTTGTAAATGGAGGGACAGTAACTGCGTGTGTGTATGTAAGCATGTAAAACCTGCAGACAGTCAGATTAACAGTATTTTGCCTCTATCTGCCATTCTGCAATTCATCTCATGTAAAAAAATAACGTGCGCACAGCGTGACGTGAAAAAAGGCACATACCTTTGATGTTGTGTGATGAACTCTGTATTCCTCGTCCACACGTCCACACTGCTTAGTTTTTCCTCACTGATCAGTTTACTTTAGTTTTACTCACTTTTTGTTTTCACTTTTACTGGTTAGTTGAGGCACATTTGGGTGTGTTTTCATATATTCTTCATCAAATTTGCCATAGAAGGACACTGCGTGCTTATCCATGCAATGCCAAAGCGTCTGACATAGCAATGGTATTTATTGCCCCAGGAATGAGAACAGTCTGTGTCCTATTGTAAGAAATAGTAGCGAGCGATGTAGTTATTGTAATATTATAATGAATAAATTCCACCACAGTGGATCAACTCCAGCATCGTCTTCTGTCACACCAAGAATTACATTACGATTACATATCTGGCATATCCTCCTTCATGACTTTCACAAATCTGTGGTTTTTCCCTTTTCGTCCTGCCTGACAGCTCCACTATATCCACCAGCCCTCCTCTGTGCATGCCCAAACCATCTCAGCCTTGCGTCCCTGACTTTGTCTCCAAACTGCTTGACCTGAGCCTCGGATGGACTCGTTTCTAATCCTGTCCATCCTGGACATTCCCAATGAAAACCTTAACATCTCCAGCTCTGCATCCGGTCTTTTTGTTAGCGACACTGTGTGCAAACCACACATCATAGCAGGCCTCACTACCATCGTCTAAACCTTCTCCTTCACTCATGTTGCTATCATTCTGTCACAAACCCCACAAACACCCCTGACACTCTACTCCCCCCCCCCCCCCCCACTCCACCCCGCCTGCACTCTCTTCTTCATGTCTCTTGTGCAGTTGCAGTTGCTTGGGATGACTGATGCCAGGTATTTTAACTGATCTACTTTCAGTCTCTGCTCCTTGCAGCTTCACCTTTCAACCTGCTTCCCTCTCATTCACACACATGTATTCTGTCTAACTTCCTTTCCTTTTTACTCCAGAGCATACCTCCACCTGCTCCCTATTCTCATTACAGATCAAAGCCTCAGAGAATTTTGCATGACTTCATCTGTCAATCCGTCCATCACCACTGCAAACAATAAGGGGCTCAGAGCCAATGCTTGATCCCCCACTTTGAGCCCATCTGTCACTCCTACCACACTCTTCACCACTCTCTCTCTCTCTGTCCTCATACATGTCCTGCACCACCCTGACGTACTTCTCTGGTACTCCTGACGTCCCCATGCAGTATAACAGTTCCTCTCATGGCATGCTATCATATGCTTTCTCTAGAAAGACACAGTGCAACTCCCCCGGACCTCCTCTACACTTCTCCATCAGAACTCTCAAAGAAAACATCACATCTGTAGTGCTCACAGATCATTATCTCTCTTCTCAACCTAGCTTCAAAAACTCTGTCCCATTTCTTTATGTTATGCCTCATCAGCTTTATACCTCAAATGTTAAAGTCAATAAAGGGCCAACAACACTGGACACTGTAGGCAAGAATAGCAAACCAGGAGGTCTTTTTCATTTCAAGTAAATGTGCAATTAAATGGTGGTGGGCGCAAAACACCAGAGGACTGGAGAATCAAGGACAAAAAAAAGTAATCAAGGGCGCCAAAAAGAAAATCTCAAAAGTACAAAGAGGACACAGTGAGGGTTTCAGGTAAGTAAAAGGACAAACCAACAATTAACAAAGGGCACACACTGCAAATGCATTTGGACTGTTGCACAAAAGGTGCAACGAGTGAGGGTGGGGTAGACCATCGGGATGGAGGGAAACAGACAAAGGCACGATGTAAAACGAGCCAAATCACCAAGAGAAAGAAATTACATTAATAAAACAGCAAATGATTAAAACAGAGACATGAACACAAACATGGAGAAACTGGGAAATGGTAGGCGCAAAAAGAAAACTGTACAGAGAACAAGCTCAGAGTTCTACCAAAAAAAAACTTAGCTAGTCACTGGTTAACTCTTTCATGTCTGTTTAGTGTTAGTGACGGTGAACAGAAGCCAGCAATCTGAACCTCCAAAGTAATTCATCCTAATTCGGCCTGATTAAAATCCTAATACTCAGATTGGATACTGAGCACTGTTTCAGTTCAGGAGCACAAGCGACTGGATTAAGAATGATCTTCCTTTAAGTAGATCATCTCCACACCATGTGGAAGACCGCTGCAGGGTAAACACAGGTATCACGTGCAGGCCACTTGTGCTGAACTGCCAAGTGGATTTCATCAAGCCTTTTCTAAGAAATGCATTTATTCTAAACCTGAATCTTCTTCCTTTAGTCTTCCATTTATATTTTAAGGCTTAACTGACATCTAGATTGCACTGCAGAGTAAAATTTGATCACCTCATCGTCATTTCAACCTGGATACGAACACAATAACCATGTTGAAGTCTGTAACTGCTGTGATTAGTTTTCAATGGATTGCACGGTTCTTTATTCCGTATAATTCCCTTCCAAACCTTTAGCAGTTATTGTTCATTTTGTGGAAACTCCTCACACATGGGCTAAAACTTTGGCTACTAACAGATTGTGATTCAAAAATAAGCATCTGTGATGAATAACAATGACTTTCCTCACCAAACTTCAGTAGCCTCTATCTCCCAAAGCCTTAGCTGCTTCAATTATTTAGCTTCAGCAATGAGGATGAATTACTTTTCCGATCTCGCTCTCCAAAAATGGCAACAGTCTCATTAGGATTTTAATGGGCCCCCTACAAGAAGGATGGGAGAAGAGAGGCAAATGATCGAGAACTGGATGGGTGAAAGGCAATTTTTACTGCCACACATTCGTCGCTATTTTGGGTGGAAGATATTTTTAGGTCTTTAGAGGATTTCTCATCGGTAGTTTTTTTTTTAAATTCACAGCGTTTTAAGTATTTAAGAAAAAAATTAAATGCAATTTTTTTTTCAAATTCTACCAGATTTATTTTTCAGGTGTCAGGTTCCAAGTGAACATCCATGAGTGTTGGTTTTAGTGTTACAGGTCTGCTGCTGCTGATCCCACAGTAAAAAAGAGAGAGAGAATAACACAGCGTTATTAACTGGAAGAACTCTGGAAATACTGTATGATGATAATATGACGTCAGTTCAAATGTTATTTCTTGATTTTTATTTATTAGTTATGTAAAATATATTCTCTGGCTACAATGAAGCAGTCTTGGAATTATTCAGCTGATTCTACATGATTAATTATCAGGGCCATCAGTTGTTAATTTGTGTGTTCCATGTTGTAAAAAGTCACAAAGCCAGGATACAAAGCAGCTACACCCACCTTTACTCCCAGCTTCTTTCTGTCTTTATCTTTGCTCTCACTGCTCTACCTTCCCTTGTATCCTTCTCTCTGCATTGGTCAGTGCTCTTGTGATCCACACAGAAATGTGGTCACAATTGTGAGTTAAGTGTCGTGATATATGGAGATTATTTTGCATGTTTTATTTTGCTGGTTTATTGGTGTAATTTAAAGCCACAATGTCATGTAAGTTCCCTGTTGCCAGGAGAGTGTATAACACTTTGGACAGTAGGGGGCAGCAGCGTGCTTTGGGAACTGAGTCGGGTGCATAGCTGCCGTAAGTTTTCCATTCTGGCAAGACTGACCAGGCGAACGGCAGCGTGTCTCCTGTGCTCACTTTCTCTCCTGTTTTACAGGATCGTAATCTGGCTACGCGCCCATCATAGTGGGGCCTGTAACAGATTTCTGGGGGCTCGTCCGGGATCGGCGGCGTCTGAGGAGCACGTCCGGCTGATCCAGTGATCATTGGACCCAAAGTGACAGTGTTGCTAAAGAGGGTGGGACCGGTAACGCCACCAGGCTGCAACAAAAGTCATGTCAGGCGACGAGAGGAGAAGACTCAGCTGGTCCATCAAAAAGAAACTCTACCAGCTAACGGCTGATGAAGCACACGACATTGCAACTCACCTTGACCCGGTGGCTGAACTGGACTCAGAAAGGCTAAACAAGGACGATGAGGAAGGTTGTATTGAGTACATCACTGCTTATATGAACAGCTCCACACTCCTACAGCTAGAGGATGAGGGCTTGGTCATGTTGTTATGTTTACAAGACACTATTGACTTGGTTATTACTAACCGGGATAAGGGTAGACCACCCCCCAAAGATCTGGCTAGTGGTGAAGGGACGCCTGTGATGCCACCAGCCAGTGATAACATTAATGGCAAACATATATCTCCCATGGGTGGCTACGCTCCCGAAGTGGCAACCCCCAACTTTGACATACACCAACTGCTCACAGATTCAGGGGAGGGGCAGAACAAATCTCACAGACACAGCATCAACGCACCTGACCCAGAGGGACCACAGTGTAGGACGGGTAGCTGCGGTCACATCAGCGGGCCTCGTGCCACTAACTCACCACCAACTGACATCAGACATCCACTGATTCCCCAGCAACACCACATGGCTGCAGGAGCACTGCCTGCCCCAGCCCACGAGAGTGTGATTGCCCTTCGCGACCTGCCCCTGTTACAGAGGAAGGAATTCAAAATACATGGTGGGCAAATAACTGATACTGCATCGGACATTAGTTTTAACAGTATCTGCAAACAGATTGATGACGGTCGCAGGGAACAACACACAGATGACGACATAATTAGAGGAGTCCTACGCGTAATCAAGGGTGGAAACTTTAAAGACATGCTTGTGAACGAGGAAGACCTGACAGTTACAGAACTGAAAAGTTTCCTACAGTCCCATTTGAGAGAGAAAACCAGCACCGAGCTCTTTCAGGAACTGATGTGTGCTAAACAACACGAGAACGAATCTCCACAGCAATTCCTGTATCGCATGATCGGACTGAAACAGAGAATAACGTTCACATCCAAGCAGGCAAGTTCAGTCATAAAGTATGATGCCTCCACACTCCAGGGCGTGTTCCTGAACGCAGTTTATCAAGGCATGGGAGAAAGGCACGAGGACCTCAGGCGGGACCTGAAGCCGCTCCTGGCTAACCCCACTGTTTCTGATGAAGCTCTCTTAAGACAGGTTATCCAGACCACGATGGAGGACAACGAGAGAAAACACCGACTGGGGCGTAGCGCCAGCCGGAAGTTCACACAAGCCCACAGCACAGTTGCAGAGCCAGAGGGAATGACCGCCGTTGTGGGCGAGACTAGAGTCAAAGGTAAAGACAATGTAATTCAGAGACTGAGTGCTCAGGTCGAGGCTCTAACGGAGGCCATGGAGACACTGAGAAAGCTCACTGCTCCAGCCCTGGTGCCTGGGGCTGCCCATCAAATTGTCCAACAGAGTGCCTCTGACAAGACCAAATCGGACAGAAAGACACAAAGATCATATGGGTGTCCACAGTGTGTAGCCCAAGGCAGGCCAAGCTGTAACCACTGCTTTTCGTGTGGAGAAGTAGGCCATCGTGCTATTGGCTGCTTGAAAAGGAATATGCAGTCGGGAAACGAGTGCCGGTCAGGGCTGAGGGGCAACCCCTGACCAATCCAAGGGACAAATCCCAGCCCCATGATGCCACAGTACTAGAGTTAGGAAAGAGGGACCAGTCTATGAGCTTACAGATGGGTAACCACCTACCCCCACCTGAGAAAGTTGCCCCACTGATTGGCCGAAAATCCCTATTGAAATGCAGCATGAACGGCTATGCAGTGACTGCCATGTTAGACACAGGGGCAAATGTGAGCATCATAGACCACGCCTGGAAGAACAAGTACCTACCTGAAAAAGAGATCCGCCCACTGAGTGAACTAATGGATGAGGAACTCAGTGTAACTGCTGTCACGGGGGAGGCAGTGCCATATGATGGGTGGATGGAAGTGGTGGTAAACCTGCAAGGCAACAACGATCCAGATCTATCCATTAGAGTACCTTTTCTAGTTAGTCGACTAGATTTAGAAAGACCATTGGTTGGTTTTAATGTCATCCAAGAACTCATCAAGAGTAACGAGAGCAGACCCAAAATCATGTCCATCCTCGTCAACCTGCTGACTGGTGCCCTAGAGATCAACAGTGCAAAGGCAGAGGCTATTGTAAGCTTCATACAGACCAAACCAAAAGTAGAACAGAATGCGACTGTAAAGGTGGGCAGGAAAGGTGCCACTATTAATCCTGGTCAAGTAGCGTATATTAGGTGTGGAGTATCTTTAGACATTAGTGACTCTAGCCCACTCGTGCTGTTTGAACCTAACCTAGATGACACACCACTGTTGCCACTGAGTATAGGTGAAGGGCTATTGGCAATCCAGCAGGATGAGAGACCCTTCGTGAAGGTACCAGTTTCCAACCACTCTACCGAGACGGTGGTCCTGCCCAGCTCCACGGTCCTAGGCACCATTGAAGCTATTGATGGAGTAATAGGAACAGGCAGCCCAAGCGGCGAGCACAGTCAAGCCCGGGGCAACACTGACCCGCCACCAAGCTCCATGAGTGACCTGCCCCCTACTACACTGTGGCACCCGCCAGTGGATGTTAGTCACCTAAGTGATGAGCAACAGAGAAAGGTGAAACAAATGCTATACGAGGAGTCAGGAGCTTTTGCTTGTGATGACGAAGACATAGGGTGTATTCCAAGCCTGCAAATGTCCATAAATTTAAAGGACAACATCCCAGTACAGCGAACCTATGCTGCAGTGCCCAAACCCCTCTACAAAGAGGTTAAAGAATACATCCAAGATCTGCTTGCCAAAGGGTGGATAGTTAAGTCAAAGTCACCGTACGCAGCACCTGTCGTGTGTGTCAGAAAAAAAGATGGAACATTGAGATTATGTATCGATTACAGGCTTTTAAATCAAAAGACTGTACCAGACCGCCACCCACTGCCTCGCATCCAGGACCTCATAGACACACTAGGAGGCCACAGCTGGTTCACCATCCTGGATCAAGGCAAAGCCTATCACCAGGGCTACATGGCAGAGGGATCCAGACACATGACAGCATTCATCACTCCTTGGGGTCTCTATGAATGGGTGAGGATCCCATTTGGGCTCTCCAATGCCCCAGCCGCTTTTCAACGCAGCATGGAGGAGATGTTAGATTCCCTGCGTGATAGCTGCTGCATCCCTTATCTCGACGACATCCTCTGCTACGCAAAATCTTTTGACGAGCATGTCGAGGGAGTACGTCAGGTCCTGAGGTCTCTAAAAGCCCATGGTGTCAAGCTTCGGCCCACAAAATGTGAGCTGTTCCGGCAGGAGGTCAGGTATGTGGGGAGGCTGGTCTCAGCTGATGGTGTCAGGATTGACCCAAAAGACACTGATGCGATCAGGCTGCTGCAAGAGAAAACACCCAATACAGTGGGTGAGGTGAGGAAGCTGCTTGGGTTCCTGAGCTATTACAGAATGTACATCCAAAACTTCTCTAGCATCGCTAAGCCAATCTACGAGCTGCTGAATGTGAAAACCGCCCCAGCAGTAACAAGTGGAAAGCTCACGAAGGGAAAGGGGGCCCAGCTGCCATCAAAGACACCTATCGTGTGGACAGATGAGCACCAGAGGATACTAGAGCAGCTGATAGACACTCTGTCGCACCCACCCGTGTTGGCGTATCCAGACTTTGAACTCCCGTTTGTACTCCACACAGATGCCTCTAAGGAGGGACTAGGCGCTGTGTTGTATCAGCGCCAGGGTGGAAGAATGAGGGTCATCGCTTATGGCTCGAGAACTCTGTCCCCTGCTGAGAAAAATTATAACCTGCACTCAGGGAAACTGGAGTTCCTCGCCCTTAAGTGGGCGGTATGTGAGAAATTCAGGGATTACCTGTTTTATGCACCCCATTTCACAGTCTATACGGACAATAATCCCCTCACCTATGTGCTGAGCACTGCAAAGCTTAATGCGGTGGGCCACCGCTGGGTGGGTGAGCTGGCAGATTTCCGGTTCGATGTCAAGTACAGGCCGGGGAAGGTGAACATAGATGCGGACACATTCTCCCGGTTCCCACTTGACATCGACACCTATCTCACAAAGTGTACGGAAGAGCTCACGGGAGACGCTGTCCATGCTGCCTGGGAGGGTTGTGAGTCAGCAAAGACAGAGGACGTTGCATATGTTGCTGCCCTGAGCTTAACATGCCCGGAGCCACCGGTGAACGGATCACCATTTACAGTCTGTCACAGTGATCTGGTGACATCACAAAGGGGGGATCCTGTTATCAGCGAACTGATCAAACGGAAAGAAACAAAAACAGTAATAACGAATGACGACAGAAGGAGAGCCAGTGGCCCTGTGAGGAAGTTGATGCACGAGTGGGGAAAGCTCAATATCGAAAACCAACTACTGTATCGCACGGCAGGACAGCGGAGACAGCTTGTGCTTCCAACACAATACCACCCCCTAGTGCTGAAACATCTTCATGATGACCTGGGTCATATTGGGGCAGAGAGGGTCATTCACTTGGCAAGGGACCGTTTTTACTGGCCTTTTATGAAGAGGGACATATGTGACCAGGAAATGCCCCTGCATTAAGAAAAAGAAGCTACGAGGGGGGCTACAAGTACATCTTAGTAGTCATCGACCACTTCACCAGGTTTGCTCAGGCCTACCCCACGAAAAACAAGTCGGGAAGGACGGCGGCGGAGAAGATATTCAATGACTTCATCCCCAGGTTTGGATTTCCAAGGCGGCTACACCATGACCAGGGCAGAGAATTTGAAAATGACCTGTTCATGGCCCTACGACGCCTGGCTGGGGTTGCTCACTCGAGGACGACACCATATCATCCACAGGGCAACCCAGCCGAGCGATTTAACAGGACGTTGCTCCAAATGCTAAGGACGCTGGAGGAGAGGGCGAAGAGCAACTGGAAGGAGCACCTACCCCAGATAGTGCATGCCTACAACTGTACCAGGCATGAGGCCACAGGCTTTTCACCCCACTACCTCATGTTTGGTCGGCACCCCCACCTCCCAGTAGACCTAATTTTTGGCCTGTTAACCAGAGATCAATCTGAAACACCTCAGAGTTATGCCAAAAAGTGGGCATCACGGATGAAGGAGGCTTACCGTATTGCAGCTGAGAATAGCCAGCACTCCAGTGCAAGGGGTAAGAAGTATTATGATCGTCACATACAGAACACAGTCACTCTCCAGTCTGGTGACAGGGTCCTAGTCCGTAATATGAGTGAGAGGGGAGGACCTGGAAAATTGAGACCCTACTGGGAGCAAACTGTGTATGTCGTCAAGGAACAAGTGGGTGACAGTCCCATTTACAAAGTATGCTCTGAGGCAGGTGGTGCTAAAACCCGCATACTTCACAGAAACCTTCTACACCTTGTAAATAATCTACCTGTGGACTTACCTGACCTGCAGAGGGGGCCATTGCCATCCAGAGGGGCTCGAAGGAAAAGGAGTGACCCTGCTGTGGGACATGATGGGATGGAGACGCCCGAAAGCAGCAACTCTGAAAACTCAGACAGTGAAGCACCCAGAGTGCAGTACTGGCTCAGAGTATCACCACAGGCTCAACGCCAAACAAAGAATCTGAGACCAATGCATCAGTCCCAGAGAAATATTGAAGGAGCCCAGAATGTCCCTGGAAAACAAATATACATGCCACGGTCAGGAGGTCATATGGCAGAGCAACCCAGAGGCACTTCTCCTGAAAGAGAAGTTGAACAAGAACAAGGTGAAAACCAAATTGCAGACTGCTCTGTTGCTGATCCAGAACACCTTGATGCGGAGGAGTGTCCAGAGACAATGACTGAGGGTGATGAGGCTCGACCGCTGACTCCTCAGGAAGCCACAGTGAGGAGATCCGCCAGGGGCAGGAAACCCCCTCGGGTTCTCACATACGAGTCCCTGGGCCAGCCATCTTACCGAGCACACGGGTCACTTAACCCCGCTGGACTTTGTACAGTACAGGCCCTGCCAGTCTGGGGAATGCCACCCCTCACTGTGCCACACTACATCCCATACCAACCATTCCCCTGCACTGTTGTACCATACACAAACCCATATTGATACACACACTGACGAAATACCTTCGCTCTGAAATATGAAGATCAAGAACTGTTTCTAGGTGAGCGAGTTAAAGTGTTAAGAAGTGTGAACTTTTTGTGTATTTTCTTGAAATGTCTGGAGCCATCTTTTTTTTGTTTGGGAGCATGTGATCCACACAGAAATGTGGTCACAATTGTGAGTTAAGTGTCGTGATATATGGAGATTATTTTGCATGTTTTATTTTGCTGGTTTATTGGTGTAATTTAAAGCCACAATGTCATGTAAGTTCCCTGTTGCCAGGAGAGTGTATAACACTTTGGACAGTAGGGGGCAGCAGCGTGCTTTGGGAACTGAGTCGGGTGCATAGCTGCCGTAAGTTTTCCATTCTGGCAAGACTGACCAGGCGAACGGCAGCGTGTCTCCTGTGCTCACTTTCTCTCCTGTTTTACAGGATCGTAATCTGGCTACGCGCCCATCATAGTGGGGCCTGTAACACTCTCTTCCTTCCTAGAAGACTGGCTTTACATTTGCACCCTGGCTAGCACACCTACTGGCTTATTTCTTTTTAAGTTTTGAATACTTACCTGCTCACTCTCAAGCAATGATCACTCTAAAATCTCTGACTTCTCTTTTACTGTTTTTGTCCACAACCACAGGCTAATTAACATATATTGCACCAGCCCAACTATAAATGACAGCAACAACGTCAGCCGCTTACGTCGTAGGCTCTACAGAGATTCCCTGATTAACTCTAAATCAGACCTTAGCAAGGCTGTCTGCTTGGTGGTGGTCCTGAGGGTCATTGATCCACTACTGATCATGTGAGTGAGTTACATGGGGAGGAGCTGCTTGCCACCAAGTGGGGCGGGCAACTGTTTGGTGTCCAGAGTGGGGTCTCAACGCACACTGACAACTTTAAACTACAGCTGTGGCAATGTGTAAAAACAGAAGAAAAAAGAGGAAGAGGGGGAAAAGGTGGACAGTCATGAGTAGATAGTAATAACTGTGGGGGATTACATTGTTTCTTTTGTTTACTTTGATTTTTAACATTATGCCTTAATAATAGTCTATTGTGGACACGGACACCTGGAGACCCAGTGGTTGAGTAGTCATTCCTTTAGTAGTCAACACCTTTTCAGCTCTAAGTTTGCTGTGGTATGTGTAGTAATTTGGACCAGAGCAGACCTTGGCAGATTCATGGATGCAGAAAGTATAACTGAGGATTGGGTCAACTTAATTGGCTGTGCTGGTCATCATGACACTTGATCAAATGTGCATGGCCGAGAGTCACACTCATGAATGTGAGGCCCCAAAGGACTCCAGAATCACTACTGGTCACATGGACCAAGGTGTGAAAGAAAGCATGGGTTGTTATCATCACAGGAGCCAAGATGTGAATCCTTTGTGAGACCACCTGTCATCATTTGAGCTATTGAGTTCACATGGGTCAAGCGGGAGCTGAATTGCCTGGGAAAGGATATCAAGCCTGCAGTGTAAGTGACTGAAAGCCGATGACATCTGTCCTCTCAGTCAAAAAAGTGAGCATCCTCAAAAGAGTGTCCTTTTTCCTTTAAGAGCAGATGCATCTACACTCACCTTGACGTATCACACGCTTAGCTAACCAACTCATTCACTTCACCCCCATCTTACAATGTTCTACTAATTCCAATGTATTTCTGCATGATTGGCGCTCTTGAAAACACTGGAATTCCTGAGGAGGAAAATTAAAGTTACGGTAGCTTGTTTTAGGTATCACATTGTCTTTTGTTTTTTGGGGGTTTTTGTGAAAACAGCCTGATTTTGAGGGTTCTAGATCTTAACAAGATTATTCGATAGTATTAAATCAAAAAAAGAAATTGTTTAGAAAAAAAACTGTGGTGCATTTTAAACAAGGCTTTGGCCTGAGCATCACTGGCTATGAAAAGGATTTCCTAACACTGTCATTTTCTGAATTTGTGGGGTCAGAAGTGCTGCTCAGCCAGCGTCGGTTTAAAAACTCCTGACGACGTCTTTCCTCCTGCCAGCGCTCTGCCTGATAGTTTAATATCACTTACAGTTGTTTATTTACGACCCAGATCCCCATCTGTGTTCTTAGCTTAATTACTTCAGGGTTATGTGTAATCACTGATGGAGGGTCTGGAGACAGAGGGGGGAGATGAAGTGAGAGAAAATTAAGGTGAAGGGGGAAAAAAACTGGGAATAAATGTGAGAGGTGCATCTGGGTGGGTGAGAAGGAAATTAAGGAGAGACATAAATGTACATGAGGGTGAAAGAAACTCTGATTCAGCTATAAGAAGAACAAAAATGAAGTGCAGAGGAAAATGAAGAGGTATTAAAATGATTTTTTTAAGTGCAGCACAATCACATGGTCAGTGGATTATGATCATCATAATCACAGTATCATAACTGACACAATGATTTAAAAATAGTGGTGGATTTGAGACGGTACAGCTGGTAGACAAGCATGATACTAACACTGGGTGTTTGATTAGGTTCTTTGAGATACTGTGCAAGCTGTTTGTCTCCTTCAGATGGCCTAGAAAGGATTCATCATCATACATTTAAAATAACATTTTTATAACAAAAATCTCCAACTCGAAATGAACTGGAATGTAATGTTAACTTTGTAGCAGTGCACGCATTTTCCCATTTATTTTTATTCCCATTTATAGGGAGTGAAATTCTAGTATTTACTGTATTTTTCGGACCATAAGGTGCACTGGGTTATAAGGTGCATTAAGCGAAACAGAACAGTAAGATAAGTCAAACTTGACTCAACTCATTCTTCTTGCTTCCTCTACTTCCGTACCACTGATTCATTAATGTTGAATTCTCTCGCAGCTGCTCTATTCCCATGTTGTTGCAGTATAACTAACCTCGTATTGTGGATGGATCATCTCAGTTGTTCTGAAGTTTGGTCCGTTTATAGCATCCACCCATATGATTGCATTTGTTCCTAACCATCAGGAACCCTCACGTTTACTTTTATCAAGTGGGAAAAAGTTAGCTTACATCCTCCAGGTTCACTGTGTTTATGTTATGCTAACATAGCTGTGTTGCTAGCAATCACGTAGCACATCATTATATACCAGCTAGCTCAACTTCAGTAACCCTACAAACGTCACTGCTGTTTAGTTTTCTGTCTTCATTCATGTTGCAAAGCACAGCTGTACGTTTTAATTTTTCAAAAATCTCTGTCATATTTAGGTGGAAACTAGCGAGCTAACTTCCTGCTAACTTCTAACTCCGTTAAATTTCATAAATTCTGTTTTCATGGATGCCTGGATGTTAAACTTAATTGTTACACCCGGTAAAGCAGCAACGCTGATCATTTTATTAAAGATGAAAGAATTTAGACAGTTTTGGACCCAGGTTACTCTGCAAGGCTCCTGACTATGGTAGCTGTAATGTTCCAACAATCCATCAAGCAGTGCGGCTTCGTAGCTTAGCAAAGTGGTACTAAAACATTTTTTGACAGATTTTTGAGCGCCATGTAGCACATAAAATCAGTTTGAGGTCAGTAAGCACAACCAGAATTCATACATAAGGTGTATCGGATTACAAGGCGCACTGTTGATTTTTGAGAAAATTAAAGGATTTTAAGTGCGCCTTATAGTCCGAAAAATAGCATCAATTAGCAGTGCCTGTATCTATGCAAAGCACTCATGCAATCTAGCTTGGCTAGCATTAGCAGATAACTTAGCACTCCACCCTCCTATCCCGATTCAGTCACTTCTGGATCTAAAAACCAAGCTATCAGGGGGCAGAACACTAATGTAAAACCTTCTCTGGAAATCAACTTATGGTGGCTCCATCCATCTTGTAAACAAAGCAAAATTAAGGCAACCTTCCACTGTGCTGCTGCAAGTTTTCAAGCATTTATAAAGTCTGTAGCTACAACAGACTGTGGCCGTTCAGAGCGAGAGGACAGAGTGTTATGGTTTCCCTGTTCAGGCGTTGTTTTCAGCTTTGACCTAAACTGGGCTCATTGGTGTCTAACAGAAATACAGATGACTGTGTACCTGTGGTGCAGAAGCCACTTGGACCTCCAGACTCCAGCAATAAGCAGGTGCCGCTTCATCCCGCCAAAGCAATAAGCTAAACGCATCTCCCCTCGGAGCCTCATGCCTTAAAACAAATAAACCAAAAGCAAAGCATAATGAAATGGGCGATTCAGGGATAGCATAAGCTAGCGTCCACAATCAATACAGAGGACAGATGGTTTTTCTCCTGACTTAAGTATTTGAAGTCAGGGACTCTAAACTTTGAAAGAGCCTTTAAGAGGAAAAATGACTGGGAAGAAGTGCACCTGCTTTTATAACTGCTTTTATTTGCATTTAAAGTAGTACTGTCACTTCTTGGTGATATTTTTCATTTTGTTTGCAGTTTTGCCACAGTGAGGGGGGGGTGAGGTGGTTCCAGTCATTGCTTCTTCTGCACTGAACCCTCTGGGGAATATTTCTCATATACTGTGGCTACGTTTCGTGTCTTTTTTTCTTGTGGCTTTTCAGATGATGTAATTTTTGGTTAAGTAATTTGAAGGTTGTTTTCTGCAGCACTGTCATAGAATTTAACCCTTTGAGGTCTAAATCATCATCTGTGAGGATCCTGATCTATCAGAATATGTAATTTTTGTTCTTTTTAAAAATGTTCTCACAAGTCTGGCATACATAAAAATCTGTTAACTTTTTTTTTAACGAAAAAGTACTTCTTGTTTGTCTCCAACTCAAAAGTTTAGAGTTCCAGGCTACAGCTGGACACCAATGACAACTAAGACCTCAGTGTAGTAGTAGCTTTTTTAAAAGTCTAACAAATCATTCAGTGTAATTTATAACACAAAAATGTGAAACATGAGTTGGTATAAGATACAAATATCTTACTGTAGCTTTAAATTTGTCTCAAAACTATGAATGAATTAATTTTCTCTATTGTCATTATACAAACAAATTGTGAAGAACGGTTCACTCAAGAGCTCAGTGAATTCCAGTGTGGTGCCAACTGGAATTCACTGAATTACTAAATACTCCACAGTCAGTTGTTAGCAGTATAATAACAGTGGAAGCAGTTAGAAACGACAGTAACTCAGACAGAATGAAACATGGGGATAAGAAATGAGAAACTTTCACAAAACTCTCACAACAGAGTATTTTTGCATTGTGTTAAAACTAAAGTTATTCAGTAAATAGCCCGAATACTTAATTCGCAGCTGGATGTCAGTGATCTGCCAAATTAAATCTAGCCTTAAAACAGCTTGGTAGCTTATGTTTTTAGGCTAAATATTTTTCTTTTATTACACTACAAAATGAAACCTGCTCTGTAGATTATAGTGCAGAAACATCAGCATTACACACACACTAAAATGTGCAAATAAAACACAATGAGGCAGAGAGATTAAACCTTCAGGTGGCCCGACAGTCATCCAACATCAGGTCTTTTTATCCAACTGTCTGAATGAGAGCAAACACACAAAAAGGCACACAGCTGAACTGCACGAGCACGATACTTACTATTATGTTCAGCTGCATAAAGTCAGTCATACAGACGATGAAAGTGCAATGATGCTGAAAGAGGCATCTCTTATTCCCAACGGCAGGTTTCTCTGTATAAGATTTTTTTTAAATACCATTAGCAACAAGTTGGACTGTGCTTAGATAGACAGTCTCTGCTGAATACACACCTACAGGGAGCTGGATCCCCCCACCCCCTCCAAAAAACCGCACACGTTTTCATTACCATTATGTGATTTGCCTTCATCGCCATTATGTTCAGAGCATTCTCATTCCCAATACGTAACATACCCACGATTTTTCATGGCCTGAGGCGTCTCAGGATGCAAAAGGTACCCTTCAGTGTCCTTATGAGACACTCTAGGTTTTCAATTGAATGCAACAGAATTCACATGCGTCGCTATGTTACGCGTTGGGATGAGAACGTGTTATGTTATAAATAATCAGACACCAACAACACCAGTCCTATAAAAAGAAACATAAAACATGACTCTAGAAATGACAGAAATCATGTGTATTTTGTTAGCAAATTCCAAGACTATGCTGACTGTAACTAGCTTATACTTTAATACAGCTAGCTACTCTAACAAGCTGACAGCCAGTGACATGACTCAAACTCCCAGGTGTGCAAAATCGACTCATGATGCAGAGATGGACATGGCTTTACTTCTAGCTAAGCTAACTTAGCTAACTCCCACAAACTAAGCTAACTACTGTCAAAGTAAACAAATTAAATAATAGATCTGTCCCAATTCCTAGGCCACATCCTTCAAAGGACCCGGCCTTCGCGTTCTACGTGGGCGGGTCTGAAGACAGAGAAGAGGCTGTGGAATGGGACGGCCTAGGCTTCAGATTTGCGTCCCCAGCTGTCTCTGTGGAGTTGAATAAACTCAGCCGTCTGCTCCTTGCTATCTAATATATAACAGGACATTGGAGTATATTCTCGACTAGGGATGGGTATCGTTTAGGTTTTATCCGATACCGGTGCCAAATCAGTACTTTTGAAACGGTGCCGGTGCTCAAACGGTGCTCAAACCGGTGCTTAAAGAATGGAGAACACAAAATTGGTCCAAAAACCTCTCATGTTCAGCTGTTTTTTGTAAAAAGATAACAATGTTAGCCTTTTCTGCAGCTGTGGGGCATATATGGTATCACTCTTGGCTGGAAGCAGTGCTTAAACAATGGAAAAAACACAAACTTTGTCCAAAAACCTCTCATGTTTAGCTGTTTCCCACTTTTTCTTTGGTCATTTTAGCCTTTTTGGCCAGGGTGAAGGGAGTATCTGCCATCAAACAAGAAGACAGCCGCATGTAGCTATGATGATGTTTGCTAGTTCACTTTACATGCATTAATGTATGTTGGGAAGCATTTAAGTAACAAAGTGTTGCAGGTTACCTTTGTGGTGGCCATCTTGTTTTCCCAGTAAAGAGGAAGCCTGCCTCAATTGCAGCTCTTTTATAGGCCGGTCTTGTATTAAGAAGGTGTGTCTTTAGAGTATTTAAAGGGAGCAGGAAATGGATTGGGGGCCATTTTGAAAAGTTGCTGTCTGCATGTGCATGATGTTGGCAAGAGACAATAAAACAATTACTTTAATTGGGATGGAGTGAAGTCTGATGTTTCCCTCACCACCCCTCACTGTGTAACAATGTAATAACGAGCCTACTCAACGTAAATTACACACAAACAACATTAAGCTACTCACGCAGAGAAGAACGGCTGCTGCTGCATCATCATCCTCATCATTTCTGCTACACTGGCAGGGCTAGGGGCCAGGACTCTCCTCTTCGGGTTTTTGGGTATGTTGCTAACTCCGGGTCTGATAACAGGCACCACACCCGCAGTAGATGCGCTCGGTGTGAGGTCTCGCAGCAAGCTATTAAATACGGCGCATTTCTCGGCTTTTAAAAAAAACGCTATGCGTCGCCAGGTGTTTCATCAGATTTGAGGTGTTACCTCCTTTGACAGTATCACAGTATCAGCTTAAAGCACTTGTTGCTGCTGAGTTTGCATCTTTTGCTGTGAAGTACAGCCAGACTTTGACCGCTTCGCCTTGGGCATTTTTAATCTGTAGCTCTGCTCTAAAAGAACGTACGTACCTGGACCCGCCTACTATCCTCGGAAACGTAAAATGATTGGCTAGAAGTGTATCACAGCTCAGGAAAAAAAAGCACCGAAATAAAGCACCGAAATGTGCGCTGCTTTTCGGTCTGGTTACTACCGTTTATGTCAGAACCGGTGCCATCATGGCACCGGACACCCACCCACCCATCCCTATTCTCGACCATCTCACACTTCTGTTTATTCAGTTTTCTGTTTGATGTTTATTCAGCTGTGTAAAAACTATAACTTTAATCTCAGCCAAACTGATTTACTCAGGAACAAACACTGATGAAGCCAAACAATAACATTTTTATTTTTATATATCATATTTAATTTAAGTAGCGAAAGACCGCGGGGGGTCTGAAAACGATGTGCTGGGAGTTCACTGTTCTCGCCGGCTCTAGTGAGCCTTGAACTCCCGGCTAGCTAACGAGCTGGTGGGTAACAGACGTCTCCGCATACGTCGCAGCACTTTTGCAAATATGTGATGTCTTGATAAACCGAGCAGATATTTGAAGTTTACACATCTACATTCTCGCCTGAAAATATTCTCGCCTGGCTGTGACGTAATCAGCCTTCAAATGCAGCCTCCGAAGGATGCAGCCTAGGAATTGGGACACAGCCAATTTGTTGCTAGTGGAAGTTAGCTAAGATAATTTAGCTAACTTAGCTAACTTTTGCTAGTTGAGCTAACTAATGTCAAAGTAAACAAATGAAATAATTTGTTGCTGGTGGAAGTTGCCTCATTGAAGTATATTCCCCCACATTTACTGCTAGACTAGCAGCATTTAGTTATTTATAATTACATTTATTTGTTATTATCATCTCCACTCACCACTGTCATTCTTTTTCTTTCCTCTATTTTGTTTTTTCATTTTTGACTTCTCTTTGGATTTATGTTTTATCATCGTCGATTTTGATGTTCACTTAATAAAAGGCTTATTTTATCTTGTTCCGCCTGCTTGGTGTCCTGCATTTGAGTCCAGACATAAGATTTGCTCCCTGCATATCATAACAATTAGATATCTGTATGCCAGTAGAAGTGTGCTGTGGATGAGCAGGATACCATTGTACCAGGCCCCACTCCTCTCCTAAACCTACCTATGAAAAAAACTGATGTGCAAAACACCAATTCTGAAGCCAACCACAGTTTCCTGGCTGACAAACTTGCAATTTATGTCAACATCACTGCTCCAGTAACCACCTAATGTGAACTTTGTAGATCTCTAAAAGTAGAACGTTACATCCAGGCAGCCACTCTGTCAGGGCGCTGATGCCACAGCGGGAAGATGCAGAAAGCATCTGACAAAGCAGTTGCACTTGATGCCTTGGGAAAGTTGTGTTGTTTTGAATAGTAGGCTATCCACTCTAGATGACACTGTCAGCGGTGAAGACTATTAGTTCAATTGTCTTTCCCAGTTTCCATGGCGGACCCCTGAGCTGAAATGAAAAGGAAGACTTTTCTTGTCCATGTGTGTGTGTTTGCATGTGTACAAATGCTGCACTTATCTAAATATAAACAGGCTTTAAAGCACAGATTTGAAAATATATCAGAGTCTCTGCTGCAGCGCTGTAACCAGTGGAAGAGAGAAACGAATAAAAAGACGACAGGCAGAGGAAGAAAAGAAGACAGATGAAGGAGATGCAGAGGAGAGTACAGAGCAGAAACCGAGGAAAAAGACGACAGTCTGAGGGAGAGGGAGAGAGATGCAGTGACATCACAGCAGAACAGTGAGGTAACGTCTGTGACACAGAAGCTGAACCCATAGAGCAGACTGTCATTTTTCACATCGATTAGAGCTGTTGATGCTGCAGCTCATGAATACTTAAAATGTTTTTATAAATATATTTAAAAATCTGACACCAAAATAAATTTTTTAAAGGAGCTGTTTACCAACTGAGAGTACTAGACTGTAATTTTGCAAGCCTGGGTTTTTCAAGGTCGATGCACTTTAAGGCTGCAGTAAGTAGAAGGAAATGAGGAGGCAGAGGAAGTCACATACTAGGACATTTTTTCAAACACCTAAGATCTGAGTAAGAAGGTTAGAAGTGTTGTTGCTAGTTTGCTAAATAATCCTTAGACAGTGTTGCTTGACCTGTGGTTTTCAGCCAGCCTCAGTGATACAGCTGAGATGTGCACGTTCCTAAGAAGCAACCTAGAACACAGATTGTGTGTCATGTTGTGTAATGTGCTGGAAATCTTGGACAGAAATCATTCTGACACACTTCTGAGCTTTTAAGGTGGAAACAATGGCCTGAAAACACAAATTTAAAAGCTTGTTATACCCTAACTCTTATGTCTGCACCCAGGCACAAGAGGAGAGCAGAATAGTTACTTTTGCATGAATAATATGACTTCTGTCTTTGTTTGTATCTAAACACAGGTTCCCTTTCAGTTGGTACAACACACAGTGTGGAATATCACAACCTCACATGTCATATACTACGCTATATCTCACTTCCCTGTATATTCAGGGAACAGAAGTTACAGACATAACTGTTTGCCTTTTATTGTTCTTTCAGTTAGTACTATGTACTTTTACTGGAATAACCTTGTACCAGCCTCACTTTCTGAAACATTTTCTTTGTGAGATACCTCTCTGCTCTCTCATTGTCTTTAAAAGTGTCGCATAAACACAGAACTTCACATGTCTTCACAGTCCCTGCTTCACTTTTTAACCCAGCCATCCTCTGCCTTCCACATCTGATACCGTGCTTCTGGCACAATCTTTGTCGCTGTCACTCCATCAGGATAGAAAAGCCTCTTAACAGCTTTAACACAGAAGCTGCATTCACAGCCCGCGTTTGGAAGAAACCATCTGAAAGCAGAGAGGGTTATGCTGACAGCTATAGCATTAAAGTAATGTGCTGGTGTTTCTGATCTATCAGCTTTACTTCTGTGTTCAGGGTGCCTACGCTGGCTTGATGGGACACTGATGCTGTCTTGCTGCCATCTGCTGATTACAGTCTGTAATGACATCACGATCAGAGAAGATGAACCGATGCACTGAAAATCTAAAAAAATAATAATAATACCTTTAATAGTAACTATTAATAGTTACTTTTCCTTAATTAGTAATAGTGATGGCACTGGCTAATTATTATTAACCACTGATTGCTCAGATGTTGCAAGTTAAAATGTTTCAAAATCATAGAGCTAAACTTTCTTAAAGAGAATATGTATAATATAACATATAATTTGAATAAATAATCCATTATTGTAACAGGACATACATATGAAAGGAGATGAAGGAAGGCGTAATAGGTCCACTCGAACTTTGCTCTGCCCCTCTCTGCCTGCCTGTGTCTGTCAACTCTGAATTAGGACTAATATAGTCTTAGCATAGAGGCAATTTAAGATCCATCCATCCACTTATCCACTTCAGGGAACCTGTCCCAGCAGTCACAGGACAAAAAGCAGGGTACACCCTGGACAGGTTACCAGTTTTGCCAGGGTAACATAGAAAGACTGACCACCTCGTACAGTCACATTCACACCTGTGGCCAATTAAGAATTGCTAATTAGTCTAACCCATGTGGGAGGAAGCCTGGGTGCTCGAGAAGACTCATGCAAGCATAGGAAGAAGTTGCAAATTCCATGCAGAAACAATAATAATAATAAGCTCAGACGGTAAGCAAACTGATTTGGTAGTAAGATATTTGGTTATAAGTGTTATCGTGGAACTTTGCAGTTAGTTCAAAAATCTTATAATTGAATCCAGCTTCACAGCTTGTCCTATAATTCAGCTGGTTTGAACTCAGAGCGTCCAGCTGAAACCTTTAAATTATATAACTTTGAACTTGAATACATTTTGTTTTTTTGTTTCAAATGAAAAACATCTCTGCTCACAGTTTACGAGAGACTGCTGAGCTCTTATATAGAAAAAGACTTGAGCAGGTCATTATGAAGTTTTTATCAAAGATGATGGTTTTTATCCAGTATTTCATTTTCCTCTGCTTGTCCATGCAATAACAAACTAACAGCCAGACAATGTAAATCAAAACCTGCAGCAGATCAACTGGAAAACCTTCACAGACACACAAAAAATAGTTTTGAGAGGATTTTTTTTAAAGGAAAACAAAATCTAAAAAAAACAAAAAAATAAATCTGTGTTCAAGAAGAATAAAAATGTGAAACGGCCAAATTAAAACAAAGAACTTTATAAATTAGGCAGGAAAAACATAAAAACACACTCTTCAAATGAAGGTACGTCATGCTGAACTTTTACCTGCATTGAATCGAAGCCTCGGGTTTAATGTGAGTTTTTTGAATCCCAAACCGACTTCATCACAAACACTAAAAGAAAGAAAAGAAGACTAAACACTCTCCAGCAGCCTATAAAAACAAAATCACTTTAGAAAAGAAGAGTGTGCTCAGACAGATAGCGCTGAATGTTCGTGCACGTCAGCAGCAGCGCTTACACGTTTCATGTTTATGGAGAGAGAAGCTCAAATCTGCAGCAGCTTTTTGACTCCATTCTGGCAAAAAGCACCAATATCTTCATTTGTCTCTGCACAAAATGAATTCTGACGTATCAGCCCATTGTATGCAGTTTATCGGTTATCACTCTCACAAATGTTGCCTGTAGGAAGCCTCAACATGCAGACTCAGCAGGCTCAGAAAGACAGAACGGGAAAATGAAGAGGACGTGAAGATAAAGAACAAGTGCAGTGGGCAGGAAAATGGCGAAGATAAGGACTATATAAGTTGTAAATGACTTTAGTTTGATATATTGAGGGATGTCCTAGTTTCCTGTGGTTAGTATTCCACACCTAAGTTAGTAAAAGTGACTGACTTCACACAGTATCTGTGCTTGAAAACATTCCCTAATTACATGTATCGATTACACCAACTTTACTGTGGAGAAGTTTGTACATAAAACAAATAGATACTGTCTGTAAGCGCTGTGTGAAGTTTCCTCACAAGTCAGATTCACTTCATTTATCTCCTAACAGCTTCTCTGCCTGAGTCCTTTTTTTGTACACGGTCATTTAAGTTACTTTTCTTTCTGTTTTAGATTTAGTTGCATTTTTATTACCCCTCTCTGTCTGCACCTTATCCAGGATTTCCACTTTACTCAGTCCTCCAAACAAACCTGTTTTAGCAGTTACTCTATATTTCCAAAGCATTTGCTTCTCTGCCTTCACACACATATGAACTTATCTCACTCTTAATCCACAGGTCTAATATTACGGCGATCCACTCTTTCGGGCTATAACTGCTTCAACCTTCCTGGGAAGACTTCCCACAAGGTTTAACCCTTGTGTGGTGTTCGTATTTTTGTTACTCAGCCAGTGTTCATGGGTCTGGTGGACCCGCTAGAGTTTTGGCTTTCCAAATTAACACTATCAAACAATTTTATGTTAAATTACTCAACAGATGTTTACTTCATCCCAATTACAAGCCATATGAACAGCAAACATGGTTAATTTTTTCCCTTTACCTTTGTTAGATCACATTTATGAATTAATGTGCTTCTCGTTTTTCTTTTATATAAAATGTTATAAAAAAATCAGTTATAATCAAGTGGAGTGAGTGGAAAGACACAACACATTTACACGTGAAGCAATATGTTTCACAACTAAATGGGATCAGCTGCTCATCAATGGTGACATTAGGCCCAGGGTTGTAAAACAGGGGAGGTGGTGCACACACTTATCCCACACTGTCCTGATGGCAGCTAGCTTGTCTCTCTGCCGTCGAGCTGGTCTGTCGTCTCGGTTATCAAAACGGATAATCCTGGAAGTTTTCCAGAAACATTGATGCATGGAAAGTTTCTTGCCGGTTTCTGCATCCCACAGGGATTCTGTGGATTCCCCTTTGGACCTGAAAACTCCAGCAAGGATAAGAACCCCAAAGTAGGCCTTTGGGGTTCTTAGATGGATTTGGTCCATCTCCTTCCACCTCTCTCCAAAAACACACCTTCCTTCTAGATTACTGCAATCCAGAATAATTTTCTGGATGGAATCTGGGATGAAAAGCTCCAATGAAGACTTGATGTCCTGCACATGAGTACCTGTCAGCCGTGTTGGCCCTGGCTTATCACAGTAACAGCTCTGCAGGGTGGCTCATTTCTTGGGCAAGAAGACCATTCAATTTCACCAGTTGTTGACATCCATATTTCTTCACTTGCTGTCTGGTGGGCTTGTTCTGGTCCTGGAGCTGGCTGCAGATGGGGTGCTCGTCTTCGTTTTGTTACTAAATGGTGCTCAACCTCATCCTCTTCTTCAAAGTCACTGTCAGACTCAGAAATGTGAAATATTCTGAAACCTCTTTGTCAACATCATCATCAGAAGCTCCTCTCTCTTCCAAAATCAATTGGATGGCCCTCGCAGCAGATAATATTTTGCCATCTTGATCAGTTGTGATAAAGAACCACACTGGCAAAGTCTTATTTATAGTATTATGCCCCTAATTTGCAGGTGGGACAGGGTATGAGAAAATAAAATTTGGATCCCTAAAGAAAGAGGGTAAAATGTGTGGGAATGTAAGAGCAGACGGTGTTGATAGTTGAATTTTCAACAATGTTGCAACTTTGTGCGGGAGCAGGAGGGGAAGAAAACACTATCAGCAGCACCAGAAAGGAGGAAGACAGAGTGTGGGAACACAGGACCTACACTTTCAACACTTTTACTAGACCTGGGTCCAGTGGACCCGAACACCTTGTATGTAATGTAATTGCGTGGGGGGAGGTACAGTATGAGGTCATTGAAAATTTGTTCAGATTCATGCTCTTCACAGAAAATAAGCCAAAGCCAATGAATTTCAGGTTGAAAAAATAATTAATTGTTTAATTTTTCTTTTGAAAAAAACTGAAAACGGGTCTCACAGACCCGAACACCATACAAGGGTTAACAGTTGTTTATGGGAATTCTTGACCATTCTTCCAAAAGCACATTTGTGAGGTCGCACACTGATATTGAACAAAAAGGCCTGGCTCCTGGTTTCCGCTCTGATCCCAAAGGTGCTTTATCGGGCTTGAGGTCCAGACTCTTCCTACAAAATTGGGAACATGAAATTGTCCCAAATGTCTCGGTGTGCTGAAGCATTAAGAGTTTCTTTGACCTGAACTAAGGGGACAACGCCACACCATAATCCACAATTCGGCACAATGCAGTCAGGCATGTACTGTTGTCCTGGCAACACGGCCATGGAAGTGATGGAAACACCTGAATTCAATGATTTGGATGGACGAGTGAATACTACAGTACAGCGTACCTGTTAACTGTAATATCAAAGTAGAAACACTAATAAAGTCTAATAAACAAACAGCCAACACTGATAATAAATAAAGAATTTTAATATTTATGTACTTTAAATATATCCAGTATACATGAAGTAAACATAATTGTACACAATAACAGGATATACTTTCTTTTTCATACTTGGACTCATATTTCAAGTATGCAGATCCATTATAGCATCAGATATGTCGCAGTGCTTTCTTGGCAAATGGAAGATTATTCAAATGAACAGCATAGAAGTTATCTGGAAGAATCCCATCATGCAGTGCAGTATATTGCAGATAACTTTGGTATGGTGTCGACCAAAACAAAGCATGTTAGTTCATTTACAAAAGCAGAGAAAACAGCATTTGCATCTATGTGGACCAGAAACATGCATGTTTCTCCATAGGTCACTAAAATGTTCCTAAACGTGACAAACATAGCAGACATGAACCCTGCTGCTGCCTCGCTTTGCATGATTTTGAATGATTCTTGTTTTGTGTCCCGTTTTGTTTAATAATTCATGTAAAAGCAAAATGTCCAAATCTGATAAAAGGTGTTAATACAACAAAAAAAAATCCCCTTTAGCAACAGCGGATTTGAAGTTTAGCATCAGGAGCACCGGCTTTCAATTTTGAGGACATTAACTTCCCTCTAAAAGGCATCAAGTGTGTTTTTGTTGTATGAAATAGAGGCAAACTGAAGATTTCATGCACCAGGATGTACTGCTCCCATCACAGAGCCGTGCAAACTGGATCTAAGCAAGAGGACACATATGTACATGTACAGTCTCCCCACAAAGCAGCACGATATGGGCACATTTAACAAAGCTGCCAGTTCAGGGTCTGTGAAACGCTTGGTTTGTGGTGGGAGCAGCACACACCAATGCACGAAACGATGATCCAGCTTTTGATTTTAATGACGTCTTTTTGTTGTTATAAATGGAGGCTGTTTAAAGAAGGGAAACTAATGGCTTCATACATCACAATGTACTGTTCCCTTCCCTGAGGTTCAGTGACTGGATACTATTAGAATGGAAAAGAGAGAGAAGACGTGTACATGTGAAAATACAGCGTTTGTAGTTTGAGAACCAGCCCAGTCGGTCTTACGTGCACCTTTTAATAAAGTAGTACATGCTGTATGATGATCTGTTAACTCTGCATTAGGCAACACACTGTATGTGGAAAACTCAAGTGATGACTGCTGAAAATGTACCTGTAAAATCCTGTCCTGAAGGATTTCTGACCATTTTGCTTTAATCTCAGATTAAAGCAAAAGTGCTTTTCTTTCAACAACTGGGACGTAGTGTGCTCCTGAGTTCTTTTCCATTATTTCATGCTCCTAAAACCAAAAATGCAGATCAATCAGTGACCTCTGAAGAAACATGCGCTCTGAACTTTCACATCTATACGCCGTTTCCTGTGCAATTGAGCAGCAGCTGAGGAACAACAACACTGCAGCGTGCAGATTAAAACCTGTGATTATCTCTAATAATCAGTAACTCTGTACACATTATTACTGTAAACCCAGCCAACATTAAACTACTGACCACATCAACAGTTTAGAGTTACATTCAACAGTCATTTGTTTAACCCAGCATTAGCACGGCTCACAGAAGCTTCACCTTTAGTCTGACTCTCCCCCCGTCACATCACTTTGAACACATTTAAGTCCTAAAAGAAAAACACACAGGTTGCAGTCAAATAGTCAGTTTTCCTCAGGAAAGGTAAGCAGCTAATACCCATGCCTAATTTGCAACAATTATATGTAATTAGGTCAAATAAAACAGCCACAGGGAAGGTTGCAGTATACCTCAGTTTGCATGGATATGTTCTCTTTTTGTGCCTTGCTGTGTTGCCAGCTTTGAGGATTATTACTGTTACTTCAGTCACAGATACTGGAAGCCTTAGACAAAGGTTGGTGAGGAAGTCATATTTATACTCTTCCTGAAACAGAACACATGGGACAAAATAACTAAGACGAGATTTTTGCATCGCTGGAGACAGAAACACCAAAGCATCTGCTGCCAGTTTAGTGTGTGAGCAGTCTGAGCACTGTGGCTCTTTGAAGTCCTTATAAATCATCCTTTTGTAACATGTTTCATTGAAGTTAAGGAAAAGTGATTAGAAAATTACACAGGTGATCATTTCTTTTGACCATTTGACTGCAGCCAGTGTCCAATTTTATTCACAGAAACACAGTAAACACTCTGAATTACTACCTATAACGGCAACTCACCTCCACAATGTTTTATCGTTTCGTTTCAATGATTCACGGGGAGCAAAAGTCTGAATATTTTCAGTCTGATATCTTTTTCTGGTATTTAAAAAAATGTACACCTCTAGAATCCATTCTAACTTTTTAAGACTTCAGACTTCTGCTGCCGTTCAATAAAACAATCAAACATAAAGGAGGTGCGTTCGTTTACGGGCACTGGATGTCTCTAACCTCCCACAAACATACAACTGTATGCAACATTTTTACAGCAGATTGAAAAGTCAGCTTCCTCTGAGTCAAACACCTTGTTCGATGGTTATTATTGTCTTATTATTTCTCTATTGCTAAGATTTCTTCACAGCTAAAAAATAAAGATTCACATCAAGAACAGCTTATCTCTTAAAAATATGAACACTCTTAAAACTGATAAGAATACAAAAAAAATGAAATAAAAATAAAAACTGGCTTTTTGAAATTACATCTGTTTTTGAAGGGATGAAATCTGAAAACTACCTGAAGGTTATATGAATCCCATCCAGCGACACCTGGACTCTGTGCAGGGGAAGATTAGGTCTCAACGAGGATGTGAATCTCTTTAAAATGTTCTTTTGCAGTCTGTTTACACACAGGCTAAAAACCACGAGCTGCAAAAAGTTCTTTATGAAAGAGAACGCGATGCTGCGTGTAATTTGCCATCAAAAATTGTCTGTTGCGCATTTCATAGGAAATTCCCAATCGGCTGAGTGCTGGTTGAGTCTGTGCAGAAACAAACTTGTTTGCTGCTGTTTAAACAGAATTAGCCAATCAGTGCCCTGCATTTTCCTCTGACATGTCATGGGGTCTAATGAGGCAAAGGCATCACACTTTTCAACAGTCTCCATGACAAAAAAAAAAAAACAAGAAAAAAAAACCCTACTTACTGATCTCCAATAAACACAAAAAAAAAAAAAACAATAAATAAAACTCCAGTTGAAATAAATTCTCTGTGATAAGCTATATACGGCAGATTTATGGTGTTACCGTCTCTTGGTATTAATATATATATTAACAGTATTACAGTATAAAGTTCGAGTGTACGACACACACATGCAGAACAGCAGAAATCAGGTTCACACTTTCAAAATAAAAGCAAAGGTTTAAATTTCCACAGATGTGTGTTTGGCTTCTCCTGCAGGCTGTTTAATAGTAACACTGAAGTGTAAAATGTAATACTGCAAACCGAAACGCAATCGGCAGCTCGACACAGATAAGGAGACCGCTGAAGAGCTGCGGGTTTGAAACAGAGAACATTCGTCTTCAGCCTTTAATGTGAAAACAGCGCCTGTTTTCCTCTCGCTGCAGGCTCGACGTTACTCTGACGGTTTCATCTCATGTTCGGTAGCACGTTAAAAAAAATATTAAAATAAATCAAGCTGCAATTTAGGGAAAACTTTGGAGTCAAAATTTCTGAATTTTTGTTTTTTGTGTGTTTAACAAACTGAATTTTTATTGTGTTTCATCAGGTGTTATTAAAGTTTTAAGCAGGTACAGTTCAGCACGCTGGGACTGGATCGTGGCTTCAGTTTAACGCTGACTTTGCTGCCGCAGATGTTCACACGGATGATATGACGTATACGGCTGTTTCCAGGGGTTTCCATGACAGCAGAGCTGAATTCCAGGTTTTCCAGGACTTTCACCAACTTGATATTTATGTGTTTAATCTTTGCAGTGAAGATGGAAGACAGAACCTCCTGGAGAAGCTTTTACTACAATTCACCCGTTCATCTCTCCATGTACCGAGGTGAAGCCCTGAAGCCCGTTAGTCCCAATATTCTGTGCTCTGATTGGTCAGGTAGCTGCAGCGAATCATAATTTCCTCTCTGTGTAAACAACGGGCTTCATCTTCTCGTCATAAATAATAGTAACTTCTGTTTTCTTCTACTCTGTTGCACTTGCTGTTAGTAAAGTAAATCCTCTAGCAAAAAAAAAAGCATCATCATCATCATCATCGTCACTTCCTGTCCTGTCAGTTTCCCTTTGTTTGTCCAGCAGCTGACTCCGCCTCGCCACGATGTCAGAAAAGCATACTCCGCCTCCTGTTTGGACTGTTTGCTGGACAGAAAGACAAAAATAGACGATGTCAGTGTCAGACTAACCCAGCAGGGAGCCACGCCGGCTCTGCCTCCTTCCCACACAGACTGTTACCTGGATCCGGTGCTGCTGCTGTTGGTCTCATCGTTTCCTTTTCAAGCTGAATCTCTGGCAGGGTGAAGATGGACGTCGCTGAAACAAAAACAACCACAGCGCCTCTGTGATGTTACCGTAACAACAGGGACCAAATGGGACCGGTGTGAACTTTAAACTTACTGTCAGGAAGTAACTTCACTCTCTTTCCAAGGTTACTGAAGTAAGAGTGGTTCATCGACTCGTCTGCAGAGATCCTTTTCTTCCCCTCAAACTAAAGTTTAAATAAAGTTTAAACTTTAAATTTTTATTTTCCCCATCACATAAATGAACACAAAAAAAAAAAAAAACCCCAAAAGGTTATTTATTCGTTATGATTCAGAAAGAAAAGGAGACGCACAAACACTGCGAGGTTAACTGACCTGTAGGAATTCTGACAACAGCTCCACTCCTTCAGTGCTGAGCCTGAACACAAAAACACAAACTTCGTTATCTGGTGCAGTGAGCCTTTAAGATTACTGCACATCTGTGTGCAGCTGCAGATCTGGTGACTTAAAATAAAGTAAAGAGGAAGGCTCTCTGGAGGCCACTGCAAAGGAATCACACGGATCCTGGTGGGTCAGCAGCAACAGGCTGGACATATGGATGAGGAGGCTTAGTGTTTTAACCCCCGGCTACTAAAACATGGTGTACATGTGTGCAGCTCTGCACCTGGGAGTGTGGTTACTCAGTCTCTCTGCTTTGTATTGAGGATAGTTAAACGCCACAAACTCCTCATTAGACGTGATCCCAGGCCAGGTCTGCTCTGTGGGAGTACCTGCACACAAAATACATACGAGGTTTATTATAAATATAAATGCAAAAGCTTAACAGCTATTTTTTTGAAACATACATTTAAATTAATTTACAAAATAAAGCTAAAAACAGCAGCATGATGAGGTGTGGTGTGACGTCCCTCCCACGTCCAACCTAAGGCATGCTTTTAATCAACACAGGTCGATGGAGTCCTCAAAAGATTACGAAGTAGAAGATGATTCTCACCCAACAATTTAAAGATAAAGTGAAGCTCCTCCTCGACTGTGGAACCAGGAAACAGAGGTCGACCTGTCGCCATCTCGTAAAAAATGCAGCCAACACCCCTAAAAACAGAAAGACAGACAAGCGCAAAGACACGCACACACACGGCAAGAGGTTTGTCTCATCAGATGGTTTAACCATAGATGATCATTTCACCACAGAATCGATTTTTTTAAAATGTAATTTATCAAATTTTCTAGTAGCAGTACTACAATAGAGTAGTACAGTGTACTGCATCACTGACCACATGTCGATGTGAGTGGAGTAGTCGGTGCTGCCCAGCAGGATGTCAGGTGGTCGGTACCACAGCGTCACCACCTCGTTGGAGTAAGTCTTTGTTGGGATCGACTTTGCTCGAGCCAAACCTGAAACAAACACACACGCACGCACACACACACACACACGTGTCATTAAAGCCTCATCATCACTGTCTTTACACTGATTCAGATTACATTTGTATCCTAACAGCTAAAATAAATGTATTCATTCTCCGTAAGGACCACGACTCACACTGCCTCAAAAGGCATTTTAAATACTTTCTGGGTGTTGCATTACAAATAGACGATGGGATGATGTGCAGTGACTCTGCTGTCCTGAATTCACCGAGGAGGTCATTCTGTCTCTGGTTGTGGAGGTCAGATGTGTGTCTGTAATCCTCCTCTGCCAAACTGCACAGAGCAAATCCATGTCTCTGGCTCATCGTCAAAGTCCAGGCATAAAAAGGGATCGGTCGCCCTCTGTGTCTTTAACCGCACGGCCCGAAGCGGTTTTAATATCCAATTCTCACAGGAACCAAAAATCGACTCTCTTCCAATAAAACTGTCTCCACTGGTAATACAGGAAGAACGGCTCTCTGCGATGCTGTGATAAATAAATGAAGTGAAGGTCTGAGAGAGGTCCCTGAAGAACTTCACATCTTCATCACTAACATGACATAACTGCCAGCTGGTTGGAATGACAACAACAACAAGATGAAGAAAATCACGAGGTTTAGTGATAATCGTGGAGCTGGAAAGGCAGGGATTCAGCCGGGGGCTCCTACTGGCCAAGGGTTCGGTCTGCAATTTAATAAGTAGCACTTGTTGTGTGTGTGTGTGTGTGTGTGTGTGTGTGTCACAGATGGGCTTGGCAACAGCTGGGCAGCTCTTCACACACACAGTTGATTTGGTCTTTTACTTTCTTGTAATCCTCTTCCAGTGTCTTAATTTTCTCCCTACGCAGCTTCACTGAAGTCAGAAGTTGAGAATAAATAAAATTTGATATTTTGCTCAGACGAGCAAGATGTTCCTCCAACCAATAAATAATGGACGTGAATGTCGGTCCATTTCTTCATGTTTTGTTCCACCTTCAGAGCCAACTGTTCTTGTTTTCTTGTTTGCCTTTTCCTTAGTTTTAGCGTGACAGGTGCCGGTAGCTCACGCTTACATCATTACACATTTACATCACTCAAAAGGTGAGTTTTGCACAAGAAAAACCTCAGACGCTAAGATTTAAATAGGTCCTAACTTTACAAAAAAAACAAAAAACAAAAACTAAGAGTGTCTGCAGGACTCACCAAAGTCTGCTAGCTTGAGCTCTCCTCGCTCGTTGATCAGCAGATTTTGTGGTTTTAGATCTCGATGGAGAACTTTCCTCCGGTGGCAGTACGACAAACCTCGCAGCAGCTGGAAAAGGAAGAGCTGAGGACAGAAACACCACTGCAGTTACAGGAAAAGTCGATGAGCACACGATGCAAAGAAAAACCCTCAAAAACAGGGAAACAAGAGAAGAAGAATTCCTTCTGCTTTTTTAAATTCATTTTTTATCATTGTTTAAAAATCTACCAAAATCAGAAAAGTTAAATCACCAGCAGGTTTGTCACATCAGTTTGTGCCACACACACACACACACACACACTTAATTTCATTATACTAAGAATAAAACAAACTTTTCTCACTTTGACATTGTGAACATGAATGACATTTCCACAGTCGTCCAGATACTGCTTCAGATCCTTGTCCTGAAACACATGAACACACATTCAAACCCACCAAAGAAGAAGAAGAAGAGGAGTTTGTGTATTGTTGTGTGCATTTCTTACCAGGTACTCAAACACCAGTGTGAGGGATTTCTGCGTGTGGATGATGTCATGAAGCGTGACGATGTTGGCGTGTTTCAAATCCTTCAACAGAGACACTGAGGAGTAAAAAGTACAAACATGCTGTCATTAGTACTTCTACTACTGTAGTACCAGTAATACTTCTGTTGGTTCAGTGTCAGTGATGCAGTACCTTCTCTGATTGCAGTACACGGAGCTCCTTCTTCATGTTCCAGTCTAATTTCCTTCAGAGCCACGAGATTTTCAGTCAGTTTACTCCGACCTTTATACACTGTGGCATAGGTCCCCTACACACAGGTGACACACAGAGAGGAGAGAGGCGGGGCATTTGGGCCATCGGAATCTTATTTATTGATTTCAGGAGCCAAAAGCAAACATTACAACAAAAAGAGTGGACTGTCAGGCAAAGCTTTTTACACTTAATTTGTAGAAAAGGTCAGAAAACTTTACATTAGTTAGTGAGTCTGAAATGAAACCTTTAAGGAGTGTCACAGAGCAGCACGGAGCACTTAGATCCTGTTTGTGTTCTTTATTAAACAGTTTCAAAGATCTGTCTGACATCAACCGATAGAAGGAGATAATGTGGCCTCACCTCTCCCAGTTTGTCCAGCTTGATGTAAGTCTCCAGCTTCCCAAAACCAATCTCTGACTGCAGGCAAAGAGGCAGAGATGAGAGGGTTAAAATAACCTGCACTGGCACACTAAATGCAAGAGAAACAACACAACAAACATCCTGCATTACTTGAAACAACAGAATCAGAAACCGGTTTCACACTTGCATCCCCCCCTACAGACACACAGTCTGCAGCCCAGCGTATCCAAATTCAGGGGCCGCATCCTTCGGAGGCCGCAGTTGTAGGCCGATTACGTTACAGCGGCGCGACAAAGCCTGCCCAAATGTCTGGGTCACAAAATAAACGTTTAACATATTTCCAGGCGAGAATGTAGCTGTGTAAACCTCGAGTATCTGCTCGGTTTATCAAGACATCACATATTTGTAAAAGCGCTCCGACGTTTTCGGAGACGTCTGTTACCCACCAGCTGGATAGCGAGCCCGGGTTCAAGGCTCACTAGATCCGGCAAGAACAGCCCCCCCCCTCGCGATCTTTCGCTACTCAGGTTAAACATGATTTATAAGTCAGTTAGATAAATTAAAAATGTTGTTGTTTGGCTTTGTTCAGTCTTTTATTAGTTCCTGAGTAAATCGGTTTGGCTGAGATTAAAGTTACAGTTTTCACACAGCTGAATAAACATCACACAGAAAACTGATTAAACAGAAGTGTGAGATGGTCGAATTTACTCCAATGTCCTGTTATATATTGAACAGCAAGGAGCAGACGGCAGAGTTTATTAAACTTCACTGAGACAATCTGCAAATTTCATTAAAAGTTTAATAAACCATCATCTTGTCTTTATTTTTAGTTAGAAATGATAGTTATATTAGAGCAGATGCTGGTCCAATAAGCTATACTTTCCACGTCCACTGGATGCATGATCCAATTAGTCGACTAATCACAAAAATAATCGGTGACTAGTCGACTATCAAAATCATCGTTTGTGGCAGGCCTACCCAAAACTGTCCCAAACACCTGCGTGAAAACAAAAAGAAGCAGTTACACATACCAGAGACACTCTACGCAGCCGCCTGCTGATTGGCTGCTCGAACAGAGCTGGACCAATCACATTAAACTTCTCCAGGTAATCGTCTGGAAGACGGATGTCAGCCGGTAACGACAGACGTTTGTTGATGTCCTGAAACAGAGAAGAAACACAACAGAATTCACGTGAACGTTCACCTTCATCCTCCGCAGCACCTGACAGTTTATTTTCATCAGCAAAGACCTTTTACCGCTGCAGGTAAATGTTCAGTCATCATGAAAGGAACCGTTTCATTTTAACATGAAATGTCTGCATTGGATCTGAAGTAGCACTAAAAACAAACAAAGGGCAGACAGCACTGGAAATGCAGGCCCTGAATGCAACCTGTGACCACTGCAGCAAACAGTAATCGCACCCGATTCCTCTTAAAGATGGCTGCCTGAGCGAGATTATAAAAAGAACCCACGAACTCCACAGCTGCTCGTTTGGCTCTCAGGGTGAGACCAACATGGTGAGGAATCCACCTGTACCTGTGCTTTAATGTAGCAGCAGAGGTCAGGATCTACAGGAGGAGCCAAAAGAAAATACAGGTTGATGGACCTGATCTGACCCAGCGGTAGCTGCCGAGCCAGACACATGGAGGTTCCTCGGAGGAGAAGACCTTTACAGACTAATGGAAGAACAATGTGAAATTATGAGCTGGATAAAGTCCGTCCCCTGACCTGAATCCATCAGAAAACCTTTAGAGGATTTTAAAACAGAAGGCAGAGAAACAAAACCTCCGGCCAGGAGTCAGAACATCTGTCCACAGATGTGTGACAGACTGGCATCACCCATTAGCCGCGAGGGGAGGTGGTGTGGGGGGGGGGGTCACACATCTGCCTGCAAAAACAAAAGCCCACATAGAAAATAAAAAGCTCACAGATGAAAGAGTCCTCACTCTCTAAGCGGTTTGCTTTTAATGACACAGCAGCTCAATCAGCCCACACTTCAGCCTGACAGTTATTGTAGCCTATTGGCTCATTTACAGCTTTACCAGCACTGCACAGGTAAACCCAGCTTTGTTAAGCACCAGTTCGAGTCTGGCGCTGAAACGAACACATTTTGCTCGCTCGTTCCTTAAAAGCAGGACCTGGACCAGCCAGCATGACAGCTGTGCATCTGTACCCGGAGACCAGCCGAGTCTTTCAGTCGTGAAAAAGATGAAGACAAGCTCGCTGACATGTTTGGGAAGCTGCAGGCTAAACCACTCCAACGCATCTTTGCATCTGATAAATATTAATGTTAGAGAAACACACGGCACCGTCTCAGTCAGAGCAGTGTGAAGGCCCTCCGTCAGCAGCTACGACGCACTGGACTGAAGAAGCAACAAGAAATCTCAAACCAGACTTAGCTCTATAACACATTTGGCTGAAGATGTTCCTTTGGAAGGAATGTAAGAAAATATCAAAAACGAAACCAACCAAGGAGGCGAAGAGCTGCACCAAACCGCTAAAAGGTCCTCAAGGCTTTGCAGAAAACAAATAGTGAGTGCTCCTTAAAGACTGGGGAATATCCCAACATCTCTGCTAGTAAGCTCACTGTGTGTGTGTGTGTGTGTACCTCAGTAGAGATCTTCTTATTCCTCATTCTGACTTTAACTGGACTCTGAACATCATCAGAAGAAGAAGCTGGATCGCTTTCTCCATCTGAGCTCATTTTCACATCTTCATGGACGATCTCTGAAAACACACACGAATAACAGTCACACGCATACAAAGAGTAGAGCAGGCCTTAAATTCCCCATATCACCAAATGCACCAAAACAAGTCCGATCTACAGAGGCTCCTCCCTACAACTCATCTCAGAAATCCCGTGTCCAGGCAGGTCAGAGCTGTTTTGGTGGCATGACTCACAACTAATCCTCCTCTGCAGTAGCGTCAAAAACAGGAATATCCTGCCTGAGAGTGATGCTGAAAACGCACTCCGCTGTATCTGTCACTTCCAGGCTGGACTACTGTAATTCATTTATATCAGGATGTACTCATAGCTCTCTGAAAAGCCTCCAGCTGATAAAGAAATGCTGTAGTAAGAGTACTAACGAGGACTAGAGAAAGAGCCATTTCTCCCATATTAATTCTCTCATATTAACTTGTCTTCATTGGCCCCTTGTGAACTCTAGTATAGAGCTTAAAATCATTTTCATCACACACAAAGTCCTGAATGAGCAGAGTCCATCATATCTTCGCTCTCACAGTGCAGGCTTATTGTGGTTCCTGGAGACTGAGAGGCAGAGCCACGCTGATCTCTTCTATGGCACGACATTATTTCCTGCGACACTCCATAGAATTGGAGGCAGAGCCTTGAGCTATCAGACGTCTCTGCTGTGGAACCAGCTCCCAGTCTGGGTTCGGGAGTCAGACACCCTCCCTGATTTTAAGCTTTTCTTTTTGGAAACAATTACATTTCGGGCTGGATCAGGTGACTCGAACGCTCCTTGGTCATGTTACACAACTTCTCATATTACGCACCTCTCCTGTGCTCTCTTTTTATATGCTGTGATTGCATGCATCCATTTGGTTTCGTCTATCTCCCCACAGTCTCTGCTCTCTCTGTATCTGTTCTGCAGGCCAACCTGCTCAGTATTTCATCTTATATTCTTTCTATTTCTACATCGCTCTGCTTTTTCCTGTCACTGCGACCGGTTGCAGCAGACGGCCTGGGTCAGCTGCAGGCAAATTCTTCTTTCTCAGTTCAGAGTAAATGGTAAAAATGGTAAATGGCCTGTATTTGTATAGCGCTTTACTAGAGAGCTGATATGCAGCAGAATGCAACTATGCAGCGCATGTTCTGCACAGTCACAGTCTGCAAAAATTTGGGAAAGAATTCATCAGTTCATGGACAAAACGCAGCGCTGTTTGTATGACGTGGCTAAGAAAACATCCACAGAGTAGACTTTGTAAATTTACAATTACAAGAAGAAATACAAACACCATTTCTGTGTAAAATGATCGTGCACGCCGTGTGTAAAACAAAGTATTTTGACTGGTGTGTTTTTATATTTATGGAGTGCATCTCTGCAGCACGTACACTCTCAAGCCCAGAAAAGCCACTTTCATTGATTAGAGCAGAAGTGTGACGTTGCAGCATTCAGCCTGCCAACACATGAAGCCACAGCGTCCGTCAGACTGTTGTTTTCTGGCTGTACTGAATTTAAATCGAGGGGAATGCCTCTTTCACTGCTCCAGCATTCAGATTTAAACTCACCAATTATGACTTCATTCCTGTTTCACAGCCAACAACTGATCTATGTTTTCACTTCACAGGAGAAATTAAATTTACTTAGTCGTTAAAATAAAACATCACCAGTTAAACTCATCTACATTTTCAAGCATACAGCAAAATCAACTTCTATTTTAATGTTGATAGATGCACAGTACATGATTATACTGTATATATTCAGCACGTATGTGTGTATTAGTGGTACAGTACTTGTGCATGTACATGTATTTGCGGCATTAGTACCCAGTCTGGTGGCGTGGTTCAGGTAGGAGCTCAGGCTGCGTCCGAGGCCTCTGGGTTTCCTCAGTGAGGTGCTGTACGACTGAAGTAAAGACTGAACTGAAGAGGATGAAGATCGAACCTTCAAACCTCCAGAGGAACGAAGAGACACCACCTCTGAGGGGAGAGATGAAGGGGCGAAGTGAGGGAAGGATGTGGGGAGGAAAGGAGGTAACAGAAGGGCGATGGAGGGATGAGGGAGGTGTAGGAGGAGGTGAGGGGAGGAGGCGGGTAACGGTTGGTTGATTTGGAAGGAAAAAAAATGAAAGTGGGGTTAAAGGAGAAAAAATAAATTCAAATTAAACAAGTGTTATATTATTGATTAATTGATTGATTGACAGATCCAAGAGGCAACCAATCAAATCACAGATCCAACCAACCAGTCAGATCAGAGGAGGGAATCAGGCGGGAAGTGTCAGGAATTAAACCAGCGAGCTTCCAGTTACTGGTTTGCTGTGTGAGTGGCAGACCAGTTTATAAAGCTGGTTAGCAGCTGGTTAGTTCTTGACTGTTTTAACTGGGAATAATTTTAATTAGTTAGCTACATATTTAAAAAAAGAGGGGGGAAATAAAATGAATAAATATATTTTATTCATGTTATTTACATACTAAAGCATTCAGCCAATCAGGACAAAGTTCTGCCATCACAGAGGTGGTTCCCTATTGGTGGAGCCGGAGGAAAAAGTCTGCAGCTCACTGCAGTCGCCAAGCTCACGGCAGGTTATGTCACCATGTGACACAGTGACACTCTGCAGCACCAGCGGACTTCAGACAAATCTTTAACCAGCATGCATCACGGCAAGCCAGCGCTGCACAGCCGGTCATGTGGTCGCCCGTACTACAACATATGTCCAACATGCCCAGAATATCTTTGCCTTATCGGGCTTCACTTTCTCTGACATCCACAGTCAGACTGAACAGTCACACAAAGGTGGCCATCAACTCGACAAGCTTTCAGTCAAGTTACAAGTGAGTTCCCACAAGCTGTGACAATCTGCTGGGATCATGTGGGAAAAACACAAAAACATAAACACTATACAGTTGCTGTGGTTCAAATGGAAGCGTGTGACAGGAAAAGCACTGGATAAACAGCATTTATATCCAGGAACTAACACTGGGGGTGGGATTCCTTATTTTCTGTCATATATACATATACTGGTAAAACAGTCGATGCTAGGGCTGGGAAATTTATCAAGTGCGTAGTCTTTGGAACATAAAGTCCGGAGTTCAAATCCCGGGTAGAGCAAGCATCCAGGCTATTCAAGCCTACCTTGGAACATGAGCGAGGTAAGCATGGAAGCAGTCCCAGCTTAACAAGCTCTGTGTCAGGTGTTGCCAGGACATACTGATGGGAAGTGGGTTACTCTTTGCACTGTGTGACATCAGAAAGCGAGGACAACCCCGACGTGGTCACCACGGAGGATAAACACATAAGCCCCAAACAGATCAGTAGCTAAACTACTGCAGTAGAACGAGAGATTAGAAACAAAATGAGCACAAGTCTCCTTTAATAGACTTGTCATGGCAGCACGAGTGGATACGACTATAATTACAACTGTGTATTGCATTAAATGAACGCGTTGCCTCGCTGCATTCTTATGTGTAAAACAGCATTAGCATCATTGTTTCCCTGAGGCTTTTTGACTGTCTGAGAACAAATGGAAACATAATTCTAAATGGTAAGTAGGCTGCCTTGCAAATTTCATATAACATATAAAGTATTTAACCCTAGAACACTAACGTCGGGTGATGTTCACCCACGCGGTGAATAAAAATCACTCGGAGGTAAATTCCAAGGGAATTTATAGTTAGCTGGTCATTTTCTCTCTCTCACAGATGTCAGTAATGTAGGGAAACTGGACAAAGCTCACATGTCCCAGGAATGGGAGCACCAAAGAATTTCCCAGTTTCATTATTTATTTTTAGGACTTTACCTTTTTTCTCTTTATGACATGTTGTATAAGGGGAAAATAAGAGTACTTTAATTTCCCATTTATTGTTGTATGTTTGTTTATTTTTTTATATATATATATATATATATATATATATATATATATATATATATATATATATATATATATATATATCTGTCCATCAAGGTTCAAGACATCTTCTAGGAATGGTGACACTATATCCAGTGGACAGCAATTTTCCATGCTGATCTCTCATCTCAAGCATAACCTGCACCTGAGCAGCCAGGTGTGTGGCATTAATTAAAGCCGCCATCATAAAAATTGAAAACCCAGCGCTGAGCTCTAAAATCTCGGCACAGGCCTCTGTTCACACCTGACAGGATTACCTGAGTCGCTGTGTGACGTTGCTTCCTGAGTGATGGTGTCACTCAGTGTCCTGTCCCCTCCCCCTGACCCACCCCTCCCCAGAGTGAGTGACAGCTGCCGTTTGATCTTCCTCATCCTCTCCATTAGCGGGGGCCGAGGGGGGAGAGGGGGACGTGACGCCAAGGGGGGCGGGGCTGCCAGTCTGGAGACCACGCCTGGGCAGGTAGAAATAAAAGGACAGAAATGTAAATAGCCAAACAGTTGGAAACACCTGAACGCCTCAACATCTGACTCATCATGCCTGAATTAGTAGTTATGCATATTCATCTACCATTCATTCACCATCATCACCTGCCACACCACAGCCGAATAGGTCTACCTCACAAGAATCACTCGTCTCACCTGAACATCATCACCTGTAGATCATCAGCTATAGATTCGGCTCACCTGTACATGACCACCTGTATTCGGTTTACCTGAGACATCATCCTCTTTATGCTCATCTCACATTGAAATCACTACATGCACTCTCATCTCACCTGCAGGTAATCGCGTGACACTTAAAACTAATCCCACGGAACACCCTGAAAACGCGGGCACGAGTTTCCACTGGTGAATCTGACGCACACAGGTGAGTGTGATGTTACTCAGTGTTGATGAAAAGACTCGAGGCCTCGGATCTGTGTAGCAGGAAGTACCCGCACTCACTAATGAACCCAAACAGCCACTTAGATCCGCTTCATGTCACGTGCACACCTGACGGCTAACACCTGGCTGAGTGACAGGACATGTACCTGACAGATGCGTTACGTCACTGCCCGTAGATCTGACGGCACGGAACGGGAACTGAAACTACGTGTGTGTGTCCCCGTGGCAGCTGTTGTTTGTGTTCTGCCGCTTCGGGTGTCGCGTCTCCGTGGACCTGCCTACGCCTGTGTGTTTCTGAGCTGGAGAGCCGAGGACGGGAGCCGTGTATTTCCTGCAGTAAACCGTCCTCCTCACTGTTATAAATAGCAGCGGAGGCGGAGCGGCCGCTGCTCCCTCAACGACTCACTCACCATTTGATAAAGACGGTTTTCCGGTTACACGCGAGGCCCGGGGGTGACCGTTACTCACCGGGAGGGTTTATCCCGGTCTGTCCCGGGTTATCCGTGGCTCGGTTCAGTCTGACGGCTTCTCGGATCTTCCTGGCTCCCAGTAATCTGCAGCCATGTTGCTGCTCTGCTCAGCTCCGCTCCTCCGGTGCGTCCTGACGGAGACGCTCACGGCACCGTCGGTGACGTAACAACCCGGCACGTGTCCCCGCCCCTTTTCATTTCTTTATATATATTTTTTATTAAATAATATGTAAACATGTTGATTATACAAACAGAGCAGCTAAAAACAACAAGAAATTGTTCCGAAAAGAAGCCAGTCGTTTGTTTGCTATACAAACAATTTAGTTAATAAGTCACACTTGGATATGAGGGATATTTTTTATACTTTTACTAAATAAAAAGTTAAATAATCACTTTGTTAGTAGCTCGTCACAAACACATAATTTGTTCGTTCATTGCTTTTCAATCTATAAAAAATGACCAAACATGACTGTTAGACCAGCAAGCTGATTCGCTGTTATGTCCATATCTTGACATAATGTGGAGAGTAACTGGACACGTGGAGTAATGTCCTTTAAGAAACAGGAAAAAAAGCCCTGACACATGTCTGGTCTTTGAGTTGATCCACTCATCACTGAAGCCTCATCACAAATGGTATCAGTGGAAGGGTGGCTACAAAGGAACATGACTCAAAAATCCTGCCTCAGGTTGTACAGAGTTTGGTTTAAGTAGTCATCAATACGTATGGAGGAGGTCAGGAGAGAGTGAGTGTCTGCAGCCATCTATAAAACAGCCTCTGTCATCATGTGGGTTTGGACTTCAGTGTTATTGGAGATTTTGTCAAAACTGATGGAATTATGAATGCAGAAGAGTATCAACATCTTTTGATACATAAAATACCATCTGTGGGGTCTAATTAGCAACAACTTCATTTTTGAACATGACAGTGATTGCAAACATACTGCCAATGCAGTAAAAGCTGCATATAAAAACACAATCAGTCATGGATCGGCCTCCCCAGAGCCCACACCTCATCATCACTGAAGCAGTGTGGGATCATCGTCACAGAGAACAAAAGGCAGCCGACATCCAAAGAACAACTTTGGAGAACTATTCCTGAAGGCTGTGGTGAAAAAATAAAGGCGTCATATCAAATATCGAATTTCATGCTCATGAACCCATGAGTTTATTCAAACTGTTTCCCAATTTCCTAACAAAATATCAAGAAACCAGGAGTGGCTCAAGACCTTTGAATAGTAATTCTCCAGTGATCAGCAGATCCAGCCCACAGAATTTGTCCCCAGTGATTTTCTTCTCTCAGAAATGACCCCAGCTTCTGTCCTCAAGCCTGATGACATGTGAGCTGATCCCGAAAAGATACCCAGGCAGAAATGTCTGCTCACCAACACTGCATCGCTGGAACAGCGCACAAACATTAACATAAAATAACACGTGAAGAAAAAATATTGAATCTTTCCAAAAATATTTTAATATAATCCAGAACTCCCACTCCAGACTCTCAGTGGACACTCACAGGGTAGCATGTACCATATGAGGCCCTGTGGATCTTCGACTGCAGTCAAATATCTTTCTGAAGGTTTAAGAGACCTCGCAGCACCACATTCTGCTGAAGTGAGTATCAGAGAATTTCTGTCAGCAGCCCGGATCCACACATGGAAACTTCCTGCTCTGGTTAAACTAAGCTTGTAACGCCTGTTGGGAGTCATCACTGGGAAACGTGCTTCGAGGTGACAGACCAATCAGCATGTTTTAGCAGAATGCTAGCATCTTATGAGCAAACTCAACTTTGCTTTAATAAAATCTAAATATAAGTGTTGTGTATTTCAGCTCAGACATGTTAGCGGCACTGCCATTAGCTTCACTGGGCGCCCTCTTCTGTACCTGTAAGTTAATCACAACAATTTCTATACAATGAGCTGAAAAGGAAGTGGAATGACTCCTCCATATTGGCTCTCCTCCACTCCCTTTGCTCCGCCCCCTCCCCTGCCAAAACTGGCCTTTGATTGGTTGGGGAAAGGAATCTACACTTTCTATGGAAACATTGGTCCAGGAGTTCATGAAGCATCTCTCTGTTGTCATTGTGACGGTTTGGAGTTGAAAATTTTGGTCAGAAGCGAGACATTCGATTGGCTCTTCTGCTCCATGAGGCGGGCCTTGTCCAGGTGCTTCTGCAAAACAGAGTCCTTCTTCCTCTTCTTCTTCATCTGGATCTCCTCCTCCGTCTGGCGCTGAGTGAAGTCCCACGTCTTCTCTTCCACCTGACGATGACAAACAGTTTTAGAGCGAACGTGCGTCTCTGCCTGAGCAGGGCTAACATTCGTCGCTTCAGCTCGTGCTTCAGCATTTACCTGCTCTCCGTCTCTCTGCCTCTTCTTTCTCAGCTTGTCCAGGTGAGCGCTCTTCTCCACGTTGTTCAGGTAGAAGTTTGTTTCTCTCTTCGCCTGTGAAACTTCAGTCCTGAGCCTCTGGTTTAGGACCGTCTGCTCGTAGGCCAGCCGCTCACTCAGGTGAATCCACTGGAACCTGTGCAGGTACTGCGGACACAGGTAAGCAGTAGGGACAAATTATTTGACACTATGATGACATTAAACAACTGTCTGTCTGCATTTTCAGCGTAACCGGTGTGCATTAATAGGGAAGAAGAGCCCTACCTTCATGCACCACAGGTCATAGGAGAAGCGCTGGCGTTTCCTGGTTCCCATCGGCGTGTTGTGGAGCGACGCCGCCACTTTCTTAGCCACACGTTTATCTCTGAACTCCACCCATCCTTCTGTGAAGTCACACCTCCGCAGCCCAGCCTTCTTCTTCCGTTTCCTCACCTGTCTGTCTGCAAGATGAGCGCATCGAACATTAACAGGTGATAAATATCTGAGGGGCTATGGTGAAAGCTTCACTTTTCCTCACTTGCTGTTCATGCAGTGGCGCTGACGTGTGAGATCAAGTGTTTAACATGGCTGAAACGTACCATCACAGGATCAGGTTAGCCTCTCAGAACTTTACCTGTCCCCCAACAGGACAGGTGGACCCACAAAACTGGTAGCCACGTTCTCCAACTCCACATCAGACCCACTGATTCAGGTTTTTTAATTTGTCACTCATTTGATCTTTGAGTGTACATTTTTTCAACACAGATTAGGTCCCTTAAACTTTTTTGGTGATAAATTTAGAATATTTATCGTAAAAATTTTAAACATGTTATGTTTCCTATATTTCAATAAAAACAAACCTTTTTGAAAGCAGCTGACTCAGTCTTATAGACATCCAAGGTCTCAATAAATACATCCGTTAAGAGTTTAAATAATGTTTAATAAAGATGTCACCAAACAGACTAGAAGTAAGGATATTTCCTCTATTTATTTTTATTTCAGTAAGCCTCCCAAGGCCCTAACATCTTTGTTAGTTAAAGATCTTTTGTTGGGATGATCAGGTCAGCGGTAAATCTGGAGTCGAGTTATAGAGCAGTACAGACCCGTTGCAGTTCGGGACATCTTGGCTTAACGCTGCCTCTTATTGATTTCTGGAGGAGGAGTTCTGTTTTCCTTTTAGGATGTTGTGGGCTGAAGTGAGATGTTCTGAAGGCTGACTCCTGCCCACATGTGATATAAAACCATTGACTGTAAAATTACAGCTCGAGTGCGTTTCGTGGAGTGTTTTATTTCGTATAAAATAACCCCTCGAGGGGAAACAGAACCAAAAAACAAGCAGAATGCAGACACTCGCTGAAAAATTCTGCTTTAAACATTTAGTATCGCTCCATAACAAAAGGCATCCACACAAGGTTTAAGTCTGAGAGTTCAGAGCACTGCCTGTCTGTAGGTTAATCAAAAAAAGGCATTTTTGGACTGGACCCTCTGGAATTTTTATATCCAGGAGAAGCTTTTAATTGTGTATTTTTTTTTTCAGGACATAAACCGAAAGAACGAGATCGCGAATACAAGCGGCGGAAATGAGTTTCCTCCGAAGGGTGGCTGGTCTCTCCCTTAGAGATAGGGTGAGAAGTTCGGCCATTCGGGAGGGGCTCAGAGTAGAGCCGCTGCTCCTCCACACTGAAAGGAGCCAGTTGAGGTGGTTTGGGCATCTGACAAGGATGCCCCCTGGGCGAGGTCTTCCAGGCATGTCCCACCGGACGGAGGCCCCAGGGCAGACCCAGGACACGCTGGAGAGATTATATCTCTCGGCTGGCCTGGGAACGCCTTGGTGTTCCCCCGGATAAGCTGGAGGAGATGGCTGGGGAGAGGGAGATCTGGGCTTCTCAGCTCGGGCTGCTGCCCCTGCAACCCGACCCCGGATAAGCGGAAGAAAATGCATAGATGGATGGACATAAACTGTGAAAAATGAAACAGTGACCCTTGTTTCATTTTTTTTAAATTCCATCACTCCCAGAAACACCCAGAAAGCACAGAGAGCTGGTACTCTAGATTACTGATCCAGGTACAGTTTGTTTTCGTTCATTCGTTAGTGTTGTGTGTGTATCGAATGAGTATATCTGCACCACATACTGTCTGTGTTATACTGTGGTAGTAATATCTGTGTGTATTCTGGTAGTACTTGTACCTTCAGGCTGTAGAAATATGCGTCCGATCTCTCCGTACACTGATAGCAGGTTCCTCAGCTGTTTGGGGCGGAACCTCGGAGGAATATGACCCAGGTAGATGATTCCAGGGACGCACTTCCTGTCCTGAAATACGTTCTTTACCTTCTTCTTCTTCTCTTTTACCTCAACAGCGTCTTTGTCACCAACATCTTTATCCTCATCATCTCTTCTGTCTGCAGCAGCTCCCTCCTCCTCCTCCTCCTCATCATCAAAATCACCATCTTCCCGCTTCTCCTCCTCGTCTTGTTCTTCTTCATCTTCAGTCTGAGCAAGCGCCTTCGTGTCCTCGTCTTCCTCTCTTCTCTCCATCTCTATAAAACAAAACGTGTTTGCACGTGACTAAGACTGAAGAGATAATCGCGAGAGCAGCAAAACTGGACCCAGAATAACTTCCGCGTGCAGACTTTTTCAAACTAAAACACTTAAAACTCACAATAAATGCTTACTTTAGGTTTCTTTGACGAACTTCTGTCACAGTTATGTTTCACGTGCGCAAACCGTCGCATGTGATTGACGAAACAGAGCGTCGCACTAACAAAGATCAGCTGACAGTTGACTTCCGGTTATGCCTTCAAAATAAAACATTAGGTGGGCGTTGTATAATCTTCTTTCATAAAGGAAAAAATTTTGTCTTTCCCCAGCAGTTTATTTGTTGAAACAATTTTTTAATCAGATTTATTTATTTATTTATTTATTTATTTATTTATTTATTTATTGTGTAAAATGATGTCAAAGCTGGGGGAGGTGGGCAAAATGTACCTTAAACTCCATAGCATTTTTATTAAAGCTTTAGGTATTACCTGTTATTTTACTACTACGTTCTGCTGTATTATTATAGCCATCGCTGCCTGGCAGTACAGAAATAATGAAAAACTTCTCAATTACAACATTAAAGTGGTATACACATTAATGGACTAGTATGTCTGATTCATTAGTGCCATGGATATGATTCTGAATAATTAGTTATAAAGTATTTTCACATGCTGAACTTCATGTACTGTTACTTCTGTAGATTATGATATTTACGTAAATAAAGAGTCTGAAAAATCCTTTCTCGACTTTGTAAAATATTTCTTAAAAACAATATGATGTTGAATTCTAGCGCAGCTCCATCTTTAGGACATTGGCGGTTCATGAGTCTAAAAATCCTGCAGTGTTTTTCTCTACAAACTTTAATCTAAGCTGTATTTCTTCCACCTTGTTTTTTCAGTTTAATAAATCCCAGGAACCATGTTCTGCACTCAGTCATCGAACCTTCAGGAAACCTGGCGAGAAATGCTGCAAACAGGAGGATCCCAAATTCAGGACCAATATTAGATTTATTTATTTTTTCAAAAAGTGAAACAAGAGATCATTAACAGCTGAAGGAAGTCAAACGGCTCTTATTTTGAAATTCAATCCGGATGTAAGTTTTTGTTTTCGCGTGTGAAACGCACGCCGGTGACGGCGGGTTGCTTTGAAGCTGTTAGCGTTTAGCAGCGGAGATGCAGAGACCGGTGTCCAGTTTGCCTCTGAGCCAGGCTGTGAGGCTGAAACTGGGTAGTGCTGGTTTCCAGCTCACCGCGGACCTATTGGACTTCAAACCGGACAAGCTTAGCAAAGGTACCGCTCCATTTCCCCCCACAGTTCCCAAAAACTCCGGTCAAAATGTGTCACATTTTAGCTCGTCTGTCTTTTAAAGCCCTGCAGCAGTAAAAATCACAGCTAAAACAGGTTCACAGCGTCCTGGTAACTCATGGTTTTCTCATAGCCTCTGAGAAGACCGTTTGTAATAAGGAGCAGGGATGGCTGAAAGCTGTTTGTTTGTTTACCTTTTATATTCTGCTGAAATGCAGACTTATGGACAGGAAGGTGCTCAAAACACTGACACTGAACTGAGTCACGTTCTTCATCACAATAAACATCAGGCTGCTTTTTATGTGAAACACAGCTGAGCCTTTGGAAGAAAACAAGTACGTGAGATTTATCGGAGTTTCATTTCAGAGACCGGCCTGAGCGAAGAGGAGGCTGTGGAGGTGCTGAAGGCTGTGAAAGGTGGAGGAGGAGGAGGCGGAAGTGGTGACATCTCAGCATCTCTGACCGCTCTGGAGCTCCTGCAGAAGGAGGAGGAGTTAAGGAGCATCGTGACATTCTCCTCTCAGCTAGACGAATGTCTCGGAGGAGGAATCCCTGTCGGGAAAATAACGGAAGTCTGTGGAGTTCCGGGAATCGGAAAAACGCAGCTGTGGTAAGAAATACACACACACACACACACACACACACACACACACACACACCATCATCTATAACCTTACAGATGTTTTGGAGCTGTGATGATGGCGTGAGGAAAACAGTCGAGGAAAATTAGTCACCGTGATGTGGATCAGTAAAGTGAGTGATGATGTCGCCCTTTCAGTCTGCAGCTGGCGGTGGATGTTCAGGTGCCTCAGTGCTTCGGGGGGGTCGAAGGTCAGGTGATGTTTATTGACACAGTGGGCAGCTTCCTGCTTCAGAGGGTCACCGACATCGCAGCAGCCGCCGTTAGACACTGCTCCTTATTGGCTGAGGACGATGAGCAACGAGCCGCCATGGAGACCTTCACCGTGGAGACCATCCTGTCCAACATCTTCTTGGTAATGTCTACTAAGTGATGTATGCAGTGATGTCACTATGCATCTGCAAACTTCTAAAATTCTGATTGGCTCTCTATCTCGCCTCACTCAGGTGCGTTGCCATGACTATGTGGAGCTGCTAGCTGAGCTCCATCTACTTCCTGACTTCCTGTCCCAGCATCCAAAGATCCGCCTCCTGGTGATCGACAGTGTGGCATTTCCTTTCCGCCTGCTCTTTGACGAGCTTTCACAAAGGACACACCTCCTTAATGGCGTCGGCCAGCAGCTAATCACCATGGCAATAAACCATAACATTGCAGTGGTAATCACCAACCAGATGACGACCCGGATCCGGGACGGCCAATCGCACATTGTCCCTGCCCTTGGGGAGTGTTGGGGCCACGCCCCTACAATCAGGCTCCTCCTACAGTGGGAAGGGTCGCGGCGTCTGGCGACCATCTTTAAGTCTCCATGTCACGTGGAAACCATGGTGCAATACCAGATCACCCCCGAAGGCTTCAGAGATGCCGATCAATCAGAAATGGCGCACAGCAAACGGCCTCGAATGGACACTGACCAATCAGCTGCTGAGCCAAAAGACACAAGCAGCTGATTATTGGGAAACTGTCCAGTAAGAAGAGGCTGATTGAGCATTTGTCTTGTGTGGATTTAATGACACTGCTGTGTTCACACAGGAGGTTCCTGTTTAAATAAAGTTCAGTTTGAGTCCAGCAGGTGGAGACACAGAACTGGTTATCAGTCAGTGGCTCCTCCTGTCTGCGCCGTTCATCCCTGACTTTCCCGAGCAGATGCTGAATACTTCTGCATTTAGAGAAGCTGTTCTGCAGAAGAGCAGGGGTCAGAGGTTAGAGGGTGGCCCTCTTGCTTGCATATTCTTCATATTTAGATATGTCAATATTTATAGAGGGAGATTAGCACTACAGACACATCTGGATTCATTTAGTTTATTAAAACATTGTTTCTGTTGTTTCTACTGAGACGATCTTGTCTTACCCTCAGGTGCAACACACATTACTGTTGTGTTCAAGCTTTTCTTCTGCTGGAAATAGGCAGAAACACTGGCTCGTTTCCAGTCCACCTTCTCAGTCCATGATGAGTGTGATTCTGTTTAGAGTGCCTAAGGGTCGCTTAATTAAGGGGTGGGGTAGAAATACAGCGGCGAGCTTTGGGATGTCCTCGCTTTTCACTGATGGAAAACAAGAGGATTGATGTGTTAAAGCTTCTTACTGACTGATGACTATAAGCATCAAGCCACAATGGAGAGCTTCATGACTGCTTGTAGAAATCGTGTCTGGAATTTTCACCTGTTGAGTTTAAATTTCATTTAGGTCAAGTCAAAGTCAAAAAAACTTTATTTATCCCTGAGGGGCAATTAAGATAAAGTTTTTTGACATGAAATGGATTTATTCTTTTCTTTTATTATTGTGACAGCAACAATTAAAATAATGAACTTCATTGATGAAGCACCTTTCAGATCCAGCCATTTTTGGACAAATGTTATGGCCAGGGTCGCCACCAAGGGGGGCCAGGGGGGCCACTGGCCGCCCCCCAAAATTTACAAGACTGTCCAGTCTTGGTTATTATTTTAAACATGAGCACAAGAGACAGGAAGACACTTCACAGTGAGTTGAAATATTGTGTATCATTTTGAATTAACTGTATACAATTCTTTTGTCATGCCTTCACGATTTCCCGTCGTCCCTTCCTTCGTTGTGTCCCTGCACTGTTCTGTTTTTGGTGCGCCATCTCAATATTTTTAGTGGCCCCCATATGAAAAAAATTCTGGAGGCACTCGTGGTTATGGCTTCAAAATCCAGACGCTAACAGCAATGCCCGGTGTCCATCTTTTATATACAGTCTGTCTTTTCTCATGGGAGGGTCCACACACAAAGCCTGTTGGGGTTACTTCAGGTAGGACATCTGACATAAATACAAATCTAGCAAATTAAAACATGTCGAGCTGCCTGCTGTGCTGTTGTGAATAAGGGAGCAGCTGAAAAAAGCTTCTTCAGTGTGTGGATTTTCCACACAGAAGTAAGGAGAGAAAGGGCAACTAATAAATAAACACCATCTCCCATGATGCACTTCTGCTGACATGATTGGCAGCTGCAGAAATAAACTGAAATAATTTCAAAGAAGTTTTTGTCATTCCGAACTTTTTTGTTATTATTATTGTTTTTGACACTGAATATTTACAGGCAGATGTTCCCTAGCAACAGATGTTGTTATCACTACACACAGGAAGATCAAAGTGGGTTTAAACATCAGGAGGTAAACACTGAACACCTGTCCGACACCTGAGCAGGTAAACACTCAGAAGTGACGGAAGCCAGCAGTGGTGGCTGTCGGTAAACAAAGGGTCAGCTTGGTACATTTTGGGCACTTTTCAGGGCATTTCTTATAACTGCTGCCCAGAGATGTTTCTGAGTTACAGAAATTGGATATGCCTATGCTTTATTAAAAGTAGGGTGGTTACTGGTTTCTCCAGCTTAGTGAAGACCAAACAGAAGTCCTTCAGCACAGATTTGTGCCTAAGCTAAAGGAAACTGCAGGTCCTTTTCAGAAACCTCGGCTTTCACTACAGATGTTCACTCACTTAAAAATGTTAATGTTTTGTCATTAATGCTTTTATTTCATCACCCCTGGATTGCTGTTGTTCATTGTTCATTTGTCTTCGTAAAACCTCCTCATTAGCTTCAGAGTCCACTTTAAGAATCTGGTTTTTAGTTGTAGAGCTCCGTATGGACGGTGAATCACCCCCATCTCTCAGCCTGAGATCGGTGGATTCAGTCTGTTTATAAAAAATTACTCAATATCATTCTTTTAAACTTGTTTATAGGTAACTTTTTTGTTGTGAAGCATTTTATATTTACCTTGAAATGTCCTATATAAGTAAAATTGTACTTTTTGTCACACCTGACCTTCAGAGATCGACTCTAAAATAATCACTGGGCTAAATTAAAAAGCTAATAATAAAGTAAAAACATGTTCACGGAACACACACACCTACTTTCTCGTTGTGTGCTCGCAAAGACCCTCATTAACATGATTCAACCTGATTTGCGGAAACCTTCAAACAGCAGCGAGCAAAACGTGGTCCTCGCGCTGCAGGGAAGTCCTCAGCCCAGTCCTCATAAGGATGGTAAAACCAGTGCACGCCGAGCGTTAGTGTGCATGTTTTAATTAGACAGACAGACAGGCAGGTGGAGAGACAGACGGGATATTCAGTCCGCTGATTGGAGGAGTAGCAGGAGGTGAACCGGAGTTTGACTCAGTCGCCGGGACCAGCGGAGAGTTTACCGGAGAGGAGCGGCGGCTGTCTGCGGACCTGCAGGCGGAGCGGGTTCGGGACTGAGCTCGGACCGCGAGGAGAGGGATCCCGCTGCGGTGAGTGCAGAACCCGGTGAAGGAAAACCAGTCAGAGAAAATGATTCCAGCAGAACCAGTGAATGAAACCAGTCCACGATACAGCAGGACTATCAGGCGAACACGGAAAACAAGCTGCTTTTATGTAATGGTCAACTGTGAGGGTTATTTTTCTTTTAAACCCAGATAACTGATTAACCTCCGGGGAGGAGTGAATGTGATGTGCAGCACGCATTTGGCTGTGTAAACATTCAATGAGCTGAACTCATCTGATCAATATATTTGTGACTTAACTGATCAATAAATAGATACATGAAAGTGATTAATGTCTATGTTCTGATGGTCGCTCTATTACTGTTAAACTTTAGATTGCTTTTTTCAATAATATTGAATTTTTGGAGGATGTTGAGCTGAGAGATGCTTCTTGCCTCACACGCTGCAGATCATTTTTTCAGGACTTCCATCTTCCTCTTTGAAGACTCATTCTGTTGAAAGCCCCTCCGGCTCACTGATAACAGGCTCTCGCTGCTCTTCAGTAACCACCAGGCTCACTGGATGATCCTGTTAATAAAATCTTAATTTAAGATTAAAATATGACACATATCAAACTGACTTTCTACTTCAAGAACAAACTGAGCTGCTGATGGATCCAACATCCTTAATTAAATTCAGCACAGACATAAGTTTCTGACTTTCACTCAAAAGTAAAAAAGGTTAAGTCTGCATTTTTTTTCAGTACTAGGAAACAAAATTTTTCCATGAATATAGAGATAATGCTTTACCAGGGAGTGCTTAGTGAGAATACATCATCTGATCATTACTAGACTGCTAATCTAATCAGGAAGTGTTCCTCTGGGAAAATCAAGAAGGAAGGAGGAGGAAAAGATCTGAGTGAAGCTGGAGTCTCGTTAACATGGCTCGCACTTTTGTTTAATTTGTGTAAAAAGCGGTTTTTCTTTTTTTTATGGTGAGTTTGAAACATGCAATTAAGCTTATCTTTGGTCTTCTCTGGTGCTTTCATCTGCCACGTACGATGTGTCAAACTGCTGAAGGAGCAAAAAATAAAGAGTACAGTAGAGCTTAGAGATTTGGAGCATTTTATCTGATTCAACTTTAATTTGATTAGTAGTGTGTTAAATGGCAGTGATTATTGGAGTCATTCATCATTAGATAGTTTATTATTTCTAACGGAGGTTTGGAGACAGTGACACTGACAAAAGGATAAGAGGTGGTGCAAGGTGCAAAAGACAGCTCAGCGGTTTGGAGGCAAAGTTAGAGACATGAGGTTGAGAAGGTTTGGACATGTGCAGAGGAGCAGATATATTGGATAAAGGATGCTGAATATGAAGCTGCCGGGCAGGGGAAAAGGAGGAGCACAGAGAAGATTCATGGATGCAGTGAAAGAGGACATGCAGAGTGTTGAGGGGATGGTTTAGAGGGTGCAGTGGAGGTAGATGATCTGCTGTGGTGACCCCAAAAGAGAGCAGGTGGAAGAAGAAGAACAGAGCCAGCTTTTCCTCTGTTCCACTGGAACTGTGATTGCTAATAAAGTTTATCTCTTTAAAATGTTAGCACAGCTGAAAACTGCTGTGATCATCAAAGAGGAAGTAATAAATCTGGCGAACTGAGTGTGTGAAGCAACTGTGGGTTTGACTGTAGCCTCAAAATGCCCCTAAAAGCTAAACTGTGCGCTTGTCCTTTCACAGCCTCGCAGAGTTTGGCTCTGACCGTTTAATGAAGCAGCCATTTGAGGACCTGTGCCAGTTTCTGTTTGTATTTTGCTTATCACATTTTTGTGGTGATATGTGATAGCACAGCAAACACAAATTGTATCAAATTTATTTCATTTTGTTAATTTCCATCATGGAGCTGAAATAAAGTTCACGCCATCCTGTTGGCCATTATCAAACCCACACAAGCTGATTCTTCTGACTCTGAACTAGACACATTTTTTCCTAATGTAGTGAAATATTGCCTCTGTATGCCTACACAGAGAACCAGTCTAATGAGTTATGATTATTATGCAACAGTTCTGATCATTTTCAGGCTATATTAGATCAACCCAGGTCTTATTTTCTTCACAAAAACCAGGACAATCTTTGAGTCGTAGTGGAGTTACTGACACCACTGACTGTTTCTTGTCTCCTTAGGTTTCCACAGCAGGATGAAAGCTCAGTTCTGAACATCACCTCAGTATGACATCATCAGGCCCTGCCCTATCCTCTCTCCCCCTCCGCCATCATCGTCATCTTCATTACCTTCATGTCTTCTTCTGCACTTTCTACCAATATCATCTGTGGCCCCGCCTCCTGCTATCTCTCTGCCTCTGGACTGGTGGACAGGTGGTCCAGGTGAGCGCTTCTCACCAGCACTTCCACCCCCACTCCATAAAGATACCAGGTGACATCACTCTGGGCGGGCTGTTCCCCATCCATGCCCGCGGACCCCATGGTGTAAATTGTGGGGAGCTAAAGAAGGAAAAGGGGATCCACCGCATGGAGGCCATGCTGTACGCTCTGGACCAGATTAACAGCGACCCTGAGCTGCTGCCAAATATCACACTTGGGGCCCGGATCCTGGACACCTGCTCCAGAGACACCTACGCTCTGGAACAGTCACTCACCTTTGTTCAGGCTCTTATCCAGAAAGACACATCCGACATTCGCTGCTCCAATGGCGAGCCGCCCATCATCCGAAAGCCGGAGAGGGTGGTGGGAGTGATCGGAGCATCAGCCAGCTCTGTGTCGATCATGGTGGCCAACATCCTGCGGCTTTTTGAAGTAAGAGCACACCTGTTTTTATACAGCATGAATATAGAGATTATAGCGAGTTAGCCCTAAAGATGGTTAAAATAACTGGAGGTTGTGAAGTATTGAACTAAAAACTGAGAGATTACTCAGTATTTACTCCACACAGAGCAAAATACATCAAATGTCTTGTTTTAGATTACATGGGGTTGCAAAAAGACTTCATAAACATACACTGGTGCTGGAGACTGGTGCACATATGGACTGGGATCCCTTTAAAGTAAGGTAATGAACAAGAAATAGAGTGGCTATTGGAGTATATGTATCACTGGCATCATTTGGATGTTAAAGAGCTTCTTGGTGGATATTCTTGAGCAGTTTGAATTTATAGAAAATAATTTTTGAAAAGCAACTGTGGAGGGGAAGGAGTTCAAACACAAAAGCTGGGCAAAATCCCAACATTGTTGGTCAGATTAAATCTGGTAAATCCAAAAATGGAGACCTTATTGTTTGTTAGATTACAATTACAAAACAATAAGTATAATTTCCCAGTCAGATTAGACTCTGCACAGTTAACAAAGGGATACTGCCATTGCATAATGAAACAAGAACACAGCAGTGTGAGTTAAATCAGGTGTAGAATGAAGTTCAGTTTATTTTATATTAGATCATCATTTACAACAAAAAATTGTTTAGAAAGTTGAGAATTTGTTAGTTTATTTTTTATTTTACTTCATGGTTTATTTATTTCATTTTTGAACGACATAAATTCTTCATGTAAGTGAAATTAAAATGTGTGTTCATTTGTATGGTGGTCTGAAAAAAACGTGCAGAATTAGATTTGTTTTTTTCAAATTCATTCTTTATTTATTATTTATACAGCACTGATCCATTCAAAGCAGTTTCTATTTCAAGATAAAAAACCCTTGGACTCACTCTATAGAGAGAAGGCCAACTGTTCTCCTATTAGCAACATGAGGGAGAATAAAACACCCTTTTAACAGGAAGCCGCCTCGAGCACACTTAGAAAAGATCATAGGGAGACAACAAACAAAATAATAATAACACACATTGTTGATTTAGCCCAGGAGCCGATGATACCAGTACGAGGAGGTGTAAGAATAGCAGTGACAAAGCACAAACTACAGGAGACCAAAAACGCAAAGTTAATGATATTCAATAGTTATTAATAACACATAAATGCAGGGAGAGCAAAAGACAGCAGAGTTGGTTGAGGTGGTGAGTGCATTATAAGAAGCCCCCCAGCAGTCTGGGCAATATTGAAGCATAACCTTATGGATGGATCTCAGTAACCTCATTCAGCGCTGACGATAAGACCGTGACCCAGACTTTGACCTGTAAAGTTTAAAAAGTACCGGCTCTATCACAGAAGCCTGTTTGCATCATTCTTCATTAACATGAACTAAATGCAGGACTGAGATCCAGCAGGACAAATATGGAGACGAGTCCATGTGTGAGTCTTTGAGGAGATAGTTAGAGGCTGTCAGCGTTAGAGGCTGGATATCAGCAAAAAGGCTCAAAGTTAAAGGTTTATATATGCAGCCCAGCCGTCCCCAAACTTTTTTGTGCCACGGACGGTTTAATGTCAGACAATATTTCCACCACCGGCCTTTAGGTGTTGTGGATAAATGCAACAAAATAAAATGATACGACCAAAACATAAACTGTGGTATTGTTTTTTAAATATAATAATAAATTCTGTTTGTAATTGTGTAACTTTATTAGCAACGTCCTCCTGAAATGCACCGACAACATTGAGAGTAACACCCTCCTCTCTGCCCCTTAGTGCTCTCTGGTCACTATGGTAATGTGTAAATATTTATTTCAAAATAAGACACAAAACTACAACAGGGAAGACCCAGGGAAACTGAGTTAACAACAAAACCCCTCAAAACCATAAATTTCACACCCGAGCCGGGTTTGGATGGAATATTGAGGTTGGTTTAGAAGCAAGCATCTGTGCTTGGTGATGTATCTGGGCCATCTGCAGGAAGCAGCTGAAGATCAAAAAACGAACCACAGCCTTTATTTATATAGAACTTCATAAAGTATTTAATTCTGAGAACTAAAGGATTACAAGGCTCAACAGAGCTGTGACCCTTTTGTGTTAAAAAGAAGCCTGAAGTTGTTCTTGGTTTCTTAATGATGAATATGAGTATACCCGCCACCACAACTTCTATAGATTAGCATTTTTGAATTGTACAATTTCTCTGAGTTGTTTCTTTTGGTTTCAAAGGGGCTGCATCAACTTAATCGACTTATGTAGGAGTACACTTTAGATCGCCGCTCTCTGTCATATATCAAGAGTGACTGTATTATAATAATTAAATGTGGTGTCTGGCTTTCATTTTCAGTATCTATAGTTCAGGTTTCCCATTTTGGGTGCAAAACTAAGAGGAGTCAAGTGTAGGTTGATTGTGCATGTGTGTTGTAATGGTGCTTTTTGCAGATGCCACAGACAAATTTCACCCACAGACCCATGCATATACAATATGTACGTATCTTCTAGGTGTGGATGGTGAAGACACCACTATCTTAAAACTGCCCTCCTTATAAGAGCTTTGTGGTCAGCAGGCAGTGGCTCTTGTTAGAAAAACATGAAAGGGCATTGGGTTCAAAGGTATGCTTTCAGATGATTGTGCAGTATTGTTTGGTTTCTCAGTCAGATCCGCCCCTCTTTCATAACAACCCAGACAGCAACGGCATTGATTTTACAACCTAGTAGGTGATGTCACGACGATCACGCCCATGTTTTCTATACAACCCATAACTTCTTATGGATTGTGTATATATATATAAGGATGGCTAATCTGGTTTAACATACACTCTTAGAGACAGACAGGTACAGTAGGGCAGACAGTGAATGGATGAAGCCGTCTGGTTGGTGGATTAATGTTTTAAACAGACACTTTGTGTCTGGATGACTGACTGACTCTAATGAAAGCTTTTAATGACTCTGTTACGGGTGCTCTCTGTGTGCGTTTTTGTGAAGATGTGTGTCCTCAAATTAGGTCAGATTTTTAAAGGGTTTTTGAGCGTTCAGAGCCGGGTTTGAAGGTTCAGTCTAGAACCGGGTTTACACTCCTGACTAGGGCTGAACGATTATGGAAAATAATCTAATTGCGATTTTTTGCCCCAATATTGCGATTGCGATGCGATATGCGATTATTTTTTAAGGTCTTTGTCTTCTGTATTATTAAACAAAGACAAGCAATACATCATATAGTATGGCCAATACTATATTACATTAATTTTAAACTGTTCTTTCCTGGAAGACAGACCTCTGTTATGATGACATGAGGTGATGCATGAATTGATGACTGACATTTTTATTTAACTTCTTCAATCACAACAGTATATTTGAACATACACAATAGTTTATTTTTAGCTTACAAACATCTGAGCATAAAGTGCTGACAAGGAACCCTGGTGTAAACATTAAAATGAAAGTCAGTACAATGTGCAGATTGCAGAAATATACATAAACAAAATCAGTGGCTTTACCACACTCAGTTTTTCGACATCTGTGAACTACTAGACAGTCATTCAATTAAAAAATAATATTAAATAAATAAAACTAATAAATAAAAAATACACACATCTTACTGATCTCTGCAGTCAGTAACATTACACATAAAGTGCAAACATAATAGCAATTGTATAAACACACACACAAACACGCCTTTAAAATTTAAAGGCGTGAAATTGGATGGTCTAGCCTTCTGATTAGCGTCACCGCTGTCTCGGTGGAGTTTAATAAACTCGGCCGTCTGCTTCTTGCTATCTAAAATATAACCAGACACTGGTGTAAATTCTCGACTGTCTCATACTTCTGTTTAATAAGTTTTCTGTTTGACGTTTAGTCAGCTGTGTGAAAACCAAGGAGGAACCCACCCGGGGGATTAATAAAGTTTTATTTTATCTAATCTAATAACTTTAATCTCAGCCAAACCGATTTACTCACGAACAAACAAAACACTGAAAAAAGCCCAACAATAACATTTTTAGGTTGTCTAAGTGACTTATATATCACGTTTAACCCGAGCAGCGAAACTCCGCGGTGATCTGAAAATGATGTGCCGGGAGTTGTGCCGTTCTCGGCCGCATCAGTAACCCTCGAGCTCCCGGCTAGCTGTCGAGCTGGTGGGTAGCAGACGCCTCTGAAAACGTCGAAGCACTTTTGCAAATATGGGATATCTTGATAAACCGAGCAGATATTTGATGTTTACACAACTACTTTCTCGCCTGAAAATATTTTAAAAGTTTATTTTGTGACCCAGAAAGATTAGTATGAGTAATTTTAAAACTTAGTAGCGGCCGCCATTGTTGGAAACTGGAGTTTGGCTGGGCCGCGCTATGAATTCTGGGATATGGTAGTAATTTGGACAGCCTTCGGCGCGTCGCTGTGACGTAATCGGTCTACAAATGCGGCCTCAGGAGGATGCAGCCCATGAATTTGGACATGTCCAGAGTATAATCGCAGCCTTTGCGGTTAGAAAATTGCACTTGATCATGTCGCGATATTATCGCAAATGCGATATATCGTTCAGCCCTACTCCTGACTGAGTGTCCGTGAACCACACACACGTGTCTCGGGTATATTTTCAGCAGCTGAATTTTAAAGCAAACCCCAGCAGAATACACGTAATCACACATTACAAACTTCAGCTTCTGGCACATATGGAGCCCCATCTGTATTAAATCATGACTGTTATGTTTTGACCGATGAATGGAAAGTGCACTGAAAGCCATTTTCTCCATTTACGTACTTTAAGCTCATGATTTGGGATGGGTGTCGTGCTCAGAGACACTGCTGCATGTGCATAGAACAGCCAAGTGTCAAACCACCAACCTTACAATTATAACCCAATTGATCCCATGAGCCATAGCTACCAAATTTAGCAAACTGGTCAATTAGCTGCAAGCAGCGTTATCTGCGTTAACGCCTTCTTTTATAGAGAACCGAAAGCTGAGAGGACCCGATCACCTGAGCACAGACCTGCACCCCTGCTAGGTGATGTCACAGAGAGTTGGTGGGGGGTTGATGGTGCCATGGAGCGTTCCTAGGTGCTCACTGTTGACATAAATTAAGTGCAGAGATAAAAGTGAAGGCTGTAAAGTGAGACTCAGTTCATGTCTGTTTCGCTCCACTGAGGATTCTCCCTGATGATGATGATGGCTGTCATAACGAGGTCTGCTCTCATTAATGTGAAGACCTTCATTATTTTGCTCACAGACACACACACATACACACAGGCGCAGTGTTGTGCGTTAATGTGATTGTTATTCTGTTTATTGAGGCTCTGACACACATTCTGCTCAGCTGTTACACAACATTAATCCTCTATGTGCGTGCGTGTGTGCGTATTGTGTTCCTGGCCTGTTAAACTCCAGCAGTGTCTCCAGTCTGACCAGTGTGTTTAATTTAACCTGAGCGCTGACTGTCAGGATAAAGGACGCGTCTTTGATCAGATTCTGTTTAAACCTGTCACCTGTTGGATGATTGTCTCTCAGATCCCTCAGGTGAGCTATGCATCCACAGCTCCGGAGCTCAGTGATAACAACCGGTACGACTACTTCTCCAGGGTGGTTCCTCCGGACTCATACCAGGCTCAGGCCATGCTGGACATCGTCAAAGCCATGGGCTGGAACTACGTGTCCACCCTGGCCTCGGAGGGTAACTATGGAGAGAGCGGAGTCGACGCCTTCATGCAGATCTCCAGAGAGGCTGGTACACAGAGCTTTCTTTCAACTTGCGTGTTTTTCCTGATCTGTCCATCTCTTGGTAACATCTTTCTTTTTATGTCAGGTGGGGTGTGTATCGCTCAGTCGGTGAAGATTCCTCGCGAGCCAACAGCTGGAGAGTTTGACAAGATCATCAAACGTCTGATGGAGACGAGTAATGCCAGAGGCGTGATCATTTTTGCCAATGAGGATGACATCAAGTAAACACACAAACACACAAACATCACTTTGTAGAAATCCCCTTTTTATTTATGTAGCAACAGTTCACAACAAGGTCCGTTTCATAACTGTCTCACTGTATGGTAAAGACCATGAAGTATTAAAGAGAGAACTACAATTACACAATCCCCAGTGAGAAAGCATTTGGCAACAGTGGGAAGGAAGAACTCCTTTGTAACAAGAAGAGATCTCCAACACACCAGGGGCAGCCATTTCTGGTGACATTATAGGAAGGTTCAACAATCCTATGGGAGCTTAAATAAGGGATGCTTCAGGATCAGCTGATTCAGCACTTACTTTAACCTTTAATAAAACCCAAACTGAGAGCTGGCTCCACTGATAGCTGAAGGCGCTGCCTCCCATTTTCCTTATTGAAACTCTAAAGAACCATAAGTAAGCCTGCAGTCTAAAAGCGAAGCGTTCTTTTGGTATAATATGACACTTTGAAGTCTTTGAGACACAATGGGGCCTGATCATGAAACTTTGTATGTGAGGAAAATGATTTAACAGGGAGCCAATGAGCAGAAGCCAATATGGGACACATATGTTCTCCATTTCTAGTCCCTTTCAGTAATCACTGCAGCTTTTTGTGTCCACTGAAGGCTTTTCATGGAGCTTTTAGAGCAACCAGATAATAAAGACTTACAATAGTCCAGCTTAGAAACAAATGCATGAACTAGTTTTTCATCAGCACTTTGAGACCAGATGTTGCTGATTTTGGCAATATTGCACAGATGAAAGTGGGCGGTCCTAGAAGTCTGTTTAACAAAAAACCCAACCTGACCACAACTAAGTCCATTAATCCTTTTACGTTTAGTCCAGATCAGGAGTTTTGACCAGCAGTGCAGGTGATTAGACACTATGAAAAACCAGTGACCTCCAAAAACCACCAGCAGATATTTTACAACATTGTCATAATATGAAGAACTTATTGGAACTTTTCTCAGGTTTAACTGATTTTATTTTACTTCTCAACCGTTTAAGGTTGATGGAATTCGAAGTGTTCTGAAAATCTTGTTAATGCGATAACTCAAGAAGGAAGTCAGAATTTTCAAATTAATACCATAGTTGCATCTATTAAAAACTCAGATGAGTTTCAATCTCTTTGACCTTGACCTCAAGGTCAGAGGTCAAGTTTTCTGGGGAATGAGGCGACTTTGAAATCGATACCATATGTGTGTCTGCTCAGAGGCTGAGGAGTAGCAATGGCAGCGGACTCATCCTCATGTGTTGTCACATCACTTACTGTCTGATTCTTTCTGTCTCTTTCTGGTAGGCGTGTCCTTGAGGCAGCAAAACGTGCTAACCTGACGGGCCACTTCCTGTTTGTGGGGTCAGACAGCTGGGGTGCAAAAAGCTCACCGGTCACTGAGCTGGAGGATGTTGCCGAGGGTGCAGTCACCATCCTGCCAAAGCGGGCTTCGATTGACGGTAAAACCAAGAAAACAAAAACGCAACAGGCTGGAATCCCAAAAAGTTGATTCATCTGGACGTTTTCAGACTCGATGCTGTTTGTGTTTTATGCGTGTTATACTTTTGTTGTGCAGGGTTTGATCAGTACTTCATGACTCGCTCCCTGGAGAACAACCGCAGGAACATCTGGTTTGCTGAGTTCTGGGAAGACGATTTCAGATGTAAACTGACCCGGCCTGGAATCAAACTGGACCCCGATAAGAAGAAATGTACAGGTGTGGCTACACCTGAAGGGCGTCTGGGACCAGCTGTGAGTCAACTTATCGAGTAGTTTCCCATTATATGACACAGTGTGTGTTCCTGCAGGTGACGAGAGGATCGGACGGGACTCGCTCTACGAGCAGGAAGGAAAGGTTCAGTTTGTGATCGATGCGGTCTACGCCATGGCTCACGCTCTGCACAACATGCACCAGGATATGTGTCCCGGCAGCTCCGGAGTCTGCAACAACATGGACCCTGTGGAGGGACAAGTGCTGCTGAACTACATTAGAACCGTCAACTTCAATGGTAAGAAAACACGCAGACAAAACATTACACTGTTTTACGGTAACAGTGCTTTACCTGAAGTAAGGATACGAATGTGTCCTCATACTCAGACCTGGTCTTGAACCTTGGCTCGTGAGGCATTGTGGTTGCTAGAGGAATGGGCAGAGAGCTTGGTTTGGTTGCTATTGTAAAACTGGTTCCATGGACATCATCTCTCTGGGGAAAAAACGTGATGCCAACTGGGTGTAATTCGTCTCCGCACTCTGGAAACAAACCCTTGGAGAGCAGCTGGACTGCCTTTCCGGAGGTATCAAGGTTGGGATTCACACTACGTGGCAGTAGTAAGAAAAACAAGTGGCCCGAGGGGCGGATGCTGTCATATGTGGGTGGTAAACATTAAATTGGCATTTTTGAAGCACCAAAACACCTGAGGACCAGGATGTGGTCAGGTGTACATCTTCCACACTGAGGTTAAGAGGGGAGCAGAGCTTCAGGGCAGAATCAGTCCTGGCTGTTTTGAGTGAGAAGATGATTTGCATGCACTGACCAGGGATAACTGACAAGCAGTGGAAAGAATCCTTTGAGGAACTCCTGAAAGTGACGGATCTGTCCTTAATAGAGAAGGCTAATCTGTAAGACTTAGAGAAAAGCTCACACATATCCATGTACGAGTGTGCTGATGTGAGTCTGCAGGTGTGAACAAGATTCTTCTGAAGATGCTGAAGGCTCGGGACCTGACTGTGAAGCATCACGGCAGAGAGGAGACACAGGGAGGAGGCTCATGAATCATTTATGTTAACTAAGAGCTTAATGTTAACACAAATGGACGATACAATGAATGTGGCAGTCAAAGGTGTGCCATGTGGTGAAACGACGTTGGATTTCATAAATCAAACATATGCAGGGGGAGAAGAGCTACACTCAGACTGAGGAACAGTGAGAGTTTATAGCAGGGAATGGGATTGTGTAGTTTGCTCTCAGTGCAACACGAGTGGAAGAAGAAGCTGCACAGCTCACATTTAGCAAGCAGCAACCTCGAGGGCTGAGGGTTGTTTTTTTTTAAAGCAACCATTTTTATGCAATCTATCATGTTTAAACAGACACAACAAAAACTGAAGCTCCTGCCAAGTAACCTTCAGTGATGCCACCAAATCCCAGGAACACACCCAATTTGACCACAGAAGGACAAAAGAGTAGAAAAAAAATAAAGCACAACATGAACATGAGACAGATGAATAATCTTCTGACTAAAATATTTACCGTATGACTGCAGTGTAGCCTTTTTCTCTCTTTTAATTCATATACAAATATGTTTCAGTCAATTCAATGAACTTTTTTCTGTTTTTGCCATCAAACATTTAGACGTTGATTAACCGTCAGCTGCTGGTCTTTTCATGACGTCCAATCATAGTTGGACTTTACCATGATGTCGGCTTGAGTTACATCTTTGTTTCATTAGTTTCTAATAAGAATGATTCCTTATTCCGGAGTTACTTTCTACAATCTCTGCATCGAATAAAATGTCAAATAAAATGATATAAACACATTTTTAAGCAAGTTGTTTGATAGAAAGAATAACAAGAAACCTCCATGTTTCCTACTGGAATAATTGACTTGACATTAATCAAGCAGCATTCCTGAGTCTGTAAGTTCAGCGTGCCACAAATGAAACAGAAGTGAAATTTAAATAACTCGTGTTGCAGCCTGTGCACGTCTGTCCACAGTCATGCTGCTGTTAGTTGTCTTTTAAAAAGAAAAACAGATAAATGTGTTTCATTCTGATCTCTGTTTCTACCTTTGTAAAGACGATTTGATCTTCGATCTCTAAAGATCTCTAATCTTTGTGGATCAATATCAACATTCACACGTCTACAGTTCAGTTTTTGCCGTTGTATCACAACCAGTTTTGACCAGAGAGAAGCTACAAAAAACTCTTTCTGTTATCAGAATCAGAATACTTTATTAATCCATAAGGAAATGATGTGGTTACAGGTGCTCGAAGACGATAAGAACAGCAACAGACTGAATTAAATTAAATAATACAGCATATTACAAAGTTACTGAATATAAGAAACAGCTCTGATACTTACAAATAGCTCAATTAGAGATATCCAGAATATTACAGAGATTAAATGTACATGATTGACATTTTAATCTATTTAAATGCTGCATAAATGCGTTAACTGCAACTTTAGTTCAATTTTCAAGAGGAGTTTCACATTTTTAACCGTTAGCATTTCATAGACATCAGGGACACCAGCCGGGTGGTCTGCAGGATTTCACTGTCCCAGTGAAGGAGTCTCCATCCATCCATCCATCCATCCAACATCCATTCTCTTCCATGTATCCTTATCGGAGTCGTAGAGGGGCTGGAGTCTATCCCAGCTACCACAGGGTCAGGGTACACCCTGGACAGGTCACCAATATGATGCAAGGCTAACACAAAGAGACAGACAACCATTGGCACTCACTTTCACACCTGTAAGCAACTTAGAATGAATCAACCAATCAATCTAACCCCATCGATGGGTTTTTATTTTTTGTTTTTTTAGCATCTCTCTACATCTACAGAAACTCCTCAGGACCAGGTTTTAGATTTTTTTTTTTTCAAGCAACTGAACAAACTGTTCCTGTTAGACATCAAATCCATATTTTATAAAGATGTGAAGCTGCAGCAGCTGGAAGACCGAGAGGATTTCATCTGTAACCACCGGAGCTGCATGCCACAAAGCACGCCAGTCTCTCTCATTCCTTCGTCTCCCTCTACATAAACTTCATCTTCTTCAAATCATCAATATTTTATCATTTTAGTCCAACTGTGTTCTTATTTATGGTTCTTTCTGATTTTTAGGAGATTGAACTTTAAGAAAGGCTGATTTTTGGTTCTGTGAGACTAGACACAAACCTGAACAGGGACAACACAACCAAAGTTGAATCCTGCAGACAGACACCTGGTGGTCATGTGATCTCTGAGGCCCTCTCATACTAATATTGGGATTTTTCTCTATAATGAAAATATTGCATCATAAAGAGCAACAGAGTACGAGGAGCAGTGTTTTGAGTTCATGTTCTCTTCATTTAGACTGAAAGTTACTTTTAAAGGAGAGCCTGCTGATATATTGATATATTCGGTTATTACTGTAACCTCGGTGTTATGGGCAGCGGGTGCTGAAGGGGGATTGTTTGCTCTGATTTTTCAAGTTTTATTTATATAAAAAAATACAAAGTGCCTTGAAATCATAATAATTCTTATTTTTAACAGTAATAATCACAATAATGACCAGTTTAAGGTACTTTTTATTGTAAAATCGAGTCTTTATAACATTATTGTGAACTACACAATGATCGACAATCCCATTTGAGGAGCACTTGGTAACACTGGGGAGGATAATATTATTACATTGAAATCTATGTAACTATGTAATAATAGGCAAGAAACTGGGGATAATAATGTTATAATAAATTAATGCCTTTGAAGCAAAACCAGTTTTTATAGGACAGTAATATATTTGTAACAATGTCATAACCTGCTACCAATAAAATGACAATATCTTTGCATAATGTGCAAATTTTTATAAAGTGACTCGTGAAGAGTCAAAATTTCACATTTATATCTAATTCCATGTTAATAGCCTATTAAAGTAAACCTCAAGAAGAATGATGATAACCTGGAAACACATGTGATCGTTTATTTATAATTCCCTAAACAATGCAAAACTTCATTGTTCATTCTTAATGTGGAATTAGACAGAAACAGGACCACCATGCATGTTTTCAGTTAATATCACACAATGTTAAACACATTATTTATAATGTTACTTTCAAACAAAAAATACTACTGCAGACATAAGGTAGGATTTATTCAACCATTATTACATGGTAATAATATCTTGAGCCACGGGGCTCAAGAGTTGGGAGTTCGCCTTGTAATCGGAAGGTTGCCGGTTCGAGCCCCGGCTTGCACAGTCTTGGTCGTTTTCTCCTTGGGCAAGACACTTCACCCGTTGCCTACTGGTGGTGGTCAGAGGGCCCGGTGGCGCCAGTGTCCGGCAGCCTCGCCTCTGTCAGTGCGCCCCAGGGTGGCTGTGGCTACAATGTAGCTGCCATCACCAGTGTGTGAATGTGTGTGTGAATGGGTGGATGACTGGATATGTAAAGCGCTTTGGGGTCCTTAGGGACTAGTAAAGCACTATAAAAATACAGGCCATGCCATTTATCCTAATATGGTATGGAATCAACCAATATTATGCTCATACTATGAGGTTATTGCCACATGTCAAGATATAGAAAATTACCATTTTATTGCTGGCAGGTTATGATGTTGTTACCAAAACATCACTATACTACTACAAACTGGTATTGCATTACAGGCATTCGTTATTACCTGTTCTTACCCAGTTACATACATTTCAATCTGATATAAAACCACTAAACAGCTAAAACCACTGTTGACGCAAGATAAATATTTGGATATTACTTTGGCAATTTCCAGTAATTAAGAGGTAAAAATTTGTTTCCATACTATTACTGCCTTGTTTCAGCTTATTACCACACTGTCACCATGTTATTACCAAGTTGTAATGGAAATGACTCTACGAGGACAACACGTTCTGGATCAGCTGGAGTTCTCTATCTTCTGATCGCTGCGTGGTTCAGGTGTTGGTTTAATTTCCACAGCTGGTTTTTGTTTTTATTCAGAGTCACGGAGAGATAATAAGTTAATGCACTTTGCCTGTTTCCCCTGTGGACTCGGTCTTTCTGATGTACCGTGTGTGTGTGTGTGTGTTAATAATTAAAGGATGCAGCTGCTGAAAACTCTGAAGAAGCTTTCTGCTTAAAGGACTAGCGAGAGAGTTGTGAGAGTTGAGTGAATGTGCTGCAGTTACAGGCAGTAAAGGTAGTTCTGCTCTCTGTGATCTGCTGAACTATTCAGAATAAAATCAGATTTAATACAACCATGAATTTCTGATGTCTTGTCTGTATGCACAAATGCAAAAAGACCAGCAGGTTGGCTTGTGTTGGGATAGACCTCAAGAGCAGTTAAACCAAAGTTAAACCAACACAGAGCTTTGAAAGTCAGAGGTAATCCCAGCAGGAAGTCCAGCTCTGTCAAACTGATCCTTTAAATCCCTCCACCTGAAGCTTCAGTGTTCCCTTTGGGTTCATTAATATGTTGATTCATTCTGTCCTACTGTCAAACTGGATTATGTTCCTGCTATTTCTTTCAGCTCAGGTCCACGTCCATGTGAGAATGACCAACTTTTAGCTAAGTGTCCTAACTAGCTACACTCTGAGTTGTTGGGTCTTTAACTGTCTTGTCCAGCTTTCTATCAGCCAAATAATGTAGTTATTGTGCAGCTGGGTGTAGCTGCTGTTTCCCCTTAAAGTGGAGATGCCACATGTGGCCTCACGGAGATGAGCTGTTAAAGGTGACGTGGCCTGTCTGTCTCGCAGGAAGTGCTGGTACAAGCGTTTTGTTCAACGAGAACGGAGACGCTCCTGGACGCTACGACATCTTCCAGTTTCAGATGACCAATCACAGCCACCCTGGCTACCATGTCATCGGCCAGTGGACCAACAATTTGAGACTCAATGTAAGAAGAGTGAACATGAAAGTACTCCTGCTGGGTTTTAGTGTTCTGTCTTTCTTTGTGTGGCTGTATGCCTCTCTCTTTCTTCCTGGGTGTCTGTAGCTGGAGGAGATGCAGTGGTCAGGAGGGGATAGATCCGTTCCAGAGTCCATCTGCAGTTTTCCTTGTAAACCAGGAGAAAGGAAGAAGATGGTGAAGGGGGTTCCTTGCTGCTGGCACTGTGAGGTAAACGTGCAGCATGCATGCATCTTTTTACCTGAATTCTGAGAATTTATAATTAATTTGCTGTTTAGATCATCTTCGCTTTATCTGTGCACTATTATTAAAATTAGGAACATCCTGTCTTAGAGAAAGCCTGCAGTTGATGCAAGACGTTGCAGCAGAAACTAGAAATCAAAACTATTAGCTTCCTTTTATTGTCCCAACAAAATCTGACTACAGTTTAATATAACATCACTCTGCTGACATGCAAAGCCCTCAAGCACTAAGCTTCATCAGTTTTCTTCCTGTTAAAAAGATTTTTGTCCCTCACTGGCACCAAGTGTTGCACATTACAGATCACTGGATTCGAGTTTGTCTTCTAACCTGTCTTTTCTCTGATCGTTTGAATGTTGTGCTTCTAAAACCGATGACAGTCGTTCTTCAGTCTGAACAGTTTCTCTCCCCTGTCTGCAGCTGTGTGATGGGTATCAGTACCAGCTGGATGAGTTTAACTGTGAGACCTGTCCGTCAGACATGCGGCCGGTCCCCAACAGAACCGCCTGCCGTCCCACTCCCATCATCAAACTGGAGTGGAACTCTCCCTGGGCCCTAGTGCCTGCCTCTCTCGCTATGCTCGGTATCCTGGCGACCAGCGCTGTGGTTATCACCTTCATCCGCTTCAATGACACGCCCATTGTCAGGGCGTCAGGGAGGGAGCTCAGCTATGTACTGCTGACAGGTGTGTATCGGTAATTACATCATCAGCTGTGATGATGACGTCATCAGCTCTGAGGGTGCCGTCACCTGTCCGCCCCTCTCTCTCACTCGCTGCAGGTATCTTCCTGATCTACCTGATCACCTTCCTGATGATTGCGGAGCCAGGTGTGGTAGTTTGTGCATTCCGGCGCCTCCTGCTGGGCCTCGGCATGGCCATCACCTACTCTGCCATGCTGACCAAAACCAACCGCATCTACCGCATCTTTGAACAGGGCAAGAGGTCGGTGACCCCGCCCAAATTCATCAGCCCCACATCCCAGCTGGTCATCACCTTCATCCTCATCTGTGTCCAGGTGAGTCCACAGGCGCCACATGGCTTCCTGTTTCCGCCTATAGCATCTCCTCACATGATTCCCACTTTTTGTTCTCTGTGTGCGCGGCAGGTCCTCGGTGTGTTTGTGTGGTTTGGCGTCGTCCCCCCTCACACCATTATCGATTATGACGAGCTCCGCCCTCCGAACCCTGACCTGGCCCGGGGGATCCTGAAGTGTGACATGTCTGACTTGTCAATCATCTGCTGCCTCAGCTACAGCATCGTTCTCATGGTAACACACTGACCTGTAGCAGATACGTCAATGACCATCTTATAGAGCACAGATTCATCGATGTTGCTAGGCAACCTTTATCAATCCTGCTTGTTTCGCTGTTAGGTAACGTGTACGGTGTACGCCGTGAAGAGTCGTGGCGTTCCAGAGACGTTCAACGAAGCAAAACCAATTGGCTTCACTATGTACACAACCTGCATCGTCTGGCTCGCATTCGTACCCATCTTCTTTGGTACCGCACAGTCCACCGAGAAGGTAAGAACCAGGCCAAACCGAGCCAAGCTAGGTCAAGCTGCAACCAGAATCGGGTATATTTAAGAAGGCACGTACAAAAACATAGATATAATCATGTGACCTGACTTACTGGTTTGCATAGAGCTGTTTTGTGGTGGAGTGCATTACATACACACATTTACACACAGTTAATGCTGAGTAACGTGACGTTCAGATGCTGGAGTTTCACTCACCAAAACTAGACTGCAGACTTTTTAGAGTTAATCACACCGCGTTATATTATCTGTTAGATAATGGCATTAAGAATACTCCACAAGACACCAACAGCACAAATACAGTGAAGTGACCCAGTTCACTGGCACATATTAGCTGAAGTTCAGCAGAGAGTCTGAGCAGATGTGCTTCTAAAATGCATAATGTATTAATAATATGTAGATCTTTGAATTACATAAAAATAAAGCCACCATACTGCTGTTACGGTGGGGGGAAATAACCTAAGGATTACAAAGGCGTTTATGTAGCAGGTTGTAACATGTTTATTTCTGATCTAATTTCCTGTTTGTAGAAGATGATTCACTTTTGGACGCAGCCTCAGGTGGACATTCAAAGAACTGCAGTCAACTTGGTCAGAGCGGGCGGTACCAGGCTGACTGTCTTGTCAGCATATTGTTTTCAGGGTTAATCGAACTTCTCTGTCATGTTTTGGTGCTGGTGCCTCTGTGACGGACTTATCAGACAAACGCATGTCCATGCAGGAAGCCTGTGCTTTGATTGGACAAATTAGTTTTATTTTTATGCACTAATTACCAAATATCAGTCTAACACACAGGGTTCAAAATGTGAACGGTATGGCTGACATCATATTGGCTTCATCTGTTATATACATCAATAGATCCTCAGTTTTTCTTGTGACAGACCGTCAGGGAGATTGAACCCAGCAGACACATAAAAAGTCTTTTGATGCTAATATAAAAAATGCATTTCTTTACTCTCATTAACAAATAACCTGAAATGGTGAACCTCATAGGATCTCGTTACTCTTTAAGGAGGAAACCAGGAGTCACTGTTGAATTCTGATGAGCTGTGCTTGAACTCATTTCTGAACTCGTCCTTCCTGCATGTCCGCAATAGGACCTTCATCATCACGCTGAGGAAGGTCATGTGATATAATCGCAAGCTGTGCCTAAACGCTGGGCTTATTTATTTACAGCCACGGGGAAACACAAATACGTCCTCACCTGCAGAGCGACGAGCTCCTGCTTTTGTTTCCTGTGAGGGGAAAATTAAAACTGTGAATTGACCCAGAAATGTGGTGAAAGCGGGTTTTAGTGTATGTGGTTTAGTCTGAGCTGAGGGAGGGACGAGTCTTTAATGCTGCAGATAAACCGGAGCAGAATTAGACACAAAGTGGAGGCATTTCCAGGCTGAGAGGGGAACAGCTGGATTATACAGATTATGGACAAACACAGGACGTAATTATAGAATAACTTTTTTAAACCAAAGTTACAAAGAGCTCCACCAAACAGATAAAAGAGACAATAAAAGACTAAAATAAGAGGAAGGAAAGAGCAGCGTCAGAAAGAAGCACGTCCAGCAGATTTATCTCAGAGCGGAGAGGAAACCACAGGGGAAGAAGAAAAGAGGCTTCTGGGAAGAAGAGATTTAACACGAGTGCAAACATAAAGATACAGAGCAGACCATCCTCGTGTGTTTTTGCTTCTGCTCTTTCCACTTTAATAGCTCGGATCCTGTAGCCTGAGGTCACCGCTTAGGCCAAACTTTCATGGTAACAGCACAGTTTGCAGTCCTGCTGAATGATTTGGTGACATGTTGTCTGCATGTTGTGTGAAGCTGTACAGCAGACCACAGCAGCCAGTCTGGCAGGTGTTTCATTAGACCTGCACTGAGCAGCCCTCCTTCCAGCTGAAAACCAACCAGAGCTGCCAGAAACAGCACAGAGGTGAAGCACGAGCCAGATTTCCTCCGTGTTGGAGTCGATCAGCTCACACGGGCTCCTGCCTGTCACCGTCAGCCTGAACGGAATAAGCTGCCGTCACCACGGAAACCGAGAAACGCTAAAACTACATTAAGTGCGATTGTTTGTTTGTTTGTTTGTTTGTGTAAAATCCAGGAAAGAGTGTGCGATATTGTGGAGGAGCAATCACTAAAATTAGAATTAAAATCCTTCCGCCTCCTCCTCTTTTGTTCCTCCTCTGCTCCTCCTGCCTCACTCTGATAACATTCAGTCCTCCTCGCTCCTCGTCTCTCCTCCTCCTGCCTCAGAGTCGAGGAGTGACGGATGCTGGATGGAGGAGAAAATAAAAGAAGCTGTTTTTATTGTCGTCTTTTTTTTTTATCTGAGGCCGAGAGAACAAACACGCACACAGAGCTGCAGGAGGATTAACGGAGAGAGGGAGCGTGTGTGGTTTTACTCTGACTGTGGGGACATAAATCTGTTTACACACTGTGGCCACTCGCCTCTCTTCTGGAGACAAAAACAGGTTCCTGTAAATCACTGCGGTTCAGCAGTAAGACTTCGAGTGAAGGTCAGACCCCAGAAAGCGAATCCAGCTTAGTGTGATATCGTCTGAAGTGATGGAAACACAGCTGTGTGGTTGAGGGAATTAACATGTCTGCAGGAGTTCACACGCACTTAAATAAAGCAACGCGATGGAAACTTGCTGGCACTGTGTTTGTGGGTTCCTGTGCGTGCTGCAGTGTGTGTGCTGTATGTATTTTATGTCCTCACATGTCACACACAGCATTGTGCAAATGTCCTGAACTCTTCCTTTCTTTATTTTTTGCTTCCAACAAGCCAGAGTTATTTTTTTAAACTGGTCTTGAACCATCGCTCGTCAGGCTTTCTGAAGAGGTTTTTCTTTGGACATTCGCTGCTTTTTCTCTCATTTTCAGTCCAGTTTCTGTACCTCATCATTTTTTTATTCATTAAAGATCTTAATGTTGACCAATGAATCATTCAGGCATAAAAACTCTCTCTATGGAAGTGTAGTGTCTACACATAACAGACAATTTTGTTTTGTATATTTAGGCACTGCTACTAACACACAATGTACTCACATTTCTTTAGCCGAATCTAGGAAAAATGGCAGAGATAACAAAATTTGACTGGCATGAAATATTATTTATGCACCGACGAGGTGATTCACAACGAGGTTGTAGCTGAAAACGTGGCATATCTCAGCACCGTGAGCAGTTCTCTTTCAAATTTGAGGAAACTAAACAAGTAGAGGACAAAAGAAGAAGTGACAGGCGTATAGAAACATCTACAGCAGATGAACCTTCAGCTGATCTGTCTACTGTTCGCTGAAGCCTCAGTAAAAAGGGAGACAGGAAGAAGAAGCTGAGGTACCAAATTATTCCTGAAGACTACTTAAAGAAATTACAGAAAGCTGCCTTGGAGATTTCAGCATGTGTTGAAGAACAAAAGTATTCATAACAAACTTTTATTTTCCAGCTTGTCAGTCTTGTACAAATTCAGTTTTTGTCTTAGTTTCTGTGTTTCCATCTATGTTTCTACTTGTTTTGATAAATTTCCTGTTTCACGTGAAGCATAAACTGGTAAACTGCACAGCAACACCCAGTACTGTTTACACCTCCGTGTTGCAGTGTGTGTTTTTGCATATTTCACAGGTGCACCAGTAAAACATTCGAATAGCAAACTGGTCGTCCAGTTGTGACCTTTAAAAAAATGTCCCTTTAAGCCTGATTTGGTCACAAATTGATTGAAATTCTTCTTTTCAGGCTGTTACAAAGACTTACTGAACTCCGGGCGTTCACCGATATCCCACTGAGCAATTTTCTGCTGATTGGAGTTCTAAAGAAAATCTGCCTCGACCATGAAAAGTTTAAAAAATCGTGACTGTTGGTGAATCTGCTGGACGTCGGGGTTGCTAGAAGTCAAAGTAATGAATTTGTACAGAGGTCACCTTTACGTGGACAAACGTTCTTCAGCATCAGCCTCTCTTTCCACAGATGTTCATCCAGACAGCCACTCTTACCGTCTCCATGTCTCTCAGTGCGTTCGTCTCTCTCGGGATGCTCTACATGCCCAAAGTTTACGTTATCGTTTTCCATCCCGAGCAAAACGTCCAGAAGAGGAAGAGAAGCTTCAAGGTCTGAGAGCATCTTCGTCTTCCTGTCGTTGTCGTTGCTTCCAAGTTGCTGTGTTGCCTCACAGTTGCTGTGTTGCTGTGTTGCAGGCTGTTGTCCAGGCTGCCACATTGTCTCAAAAATCTACAAGTGACAAACAGAATGGAGAGACAAGGATTGAACCTGACAGAACGCAGTAATGCTGCAGTAATACTACAAACTAAAGGTACTGAAACTACAAACTGTACACACTGACGATCGGCCTTTGTTTGAGATGAGTCTTAAATGTGGGATAATTAGAGCTCCCCTTTATTGCCATTGGTAAACTTTTCCAATATTTAGCTTCTTCCTGTCGGCACAGTTTGTTCGGCTTATGAGGCATCTCACAGTGCCCTCTGGTGGTGGTTCTTTTGCTAACGCAACAGTGTGGTTAACCTTCAGCAACTGCCCCTCTAACACCAGTGTTGGATGAGTGGATGAAGCTGTCCACAGAGGCTGAGCCTTTTTTCTTTACCAGGCTGTTAGGTCTCCTAACATGTGAGTTTATGATAATTCACTCATTTTTAGAGGCAGCTTCAAGTGGCCATTAAAGGAATTGCAGTTTTTTGCACTTCCGCCTTTGTCTGGTACTAGTAAGAGACGGGCAGGATGTGAGGAAACACAACCCTGAAGCTGAGATGACTCCAACACTCATGTGAATTTATTCTGCTGGTTTGCTGATAGTCCAAGACTCCTGCATGGATGGCAGGTGGAGGTTACATGTGTCTAATGAACAGAAGGCAGACGACTCCTGGCTCGTGGAAGCCACTGCAGATATTTTTGGAGCTTCTGATGAATATTTCAGCCGCTGGTTAAAGATTTATCTTGATGTTAACAGCTGAGGTTCTTTGTCCTCAGAAGCAAGGCACTAGCACTAACGGGTGGCGGTTCTATTCCCTGTGGAACAGGGCTTAGCGTAGCATCTTATTCCTCTTCTGTATTCTCTGCTGGCTGATGCGACTGCTACCTTTCTCCTCGGGGAAAAGCACCAGACTGTTAGCCACAGGGTGAACTTAAGAGAGCAGAGGAACACCATCTTTGCACGTCCAGTGGTTTCCAGTGTTGTGTTTGATCAGCTTTCAACTGTTACACAACTCTGATTATTGCTGATAAAGAGGTTCTGCTGCTTCTAATTTGGGGTTTCATGTTTTCAAATTTGAAACCCTAATCGATGGATACTCCACAGCTGAGCTCTCATTCACTTCAATACAAACTGCACGTTGTCCATGTACTCAGCTCCTAAAGTACATTTCTGAAGGCAGACCATAACGCAGACACAAAGCATTAATAGAAAGGGATGCCAACACAGAAGATGGGTGGGTGAAGTGGAGCAGGAAGGATAAAAAGTGATTTAAAAAATGCATTTTTCTGCACTTACAAGAAGTCATAATTACTGCATCTTCTAGGTTTTTTTTTTTTTTTTATTTGCTTCAAACTTTGATATATAAGTTCAAGACATTAAGATTGAAGTTCTAGTCGGTTAAAACTGTTTTTATTATCCAAAATCTGCAGAAAAAAATCAAGACTCATCAGACCAGGCAACGGTTTTGAGCCTTCTATTGTTCAATCAGTGGTCCCCAACCCGTCCGTGAGTCGCTTGGTACCAGGCCACGTGAAGCTCGGGGGGCAAATTTATGGTTTTCAGGGTTTTTATAGTTAACTCGGTTTCCCTGGGTCTTTTCCTGTGTTGTAAAATGGTAAATGGCCTGTATTTGTATAGCGCTTTAATAGTCCCTAAGGACCCCAAAGCGCTTTACACATCCAGTCACTCACCCATTCACACAGTGGTGATGGCAGCTACATTGTAGCCACAGCCACCCTGAGGCGCACTGACAGATTTGTAGTTGTCTTATTTTGAAAGAAATATTTACACATTACCATAGCAACCAGAGAGCACTAAGGGGCAGAGAGCAGGATGTTACTCTCAATGTTGTTGGTGCATTTCAGGTGGACACCATTAATAAAGTTACACAATTACACCGTGAATTCGTGTTTATTATTATATTTACAAAATACCACAGTTTTTGTCTCAGTCGTATCGTTTTATTTTGTTGTATTTATCCGCGACACCTTAAAGGCTGTCTGACATTAAACGGGTCCGTGGCCCAAAAAAGGTTGGGGACCGCTGCCTCAGATCACCTATCTTCATTTTCAGGCACATAGATTCTTAAGATCAGGAACTGAATCTCTAACCAAAAATGTCAAAAGCTAAAATGACTTTACTTTTATGAAACAGGAAGTTGTGATGTTTTACAGTGTGCAAAGAGTGTGAAGTGTAAAGCCCATGTCAGTCAGGATTTATGTTTGTATCCTGCAATTGTCTCAAACCTGATTGGCTGATATCCAGTTTGTTCTTAATAAACAACAGCACGATGTTACACTCCCACCACCTGCCTGTAAATAGCAAATGTTGTAGCACTAAACTTTTAATAAATGCCCATGTTTGGTTTTTTTTCTAATTTTGGAATTTTTGTTGAATAAGAGATGTGGAGTAGGATCTTTTAACACTTCATTATGTGTCACTGGTAGATCGTGCTCAGCTGTTTGCAGGTCGGACAGAGAATCAGAGCAGGCTGGGTGTAACACCGAGCACATACCTGTGTGTCAGTTCAACAGCTAGGTTTGCTCTGCCCTTATAAGACATTCAATCTGGTAAAGTGGCGACATACTGTCAGTCAGATATGGGTCACTCTTCTGCTGGTGTTTTCTACAGCTTCAGTCAGAAACAACAGTGAGAGAGAGAGAGAGAAATGGACAGTGCATCAGCTACGTTTTCTTTAAATCATATTAATAGTTTCATTGTCATTTAGAAAATGCTTCACATTTGGAAATCCACAGATAAAAGCAAGTATCAGCACACTGCGTATAATAAACACCAGTGTGTGTGTGTGTGTGTGTGTGTGTGTGTGTGTGTGTGTGTGTGTGTGTGTGTGTGTGTGTGTGTGTGTGTGAGAAACATCACCAAGATTAAAGAGTGCAACTAAACCAAACTAAAACTACCTGATTATTTATGACGAGGTTGAACTTTAAGATGTGTTTTCAGCCAAAACATCTACAGGAGGCTGTTGCACCACCTCAGTGCAGCCTGGTGGTTTTGTGTGGGTAGCTCCCGAAATGCACAAAACATTCGTCCTTTGGTCTCGTGTGGACCTTTCAGCACCAGTTACATCCTGTAAATCTGGAGTTTTACAGTAAATGCACTGGAAAGACTACATCAAACCAGCTTCTGGTTCTTGCAGTCTGGTCAGTTTGTAATAGATGTGAGACTGCAGAGAAAAGTGAACAATGGAAAACTAAAGATTACTGATGATTTTAGCTCCGCCAGCTAAAGGCATGCAGGTATCACTGGGTCCAAGTTCATGTCCTTGGAGGTTCATATATGGACCATGTGCTAGTCAGTGGTACCCTGACCGCTGTTAGGTACCAGGTTAAAATCCTCACATTACTGTCAGTCATATCCTGATGCACTGGGTCCTCAGTTCATCCTGGTCCAGGACAATGTCAAGGCCAGTGTGTGTAGACAGTTCCTGGATGATTAAGCTTCTGACAGGACAGACCTGCATCCAACTGAGAACCTCTGGGATGTTATGCATCCAAATAACACCACAAACTGTACACTGTACACTCACTAATCATCTATTGTTGACTTCTACAGAAAAATGAAGAGGTTGCATATTCAGATATGTTTAGTTGCCATCAGATTAATGAAACGAGCGCATGTCAGACATAAAACTTCTTTCACCTCATTGTCTGATCGACTCCTGCTTCTTTCTGTTCAGACGTGTGCATGAGATTCAGGCATCATACCATTAGAGGTTTGTGTGCCCACCTGCAGCAGACTTTCAGATCCACACTGCAGAAGACAACCCATCACTTTCAGCGTGGCTCGTTGCTCCGACAAATAAATACCAACGTCTGCTGACTGCTCAGAGTGCAGCACAGCAGCTGGCTGTCAGCCTCACCTGCCTTTAGTTCAAATCAATTTTATTTTCAGTCCCAAATCCAAAGTTATGTAACGCAGAGCCACTTTTTCATAGGAAGGTCAAGACCTTCGGTATTAGAGTGAAAAAGCCAGCCATTCTCCACTGAGCATCAGATTAGTGCCCCTGCTTTACATGAGCATTCAGGACGTGTTGTTTTTGGTGTTGGTGACGGAGGGTGGGCCGTCACATAGGCAGGCACTTTCACACAGTTTAAAAATTAAATCAAAAAGGAAATGTGAATAATAATCAGGACTAATGGAAACGTGTCAGGTAACACGACTCAAGCACTCACTCGTTTTTTGCTTTTTTTCCCCTTAGGTAGCTGTGGACCAATCCCCATGCAGAGCCTGATGACATCATCATGAAGATCACATGGTCACACACACACACACACACACACACACACACACACACACACACACACACACACACACACACTCAGAACAACAGTACACTCAAGTGCATAATATTATGTCAAAATGAAACTATCTGCTGGAGCATCAGGGGTTCCTGTGGGTTCAGGCAGAAAATCTTCATCGCTCATCTGTGAAACTTAAATACGAACAGGAAATGTTACAGAGACGTGCGCTAATTGGCTCAAATGATTGGCTGAAGCATAACATTGGTCATTATGTTGACGATGCTCTGTTGTCACTAAAGAGATAATATCAGTGAGGACAAAAAGTCACAGTGGATCCTCTAACATCTCAGAGAGGTCACGCTGAAGCGCCTGTAGCCTCTCCCTTTGATTAAAGCCACACGGTGACCTTTCCACAGCTCTCAGATAACCAGGTAAACCTGAGAACTTCCTGTCTGAAAACAACCGACAACTTAACAATACAAACAGAAGATTTTTGTCTCATGAAAGTGAAAACCTGAATGGGTTAAACTGGTCTACAGCCCCGTTTGTGGCATATCCTGTGGTCAGTCTGATTGGCTCGGCTGTTCATCCCAAGGTTCACCCCCCCCCCCCCCCCCACCCCCACCCCCTCGACTTTCAGATAAAGCAACACCGGGAGCCTCATTCATAACCATTACATACACACAAAACTAGGCCTGAAACAGTACGGCACAGGTAATATTTGTGATCTAAACTCTCATTTTGGAAACGAGGGAAAATGAAACAGAAATACGACACATTTTATTTCTCACTTTCATCATTCCAACTTATTCCTAAACACTGAAATCAGTCATTTTATCATCATTTTCTCCTGCATTAAACCTTTCAACTAAATCAACCAGCTTAAACTTCAAATCAAATTCTGTTTACCACGGTCACCATCACATTCACCAGCCCTGGAGTGCAGATGAGAGGCCCAGGCTGTGTGCTGTGACTTGGAAAAGGTAAACCTGAGGATTTCCTGCCAGGACTGTTTCTTTTTTTTATTATTCCTTTTACACTAATTATATTTGGTGATATAGCTCTGTTCTGGGACACGTCCGCTCTTAAAAGCAAATATGTGTAAAGCCTAAAGGCAGAGAACTAAACAGAGCAGCCACCGGTGACAGTGATTGTTTAAGTCAGAAGTAGCATGAAATAGAGGTGTTGGGGTGGTGGTGGGTATCAAAGTGGCTTGCAGAGATTTTTCAAAAAAGGTGTGCCGAATGGCACGCACTGGAGTGAGCTGATATACTGGAGCTGCTGGCTGAGCTTGACTGAGTGGCAAACCAGAGCTAATGTTATGTCTACTTAGTGGAGTAGCTCAAATGAAATGCATTATGATGCCGGGATGTAGCAGCTGGATTCTGGAAAATCAGACTCAGTTTTTCCCCAATATTAACCTGTTAACCTGTCAGAAATTTTCTTCACCTCACACAAAAAACACGATCACCGACTAACCAAGAAAACCAAGTCCCAGTTTTAGTGGATCACAAAACATTTAATAGTTGTGAGATTTTTTTTATTTCAAAAAGGAATTTTCATATTTTCTAGGAAATATTTAAAGACTTTTTTTGTTTAAACTTTGAAGAAATCCAATATCTCAAGTTATCAGGACATTTCATTCTGTCCTGATAAGTAAATCATTAAATAACTTACTATTAAGACGGCATAATTACTGTGTATCTCTCAGTCTAGTTGGTTGCTGAAAAACCTGGCTGTTCAGAGTGATGTATAGACGCATATTAATGGAAGGTCGGCTGGAAGGTAAAGGTATGCCTGGAGAAAAGGCAACAGGGATGACCACAGCCTCGAAAAGATTTACAAGAAAAGTCAGTTCGAGAATATAAGAGCTTCACAAGGATTGGCCTAAGGCTGGTGTCAGCGTGTCAAGAATCACCACTGATGCATCGAGTCACTCCTGAACCAACGACAGCACCGTAAGCATCTTACCTGGTCAAAGGAGAAAAAGAGCTGGACTGTTGAGCAGTGGTCTGGTTTTAGAAGAAAGCACATTTTGTGAAAGTCCAATCCTAGGATGCTAGAGAAAGTCCCAGAGTCTGGAAGAAGAGGTGAATCCAAGGTGTTTGAAGTCCAGAGTGAAGTTTGGAGTGTCGTATCATCTACTGTTGGTGGTCACCCACTGTCAGGTGCCATTCGGTTCATCTGGACGCAGCATTTTCAACAGGAAGAACATTTCTTAACATTTCTTAAGTCATCCAAGTGAGTTCTTCAGTCTTCAGCTGACTGCAGGTTTCCCCAGCGCTATCAACAGACTCTTATGAAGACTCTAGAGCGGCTCTTCCTCAACCTCCTCCGACCACAGGTACAACATGCCCAGGACCCACTACAGTTTGCATACAAGGCGGGTGTCGGAGTGGAGGATGCCATCCTGTACCTCCTACACAGAGCCCACTCACACCTGGATGGGGGAAAAGGCACGGTCAGGATACTGTTTCTTGACTTTTCCAGTGCCTTTAATACCATCCGGCCCTGTATGCTTCAGGAAAAACTGAACAGGATGGAGGTGGACCCCTGCCTGGTGGCTTGGATCTCCGACTACCTCACCGACAGACCACAGTACGTCAGGCTGAAGGACATCACGTCTGACACTGTGGTCAGCAGCACAGGAGCACCACAGGGAACTGTGCTGTCCCCTCTTCTCTTCACCCTGTACACCTCTGACTTCTGCTACAACTCTGAATTATGCCACATTCAGAAGTTTGCAGATGACACGGCCATCATGGGGTGTATCTGGGATGATCAGGAAGAGGAGTACAGAAGTCTGGTGAGGAACTTTGTCGCATGGAGTCACACAAACCACCTGCAACTCAACACCTCAAAGACTAAGGAACTGGTTGTGGACTTCGGGAGGTCCAGAGAAGGTCCACTGCCGGTTCAGATAGAGGGGGAGGAGGTGGAGGTGGTCAACAAGTACAAGTACCTCGGGCTGTGGGTGGACAATAAACTGGACTGGTCATGCAACACAGAGCACCTGTATAAAAAAGCCCAAAGCCGACTGTACTTCCTCAGGAGGCTGAGGTCTTTTAACATCTGCAGGAAGCTCCTGAGGATGTTTTACCAGTCAGTGGTTGCTGGAGTACTTTTCTATGCTGTGGTGTGCTGGGGGAGCAGCACAGCAAAGAGGGACTCATCCAGGCTGGAGAAACTGATCAGGAGGGCTAGCTCTGTGGTCGGCATGAAGCTGGACACTCTGGTGTCAGTGGCAGAGAAAAGGACATTAAAGAAACTGATGGACATTATGAACAATGTTGGGCATCCTCTGCACACGGCCATTAACAACCAGAAGAGTCTGTTCAGTGACAGGTTGCTTCTCCCCAAGACAAGAACTAACAGACTTAAAAACTCCTTTGTCCCACACGCCATCAAACTGTTTAACTCCTCTCTGGAGGGGAGAGGGAGGGGAAACAGGAGGACAAAGGAGGGGGAACAACTAAGCTGTAGTGCCTCTTCACCTCACTGTACAATACCTTGTGCAATACTTTTTGTAAATAGTCAACAGTGCAATAGACTCAATACTTGAAATGTGCAATTCACTTGTATTTTTATTTTTTATTCCTATTTATTCTATTTATCCCCTTTGTATATTTTATTTATATTTCCCAGAGGAACCCACCCGAGGGATTAATAAAGTTCTATCTTATCTTATCTTAACAGTACAGATTCAGTTGGGTGGCTGAAGCTCAGGAAGCAGAGCAGGTCACCTCCAGTCTGCATCCTAAATATCCTTGGACAAGATAACAGCACATATTAACAATCATGAAACTGAGCTTGTAGATTGTTAAGCAACGGTACTAGTTTTGGTTGTAAGATGGTGAGATATGTACTCTGAGGCCCCCTCTCTGGTGCAGAGATGGTCTTCCCTTTTTCATGTAAACCGCCTCCTCGACTTCCTGCTCAAACTTGTGTTCCTTCCGGTCCAGGATGCACACATGCTCCTCTCTGAAAGAGTGGTTGCTTGCCTTCAGGTGTAAATAGACTACACAGTCCTGGCCTGATGACGTATCTCTTCCGTGTTGTGCCATTCCCTGAGTCAGCACTTGTTTGGTTTGCTCAGTTCAGAACCTGATCCATGCGCCGGATTACTTTCTGGCATGGAGCGTTTTCACGTTTGAAAGCCACAGAGACCTGATGTACTGTAAAATATGTCTCACCTGTTCCAATACTTCTGACTCATAATGGCTTACCGATGGTTTCTTTGGGTATCTTACTAGTTTTGACACATGACCAGCTGGGATAAGCACATTTGATCTGGGTCTCTTTGATTGGATGTTCTTCTGCTTCTCTGCCCACTTTGTCTGTGGGACTGGTGTTCGCTCTGTTTTGCAGAGTCCTGTGTAATGTGGTAATTTCACAGTCTGAAAATGCACAGCTGTAATTTTTATATCCTCTCTGGTGAACGTGATGTGTGTGTCCACCAAGTTAATAAGATCAGTGAACTGTGGCTCATCCTGAGATTTGATTTTCACCCAGGTGTCATCCGCATACCTGAACCATTAGCTCGGTGGTGTTTCAGGAATGATATCAGAGCCCTCTTCTTGACTTTCTCCATATGCAAGTTAGTCACAATAGGGTCAAGTGGAAAACCCACGGTGCATCAATGTGTCTGTCTGAAGTCCTGGCCTTTGTATATGAAATATGTAGCTTGAAGTAACAGCTCTCAAAAATCTGAAACCTCACATTCAGCCTTGGTTAAATAATGCCACCCAAGCACTCAGACGGGTGTGTAGGAGAGCTGAACAAAAATAAAGGATAGACTTCTGGTGTCTTTTCATGTTCTTAGAGAGTCTCTGTTAAATTATCAGAGGCGTTCCAGTAAAAACAAAGTGTTTGTCTGATATTGTTTCTCACAACTGTCACAGACGACCCTGTTTTATTCAGCATTATTAACTCTGTTGTTAATCCTCCTGGTTCCTCCTCTCATAGAGTCCAAAGCAGTAGATGAGAATTTGCTTTTGATGCCAGGATTGTAAGTATTCGGTCTCATATCATCCCTCCTGGCTTTGACCCATCGTTTCACACATCCTCTGTTGCTTTTGACCACTTTGAGTCTGTGTCTTTGCCCCTTAAAACCCACAAAATGTCTCCTGGACATTCATCTTGGCGACTGATGGATATTTTTGGCACTATAGCAAAGAGTTTACTCACTATTATCAATGGCCGTGGCATACTGTGGTGGAGTCTATTGTTTAAAAGCAAAACCTTGAGCCCACAGTTTTATCCAACTTCTGACTGATTTCTAAACTTCTTTCTAGTCTAAGGTCCTGGAGAAAGCTGTTTTCCTTCTCTCTATTCCTTTTTGTGTCAAAGCAGTGTTACTGAAGAGTTTCAGAATAAAAGGGGCTGGAATGGTTTAAATCTTGCTTTACCAAACAATTTTACAGCTTAGGCGTGCATCTTCCTTTCTTATGTGGAGCCACTCGAGTCCATTCTTGGTCCTTTTTTCATTTTTAGATGCTTTTAGATGCTCTGGCAGTTGACAGTATTTTTATTCTTTGGCTTTTAAACCGGACTGCGTTCCGATGACTTTTTATCCACGCTGTTTTACTTATCTTCTAATCTTTTTTAGATATACAGCACTTTTTACATCTGTTGTTTTCAAATGTGCTTATAAATAAACTTGACTGGACAGAGACACTTGGTTGGTGTCGAGGGTGGGCTTGTCCTCTAATCTCTTATGAGCTGGTCCGGTAGCTGCAACACAAGTGAAGAAGATGTAACGGCCTCATAAGAGGCCATTGTTTCATCTGGTGTCGTCCAGCGTGATTCGAATGTTGCGTTTGGTGCTGCACACGAAGCGATTCAGGACCAAAGCCAGAAACTTGGAGATAGGTGACAGAAATGATCATATAAAGTTGGGGAAACCTGCAGTCAGCTGACATGAGTGATGAAACCTTTTTTCCCACAGACAATGCTGAATCCAGATGAACGAAATCAACTTTCTGAGATTTCCTTATCTGGATCATTGAGTCTACACCAAGACATCTACCAGGAGGTTTTGAAGTAATGTTTCCTTTCACTGAAAGCTTTATGGAGAAGCCAAATTCCTTTTCACCAGGACTTAGCACCACTCACAATGTTAAAACTGCTCCCAAATGATTTGCTGACCGTGTTATTATCATGTTATTATCATGCTTAATCATACAGCCAACTTGCCTGATCTGGATCCCACAGAGAATCTGTGGAGATTGTCAAGAGGAAGATGAGAAAAACCTGATCCACAGAAGGCTTCTGTCAAAGCAACCTGAGCTTCAGTAACATCCATACCTCCATGCCACGCTGCATTGATGCAGTAATTCATGGAGCCTCAAAAGAGTACTGTGTATACAATCAAAACATAATAAACTACACATTATTACATTATTATTATTATTATTAAAATATATTCTGCCCACAATTCTAATTTTAACCTTTGATTTTATATATTTCGGGTTTTTACTCAAAATAATTGCTTCATGTTTATTGAAGATGACAAATCTTTTTATTATTATTATTATTATATAATAGATACAGTTTTCAAAGGTTTCTGCATTTCCTTTTTAGATTGATCTTTGGAAATATCCTAATAATTTGAGATACTGGATTTCTGATTTTCATTAGCTGTAATGGTGTAATTAGCCATAAACACCAAAATGAAAACAAAAACCATCATTTTTAGTCAAAATATTCAAAAGTTATTTATTGAAATTACCACAAATTTATTTTTTTGTGATATTCAGTGGTTTTTAGATGCACTAGTAGATTGTAGCAACACGTGATCCTGTTAGTTTTAATTTTGTTTTGTGGAAAATTACTGCAGTTAACACAACTGTCCTGTCAAATAAAAAAATAAATGATGTTCACGTGAGAATCCAGAGGTGAAGGTACTGTAGTTGCCATAGTTTCGGAAAGTTGTGGGTCATTTTCTCTGGTGTAAACGTACAAATACTGCAGATAAACTAATGCGCAATGATGGTTAAATGGACTAGTACTTAAATGGCACTTTTCTATTCTTTTCCTCCCTGACATGCGTGTAAACATGTTTTATGAATGAGGCTTCTGGACTCCTGTTCGCGTAGCATTTATTTTATGAAGAGGATTTAGTTTGATGGTGAAGTCACGCGAACCAGCATCAGTTTGATGTTGGCGCTCAGACTCAGATCGGTGTGCCAGATGTTGATGGTCAGAGGAGTTCGGGATGACTCACCTTGTAGGTGACCAGGATTTCTGCCCCGCTCACGCTCAGTAACGTTTATTCAATTCAGTTTTATTTATACAGCGCTAAATCCCAACAACAGTCGCCTCAAGGCACAAATTTTATCCAGCTGCTGCACAGACTTTATGTGTTTTAAACCAGCTACCATTTGAAGACACATAAAACATTTCTACAAATATATGCATCAGAACCTAGACACAACTGAAATAAGCCAATGACTGCTCAGAGTGGGCGTGGTCATAGACAGGAACCAATCACAGTGCTCAGTGTCCTGGATTAAGACCCAGAGAATCTTCTGCAGCTGCAGCTCCATCGTTGCTTTTAAACCTCCTCATTTATTCATCCATTCATGTCAAAGTGTTTCTTTTCCCATCTCATTCAGACAGGATTTAATATTTCAGACAGAGCAGGTGATGAAATATTAGTCTGATACTCAAACACCTGCAGCTGCTGGTCCAGGATCTGGTCTGGGTTCTGGAGCCATGAAGGGTTTTTTGTTTTTTTTCTGAGGTTTCTAAATTCATATTTAGTTCTTAAAAATGGAGTTCACATCCAGATCAGCCCTCACGCACTGCAGGAAACATCACATACATACAGAGGATTCACAGATAAACGTGTGGGTGCTGAAATCAGTAAAAGAAGAAACAGAGCACGAGAAGGAGAGAGTGCAGGAGGAGGATTAAAAGCCTGCAGTGAAATCCTGTCTGAATGAGCTTTTATTCTGAAAGAAAAAGAAGACCAGCAGGATTTTCACAATAAATTGGTTGTCAGAGAGACAGAAAGCTGCAGGTCAGCAGCTGATTAATTCGACCCTCACTTTTCTGTTTGTCTGTGAGGACCCGTGATTTCATACTGTACTGCCAAACGTACGTGGACGGCACCGGCTGGGTGTAGCCAAATATTTAGCATCTTGTTGCCTGTTAAAGAAGAATCTCCCAGTTTCCATCTGTGGTGTGCAAAGATGATGTGGTGATGTCATAATGAAGTGTTCATTATTTAGACGAGGTTAGTTTTTTTCCAGGTTAAATCAAATATTAATGACATGTCTTATTTTATAAAGACTGAAAGTTTTATCTTGAAATAAACACTTGTTTTACTTTATATTTATCATGTAATTAGACGACTTTTTGAGGATGAGATTACTGAAATATTTTAAGGTACTGCTGAAAGATTATTTTTGCGGTTTTAAAGTTCGTCTTGAGAAACGTCATCAGTCCTTTTGGGCGTTTGTGGTGATTTTACAGTTTAGTTCCACATAAATGTGTTTTTAAGGGATTTGTTGTGTTTGTGTTTTTAACACAAACAGCTGCATGTTACGCTGTCATGTGTGTACAGCTGTCCACATACTTTTGGCCATAAACTGTTTCTATATTTGCTGTGTTTATAAAGTTGATGTGATCGTCATTTCTGCACTGACAATAAAGGTTTCTGTTAAACTGATCAAGGATTTATTATTGTTATTATTATTATTTATTTTAATAAGCTTAAGAAAAATGATCATTTTTCTTTCTCTGAGGCGTCCACGAACTAAATTCTCAGACACATCAATGTTTCTAAATAGATATGGAAACAATACAACCACCTTCCACCACTTTAACCCAGTTAATTTGCAGTTTTTATTTCCTTTTATCAGAGGTAGCCTTCATCATATTCCCCAAATAATTTTTGCATATGACTTTCAACTTTTGGCGGAGCACAGAAAGCAAAAGATGGTGACCAGCTCACCAGCAGGCGACATCTTCATCAACATGTATCAGCAGAGGGACATCTGCTCACCCTGAGCGGCACATGGGGGACTGAACAAAGCAGAAAGGGAACACATTCAGTGTAAAGAGCTGGTTTAGAGCAGAGTGCATTGGTTTTGGTGATCACGGGGCTCATGTGCAGCCCTGGGCCCGCCTACTGATGTATTACATGAAAAATGGCTGCACAGTAAGTTTAAACATTTCCCTTCAGGTTTATTTCTATAGTGCCAAATCGAAACAGCAGTTGCTTCAGGCTCTAAAACTCTACAATAATTGTATGGACAAAGTTTGCATCCAAAATTTTAATAACGCAGAAGAAGGAAGCATAACACAGAAATACTTAGCAAATATATTTGGACATTGACACGAGTTTATGTTTTTTTCACCTGTTTACTGAAGCATATTCCAATTCTAGTTATATAATGGACATGGACATAATGTGCAGACCCTCAGCTTTCATTTGAGGGTATACGAATATTTATGGACCTACCTGTAAATGACTGAAAGCTCAAATGATCATTTTGGAGGATTTCTGGTTATTTTTATAAATTATATACACTGCCAATTTCCAATATATGTATTCCCAGGACACTTTAAACTGTAAGGTAAAATAAATAGCAACGATCACAGAGATAAAAGCATGTGGAGAGAAAAAAAACTCCCTTTTAAAAGGAAGAAGCTTCCATCAGAACGGACACCAAATATCTGCCTTAAAAGGTTGGAGTAACTGGAAAAGAGAAAAGATGAACACAAAGTCCCAAAGGGATGACAAACAGCAAAAGAATATATGAAAAACAACTCAGCAGGTTAGTGGAGCCATCAACCAAACATCAGGAATATGTAGGTCCAGTGTCAGAGATTCCTTTCTGTGGGAATTTATATTATTCCAGGAGAAAGGCACAGAGATAGAGCACAAACTGTTGAAGAGAGAAGACAGAAAGGCAACGGCATGCAAGAGCAGTACATAAATAAATTCAATGAGTGCGAAGGAAATTAGAGATGAAGAAAGCTCCTCCGGGCCTATAGCGACAGAACTAATGCATGCTTCAGGGTCACATTTAAAAATATAATACAGACTAAAAGCAACACAGCTGCTGCTGCCGGTGCTGAAGGAAACCTGCAAAAATGTGACTGTGAACATGTGAGTTAATATTAATAGGATCACTGGGGAGGTGAGGAAGCAAGCGTTGCATCCATTCATTAGGTGAATATTTGAAAATGTCTGGAAAAGTGAAACAGCTGCAATAACACAATCTCCACAGCTGCAGACTCCGAGGTAACGTCAGCCAATGAACTAAAATTCTTCTTTGTGCTTTGATTGTGCGATTAAAGTTTAGTTATTATGCTTTTTTTCTTATTCTCTGTCTTGTGTTACGATGATGGATGTTCACTTTAAACATGGCTGAAGTTTTAAATAATAAGTTTGGCCATGAAAACGATCCCTATGAGCCAAAACCTCCAACATTTTATTCAACAGCGGTGCCGGGTGGAGATCAGCTCCATTTCATTAAATGTATGAATTGTTTAATACAGTTTCAAAATGCAGTTCTGGTTGTGTTTAGAGGTCGTAGGAAGAGTGAATACACAAACAACAAGTAAATGATTTCAGGGTCTGCAGTTTAGGATCACATCCCTGTACAAACACTATGAAACACTCGGACTGCAGCTCAGCGCCGTCCCTGAGAATCTCTTTTTCACAGTGATGTTAATCAGTGAAAGGTGTCGAAAAACTCCTTAATAACTCTCACGAATGGCACACTGAGACCTTTTAATGCCATATTCCTGAGAACTTATTGCTTTCATATGAGCTGAACTGATATCTGGAACCTAACCTGCTTTCACTCAGGCCTCCATCCAGAGGCAGACATTTGAGAAGCCTCAAACTGAATCAAATCCTTTCTCAGACAGCAGATGAAGACAGCATGAATGTAGAACATTTCTAAGTAAAATAATAATAAAAATTATGGACAGTAGGTTTGTTTGTTTTTTGTAAGTCTCGCTTATGTTTAGGTGGATTTCTGTTGAGTTGCTGCCACCTGGAGGTGGACAACAGAACCTGCACAGATCGAAACTGGACAACAGTACATATTTGATTCTATTATGCGCAAATACATACCATTCATCTTACATTAGTGTTGAAAAGGATGATGATGGTGACCCTGAGAGGAAAGAGAAAAAATGCTGCAAAAGCTTTAAAAAAAATCAGGAAAGAAAATGGAAGTGTTTCTGGGACACTTGACTGAACAGCTGCAAAGAACTGCAGTGAGGCACGTTCAAAAGAAGCAGAGGGTTCATTAGTGTTGTGAGATCTAAGGATGTAAGGCAATGAGTGATTTAATCACATTATTCGTTTAATACTCTACACACATGTTTGTTACTGTTTACTGTTAGCGTGTCACTTCCCCCGGCGTTCAGTCAAGTTTTTGTTTCCCAAGAAACGCTTCTGTTTTCTTTCCTGATTTTTTTCCTCAGTTTTTTGTTGCTGTCTTTTTCTATTTCCTTTGTGTTTTGTGTGCTTTTGCAGCATTTTCCTATTTGCTGGTGTGTGTTTTTTTAAAAGTTGCAGTCCATTTGAACTCTCAGGGCCACCGTACAATAACAGTTGAGCAGTCTCCTGTGTGTGTAATGTCTGGTTAAAAAAAAACAAAAACTAAAATGACAACAGTGGAAACCAGCAGCTACATCCATCATTTATATACAGTCTATGAGAGTTTACGTGTTTCTCATTTTCTCATTTGCTATTTAAAAGTAAGTGCGGTTAGTCAATGGTCTTCCTAGGGGAAGACATTCTTTCAGTTACATAATCTGTAAAACCTTAGATCTTCCATGTCATGTTCATCCATTTATGACCACAGTGTGCCCGTGTTCTGATACCAGGCTAACATACAATGTCACAAAGCTAAAATCATCTTAAACCGGTTTCTGGTTGTGGTAGAAAAGGACATTCACATCATGGACAATTGTGGAGAGCTGGGAGTGGCAAAACTGATTAATTAAATAATGAATTAAATGTTTCATTAATTATTTAAAATTGGAATTAATTCATTAAATAAATATTTCAATAATTAATTAAATGGCCATTCATTTCATTTAAAACATTTAATTATTTATTTTCAGTTGTATTTAATTGATGACATTTTAATTAATGATATATTTAATTAATTATTGACACATTCAATTCATTTTTTAAATGATGTATTTATTTAATTCCTTTTGGCACTCCTGGGCCTCCACAGTACAATAATGTCAACATGGGCGGAAAGTTTCCAGCACCTTGATGAATCTGACAATTAGAGCAGTTCAGAGTTTACATGCATGTCTGTTTATTTCTTTAGCTTTTTGTCACAGTCCCGTTTCGATTGGAAGGAGCACGCTTTTCCTGAACGATCGCTTCTGTCTGATCTCTGTTTCTGCACTCGGCTCCTTCCGTCTGTCAGACCCAACATGGCGGCCTCCGCGGCTTCACGTGAGGTCTTCACAGAGGGAGTCCGAGCGGTTCTTCAAACCTGGCCAGTTCTTCAGGTGAGTTAGAGCCGATCGAGTGCCTCCGGAGCGGCAGGCAGACGGGTCCAGCTGATACCCAGACGGGTTACTGATTCAACGATAACCGATATGATGCTAACATGCTAACAGCTTCTCACGTGAGGAGCTTATGTTCTGTTAAACCAAATCACAGACCTACACAGAGCATTTTTATGGCAGCGGGACCTTTTAACTGGATAAATAAAGGATAAATACAAAAGTCACTCTGCCACAAACTGACGGCGACTTCTACCTTGTGAGAGGAATGTTGTTTGTGGCTCAAGATGACTTGATATCATACATGAGGGAGACAGTTCACATATATCTCACATATTATAGGTCAAAATGTCTTTTTTATGGAAGTGTAAATACCGGGAATCACTTTTTGGCACACGGGGGTTGTGTGGTGATTGTTTTTATGTTGCTAAGTAGACTGTAGTCGGCAGGATTTAGAAAGCAGTTTTATATCAAATAAACAGAGGACCTGTTTTGGAAGTATCTTCATGATTCTGCGTTACTGTACCCACATCATCATCAATCCAGTCCTTCTTGACCAAGATTAGTGTTATTTATTGAAGTGTGGAGCTCAGTTCGGATGTGTAAAGATGGAGCTGCAATGCAGGAGGACAATTTGAAGACCAGGATTAGATTCAGCGATGTAGTGAAGCAGCACATGCAGAGAGTTGGTGTGACTGTAGACAGATGATCTGCTGTGGCGATCCCTAAAGGGGGCAACCAAAAGAAGGTGATGAACTTTGACCTTTGGATAGTTCATCTTTTTAAATGTTTCAAAATGATTCATTACTTCAGCAGAATGCAGGTAGAGCTTGGAGTGTGGGCGTCTGGATGCTGGGGGGTGGAGTCAACACATAGAAGAAGAAGTGGGAAATTTAAACAGACGTGTGGGGAGGATGTGTTTGAGTTGGGTGCCTGCAACATCTCGCAGGATTCTCTGTTTATGAGATTTTATTAATTAGCTCGTTTATTCTTAAGTCAACATTAGAAATCTGATGTTATGTATGATGTGAGGTCACAGCAATAAAATGTACCATCTCTGTTTGTCGGACAGATTGCGGTGGATAACGGGTTTGGAGGCATCTACGGCCAGCAGAAAGCTGATTGGATGGTGGATGTGGTTCAGCAGTATTTCCATGACAACGGTGGGTATGTGTAGTTGTTACGGTGCTAATTAGAAGTGGGTGAACCCTTTAAATCGAGTTTAAGCTTTCAGTGATCATTAGATGTGATCTGGGTTGCCTCAGTTTCAGCTCGTGAGGATGCATGAATAAAAGTGACTTTGAACCTCCAACGGTTCAGTCTGTTCTTTGAATCTGACAAAGGACAGCGTGAGATATGGATTGAATTTAATGTTGCATAAGAAAAGACAAATAATTAGACAAAGTTTCTGTCGATATCAAGTTGATTAAAGGGAAACTCAGTCAAGTGTGTCTCAGAGGTTTAAAGGGCTCCTGTTGTCCTTCTTTTCTGCTCCATGTTCACATCAAACTTAAGTCTCAAATAATGAGGTATGTATGTAAAAGCAACCCATGTGAGCCTAAAGGCTTCAGACTGCTCCAAATGCTCCTCAATAAGATGCCAGAGAAAGAGGGTATGTTTAATATGTTCATCTCAACACGGCTCTGCCTGTAGACGCTGAAACCCCGCCCACCTGTAGTTTAAACCCTCTGTTTACAAGACGTAGCCTGTCAGAAGAAGTTTGGTTTAAAGGGAGATGATCTATAATATTTCAGACAGGATGAACTGAGGAGCAGTTTAAGATGTTTTGAACTGTGCGCCATGCAGAGCTTTACTAGTGGAGTCTAAGAATAGAAATAAGGAGCAGAACCACGTTTAATTAAACAGCGAAAGCTTCAGGGTCATTTTTGATGTTGTGTTAACATCTCCGTGTGTCTGTGTGTGTCAGCTGACCTGCAGCAGTACGAAGTCGAGGACTTCATCGCTGAGCTGATGGATCAGGAGTTCAATACAGTGGTGGATGATGGGAGTTTACCACAGGTACACACACACAAAGACAACAGCAATAACAGTGTTTCTTTTTTAAATCCTGTTTTTAAAATGCATTCATCTTCACTATATTTAAGTCTTCTGTGGAGAAAAGTAAACCGTCGGGATCAGAGGCTACATTTCTCATTCTCTGCATGGATATGATGTTATAATAAAAGCAGCATGTTTATGACATGTCTGCATGTAAATTCTGGTTGTCTTCATCACCTTCCTGCCTCCTGATGTCAGCATTATATCTGCGTGGTCTTATTAACGTCTTCATCAGTTAGTTCAGTAGGACGAGCGAGGCATGAGTTCATCGGTTCTTCTTCTCGCCAGGAGAATATTTAGTTTAGTCTTTTTGTTGTGTTTGTGAAAATACACGGCAGTTCTCGCGCTCGTACTGCCTCACGAACGAAGCTGCAGCGTTCACTATGATGTGATTAATGATGCAGAACTCGCGGTTGAAAATGGGCTGTTCGTGTTTTATGGTCGAGCAGAGGTGGTGCGTTCGCTGTCCGCTCCAGAGCTGGCAGCGAGCTCTGTAGTCAGATGGAGGCGGTGCACGATGTGCTACAGCCAGTCTGTGGTTTGCAGAACATAAACACTGTTTGATGATGAGCTCCCAGATGTTTCCATAACCCCGTCCGCCCATCCTGCTGCTTCATCACTTTTCTTATCTGATGCCTCCTCTTTCTTTTATGCGGTTTTTGTTCCTGGGTGTTTCCTGGTCGTCCTTTTGGAGCTGGCGTTGAGTCCTCAGAGATTCATGTCGGTCTCATCCTGGAGAAGAGTCACACCTGCTGCTTTTCTCCAAATTTAGCATCCACCTTAACAACACCTGCTTCTCTGTCACTTTGAAGTTTTGCTGCCTTTTGAACAAAAGCGCTTCGGATTCTGTTAAAGCGGCTCCGTTTGAGCCTCGTTATTTCTTCTTTCCTGACGCTTTCCAGGACGACTCGGTTTCTCTGAGCTCTTTGTTCTTGTAAACATTCAAGCGGCCAACTTTTCACTGTTCAAACCTCTAAACTCTCCACACAGTTGTTTCCTCATTGACGTCAACTTGTTTGAACTAAAGCGCAGCAATTAAAGTAGTTTTATTATTTTATTCCACACCGAACAAAAACTGAAGGAATGAACACAGAATCGTCCGCTTGGTGCTGGTCTGCAGGTGTGGATTTTTGAAGGTGATGTGTGTGTGTGTGTTTGTAGGTGTCCGCCAATCTGCTGCAGATGTTCAGTCAGTGGCGGCAGGGGGCACTGGAGCAGCTCAAACACACCATCAACACTCTGACACAGAATAAGAGTCAAAGGGCAAAGGTCACGGCTCAGCCCACACAGTCTGATGAAGAGAGCAACGATGACGCACAGGTACGGCTCACCTGACACACACACACAGGTCAGAATCAGGACTGTGGATTTTGATCTCCGTCACTCCCACTGAGAATCTCTGAGCGACGTTCAACCTTTTTGAACGAGTAATCTGAATCTTTCACACCTGAATTACATTTTATAGGCTTTGTTAAAACCTGCAGCCCCATCAGTTGTGCGCCCACTCAAGCAGAAATCTTCAAAAAGTGTATTTTGTGTGAGTTTTGCAGTGTTGCATCCATTTTGATCTTCTAGCCGTGATTCCTTTTGTGGTTTAAAAATGACTGTATCACATAATTACGGAGTATTTGCCATGGACTGTCCAGTATGTGTCTTGCTTTCAGCTCCAGCTCTGGATGGATGGAAGGAAACTGTAGTTTGAAAATCTTTCAGCTTCTCTGATGCAGTTACATCCTCGTTCTGTCCGTTTGTAAAGTTGTGCTGCTTCTGTGCTCATATTATAGTCGTAAACAGACAGAAAACATTACGATATGTGGAGTGGGTGTAAAATGGATTTGGTTGCTGTTTTAAAACAAAACTCAAATGTGTTTCATGAAGTTATGAAGGTTTAAAATTCCTGGAAAAACCACGACACTAAAAAGCCAATTATGGCCCCGCCCCGTGTACGTCAGGGGCTCATTCATAGTGTGAAGACACAGCTGACTGAGGGCTTCAGGTGGAAACTTTTTATTTATTTTTATTTAGATAGATAGATAGATAGATAGATAGATAGATAGATAGATAATGAAATCACCCGGGTTGAGTGATGGTTGTTTGTGTGTGCAGGAGATGGAGTGTGAAGCGTCTGGTCCATCGGTCAGCAGGACACATCCTCCTCCTACTCAGGATGAAGAAGATGGCTGGACGGTGGTGAGGAAGAAGAAGTGAAGATTTTAGGATGAACTGAGAGACTGAAGCATCTCACCTTTGACCTACAGGAAGAGACTTTTTAGTGAAAGCTGGGCCTCAGCCTCCACCTGCTCCAGACTGAAAGGGTCCTGCAGGCTCAGAAAGGCGTGCTGTTTGTCGGCCGCCTGCTGGGACGTTCAGTCTGGAGCAGGTGGACGGGGACGATGTCCTTAAACCGGAGTCACTCTGCTTCCTGTGGATGAATTTTTTATTATTATTATTATTATTATTATTAAACACTTTGACCATACGCAGTGCTGTCGGTATACTGTACATCACAACATATAGAATTATACATCTTACTAGTACTGGGTCAGACAGACTTCAGAGGTTCGTGCAGTTGCTTCAGGTTTGTGGAGACCACCTGAGTCCAGTGAACTCGTTTTCATTAACTATGTTGCCAAAAGTATTCACTCACCCAGCCAATCACTGAACTCAGGTGTTCCAATCACTTCCATGGCTACAGGCGTATAGAATCAAGCACCCAGGTATGCCGACTGCTTCTGCAAACATTTGTGAAAGGGACCCCAGCGTGGTACCGTGATTGGATGCCACCTGTGCAACAAGTCCAGTGAAGTTTCCTCATTACTAAATACTCCAGTCAGCTGTTAGTGGGATTATAGCAAAGTGGAAGTGATTGGGAATGACAGCAACTCAGCCATGAGGTGGTAAAATCAGAGCGGGGTCAATCGCTACAGACCTCCAAACTTTGTGGCCTTCAGGTTAGCTCAAGAACAGTTCGCCGACGGCTTCATACTGTGTTTAAGAAACTGGTCCTCTGTGCTGTGCACCACTGCATGGATGACATCGACCTGATGAGCCTCTCTACGGGAACACACCAGGTTCACGTCCGACAGCTTTGTTCAAGCTTTCGCTCAGCTGGAATTTCAGTCTGCGTGGGGTCGTAATTTGAAATATAGACTGCCTCTATGTGCCAGAACTCCTGCTCTCCTTATTTGCTCTGTGCAGCTTGACTTTGCATTAAAGGAAAAATATATATTTTTAGCAGCGAGCAGAGTCTACTGCAAATGCGTCTGCTCGAAATGCAAGCATTGTTTTGAGCGAACACGAGCAGCTTAGTCTACAGGCACCTGTAGTTGAACTACTCACAGCAACTTCTGGCCCGTGTCTTTCTCTGCAACCAGTTGCAGTTCTCACCAACCAGCTGGGGAATACACGTTTTTCCCTAAATAGGGAGGGGGGGGGGGGTCACTGATCGGTCACTGGGCCTGTGTGAGCGAGGCCTTAACCAGCCCACCACAGTTGGAATGTAATGCAGCTGCAAGTGGTGTTTTCCCAGGATCAATTTCTGCCACAGGCCCATCAGCAGCTAAATCCGGCTCTGACACAGAATCAGCCCCGGCTTCTTGTACACTGATTTATGTGTTGAAAAGCAGGCTCCCCTTCAATTTAAGCAGATGCAGTGAAATAAGCAGACGTCTCTCGTCATCTCAGGAGGTTATAAAGCAGTGAGAACGGCTTCAATCAAAGGCAACGTCTTCAGTTTCAGGTTTTTCTTCTAATGACTGATTTTAAAAAGTCAGAAGAATTAGCCATGAAATAATGAATGCATATAAAGGAGGTGATAAACAGCAGTAACCCAGCATATACTGCAAGTGATCAATAAAGCTTCAACTAAAAGTCAGGTGAGTGTTCGTTCATCTTTATTTTCACAGAAGAAACATTCCACACTGACATGTAGAAAAAAAACAACCTTATTATATCAATGTGATGGGGAGGAGGGGGTGGGGTTATTTCAAGGCACTATTTATCATATGAACATAGAAAGAGGTGAGGGCAGGTGAACAGGGGAGGTCAGAGGTCATCAGAGGACAATTCGGTTTGACCTTCAGCTACAAAGATCAATACCATCATCAATAATACTGTGGTCAGTGTGGGCGGGGTGGGTGGGTGGGGGTCAACTGTTGTCGGGAAGCTACAGTGTGCTCATCTAAACAAAAGTCATCAGGGAGATTCACGAGTCCTAGAAGTCTCTGATCAGTAATCAATAATCATCATCTCACAGGTTCAGCAGGAAGTGACAAAGGGACAGTTAAATATGAACTCAGCAGAAATCAGAGAAATGCAGCCGAGTGACCGGGACAGAGACAAAGTGCAGGAAGGAAACTTAAAACTCGCTCATTCAACCGAGCCAAAGGTCAGCAGAGGTGAGAAGACTGAGGCTGAATCCAAATGTTTCCACCGTAAGGCTTCGTCAACACCGGCTAGGCTCATTGTAGCATTTCAGCATAGTTTTATATTTAATTTAAAATAAAAATAAAAAAGGCTGAAAGCAGTGGATTGCTTAGAAAACTGCGGGAGGAAGAACAGCAATGGCAAAAGGTTCAGGGCAGAGATATCCTTGCTTTACTGAAAGTGACAGACAAGGATGAAGCAGGTTAGGACGTGAGCCCAGCTTTAATTTTCCCGTCATTTTGTGACTAATAACAGATCCAAACTCTGGAGTAAAGTCGACACAAAGGTGCCAACGCAGCAAACACACAAAACAAAATCCTCTCGCTCATCAAACGCCCTCACACACTTCACTGGCATTCACTGGTGTCGTTCGCTTACAGTGAATGAAACGTAACTAATAAATATTAAAATTTACATTTTTTAAAAATTCTTAATATAAGGAACTTTGATGTGCTCTGATTCAGTTCTGCATTTCCTTCTGCCGCAAACCAACACACTAAACGTCATTTCCCATGCTTATTAACACTAAAACTATATTTAACGTCACAACACTACGCTAATATCCTCAAGCAAAGCCTGCAAAAATGCAGACTTTTGTGAGGTGTGCATAAAGAGATAAAAACGTCTGCGAGCGGCTGATAAAAGTTAGGAGCAGGACGGCCCTGATCGCTGACGTTTGACCTCGGGGAGGGCAAAAAACTCACCTCCGCACAGTCAAACTTAATCAACACAGGAAGATCAAAGGAGGAAGAGTACAGCTTATTTCGCTTCAGTGGACACATCAATAAAGACTGCATGTTGGTTAAACTGGTCTTTAGAAACAGGCTGTGTTTACTGCTGCATCACCTGTTCGGACTTAAGTCCACCTGACTCTTATTTAAGCACAGGAAGTCCCACAACAAGTCAGCAGGAGACGCAGGTTTAAGTTCGATGTAGAAAAAAAGAGAAACTTGGAAGAACTGGAGTTTTCTATCAGAAATTATACTGAACATATTAAAATACTCACATATGAGACGTGAGGACTCCGATTCAGTTTGGATCCAGCCTCAGCCAATCAATCATCCAGTTACTTCAGGAATCAGCGCAGACACATGATCAAGATAACAATTTCCCACATTATGTGAACTCAACAGACGCTTCCAACCCTCCCCGACCGCCGACTGTCTCTGCGTGCAGCCCCTGAGGCTGCGTGCGCATCTATGTCTGCAGCCACGGGTGCTGCAGGCACTCCGCCGCCGTCGCCCTACGCTCAGGCTGCAGCTCCAACATGGTCAGCAGGAAGTCACTGAACTGAGCCGCCTGGTCCAGTGGCCACTCGTACTTCTCCAGCAGAACCTCGAACAGACCCCACGGCTTCAGGTTGGAGATGTGACGCAGGTCACCTGAGACAGGAAGAGTGAGGCATCTGGTTTTAAAAACAACCAGGTTCACTGAATAAGGAGGACAGAAAAACTCCCAAGCTTTACCATCTGCAACAAGAGTTCCAACTTTCCCCTCCTTTCTCTACAGTTTAGGATCACTGAAGGTAAACTGTCTCACCTCTCCTGCTGAAGTACTCTCTGGAGTACCTGCCAGACAAAGCGAAGGGCAAAGGAATCGGCCCCAACAGCTCGATGATGTGAGCGATGTGATCTGAACACACAGTGAAAAGTCACACTGAGGTAGTGTAAACACAGTCAGTCTAACACTACAGTACTGTGTGTGTGTGTGTGTGGGTGGTACAGCTGAGTGTACTGCCAGCTGTGCAGTAGTACCTTCATCTCTGGTGTAGTCTTCTCCTGAATGGGGCTCGAACAGGTAATCTCCTGTTGCCAGCTCAAACGCCTGAAACACCAAAATCAATGTTTCATTTAGTCATGTGACCACTGACTGAATCACACATCAATAACTTGTCAGGGAAACACAGATGAAGGACACACGGGTGGCGGTGTGTACATTCTCTGCATAGATCAGTGCACGCAATCAGAAGGTCTGCTGCCTGCACCTATTAGAATACCAAGTGAATTTAAATTTGCCTAAAGCAAAACGTCTCAGGACCGAGCTCGCAGTACAGTTTACACAGTTTACTCTGCCTTACAGAAACCTGGTTGCAGCAGGATGATTATGTTAGTTTAAATGAATCAACACCCCCGAGTCATCCTAACTACCAGAAACCTCGAAGCACAGGCCGAGGGGGCGGCGTGGCAGCAATTTTTCACACCAGCCTGTTAATCAACCAAAGACCCAGACAGACTTTTAATTCACTTGAAAGCCTGATGCTTAGCCTCGTCCACCCCAGCTGTAAAACTCAGAAACCAGTCTTACTTGTTATCATCTATCGTCCACCTGGGCCTTACACAGAGTTTCTGTCTGATTTCTCAGACTTTTTATCTGATTTAGTGCTCAGCTCAGATAAAATAATTATTGTGGGTGATTTTAACATCCATGTAGATGCTAAAAATGACAGCCTCAACATGGCATTTAATCTGTTATTAGACTCAATTGGCTTCTCTCAAAATGTAAAAACCCTTTTATCACACTCTAGATCTTGTTTTAACATATGGCATAGAAACTGAACATTTAACAGTGTTTCCTGAAAACCCTCTCCTGTCTGATGATTTCCTGATAACATTTACAATAATTGATTACACAGCAGGAGAGTAGACTTTATCACAGTAGATGTCTTTCTGAAAAGAGAAAGGCTCTCCCTCCCATTTGTTCCTAGAGTATTTAAAAGTAGAATGGGAGGCAGAGCCTTCAGTTTTCAGGCCCCTCTTCTGTGGAACCAGCTTCCAGTTTGGATTCAGGAGACAGACACCATCTCTACTTTTAAGATTAGGCTTCAAACTTTCCTTTTTGTTAAAGCATATAGTTAGGGCTGGATCAGGTGACCCTGAATCCTCCCTTAGTTATGCTGCAATAGACGTAGGCTGCCGGGGATTCCCATGATGCATTGAGTTTTTCCTTTCCAGTCACCTTTCTCACTCACTATGTATTAACAGACCTCTCTGCATTGAATCATATCTGTTGTTAATCTCTGGCTCTCTTCCACAGCATGTCTTCATCCTGTCTTCCTTCTCTCACCCCAACTGGTCGCAGCAGATGGCCCCGCCCCTCCCTGACCCTGGTTCTGCTGGAGGTTTCTTCCTGTTAAAAGGGAGTTTTTCCTTCCCACTGTTGCCAAAGTGCTGCTCATAGGGGTTCATATGATTGTTGGGTTTTTCTCTGTATCTACTGTACAATATAAAGCGCCTTGAGGCGACTTTTGTTGTGATTTGGCGCTGTATAAATAAAATTGAACTGAATTGACACCACCACACCAAATCTGAGACTTGCAAAATCTCTTCTGAGCATCATTTTGTGCAGTGACAGCCAACACTCCCATTACTGTGTGACCCTCAAACCAGTCAGAATAACAGAAAAACACAGATCAGCAACTTTTATGTGTTGCCAGATGGGTAGAAACTGCATTTCATAAACAATCTGTCAGATCAACCTTGAAAAAAAAACAATCTTCATCAAATTATCCAGATCAGATGACTTGGAAATGGGATCGTGCAGGGACCGTGTATAAAACGCAGAGTTTAGGCAGAGTTGTTTCACACACACCACTGCTCTCATCTCGTTTATTTTAGGGAATTGCTTTCGAAATAAAAGGCCTATTTATTTATACACAGGGACAATATTTAATGGCTACATACAACAATGGTCTGATGAATATGCTGTAACAGTCAGACTGGGGAAAATCCCGCATGTAAAGCATGTCTATGTATTTTGCACCAGTGAGTACGTGTACCATGCAGGCAGTGCTCCAGATGTCAGCCGGGGGTCCGTACTCTGCTCCAATCAGAACCTCCAGAGCTCTGTACTGTCTGGTCTGAATGTCCTCTGTGAAGTGTTTGTGCTGGAAAAGAGACATAAGACGGGAAAAGAGAGAGGAGCCGTCTGATTGGTCTGACGGGAAAATAAACGAGAGGAAGAGATGACCGTGAAAAAGGATTCTCACCACCCAGCATGCATTTCCCAGATCAGCGATCTTCACTCTGATCTTGTCTGCGTTCTGGGAATCCAGAGGACTCAGGACAAAGTCGGAGGCGCTGAATGCTGAAATTTAAAAAAAGGAAAATCAGTTAAACCTGATTGGTTTAACTGCTGTTTGTGTTAATGCAGGATTTAGAAGGATTTGGCTAATTTGCAGACACTGAGTGAGGTGCTGGAAGAACTTCTGCTGGGTGGCTTCAGTGGTCACGTGGACAAACCTGGTGGTCCGGGGTGGTGGTGCTCTATTATTGGATTAGTTTGCCCATAACACCATGTTTGAGCATTAGCATGTTCATCATGAGTCCAGTTAGCAACAGGACATCCTAGGCTGCCACTCAATTCTAGATTTTCTGACTGCATCATCGGACCTGTGGCTGTAACTCTTTCAGCTGTTTGGATGAAGACGAGTCAAACTGTCAAAAGATCACCACTCGGCGGCGAGTAGGATCATGAGGTGGGGGAGCATGTCTGGCATACTAAAGCATATAGCGAGGGTGGAGTGGGAGTGTTTGGCAGAGGTCCCAGTCCAGGAGATTTAAACTTTCATTTGGCAGAGATTACAGGACTCAGAGTACAAATGGGCCACGTTCCACCTCCAGTTCAGAGTTCCCTAACCAACCATTGAGCTGAAGAAGTCCCTTCAAGTGTGGTTAGCTTATGCTGTGTACAGAACATTTTTGGATAGAATTTTGGGGACAGTGGGCTGTCTGAATTGTCGAGTCTGAGGATCCCTTTGATACAAGGAGCACAAATCAGCTTCCTCTGAAAGATCTGTGGGAGGAGCTAAGAGTAGAACAACTCCTTTGCTTCATCATCATATCATTGTAGGGGATGCCTCCCTGGGCTGGTCCTCAGTCCCCTGATCAGAACCTGCTCTTTATCCTAAAATCTGTAGAATAACTTAGAGCAGTGTGAGAAAGATAGTAGTGAAATATAAAACTGGAAGTCTTTCTAGGGAGAATGGGCCAAAAATCTCTCAGTTGCTACAAAAACAGACTACAAACGATAAAGGCGAAGTATTAAATTGAAACGTGTGAGCGTGTCCAACCTTCTCGTCCACTCGAGTATCCGGACTGAGTAGAAAGTGCAGATTCAGACGTTGCTGACATCACTGAGCTGGAGAACCCTGATAGGCCAGAAGCGGGACTTGAGAACCGTCCGGGGGCGTGGCCGTTACACCCATCCTCAAACCAAGAGCAGTTGGACTCTGGGCTGGTTTTGCTATTGGCTATAGAGCAGGACGTGTTGCCATTGACAACCAGAGAGCCTAAGAACAAAGAAACACCGTATTTATACTGTGTTAGACAACAAATTCTACTTCGGCCTTTACTAACGGTCACACTCACCGATACTGTCTGCATCCTCAGCCTGCAGCACACCATCGTCTTCCTCCATCCTCTGAACACACAAACAGAAGAGTTAACCCTGCAGTACTGCTGGAGGACTGGTGCAGCATGTTTCACAGTACTATTACTGCAGTGCTACTGTACCTGTATATCAAACAGTCTCTCCTCTAACAACTTCTGCTGTCGCTTTGCTTTTCTTTTCAACTTCTTCTTCTTGTTTTTAGACAGTTTTCCGATCTGCGCGCACACAGGGCGAGACAGGCAGCAGGACAGTGAGGCTTCAACAACAACAGTAACAATTTTATGTTTCTGTAATCAAGACGCTCAAACACACGCCTGTTGTTACTGACAACACACACCCATGCACACAGTTCCTTTTCTTGACCTTCGGCCAATCAGCTTGCAGTAGTTTACTACAGCTATAACGTATCTGATACCTGCACTACAAGGCAGGATCTGAGGCTGAGTGAGGTAACTTCAGGTTTGAACTCATCTTTTCAGTGTCACAAACGCAGTTCTTATGGGAGAACAGCAGCAGGATAACTTATCCTGTTTGAGATACCTTAGAGCAGGAGTGGGAGAACTCCAGGCCTCGAAGGCCGCTGTCCTGCAGGGTTTAGATATATCCCTGATCCAACACAGCTGATTCAAATGGCTAAATTACCTCCTCAACATGTCTGGTAATGAACTAATCATTTGATTCAGGTGTGTTGACCCAGGGTGAGATCTAAAACCTGCAGGACACCGGCCCTCGAGGCTGGAGTTCCCCACCCCTTCTTTGCAGGTATGCAGCACATATAATGCTCGCAGAAGGAGTTTCTCCAGTTTTTTGAGACCCAAATAATTTTTCATTCCTGATTAGCTTCAGTGAGAGATACAGTACTCAGCAGAAGTGAAAACATAATTCCTGCCTAAATTTCTGTCCCACTAGCAGCAAGTAATCTTAGAGCCATTTTGCTCCATATAAAAACAGCAAACCCTTTTAGTTGCACACCAGCGTATTACCAGGTTGATTGTGAACTTTTTACCTACTTGTGGCTCCATAGTGTAACATGCAAAAGGTCCCTGGTGTGAAGCTACCTGCTGTGGCGACCTCATGAATAAGGGAGCTTCTACATTTATTACTTTTGTATATGCCTGCTCTCCCCTGCTCTCACATTTCAACACGAGCTGAAGAATAATTATTTTAAAAATGATCTTGCTGTGCCTCAGTGTTGGAACGGTGATACCGATCAGTCTAATAATTCACACAGTCTGATTTTCTTTCTGGTTTTAACAGGACTGGTTCCAGGGCTTTCCAGTTTTACTGGCCACTCACACTGTTTTACACTCACACATCAATACAGTGCTTTTTTACACTATACCTGCATATAAAAATATGCTAGTAGACCTTTCCATGTTTTCAGTCGACTACATACTGCCAAACAATTGCCACTGGAGTTTGTGGTGATTCTAACTAAAGGTATCAAGCCGATAATCTCCACATGACTGCTTAGCCTGATTGATGATTTTAGGGTATTTGAAGCCAGATAAAGGAAAGATATCCTAGGTCAGGGGTGGCCAACTCCAGGCCTTGAGAGCCGGTGTCCTGCAGGCTTTAGATAACACCCTGGGTCAACACACCTGAATCAAATGATTAATTCATTACCAGGCCTCTGGAGAACTTCAAGAAATGTTGAGGAGGTAATTTAGCCATTTGAATCAGCTGTGTTGGATCCAGGACACATCTAAAACCTGCAGGACACCGGCTCTGGAGGCCTGGAGTTGGCCACCCCTGACCTAGGTGTTTAGAGGTTGCACTTGAATACAGTAGGCATCACATCTGGACACTTACCTCTAGATCCCTGGGAGCCGTGCTAACTAGAGAGAGAGACACACAGGGACAGACAAACAGGGAGGAAACGGCAGAAACAGGAAGAAGAAAAGGAGGAAAACAGAGAGACAGGAGAAACAGTGCAGTTAGAGCTGTGTAAGAAAGGAGAAGGAGACAGCTCAGAAAGCAGACAGACAGGCAGGTAGATGTCTCTCTGGATGGAGTGGAAACCACAGCTCCCAGTAACTGTATGTAACACGTCTTAGCATTAAACATTTCTGTTTGTCACTGATCACTGAGCTCACTGATCGATTTCTCACTTTGATTGGAAAACACTTGACAAAAGCTTCATTAGCAGGTTCCTGACACTTAAAAAGAGACACTAACGCTTCCTAGTTCCGACCAATCACATAGCAGCTGATCACCTGATGATCCAGAAGGGGGTGGGGCTCCAGCTCTCTGCCAGATAGTAGCTTCAGCTGCCAATCTCCTGACGTAAACCTCATCAACCTCCAGCAGGATGTTCTCTGGTTTGATGTCAGTGTGGATGATCTTACACTTGGTGTGGAGGTAATCCAGACCCTGCAGCACCTGCAAGCGCACAGCCGAGTCCATGCGGGTCAGCAAGTCCAAGTCACTGTATATATACTGTATAGATCTGTGTTTGCATGCGCTACCTGTCTGATGATGGCCTTGACACAGGCCAGAGGAAGTCCCATGTAGTTTGACTTGATGATCCACTTTAAGAGCTGGTGGCCCAAAACTTCCAGAACCATACAGACATCTGAGAACGGCTGAGGAAACTAACAGCCCACTCTTTCTAAAATTAATTATTAAACAGTACCACACAAGTACCAAGTCTACTTGGTAAAAACGAATGGAAAAACATAATCAGCTTCCTCTCCAGCAAGTCTCCTTCACGGATGGATCTGTCCTGCTCTGCAGCCTCGCTGAGCTTCGTATAGCGGCTCGCTAACCGGTTCTTCGTGTGCTGGTGAATCTCCAGAACAGAACCAGCAGATTTGCTTTGATATGATGTCGTCAGCCCGCGTAGATTTACACAACACCACCTTAAAATACCTCAACCAATATAAAAATTCTTAATTGATAATAATCAGGAAAGTACAGCAAAGAGTTTAATTCATTCTCAGCTTCTTCTTCTTCTTCTTCTCGATGTCTTTAATCTGCCGACCTTAAGGGCGAAGAGGAAGGATTCCTGTTCACAACTGTGCAACGAAAGACCTGTGACTTTTCACATTTGCAGTAACAGGGCTCAGGATTGTGTCGATCCGAAACACTGTGGTGTATATCCACAGACAATGAAAGGATAACACAGGTCTTCATGTCTGTCCCACTGCAGGGCCAGACTGTGGCACAGCCGCTGAATGATTCAATGAATCACAACAACAGCGACTGGTCAGCTTTCCAGTATGAAAAAGCTACATGGGAAATGCTGGAGCTAGCTCCACAGCAGTGACTGAACTTTCAAATTACAAACAAGGGGGTCATTTTTTATATTGATCACTAATTAGCGTGTAGCGTCATTCTGAAAGATGGAAAAATAAATCTTTTAAAAAAGAAATTAGAAAACTTGGTTAAAGGATACGCACTCCATTGACTCCAGAGATCTTGAAGTCATCAATGAGCTGGACGATGGTTTCTCTGTAGGGGTCAGAGGGGTCGCTGTCTCTCACCTGGAGGGACCGACAGACACTCTGGTTACCTGAGCCACAGCCCACGTTGTTGCCGTTGTTTAGAGAAAGCATAAGAGAGCAAACACTCACGCATCGCAGCAGTTTGATCTCGTCCAGAGCCGTCTCAGTGTAATGAGGAGCGCTCTTCACCACTTTCAGCGCCACAAAACGCTTCTTCCTGAATCAGACACAGATTCAGATCATGTGACAACAGAAACCATGCAAAAAGCCAACGAACTGTCTTCAAAACATCATGTGTGCCGTACTGCAGATCCCAGCAGAGCCAGACGGTGGAAAAGTGTCCCCAGCCTAGTTTCCTGACCACGTGGTACCTCCCGTTAAACAGATCGCCAATATCCACAGGGTAGTATCCACCTGGAGCGCACAGAAAGAGAAGAAACCAGAGCTTTTATTTGATTTTAAACCCACGACAGATCTTTACTCTTGCAGGTTTCTCTGATAAATTCTCACCTTTACAGTAATCAGACGGGTCCTCCTGCTCCTCATCATCAGAGCCCAGCAGCTGGGCTGGGGGTGGGGTTAACTCTGGAGGGGGCGGGGTCATAGCTGGAGGAGGTGAGGTCAGTTGATGGGTTGCCGTTGGCATCATGGGAGGAAGGCTAATGGGAGGTCCCAGAGAGTCGAGAGAGCGCATGAAAGAGGGGGAGGAGGAGCAGAGGGGGGAGTACAGGTGGGAGGAGACACTGGACGTAAAGGTCACTGAGGTAAGCAGGTAAGGATCGGGTTGGGAGGGGCTTAATGGAGGAGTGGGAGGAGCTTTGGCAGGATGCGTAGCAGACACCGACGGGGACTTAGAGGCATTGTGGGTAACCGTGTGCGGTGAGGTAGGAGGCGATTTGTAGAGCTCTGTTTGACCGTCTGCTGTGACGGACTGAAGAGTTCTGTGAGGCGATCTGGAGGAATCCTGGGTATTATTACTCTGAGTAACAGTTGGCAGTGGTTGGCTGGGACTGTGAGGAGAATGTGGAGAAGCTGCAGGAGGTGACCGGTTGCAAAACTTATAGCTGCTGAGGGCAGTTTGAGGAGGTACCAGGGGTTCCTCGGGGGAAATTATTGTGCCTAGAAATGGTGATGAGATCTGGAGGGGAGGTGGTGACGGCGTACGGGGAGCATTCAGCGCTGTGATTTCAGTGGTTAACGGGGGTGTTCGTATGGGCTCCTGTGGAGGTTCTTGGTGGGGTGCCGTGGTAGTTTCATAGGGATCTTCTGAGCATGCTGAGGTGTTTTCATGTGGCGTGGTTACTTCTGGAGTGCTTCTAGGATCATCTGGAGATGTTGACATGTTTTCGTGTAGTGTGGTTGTGTCTGAAGCGCTTCTGGGATATTCTGGAGATTTTGATGCGCTTTTGTGCAGTATGGTTACTTCTGGAGTGCTTCTGGGATCTTCTGGAGATACTGACATGTTTTCGTGTAGTGTTGTGTCTGGAGTGCTTCTGGGATCTTCTGGACATGCTAACGCGTTTCCATGCGGCGTGGTTGTGTCTGGAGTGCTTTCATGGGGTGGCAGAGCAGTCTGTGGGAGTGCTGTGGGTACCCTGCTGTCAGCATCCAGAGTCTGAAGGTTACAGAGGTCATCAGACCTGATGGTAAAAGAAAGTAGAGTATATTGAGTGGATTGAGAATACAGGGCAGAAAACTCCCAGTAAAAAAAAATAAATAAATAAAAAATAGAAAATTCATAATCGGCAAGAATTATGGGGACATTTTTTAGACATTTAGTTTGCTGACAAAAGTATTAAAGATAATTCAGCTGTGAATCTTAGACATGGGTTGCAGGGGAAAGCTATAAACTCACACAAGTGGCAGCTACGTGAGCCCGATCAGGATTTCTCTTATTTATAAAATGTTTCATCCACCAAAAGTCAAAAATGGACAGTGACAAAAAAAAACTACTTTTTTAATTAAATTTTAAATTAAATGCCTTTGTGTCTCTCAAAGGGCTAAAAATACCAATAAATGCAGAGATTTCAGTCGAATAAAGTAACAAAGACTCTGTGTTCATCATTATGCAGCTTTTATGTACGACCAGGGGGCCAGTCGTGCTTAAGTGCAATCAAAAGGCACATTTTTAGCCAGGAAGAACCCCAGTTGATACAATAATAACAAAAATAATAATGATAATTTCACAGTGTTCAACCATGTGGAAAGATTAAAAGACTTCGAGAAGGGAGTAACTCATGTGTAAGAAGACTACTTCAAAGAAATTTGAAAAGCTCCTTTAAATCTGGGAGAAAATAAACCAACGAGGATGAACCTCAGTCGCTGAAATGTCAAAAAGTTACTGGAAACGTTTCAGGAATATGAACTCTCAGACCACACGACAAATCAGGTGAAACCTCGTACACACAACAAAGATGCGGACAGTAAAATATGAAGGTCGAAGGACTCTTTTTGACATTCGGATGAAGATTTGGAGAAGTTTATTTTGTGCTTTTTGAAATGAAGCAGGTGTGTGTGTGTGTGTGTGTGTGTGTGTGTGTGTGTGTGTGTGTGTGTGTGTGTGTGTGTGTGTGTGTGTGTTTGCTGGTGTACAAACTGCCGTGGGTGGAATCAGACAAGCAGTTTGTTTTGTTTGTTTCTGTAAAAATAATTTTAAAAACTTTTGAAAACAAAAACAAACAAACAAAAAGACTAAACCCTTAGCTCTGTGGACTGTTACAAGCTCAGTAATTATCTCATTCTGGACACAGACAACCTGCAGAGATCAAATAACACACACACACAAACAGAGAGCTGCTTTCCATCATATCTGAGTCATGGACATTGTTGAAGTTTGCCTGAGCTGTACTGAAATAGACTGAAGTGCGCACGTGTGTGTGTGTGTGTGTGTGTGTGTGTGTGTGTGTGTGTGTGTGTGTGTGTGTGTTGTGGGATCATAATTCAGTCTCCGGTTCTATTATTGGATCTGAGTGTCTTCAGGCTGAGACCAAAACTGTTTCTGTCAGCGGGACAGCAGCTAGCTTAGCAGGAAGCCTGCAGCAGGCTAGCTGTTTCGCTGACATTTTGTGTGTCGTTATGTGACGAGCTGTTTATCGACAAGACTCACAGCTCAAAACTTTCACTGGAAATCTGTCAGTCCTCATTCGTGGGCAGTTAAACTCAGTAAATACCCAGTCTGATTGAGTTAACTGTCACATGTGTTGATGCCCTCACTTCGGTCTGGCAGGCAGCTCTTTAGTCATGGAAAATTAAAGGTCATTACTCAGCCAGTGCAATGCCAACCATGAACCATGAAAGGAGACATCTGCTTCGTCTTAACGTCTGTATTACTGTTTCTTCAGTTACCTGAAAAACCAAAGCTACCAGCAAACTTTGAAAAACTTGAGCTTGTTCTCCATCACTCCAAATACTTCGCATGGAAATCAGCACCTACTAATCAACTCATTTTCAATCAGACCCAGGTAGCAGATAGCAGACAGCAGGCTGGATGGCTCCACAGAGACTTTCCCCTTCTGTGCACAAGTAAAAACTTTGATTGTCCCTGTCAAATATTTAAACTACTGCCAACCGCCAGTGCTACCGCTCAGCCTCTGTGTAGACACACCTATGGTATCGATTTCTAAATGATACATCACCTTGTTATAGAGTTATTACATTCACAAGATATTCAGAAAACTTGACCTCGAGTTCAAGATCACTGAGATTTGAACTCGATACACCTAAGGTGCTACTACGTCACCTCATTTTTTAGTTATCACATTCACAAACTTGGGTATCAACACCGGCTGCCTGCCCCGGACGGTGACAACAACACCTCGTCAGCATTTTACAGCTCAGGAGTAAAAATACTAAACATTTGACGTGGTAGCTGTTCTTCAGTTTAAACCTGCAGAGGCATAAAGTCAAAGGTAAATGGTTGGGAGGCCATGTGAACGAGGCTCTGTGTAGTCTCCAAAACAGCCAGTGACTCGATAGCCTCAGTGTGAAAAGGTAAAGTACTTTCACCTGCATTCTTTCTAATGACCAGCAGGGGTCGACTCAACAGAAGTCTCACTAAACACAACCTGATGCCCAGTTTGTAACGTATGGTTCCATGATCAATGACAATGACTATCATACACTGTGAGATATCAGTGAGTACCCCTGATAACTACGAGTACTGCCTCTCAGCAGGCTTCCTGGAGTTGGCCAATCAGAAGAAAATGGGCTTTTGGGCAAGGTGGTCTTAAAGAGACAGGAGCTAAAAGACCACATTTAGACATGTGGACTGAGGGGGCTTCTTAAACTGCATAAACATAAACAGCTGGATATTAGCAGAACAGAAACACTCAGGTGCAGATGTTGCACTCATTTTGTTAGGGTCTGTGTCCACAGCGAGAGAGATTGTTGTTGCTAGGTTACAAAAACCATCTTCTTTAAATTTTTCTTCTCTATCCTTAACTACAGTGTTGATACTGTAAGTCACGACCTTTCTTGAATTTAAGTGGTCGTGAGAGAGAGGTGCCAGTGAAGAGCACAGAAGTGTTCCCAGAGATGGTCTAAGAGCACCGCGAGAGCAGAGCAGAGGGGAAAAAAGAAAAAGAGTGTGCTGAGGCTGTTTTTGTGATGGATTTCAAACACCATCAACGCAGAGATTCAAAAGATTTATTTTCTGTAAAAAAAAAAAAAACAAAACAAAACAAGAAAGAACAGATGACAAAAGTGCAAAAAAAAAAAAAAAAAAAAAAAAGGCTGTCTGTACACTCAGAGCTTTACTCTGGTACAGCTGATCTGCAGTTTTCTATATTTCTGCACAAACATGTCATAGAGGTAGAAATAAGAACCATATTAACCAAATTCAACATAAATATTGGTCTTAGCTGTTGATTTATTTACATAAAAATAAAAGGGAGACAATATTAACCTGTGCTTCAATAACTGGTGCAAACCCATCGATGCTGCGATAACTACAACTAAACATAACTCTTGATTAGTCCTGCACACCGGCTTGCAGGAGTTTTTAGTCCAAACTTCAGCTCATGTAACTGACGTGAACGCCTCACTTCAGACTATTTCACGGCCATCTCCATTATTCTCTGATCATTCTTTGCACTAACAGTGTGTATGCTGATGCTTATTTTCTTGGTGCATGATCGACTTTCTCCTATTTCAGGTTTCCTGAAATTATCCTTCAAAGTTTGCTGACATGATTGAGAAAACAAGCCCAAACCATGTACTACTGCCACCATGTTTCACAGATGGGATTAGGTTCGTATGCTGAAATGCAGTGTTTTCCTTTTTCTACAGATGATGCTTCAAAGTTAAACCTAAAAAGTTCTGTAACAGGCTCATCCACTTACAAAGCACTGCTCAAACAGCCTTCTGTTTCCTCCACATAATGTGTGGAGAATGTGCACCGACGTTGCACAGTGATGACACGCTTATGAACATTAACATTAACATGGGTTATGATAACCACACTTTGATAGATCTATGACCTGCAAGGGAAAAAGCGGGGCTTACTCACACCTGATTGCAATCCCACTGAATAAAAAACATCTGATAACAAGTTCATCTTCAAATCTACGGCTAATCCCTCACACACTTTCACCTTCCCCCTCACAGATAAATAATACTGAGTCATTTTCTGAAAATAAATCAACAACAAATGACAATATTTGCATTTTATCCATTTAGTTAGGTTATTTTTGTCTAGTTTTAGAACTTGTATAACGTCACTTTCATGCAGAAATAAAGAAAATCTAAAAATGTTTCCCCACAGCTGAAGATGCTGGTTAAGTTCTGACAAGGGGAAAAATGAACAGGTTGGTTCTAATGTGTTTCTGTGATATTAAAGCATAATAGCAATCTTATCTTATGAAGCAATCTTGAACTTTAAAGTTACACAAATTAGAAAAAGTGAAAGCTCATTAAGACACCAGAGATAATTCTTTGATAAGATAAATGAGCTCAAACTTTTCAGAACTTGTTAATATGACGCGATCAGGAAATCAGATTAAGGAGTAAAAATCAATGCTCTAAATGAATGGAGGTGACACACAGGAAGTTAAAACCAATTTTCTTGGAGTGCACCCACATGCATTCACATTAAGACACGCCTCTAAATTTAGCCTGTGAGTTTGTGTATGGGGTAAGCAGCTGATCCAGTCTACAGTCTCTGCTGGTTTCTTACCGGTTCTCTTCGGCTCGAATTCTCCGGTGTTTTTTGCCTCTGCGGCGGTGTTTCTTGCCCGTGCCGGCAGGGTTTCCGGATCCGGCACCGACTGCTGCTGAGAGGAGGAACAACGTCTTTAAAATACATCATTAACACAAGGTTCAATCACATAACAAACACCATTAATAATGTGAAAATCCAATGATGTGAGCCTTCCTGTTAAAAATATCATCATAAATAAATAATCAAAATACTTTAAAATAACACTATCATAACTCTGACAAGTCTGTTCCATAAATATTAGATAATTTAGATTAGCATTATGTTACCAGCATTTTACAAAAAGTAATCTTTTGTATGTTGTATAGTTTAATTTGCATAAAGATGTAAAACTGCCAGATTACATGTTACTGTTTATTCTGATGTTTGATACTAATTAATAAAATACAAGAAAACAGTACATAGTACACACACATCACTGCTACAAATATCCAACACATTGTAACCAGCTGTCATGCATATATTCCCTAGATTCACGACAAAACAGTAGAACACGAACCAAACACGATTCATAAAATTCTTAAATTTGGGATCTTTAATAGTTGTGTAGCACCTACACAACTATTAAAACAGAAAACAGCACCGGATGATGGTAACCTGACACAACCCTACAGTACGGCCTGAAAACATATAACACAAGACTGCACGTTTATGACCGAAAACAATAACTCCAAAGATCCTGTTCTCCATAACCCTGAACCCGGGATGGGGTGGTGTAGAGGCGACAATCATGGAATACATTAGAGATTTGAGTTAATGAAGTGTCACCTGGAGGCTCAATCGTGTGCCGAATTTATCAGCAGACGTTTTTATTTAATTTGACACGTAAGTCAGGTCGGTGAATTCGACAGTTATCTGATAAAGAGGCAAAACCCTTAAATACAACATTTTTCGAATGGAGTCTGGCATTGAAGTTGGCGGAACCCGAAACCCCAGTCCGTGTGTGTCACAGCCTGGTACCTCAAGCTGATGCGAGCTAGCTTAGCATGTTAGCGTTGACTCCAACTGTATCGAGCTGTAACACCGAACTAATTCCAGTCTACTTTACCTATCAGCATCTCGGCTCCCGGTCCCCAGTCCGAACCGGTCAGAGAGCGTCTATCTCGTCCGGGCTGACGTGCTCTGACGGCTCTCGAGCGTCCTCGACCCGGTCGAGCTTCACAAAAAAACAGCCGCTGGACTCCGTAAACAATGCGGCTGCAGGAGGTTCCGAAAGTCCAAAAATTAGATCGGGTCGAGGCGGATCCGCACGGTGCAGCGTGGTTACCACGAGCCGCTGGCCTGTCCGTTAGCCCGTTAGATAAGAGCTGTCGGTCCGCTGTCAGTTAGCCTGTTAGCTCCGTTAGCTCCAGCTGCAGATCACCAGCTGGTCCTGCTGAATCCGCCCCGACCTGTTCGTCTCTGAGCCGGTCCAGAACCTGGTCCGCACGCTTTATTTGGGTGTGTTTAATTCGCTGTCTCGGTCTTGCCGTTCATGGACTCAACAGCTGCTGACAGCCTGACACCGGACACCGGGCTTTACGCATGCGCAGTGACCGGCCACGAGCTAAACTGGGAGCAGTGGCGCATCTAGAAGGTAATTTAGGGTGTCTGTGATAACAAAACAGCAACAACCCAGTGCCCATTCTTATTGTTCATGTGCAAAAATGACGTCAGAGAAGTCAGAGGAAGTAAGCTGAATCTGCTGCTGATGCTGATGTTGGGTAATACCTGGGAGACCAGGATAGGATACATGTGTACATAGTTACTATTTCTATTTATTTATTAGTGTCCTTGAGCACGATGCTGCTTTCTCATGGCATTCCTGTCAATGGGTGAATGCGAGACACATTGTTAAGCACTTTGCAGGACTGCTGAGATTAAACGGTGGAATATATGCATTAAACCGTTTAGGTTTAAGCCACAAAACTCCTTGGCTGTGGTTTCTGTTAAAATAGACCATGTTAGGCAAGCTTAGAAAGAATATCTGTCAGAAAGCTTTTCTTCTTCTTCTTGCTGTCATAAAGTGCTGAAGGCAAACTTCTCCTATGTGTGATGGGATGTGGTTAATTCACTATCTGTAATCACAGCAGGATGGCAGGCTTCATTTTCCTCCAGCATATGCTGCAGCAGAGCTGATGCTGAGGCAGATTCCAGATGCATTCAGCTCAAGAACTTGTATATTGTGGGTTTTGTGCACACAAAATGCTTACATTCATCAAAGGGCTTTCGTCATTTCTCACATTTTTTGTCTCATCGACGGGAAATTGATCTCTGTGAGCCATGCTCAAGTTGATGATGCACATATAAGAGCCAACACACACACACAGCTGGAATATTAGCACAAGTATTTTTCTCTAGAAGTAGTTTCAAATATTTTTGAGAATGATGACACATTCTTACTGCCCTTTGTTTAACTGAAAGGTATGCTATCTTGTCACGTTGCCTTATTATGAATTTAAATAAAGGTTCAATATGAAATATTGTAATATATGTTACCATAATCTCCGTTACAAGTGAGATCATAAAAGCAGCTGTAATAAGGCAATAATATAACAATAAATGATGCACACTGCAGCTGTGCCAAATATTATTTCAATATGGAGAGATCATTCGGAAGAACTGAACAAAATCTATTGAGACAGAGAAATTAATTCATCTATTTGGCCACTGGACTCTGATGACCCATCATGGCAGAATGGAATCCCAGCGGGGACAGGATTTAGGGCAGGACCCCCGTAGTTTAGGTCCTGATGGTGGTGAAGATTAAGATGAAGGCTTGGATGGAGTGAGTAACTCGGGTGAGGTGAAGATGGGAAGGAGAGTCTGAAAGGGAGAATGTATCTCAGTGCTCTTCTTCAAAGCATGCAGAGTGGCGGCTGACTGGGTCAAAGAAGGCGGCAAGAAGATGACTGGACTGGTGTAATGATGCCAGTACGGAGTTTGACAGCATGGGAAAATGGTAGTGACTAGCAGCTAAACATCCAGGAAAGCAAGCAGATGAGTTAATATTGCAGATTGTTCTTGTTGAACTTATGCATGAACTTCATATCTTATTTGAAAAGCTTGAAAATGAAAGAGATGAAGAAGGTTTCATGTTGTAAAAAGCCTGTTGTCCTGACTATTCTTTCCTTCTCTTTGGAGCAGAGGGAGACCAAGGGCAAAACACAAACTACAGGAGAGAGAGATGGCAAAAGTTTGTGACTTTTCCAACACCAACATCTCTGCTGCTGCTCATTCAATGGTCTGAAATCAAAATGGTTGATGCTATAAAGTGGGTCATGGGGCTGTGACAACCCTAGGAGCTAAAGAAAGGTGATTTATTACGATTCATAAAAAGATCCAAACATACTGTCTCACCTCTTTCGTCAAAAACATGATAAAAATAATCCAGAAGGAAAAATGTTTTTTGCTACAGGTCCAGAGGGCCTCGTTTCCCCCCAGGAAACAGAAAATCCAGACTTCTCATGATGATGTCGTGAGAAATGATGTCATCATGACATCAGAACTGAAGTTTGAGATGCCACAGCACAGCTGAGAACTGTTAAAATTATAACTTTATTTTTACATGATACAAATTGTGTTTGGCCTCCTGCCTTTTCACAATAAAAGCACATTTCCATTGCAGACTGAATCATCATCATCATCATCATCCTCAGACAGGTATTTACAGGCACATTTACACACTGTTAGCAAACTGTACACAGTCAGTAGAAACAACTGATCCTGGAGTTCTTTTATACAAACCCTTAAAGTTTCTTTTATTTATTTTTTATTCCCTTATAGTAGAAAAAAAAAAACAATTTCGTAACAAACAGAGCTCAACCAATTAGAGCTGAGGATCAAACTGTACAGAGATCAGGTGACATGCGCATCATCACTGACAAGGCAGGTTTTAAGCCCCGCCCCTCACCTTTAAAACAAAAGAAAGAAAATTATACTGAAGAAGCACCATAAATCTGCATCTGCATCATCATCATCATCAACACACGCATGCAGAAATCTATTGTGACCGAAGAACTACAACTACGGGTCAAACACAGGCTCAAAAAGCACACAAGCAAAACACAGAGTCAGAAATAGAAGAAGAAGAAAAGTCCAGCAGGAAGAACTGGGTCAGCAAAATCTGGTTCAGGTCTCTGGTTTGGTTCAGTTCAGTAGCAGGGACCATCATCAGAGTCCACCTGCTAGGTTCAGTCCAGCCAGAGGCCATAAACACCGGGGGCACGCACCCAGTGTCGTCAACGCCATCCACAAAGACCAAGACGACACACTAACAGCTGAAACATCATGGCTGCCTTGAAGACCCAGCTGTGACGTCGAGCAGAATCCAAATATCCCGAGAGATGTCGACTCTTTAAACCGGGATCTGGAATTTACACGACCCTTTAATCCCGGTATGTGCAGTGAGTCCGGATCCTCGAGGGCTCCGACCGTTTTTGTGCTATAAACATTACAATACTGATGAGAACGAGAAAGCATCCATAGATTTAAAATGTGGTACTGGATGTGAACAGCCCAAGACCTGAAAGCTCTGTGGTTGGTGATTAAAACCACGCAGGGCATCAGCAGCATCCATCTACCCAGTAAAAGTGATACTGGTGAGATACATGCACAGATAAAACCCACCCCATCCACAGCCTGTTCACCCTGCTGCCATCTGCCAAGCAATGCAGGAGGATCCAGCGGTGCACCACCAGATTTCTTTCTTTTCTTCCTTTTTTTTCTTTTCTTCAGGCTGCTGAATTCATCGCCCATCCTTTTTTCATTAGTAGCATGCAGCAGCTACGTCTACAATTTCCTTTTACCACCGTGTGTTGGGTAATGGTAATAAAAATGAGCCTTCGATCTCTTAAACTTCACTCATTAGATTCGGGCAGATCTGATATCAGAGCTGTAAACTAATACCTGTCACGTGTAGCTCAGCAGATCTAAAGTAGATGAAAACGGCTACCATAACAATGGATGTGGCAGCAGTCGGTAACAACCGTGGCACGACACCTGGACCAGTGTTTCAAGTTACTCGTAGCTTCGTTCTTGAAGTACACTGCGTCCACCTAATGATAAAAAACATTTTTAACAGTTGCAACTCAGCAGAAATGCTGGGGGACATACACGCCAAGCAGAGAAAAACAGGAAGCTACAATCGCCACAATCTGTGACCTGAAACAGCAGCCGAGCACAGTGTGGTACGTGCTGTTTGTGCTCAGGGTTTGTGGCTTTACTCTGTTGTGTTTGGTGGGGGTGGGTTCTTCTGGCATATTGTCAGGGTTTGTGTAAGTTGCTGTTGTTGTTTTTCCTTCCCTGGTTCAATACAAGTTAAGCATTTAAACTGATTTATTTTCCCAATGAGCAGGGGGATACGTGATCAATAAGGCTGCTGTCAGAACAGACAGTGCCACCTAGCTGCAAGAGTGAAGGCACAGCTGGGATTAAATAAGTATAAATAGGACTTACAGTATGTACACACAATAAGTTAGTAACTAGCTAGCACACAGCCACTCTTTATCTCTTTATGTCGCTTACACAAACACACAGACACACACACACACAGACACACACACACACACACACACACACACACACACACACACACACACACACACACACACACACACTCTTTAACTCCTCCCACAGATTTTAGATTGTTTTTTCAGCAGGTTCGACTTCAATGTTTCAGTTCAACATTCAGTGTGACTCCAGTCTCCGTCTCCACCACTGCCTCCTTCTTGCACACAATAGCCATAGTGACCTGCTTCTTAGCTTCATTATGGAGTTACAGGAAAACGGTTATAAACCCTTCTGAATAGACAATTCAAAAGGGTTTATTTATAACATTAAAATAATCTATGAACTTTAACAATTAGAAATAAAATGACATTAGAGCACATATCCTTCAATGCACATCAGCAATAGGCAGGGAGAGCAAGATAAAGACCCAGCACAGGGCAGAGCAGACATCAGTGAAGATATATCACTTTGATGAAGTCAGATGCACCATGAAAGGTGAAGCTGGGCTGCAAAGCAGCTTGCACATCAAAGCAACTGCGGGCAGGCTGAAGCAGTTAAAAACATGCTGAGCTACCAGCTGATGTGGGTGAGGACTGTGGCTGAAGTTTGCAATTGTGGTGTGTATGAGCATGCATGACACCCACCTGATTCATAACTACTTCTGTAAGTGGTAAAAGTACTTTTTCCTTTCAGCATATCAGAGTGGAGAGATGCTGCTGAACACATCTGGTGAAATCAAAAGGATTGTCTAGAGTAAGGGTTTCCTAAAATAGAAAGAGAAGTAGAGCCAGCTCCCACTTTGGCTTTGGGAAGCAGACACCCTGTTTACTTTGAAGACTAAGCTTCAAACTCTCACTCTTCTTAAAGCTAAAGTTCAGACTGGATCATTAGTCTGGGACAGTCTAGGAGAGGACTGTCACACTGGATCCTGTTACCACTGCAGTCCCTTCCTTGGAGTCCACAGTTTAAAAAAGATGTGGATTGAATTTGTTTTCATCTCTGACACAGATCCTCACTTGGTCACATTCAGCACTCGCTGGTTTAGTTTCAAACTAAATCTAAAGCTGCACTCATACAAAACAGATTGATGAAGCAGTCTGGACCCACACCTGTAACTGAGGAAGGCTGGAAGGACTGGGACCAGCAGGTCACTGTTAATGAGAAACTGGAGTCACGCTGAAACGTGGTTTAAATGCTCCCTGATTTTGGTTCTTTTATTGCGCTTCTTAAAACTCTGCCCAGATCGGCAACATCAGAGCTGCTGGTTTCAGTAGAAAAGGCGAAACTTACAAACAGCACGTCTGCGACCAGGAGCTCAATAATCAATACATGAGAATCTGAGTATTTCACTTGTGCTTTTTGACTCACAGACAGTAGAACAGCAGGGAACTCTGGGAAACATAGTGCAAGGCAGCAGGTGATGGTGATATTCCCTGATCTAATTGGTAAGATTGTCATTCTCCACCATAGGCTGGTGTCAGTCGGCGTAATGCGGCTTCAGGTTTGGTTTAGGTTAGTTTAACTTTAGTTTCAGTGCTGCTGCTCTGTGAGGAAATCTAAAGACCTAGGATCTCTTGAGTCGGACTATAAAAGCTCATATATCCTGACACACACACACACACACACACACACACACACACACACACACACACACACACACACACACACACACACACACACACAGATGCACACAGCAGGAAGACACAGTGCCACAGCAGTCCAGTCATTTCCACTGCTTCAGTCTTTGTAAAGATGTTTCTTATGATTCTTCATCCCCATCCTCCATCATCCTCCTCTCCTCATTTAAGATAAAAACACATCAGAGGTCCGTGACCTTGTTCTCCACCAAGGCGGCGACCTGCTGCAACCGATAGGCCAGCTGCATCTTCTGCCCTGAACTGTCCTCCTCCAGAGACATGATGATCTGAGCAGTAGACACAGTACAGAGAGTTGGACAAGTGCAGAAGTGTAAGATTAGTCTAGAGAGCTGCTAATAACCAAATACATGTTTGTTTCTTTTATTGTAATCTGTCATTTTAACCACTGGATTGCAAAAATGCAATGTAATCTGAATACTTCGTGATTTCTTCAGAAGAACAGAGTGCACCTGTTACCAAGTATTTTATTTATATAATACACTTAATGCACTGCAAATGTATATAAAACATTTGTAGTGCAATTAAAGTGCTAAGTGAGAACTTACAGGTGTTCACAGTAAATAAACTTTATACGAACTATTCAGACACAAACTGTTTCTTAATCAGAAGACTTGTGGAGGACTCACATATTGTAGTATAAGATAAGTTTTCCCTCAGAACTACTTTTATATTTTATTTTTCCTATAAATAAAAACAAATAAAATGGCTATTTTTTCACAGATTATCATAAAAAACAGATAATGATCTGGCAGCGTGACTTACTTGGATACACTGACTTCAACATTTAGATTTATTTAGAAACAGATGCTGAGATAAAATCAGATTTACTGTTCTGTTTCTTTTCTTGTAAATAAAATAATTTATTTTTTATTTTATTTTATTTAAAAAAAAAGTTATCAGGTAAACCTGACAATGAACCTGTAATCTACTTACAGTTGCTTAAAAAAAAAAGTCAGGGCTGAAAATAGATTTAGTGAGAGGTGAAAATGCCTGTCAGACGATCCCATTCTTTACTGTTTTTATCACTTTTATATAAATACCATGCAGCACTCTCTCACAGTATAAGGCCCTCATTAATAGGTGGCACCTTTATTTTAACTATGTTGCTTATTTATTGTAGACTCCATTATTTTTATTTTTATCTTGCTGCTGTAACACAATATTGATGCCACAAGGGAAATTAAAGTATTAAAGTATCCATCCATTGATCCGTCCATCTACATCCCAATAGCATCCAAGCCATTACCAGCCCATAGCCTGTGTGTGTGTGTACATGTTTAGACATCTATGTGAGGACAGAAAATTTGCATGCTACTAAAATTGTGGAGACCAACAGTCACTTACGGGGACAAAATACCCATTCCTACGAGTTTGAAGGCATGTTTGAGACTCAAAATGTGGTTTTAGTGTCAGGTTGAGGGTTAGGGTTAGGCATTAATTTTTGATGGTTAGGGGCTAGGGAAAGCATTATGCCAATGAGATATAAAAACAAGTGTGTGTGTGTGTGTGTGTGTGTGTGTGTGTGTGTGTGTGTGTGTGTGTGTGTGTGTACTACCTGATCATAATATTTGTTGATGTACTTGTAGAGCTCATGGAGAGCCACAAGATTGTTCATTTCTGATGCAAAACTCTGGAGGCAGACAGGCAAAGACAGTTTTAACATCAGTTTTTCTTACAGCTGAATTTCAGTATTTCAGGCTCTGTTCAGTCTGTGTTTACTGACCCCAGAAAGTTCAGTCAGAGTGGAATTCATCTCTTGATAACAGCCTGACGCAGCACTGTGGATGTCACTGTAATACCTGAGCGCATACACAGAAGGTTATCAGTACTGCGGCTCTCGGGCTCAAAGAATCATCAGCTAAATTAGATCTTATCTTCCCCACAGCATAAAAACAGTCTCTCTATAGTGCATTATGAGTTAAACAATGGGGACAAGAAGCTGTCTCACCTTTCCACCAGCTGTTTGTATCTGGGGATCTCTCTGGCGTACAGCAGCTTGTTTACAGGCGAATCCTGATTGGAGAAAAAGTAACCATGAAGCCTAGAAAACAAAATCAAAAAACCAAAACCAATACATAGCCAGGCTGAACAAGAGACAGAATTTTTACCCGTCCCACTTTGTGCTCAGAGGTGGTGCAAGAGTCTATGAAGGTCTGAGCGATGACAGACAGAACGGCGTCGATGCTGTCGGTCACCTGAACGTCCAGAACGAACTGAGGGTTCTTCAGGATGTTGACCCAGAACCTAAGAGGGAGACTGGAGGGAGAAAGACATGGGTCAGAGAGAGGGAAAGGGGTGAGAGGGTTGTGGGAGTTGAAAATCTCGATCGGATAACCAGATGTGTGCCTCACCTGTTGGTCTTCCAGATGTGGACAGTTTCTGGGTCGTCAATTCCATGTTTCTCAGCCATGTCGTCCAAAAAGTCGAAGAAAAACCTCACGGCGATCGGAGGAGGACGCTTTGTACTGAGTATCGCCACAAACACGTCATCCACAAACTTTTGCAATGTCCCCTAGTGAGAGACAGAAAAGTAAAGTTGAAGGACAGATAGCCAGGCGGTCAGTTCTCTGGCGTGTATTTGTTTGTACTTATCACATGGCAAGGACAGCTACCTGATAGAATGGAGACCAAACAAACAAGTCTGCACAAAAATAACCTTAAATTTAACAGGTATACCTGTAAAGGTTTTAGTGTTTATCCCACACACTCCTCAGACCAAGAGTTTGTCTGTGGAGGTGTGTGGTGGAGAGTTAACTCTTTACCGCCCCCTAGTGGTAAAAGATGGTATGGCAACAACACACACACACTAATATCAGAACACACACACACACATCTATTTTGCGCATATCTCCACCATGTGAAATTAATTTGCTGTTTAACCTCCAGAATCAATGGTGCCCACAATGTCTGACGTCCCCACAATGCTTAAAGGTAAGGATATGTGTGTTACCTTCATGGACAGCAGCCTGGTCAGGTAAATCTCTGGGATGGCCTTGGCTCTCTCCCTCTCCCTCATACTGCTCTTTCTGTGTTTTGGGATTTCAGGATCTTCACTGCTCTTCACCAGGTGCCATAGACGGAGACCCTCCTCCTCCTCACCCTCCAGCATTGGCGTTTCTGCAGCCACCATAAAGAGACGGTCAGCCACCATGTTTTGGTGTAATACTTTTACACAGAGTTTTATTTTTCCTCTTTTTTGTGCTACATTAATTTTAATCTCTGGGAGTATTAGATTTTAGGGTTATATTATATTTTTAATATTGAGATATTCTGTTAAGATGTGTTTCTTACTCTCTCCAGTTTGGAAGACCTGGTTGACTCCCACTCCACCTGAACTTTGAGAACGAGGGATGAGAGCGACTGTGGCGCCGTCGGGAACCTGAAGAACCAAAGAGCAGAGAACGATGTGAACAAGGAGATGGACAACTGGAAGGAGGAGCAGAGAAGGTGGTGATGGTGGAACACGATTGGCCAGTTGTTTTCACCTTATAGTGCTGCAGTGTGTTGAGTCGTTTCCAACGACCTTGAACCACTGCTGTGACATCATCATCCGACAAGGTCAGATGACCTGCTTGGCCTGAACGCCACTCTATTGACAAAGAAACAGGTACATATGAGCTGCCAGTCTGGATCTACGGATATGATGACACTATGCATTCTCAGATCCACTAACCGAATATTTAAAACACCCACTAATGCTTCGGCCAATTTAATCTACTTTCAGCCATCTCATACAACAGATAGGTGAGACAGGTGTTTACCGAGGTCAAGACTGTCAGCTGATGGTCTCTGAGAGAATGGAGCTCCTCTGTAGACCTGATCCAGAATCTTATCTTTCACCTGAACACAAGCAGACAGCAAAGTGACAAAGGTATTTAGAAATCCCAGTGGAATTAAGAATATAGACGACTACTTCTATGAATCTGAAATTAAATGCTGCAGTGAAATTTTGTATTGTAGTGCAACAGAAAGAACATGCCACCAGAGGGCACTTTTTATCGATGGATCGATGTAGCTGAGCTCAGTGAGCCGTGAAAAATAGCGAGACTGGGAGGGGCTTACATTGCAGAAGGTCAGAAAGGTGAGACAAAAGATGGCAATGCTAGACACTGCAAATGCCACTGGACCCTTCGGCAACCAGAAACAAGAAGGTAGGCATTTCCCCAAAGAGTAATTGCCTAAATGAAAACTCTAAAAGTAAGAAAACTAGTCAAAGGTGGCTAACTTTAGCAGTTACTAACTGCAGGGGCTTTTCATTGCAAATGAACACTGCAAATGAACACACACAGTATTATTAGTATTATTAATATAACCAATACAGTTTAGATAAAATAACACTTTTTTAAAATCATCATTTAACACCTGTTCCGCCTTCCAGCTTGCAGGTTTGCAACATCAGGACTTCGGTTTTGACAGAGTACAGCTGCCCTCAGTTGCAGCTATATGGGCTGTAGCCACTGATTAATAGCTGCTTGCATGACCTAACAGTTGTCCCTTGATGAAACATCAGTAATTATTAAATCATCTATTATTTCTTATGCAGCAGCATATGGTCGCAGCAGATGGCCGCCCCTCCCTGAGCCTGGTTCTGGCATAGGGTTCTTCCTTTTAAAAGGGAGTTTTTCCTTCCCACTGTCACCCAAAGTGCTTGCTCATAGGGGGTCATGTGACTGTTGGGTTTTTCTCTGTATGTATTATTGTAGGGTCTACCTTACAACATAAAGCGCCTTAAGGCAACTGTTGTTGTGATTTGGTGCTGTATAAATAAAACTGAATTGAATTGAAATGATGCCAAGCAAGGTTTATTCAGCTAATCAAATATATATTTGTAGCCACAATAACTATCACCATCACATATCACTTACTATCATATGCAGTATAACCAAAAGGTGTGAAGGCATTAAAAATAGACACCGCCCTACCGTACAAACAAGCATGTACCTGTGTGATCGTGTCGGTGTCGAGCACTTTAACAGGACATGGCTGAACTTCGACTCCGTTTTTCACCAGCACTGTCAGAGTCTGAGAGAAAGAGATGACTTGTCATAAATGAATCAGTGATTCAGCTGCAGATCAGTGTGATGTCTGTTACTCTGGTTACCACTGAGCAATATTCAATGTCCTCCCGCAGCAGGTGACTGTCATTGAGCGTTCGTTTGGCTTTTCCCGTCACAGCATCCACCGGCCCTTTGTCCACCTGATACTTTATGGCTCTGTAGAGCATGTAGAGAGGCTCTCCCGCCACCTCCTGATAGACAAAAAGAGCAGCGACCGGGTGGCCAACATTATGCATGGTAGTTTTATACCCAACACTGAGACAATCTCGTGTTTTTTGATTGGTTCTAATTCACAACACTCAAAAAGAAATGTATCAATCTCTGGATACCCTCTGCTGAAATGTGAATTAACAATTATGGCAAAAGAAAAATGGACTACACCTCAATGATTCTACTGGGATGTGGTCAGGGACCTGGTGAGATGGGACAGGCAGTGGGACAGAGCCAGAGAGACACTTACCTTCAGGAAGGAATAGAGGCAGATGGACATCCAGTTGGTCAACATCTTCTCAACGACCGTCTCTGTTCTGAAAGACAAACAGGCAAGCCAAGACATCAGTAGGACAGACACCTTTAAACCTGAAAAGACTTCCTGTTGAGTTCTAATGTGACTGAAGTTGCTTTTGCTTTGCGTACCGGCGCAGCATGAGTTTGGGGTTCTTGGCAACATACTGCTGCACCAGGTCCTGCAGAAGGCTCTTCATGACTTCAGTGAAGTATTCCAGTTTGTCGTGCAGAGCCATGGTGAGCAGGCTGGCCACGTAGCCACGATCTCGCTGGGAGAAACCCTGCTGGGCCTCCAAAGTGTGGATGAACTGAGACACACACACACACACACACAGAGGCATATAGAAAAAATGTCACCTGTGAGTCTTAGACGTCATATGACCATTCTCCTGCCTCCTCCCACTATCTCCACTCACCCTGGTGAGGAAGAGTCTGTTATTGAGCAGGTTGTTGAGCTGCTGCAGGCCCTGCTCCACAGTCTGCCTCCTCGATTCAGGCAGATCTAGCTGACGACTCAGTGGCGCCGTCTGCTGGCCAGGGAAGAAAACTCTCTCTGCATATATCCTGTAGTCCAAGAGGGGGACTCCTGGTCCTCCCACATCACTGCTCAGATCCATCATCTCTGTCATCAGGTCTGAAGGACAAGAGGTATACGAGGAGCAAATGGCAGCTTGAGATTTCAAAAACGTAAAGAGTTTAAATTTAAATGTATCCAATCAAACACAGAGGGCTCAGTAAATCTTTAAAGTTTTAACATTTTTGGGCAGATCTGCCATCAGGAAATCCAGATGACTAAGAAGTCCAACACAATACGACGGTTTGCAGTTCATTTAAAATGTGTTTTCATACCAGTGAACTCTTTGCGGCACTGATCTCCCACGTTGATCTCCAGAGTTTCTAACTGCAGTAAAACCTTTTTATAATCTCGGAGAGCCTGTTTACTTTTCCTCCTGCACAAAGCAAAAAACAACAAAACAAAAACACTGAAGATTAATGATGAGATGAAGAATATTCTCATAAAAACATTGAGTCGACTTTTAAAATGTCACTGCAGACAAAAATGAAGTGATTGTCCTTTTTGTTTTTTAAGCACAAAAATACAAATAAAGGCGTTTGAGAGGAAACAAAATCCAAAACAAGACGTCACAACAGCACAGAAAAGTCGCCTAAAAACACACCTGGTTTCACACACAGGTGGATACTTACCTGTACATGAGGATGATGACCAACACTGACAGGATGATGACAGCTGCTCCTGCCCCCAAACCGATCTGAGCAGCCAATGGGACAGCAGGCAGCAGAGAGTTGCTGTCGTACTGAACCAATCCCAGGTCCACTTGCAGGTTTCCCATGAAAACCTAACAGAAGACATGCAGACAGAGAGTGAAAAAGGCTGAGTGTGAGAATGAGTAAACCACTGGCCCTTGTATACCAACCGAGCTGGAAAATCCCTAAAAAGCATCTCTGCCTTGGATATGAATCCCTGTAAAAGCCAACAGCTCAAAACCAAAGATCACCTTGAGGCTAGGAAGTTCATGGCTGTCATCCACACTGAGTGGTTGGACCTCTGGAGGGTCACAGTACAGGTGAGTACTGTCCAAAGTTTTCACGTCACACTCCTGATCTCCAAGCCAAGCCTTCACTTCCTCTTTGGACATGGCTCTGGTCAGGTCCTGGCCCTGACGGACGAAAAGAGACAGAAACGGAGGTTAAATCTGAATTTATTCCGTCTGCATGGCTCAGGATTCACGTACGACAGTTGCTGTACCTCCACAGCGATCACTCCTCCAGGTTTGAAACGGAACGGCACATCTAGATTTTCTCGGTTGATTGGAAATAAAACTGGGTTTGGATAGTAAGTGAAGCTTTTACCCTGGAAGACAGACAAGCAGAGAGACAAAAAGGTTTTCCATCAAGCATTAGAAGTGGAAAATTGTTCAGTAAGGCTTCATTCACACTGGATTTCTGTCTGTCAGGCAGGTTTCAAAGCACGTATGCCTCATTTTTCAGCCTCGGGAATAATTCCAGTTAAAATCTGCTTTTTTTTAATCTCCTTTTATTTAAAACCCTTTCAGTCCCTTCCTTTTCTTTTAAGTAAATTGCTATTCAAATCCCTCTAGAGCCTCATCCTTTATTTTCAATCATCTGCATCCTTTTTTTATGCTTTTATATTTGACTATGTGAAAATTAACGAAGTGGAAATTTTTGTGGGGCTCTGCTAGACGTTAGGGAAGCAACGTGACAACATATGCCCCATTTGTTCATATTAATGCGTCACACTGTGTTTAAAGTGAAGTAAAAAATTAGGCTTTGATAAAGAAATGCATGTGTGCCGCTTCACTCCTAATTCCAATAAATCCATACAGCAGCCCAGTATCACCCCTTAAAAAGTATTTGAACTGACAAAATTCAGATTTTGGAGATTTAATCTGCTCCTATGAAAGCAGCAGAACTGACTCTGAGCAGCTCCTGTTCGCAGTGCATCGTGGATGTACGATCAAACGTCACAGGACCAGACGCTGAAGAAAACTGGACGAGTGAAGGAAGTCATCAAGGATGTATTCTCACTATAATCCACCCTGGTGTTTGACCCTTTTAATCATGGGAGGTACCTTGATGCTCTCATAGTGGACTCTGACGTTATCAAGCTGAAACCAGACGCCCTTAACTTTGACCTCTGGGTTCACTCTGGGGGTCGGGCAAGTCATCTGAGAGGACGACAGGATGGAGCAGCGCTCTGATACCTGAGAGGCAGACGGGGAGGTAAAACAGGCGTGAGACAGGCTAAGAATTTTAAAAGCTCGTCTCCGATTGGTCCGTTTGTCTTACCGTTGTCATGGTGCTGTTAAAGACAAGCTGCTGCTTGGAGGTGAGAAGAGCCAGTCGTTTCTTCCGTTTCACCCTTTGTACCTCTAGAGGCTCCACCCACACAGATATGATTGGCTGCTGCACCACATCCAGGTTCCTGCCCTCCACTCGTATGACACGCCCACCCCTAAAACGGTCAACAGCTAATTAGCAGGTGTGCGTGTGTGTGAGGATCGAGTGCAGGTGTAAGGCGACTGGCGCTTACGCGTAGAAGCTCTCGGCAGGTATGGCGCTGGTGATGACGGGGTCTTCGAGGTAATGGAAGGTAACGTTTGGAATAGTCCGCTCGGCTTTACCAAACAGAACCCGAACTGGGACGAGACCCGTCCGATTGCTGGAACCAGTCTGACACACCAGCTGCGTGTCATTCACCTCTTCAACTCTGAGAACAGGCGAGGAGACAGACAGTCAGGCAAGTAGTAGTATTGGTGCTGCAGTACCAGAAGCCGTGGCGTTGTACTTACATGTAGCAGGGCTGGGTGCCCAGGAAGGCGCTCAGGTCAGACGTCTGCCCGGTGAGCAGCTGTCGTCCTTTGATGGTCAGCCTGGTTCCTCCGGAGACGGGACCTTTATTAGGAATGAGATCCTGCAGCAGGGGATCCTGAACCACAACATGTTAGACATCAGATATACCTTTATACTGGTGACCAGATACCACGTAACACTGGGCTACTCAGTCTTACCTGATAGGTGAACATCTTTGTTGACCTCCCACGAGTTGTTCCCACAGTAACCAAGATGGGCCCTTCTTTCTGCTTCCCACTAGGCTGCAGCTCACACACAACCCTGATGCACACACACAAACACACACAGAAAAAGCAAACATGAGCTTGTGTGTCTCCATGCAGAGGAGGACAGCTATACTGGCGTGCCGACTGTGGAAGATTCCTATTGGTGGAACAACACTGGGAAAAAAACAACTTTTGTTTATTCCTTTGAGCTCTGAGTCACCATAGCCACATCCCAACTGTTCTGACGTGTGTCACTTACGTGTGTGTTTATCTATTTATCCAGTGACTGTTTTGGAAAATCAATTTTCAAGGTCAAAATCACATATTCTGATAACATAGCCACACTCGACTCGCTGCAGTCTTTCTACACCTACACGACAGATGTCACAACTCAGAACCTGATTGGTTCCACACTGGAATAGAAATGGAAAAAGTCAACTCAGGAACCAAAGTAACCATCCTCAGAACTTTTTAGATTTTTAAACTGCTGTAGCAGTCTCATCCTCACTCTTTTTACTTTTTAAAACATTTTCTTTCTGATTAAGATAATAGTTAGGGCTGGATCAGGTGACCCAGAAGTACCTGTGCGACAACCGTATAATAAGCAAGCCTGGTTAAACCCTGTGAATCTCATTTATCAAATGCACTGGAGCATCCTTCATGGAAGCAAAGGAGATGATGATAACCCACAACTCAACGAGTGCACCATAAGACTATTAATGAAAGCAAAGATAAAAATATCTGACACGATGATGGAGGCCAGCGTGTAAATTACAGCTGCGGCTTCCATCTTTTACAATAATGCATATGCTTTGAACTTATAATAGCCTTTTATTAAAATCTGCGTGTTATCTGTAATGTAGATTTAGAAATATAATAAGCTTAATTAAAATGATCAAAGTGAAGCGAGGGTTACAGTGTTACACTGGCTATGTTCTCATTTGGGATATTTCGGGATTAGCATCAATTAATTCTATTTCAGAGATGCTAAAAGCCTTAATATGGTTAGGAGATGTTAGATTTAACAATATTTCTTAATACCAGCATTTTATTTCACCAGCATTGATGTTACATTATATTGTTCATAGTTATAAAGCCTCCATAAAACATCAAGCTAAGAACACAAGTTTTTGTAGTCCCTCTACTGAAATTGTAGTTTTATCACGGAAGACCAGCGTCAACAGAATTCACTGTCACAAGCTTTTGCATCTTTTCTTGACCTTGTGACATTTTCCATGAAGGTCAAATAAGATGTGACCCAGTTCTTTTTTTTCCCCTTGTTATTTAGCCTCGTTCCAACCTCGAGGAAGCGTTAACGTGTTTGTCTTTACTTGGTAACATCAAGCTGAAGTTGAGATAACAACATAAAACTAAACTGATAAAGTTTTAAACTTTGGAGCAGGTCCCAAAGTTCCTAAAGATACGAAATCCCCGAGGCTGAGTTGGTGAAAGTATTCTAAAATTAAACAAAGTCATGCGGAAGATTTCAATCTGATAGCTTATTCAAATAAAGCACGGAGGCTAAATCAGAATGGAGATTTTGCTCCCGAGGGAGTGAGTTCAAACAGAATCAGTTCTGAAGAGAAAAAGGCTTCGCTCCATAAAAGCTTGTGTTTGAATTTTCTCCCTGTGTGAGCATCAGATAGATTTGTCTCCTGTTAAAGGTTCTCCCTGATCTAAATCGAGGCTCTGAGGATGGGAGGCGTTATGCGCTGTACAGGTTGTAGAGCTCCTTAGGGCAATAAAGAAAAGTGACTCAACGGGCTGCTAGTGTCACACAGACAGGAATAAGAATATTTGACTATGTTAGAGCTGCTGAAAGGAAATGAGAGAGGACACGTTAGAGTGGCATCCTTGGAGGATTTCACCTGATTCTAGACTTTTTCTGTTTCAAGGTGTTCACTGAAGACTGTTTCAGCGCTTTAATATGAGACATATGAGCACAATCGAGCACTGAAGCATGGCTGGAAGTGTTTCTGATTTTATTATGATGTCGGAAAGGTGACCTGTTACTGTTTGGATTTAATAGGTCATTTCACGTGTCAGAAGTCAGTACACAGCTTTGTGATCACATCCACAGTACGAAATAAAATCGTAAAAATGCAGAAGTGTCTTAAACCTGCATGGTTTCTAATGGCCAGCAGGGGGCGACTCCTCTGCTGCTAAAAGGAGCCTCAGTTTCTCTATCAGATCACACATATGGTTTAAAAACACCAAGATGGCGACAGCATAAAGACTCACTTGAGGCTTCTTAATGGGACTTCACTAACCAGTGGGTGATGTCACGGCTGCTACGTCAGTCTACAAGTGGGTGTCTGTGGTTTTACACCATTCAGAAGAATATTGTTGGATTGAAAACTTCTGGACTATCATCATCAAGACATCAAGAATCCCAGTTATTGATATGTTATTGTGCTGAACTGGTGACTGCCAGGTTTGTTACAGAGCAGACAGAAAGGGAGGTCTCATCACATCTCTCTGTGATTCAGTTATGTGCTGAACGTTTGCATAAATGAATCCCGTAAACACTAATGTAATCATCATGTTACCTGGTGGAGATCTTGTAACCTTTAGACTGAGGCAGGCATTGAATACCCGCCACAGTGACGCCGCCCACCACATCCTCATACTTCATGCCCAGGTTCGATCCTGTGATCGTCACCAGAATGCCGCCCTCTAGAGGACCGGAGGCAGGCTCCACCTGCAGACAGACAGGTAGAAACAGTTTGAACGAGCTCTGCAGACACACAGACTGATCTTCCGATCATTATAAAAGGACGAGAGACGGAAATCTGCGGGAGAATTGTAGGAACACAAAGATGGCAGCTGTCCTGCCCCCAAATAGCCAATAACCACCTTTGAAGCTGCTTTTATTGGATGTGACTGATGATTCTGTACATGCAGTTTTTAGGTCCCAGTGACCACTGAAATTAAAGTTATACCAGGTTCACTCAGACAGGGCATCAAAATTACTGCCTGGATTTGATCCAGTATGGTGCACAGTTGCGGGACTTCCTCTACGTGGACTTTGACGAGACCCACCTTTGTGATCTGAGGAGGCGGGCAGGTGTCTGCAGGTTTACTGGAGCAGGTTCGGCTGTACACACAGCTCGGGGCTGGGCTTCCAGGACACCATACACAGCCGTACTCTTTAGGCACCGCCCTGCACTGTGAGCAATCTGATTGGCCAGCTGAGCAGTCATACAGCTGGACTGTATATTAATAAGAAAAGGAGACAAATATCATGAATGCATTTCTCTTTCTGTCTTTGTGAAAACATTAACCCCCATCCTCACCCACATGCTGACTTTGGTCAAACACAGTGGGCCTCATCACTGTGTGAATGCATGAGTCTGTGTGAGTGAGTGTTTTTCACACAGACTCAGACTGTATGCACAGTTATAGAATGACACACAGCTGTCCTAGAAAATGTTAATGCAGATATTTAAACTGAATAATACTAGTAGTGATATTAATACCAGAAACAATATCAAAAATAGTTAAATCTATAGTTGCTCGTTTCTAATTCTAATAAGCAATTGATCTTTTATACTATATAAAAAAGATCCAAAGACTTAATAAAGATAATATCTGAGTTTCAAATGTTTAAATTAGAATTATTAAAATGCTTTAACATTTAAAACCATTCATTTTCTAATGCTTTGGTATTAGAGCTGTATGAAATAACCATGAAATTGATGTCCTTTCATCCTTACTGCTGAACCTTCATTTCTTGGCAATATTCCACATATGGTTTCAGTAACTGCAGCGAGGCTTTTGTCGTAGGTTGGAGCTTTCCCTTTCCCTGCTTCCTCTTCCCCTGGTCTGTGTTTATTTTATGTATCACATACAGTTCAGGATTCAGGGGACACAACACTCTGATTCACTAGTAAAAACAGTACTGGGCACTAGAAACTTGTCATGAATCCAAGTGTAATTTCATGTGTGTACTTATTTTTTGTCTAAATATTAGTAAAGGAGGCCCACGCCCTCAGTGTGCACTACATCCGCACACAGGTAAGGCTCTTACGTCGGAGTCCAGGTGAGGCATCAATGCGTCGTTCCCCTCTCCGCAGGTAGACAGGAGCAGAATACTGAAGTTGACTGACTGGATGTTGAAACTACAGACAGTGGGACAGGTGGACAGACAGAAATTTAAATATCAGCTGTGTGGTTACTGCCATTAACTAATTATCTGCAAACGTGTTTGCGTGCGTCTCTTACTTGATGCTGCATGCAGGTGAAGGTGTGCGTGTTGTCGTGCATTTTCTCCACAGAAGCTGTCAGATTAGTCCGGGATCCTTCGATTTCAACAACACACACATACGGAGCTTCATCCTGCAGAGAGACCACACACAGACACTCAGCTGTTTGATTTTAGTGATTCAGGTCAATAGAACAGACCAACGCCCGAAGGCTGGTACCACGAAAATAGTTCAACATACCTGGGATACCTTTGCCTTATCTGGTTACATTTCATCTAAACGGCCAATCTCTTTAAAGTAGGTACCAGACAAAGCCTGGGGGCTAGAATCAGCCTGCCACTGATTCCAGTCTTTGAAAATGTGAAGGAGGGTGTATAATCTAGACTTTTAACTGTGTTTTTAGAGCTTGTACTACTGATAAAAACCTCCCCCACGCCTATTCATACTACACGAAAGTAAATACGATATATATAAACAATTAAATAACAGAACATTCCCGTTTTTTCACTACTACAGGAATTCATGATTTTTACAGTGAGTCCACAGGAAAAACATGAAAAAAGAAAAAACAATCTGTGCACTGAGCTAACAACATTTTTACACATTAATTTCTTACAATTTAAGCCAAAAGTATCATTATTGTATCACACAGACAAACTGAGATGTATTGTTGAATTTGCACTTTTTTGTTGTATTAAAGCGTCTCAGGAGTTAAGTGTGTGGTTAAACTGTGCGGTTTCGCTGATTCGGTCCACGATCACAGTGGCTCATGATGTAAAATGAATTTGAGATCCCTGCTATACTCTCTCACTATCTGCACACAGAGGTTCACAGGATTTTGCTGCGTTGGAATGATTGGTCAGTAGGTGGTGGTTTTGCACATGTTGATCTTGTTTCTTGTTAAGAAGAGTAAACCAAGGTTAACCCTAAATAAATTCATCCGAAAGTCCCAAATCATAAATTGCAGCACACGCTTACGTTTTATTAGCAGACTGATGGATGAACATAATATAGGAGGTCGTTTATTTTAATTGAAAGCAATACTTTTTAAGTGCATATTATCACAGTAACATGATGGAGCTGCAGCTGCTTTCAGGATTAGTTCAAAGCTGAATTTTTATCTGATGTTGGAGGTTTTTTGATGACAACAGCTCTGAAGATGAAGAAGTAACTGAGGCTGCTGATGAGGATTCTGTGCCTTTTACTATTTACATTCAGAGTTATTGCAGTTCTTTTCTAGGAGTCTTTATTTTGTACAAACGGTGGTGTACCGCAGGGTTCTGTAAGACGGCTTGTGGCTTCATAAATGTCAATTTACATAAGAATGAAATTAATTTATCCATCCAGCAGCAGCAACCTGATAATTAGCTCAGACTAAAACACTGAAAATGAATTTATGATTCTCTCAGCTGCCTCGAACTCGCTGCTGTTAACAAACAAGCAGATATCGAGTAAAAATTTCCTTTTTGTGGAGCCAGAAGACCTGACGCACTCCTGGAAACACCTGCCTACAGCTGCTGCAGACACAGATGTAGAAACACGATGAGGAGCCAAGGCTTACGGAAACTAACAGAGACTCCTACACTCTTCAGTCTCTGAGCGTTTCTTCTTCACTCACCTCTCTACGTGTTCATTCACCACTTTGCATTTAATCGTTAGTTATGATTAATCTCTGGCTCTTTTCCACAGTCTGGTTCTGCTGGAGGTTTCTTCCTGCTAAAAAGGAGGTTTTCTGTCCCACTGTCACCAAGTACTTACTCATAGGGGTCATCTGATTGTTCGGGTTTTCTCTGTAATATTGTAGGATCTTTATCTTACAATATAAAGCACCTTAAGGAAGACTGTCTAAATTGAACAGCATCAAATCGGCTTCGTGTTTATGTGCACGCCACACTCAGACAGAGAACAGTGTAGCAGTGCAACCAGATACAACGACCAGGCTCCAAGAAACAAAAGCTCTAACTTGGTTACGCTAAGTGTCACTTTTTGGGAGGTTACAGCAGATGTTGCGGCACCACACAGTCGAAACATGAAATATCAGTCTGATCTGACTAATGTTCATCCACTTCAAACAAAGACTGTTTTTACAGTTTTAGACATGAAAAACATTTTTTTGGTGTTTTGCATTAAACTGTTAATGGGACCATTCGATTAGACTCCATTTAGATCCCCGTCAGACTGAAATGAGGTCAGAGACGCGGACTTACAGTGTAGACGTCCAGGTTTCGTCCCCGCAGCACCACTGTGGCGCTCAGGCCCATGGGAACTAAAGCAGAGCTCTGTAGGTCGTAGACTAGCGGACAGGAAGTAGGACCAGGAGAGTCCTGCAGACAGAGAGGAGGCGGGGTTAGAGACAGGCTGACAGACAAAAAGATGGAGACAGACGGGGCAGCGGGCCGTCTTACTCTGTGGTTGAGGATGATGTGCTGGTTTGGACAGCTGTGGTTGTGAGTGCAGAGTTGATCCAGAGGACACCAGTTACAGCGCCACACACTGCTGACACACGCCAAACACCTGAAACACACACCACGGCCTTCAGCGTCTCCTCCATCACTGATTTAGATTCAGATAAACGTACAGCACTGTCACTGTGCCTACGTGACTTACTGGGAGCTCTGGTTCAGTCGGCTTACAGCCATGCAGTCATAGAAGGTCATGTTGCCCGTTGTGACGGTCACATGACCAAACATCAGTGACACGGGCAGGATCATGTGATCTGCAGGTGAGAGGTGACAGAAGTTACACAGTAGCACACCTGAATGAAGACGTTTTTACTGTCACTGCGTGCTGCACTCGGACTCTGTCACCGGCGCTCAAACTGCTGCGTGCTGTAAAATGCTTCACATGCAGTTAAACCTCCTGATATTTTTGGCAGACTCATTCTGAAACACTGTGTACTGGGACACACTAAATCTGTTTCTGGCATGCTAAGTAGGATGGTATTATGGAGGATTGGAACGCGCCCACAGTTCCTACTCACTGCTTCCTGTGGGCAGAGGTGGGAGGTGCTCCGGGGCAGGGGATTGGCAGGTGATGCTGTTTCCCATGACAATGGCAGGCTGAGGCGGGAGGAGCCCGAAGATGCAGGACAGAGACTCCTCCTTTGCGAGGGCGGGAAGCTGGGGGACCGACAGCGTTACCTGAGAGACGAACACAGAAACACGGTTACTGCTTTTCCATCGGGACCCTTCTCTCTGTCTCTAGAGCAGCTGTGTCTCGTATCAGCAATCCTTCCATTGTCTTACTGTCAAAAAAAGAAACGCCCATTGACAGTTTGGGGTCTTTCTATTATTTTTCTTTACTTATTTATATATTTTAGGTTTACAAACGAGAACAAAACCACTTCTGTGCTGGCTGAAAAAGCTCACAGTGTTACTTTTTTCTCCTTCTATTTTAAAAATAAACAACTTTACTTCACATCACAAAATCTTAAAAGGTTATTGTCTGAATTCATTTCACTCAGACCGCAATAACTCCTATGTTTGTGCTGATCCTTATAAACCCTGTGAAGATACTCGGTGAGGCACTAAATATGAAGATGTTTCGTTCATCCTGTCAGCGCTGCAGCAGTAAACAGCTGCTGCAGATGTTCATCGGCTGCTGTGAATCTTGTCTGAAGGATTGGAACTGGCTGGACTTGCAGTGCCTCTGCAATAACACACAGCCAACACAACAACACAACTGTGTTGAAACAGAATCAGCAACCTTCAGTCAATCAGAGAGCTGCTGAACTAGCACCTCAAGTTTTCCTTCAACCTGGACTGATACAGACACCTGCCAGCAACACCTAAGGGTGCCCTGACCCAGGCTGTCATCACTGCGGGAGTGGCTGACTGCATCATAATGCTGTCAGTCAGAATCAGATCAAAACAACAGCAGCCTACCTGCGTCTGCTCTTCTTTGCTGTGATTGGCCGGCTGCAGGCTCTGCACTGTCACGCACTGACTGGTTGGTTCAAAGCTCCAGAGCCAGTGGTTGGGCTGCAGGTGACGCTGACACTGATGTTTCCGGGAACATCTGCACAAAATACAAACATTTGCAGATTAGTAATAGCAACAAACAACCAAACGCAAAACGGCGTCAGAGCAATGTCACATCAACGTGCAGATGCTGCTGTGAGCAAACCAAATCTACTACACTTTCTTCTTCTACTGTCAGTCAGACTTTTTACAAAAAAAGTAAAAAGTTTACATAAAGTTTACAAAAAGATATAAAGAATAAAAATGTACTTTTAAAAAGTTACAAAACACCAGCCGACAGGTAGACCTACCTTCCCTCCAGGACACACCAGCCACAGTACGGGTCTCTGACAGCGAGACAGGAGCGACAGTCTGTCTGTTTCTCACAGGATGACACAGGAACCTTCGACAGCTGGGAGAAAGACAGGAAACAGTTTGTTTTCATTTTTTCTTAAATGGATCGTCTGATTGGATATTGGGGACAAAAGGAGGAAGGAGGAGGGGGAAAAAACTGAAGAAAAGAAAGTGAGACAGGAACTGAGGAAGGAGGTCGACTGTCTCTCACCCTGCTGTTTGTTAAAACATAAACATGTTCCTGGCTCTCATCCAATAGGAGATCAGCGCTGACGGCACTGCCACTGTCCACCAACTCGCTGCCATACAGATGGCCTGACTGATTGGAGATCACCAACACCTGAAAAACAACAACACAGGTGAGTCCACAGATTCCGACACTGTTCTGTTGTTTGGTTTGTGCAACCTCAATCCCTTTCCTCACCTCCTTTCCTTGTGTCCTTTATACCAAACAACAAATTACACATTCTGTTACACACACACATATCAGGTATTCATATCTTGTGGGGACATCTAATTGACATAATGCTTTCCCTAGCCCCTCATCCTAACCATAAAAAATGAATGCCTAACCCTGACCCTAAACCTAACCATAACCCAATTACAATTGTAACCCTGTCACTAAAACAACATTTTGAGTCTCAAAAATGCCTTCAAACTTGTGGGGACCAGGATTTTGGTCCCCACAACCATAGTAAACTACACACTCTCTCTCTCTCACACACACACACACACACACACACACACACGACTGGAGAAAAGCAGAAAGCTTGACAGCAGATTTCTAACATAAGGTATGAATACAAAAGAGAATCATTGTCCTCCCGCTATGTCTAATGCTTCTTTTAAACATCACAGGTGAAAAGACATCCACAGAGGGGTACACCTGTGCCTCCTCTAATCACCGTTCCTACAGCAAGCCTCGCGTCTCCAACTTCAGGTACTGACAAACCCCTTAAGATGGCATGACTGACTGCCAGATCAGAGACACGGAGACAGAGAGAAACAGGTTGGCCCTGGTCGGACCCTCCCTGCTGTCAGTACATCTCAGTGAAGGGCGGGAAATTGGCTGATTCCATCCCAGTTTCACTAATTGGCTCCATCCACACCCTGAGATGTTCTGGATCTGTACTAATGCCACTAAAACACAAACACACATCTCTGTGTACTGTTCATTGTTTATTTGTTCTGAGTACAACAAAAGAACGCTCTTTCTCTGCTGCACAGTATTTGTCACTGAATGACTTTCCTGCTCGAGTGATGAGACGAGTGGACTCCTGCTGTGCCGACTGTGTGAAGTATTTTGAAAAAGTTAACTCAAGACGGAGAAACTCGTGTCAGCAAATATAAAACGTCTAAGAGCTGAAATGTTGTGACAAGTAAAAATGATGATCATCAACATTTAATTTCAGTAAAGTGACAACATGAAAGCAGCAGTGCCTGCTGCCGCTGCGGCAGCAGCAACAACCCGCCAGCAGGTGGAGCTGCTTCACCCCGACAACACCCCTCAAGGCACCTGCACTATCAGCAGCGTGTGACAAAGAGAACAATTCAGACAGTGAAAAATGCAGAAAGGAGGATCGTTTGAGTTTGAACAGACTCGATCCTGCTGTGCCACATCCAGTTTATTTTTTGTCTTTTTTTATTCTTGCTGAGATGGAACAGCGGCATCCTGACAAAGTAGAAACTCTGGAAATCTCTACCATATCTCAGCCACTTCACTCACTGATTGGTCAATTGTGTGCAAGTATAAAGGTATGGCAGGGCTTTAGTGTCTCTCTTATCCCTCTGTGTTCAATCTTCACTCAAATACTTTTGTCACGTTTCTTGTGTACAGCTGTGAGTTTGTGAAACACTGAGTTTTTTAGAAGAATTGAAGTACTGTTACTGCTTTTTCCTGTAGAAATGCGAACCTGTCTCCTGGATTTCACCTAAAGGCATCAGGGTGTAAATCTGAGTTCAGGAGACACTTCTGCACCGCAGACTGCAATAACCTAAAAACACAATGCTTAGTGGAGTTTAATGCTGAGCATTTTCATCATCACCGTCTTCTTCTTTTAAACAGGATGCAATGAGGAAAGGATTTTTCTGACTGGGAAACTGAGGACATCACAGGTTCATTTATGTTTAACAATTTAAAAAGACAAAGACTATCTTCTCTGACTTAAAAGAACCATATTTGTGTTTCAACAGTAGACGGACTAGTTCTTACATACTGCTTATCTACTCAACTTGGGCATTCAAAGCACTTCATACAGCATTTGTCATTCATCCATTCACACAAGCACTTTCTTCTACACCTGAGTCCTTTCTATCTTACATTCACACACATTCATGCTCCGCTGAACGCATCAGAGATCAGCTTGGGGTTCAGTATCCTGCCCAAAGATACTGAGACATGCAGACTACAGCAGCCAGAATTTGAACCACCAACCTTCTGATTAGTAAATGACTTTCTCTACCTCCTGAAGAACAGCCACCCCCAGTCATAATGACCTGAATGACCTGAAACAAGTGAGTGAGCCCACAAAGTCTACAGGGCAAAGGAGCCAGAGCTGCTTTCACATCGATTTCTATATAACTAGAAGTCCTTTTACAAGCAGAGGAGTCAGGAGTCACTGTGCTTCTAGTATACATCTGCCTTTAGATATGTTAAAGTGCAGGAGGAAAACATGTGCATATGTGTTTCTTTAGTTCGGATAGCCTCGGGTGCCACGCCCACAGAAACACTGCAGGAGCGTCACATGCTGGAGAAACTGGTGCTTGAGCACCTTTCTGATAGATTCACTATTTCACAATCCCAACAGAAGCACAGCAGTTAACATGTGCCCGGGTTCGCCGCGAAAAACGTGGTGTTGCACTTGTACATGCCTCTTGTTGTTGATTGGTTATTGGTCCCTCAGGTGCACTCTGGGTAAGGATCCAGCAGGAGGCCCTGAAACATTTACAGTGTGTGTGATTAAATATTAACGGGGAGAATCAAAGCTCTGCTGTTTACCTCGCTGAGGCTCCGAGGCAAGATTAGAGCTCATTAATGCACACACGCACACAAGTTTGTCCTTCTAACTTTGCGAGGACTATGAGTCACACGGTGCATTCCCAGGACCCTTACCCTAAACTTGAACTTGATAAAAACTTCGAAATGAAATGGAAAAAAAATGCCTCTTAAGGTGTCCCGCAGCGAGAACAATTGGGTACAGAATCTCATCACTTTTCAAATGTCCTCTCTAACAATGTGTAAGACTGGGTCCTCATAAGCCACATGTACAAGTACACACACACACACTTACACCCAGTTAAAAGCTTCAGGGGTGTCCTGCTGGATTCTTACCAGACTGCACCTGAGAGACCAATCACCAATCAACAACAAAAGTCTGAGCATGCTCCCATGTGACCCTTCCCACTCTTCCCAAACGCACCACACCCTCGAGCTAAACGCCTGTTAGTCACACACACACACGCATACATAGAGTGTATCATTGTGTTGCTTATAAAGAGCTTCAGGCTACAAGCTGCTCTGTTCAGTGTGTGTGTGTGTGTGTGTGTGTGTGTGTGTGTGTGTGTGTGTGTGTGTGTGTGTGTGTGATCATTTTCCTGGTGTTTCTCTTCAGACCTTCCAGTTACAACATAAACAGGAAACAGCTGATTCCTCCCTGTAGCTAGAGATGGAGACACAAACGCCTAAACAGGCCTTTTCACTGCCAAGTAAAAACCAGTCTCACCAGCTGGTCTCTTAGCAGCTCCATTAGAGTGGAGGGGTCTGAAGCCTGTTCAATTAAGCATTATTCGTATATGCATTTGCACCCCAAAACTTTTCATGTGAGAGTACAAACGGTTTTATACTACAAGTAACTGTCTGCTAAATTCACAGCAGGGAGATTAAGCATCATGTGTCATATCGCTCCATGTTCAGCCACAATGTGCACCATTTCAGCTGTTGTGTGGGACATGTGGGAAAGGGTAACTGAGGTCAATGGCCCAACCGACGGCGTCTACTTCATGTGTGAAACGGCTGTAAAACATGTTGGTGGTGTCACCTTTTGCAGTTGTCCCTTTCTATCTCCCAGGAAAGCGATGGTGTGGCCCGCCTCAGTTGCTGTGGTGACAGCGGTCAGCTGTATAGTGGAGTTGACAATGGGCGTGGCTTTGAGGGGCACGGCGCTAGCGATGGGGTTGGGGGTGTGTTCCCCTCCACAGGGGTACTCTGAGAGAGAGACCTGATAGATGAATAAACAGAGAGAGAGAAGCCAGTGAACACAGGTATGTGGTCAGCCCTGCTTTATCTGTTTACGTCTCTAAACACAAACAATATTGCTTCCATTCACCTTTAAAACTCATGCTTTTTTCCACTCAGCCTGTCACTTTAATCTGTGTATTTTTGCTCTATGTGGGTCAGCTCTGTGTTACAAGCTCTGTGTTTGAGTGGCAGCTGTCTGATGATAAGTCCAGATGCTGAAGATAACCACTCTAATCCACACACACACTCACTCACACACACACACATAGTATTAAGGTCAGCAGCGAGGCAGATGACAACCATCGACAGCTTCTTGCCTAAAGCAGCTGCTAATCTGTGATGTCATCACATGTAAAATGTGATGTCATACGATGTCCCACTTGGCCGACCAGGACCTCAGCGATCCGTGGGATCATCTTTGGACTCTCATTGGAACAAGTTTACTGTCCCATTGTTTTCAACTGTCACCCACACTTCTGTACTGCACTCTCATTACTAGCAGTAGCTCTAACTCTGTCATCTGCAGTATCTGGAGTTTATATTTGGCTCTATCGCTCTTTGCTTGGACCTACTTCTGAGAGCAGCAGCAAAGACAACAGATTGGTCAACTTTATTAAAAAAAACATGAAATTAAGGACTTGGGGTGGAGGTGGGTTGCAAAGTGACTTGCAGATCAGAGCAACCATTGGGTGGGGAAAAGCAGCTTAAAAGCATGTCCTATATGAGATTTACCAGTTGGACATGTCGAACGGTAAAAATCAGCTGATTACAAATAAGCTTGACTTTGTGGTCTGAACTGAAGCTTTGGCATCAGTCCATTCATATATATTTTCAACGTAGAACTGATATTATCACAACTCTATTGCCAAAAAACTTGAACAGCCTACCACAAAGTTATTGCATAGAAAACTGAAACCACAGCTTTCATTCGCTTTAGGAAGGGCTACCTCCCACCCCCCAATCTAAAAAAAAAAAAGAATAATAATGATTTGCAAAATCAAAATACATTATGCATGTATTATGTGCACCAAGCTAGTGAGTGTTCCAGGTAAGGAGGTTACTCACAGCCAGTAATGGTAAGTGTTAAATCTACATTAGTGCTTTCTATCCAGCATTCATTCTCCGACGGATGCATCGAAGAGTATCGATTTAGTATCTTGCCCAAGGATATTTGGTATGAACACCACCAACCTTCTGATTAGTAGATGACCTGCTCTACCTCCTGAGCTACAGCCACCCCCAGTGCCAATGCTGGGTGCAACATGTTACTGGTACCACATTATATTTTTCAGTCATGCAGTAATGTAATGAGTTACTGTACAAAATTCAGTAGTTACACTACAGTTGCAATTATGTCATTACTTACATTACAAAGGTTCTTTAGTTCTGTGCACACTGAGCAGATAGAAAGAAAAAAACATTCACTTTTTCTTCTGCACCCCTACGCAAAAAACAAACACCTCGTTTTGATTGTGTACAAGGAGGAGGGAAATGGTTTAGAGGTCAACAACATTTGTTGAGTGGTGATATGGAAATCGCTTTTATTACAAGAGCATGATTATATAAAGTGCAAACTGTGTCCAGGACAAAAAATGACAGTGTTATACCGCTAACATCGACTCTTTGTGAGCATCTGCACGGACAGCATGCTAATACAGAGCTAACGAAGAAGGCAGTGTGATGTTAAAGTTGAGCGTATGCTGACCCCAGGCCTGCATCCAGAGCCTGAGCTTCAACAGGTAACAAAGGCAGCGATTAAGTGACGCAGCCTCCACTTCTGTTCATGTTTCTACAGCAAAATCATCGTGGCGATGACTTTGAAGTTTCATTGAGCTGGTTTCAAACTTTGTTATGTCGGCTTTGTGTTCTTACATAGCCTCAGGTTTACATTGTGTTTCAGGTCACGTTACAGAGTAGCAAGAAAGTAACGTAATGAGTACTTTCTCTGGGGACAAATTCATAGATTACTTTGTTAATCACCCCAACACTGCTCAGGTGTTTGTGAGTTTACCTTCGGCAGTTTGAGACATTTTGATGACACGCCGTACTCGATGTAGGCCTCCTCCTTTCCACCGCTGCCTTGTCCTCCCTCTGTGTAACACACTTCCTGTGCTCTCCGCAACATTGTGTCTAACTCCGCCATGCCATAAACGCAGAGAGCTGAACGATTTGTTGCTACGGGCGTGGACGCCTGCCCCGCTGCCATGACGACAAACAGGTGAGGTTCACCTGAGTGGTTGCCTAACCATGCACCCTGTGCCAGGTTATACCCACCCTGGCACAGCAGCGGCACCTCAACGTACGAGTAGAAGCTACGATCAGAGATGCAGAGCCTAGAGGCATAAGTCCGGTACTCCTTCTTGTGCCGCCGTGAGAACAGGAAGTAGACATGGTTGCCATGGACAACAGCCTTCACAAAGTGGTTGTTGTAATCGGAGTAACTTCCTACAACAAGCTTTCCAAGCTCCTCCTCCTGAGAGAACGCTCTGCGGGGTGGAACCACTGGAAACAGCCGCCGTGTCGTGATTGGTGGGATGTCACCAGGGCCTTTGCTAGTGTAGCTTCGACCAACCAGCATCAGGCGCAGCACGTCACCATCCCCACCCCCTTCCTGCTTATTTTTCGTGGTTATTACCACGGCAACAGTGGAGACACCTGGAGCGTTGGCTGCGACGTACTGAGTGTCAACGGGATTGGACGTCTGATAGATGAGCTGAGAAATATTGGACAGATTCCTGCAGAGAAAGACAGGACAGAAAAGTCATTCTTCATACGTGTTTTGGCTAATCCAGACATCAGTCACCGTTGATACATGCAAAGAACAGATACAGTGTGAGAAAAATGTATTTGGATAAACTCTGGGAACACAGTGAGGAAAACTAGCACAGTAAACTGACGTACCTCTTTTCACAGATTCCCTGGAACAGTGATCCACAGACTATCAGACTCCCTGGCTCCACCCCCTGCCCCGTCTCCATCAGCAGCAGTTTGTTGTAGTTGTCGGTGTCCTTGGCTGATGGGCATTCCTGGAGCACGATTGGTGGGAGGCACTCTGGGGAGTCCCGGTAAGGGCCGGTCTTTACGTGCAACAACACCTCGAGGCCAGTGGTCAGCTGGTACAGATTATTGACCCCACCCACATAAATATGTCCCGCTCCAGGATCCAGGAGCAGGTGCGACAGGGGGGCACCCTTCAACTCCACATGTTTCGAGGCATCCACAGGTTGGGAGAAAGGGGAGAGGATGTGGAGGAAGAGGAGGAGTGACGGGGGGATGGAGGAGGCCAACATGGCAGCTCCTCTTTACCTGAAACAGATTAAAGTTCAGGAGAATTAAAACTTGTGAAAAGCAGCTGCTTATGATTATTCACAGGTCAGCAGGCCCACTTGCAGTTAATCTCACTGCCCGCTGGTCAAAAACAGACAAAACTTGTTTTTCTTGTTTTATCTGTCCAAACCCTAAAGATATTCCCTTTACAGGGCGATCTGGTGGAAAAAGGAAATGAAATAAACCCTCCGAGAAACTGAAACAAGACAATATTGTAGATTTTTGAATTGTGCAGAAACTGACCCCAGATCTGAACTTCACTGTAAAATTTGAAATCCACTAAAGAATGTCTTCTTGGCTTCACCGTCCGCCCACAGAAAGTCAGCGGTCTGTCTGAATACAAAACTCAAAGCTGTGATTGCATCTTATTTCCACTTTCTCCCCTGCAGCAGAAAACCTCGCCCGAGTTTCAGAGCAGAACTGAACCATGACTGTCTCAGATTAAGGTGGAGAAACACGGATCTATTTCATACCCCAAAAAGAAAAAAAAAATCTTAAATATGTAAAATACACCTGAGCAGGTGAGGCTCAGCCCTGCAGACTCGCTGCACCGTTTCTCTTTCTCTCTCTGAAGTTATTAATAAAATATTTTTGCTGCTTCACACTTTTCATCTGGCGGTCAAACTGTAGTTGCCTGTAGTAACATCACCATGGCAACAAACCGGTATCCACGGCAACGCTGTGAAACGACTCAAACCTCTGGTGGGTTGTTTGGTTTTTATGACAGAGTGGAGTTTTAAACTGGTGTCAAACTGGTTTCAATCTTGCGGGTCCTTCTGTCTCTTCAGGTTGCATCACTCTGTCAAAGTGTAAAATATTCCTCAGACCTCATTCCTCTTCTCCTGAGGATAAATCCACGATCTTTCCTCCAGCTCTCCCACTACTGCTACAAACAGCCTCCGCCTTCACTTCACCTGAAACAAGCTGATTTACTATACAGCCGAAACGAGGAGAAAGATTCACTATTTAAAGATGAAATTTCAAGCAGCACAAAAAGTGTTCTTCCAATGCTGAACCTCCAAACGGTTTTATTCACAGGCCGCCTACAACAGACACGGTCAGCAATTAGTTAGCTGTTATGGGGTTTGTTTTGTGGAAGGCAGAAGTAACCATATACTGATGAGGGTGGAGTACTACGTTATCAGCCTTCGTAGACTGCAGGGGTGACTGGCACTAACACAAAACCTGCTAATTAGTGCTGATGATACTTTTGTTATTTCATCTGTAGTCATCTCTAATTGGTTGTGTGGCTTTAAATGGAAAGCCAGAAGGCAGTGAGAGTAGCACCACCTACTCACAGAGCAGAGCATGTATTATTACAATGGCTGTGTTATTGATAAAGTCAAAGATAGCATGAATGGCCTGAAACAAGCTGGGGGTGGAGGTGAGGTTGCAAAGTGGCATGCAGAGGTACCAGTAACCCTATGTTGAACAGCTTAAATATAATGTTATGTATAAGATTTACCAACAGGATGTACAGAGGGGTTTCAGGCGACATCAGCTGGCACTGAATTATGCATCTCTGCCAAATTTGCAGGAATTTGGCTCCATGGCTGTGATACAATTTTAACTTTTCATATTAGTCATATCGTTTATAAGATAATTACATTAAATGACTCTAATAGTGTCATTTATGCTTAGCTTATGCATGTATGTGTGTACATGTTTAGACATCTTTGTGAGGACAGAAACTACTATACTTGTGGGAACCAACAGTCAGTTATGGGGACAAAAATGTCCATCCCCAGGAGTTTGACGGCATTTTTGAGGCTCAAAATGTGGTTTTAGTGTCAGGGTTACAATTAGGTTATGGTTAGGTTTAGGCTGAGGGTTAGGGTTAGGCATTCATTATTGATGGTTAGGGTTAGGGTAAGGAGCTAGGGAAAGCACTATGTCAATGAGATGTCCTCACTAAGATATGAAAACGAGTGTGTGTGTGTGTGTGTGTGTGTGTGTGTGTGTGTGTGTGTGTGTGTGTGTGTGTGTGTGTGTCATTATGAAGGGATAAAGCAGGTTTATTTGTACTGTAAATCTGGGCATTTTAACACAGGAGTCTATGGGGGCTGACTCGCTTTTTGAGCCAGCCTCAAGAGGCCATTTGCACTACAGTTTTTGGCGCTTCTACTTGGACTTCATATCTCTGTCCCAAGTGGTTGCCACATGGTTCTATCCAGTATGTGTTGGAAAACACGCCTGTTTAGATACTCAAAATATGGAGAGAATGCACACAAACAGCTTAGCTTGTCCATCGGTGTAATAATGTGTAAACATTTTCAGTTCAGATATAATCTGTTTTGATTTTCATTTTTACCTTATAAAGAGAAGCCCAGGGGTTTTCTTTGACTGGTATTTTCAGATAGTGGGGCCAAAAAAACTCCCAAAACTCGAGCAGAACCATGCGCAGGAGGAACTGTTTGGAAACATTTTTGCAAATCTGTATATTTTTTGCTTAAAGACAACATCAAATAATCCTGGCAAATATCCAGTCTTTCAAACAACCATCAGGTCTAAATCAAACCGCAGCAGTTAGAAAAGCCAAATTCTATCCATCAAACTCCCAATAAAATGGTTTTTAATCTCCTTTTTTTTAACAAAGGTCAGTCAGATTAATCTTGAGCACTAATGTGGTCAAAGGTTTTACCACAAGCCTCAGAATTTCCTCTGAACACTTTCAATCAGTCGTCTTTTTCTCGACAGCAAAACAGATCTTTAACTCACATTTCCACACAAACAGCCAGCGCATATCCTCTTTTTAACAATATTCCCAGTTCGGCAACAAAGAGGACTTTCTCTTGCTTTCTCGACATGTCAAAACAGTCACACATCAGATCTGATTCAGCTTCATGCAAATCAGAGGAAGAAAAACTCATTTACATCTGTAGTCTCAGAAAATACCACAAACTGTGGGTTTTACTGTGCTGTGGCGTGCCTCTGATTAGAGCCTGGGACCTCCAAACCAAAAAATAAATCATCAGGATTTTTCCTCTTAATCCAGCTGGAGCCTGAGGGAGACGACACACCAGGCGTGCACCGATTGTGAAATTCTGGGTCAGTACTGTTTGCAATTTTCAAAATAAAAATCTGCATCCTAGTATATACATATACATATAACACTCAGAGGGTGATTTCAAACAGAAAGCCAAACATTAAGCCCCGATTAACATTGATTAACAGTATTGTTAATACATCACATGTGATGACATCACATAAAAGAAGGTCTATGAAACATGAATTAAGAAGTTGTTTAAAGGAGGAGGTTACTGATTTCATCAGTCGTATCTCCTCAGGCAGGTTGTTCTAAAATCGAGGGCCCTGATAGCAAAAGCACAGTCACCACCCAGGAGGATCGACATATCTGGTATGTATCTCAGGCTCAGACTCAGATGTACTTTTAAAGGGATCAGCAAAATCTTACAAGTTGACTCTATAAGCTTACAGATAGTCAAAGCACAGAAGTCAGGACTGGGGTGAAGCTCTGCAGTCCACCAAAACCAATAAAACCCCAGCTGTTGCATTTTGAATGAGCCAGAGGCGAGAGAGTAACTTTGTGTTTATACGAGTGTGGACAGAGTTGCAGTAGCCAAGCCTGGAGAAAACAAACATGGGGATGACTTTTTCCAGGTATGACAGTGAAAGCTGTGATTTAATTGAAACAAGACCAGGCGGCTTCTTTGATGTGTGCCTCAAAGCTGAATCAACTTGCTCCCTGCTGCTGCGGAGTCGGGGCGGTCTGCCTCTCCCCACCGCAGGGAAAAGGGTAACACCACCTGGGTCTGGGTGCAGTTCCCCCCTCCAGGGGCAAGGGTACCTAGACCCGGTTAGTAGAGTGCGCTTGGGGAGTGTGATCGTGTATACAGCGTCCCTTTATGTCTGTCTCCACGTCGGTTGAGTGTGAAGTACATATGAGAGCATGAGGGTGGGAATGGATGTTTGTGTCTGTGTGTGCCTGTATGTGTGTGCCTGTATGTCTGTGTCTATATGTCAGGTTGGGTATCAGACGCCACCTCTCTGGGGACATCTCGGGCCCACCAAGGTTTGGAGGCCTATCTCCACCCACCACCACTTCCCCTGCCGGTGGCGGACTCCCTCAGGTATCGGTGCGTTGGTGGTTCTTTGTATCTGGGGGTGGGTGTCCGGGTACACACCGGCTCACTCCTTGGCGGCCGCTTATTGGGGCTCGCTCGGGCCACTTTGGAGGTGGGGTGCCCCCGGCCTCTCGGCCTGCGGCTCGGTCACTCAGGCACAGCTGGCTGCCGGCGGAGCTCACGGGCGCGTCACTGCAACTCCCCCTGGCTTCTGCTCCGCAGCTGCTGAGTGAGCTCTCATCTGGGACTCTCCTTGGTGTAGCCCAGATGAAAAAAATCATACTTATTCTCTTTATATTAACTGTCCACATCAACAAGCGTCGTATTTCCTATGACCATTGAATGCACCTCTCAGTTCACCCCACGTGAGGGCACCTAGCTCAGCAACCAATCAGAGCCTACCCAGGCCGCATTGACCCTGTCAGCCAGGAAGTGAGGTGGAGGTGCATGGTGTCCCGGGTTTTTCTTATCTCAGCAAGAGGAGTGGAGGCATCTGCTACTCAAACCGAGAAATCCACGGACAAAAGAGAGGAAAACTCAGGATTGAGAGGAAGGAAAACCAGCCTACTTACCTGCTGGAAGTCCGGAGTCGAGTGGCTGGATGAAGGAGAGAGGCAACGTCGGTAAGACGAGTGTTATTCTGATGGAAAAAACTTGTAGAGACTTACCGTCGCGATCATGCTAATGCTAGCTCGGTGTCTCACAGGCTAACCACTCACCTTTCATCCGGAGAGCTGCTGCAATTCCAACGCCAGTGTGTGTTGGGCTTTTGTGAAACAGAGCAACGGTGAGCAACATGTTCTTAGCTGCTCTAAAGCTAATTTTTGTCAGTTCACTGTGAGTTTAAAGTAATCTAGAGGGTAATTTTTAGTGCATTTCTCTCTCACGAATAGGCCTATAGCGTGGAGAAATTAAGCACACTGCTTTAATGCCTCTGAACTGAACTCATATGTATATTTTGTTGCTTATTTGCACATAGTTCTGAATTTGTTATGGTGTATTGTATTTTGAGTGTCAATGGTTACTTACCATAAGTATTGTTTAATTAATGTTTACATGAATAGAGAAATATTTGAGCAACTTAGATGTTTAGTTCTCATATTTGATATGCTTGAAAATTGAATGTTGTACAACAGAACTGTGAGATTTGATAAGATTTAAGATGTTGATGCAATGAATATGAGGTGATGCAATATTTTGATTTTGTATTTTAACCTTAAACAATGCATCTGAAACAGACTGATTAGAATGTACATTTTATGACCTGGATTATAGGTCAGGTTTTTTGGAGAGGACGGAAAAGTCCAAGGACCAGGACGATATTCTGGTTGTGATAGATGGCGAGCCAACCACTTTGAGGACGATCTACCCCAAAGAAGATACACACCACACACTCATACATTCCAGTTACATTCACAAGGACCTTTGAAGTTGGCTATCGCCAGCTTAACTCTAAATTCTTAAAGGGCCCCAACGAGTACTTTTATTTTGTTGAGTGTGCACACTATTTATTTTATTTTATACTTTATCTGTACAAATTGGACAAATACCTGTTATACTTTGTAACAATACAAGAGTGGCTACTCAAAAGTTAACATTGTGTCCAGGTCATTATTGCTGCTCAATACTTTGGCTCCATACGAATTTGGTGTCTTCTGATTCTGGCCAGGGTCTTATTACGAGCCCAAGTAATTATTGCGCTGTAATTCACCTTTATACCTTAAAGTTGGTTACAGAAGTGGCGAGCCAGCCAGGAGCCAATTGATTTGAGCATCAATATTGAGGCAATGACCAGCATGGATTTCATACAAAAGTCTGGTGTCAAAATACCTAATGCGGTTGTTGTCGCTGGGATAACACAGGTATCTGAGAAAGATGAACAGGTCATTGACTTTCTGAAACAGTATGGTAAAATCACAAGAGTCCTTTTTGTTGATGATTCACTGTCCAACTTCTACCAAAACCTGATCGTAGAATACTCTAGCAGTTCAGCCTTAGAAGGTTTAGAACCTCGTTTACCATACACATACACAGCACAAGCTGATCCCAGCGTTGTCTATGAAATTAAAACACTCAGTAGCATGTACACTACCACGGTTGGGAGTAATGTTACAAAAACCTACTTGGCGGAACTCAAGGAACTAGCCAAGCTGAGTGGCAAAGACTACGGTGAGGTGCTGAAGGAGATGATGTGTCAGATTGGGGAGGATGTTGAAGCCATGCGACCTACCACTGAAGAACCTTCTCCCACGTATGTCGAGACCACTGTTGTATCTCCGCCCGCTTCTAAAGAGCGACAGTGTCACACCTCACATTCAGATGTTACACCAAGTGATACTGGTGCCACTGATGATGTTCCCCTCACTAATGGAAGGAGAGCAGCGTCCCTCTCAGTAAGTGACTTGAACCCACCTGACATTCAGAAGGTTGTGGTAGAGCATATCGTACGAAGGCAAGATGTTGTCCCACACATCCAGTCCCAGGTGAGACTCCGTTCCTTCTCCGGTAAGGTTCCCAGACCTAACAATGAAACTGATTATGACACATGGCGCACACAAATTGAACTGCTCCAAAATGATCCCAGCATGTCCCCCCTGCAAATATCCAGAAAGATCCATGAGAGCCTGCTCCCACCAGCAGCTGATATAGTTAAGAGTTTGCGGCCTGAGTCACCACCTGTGACTTATTTGCAGCTTCTAGATTCAGCCTTTGGCACTGTAGAAGATGGTGAGGAACTTTTCGCTCAATTCCTGAACACCCTTCAAGATCCAGGTGAGAAGTCATCCACTTACCTTCACCGGCTACAGCTAGCATTAAACAGAGCCACGAAGAGGGGGGGAGTCGCATGTGAAGAAGTGGACAAACATCTACTTAAACAGTTCTGCAGGGGATGTTGGGACAACGACCTACTCAGCGCCCTGCAACTTGAGCAAAAGAAGAGCAGCCCACCCCAATTCTCAGACCTGTTGTTAATGATTCGCTCTGAGGAAGATCGACAGCAAGCAAAAACTAACCGTATGAGAAAACACATTGGCACCACAAAGCAGAGAACTCAGTTACAGTTCCAGGGTGCACATGTTTGTGAACCAGAGGAGAAACATGGGAGTAGCATTGCTGCTATTGAGGATCTGCGAAAGCAGGTGGCGAGTCTGCAAAGTCAACTAACTACATTCATGTCACAGAAAAAAACAAAGTTTGCAAACAGCAAGGACCCTGCAGGGAAGCCGCAGAGTAAGATGTCAAAGCCACATGGTGTAGATGGACGTATGCAAAGACAGACTTCAAAGAGGCAAAGGGGCAGACCCAAGCCCTGGTATTGTTTCAACTGCGGTGAAGATGGACATATCGCTCCATGCTGTGTTGACCCCGCTAACCCCAACCTAGTAGCAGAAAAAAAGAAGCAGTTGGAGGAGAAACAACGCCAGTGGGAAGCGCGAGATTGTACAGATTCACCTTTAAACATCTAACAGTTCCTGTTGTGGGACAAACAGGAGCTGAGGAGAGTCAACAACGTCCCTCAGACGTAAACAATGGTGACAAAATCACAGCTGAGGTTAACAAAGTAAGTACCCCAGCAAAGACTGTCAAAGCACAAACATGTTCTGGCTTAAACCATTCAGAGCAGAACCAATCTTTCCAACTCCCTAAACAGTTGATTGGTACCAGAAGTACAGCTCAAGTGACTGTGAGAGGTGAAGAAGTCAACTGTCTTCTTGACTCAGGCTCCCAAGTTACCACTGTTCCTGAGTCATTTTACCAGCAGCACCTTTCAGAGCAAAAGATCAAGCCACTACATGACCTCTTAGAAGTGGAAGGTGCTAATGGCCAGCTAGTGCCTTACTTTGGCTATATAGAAATGACCATAACTTTTCCAAAGGACTTTATAGGTGTTCCAGTAGATGTAAACACACTTGCTTTAATCGTCCCTGACACTTCACAATCCCTCATGCTCATAGGCACAAACACCCTAGATGTACTGTTCGACATCTACTCAGAGACTGACTTAGCCAATCGTCAACCCCTCCCACATGGCTACAAAGTAGTCTTCAAAATCATTGAGTTGAGACGGAAGCAGACAAGTGACACCCATCAGGGGGTAGTGAAGCTACTTGGCAAGATGCCTCAAGTCATTCCAGCTGGTTCAACTGTAGTGGTGGAGGGAGTCGCCCTTGGCGAGGGCCTTCAGGATGAAAAATCAGTTGTAATTGAGTACCCATCATCGTCCCCCTTGCCCGGTGGCCTGCTACTTAAAGCCGGTCTGGTGGACTTTCCCCAGCGGCGGCCCCACAAGTTGCCAGTTGTTATAAGCAACGAGTCTGACCACGACATTGTCATCCCTGCCAAGTGTACTATTGCAGAGGTTAGTGCTTATCAGACCATCCTATTAAAGGAACACAACAAGACCAAACAGTCAGAACTATCCCAGAGAACTCCAGAGACTCCGTCTTTCCAAGAGCCCACCATAACCTTCAATTTTGGTGACTCCCCAGTTCCATTGGAATGGAAACAGCGCATCACTCAGCAGCTCAGCGGCATGCCTGAGGTGTTTGCACAGCACGACCTGGATTTTGGCCGGACGGACCAGGTGCGACATCATATAAAACTTTCGGATGGCACGCCTTTCAAACTACGTGCCCGGCCAATCCACCCACGGGACATTGAGGCTGTCCGGAAGCACATTCAGGAACTCCTTGATGCAGGAGTTATTAGAGAGTCAGAGTCCCCATTTGCGTCACCCATAGTGGTAGTCCGGAAAAAGAACGGCCAAGTCCGGTTGTGCATCGATTATAGGCGTCTAAACCTTCAGACTATAAAAGATGCGTACAGCCTTCCGAAGCTAGAGGACACATTCTCAGCCCTCAATGGTTCACAGTGGTTCTCTGTTCTTGATCTAAAATCAGGGTACTACCAGATCGAGGTCGAAGAAGCAGACAAACCGAAGACGGCCTTTGTGTGCCCTCTCGGCTTCTGGGAGTTCAACAGAATGCCTCAGGGTGTAACGAACGCCCCCAGCACGTTCCAGCGGTTAATGGAGCGGTGCATGGGGGATATGCATTTGAAGGATGCATTGGTCTTTCTTGATGACGTGATAGTATTCTCCCGAACCCTTGAGGAACACGAAGAAAGACTCATGAAAGTGCTCACTCGTCTAAAAGAGTTTGGGTTAAAGCTGTCACCAGAGAAATGTGTCTTCTTCCAGACTTCAGTCCGTTATCTGGGACATGTGGTCTCCAGAAATGGAGTTCGGACTGACCCTGAGAAGATTTCGGCCCTTAAAACATGGCCTGTCCCACAGACCCTGCGAGAGTTAAAGTCGTTCCTTGGTTTTGCTGGGTATTATAGAAGGTTCGTTAAGGGGTATTCCAGCATTGTGAAACCTCTCCACAACTTAACTTCGGGGTACCCACCTAGCCACAAGAAATCAAAAGTAAACGCAAGACAAAGTGCACATCAGTACCATGACCCAAAAGACCCTTTCGGAGGTCGCTGGACGCCAGCTTGCCAGGAAGCCTTCGAGTCAGTCATCCAAAGTCTCACCACTGCCCCTGTACTTGCCTTCGCTGACCCCCAGAAACCCTATATACTGCACACCGACGCCAGTACCACCGGGCTTGGTGCTGTATTGTATCAGGAGCAAGAGGGACAACTTAGAGTCATAGGCTATGCAAGTAGAGGGCTGTCACGGAGCGAAAATCGCTATCCAGCGCACAAGTTGGAGTTTCTGGCGCTCAAGTGGTCAGTTACAGAAAAGTTCAGCGACTATCTCTACGGCAACCACTTCACTGTTGTAACGGATAGTAATCCGCTGACTTACATTCTGACTTCAGCAAAACTTGACGCAACTAGCTATAGGTGGCTAGCAGCACTGTCCACATTCTCTTTCAAACTCCTCTATCGTCCAGGGAAGCAGAATGGAGATGCGGATGGATTATCACGCAGACCACACGGAGGGCTAGCGGACGACCTGAAATCACAAAAAGAGATTGAACGCATACAACAGTTCACTCAAGATCACCTTTGTGATCCAGACAACATCAATGCTGTAAATCAGTCTGTGGTGAAAGCAATCTGTGAGAGGCAGTTCACCTACAGCGTCAGTCCTGACAATGAAAGAGAGGCAGATGCAGATTGTGTTGCCTTGGTGGAGGTGCTTGCTGTGTCTCCTAGTGCTGTACCTGATAGCTATGGGCAAGAGGAACAGTTTGGAGGTCTGCCAACCATTCCCCATCTAACTGAGGCAGAGCTGGCAGACGAGCAAAGAGCCGATCAGTGTATAAAGCATGTTATTTCTCAGATCGAATATGGGGACACACCACCTCCAACCGTGCGCACACAGTTCCCTGAGCTTCCACTGCTCCTCCGAGGGCTTAACCGTCTTGAGCTCCGCAACAATGTCTTGTACCGGCGACGCCAAGAGGGGTCCCAGAAAACCTACCAGCTTGTACTTCCAGCTGAGCTTCGCAACACAGTTCTCACCAGCCTGCATGACCATATGGGTCACATGGGAGTCGACCGTACACTGGACCTTGTAAGGTCAAGATTTTATTGGCCAAGGATGGCTTTGGACGTGGAAAGGAAAGTGAAGACGTGTGGCAGGTGCGTGCGGAGGAAGGCACGGCCTGAAAGAGCGGCCCCCTTGGTCAACATTAATACGACACGACCTCTTGAACTCTTGTGCATGGACTTCTTGTCCCTGGAAGCTGACAGGAGTGGAACCAAAGATATATTGGTGATCACGGACCACTTCACTAAATTTGCAGTTGCTATCCCAACACCTAATCAAAAGGCCCGCACAGTGGCAAGGTGTCTGTGGGAGAACTTTATGGTACACTATGGCATCCCAGAAAAATTGCATAGTGACCAGGGTCCAGATTTCGAGTCCCGCACAATCAAGGAGCTCTGTCAGGTGGCTGGTATCCACAAGGTGAGGACAACCCCATACCATCCTAGGGGCAATCCTGTGGAACAATTTAATCGTACCTTGCTTGATATGTTGGGAACTCTCCGTGATCAAGATAAGTCCTGTTGGCGTGACCATGTAAGACCCCTGGTCCACGCTTATAACTGCACCAGGAATGAAGTGACTGGTTTCTCCCCGTACGAACTGATGTTCGGACGCCAACCTCGGTTGCCAGTTGACCTTGCATTCAACCTGCCAGTGCAAGAGGAACAACACTCATCTCACTCTGAATATGTGCAAAAACTCAAGTCACGTCTCAAAGAAAGCTACAAGTTAGCTATGGACAAGGCTGCAAAGATGGCTCACAAGAACAAAATGAGGTTTGACAGACATGTAACTGCATCAGACTTGGAAGCTGGAGATCGGGTATTGGTCAGGAATGTCCGTATCCGGGGCAAACATAAGATTTCAGACAAGTGGGAACACACTGTGCATGTAGTGGTGAGAAGGGCAGGCAACCTCCCAGTATATACAGTTAAGCCTGAAAACAAAGATGGTCCCCTAAGAACACTACACCGGGATCTGTTGCTACCATGTGGCTACCTACCTGTGGAGGAAAGCAGTGAGCATGTACAGAAGCCAGTGTCACGCAGGCCAAGAACCCGTGCAAATCCAGCGCTAGAGGAAGAGAACTCCTCAGACGAAGAAGATGATTTGCTCATTCCTGTTTGGTTGAGTTCCCCTGTCCACACAGTGAGTGAGAGTCCTGTAAATGTTCCTGATATTGACAACCCACCTGTTTTTGACAGCCAATCTGATTTTGGCAACATACCTGATATGCCTAACAGTACTACAGATGATACTGAGTACTTATCTACCAATGGAGTCACACCGACCGAACAAGTGGATGAAATAACCTTAACTGAAACTGACTCACCTGTTGATGACCCAGACGTCCAAGAAAGGCAACTTCCATTTCAGGAGGCTGGCACCAGAGGTGCGAATTCTGAGGAGAGAGTGGAGGAGATAGTCCCAGTGGATACAAGGGAAAACATGGATACAAATGATTCTGTAAGGAGATCTGAGAGAAACCGTCGTCCGCCACGACGGCTTGACTATACGGAGCTAGGCAATCCTCTGATCACTGCAGCAAAATCATTCTTGCAAGGACTGTCTTCAGCTTGGGCCGATGTCATCAGTGATGGTGAAGAGCCTGCTTCGCCCTCTTCCTTGACCCGTCAAATAATCATCATTTAACTGTCTACCATGCACAGGGACGTGCATGAGTTCAGGAGGGGAGGGTGTAGCCCAGATGAAAAAAATCATACTTATTCTCTTTATATTAACTGTCCACATCAACAAGCGTCGTATTTCCTATGACCATTGAATGCACCTCTCAGTTCACCCCACGTGAGGGCACCTAGCTCAGCAACCAATCAGAGCCTACCCAGGCCGCATTGACCCTGTCAGCCAGGAAGTGAGGTGGAGGTGCATGGTGTCCCGGGTTTTTCTTATCTCAGCAAGAGGAGTGGAGGCATCTGCTACTCAAACCGAGAAATCCACGGACAAAAGAGAGGAAAACTCAGGATTGAGAGGAAGGAAAACCAGCCTACTTACCTGCTGGAAGTCCGGAGTCGAGTGGCTGGATGAAGGAGAGAGGCAACGTCGGTAAGACGAGTGTTATTCTGATGGAAAAAACTTGTAGAGACTTACCGTCGCGATCATGCTAATGCTAGCTCGGTGTCTCACAGGCTAACCACTCACCTTTCATCCGGAGAGCTGCTGCAATTCCAACGCCAGTGTGTGTTGGGCTTTTGTGAAACAGAGCAACGGTGAGCAACATGTTCTTAGCTGCTCTAAAGCTAATTTTTGTCAGTTCACTGTGAGTTTAAAGTAATCTAGAGGGTAATTTTTAGTGCATTTCTCTCTCACGAATAGGCCTATAGCGTGGAGAAATTAAGCACACTGCTTTAATGCCTCTGAACTGAACTCATATGTATATTTTGTTGCTTATTTGCACATAGTTCTGAATTTGTTATGGTGTATTGTATTTTGAGTGTCAATGGTTACTTACCATAAGTATTGTTTAATTAATGTTTACATGAATAGAGAAATATTTGAGCAACTTAGATGTTTAGTTCTCATATTTGATATGCTTGAAAATTGAATGTTGTACAACAGAACTGTGAGATTTGATAAGATTTAAGATGTTGATGCAATGAATATGAGGTGATGCAATATTTTGATTTTGTATTTTAACCTTAAACAATGCATCTGAAACAGACTGATTAGAATGTACATTTTATGACCTGGATTATAGGTCAGGTTTTTTGGAGAGGACGGAAAAGTCCAAGGACCAGGACGATATTCTGGTTGTGATAGATGGCGAGCCAACCACTTTGAGGACGATCTACCCCAAAGAAGATACACACCACACACTCATACATTCCAGTTACATTCACAAGGACCTTTGAAGTTGGCTATCGCCAGCTTAACTCTAAATTCTTAAAGGGCCCCAACGAGTACTTTTATTTTGTTGAGTGTGCACACTATTTATTTTATTTTATACTTTATCTGTACAAATTGGACAAATACCTGTTATACTTTGTAACAATACAAGAGTGGCTACTCAAAAGTTAACATTGTGTCCAGGTCATTATTGCTGCTCAATACTTTGGCTCCATACGAATTTGGTGTCTTCTGATTCTGGCCAGGGTCTTATTACGAGCCCAAGTAATTATTGCGCTGTAATTCACCTTTATACCTTAAAGTTGGTTACATTAGCTCTTACTGGGACAGTGGCGCGGCTGCCCCTCTGTGGGTCTTCCTTGGTCTCTTGTGTTCTGGGGGCCTCTGGATGTCTGGAGTTTTGATCTCCTCCATACCTGCTTGATACCATAAAGGACAGGGCTGTGGCTCCCCACACTCTCTAGCAGATCATTACATGGAGAAACCTTTGGAATGCAAGCATGCTGATCCACACAGGTATGCACACAGGTGTACACATGGGTATTCACAGACGCGGACTACAGCTTTCTTGGCTGCTGCCTCAAAGCACACTGTGCGCTGTCTATCTTGCGTGCTGCACAATATCGTTTATTATTTAGTAACTATTGATATCTATGACTAGCTAGTTTATTGTGATGGTGCTTTTTTTTAAATTATTATTATGTTGCTCTTTGTTGTTTGCTGTCTCCCCTGTTTTTTTTGTTTTTCTTTCTCTCCATACAGGTGACCCAGGAGTTTGTTTTTTTTTCTCTCTTCCCCCCCTTCTCACCGTCTCTTCTCCCCTTTGGTTTTCTTTCTTCCTCTCCCCCTCTTTCTTTCATTCTTTCCCCCTGTCCTATTAAAAAAAAAAAAAAAAAAAAAGGATGACAAAGGATGACGTGATGTCACATGCTGCTGTTTCTGATGTCACTTCCAAAAAAAAGAAAAAAAAAAAAAAAAAAGCTGAATCAACTTGTGCTCACAAGATCCTGGCAATGGGCTTCACTTATGTGGACCAGGGTCAGGGTAATGGTCGCGGGGCGCGGGTAAAGTTGAGTTGGAAAAAAAAAGAGACTAACATGGTGGGAAACAGCAATTAGGCTCTTAAGGTCACCGAAACTCATGGGAAGGTACACTGCATGGACAAACCTACTGGGTCACCTACACATCACACCTCACCACCATAGAAACCCAGCCATGAAGCTCCTGGTGTGTAGTTTTTGTGCAGCTCAGCACTTGGTAACAACACTCTTTAACTTTTCTGCTGAATTGCTGTGCTTCTTAAACACTTTCCACGTTCGAGTTCAGTGACCTGTTAAAAGTGACTCATTGTAAAGGCAATCGGCATGGCTTGGTGCTTGACTTTATACACCTGTGGATATGAGACTGAAAACATTTTAGTCCACATATCTGTATGTTGTGAGAGTAGCGAAGAAAAAAGATTTAAGATTTAGCTGAATGGAAATGAAATTGAAATTAAATAAAAATAGGACCTAGAATTGAACCTTGCGGTACACCACGGTTAGTGTGAACAGCAGCTTAAACACAGCAGCTTTAATGCGTTTTGTGCCCACCAAAGGACAAACTACAATGTGAACTTCAAGGCCATTTTAAGACACGTTTGACAGCTTCTCCTTCATCCCTTTATCAGATACCTTAATTCAATCACACAAACAGTCTCACTGAATCTGGTTCATACCCAGTGCTTTATAGCAGTGGGCCATGTTTCCATCACTGATACTTGGTGCCATTTGCTTGGCACCATGTGAGTATAAGTCAAGTTATTCACTCATAGTAAGCCATAAAAGAGGTGGCTTTATGTGTCAACTGACAAGGTTTTTTCTCTCTCTCTCTTTCATTTGGTTTTAGGTCCTGTGCAAAGGTGGTTAGTTGTGGTTGTAATCGGTGCTCCTGTATAAGAAACACCTCAATGTCAAGTGGGGCCTTTGATGTGCCACAGTCTTATAACCATCCCACAGCTACACAGACACTTTTTACAAATACACTGAGACACTCAGGTAAGGTGAACATAGCTGTAGGGAACACACGACCGAGGTAACGAGGCTGGGAAAGTAAAACTGAATACTAAATACAGAGACAAAGGCTACCAAAATAAAACAGGAAATAACATTACAGGAACAGCTAACACAGAGACGAAGGCTAGACAGGGTACTAGGGAACATGCGGGAGGCGGAGAACTGTAAATATAGACCTAAAGAGACAAAACTGAGTACAAAAACAAACAATACCTGTAACTGGGGATATATATACTAGGAATCAAACTAAACATAAGACCTTATGAGTCCAAATACAAAAAACGATGGGTCAAAGACCATCTCAGACCGCAAAGGTACACCTGCACTTGCCTCAAGGCACACCATTTGGAGATCACTGTTCTCAAAGATAAGAATTAAAACCAACCAAATGCAGTGTCCTTGATGCAAACTCATTTTCCAACAGGGGGCAGTCGCTTAAAATGGCATGATCTACCCTGAGTGGGACGGGCAGATATCAGTCAGCAGGGCTCATATCGGCTGATATGCACATCCCGGTGCCGTCCTGCCATGAAGAATAGGAACTGGATGTGACAGCTGATTTGAGCCTAGGTGAGCTGGTCAGATAAAAGCTGAAGTTGGAGTAGATAAATAAAAGCAGACTACTGAGTGTAACAGTTTTTTAAAAGAAAATGAATTTAAAAAATCTCTGTGCAGCTGGGCTGATGAAGAAAAAGTGAAGGCTTCAAACCAGCAAGGACAGAAGAGGCTAATCTGAGTTCGGCTAGCCCGTGTAGCTTTCAGCCAACTTCAGTTCGGTCCAAAGCTTCAAGAGGACTTTACACGATCAGTTTGGCTTCATATCTCTCAGGAAAACAAGATTTTCTGCCCCAGTAAAATTAATAAGAGCCTCTGACATGTTTTACAGAGTGTGTTCCTCTGATACAAAACACTATTCATCTCTCTCTCTCCTGGTTAACTCGTGCTCGCTCTACCCTCCCTCCTGCTGCGTGTTGGTACAGACTGAAACTCGCTGTTTAACTTCCCCCCCAGTGCATGCTGGGAAACAGCCAGTGAGGCCTCGGGACACACAAACACACGGTGCCGAACACACACAGCAAGAGGCACACATGCTTCAACATTTCCATGGTAATACTGATCATCCTCACACACAGTCAGTCTGTATGCTAATCACTTCCTCCTTCAGCCAGATGGGTGGGGAGGGGGGCTTCATCTATAATTCATGCTGCTGAGGAGAGAGAGAGAGAGAGAGTTGTAGGCTGTCAGAAAGTAAAATGAGAGGGAGAGTTAAAGTTGGAAGAAAGAAAAAGAGAGAGAGGTTATAAGAAGGACAGAAGAAGGCGAGAGAGAGCGCTGGAGGCGACGGAGCGTTAAAGTAAAAAATGAGGAAAAAGACTCAGAGAGAAAATAAATTCATGTTTGATCTGCTGAATTCAGATCAGCTTCTGTCAGCCTGTCTATCTGTCTCTCTGTTGACCCTGAGAGCTCTGCACACTGCAGCTTAAGAAAGCTCAGGCATGGGAAAGTGCTACGGACACGTCCATGATACCTTTTTAAAATAAAGCCAGTCTCCGTCCATACTAACGCGCCTAAGAACATATCGCGTACACCGAGCCACGTCTCCTAAGCACAGATGCAGAAGCAGAATGATAAAAGGCAAAGTTGAATGGCAACAGCTGGTGCCAGACATCAAGGTCAGCAACGCCTGTTATTCATCCTGCGTGTTAGTCAAGGCTGATGTCTTTGTTATCTTCTCAAAAAGCATCATATGATAAGAGTGTCACAAATCAGAGTGGAACACTTAGCGCCCCAGCAAACACGTGCGCCTGCATCGCCGTTTCCAAAAGTCAAAGTTTCCGTGAAAGGCTCGGTTTTCAGTCTCAACTCAGCTGCATTTACAGAAGCCTCCACATGCCAGGCGAGCGTGGATGCTCGGTCAAAGCACAGAAGAAGAAAGTACATGAACATAAAATGCATAGTTTATGACTAGTTGGTTAACCCTTGAATTGAAATTTCTATGTTAATTTTCATGTTGCTCTTATTATACTCATCATGTTTTCAGGATTATTTAAACAGGAGGGCGAGCAGGGTCAGAGAACGAGGCAGGGGTGACTGCAGGAAACCAGAATAGCTCATCATAGATAAATACACTGTAAAAACTGGTGTATTGTCTTAAAATACTATAAAAAATTAGATTTCACAAAAACATCTATAATATAATGCTGTCTATAGTAATATGTCCCAGTGTAATAATAACTAAATAATAACTAAAATCAAATCAGGGATGTGGAGTACATTTACAGCTATAATATATTAGAGTAAACTATATTTCAGTAAAGTACTCGAGTAGATGTACCAAGTTGCATTCCCCCATTGGTCCCATCTCTGTCATGAGGTGGCACATTAACTGTAATTTTAGTCCGGTGGAATTATTCAGGAGGAGAGGACCCCCTGAATGAGACAGACAAGCTCATTGTCATAATAATTGCTAAAATAATTAAACCATAATTAGCTAAACAAAAAAAAGTGCGTTTGAGAGACCACGTTTTATCTTCAACGCTTCTCTTTTCAATGCAATCATTAGCTGTCGTAACCTGTCAGCTGCTGTAAGAGCTCACAGAAGGAGAAAGCAACAAACGCCTTCGTGTTCACTGTGAGCAGAAAGCCAGCATCTGAATTTAATGACAGCCAAAACTCCAAAAATGTGTTCAGGGTTTAAATGAAACAGCTATACAGCTGAAAAGTGAGGCGTGATTTACATATTTGTGTGATGCCTCAGTTTCCTAATGACTCTGATCAAAACAAAGCCAGGAAACAGACTGTGCCTGGAAAAAGAGTTTGATCAAGGCAGTTGCTCCCGGCCATCGAGACAGACAAAGATCCACAGTGAAGCAGACGCCCGAGTTTCTCGCTAGATTTAAAGGCAACTTTCCCAAAAATCCTGTTGACATTACACAATTACCACAGATATGTTATTCATATTTATTTTTAGGTAAAACTTTATTATTTAATGATAGTTTGGTAACACTTTATATGGTTCAATTTAAGTAAGCTGTTTAGTATAATGTCTTATGTATTGTATTAAAGCTGTTAAAATATTAATAATTTAATTTAACATATAGAAACTGTTAAAAACTGTATTATGTATTTGCTCATGACTGTGTCCGTTAGTAATGGGTCATGTGATACTTGGGCTGAATTCCTTGCTGTCCCATTTTAACCTGTTAAGCACTCCGGGGCATCAGTTTTTCATGTGCAGGGCTAACAATGTGAATTTTAAACCTACTCAAGCAGTTCTGCAGCCTAAATCTGACCGTGTAGTGAGTGAAAGTGACATTAGAGGACACAGCAACCTACCAATATACCTGAAAAACTATCTGAAGTGTCCTGAAGTGGCCTTCAGGTCAACACTTCGTGTATTTTAAATGTGCTGTACGTGATAATAAAGCTGACTTGACTATAACTACAGGTTAATTAACTCTCACTTTACTGTTTATTACTGATGATTGTTACAAAGTAACTGCTCAGAGGACAGTTGTCTGAAAACTTATTTCAAAACTGGGGGTATTATTAAAAAAGGTCAGAGAAGCCCTGAAACATGCAGGCAAAAACACAAAAACTGAAACATGACCGAGGAGAATCGTTTTCCCTTCCAGGCTGACCAAACCCCCTTGAAGGATCCCCAGAAACTATTCCAGTAACCTTCATGCCTCCTCAGGGGCTCGAGGAACATTTTTACAGGCTTATTTAACCTCCTTAAAAGGCCTGACAATTTCTTCGACAACCCCTGGAAACTTTTCATGCTCCTTTGGAATCACCCCAGGGGCCATTTTCACATCCTCCAGGTCCCCCGAAACTTCTTTTGTGACCCGAGTCCTTTCCAAGGACAGACCCGAGGAATTAGCTGCACTAAAAGGCACCTGAAACATCTTCCATTACTTCTGAACCCTACTCCTGCTTCCTCAAGGACCACCGTCACTTCTCCAAAAGCCTTGAGACCTCCTCCAGGACCGCTAGGACTTCCTCTGCAACCTGGAACTTTGTCTAGCGCTCAGAATTAAACAGCCGTGAAGAACAGGTCCTGCTCTCTGATTGACCGCCAGGTGAGCAGATTAACCTCTGTTTCTGCATCGCAGCTCCAGGTGTTTTATTGTGCTAGTAACCGTGGCAACGGGGACGATGCTGCAGGTGTGTCTGCAGTGAAACACGCAGCAGTTTACTTTGCTAATCGCAGCAGTTTGTACTTCACTCGTCTTTTGTTCCTGCCCTCCCTCCCCTCTCTCCCTTCTCTCTTTCTCTCTTTTTTTAATTTTCTCATGGGTCCTCTCCTCGCCTCGCTCGCCCCCCTTCTTTTCTCCGCTTCCCTCCTCTCTCTCTCTGTATGTAAATGAAGGACAGCCTGCTTTCAACACAGTGAGGTGATGATTACAGGCTGCCTTACCTCAGGCGCACACACACGCACACACACACACACCTCCACCCCCATATTATCTCTGTGGTTTGGTGCTGACTCTCACACTCACTCTTCAAAGAGACAACAGAATCAGACGCATACACAGCTGTGAGTGTGTTACTGTGTGCAGTTAAATTTCTTGTCTTTGTTCATTTCCTGTCCTTCCCTCTCGGCGACTCCCCTCCCTCTGTGTTTGTACTCGTCCTAGTTTCAGTCTGCTGAGGAGCCTCAGAGCCAGGCAGCTGCAGAATACCCTCAGCACATCAGGGTCCATCCTGAACCCGGTCTCAGCACAACCTTTGGCTCCCGCTTTCTACCTCATAAGAAAGCAGAAATGAGCCAGCCACACCTTCCCGCTTACATTCCAGTGGAGGAGATTCAGACCGCCGTCTTCCTCCCTCTTTACCTTCAGGCAACATTCCAGAGTAGGAAAAATTTCATGCTGATGCATCAACGGCCTCGCAGAGCATCACATGTTCAGCATCATATAATGCAGAGGCTCGTCACATGATCTGTGGTGCCTGAATCTATGCACTGTGTCTGCAGCACTGACAGGATCCATGCAAGTATTCAGTAAAAGCATCTGAAGTGTAACACAAAGTAAGACGCTGCACAATGCTGTAATACATTAGTGTCTGCAGCCTCTTCCATCCACCTCCAGTTTTTGGCACACTGTATGTTAGGCACATGTAGCCTGATGGCATCATTATGACTGCATTGTGACATGCCACAAAGGGACATCATCCAGCTCTTTTTACACGCCGATGAAGAACAACCAGGACACGAGAACCTCACAGCTGCTTCTGGATTCACATCTATCACAGCATCTCAATCGGGGAACATCTGCAGACCAACTACAGCTGATGTGGACGTGCCAAAAGCTGCAGTTCCTCTAATGACCACATCACAAAGCTGACTCTTAAAGCGAGTCGATCCCTTCAACTCCCATCTTTAAATCCCCAACCTAACAGCAAAAATGAGCCATGTTTGTTTCGGTCTGTGGCTGTTGTACACTTTGATCAGCTGCACTGGATTGTGCACTGTGTTCTAATTCACCCATTAAGGCTAAACTGAGGCTTAAAGTTAGGGCTGGTCTGGTCTGATAGCTGCTCAGCTTCAGTAAAATTCTATTGCTTTATTTGTGCATTAGTACATTTGCATTTTAAGTACACCCTGCTGTTACTATAACACTCCACCAAATCATCCAAATACAGTCACAAATATATGTGCTATGGACAAAACGCTACTATCAAGGTTTCAAAGCAAAATGCAATAATAGAATGATAATACAGCAGTAAGAAAGCAGGAGAGAGCAGGGAGAAGATACGCACTGTCTGCAATATCCTTACGTCATATGGGTCGCCTGCTAATCGGTGGACTCTGGACACCCCCGCAGAATACACTTAGTGGGAAGGAAGCGCTTTAACAGGAAGAGACCCCTAACAGATCGAGGCTCACCCTTAACCATGTGACGTGTTGTTACAACAACAACTTTCTTGTACAGACAGAATTATTTGCTGAAACATTTTATAATAACATGAAAAGTATTCAAATGCTTCAGCTGGTAACAACAGTGTTGTGGTAAAAACACGAGAAGTTTCTTTGTTATGAGGAGAAAGCAGGTCAGAGCTGCTGTGGGACAGAAAACGGGAACAACGGCTGATGAGACTCCTAACAGTGCTGGAGGTCCTGGGGACAGGTACACTACAGGGTACAGACACACAGCAATACTACCTCAAATACTAAAGAATGTGAACCACATACACACAAACACTCATGTCGGGTATTCATATCTTGTGCAGACATCTAATTGATATAGTGTTTTCCCTAGCTACTAACTCTAACCATCAAAACTAAATGCCTAACCCTAACCTTACCCTAAACCTAACTATAACGTTATGGTAACCCGGACACTAGAACCACATTTTGAGTCTCAAAAATGCCTTCAAACTTGTGGGGACCAAGATTTTGGTCCCCATAAGGGCTCTTGGTCTCCACAAGTATGGTAAACTTCACCATTTGGTCCCCACAAAGATATGAATACACACTTACACACACACACTCAGAGGACTACCACTTCTCTATGCATTTCCTTTCCCTTCCTTTGTTTTTCTTTTCCTTCTTTGTCTCTTTCTTCTGCTTCAGGATTATTTTGTTGTGTGTTTGGCTTTGTTATCACACACACACACACACATACACACACACACACATTAAAAAACACTCCCCTGGTGAGCTCATGAATATTTTTTGGTGTTCGAAGAGACGAGGACGGTTTGATATCATCGAGGGTGTGGGACAACTGTGACACACAGACACACTCCGTGACACACACACTCTAAATCCCAGTGGGATTTAGAGTGTGTGTGTTTCTCTGTGTGTCTCTGTGTGCGTGTTATGCATGTTGTCAGCTACTGTCACAAAAAGTCATTTCCCAAAAAGGCATTTTTTATGTCTGCGTGTGAATCATAGAGCTGACTGTACACAGACCTTCATCATCGTCCCCACAGGAAGTCAATTTGTTGCCGTGGTGATGCAGCTCATTGATGTAGAAACATGATGAGATGTTTAAAAACAAACAGCCCATGCTCCGGTGCTATTATTATGGCAGTTACTGTACAGCAGGCTCGTAGCAGGGTTTGAACTCGCAGGTCTTTTAGTGTTTGTTGGTAAATGTTTAGCATTTGAATTTAAATAGTCTGCCTCTGTGTCACTTTTTATTCTGCTGCTGTTCAGTACAACATATACACAAGCTGGTAGAACTAAAAGGAGGCCTCGGAAGCATATTACCAGCCAACAAAAACTTACAGAAGGGCCAACTTTGTCAAACTTCTAAACAATGTTGAGGTTTTATTAAAAGGTAAAATGTAAGGGTGTGTCTGCCAAATGAAAAAGCTTCGATTTAAGTCTAGAAAGTCACTTCTTTATTTCTGCATCGTTCTCAGATGGTTCCTAAAGTTAAACCGTTGAGGCTTTCACTTTGATAGTGACGTCCCACCTGATGTTCTTTAGCTCACTAATCAACAGGAAGCTGTCCAAAGGGGGTAAATGTGAGAAGGTCAATGGTTGAAATTTGGTTGAATTCAAGAGAAGATTACTTTTCACCTTTCACTTCTAAATTCTGACTTACAGGGGACATGTTATTAAAGAACATAATGGGTCAAACTGTTACCTACATATTGTGTCATAGCAACGTGATGCATATCATGTTACTGGGATTAGATTTAATCATATATCTCAATACTTTGTGATACTCTGAGGATTTCTTTCAGGAAATCTGATTGTAAAGAATTTGTCTTATTATAAAGAAAACCTTACTTAATTATACCGTTAGATTTGTGGTCTTTGTATTTGCTTTCATCACAGTTCAGTCAGGAGCACTTTCATCAAAATATAGCTGTTATTCGGTCTGCAGTAATTTGTATTTGGTGGAATGGGTCTGAAAAGCCTGAAAAGGGGGACCTGACATAAATGTGGGTTGCAGAGCGGCTTGCAGAAGTGTGGGAAGGCTGAAGCAGCTTCAATAGCCCACACTGTCTTAGATTTTTCAATTGGATGTGTAGAAGGATATCAGCTGAGCTATCAGGTCACATCGACGGCCACGGAGCCGCTGATCTCCCGTCATTACAGCTAAACTAACGCTGTGCTACAACCCAGGAAGGTAGCAACATTTTCCCTGTAAAAGCTTTGCTTGTTATTTGCTAACAAGTGGCTAAATAAGATAATAAGATAAAACGATGATAAGATGATAAGTTGCCACAGACACTGAACATCAGTAAGCGGAACAAAGGAGCTTAGTGATAATGACCTTACAGTCATGCGACAGTGGTGTAGTTTATTTTTGTCATTAGAGTTTTATTTTGCCGAATGCATTTACACTCAGAATCCACAAAAACAGACTAATTTCTGTAGATCATCTTTCTAAATAAAGTCTCTTAAGTGTCATAAACCTTTATGCCAAGCAGACCTTATTTTTTGTGATAATCCAAAAACCTGAGGGAAAATCCTTGTGTCGAGGAAAACAATGCTAACTACCAGGGTGGCCTATACAAGCAAGCTATTCATGCAGAACTGTTTTGATAGAAGTGTGTCGATAATTTCTCACGGCTAATCGCGTTAGCTTGATGTGGACACAGGACCGAACTGTAGCTCAGACTTTAGTTTTTGTGCAGCAGATGTCTTTGTCTCCGTCTGAACTGTTTTCAGCAGCAGTGGGACTCACTTTGATTCTGGGCCATTGTGTTCTGATCCGATCTGAATGGAGCTAATTCCTCTTTTTTTTTCACAGACAGAAGAATGGTCCATCGGGCTTTAAACTGTAACTGTGTGCTTTCACATAATCATCAGCTCACACTGGGTCTTTTTTGATGATGACGAGGCTGCTGAGCAGCTATTCCTGCCTCTGTGTCTTTAATCTGGATTAAATCCTGTTTGCACTGACAACACATGTAAACACACTCAGAGCCGAACGCTTGACAGCAGGATCAGATCAGAATAAGAAGAATTAGAGATTCTCCTCAGCTTAATCCCAGACACCAGATCAGAATAATATGTGAATAACAGCAGATTAACAGCAGTTCTCCTGCAGGGAAACAACAACCATCTAAAAATATCTGAAACTCGAAGGAATTAAAGGAGTCGTAGCGTTTCTGTGAACAACTGCAGCTCAAGTTTGGAATTCACATTTCTGCTGCACATCACATCTTATTCATAAAAGCAACAGTCCAGCAGTCTGTAAATATCTCTGTTCTGAGTGCTTTTGGAACCCGTAAGAACCTGTGCAGACTGGGTTGCAGGTTATGACTGCTTTTCATTGTGCTTTCAAACCAGAAGCTTTTAGATAGGTGTCAGTGAAGGCCAGCACTGAACACGAGGTGTTTAAAAGGCAAATATTGACACCAAATATTTGATTCAGGCTTTTAGGTACACGGGTACTTTATTGTCATTCAGTGCACTCCCGCCACAGTATGTGAGCACACTGTGAATGGAAATGCTCAAAGTAAATAAAGCAGTAAGATACTAAGTGGCCTGAACATACATTTATTTTAAAATTCTAGTAATTTAAAGATTTTGATATACCTGTTACAGTTTTCTTTCTTTCTGTGCAAGTTAAACTGTTTATGTTTGATTACATTTAAATATTTAGTAGATTGACTCAGACACCTACTGAGTCAATATAATGACTTTACTGCTTATTTCTATTGTGTGGATCTGTTTTTCTCTGTGCTTGTCCATTACTGCTGTAAGATCCAGACTGAGCATGTAGGCAAAGCTGCAGGTCTGCAGGAGCAAATTACAGACGTTAGCTAAAATACTGCATGCTGTCATACAGGTTGTTTGTTTTATCTTCATGGTAGAAACACTCTGAAAACTCTGACACCATGAATACATTAGGTTGCTGGTTTCATCACCGTGTCAGCACTGATAGAAGTGTACTGAGGGATGGCCTTCTTATTGTAGAAGGGAAGCTTTTGAAGTAAAGCTATTTTATTGCCGCTCGTCAAAAGTGAAACATCACTCACCATAAATATTTTAAGAACTAATAAGGCAAAAATGAGATCTAAGTCATGGTCTGTGATGACCCCCAACCCTACGGCTTTGTTGTCAATATATGAGTTTTTTTATTGTTCTCCCATATTGCAGGGAATAAAGCAAATAGTTCTAAGCAACACATCAAGAACTCTTTATTTTAGGGTTAAAACCTAACAGTTGTGTTCCTTCAGGGCAAGCAAGGCGAGGAGTACTAGTTTCTAATTTAGCACTACCAAGTTCGAAAAACAGACATCAATTAAAACCAAAGTAAAGCAATTTCTCTATTTGCATCTAACACAGTGTTCTGTCTTAAAGCTTCTGGCTTGTTTGCATTATACCTTTAAATTTTTTGCCATCTTGTGGCTGCAGTTGGCCACTGTCTCTGGAAGCAGTCTTAACTCTGCTTGACTATGAGCCACTGAAATCTGTATCGTGTCAACAGCTTTTTCTGGTTGTGTTTGTGCATTGCGGATGAACCTAAACTAACTCAGAGTAACTCAAAGATAAAACAAATCCACAGACTTCTGTTCTAAAATATATATATATTTCTTTATTCATCACATCCACCAGGTTACAAATAACTTGGTGGATAAACTGGTTTAGTTGTAGGGTTAAAGGTCAAGGTTAGGCTCCTACTACTCCAACCTAACCCTAACTGTGGGGACATAACAGTTATTCAAAGGTGTAGCACTGGACCTCAGTTGCCCTCTTAAATTTTCTGTCAACTTATTGGGTTTCACAGTGAGCGCCAAACGTTGAGGCCTCAGAAGTCATCTGTGCTGAGTAAAAGCAACAACTGTGCTTGTGCTGTCAATAGATTTTTGTAATCAGATACTTGCATTTTTTCCTGCTGAACATAAATATTTCAAAAAAGTGGCCATGCAGCAAAATGTTAACTGAAGGTGAAAGGTCGCCGCTGCACTGACAGCAGGACAAAAGTAAAAGGGATTGCTCCGTCCAAAGCTCAGAAAGATCAGCAGAGGAGTTTCTTCTTCTGGACCGACAGAATAAATCCACTCGGCCTCAAACACACATCACATAGTTTCTACTGCTCCCTTTCTGCACTGATGTTTGGGGGTCTCTACTTGGTTTTCCACCGCAGCATAAAATCTTTAAATTTGTTCATTTCACAGTTTTCATCTCACACTGTGCTCTGCTGCACTGTACTGTACTCTATTGTACTCTACTGTAATTGTTTCTACTGTATTTGAGTGCAGTCCTCTGCAGCCACAGCAGCAGCAGCCTGTTCTCCTCCACAAACTGAATACTGATCACTGCAAACATTAAATATTAATAACTACAAGACTTTGATACTCAAACTATAACACACACACACACAGATGTGTGTGTGTGTTTGAGGGTAAATGTGTGAACAAGTGCAGGGAGGTGATGGGCGTTAATGATATTGATGCTAATTCCATCACTCTAAGTGCAAGTATGTGTGTTTCTGTGTGTGTTTCTGCATCCGTGTCTGTGTGCGTGGGTATGTGTGTGAATATATTATCGCTCCAGCCTCCTCTCCAATTAGCAGACTATGTAAGTGGTTCTGATCAGCAGGAGATCACATGACAGGATTTACCTACACCTCCTCGGCTCGCGGGTCCATCACAGCTACACTGAGAGGCTGTTAACACACCTCAGTGAGCCAGAGTAACACTTCCAGTCCCTGTCGGCACCCCTGACAGGATGCAGCCTTCAGAACAGAAACGATGAGCACAAATGATGTAAACAAATAATCGTTCTCCGAGGAGTGCCTTTTTATGCAATCGTAATCCTCCACAACATAAGACCATCCTTTAAACTCTACACAGTGTCACTCTCTAGAGAGTGAAGTCCTGTTTTAAGCCCTAATATTAGCATTTGGGTGTTAGAAGCAACCCCTAGCAGCCATGTGAGTACTTGTAAAATGTATAATGTGCACTGGTATCACCACTTCTAAATGAGGTGGTAGAGAGGTAAGAGATGGTTTGGACATGTGCAGAGGAGGGATAGAGGATATATGGGACAAAGAGTGCTGAAGATGGAGCTGCCAGGCAGGAGGAAAAGAGAACTACAGAGATTGTTCATGGACGTAGCGAACAAGGACATGCAGAGGTTGGTGTGACAGGTTTGGGATAAGGTGAGGCAGATGATCCTCTGTGGTGACCCCTAAAGCCAAAAGAAGGTACTCAGCACCCTGGAAACCTAAAAAAGGAAATCTATTAACATGTATTTAACATTGTAAAAGGGGGCATTTCAACCACAATCATGATCTTAATAATGCTTAGCATTAAAGGTTAAAGTTGTTTTTGTACCTAAATTTAACAAAAAATGAAAATGATTCTTAAAATGAGTCCATAATGAAACTCTAGCTCCAGTCTCCCAGTTGATTCATGTTTATGGATGTATGGACACATCACACAGACACCAAAACTTAAACCTTTTCTTCGTTTTTGAATTATTAGTACAATTAACCACACATCAAACCATATTATTTGTCAGATAGTTGTACTGGAAATGCTCCAACAGTCGCCATCTTCCCCCCGTTCAGCGCAAACATTCAGTGAACCAATGGCGCTAAGGTAAAGTCAGCTACAGCTTCCTGTCACTCAAAGTGGCCACTCCCCTTTCTTTAAGCCTTAATAAAAAATTTAATAAAACAATCTCCCTCAGTTCCTTTGAAAGGCAAGCTTAGCCAAAGAGGCCTGAACCATTTTTGTGCCAGACCGTAAACATGTGTTCTCTGCTGTAAATTTGCCCATTTAACACAGGAGTCTGTGGGGATCTAATCAGTTTGAAGTCTCAAGTGGCCGTTAGAGGAACTGCAGTTTTGGGCTCTTCTGTTTCTCAGCCCCCGAGGCTGTTTTGTTGGACTGTCCACCGCTCTGCTGGTTGGGGTCCACCGGGACCAGCCCCTCCATCAGATCTAATTCTGCCCCCCAGGCTATTAGACTCCCTCCTGGACCCAATCCCAGCTGAGGACCAGGTGTTTGCCTTTAGACCAGAATGCTGAAAACAAATATGTCCAGTATCAATGGATTAAATGATAATTGTTTAAGGTAGTCCTACCCCTCTCACAATACGAGCCCAGCTGAGGATCGGGGGTCTTTCTGAGATACAGTGATTTAGTGTTTGGGGTTGACAAAGAAGAGGGAAACAAAGTCATGTTTAAATCTGGTGAAAGTGTCTTATTCTGAACCCTGGACCTGAATTCACCCCAGAGCCTCACCTGGACCCGGGGCATCATCTCAACAAGTCATCTATTCAGCCCCCATAACTGCTGCCGGTAATAATAACTCCTCAGCTGCGGCACTGAGACCCTCTATTAAATCGCACGTTGGTCCAGATTCAGTTGTCATGACAACAAACACAAAGACGAGCAGAAGAAGACAACAGCTGGACGGAGAAATGGTTAAAACGGGAATGAAACAGGAAGTCGACCTCAGAGCGTCGCCGCTGACACCGATAATCCAGTGCGAGCATGAAAGTGACGCATCAGCAGATTCAAACTACCGAGGCGCAAACAGGGGAGAAAAAATGAGGGCTACATTTTCCTGCATCAGGGTGGAGACGTGTAGAGGAGAAAGAGGAGGAGGTGCAGTTATATTAAAACCGAAACCCTGACTGTGTTTTACAGCTGCTGTCTCTGCTGCCTGCCGCCCCTCCCTCTGTAGCTAACAGGCGTGAACCAGCTTCATTATGTGTTTATGAGAGAAGAATTTTTTACAAGATTAAAACAAGGCTTTGAAGGGGTGTGGGAGGCAGAGGGGGGCAGTAAATGACAAAAATACTGTAATAACAGAGAGGAGGAGGAGAAAGAGGAGGGGGGGAGATCTGAACTCTAATAAACATGGGAGGAAAAAGCAAAGGGAGGAGATTCCTTTATTTAGCAATCTGTTTGATTCCCCACAGAAACAAGAAGATCAGGACGAGAGGAGACAACTGGACCTCCATCATCTCCTCCCGCACCGGAGGACGACTGAAGCCTCGTGGAGCACAGATTTCCTCTAACAACCTAATTGAATTTCTGAATGCATGAGTGACTCCAGTGTTGAAGTCACTCGTGCAATATATATATATATATAAAAGAAGGAATATGAAAATAAAATGAAGATAAAACACATTAATGGCTGCAAGTTCACCGCTTTTATGATTTTTATAGTCACATTCTCTCCTTTAACATCTCCATAACCATTACATTAGACCTAGTCTTGTCTGAACTGCTCATTAGATCCGTTTTTATTGCTTTTTTTATGTCACACTGTTCCCCCTCTTCTGTCTGCTCCAATGGCAGCTTTATTTTTAATATATCATCGTTTCAGTTGCTCTTATATAACCCCCGACTGTGGTAGCTGTACTGTTGGGGAGTAGTCAGAGAAATGTAATTAAACCCGTAGTTGAACTACATTTCACTGCATCTTGCTGAGCTTTCAGCTACAATCGCAATCATCCCTCAGGTATTTAGATTACTTTTTTAGCATTTTTGTTGAAGTTAACTATTGAATAAGGAGCACGGAAAGAGAGGAATGTTGTGTTAACTCATTTTACCGGTGCTCCTCTGTTGCCTCACTCCCTTCTCCTTTCATCCTGACCACTGTAAAGGCATGCAATCATTCATCAGTCAGCCGCCACCACAGACTTTAACTTCACCGGAGTCCACGGGGGAAAAGAGCGGGCGTTACCCAGCATTCACACAGCAACAATGCCATACATCTCCTGCATCTCAACCTAAAAAAAGCATCGCCACAAAAGTCACCAACAAGTCCTTTGTTCGTGTGCGAGCAACGAAAGCCGAGAGTAAAACACACTCTGCACTGCAAAGACTGATCTTTTTTTTTTACAAACTAGTTTAGATCACCTTTATCTGAGTAGCTTTAGTTAGTTACGCTAAAGTTCTCCCTCAGGTGGCTTTTATGTAATTTGGTTTCTCCCTGTGCAGAATAAGTGGTAGGTCTGCTTTCACAGAAGTTTCCCCACCAGCAGATATCTGGAACAGGAATTTAAAACATTTTACTTCCTCACACAAAGCAGAGCAGATAGCAGATCGGTGGAAATTCAGGTGGTGATTATGCTTGTGTTGTTTTTTGGCTAATGCACTTCATAACTGAGGTGCTTCCATTGTCTGTGTGAGGTCATCACACAGTTAATTAGTCCTGAACGTGCAGAACTTTTGCACAGACTTTTTAATGATATTCATAATTCACCGCACTCAATGGAATATTCTTCAGATAATTGAATTAAAAATGCTCCAAAAGGCCTTCATATTACAAACACAGTGGATTGGTTGAGTTCAGTCTGTAATTATGAAACTTTAGGCATTAATGCAATCTAAACTCTCTGGGTTATAAAACAGTTGCATCCAAAGCCTAAAAGCCTAAAACCATTTTTGTATCAGGCTGTAAATGTTTATTTCTGCTGTGCAGTTTAACATTAGAGTCTATGGGGAGGGACTTAGTTTTGGAGCCAGCCTCAAGTGGTCATTGGAGGAACTGCAGCTCTTTTTAAGCACTGGCTTCATTTGTGAGCAGAACTCAGGTTAGAGAAGTTCATGAGAAAAGACTGAATTGTTTTCAATGAGACTCAAACACTTTAAAATGAAATTTGTATCAGCAGCCACAGACTCAAAGTTCTGCTTTAAGTAATCGGTAGATGTGCTTCAAACACTGAGTTTCATCAAAAACTGGGTCTTTGCTGCCAGAGCACAGGCGAATGCGCCGACCATCGGCCAGAATCCAGCTGCTTCGGGCTGTTTTTCTCTTTGGTTCATTCATAACAGAAGAAAATGATCAGAGACTGTCAGCGATGAAACAGTAAATGTCTCCGTCACCGTCTGTGCTGCACACATCTGCATCTCTCAGAGTCTCAGAGCAGGAATGCAAAGATGTCAGGTGCCAGACTTCAGCACAAACAGGTAACCACAGAACAAAAGGCCCGTACTGCAGCATCATGTGGACCACAGCACCGATCTGATTGGTTGATCTGTCCCCTTACAGAGAACCGATTCAAGTCATTAACATGTAAACTGGATGCGGTCGCCCACAGAGACGCACGTCGACACATTCAGGCCGACACATCAGATGGTTAGCCTTCCACCAAAGATCAGCTGAACTTCTAGAAAACGTTCAAAAGAAAATTCTGACTGAATGCTCGTTTCCATGCACTGCGGCTGATGGCCGGTCGGGCGAGCAGCAGGTGGAGAAAATTCACCACAGAACCACCGAAGAACCCACGCGGTCGAGGTCATTAAAATGACTCCAATCGCAGCTGAAACAGTGCAAAAGGGAATCAGAAAACATGGCAGAAACAGGCTGTTTCTGTTGGCTTAAAATGACACTAACAGAATCAGGATTTCCCTTCATGATTATCATGGTTTTGGCATTATTGCAGCTATAAAAAAAAAAGCAATAAAGCTGTCAGTCAAATTCAGATTATATTACTATACTATCTGTGGCAAGATAATTAAACTCATAGAACAGGTGCACGGAGGTAATGAGAGTCTGTAAACTAAGTCTAAAGTGTACAAAAAGAACAAATATTTATAATATTTTCATACGTGCATAACTAACACGACCTTTCGGTTGTCATGCCACCGCTAGTCAAAGATTCATCCTAGAACGTGCCCTCGTCCAAGCAACAGCTGGCTGTGTCACCTGACAGCAGCCAACAAATTTGTTATTTACAGAGACGACATCCGTTAAACTGTATGTCGAGAGCAAAGAAATCCAAACTCAGCATTCAGTCGTTCAAACATGTGCTTCAGCTCGAAACTACTCTGGACAAAGAACATAAACGTAACCTGCCAGCTCGCTGGCACAAAGACCGTGCGTTGTTCAAAGCCACAGATGTGCAAACAGTGGAACTAATTCCAGTGCACTCCCTATTAAAGGCTGGTGTCTGCCTCCATCCAGGCTGCTCCATCACCTGAACCACATACAGTCTGTCAGTGCAGAAGTTAAATTGTCCTCAACCTGCCAATTCTCTAGCACACATTCCCCATCACACCTGAATGCACCAGTGTGAGAATAACACAGGTAAATGAGTGCAACACGACCTGCACACTCCATCCCAGCAGCTCCCAGCATTTTTATACTATGAACATGCATTAGAGGTGGGCTGCGTCCCACTGCATGCTACGTGTGAGAAGAGGGATCTCCACAAGGTTAATGTGTGAAAATGGCTCAAGTTAAATTCTTTTTGCAAACCTGGATGATTTACTGACAAACGGCAGCTCTGCATGTTGTTTGTGCAGCAATGTGAGTGCATGTAACAAGTGCTTCAGTTTCACCACCTTTAGATGGGACAGAATTAATCGCTAACCCTGTGGTTTCCTCTGGCGTGCTGAAAATAGTCCTTGTATCACACCTCATGCTTTGTTTGTTTTTCCACTTAATCAGTCATACAAAAATCCAAGTAGAGCTTTATATAAATACACGTCACCTTTATTTTTGCAGGAGCTATGACCCCCTCTCACCAAAAACATCAAATTCACTTTATCTTCACTTCGTGTTATTAACCTAATTGTTTGCACACAACTTGCAGCGTCTTCACTTCCCAGTTTAAACACCACCGCTCTAATCCAAACCTAGCCCCGTGACATATTCTCAGAAATAAAGCTTTCAAACAGCTTTCAAGCTTTCAAAAGCTTTTAACCTTTTAAAGGGCTGCCTGATGTTTTCCTAACCTGATCAAGAGGACACGGATGAAGACCGAGCTTTAAAAAAAACTGTCCCAAACCAGATTTGAACCCAAGTCTCCTGAAACTTGGGATGTTTCCTCCTCTATGACCTGATTCACTAGTGAGACTTTATATTCTTGGAAATGGTTGGATACTTCAGGCGCGTTTACGTGGACACAAAGCGGTCAGGTTCGTGACAGGTGCTTAGAACATTGGAGTGAGATGATCAAACCACAGAGCATGTTACATACCGAGAAATGTCACTCTGTTAACACAGGAAGCCCAAATACTTCAGATATGACACATTTCTGATGCTGCAGGAAATTTTTCTGCAACGGCAGCATCACACCTTCAGAGCACTCGACTGTGTTTCCTGGCGGAGCTCAAAGTTTCCTCAGTGACTCACTGAAATGTCCTGATGGTTCAGCCTCTGTCTGAACTGACAGACGAGGCAAACGCTGCAGACAGTCGTGCATGCGTGTTGCAGACGGCAGAGAAAACCGAACTCCGGCGAGTTCGCTTCAACATCTGCAAACAATCTGCAGATTATTTTCCCATTTAATCAATTAATTGTTGCTGCTTCCAGTCTGAATCTCCAGCTGTGACGCATTCAGCCACCATGAAAACTCATTAAGGGCATTAAAACGCTGCACTTCATTCAAAGAGCGCGTTTAATATTTATCCCATCACACTGCTCTCAGTTATTGCTGTGCAAACTAATAGTTTACAAACAATAACTACAATGAGATAATAAAATATAAAGATTTATTAAACTAAACTGCAGTTTAAATGTGATTTCACTGTAGAGCTATTAAAATCTGCCCCTCCAGCTACTTTATTACTGACGCATCAATAATAATGAAATATATAAACACAGGAGGGTTTCACACAGCATAACACACACACATGAAAAGAAGGATTGTACATTCACTGATCAGAATTCATTAAACTTTATTCATGAGATAAAAAGATAAAAATGAGTTTTTTAAACACCCAAATCAGGCGACATCATCAAAACTTAATTAGCTTTAATTAATTATTCTGCCAAACTCTGCAACCTTTCGCCTCAAAAATCACACCCAAGCAAAGAACGTGACAAGACCGATCAGACAATATGGTTAATTATTCTTTGATTCATTGCTTCTGCTGTTTTTGCCACACAGGGCGGGGCTGTTATTGTCTAATGAGCCCATAAAGCTGGTTAACTGACCTTCATTTGTAAAGATGTTAAAGGATCCTTTGAGAAACAGACAGTTTTATTCAGTTATTAACTCGAGGTTTTATTGTCCGGCTCTGTGTGTCTCTCTCGGGGCCCTGCAGGTCCACGTCACGAGCTGGTTCAGTTTAATTAAAGCGCTTCATAAGACGGTACGAGAAGCTTTGCTGTTGTTCAGCAGGTTTGGAGCAGCGTTCACGTCCCCGTGCGTCCTGTACTGTGCGGTGTTCACACATAGAGGGGCGAGTGTGACATAATTCTGCCTGTCAGGAGTGGATAGCTTGCATGTTTTTGTTTTGATCTTGTTTTTACCCACAAATGTGTTTCACTTTTACTCACTGCTGAGAATCAGACACAAACTTTCTGAGGCTTTGGAAAGCACCGCTGGCTTACATTTGGACACTCCTCACTGAGAGGGACGATGCTCGCAAGATGCCACGGGTGTTGGTTGCTTTTTGGTTTTTCTGCCCTCACTATTTAAAAAATATATATGTTATGACCGGCAGCCCAAACGCAGCCGTCAGAACTAAAACTTAAAAGTTGCTGCAGCTTTCAATGCTTGGGCTAAAATATAACCCTTCGCAGCATTTGTCATGTAGGTTAAACGATGACAGCCACCAAGAGCGTTTAACGTGATGCTTTAGAAGTGTCCACATGTGATGAGCTGTGAGTGACGGGCCTGTTTCACTCAATCTAAACTGCTTTGAGAAGTGGCAGGGGCTTTGAAACAACAGCAGTGTTTGACGCTGTGTGAATCAGACTGAGCTGACTGTTCATAGACGTCCAGTTTCAGGTAAAACTGACTGCGTTTAAATCCTGTGACACTTGTACTAACAGGTTGGGGCGGGTCCATTTTTGACTGGGATGGTTCTGCTTGCTTTGAAATGCTGCTTCATCCTGAATTTGATGTTTTACTTGTAATTTACTGTAAAATATTTTGTTCTGAATAAAGATTTCCAGGGTTTTACTGCACAGTGTTGTACTTTTGCAGCAATGCTGCATTTTTGCCCTGTGATCGACCGGTGACCTGTCCAGGGTGAACCCCACCTCTCGCTTAATGTCAGCTGCAAAAGGCTGCAGCCCCCCTGCCTCTCTCCAAAGGATAAAGCAGGCAGAGCTAACAGATGGGTGAATGGATGGATAGATGGAGACCCGCCGCACTTCTTCTACAGTGTACATTGTCAAGCAGCTTTCAAAGGAAACAACACAACTCAGACACAATAATGAAGGGTTAAGTTACCGATCACTGCACACGGGGGACACTTTTCATTTCAAACTGCAGGATCTACTGTTTCTATTTTATTTCACTGTCGGTGAGTTTTTATCTGTTTCACGTCAAACATTTTTGTCCCAAATGAGACTTCAGACACAGAACATGACCATGAGTCTCTGCTGCAAAGAAGCACACAGATTTCAGCATTACATGGACTCGTGCATCCTCGGGTTGGCACATTTTTAAGTGGAGGGGAGGGTTTTCGTGGGAAATTCTTCCACATCTTAATTGAATAAAGCCCTCAAACAGCGGCAGCTTTGTCACAGAGCTTGACACAGCGGCTGCGACCTTTATGCGCACAGCGCTGAATAAACTGCCAGCAGCAGGAGGAAGACACAAAAAGATGTTTACAGGGAGATGCTTCACGTTTGTAGCTTCTTTTCTTTCTTGTTTGACATGTCTGAAGTTCATCACTCTGAACACTTTACTGAAGCCGTGACTGCACTACCACGGAATAAAACCAGCGTGAAAACAGAATTCAACAGTCAGCGACACATTTCAGAGCAAAAGAAACACAGCTGCGGGAAACTTCTGCGCACAGCGAGAGAAAGCGACGGTCAGAGTCCACGGCTCTGTGCCACTGATCTGATTCCTGCTCCACTAATTAAATAACGGCGCAATTAAGGAGAGTCAGCTGTCAATCAAAGCCTCCTCTACGAGCGAGAGGAGCGCACAGCGAGGACGGAGTGAGAGAGGGGGAGAGAAACGGGCACTTACTTCTTTCAGGAAACAGTCCGTTTTTCTTTCATTCCTCCAGAAAATTAAAATTAAAGAGGCGACAAGAACTGAAAGAGCCTGAACACCGGGCGAGAGAGAGGGGGAGAGAGGGAGGACGCAGGACTACCAACAGACAGATGGAGAGAGAGAGGGGATGACAGGAGAGAGAGAGAGGGAGGGAGGGAGAGCAGCCGGCTAGATGGCTGTAATCCCATTATTGTGAACGACACATTGTTCTGAGAGAGAGAGAGCGAGAGACGTTCACAGGAAGCAGGGAGAGAGAGAGCGGGGAAGAGAGAGAGAGAGACCCACTGGGAATAAAAGGGGCGGGGCTTATCGGCCACACTTCTAGGTGGTGTCTGAGGGGGCGTGGTCTTATATTAATATTTAATAGGTAGGTTGAAGCGTGAAGTTAGAGAAAGAGAGGGCGAGAGGTAGTAAATCAGAGTGTCGCCACACCCCTGCAACTGTGTGAGCTGCTGTGGGCTGAAGGAGTCCAACCATGAATCCAGCCCCAACATACTGCAGCACCACCTGCAAACTTCTGTTATTATTACACGATCAGACCAGGCGCTTCCACATATTCAACAAGCATGTGAGTTTATGAGAATGAAAAATAATTGCTACACCTGAAAGGAAACCGACCAGCAAAGCTCAACGTTTCTCACACAAACAAGAGTTCTGAGTATTTTTAAAGTGGTTTAAGTTTTATTTGCACGCGGTTATCGAGACGGCTGTGGCTCGTGTGGTTAAGCTACTCCGGCTACCCCGGTCCACATGTTGAAGTATCCTCGGGTAAGATACCAAACCCTGAGATGTCCCCAGTGCATCTATTGGGGTGTGTGCATGGATGAAAAAGTGTTCAGGCATGGAGTTGTGCGATTGGGAGAATGAGACGTGTAGTAGGAAGCACTTTGAGTGCTCACGTTGAGTAGAAAGGCACTGATCCATCTTTGTGAGGGTGCCTTTGCACTGCAGGAAAGTTGGACTGTTAAATAGCAGCAAATCAACACAACAGTTGGCCTCAAAGCGCTTTATACTGTAAGGTAAAGACCCCACAGTAGCACACATGACAACTCCTTTACGGAAGCGTTAACACGGGGGTCTATGGGGGTTTAATTGGTTTTAGAAACAGCCTCAAGTGGTCATTGGAGGAACTGCAGCTTCTTTTTTCCACTTCCGTGTTGGTTTCCTTTTCAGCCTGGAGGTCTGCTGCTCTCTAACCGACCCTTTTAGACTTTATGCTTCCACTGCTGTGCAGTAGGATCCATCAGATCGAACTGATGATGAAATGATTTTGCAACAGCTTTGTGATGCAGTTGCATCATTGCTGTTTGTTGCATCCACCTAAATGATGAGTTTTATGTTGTCGATAGTCAAGTGGAAGAGGAGACGAATGCTACCGCTAATACATTTGGTGCTTCTTGTCATCGTTTTCTCCAAGTCGACCTCCACCCAGCAGTTTTCTGTGCCCAGAGAAGTACCTACCCCAGAGTAGGCTGTTTGTTCTGCCCCGAAAATAGCAGTAAAAGAGGCTCTTCAAAGGCAGTTCCTGCTGTTGGAACCGGAACAAACAGCCACCAGTATATGCAGTGGGAAATTATTACATTATACTTGTTTAGTCAAAACTTTGTGTTAGTTTAAATGAAGTGAAAATGCAAACAGAGCAGGACTGGGGAGAATCTGCTGCTAAATCAATTCGGACTAATCTCAACCAAACCCAGTGGAATCACACACTTTATATAAATAAGTGTTCCAGATATTTGACTGATTATTGATGAGCTTCTCCTGGTCTGTTTTTTTTAGTTCACGTTTTCTCATGAACTGCTTTAATTGAACAGAAGCGACTTTTTCTCGCATGAAAGCCGAGCAGCTGCTATCTGAAGTGCATCGTGAATCTTCAGACATCTATCTCTGTTCACTTTGATGCTGAAGAAAACTTAAATACTAAAAGGTTCTCAGGCAGAGTCAGAACTTTCTGTGGGTTTCTCGTGGTTTATTTTGGATAGAGATCAGACACAATGACATCCTCAGGAAGTGGAAGTAACACAGAATCTAAACATGCTGTGTGCGCGCCTCAATGTGAGGTATACGTTCTCATTTCTAACACTAATGCCTGCCTCGCACCAAACTTTTCAAGCACTTTTAGTGTCTCAGACAAATTTCCATCGTGGCATTAAAATCCTGACAGTTTTGTGGAAGCTCATTTTGATGGTTAGGTGTAGAGTGAGCATAAAAAAGTCTTTTTCTTTTCTTGAATGACTGATAAATTCAGATTTCTCTAATATTAATGTACATTTTTCCGACTTGGCCTTCTCTCTGACTAAAAACCGACACATTATCTTTAGACATGACAATTTCCCAGACCATAGCAAGTCTTTTCAAAGTCTTGTAGAGTGTGGTAGGTATAAGATAAACTTCCTGTTCTGCTTACATATAACCTGCAGTTCTCTGATTGAGGATGTTGGCCTCATGTTTCGCTGACAGTCTGAAAACTGCCTTTTCACAACTGGAAACAAATCAAAACCAATTTACCTGCAGGATTACAGGATACAGCTGCCAAAATCTGACAACGCTGGAGCCACTTCCTGTCAAAGCAGGCATCCGGACGTTATCTGTCCGTGTTATAGATGTTATGAGATATTTGAGTCATAATTAACAGGCTCGGGGCTCAGATTTCGCGTGCTTGGGGAACGCCGCCTTCTTCAGTAAAACCTCCTCTGCAGCGAAATGAAGCGTCTCACAGAGAAAGCAGAGTCCCTCTGAGGACGTCTCTCTGAGGATGTCCCACAGCCGACGCGTCTCTTTGATTCTCCTCCATCAGCTGCTGCTGTGGGCGGCCCAGCAATCCCACTGCGAGCCACAGTGCATGATGGGAACCAGCTGCTTAGTCTCCTACATGTTCTCACAGTCTTCAAATTGCAGCAGGTGCTCGTCATTTCCCTGCTCCGGACCGAGGTCGGTCTTATTCATGTCTTTTTGATGTTGTTTGCTCTTCTTTGCTCTTCCTTTGTCAGGTTTTTTGTCCCACACAGAAATGAAATCCAGCAGCAGAGCAACGAGCAGACTCACGTTATCAGATTGGCTCGGGCTCGACACTAAACGTCTCTGCTAAGGTGAGTGAAAGTTTCTGTTTTCTGTCGCCTGATTGGTTCACAGCTGACAGGTCACAGCAGGTGAGAATCCCAAAGTGTTCAGGTCGTCATGGTAACCACCGACTGTTTAATGTGATGTGAAGACAGCGTGAAGACTTGGTGCGTGCGCGAGTGTGTGTGTGTCTGTTATCGCCGTCATCTTATCTGTGACACACACTCTGCTGGTAAAACATGTGTGTGACCTCAAGTTACTCAGTGTGTGTGTGTGTGTGTGAGACGATATACTCATGCATTCATTCATGTGTGTGTGTGTGTGTGTGTGTGTGTGTGTGTGTGTGTGTGTGTGTGTTAGAGCTCAGCTGGGAGTGTTTGTCCACCTCTCATCAGGAGCCCTCATGTAATATTAATCACACACGCATACTTAGGGTCACACGCACTACTGAACACACACACACCGATCACATCAATCAAACACACAAAGAGAAACACACACAGCCGTACCCCAGGATTAGCTACTATCTATCTTTGTGGGGACATTTTGTTCAGGCCTCACTCTGGGACGGGCCTCAAAGGGCCGCTCAGGGTTCAGATCCGTGGAGCAGAAGCAGGTTTACGCTCAGGGTTACAAAAGCGTCACACTTTCCGCACTCGTGGGCTAAATTAAGTCATCGGGCTTTTGTGCGGTTGTCTGCAAACTTCACATTGTCGCTGTTGTTGTGTAGACTTGTCTGCATTGCCGCCACCCAACTCTGCATATAAGTAACGCGTTCTCCAAGCAGACCAGAAAGTGCATATAATAAGAGCAACCACCCGTCCGTTGTGCCTGCAGCTGTCCGTGTGTGCATCCGCAACCCAGTATAATCCGGGCCCGAGTGTCCCAGGAGTGCAGTGTGTGCCTGAGGGTCCTCGCAAAGATAGGAGAACGGCCGTGTGTGTGGCCAGCTGGTGCAGCAGCGTCCATGATGTGATTTTATATTTCTGCATTAACGTCTCAAACAAACACTCGTTATTTAAAGGCCATTTAAAATCCGTCCACTCGACAATTTACTGCCAGTCACACAAAGGAAATAAAACATGCGACCAATTATAGCCTGCTCTCTTTTTCTAAATAATCCACTGCAGGACTGTGTCCTCACTGAGCCACACACTCATGTTCTCAGCTTTTCCATTAGTTTCAGCAGCTGTTCAACAAACAACAACAGACCACATACCTCCACCAAGGCTGGAAAGTCTCTCTACACCCTCGATTCAGAATCATATTTGGGTTAGTAGTAGATATTTCATCTCAAAGGATGAAAGGAGGGATAAAAAAATATTAAATTTTTCCTTCAAGATTCCTGCTTCTGGATCCCGGTCTGAAACAACTCTAAAAGTTCATGATGTTGGGCCGAGCTCTGGATACCATCCACCCACACACAACTTCTTGAGCAATCTTGCTAATAAACTGGACAAATAAAAAATAAATTGAGCCAATCACAGTGGAGATAACACCCATGGGAACAAAACAAACTTGAAACTTGCTAACTTGAAATTCAAAACTTTGCTACTTTCTGCTGCTTGCTCGTGCATCCTAAAACATCTGATGTAGACATGAAGAAAAGTGAATAGATTCTTGAAGTACAGTGAGACTAAAGTCAGAGTTTTCAATATTTCATAAAGGGATCTTTACACCTGGCCTACTGTGGTTCCATGTAGATGCTCAATCATCCAGGCAAGGAAATCCCAAAAAGTTGATTCTGTTCATCTGGACAGAGAAACGTTTCGTCACTCGTCCGAGTGACGTCTTCAGTCTCAGCTGACTGCAGGTTTCCCCAATCTTTTAAACAGTACATTTTCACAATAACTGAAACTAGCACCACTGAGGGAACAATGGACTGTGAGGTCAGGTTTTTGATCACTAATATGCAAATTGCCATGACCATTGATCAATGGCCATGAGTACCATTCACAGTGTGTTGGGGAATGGCTGCAATCACAGCATTGTAAGATGGTGAAAGAGGTCCTCTTAGGCTCCCTCCTTGATTCAGAGATGGTCTTTCCCTTTTCACGTAAATGGCCTCCTTGACTCCGCGCCCATCCAGAAAGTGCACATCTTCATCATTGAAAGTGTCCACTGGCCCGTAGGTATGTTTCTGCCACTGAAAACGGTTCATCCAGATGAACAGAATCAACTTTTTGGGATTTCCTTGCCTAGATAGATTGCAAATATGTTCGCAATCTGTCTGCATTTATTTGCAAGTTTTCATCAATCTGTCTGATTGTTTGGAGTCAGGTTGCCTCCCACCAACCAATCTGCAGAATCAACGTGTTAGTGCAAGTGCTCGCCCAGGTCTTGGGCATGTTGCACACTCCTGTTTATAAACCAGGCGGTCGCCACAACTAATTGCGAAAACGTCAGTGCAGTCACCACTGATTTTTCATAGTCACGAGGAGGCTGCAGCCTGTTTTTCCCTCAGGATTCCCTCAGGAGTTTGCATGCATGCAGGTCAGAATGGGGGGAAAAAATAAAAAGAGCATAAATATATGTCATGTTTAGTGTTGATTTGCAGCTGTTATTACAGCTAAAAGCAGCTAAATGCACTTCTTGTGAGCATGTTTAAATATTTCTAGTTTTAGAAAATATTTCTACAATTTTAGAGCTTTGTTAACTGCTGGGAATCAGTCTGCAGGCACTCAAAGGGCCTTCATGCAGTTTCTCGTTAGACATGATCGGCATCACTGAATCCAATGAATAATAGAAAAAATATATTCATATATGAATTTACAGAGGTAACTATTTTCTGCCAGCATCCTGCTATCTCGTCTTTTCTCTGCACCAGTGTAGATATTTGCTGTGCAAAGAGTCAATTGATGCATCAAAAGCCCTCTTTTATGTGAGCCTGAGGAAGAAAGCCTGGGGTAACAAAGAAAGTTGATAACCGCTGATGTGATACCCATTATCTCTGATTGGAGTTTTAGGTTTTGTATAGGCAGCCAACACAAAAGAAGGCTGGCTATGTCAAACTTCACAGCGCAGCCCTCCTCGAGACTTCGGCATGAGATAAGATATGATATTTCGGGGTGCGTGTGTTTTTTTCCCAGGTAAGGCTTTGCAGTAGAAACAAAAGATGAAGGACGAGTGAAGAGGCTTTAAAGGGGGCGGAGGATGGGTCGAGGAGGAGCGGGAGGAGGGGAGAGGTACGTGATGAAGGGGGAGGTGGGGGTGAGAGAAGGGGGCAGGTTTAGAGAGCGTGAAAAGCAGCTTGTACAGAGACGAACCAACCAGGCGGAGTAATGAATGAGGGGGGAGGGGAGGAGGAGGTGAAAGGTGACACGCAGTAATTGGGGGGAAATGTGTGTGTGCGATGCAGCGAGGCGACGTGTCCCAGATAAAAATCAAAAAATCTAATTCAGCTTTATTTATCTTCGGGGTCGTTTCGTTTAACAATCAGTGAAATAAATTAGGTTAACGCAAACTAACACATGACGGGAAATACATCTGTGTTTATAGATATGGATACAGATATAGCTGTATGAGAGACAGGAGACGGAAATGAAAAATATGTTCTTATGACACAGCTGAATGTGGAATTTAATTTTGGGTGAATTTATGGCCGTAGAAATGTTTCTTTTATTAAAGTCATCTGTCTGAATTTTCCTGTCTGTAATCTGCAGAAACTCATTTCAACAGCAAGGCAGCTGAAACCTGATCACGCAAAAGTTTGATTAATCACGCGATTGACTACCCTACGAGAGGGAGAGAGACACAGGAACACAGAGAGAGAGGCGCCCTGGTAACAATGGCTCTTCTGTTGCAGTAACTCTCTCTGATGATCTTTGGGTCACTGATCCTGAATCTGCAGATTCTCTGTACCAACTAATTAGATCACTGCATCCTCCATCTATCACTGAACTCCCAGCGACTGTAATAAGCCGTTTTCACACGTGAACTTCGGCGTCGGAACAATCAGGTCAGGACTTATTCCACAGTTGTCGTTTCTAATGTGCAGCGCGCAGCAGGAAATAGTCCGCTTCCGACTCGTTCTCGTTTCTAATCCGTTTGGTTTAGGCGAGGGCGCAGAGGCAGCACACACGACGCCCACTCACTCGCTGTGAATTAACTGAACAATTAGCTGCGGTACTCTCACATGGGCACAATCAAGCATCACATGGACTTTGTAGCAGGGAGCTGGCAGGTTAGAGACTGTTTAACGTCCAACTCGTTCTCACGTGCAGCTCCGTCAGTTGAGAAAGGTTCAAGGCTTCAGGTGTGAAATGCAATACAGACACAATAAGCAGCAGAATATCACACAAAGGCAACTCTACGGGGCAAGCGTTTAGTCTCAGTGATGTTCAAGAATGATGACATCATCAGGAGCCATGTGGCAGCTGCCTGTGAGGTCACCGGTGAGGACATCCGGACTTATCAGAAGACAGAGATTAGAGCCGCACCAACCTGTTGAGGCAACCTGCTGCTGTGATGTAGAAACTGAGCTGTGAGGAAGAGGAACCTTCTTCATCAGGAGGACGTTCTGGAGGAACACAAAGATGTACATCAGCACAGATGTGAAGTGCATTAATCCCAACTTTTCTTCTAACGGCCGGGAGTGACCTCTCTGGCTTCAAATCAGATCAGTTTGTATGGAAGTCTATGGGAAAATGACTCACCTGATTTATAAGCTCTGCAAACACAATTCTGCGTTTATGGACTCAGCCTTTACTTTAAAGTCTTATTGAATACAACATGATGCTAATTTTTTAAAGTTTTGGCCCTGTGTGGAGTAAAACAGGTGATAAAACAGTAGAAACTAGTGCTGTCAGCGTTAATCTCTTTAAAATGACGTTAATGCCATTACTGCATTAACGCCCCAAATCTCAGTTATCAAGTTAGCGTGGATCGCTCCATGAGTGGGATTGGACGGCACTAACGCGTTAACAAGCTAACTGCCCTGACGCGTTGACACCGTGCAGCCCGACGGATGGAACGATCGCACTAGAAGAAACATATAAACAGGTGTTAAACAGTCTGAAAATTGAACTCAGTTCCTTAAACTTGTATTATTTTATGACCAGCAGGGGGCGACTCCTCTGGTTGAAAGAAGACTTCCAGTTGTATAGAAGGGAAACTGCTCCTGGGCTCCCGCGCTCTTTGGCCTCAGTAAAATTGACTTTATGGGCGCAAGTGTCACATAATACTAGATAAAACACAAAGTTCATTTTTGAAAACTATGGTCCTACTAGGGTCAGAGAGAGGGATAAACAAGCAGGCAGCTTTCTTTCATAAAAAAAGGATTTGAGGCTTTCAGAAAGCAGTTGGTGACGTCACAGTGGCTGCATCCATCTTTCATATACAGTCTATGAGTATCCGTCTCTGTTAGTGAAATGAAGTTTCATTCAACTTGAGGCAGAAGGCTTTTTTTCTCTTGGTCAACATGTTGACAAACTCTCACATCCAGCAGGTTTATCTGACCCCCGGGGTTCAGGTGTTAATCAATAACAATTGTCAGCACCGCAGATGAATTATTGATCGGCTCCCTGATAAATCAATGGTTTCGGCATTATTTTCATGTGTAATCACAGACATTTCCCCGTCCGCAGTCTGAGATGTCAGAGCTGTCATCGGGGCAAAGCAGACAGCGGCTGCGGGCCCCTGAGGGTCTAAAGTCCCTAAAGGTTTCTGTCATCATTCGAGCTAGGAAACCATGGAAACAGGCGTGTTCACCCTGTCAAAGTGTCTCCTGCATCTCCTGGCCGTGTGCCCACAGTCTCGTGTTTTGGGTGGATTACTCCTTTATTGGCTCTTCATCAGCCATCTGCCTTCAAGGCCAACTGTGAGGTCAAGCAATGAATCACTTCCTGTTTGCCTGCCGGAGCCTATAATGAGTTAATGAGCTACGTGGAGTGTACAGCTAATCAATCACCGCAGCTATTGATTGATGATCTATAGACCGAGCTGCTCCTGCTCATCTGTCCTCGTCAATACAGCCGCTTCTCGCTTATTAACCTGCACACACCCGAGATCTGACATCAGCACATTTAAAGAGGACTTGGGCTAAAGTGCACTGAGAACTTCTCTTTGAGACTGGATGCTTCACCAGTTTAATCCAAACTGGGAAAAGGGAGATTCTCTGACAGCTGCTCACCAATACTTGCCCTCTAAGTGAATCATAAGTGTGAGTGTCATAAGTATTTTGGCATCTTCAGCTGAGGTTAATATCTACATGTGTGTGAACAGGCCGAGGAAAAACCTCCCACCTCCAACCCTTCGCAGTCAATTTAAGACTGACTTTAAAAACTGAACCTGTCCTTTAATGAACACAGCCTGCGGCTCCGCCCCCTGTTAATCAAACACAGTCATCAGGTCACAAACGCTGAAGCACTAAAGCAGCTTCGGTCTGTCGCTGTCAGGCGTTTTAAAAAGAATGAAGGACGACCGACAGCGCAGAGCCAGCTGAGGCATTCGGTGACCTTGAAGACAAAAACCAGGGATTACGACCCCTCCGTGTGTTTGTGTTGTCATTGTCTCTTTTTGAGGATCAGTGTCCTCGCTGCTGATAAATCCAGCCTTCACTCCCTCTTACAGCAATAAAATCTGATCTTAAGAGTCCGTTTGTTTCAGATTTTAACAACAGGAAGCGTACATGAAGTTAATTTTTTGGAGAGTTCATGTCTTATTCATGTTTTCGCGTTTTTCTTTGAAGATGTTCGTCCTTAAGCTGAGCTGAAGTCAGAGACAGATGTTCTATTTTAAGACTCAGCAGCTTGTAAAGTCACGCTTTAAGGATTACTGTCGACAATGTGAGGAATTTTCTTTGTTTTGTGATATAAACTCCTGAACGGAGGCGACTTTAAAGACAAATAATCCAGCCTGGAGGATCATTAACTTTTATTTCACACAGTTTATTGTTCATACGAGGCTCCATATCGAGCCTTTTTGTTGGCTGTTTGTTTGGATTGCAATTTTTCTTTTTCGTGCACACACTTTCATACTTAATGCTCTTTTATGCTAATTTTTATACTTCAAGGAAACTTACATTTCTGTTTTGTTTTTTGCAGAATACTAAAGTCTCCATTATATTCAGCAGCTCGTCTCTGTCTGTCAGTTGTTTGCTGCATGTGGCTTTTTATAGACGTTTCTCCATAAAACACCGCCAAGAGTGAGGCAGAGCTGTACAGTTGTAGCTGGACAGCTGAACAAAGGGATGACTCGCTGTAAAGAGCAGAGCTGCAGAATCAGCTCATAATTGTCTGCAGCTTTGCTACTATAACAATTAAATCTGTTTTCACACTGTCATTAAATACAGTGGGATAATAAACACAGTTTATAGTCTGTTTAATTAAAAGTGGTGCAATTAAAGCTGAAATATCTCTCTGAAAGGCAACATTACGTATTTGTTGTGAATGTGGATTTTGCAGTTCAGGCAGGCTAAAGAGGTTTTCAGATCATGTCTCTGGGTTCTAATAGTAAACCAAAAACAGGAGCTGAAAGAGGCTAAAAGAGCAGAAGATGCCGACTGATGGCGTTTCAGGTTCTACACGAGGTCGGCGTCTTACTCTGCACATGTGACTGGTTTACAGTCGGCCTGGTAGCGATATCAAACAGCACCAGCGTCAGAGGAAGTGATCCCGTAGTGAGGTCAGAAGGTCTCCGACAAACACAGAGGCTATTCACTCATGCATGCATTCATCCGTCAGAGTAAAATATCAGCTCTTTCGTCACTCGGCCCAGTGTTCACATTCAGCCCAGTGTTCAGCAGCAGGAAGTTTACGGAAGTCAAAATCCAGGGTTTTCCCTGCCACTTAAACAGTTTTATACAGCCCCAAAGTCAAACGAGCCAGAACACACATGGAGACTGGTATATACTGGGTTATATGGTGGGGAGCTACACAACAACCTGTTCAGTAATGTTTAATAATGGAGGGTTTCCCAGGTTGTTGCTGTGGTAGCCTCAGATTCGCCCGCTAACTCCGGTAAAGGGTTTTATTTTCACAAAAGAAAGAAGAAGCTCGACCGTCACACATGCTGAGCTCCAAACAACAATCTGAAAATGCCACAGAAACCAGAGGAAAGCATTATGTTATTCATTAACCACTGACACGTCCTCCAACCTGATGCACCACATTGGTGTTTTATTACTCTCAGGGGATCCGCTGCAGCAAACCAGCAAGAGGTAAACCGTTAAAACCAGTAATTAACTCTTCCTTATGTGACAGTGCTGTGGTAAATGGATGGTTTGGGGCTAAAAAAATAACCTGCTGCAGTTTAGAGAACAGATCCATTCTGGGTAGAAATAAACACTCTGTTGAGGTTAGCAGACCTGTTTCATCATGGTTAGAGTAACAACAATGTGGTGAAAGGGAAACTAATTTTAAAAAACTTAAAGTATAGCTGGGTGTCATCTCCATGAAAACAGAAAGATCTGAGGCTTTCTACAAATAGGAACCAAAGAATTCATACAAGGAAGGAAACTGGACCTAGTAAAGATCCTTGCGGTGCTCCTCACCACCACAGGTGATCCAGACGAAGACACCTTGTTACTCACTAACAGAGGCTGATCTGTTGATGCTGGAAATCCACTGAATAAAAACTTGATGAACTTAAAGCGGACTCTTATCTGTCAGGAGTTTTTCCGAGGAGCCGATAAGGTGAAGTCTTTCTTTGAACAGATGACGGTGTGTCAAAATAAACCCATCTATCCTCCTCCCTCACTGCTTCATGGCCCTGGAGTATACAGATGGGCTCCACATGAACTCCAGGGTGCACTAATTGATAAAGAAAAATAGCGTCGGTTGTAAGAAGCTGCCGAGCAGGCAGAAACAGCCCGTCCAGCTGAAGCTCCACCGTGATATTGATCATTATTGAACAGCACATCATCACAGTAGGAGACCTGCTAAATCGGTGGGTATAGATGCATTTTTATAGCTTCGGGTTGACTTTACAAATGTTGCTGCTAAAATCCTCATCTGATCAAAGGGTTGTTGTCTATTTCCTGCTAATGCAGAAAGTTACATCTGCAAGCACTACTCAGGGCCGAAACGACCCATCCAGGTAAAGTATGTCATTGCACCAGATTTGTTTGTTCCTGCTCACTTTGCACTTCAGTCCAATCAGCCAATCATTGTCCTTAGATATAGATACGTGTGTGTGTGTGTGTGTGTGTGTGTGTGTGTGTGTGTGTGTGTGTGTGTAACATTTGAAGAACAGTGGTCAGCAGTTCCTACCATCCCTGTTGTGCTCTTTGTGTCTGATTTCTCTCTTTTTAAAATTAATTTTATGCCCGAGTTCTTTCTTTTCACTGGCTGCCTCTATGTCCATGACGGCTGCCTGGATTTTTAAAAAGTGGATTTTGAATTTCCACTTTACCTGCCGTGTCTTACATTTTACTTCTCTCGTCTTCCCTGTGGTTGTTCTCCTGTATGCATTTATGTTTCCTGCTGATCAGGTGTAGCTGAATTAAAGCATAAGGACACATTTCTCTCTATATATATATTCTATAATAATTATAATGAAACGCGATACCCGTCTCCATGAGGTCAGCAGATATGCTTCATTACGACTCCCAGACTTCTTCTTTTATGTCTAATATGAAGGCAGTGGCTGAGCAATACTCAGAAAAACTCTGACAATGCAGCTGTCACATTTTCAACTTGTGATGCTTGAAAATTGTCACCTCGCTCTGACCACTATCACCTCTGAGAAAACCACAAGGGCTCATTACTGTGAAAATCACACATTTCTACAAAATCTCTGCCTTTCAGAAACTGACAAACATCCTCGTTCACACCTCTAAACTTTCAAGCAAGCGGAGGAGAAGAGAGCAGCTGATGAGAAACCTCATCCTGGATGAGAGGACCGACCCTGGCTCTTCACCAGAACCAGACTTTCATTCTGCGTCGGTGCCTTTGGTTTATTTAGATCTTCCACTGTTCTGTGATTTTTATTCTAGTGTTTAATCTCTTCGTTTTATCTTCTTATCTTTTATCTCCCTGCGTCTCTGTTTTCGAATCCTCCTGCGTTTCTTGTATCTTGTCTCGAAGCCTCGCGCGTTTCATGTGCAGCCCTCTGTAGCAGACAGCAGATCTGAGATAAAGCAGCAGCGTGTCTGTAAACTGTCGGATCTTTCATCAGGCAGTTTGGGTCAGAGTCCTCCTGCTCACACACTTCTCTAAATAAACTGGACAAACCGGTTCAACAGTTTATAAGACTCCGTGCTGAAGGTTTCTCAGGTTTGGATTAAACTTGCAGATGTGGAGCTCATCTCATTAACAAGAGGGGGTGGTTGAGATGTTGTAAGTCGTGTAACTCTGCAGGGAAATGAGGAGCCAGACCCAGAGAATGTTAGGAAGGGGCGCCGCGGGAGCCCCGACCCTGACTGACTGACAGTGTTTCTGAGCGTTGCATCATCAGCTAACGGAGACTCATCTGCAAATATTTTCATAACTAACAGCTCAGATGTGCTTTAATGTGGGAACAACAGGCTGCAGGCTCGTCACTGACACGCTGGTATTCTGTGACAAAGGTGCCTCTGTAGAGCTGAGAAGCAGCTGTGAGCACATTTTGAGGAAAATGCAATTCAACCGTGACCACAATGTCTAACCGCTTATTACTGATGTGTGGTTAATCAGCATGCAAACATTGAACCTTACACACACATATCAGACCATGCTTGAACACTTCTTCTAGCTACACATGCGTGTAACTGCATTTTCATCACTTTTACTTGTCACTACATTTTTGGATCTGTAAACTTCTTCAGTGAGTCTCGGTTTCACATTAGGTCAAATTTAGCTGTTTCCTTTCTGTTTTCATTTCCGCCAGTGACTAATTCACCAAAGACTTGACACCAAAGATCTATGAAAGTGGATGGCGTGCATGCACTATTTAACAAACGTCACAAAAACAATGAACACTTCTGCCTTTGAGCGTACGCAGCTCCACTTGACCTCCTCCTGTTTATCCTCCATCCACCCGGACCTCCTGCAGAAGACTCTGGTGCAGCTAAAAAATATTAATCAATTAAAGAGAGGGAAACTTGATGCACTGATATGAGAGCTTAAAGCGAGAAACATTTCCGTGCTTGAAAGTGCTCTGTGTGTGTGTCTGTACATGTTTACATATTTATGTGGGGACCAACAACCCTTATGGGGACAAAACCCCGCCCCCTGCAAGTTTGAAGGTGCTTTTGAGGCTCAAAATGTGGTTTTAGGGTCAAGGTTACAGTTACGTTATGGTTAAGCATTAATTTTTGATGGCAAGGGTTAGGGAAAGCATTATGTCAATTAGATGTCCCCACAAAGACATGAAAACACGATTGTGTGTGTTTGGCTCGATATGCCTACTCTTGCCCATCATGTAAAATTGTAAGCATCCTCTGCTTCATTTCCCGCACTCTGGTGAATGTTTGTGCACCACTTTGTGCGTTGTCTGCATGAGTTTTTTGTTAAATGTTCACATCAATGATGAATTAATTCATTTTAATTAAAACAACTCCTCCTCCTTTGCTCTTCTCGCTCCTCGATAGTTATCAGGCTGACTGCCTGCGCAGGGCTCCAGATGAGAGGAGGAGATTCTGTGCCACTGCTGATTGAGATCACAACACTGTGCATGTGTGTGTGCGTGGCAGGGATAAATACGTTTGCATCAAACAACTCAGAAGCTGTGCGACTTCAAAATAAAATTCTTTTTCTCTTTTTCTTTATTTAACCTTGTGCACGTGTCCTCGACCACGAACGGCAGCAGTAAGTTGGTGTTTTCAGTGGAGGACGAAAGATTTGGACCCACTTCCTGTGAGGCAAGAGTTCAAACCACCAAACCAAACTAATGCAGTGGTGCTGCCACTGCATTAGTTTACTCACAAATTCATATTTACGAACACTCGTGCTACATATAGAGGGGAAAGTAAGCAAGAATATTCTTCTAGAAATGTAACTATCCATTCAGGAATCTAAATTATTGCTAAAATATTACTTTAAATAAAAGCTTGTTTCAGAGTTTGATATCTTGTTGTTCTTCTTACAGGTTCAAATTTGTTTTGTTTTGCAGGATTACACAAAACGAGGCAGAATTTCATGAAAATTTGGAGATGTAGCACATGGCTGAAGACATAATCCATAAAATCTGTGTGCAGAGCTACATTTCTTTCACTAAAACTGTGAAATAGGGCACCTGCTGTGGAAGCGAGTGCTCCTCTACTTTCTGCTGCTTCTATCTGATCTGCGAAACTGAACCAAACTCGGCATTCAATTTTTATTTTTGGTGCACAAAAAAAATTAAACCGAAGCTTCCAAATAGGCCACCAGTCCTTTAAATCCCCATTAAACCTGCCCCTGAAACACACACACACACACACGCAGTCAGTAGATTAGGCAGCCTGCCTTCAAACACTAATCTGTGGAGTTAATCTGATGGTTGTAACTCTGCAAACTGAGACATTATAGAACTATAATCTGCATATATGGAACACACACACACATGCGCGCACACACACATAGAGTCAGCCTTGTATGCAACATCTTTTTGATGCAGGTTTTTTGCACAGAAGTCTCTGTTTCAGGTTGGAAACTCATGAAAGGTCAGTTTCAAGCTGTGTTTACGCCGTGTGTTGTCATGTGATCCATACCTGCACTCTCACACCTTCACCTTCCACTACAGCGTCATTCTGCTCTTTGTTTACATGTTACACAGCAGCCTAAAGCAAATGTGGTTGTAAATACGTACGGCAACAATCTAAACTCCAAACATGAAACACACCTGCGATGCCGCCACACGTGCACCACTACTCTCACTTATTCATTACTGCCTTTGTTACATTCACGTGCTGCTTATGTCGTCTGCAGCTCTGAATGTGTGCACTCAAACTGAAGGAATGATTTAATGTCCTGGTGTGTGTGTGTGTGTGTGTGTGTGTGTGTGTGTGTGTGTGTGTGTGTGTGTGTTTCTAAGTTGGGGGTGTAACAGATGCTGGTGAATGAAGACAGCTGCACTCCAAGATACCAATTATACACACACACACACACACACACACACATACAGACTGTATAATCTTCAGTGTGAGGCAGTGACACCACATTATTTCAGTCTGTAATCTGAACACTGATAGAGGCCATTAAAAGGAACAGTCCAACATTTAAATGAAGAGTACAACGGCATGTAAAGTACGGGTGTAACGTATAAAAATCCAATATTTAAAATATAATTTTGAGCCCAACATTTAGAGGAACAGCACACATTAAGTGTAATATTTACCAGGACAGCCTGGTAGGGCTGTCCTGGTAAAGAGGGTCGATAGTGTGTGTCAGAAGGCAGTCAAGTAAGGAGGATCTGGCGGACCAATCCCTGACTGAATACCTGGAGACCCAGGACACGCTGGAGAGATTACATCTCTTGGCTGGCCTGGGAACACCTCGATGTTCTCCCGAGGAGGAGGTGGAGGAAAGGGAAGTCTGGGTTTGAGCTGCTGCCCCCACGACCCAATCCCAGGTAGGAAGGAAGGATGGATGGATTAAAAAAAACTGGCATTCAATGCAACAGCCCATCTACCCAAGGTAGAGCATGAGGGCCCAAAGTTCCCCTAACACACTTTAAAGTACAGGAGACTTTCATCCATCACAGAAGACAGCAAAACTGCATCTCAGCTAAAAGGTGAGACAAATATAGTCAGAGAAAAAACTTCTGAGACACTCAGAGGCTCAAACTACGTGATGTTAAAATAAATAGCAGCACAAGTCCTGAAAACGCTTCTGTAACATGGCAAACAGAACAATCCAAGGTTGACTAGAGAGTCAAACTGGGAATCAGCAGCTGTTAAATAACAAGAACCACATAGAAACAGATCAATGAATCAATACCTCCAGTGGATGGATGAGTCAATCCAACCACTGAGATCAGTTTGTTTTTATTACAAGACAATTTTTGGATGTTTTTTTTCTGAATATCAAAATCAAATAGTCTTAAAAAAAAATGGAGGATACTATAATCCGCACATGTGACATTTCCTTGAATGTATGATTTTGTGCTGTTTTGATAAAATATTGCCTCAGACAGACAGAATGATACAGACAGATGGACAGAAAGAGCCAAGAATAGAGGGGAAAAGGAAGGAAGAGCAGCACAAGGGGAGGAAATGGAAACACAGAGACAGTAAAAACAGCTCATTGTACCACAGAACAGGAACTTCCTCCTTCATTAAACACAGCAGGATACAGTCACAGTAAGCACACACACACACACACACACACAAAGTAACACAAACACACGGTGTGTATCCTGACAGTATCAGAGTGAAGCAGTGTCTCATTGGGACAAACTATCCTGTTAGTCACCGTCTCATGAAGCTCGCTCTGTCCCTCTAAATATACAATGTAACAACCGAGTGCATCATTACAGGCTGATCCAGGGTCAGCGAGGTCTTTCAAACAGTCACTGTGATAACAGACTCGTGGCGAATCAGCTCCAACCTTCAAACTCAAAGACTAATCACAGAGCTGAGACAATCGAGTCGTTGTTGGACGCCTTGACGTTTAGAGTAAAATCATTTCATGGTTTGTTATCGCTGCTTTAAATATAGCTTATAGTTCTAACATTTCCGCTGCCTCGCCCCAGTAACTTTACACAGCGATAAGACTGTAAACACCGCGTGCTGTCAATAAAGCTTTTCCAAAGAGCTCATTTTTTCGTCCTGTCATTTTGTTCCCCTTTGTTCACAGACTTTGTTTAAATAAAGGCTCCCTGTTGAAGCCTGACTGTTCATTAACACTGTTCACCCCGAGTCTTTCAATAAAGTTCATTTAAATTCACATCCTTTTGTTCAGGCGGTCTTTGTCTGCAGAGCTCATTTAAATAAAGAGACAGTGTCAAAGCCTGGAGTTTCAATAAAAACTATTCAGCGTGCTGCTGTGAAGATCCTGTTTTCAGTAAAGTTCACTTCATCAGTCCCGAATATGCTGGAACACCCAGCAGGCCGCGAGGTTCCTCGAGTCGTGTCCAGAGACGGTTTGACACACAGAGATGTTCAACGACAACAAAAACAGCTCTCTCTGTATAGCAGGCCCGATTAAAGCCCTGAGGGGCCCCGAACTCCCAGGGGGTCCCTGATTAAAGTGCCAGGGGGCTACAGGGACCACCATTATTCAGTCGCCAGAAAACGTTTGCAAACCCTTTAAAATTACCGTAATTTTAAATGTGGTCTGATCTTCATTTAAGTTATAATCACAGACAAGCACAATCGGACTGTAAACTGTCAACAACAGATATTCTAAATTCAGTTACACGATGCAGTTTAATGACAAGAAAATAAATCTAACAGTTCTGACAGCTGTTTGTCTCCAAAGCTGCAGAGCTGCTGGATACGTAGAGATGTGGATCTTTTATAAGACGTGTTTCTGTAGAAATATTTTGTAAAACTTTTCATTTTTTTGCTTTAAGGACATTTCAGGGATTTGAGGGGGCATTTTAAAATTCCATTATCCACAAAACTACCTGAACTAGGTCCTTGAAATGTTTTAGGGTAAATATCTGGTACCGTGTTTCGATGAATATGGACACTCTGGAGTGGATGATGGATGCTTGAATTCTGTAAAATATTTGGATGTCCGACCACAGACAGCAGATTTGGAGGCCTGTAGAAACCACAGGTTTGCAGCAAAGCGACTGATGTTTTATTTACAGCTTCTCAGATTCGAAGCCCTCAATATTCTTTGGCCCAATCAGGTGAATGGTTTCACAGATATTACAGCTTGAATGTGAAGGGACTTCAGCGTGATATTCCCCGGACAGGACACCATGCACCAAATCCAAATGAACTTTTTTAGACAGAGTGAGTTTCTGTTATTATTTCTATTTGTGATCATGCTCTCTCTCAGTTTCATAATATCAGTTGTTGGAAATGTTTATATCTATGTATGGCAGCCAAATATTTCATATTTTCTAAAAATTTGCTTGTTTTTCCTCTCTCATGCCTGGTTTTCTTTCTTCAAACCAAATCTATTTTTAAATTTTTTGTTTTTAATTTTTTTAAATATGATGACTTGAAATCCCTCCTAAAACATTTTTGAGACATTTTACATGCTTTATTGTATTTTTTTTAACTTTTTAAGTAACTTTACTTAAAGGTAATGTACTTTCTATTCTTACTTTATTTTGTTTTGTACTTCATTGAGTTCCTTTTGTGTGTGTATTTTTCCTTAATGAGCTATTTACCTTTGTTATAATGTGTGTGTGTGGTTTTTTTTATTGTGTTGTACTGCTTTATTTATGCCATTTTGTTGTGGGTTATGTTTTGAACTTTTTTTGGGGGGGGGGGGGGGGGGCATACTTATTAACAAAAGGAAAACCATTTTTTGGCTTATAAAAGTCCACAAAATAATAAAATGTACTAAAGTAAAATCATGTAGCAGGGGATGACACGACTATTTATACACATGAGGGCTAATCAAGAAACAGCCACAAGCCACAGGTGAGGGTAGACATGCAGGTGTGAACAATCGATGACAATGAGACATATGAGACGAGGAAGATGGGAAACACCGGGGAAGACAGCTGCAACAAATCAGGATAAACGAGACAAGGGAAGTAAAACTCAATATGAAGCACGCAAGATATGATAAAAAATAAAACAGGAACTAAAACACACACATACTGAGACCCAGACTGAAGTTTGATTTACACTTCTGCAGGTAATCTAAGCCTTAACTTACGACACAACCAGAAATCCCTCTTAACCATGAAAATTGTTCCAGCATGTAATTACATTTCTCAGGAGGTGCACGTTGGGTTACGTGTGAGGTTATGATGTAGGTTTAAAAGGCGTTTCGGGTCATGTAAGCATAATTTCCTGCTGAAGTATAATTCACGACACGGGAAGCCACAGAAAAAGAAAAGAAACAGAGAAACCCAGAGGAGAGCAGTTAAATATCTAAATGGTAAATGGACTGATACTTATATAGCGCTTTTTCTCCCAGAGTACTCAAAGCGCTCTATACAACATGCCACATTCATCCATCCAAACACATCCATTCTCACCAGCACTTTCTCTAAACTGAGTGCTTTCTAACTACATTCACACTCCGATGGATGCATCAGAGAGCAACTTGGGGTTAGTATCTTGCCCAAGGATACTTGACATTGCAGACTGGAGGAGCCAGGGATCAAACCACCAACCTTCCAATCAGTAGGTGGCCTGCTCTACCTCCTGAGGTCTAAGGAGCTTGGAAAGAAAAGCGTCTTTTTCCAAGCTCCTTAGCCTACGAAGACCTGGATGACTGAGAACCTTCACAGACATATCTATTCAATTCAATTCAATTCAATTTTATTTATATAGCACCAAATCACAACAAAAGTCGCCTCAAGGTGCTTCATAGATACAGAGAAAAACCCAACAGTCATATGAGCCCCTATGAGCAGCACTTTGGCGACAGTGGGAAAGAAAAACTCCCTTTTAACAGGAAGAAACCTCCAGCAGAACCAGGCTCAGGGAGGGGCGGGGCCATCTGCTGCGACCGGTTGGGGTGAGAGAAGGAAGACAGGATGAAAGACATGCTGTGGAAGAGAGACAGAGGTTAATAACAGATATGATTCAATGCAGAGAGGTCTATTAATACATAGTGAGTGAGAAAGGTGACTGGAAAGGAAAAACTCAATGCATCATGGGAATCCCCGGCAGCCTACGTCTATTGCAGCATAACTAAGGGAGGATTCAGGGTCTACGTCCTGAGCTACAGCCACCCCATGGCTTGCAGCCATACCACCCTGAGCACGCCCAATTTCGTCTGATCTCGGGAGCTAAGCACAGTTGGGCTTGGTAAATATTTATAAATATCTAAATATTATTGATGGTTTGATGAATCCCCATGAACATGTTGAATCTTTCCGTCCAATTGAGTCACAAAAAGGAAGTTCATGCGATGTATGAAGTATCAATCGCAGAATGCCCTCATCAGGTCCTGTGTTATATATATATATATTATATCCTCTCTGAGTTTGATTTAAAACTTGTGTTATTATTGGGAGATATGTCACAACGCCCCTTTTGCGGGACACGGGGCTCGGGGGTCCAAGGTCAGCTATAACATCACTAATTTACTCTACATATAGTATTAATATCAAGAAAACATATGAAACAATGTGAAATACTCTTATATTTACACACTATGCACATACTATACCCAACAGAGGTAAGCAGAAGTTAAACACTGATCGAGACGACTCCTTTTTCACACACGCGCAGACAAAAACTGACAATAAAGACAACAAAGAACCAAAGAGTGAACAATAATAAAGAATTCCAGCTCAAACCCCGGGAACACCCAGTTTTCATGACAGTGTGGGCGTTTTTTTCTACATTTTAACACAAGTTTTGACCAGTTTTGACAGCCCCACGCTAAACTAATAGCGCAACAACAGCTACACTTTTATATCATTTGAACACATTGTGTCATCTGTGCAGTGCAGGCTGCAAAAAACAAGCAAGCCTCTGTGCTAACGGCTTCTTCAAAGGCTACTTGGAGTCAGGTGTTTTAAGTTAAGGAGTGAGTGAATTGTGCAACGCTGCTTTATTCAGAGGTGAGCCGGTCTATAAATAAAGGCATTCAAAGACTGCCTATTAGGAAAGATTGACTGGTATGAACTTTCACAGGGCGTCAGAGGAACCATTACAGAGATGCACACAGATATAAAAGACTACAAAAGCTTTTCTAAAGACCACAGTCCTCATCAGTCCACAACCAGACAAACCACTGACAAAAGGAAGAGATTCAGGACTGCTGCTACTCCTTCCTAAGAGTGAAAGTCCTACAAATACTACACAAAGAGCATAACAAGTCATTCTGAAAGAGATGAAAAGAGCTCAAGGTTAAGAGGAACACACCTGCAGAAATCTCCTCAGCTCGCTCAAATCTTTGTTCTTGCGTCTCTCTGGATGACATTTGTGAGGCTGGAGAGCATCCTCGGACACACACACGCTGTTTTGTCACTGATGTTTGTGTCACAGCTCAAGTTTGTGTTGACTCTTACTGTATATGTATATCACAAATCAGACGGCTGGTTCTGGGTGACTGGTTCTTTGCTTACTGGTTCTGGCTTCACTTCAACATCAAAGAGAATATTTTATCACAGCCAATTATAAACACACACACACACACACACACGCTCGTGTTGGTATTCCTATCATTCTGAGGTCCCTCACTGCTCGCCGTCAGCCATACTCCTCATCACCATGGTAACCCCGACCGTCTCCATGGAAACTCGCCTGACTTTAACCACAGAGCGAGTTTCTTCCTGTCTGTGCAGGAATCCTGAAACTGAACCCTGCGTAATTCTGGTCCCGGTCCGGATCCTGGTCCTCACCCAAAGCCGCAAGTCTGAACTTTAAACTGGCTCCAGTGACATGAAGAGTGATGTGACTCCTCTCTCAGCTGTCAGGCTGCAGTCAACACCATGGACGTGTGAAAGCTGTCACAGGGAGGCAAGAGAGAGAGTGAAACATCCCAACAGGTTCGCTTTTAGGTGGAAGTGTGGCTGCCGTCCACTGGGACCCACTAAACGGGAGGAAACACTCCCATTAATGCTCAGTTTTATTCCAAACACCTCTGGACTGTCAGTGAGCTGATACCGGGGAGGCTGAAATGCTTATTACAACAGCAAATTCAGTCCTGCGAGTGATTCATATTGTAGCAGCTGTAACCGGATTTCTTTCATATAGTTTTTGCCTTAAGGCCTTCGTTGTGAAAGACTGAATATTTTTTTAGCATGCTTATAAAACAGAAGTCTAGATTTTACAGTTTTTTGAAAAGTTCCCCTGAGCAGAAGCAGTTTGGGTGTAAAACAACTTCCTCGCTCAGACCTGATTGTGTCTGCTGCTTGCCAGGAAAAGCTCCTGCACTGGAAAATTTCACTGGCTCTTTCTCACTTTTGCTTCAGTTTCAGCAAATTAAGTTTCAGCTCTAATTTACTTTCTTTGTTTATTATAAAACATGTCGCAAAATGAAACCCGAGTGCTTCTGTAAGCGAGTCTTACTGCTCTGTAATCATGCTGAAAAGCCTCCAGCTGCTTACTTTTGGCAGTTATTTTGAAGTATTATAAATCATTTTTAATTTCAAGAGACACAGGGACATAAAAGCTGCATGAATACAATAATCAATTAAATCTGATACTTAAAAAGTTAGCTGACTTTGCCCCAATAAAAGCTTCATCCTCCACCTGCTCTGCTCATGAATAGTCGTTTATGGGGCTTCTTATCTTTTCATAAAGACAACGATGAGGTGAGGCATAACTGGCTGACTGTGGCTGCTGTTCATACTGGTGTGCCGTGAGTCTGTGGTGTTTATACAGCTGACCACGAGAAGCATCGAGAGCCAGTAACTGCAGTGTTTGTGCACCTCACTGCAAAACCAATGAGTGAATGAATGAATCTCACTCATCCAAAAAGAAAACTGCATCCACCCGAATGAAGCTGTGTTATGAGGATGTTATAATTCTTGTTCCTGGCAGTTTGTGTGCCAGGGCCAAATCTGTGCACAACAATTTTTTCTGTCTGTGCTGCTGAAAAGCAGTACCCACTCAAAACTGACTGGCAGAGTGCTGGAAAGCAGTCGAGGAAGGAACAGCTCTCCTTTCCTACTTCACTGTCAGCATAGACTGTATATAAAAGATGGGCGTACTCCTGTCATGCAAATTTTAAAAAGCTAAAAATGGCGTCAGTGAAGACACTTAGATTGAGGATTTGAGAACTGTACCATGCAAACCAGTGGGTGATGTCACCGTGGCTACACCCATCCTTTATAATAAGCAAAGCCTTTAATTGGCAGTGATGGTACATGTAATTGGTACATTGCTGCTACCTGCAACTCTGGAGACTGTGAGGTGAAACCTGCTCACAACCTTTTCATATAGCACATTTTACAGGACACAAATAAACAAGTTTGTTAAGTAATATGTAAGTTTCCAAAGTGCTTGAGTAATTTTAATAACTGCATAACTTCAGGTATTTCACTGGAACGGAGACAAATTAATCGGCAAGTAATTTAAAGTACTGCATAAGTCATTTTAAGTAGTGTATATCTTTATGTATTTTACAGGAAAGAAGGAAAAATTACACTGCAAGTAATTTCAAGTACTGCGTTTCTGGTAGTTTTGCAGAAAAATAGATAATCTTTCCCATCTTACACTGTGAATATCCTGGTTTTCTGTCTTGCTTTTTTCCATCTTTACTTATTGTTCATTATGCTGATGTGCAGAATAGATGTTTTGTTTCTCAACTATCCTGTATTTTTACCAATATAAATGTGCTGTTCTACTTTACCAGGTTACAAGAAAAAAATCACTAGCATCAACATTTGCATGTCTATGCCATCTTATAATGAACTTCTTTTCCCCCCATCACTTAATTGTTCAAACACAACTTTCAAAAGTAGTGTGCAGGATAGGTGTGCCGACCTTGCTGTAAAATACCTGGACCAGGTTAAGTCACTCCATAGTAAGGCCACACCCCAAACAGTGTACTTTAATTTTGTAAGATGGGGAAATATTATTTGTTTTTCTACAAAATTTCCAGGAAATTATGTGGTTCTTACTTATGTAGTACCTAAAATTACTTAATATTTGTGTCACCTTTACTGTAAAACATCTGAAGTCTACACAATATTACTTACACCTTATTTAAAATTAGGTAATAATATAAATTTGGTTATGTAAAAACCTCCCTTGTTCGCCCTCATTCTAGTGTGTATACTTTTAATCTGTAGATAAATATAAATACATTGTCATTTCAAATAAAATACATGATATTATAGAATATGGGAGAATTAATTAATCAGAGGTCATATTGTAAATGGTTTATTAGACCATCTGCTATAAAAACAAGAAATCACTTTTTATGTCCTTATTTTGTTATTTATTTAAAAATTTACAAACTGAAATCATGTTTTTATGGCAAGATTTAACCGACACACCAGATGTCTCTGAAAAGTCAGAAATGAATCAATCAAAACAATCAACCACTAAAACTATTTTTTTTCTGTTCAGGAATCCAAGTAAATAACTCTAATTTGGACTCCTAAACAACAAATTCACTATTTTCTTCTGCTTTTTAAGCAAATTTGAAAATCATTGCATATTAACGATATGCAACTTCTCAGCCAAGCTTGCTCGCGTCAGCTGGTAAGTTAGCATTAGCATTCCACCCTTAGATTTGGCCTGTTTTGCTCAGAGAAACCAGGGAACTGCACATAAACAGTCTATGATGGAAACACTACAGGTGCATTTGTTGATAAGCTAAAGATCAGTTTGTCAGTGTAACTGCTGAGTGGCTGAACTTTCACAGCATAGAGGACACTTGAAACACTAACCAAAGGAATTTCCACAAACAGCTGAACACTGCAGCATGTCTGCAGCTCCACCACGTGCAGCAGAACCGTCAGTCAAAATGAGTGCATTAGTGCATCTGCACTAAAGCAGATCTCTAACATATGGCACCTCACAGATGTTTTATGGAAATTTGCAGGTAAACAGCAAGAAGGGTTTTTATTTTTTGTTGTTGCTGTTCATTTCTGTATAAAATGTCTAAATATAAACGGCGATGTTTACATGTGGTGATTGTTTAATTTGTCAATGTGCACGTCCTCCCGAACGCTCGCTGCTGAGAACAGAGTCGGCAAAGATTCGGCTCAAGTTTCCAGGAAATTAGCTGAAAATATGTGACTGTAAACTGAAGTGTTACAGTGAGAAGGCAGAAAGTGACTCCACCATCCTGTCTGTCTGACAGGCAGCGAGACAGCTGGTTAGCACTGTGTGTGTGTGTGTGTGTGTGTGTGTGTGTGTGTGTGTGTGTGTGTGTGTGTGTGTGTGTGCGTGCTCCACAGGGAGCGATTGAGAGAAACCAGCTTCTTTATGGATTATTAATATCACCTCCAGCTACACACACAGTTAGTGTGTGTGTGATTTCACACACACACACATACGGGGGAGGATGGGAGGGTGGGTGGGGGAGGGTTGGGTGAGTTTGAGGAATAGGATGGGGGGGGGGGGGGGGGCTCAGCAGTTGGTGCGATCAAGGACACTTCATTCATACTCCACTCTACGGTGCATGCGTGTGTGTGTGTATAATCGGTGTGGAGGCCCCACCCTAATCTGGGATCAACAATAGACCCCCAAACACCCACCCAGAACCCCCCTTTACTCGTCTTTGTGAGTTCTTGTTTGTTTCAACTCGTCCTCCGGTCACCCTCCAACCCCCAAACACCACAATGCACCCCGCCCTCCTCTTCCTCCGTCTTATCAGGTCTGTCAGTTCAGGTTCAAGCCGCCACAAAAAACATCAAACACACCTGCTACAGCAGACTGCACACGGCCCACTTATGAACCATTTCAGAATGCTAAAGTCTGCTATGGTTCACTGCAGAAGTAACTATTTTTAATTTCTGGCTTATCCAAAGATTCTCTGCAGGATTAATCGATTGAGAACTTCAATAAAACATCAAAAACCGGTAAAAACATGAATCCGTGGGAACATCCTTCTATGTCTTTTATACGTCTAAAACTTCTGCAGTTTTGCTCAGTAAGTCACTTAATAAGAACTTAATTAACTGAGTTATTTTACATTAGCAGGCTTTTGTCCAAATGTAGAACAAGCTGTAACCAAATTTCATGAAAATCTCAAAAACATGAATTAAAGCGTGTTTTCTTCCACCATCTTTGTGTGAATTTGACTTCATTGGTTCTCACAGCAGGTGGAGATTATCCTCAGTCTGTCCATTAAATGACTTCAGAAGCAGACTGCAGTCTAAGCCAGAGAATCTCTAATATAACCAGTAACTCGCACTCTCTCAGATTTCTTAGAGGGCACACATGAGATAATCCTGAAGGAAAAGCCGTGAAGTCCAGAAAATGAAGTGAAAAATCTTCATCATGTTTTTGATAAAAGAGTTGGACACAATAGTTCAGATTTTGATTGCAGTAAAATACCTTCAGGTGAGTTTTAGGGACGTCACAGCAAGGGAACATTGGTGCCCTCACAAGTTATCGCCCAAAATACTAGTTGGTTAAAGGAATCACTCATAAGTCAGCAGTGTAAAACACTAGTAAACCCTCATTAGGATGCATTCCCATACAGCTGTGCCTGTCTGTGCTGGTAAGCTATAAACACCCACAGTAGCAAGCTAAGATGACATTTGGATGAACAAGCTCTGCATTAAAAAATGAGTGATTTTATCTCCGCTGTGTCAGAGTAAACCGGCACGAAACCACAGGAATACCGTGACAGCTGACCACGTTCTGCAGTGGACTGCCTTGTTTATCAAAACTTTAACAGATATATTGTTAAAAATGCTCGCTCTGACTGTGCCAGCTGACAGACACCAACACCAATTTGTCTAGCAGCAGGTGAGTGCGTTTTCCCTGTAGGCCTTTACAGACACAGCACCAACATAAGGATGCTCTTCTTTAACTACAGCTTGGTGTTAATACAGTCACACAGGAGAAGCTGTTCGGCACGCTCCGCTCCCTCATCAGCTGCCTCCAGACTCTCCAACTGGGCGAGTGCACATCCTCCACCCTGAGCGCTGGGATCCCTCCATGGTTGTGTGATGAGCCCCCACTTTCATGCACTCTTCACGCATGGCTGCTAGCCCAGCCACACTTCAAACCTATTGTTAGGTTTGCGGGTGATATGACAGCCTTCAGGCTCATCAGACTGCAATGAAGCTGCATTTACGGAGGAGAATCAGAACCTGAAAACACACAGTGTTCAACAATAACCTGGTTCTGAAACACCACAAAGACCAAGGAGGTCTTTGAAGAGAACCCCCACCTTTGGGCTCCTGGGAATCCCCATTAAAGAGGACCTCTGCCTGTCTGACAGGATGTCTGCAGTGCTGGGGAAAGATGTGCCTTCATTAGAGCCTTACTGGGAGGGCCAATATATTGGTCCGTTTTAGCCATATATTGGCCTGTATATTTAATAAATGAAAATCTAAAACAGTAAAGAAGAGATGGGAGAAACTCCCATCGATGATATAAAATGATGACATCACACAGTTTGTTCAACAGAAGGCAACAGCACAACAACTAGTAGATCCAAGCAGTCCATGACTTAATGTGATCATTCATATTTTGTTTAGTCACATGACCAACTCGCTACCCTGGCGGGCCAAACATTACTCCATCATGAGGGCAGATAGTGGACAGTCGGAGTACTATTGGTTTTTTTTCACCTGTCTCAAGGCAAGATTACCTGGATCAGCGGTCCTCAACCTTTTTTGCGCTACAGACCGGTTTATGTCCGACAATATTTTCACAGACTGGCCTTTAAGGAGTCGCGGGTAAATACAACAAAATAAAACCAGTACAGTACCAAAAAAAAGAAGATTTATTCATAACACACGGGAAAAGACCCAGGGAAACCGAGTAAATGATAAAAACGATTAAAAAAATAACAATAAAATCCCTGAAAACCATAAATTTCACACCTGAGCCTCAACTATCGCGGCCCGGTACCAAACAACTCATGGACCGGTACCGGTCTGTGGCCCGGGGGTTGGGGACCGCTGACTTGGATCATCTATCCACACATCCATCAATCGAAAACTAAGATGTGAAGAGAAACTACACATTTTGGGGACTTGTTCCAAAACCAGTGGTTTTATTTAAATTTCTGAAAGTGGTGATGTGTCCCCCAGAGCTTCAGCTCAGTGTCATCTACGTGTATCTTTGCTCACCTCACACCACTGCAAGGATGAAAGCTTTCAAAGTACAGACAGCTACATGCATTTTCTTTGTGGATGGGTAGGTAAGACGGCCGTGTGGGAGATGAAGAACACGAACTTGTGTGTGGTTACGACAAACATAAGTGCTACATAGCTAGCTTAAATGAACTACCACACTTGTGTTTTGCTGACTTGGACAGAGAAGTTCCAGTAGTATAAATTTGTCACATTAATGTCGCATCATAACAGTGAAGTCAACCGAGTATTCTTCCAGTGTCGGGTAAATCATTCCTACGGTTTAAATGAGCCACCACTGACAGCCGGGGCTGCTGTGGAGGGAGGTGTTGGTGCCATACTCCACAAACTCTGCCCTGCTGGCAGCTGTAAATAAACGCTGATTAGTGCACCCGACTGCACAGGAGCTATCTGGCAAGTTAAACTCGAAGATGTTCAAAGGATGGCTGGAGGGCAAAGGACTGCAGTGCTCCAGGTGGGCATGTCCCAGTGGCTCTGACATCATGTGAAAACTAAGGATAAAAAGATGATGTTAGGGAAATATTTGTGCTTTGTGTGTTGAAATGCAAAAAAGGTAACAAAAACTGGCCAATACATATTTTTACATGACCAAATATCAGTTCTGGTTCTTTCTGGTTTGAGTTCATATTCTTTGATTTGTTGTTGGTGGTGGTTTCGTTTCTCTTCATGGTTTTGTGCTCATGTTATAGTTTATAGTCTTTAGGCTTCTGTCTATGTGTCTCCCTGTGTTTCATGTTTTTGTGTCTCCTTGTCTCAGTGTCAAGTCCGTGTCTTTGTGTTTGTCTCGTGTTTCCTGTTTTACTTTGACAGTCTCACGTCCTGTGTTAGTGTATTCCCCGTCTCGTTATGTTTGATCTCTCCCAGCTGGGTTTCTACCTCCCTCGTTAGTCCCTCGTGTGTTTTCCTCTGCCCGTTGTCTCGGCATCCCCACGTCCTGAGTGTTTCCTGCGTGGTCCTCATCATCCACGCTCCTAGTTTCTAGCTCTCCAGTTTATAGTTTCCCAGCATCTCAGTTCCTCATTTCAGTTGTTGGTTTCTGTATTGAGTAATTTTGCTACATTGCAATAAAGCTGCCTCTTTTACTTTAATTCAGTTCAATTTCAATTTTATGTATACAGCGCCAAATCACAACAACAGTCGCCTCAAGGCGCTTTATACTGTAAGGTAGACCCTGCAATAATACATACAGAGAAAAACCCAACAATCATATGACCCCCTATGAGCAGCACTTTGGCGACAGTGGGAGGGAAAAACTCCCTTTTAACAGGAAGAAACCTCCAGCAGAACCAGGCTCAGGGAGGGGCGGGGCCATCTGCTGCGATTGGTTGAGGTGAGAGAAGGAAGACGGGATAGAAGACAAGCAGTGGAACAAAGCCAGAGATTAATAACACGTGTGATTCAGCAGAGAGGTCTATTAACACATGCTGAGTGACAAAGGTGACTGAAGAAGACTCAGTGCATCACAGAATCAGCCTTTGTGTTCGTGAGTCCTGCATTTGGGTCCTTATCCTAAATATTCTGTATCAGTTGGCCTGTAATCAGTTACATTTGAATAGATATTGTGATAGTTTACAAAGAGTCATTTAAATGATGTTTACTGTTTGACCCAGCAGCATTATAGATGTCAACCAATGATTCTGGCTGGCTTTATCCACCCAGGTTTCAAAGCAAAGTCCATCCAGAAACGAGGTGATGTCATGGGGTTTGTGTCCATCTTTTATATACAGTGTTTGGACAATAGAAAAAAATAAAAACGCACTGAGTGACAGCTTCTTCTAAACGCTGTGGCTTTGCTGATCTCAAGCTTCCCCTGTGCTGACGTCACACCCGGGTACCCCACCACCGCCACTTAGTACCTGTCACACTGCACCTGTAGTACACTGACTCTGGCTCATGCTCTGAGGTTGTGTCTATTTACAGAATATCAGTCCGCTCTGATTCGATTTACTGGATCAATCTGATTAATCCTCAGTGTAAAAGTTGAGGCTCTGAATTCAGCTCTGCAGCTGCTGGAGTCCTCGCTGATTGACCGGCAGTCCCTGGAGGGAAAAACGAAGCACCTCCATTCAGCCGCTGGGGGAGTGTGAAATGCATTCTGGGATAGCTGGCTGCCACAGTGTCCAAAGAAAACACGGGGAGTGAGACAACTTCCGCCAAGAAAACTCGTACTCTTGAAGTGAAGCTGCTCAGAAGAATGCAACCAAAACAAAAGAAAAACATGATGGAACCTGGATCAGGAGAAACACACACGCACGCACACGCAGACACACAACCTCCTGAGGATTGGTGTGTGCGTCATTGTGGTTCAAATCAGTAGCAGCCAGCCGCTGGCTGAGAGTCCCTGAGGAATCAAACCAGCAACTCTTTCATCTGCAGGAACACATGAAACACACACACACACAAGATCCTCTGATGTTCTGCAGCCAGTGGTTGTCCTACAGGATTAATAACATTAAAGGGTCAGTTCACCCAAACCAGCAGTGCCGTTTTCTGCTCAGAGGGTCTGATTCTGGTTCCAGGTGGATTCTGGGGTCCGTTTGGGGGAATTTATGTTTGGAGATTTGATTTTATTAAGAATTCAGAAACATAAATTGATAAAACATAAAGTCAGATTTTCTCTGTATTTCTTGTTTTTATGAGTCAAACTATGTTCTAATCAGATTTTATGTGTGAAAAGCAGCAAACATCATTCGGGCCACAGATCGATTAATCGTTCGGTGCATAAAACATCAGAGAACAGCTCGGCTCAGTTTCACAGAGCAGCGTGTGACGTCAGCAAAAGTCCAAACCATGAAAACACTTCGCTTCACGTCAGCATGTTTAAGAAGTTCTCGATTCAAACACATAAACAGTCATTCTCCTTTGATCAGCTGATCAATCTACGGCCTGATACGTGCGGCTCTGCTGGTTCGTCTCGGGGTCTTTGCTGGAAAATATGGCTCTGAAGGAGACTCCTCTTTTTAATATTCTGAGCGCTGAAGCTAATCTCCGGTTATTTCACTGTTGCTGTTTCTGTTGCTCATGTTTGTTCAAGATAAGCGCTAATAAAGAGCTTCAGGTGACAAAACTGAGAAGAACTGAAAACCATGCCAAGAGCAGCTACAGCAGTCATTACTCTGCTGCTCATCCACAAAAATGCTCACAGTTTACTTTATATTTTAACTTTTAAGACTACAACGTTATAAATAAAGTCGATAAAGAAGTAAGGAGGTCTGAGTGAAGATCACGAGGAGCTGCTGCAGACAGCACGGAGGAGGGCGGTTTGAGAAACGAGCGGGACGACTTTCAGTTGGTTCGCGAAGCTCCTCGCTCGGAGGAAACAAATGAAACCTGGAGACTTTTAGACACTTAGACAAGCAGAGATACATCGAGCGGTGATCGGGGGAAGCTTTCTGTGGGAAGATGCGGCTCACTGGTAGCTGTGCTAAGCAAGATTACAGCTGACACAGCAGCGAGCGTGCGGGCGGGCGAGTCGCCACTCAGGAGACTCTTGAGTAGAAATTCATGGGAAAACTGCCTAACGCCAGTGATGGAGTGATGGCGGTTGCCCCGCCGCCTCTCAAAAACCCAATCTGCTTTACAACATATTAGCCAATCATGACGGGGCACACAGCCGGCACACAGCTTGATGACTGTTTCAGCTGTGTGCTGGTGAGTACAGCTGCTCCTTATCAGAGCAAAGATATAGCCCAGTGTATGTTCTCACTCTTTCTGGTTCACTGCACCCATAATGTGTCAGAGAAGTGTCACCGACAAACACACCAAACTTTTCTACCTATTTTTAAACCAGACTTAACTGATCTGAAGTGATCGCGTTCCCAAACATCATCCAGATCTGGAGAGCAGCCTCGCTCACTGAACCTTCTGCAGATATTAGATCTTAAATTAATTCCAATTATCTTTAAAAGAACCTGCAGACACATAACAGCACCTGTGCAGGCGTGTGTGCATACATGGAACATGTGATAACAATTCCCAGGAGCACACACACACACCCAGTGTGTACAGTGGAGTAAAACAGATGGTCACACAGATTGTATTAGAAACTGACAGCTAATCAGACACACAAACAGTGAAGCGCACACACTGTTGCTGTTTCCGTCACGTCACACTGACTTCAGCTCAGCTCCTCGAGACTGACAGCAAAGCGGGCGAACACTTTTAGTATTTACGAAACAAATTTCAACTCAAATGTATTTTCTTTATTTTGTCTTTTTTGTGTTTCTCATGTTTCCCAAACTGTCATTTATCTTTAGGACACAGAGTTATATAAATCATTACAAAAGTCTTTATCACATTATCTGCAGGGCTGAAGATAATAATTCCCCTCCTGAGGGGAAGGAGTTGTCAGCGGGGCCCCCGTTGGCCCCCTTCGCACATGTCAGTAGGATTATTTCCCCAGAAACCAGCGAGCAGTCCACACCTGACCCGATTACTCGATTAGCAGATGGACGGGAAATTATCTGGAAGCAGTTTTATTACTGATAAGTATTGTGAGTCATTTCTAAACACAAAAGAAGAAAGAGAAAAAAACGTGCTCCGTCGCTCTCATTGAGATGTCACTTGACGTTTTCTGAACAATCAGTAGATTATGAGAGAAAAATAGAACCTGCTTGGATGTCTTCTGCCTCCACATGGCTTCAGTCAAACTTATCTTAATGTAATAATTGTCATTAGGATGACTGAACATGATTATTCACTAACTTAACAAACATTGTGCAGTTACTAAACTTTCTGAAATGTTTCCTTTTATGTTGGATCTCCTCAACTTATTGAACTTTAATTTTATATTAATAAGTGAAAATAAGGAGGTGAGTGTGAGGGAGGACATCCAGCTGTTTGAGCTCGGTCACGACTCACATCTTTGGGACTATAAAGTATCACATGACCCAGTAAAAGATTGTGAGAGACAAAGGCAGCTGCAGGAGCGCCTGATGATCTTTCCACAGGCTCATTGAGAAAATGTCACTTCCTCTTGTGAGTCAGTGTGGGCTTTTATTTATAGAGGGAGTGGTAATGCAATGTAAAGCAAACATAAAATACTATGAGAGTAAAATTTTAACCCCGATTATCTTGTTGTTACTTTATAAACCTTTATAAACTGAGTTCAGATGTTAGAAGCAGATCCTCGCTCAGAGTCTCTCCACAGCACTCGGAGCACAGGGCGGGGGGTGGAGAACCAGAACATTTAACAATCCTCTTCCCCTGTATTAGGATTCCCCCCCCCATCTCCACCGTCTCCAACTTGTTTCCTAAATATGATGACTAATATTAGTTTACATATTCGCCTAACAAGCAAAAGATCCCCGGTTTGAAAAAACAAAACTCTTTCGGGTTGTGTTAGGGAGGGCATCCGGTGTAAAAACTGCCAAATCAGACACGCTGTGAATAAGGGAGCAGCCGAAAGAAGCTTCCTCGTTAACATTTATTTATTCTGATCTTTCTCTCACATCATCGTGAACACTTTTTCTATCTGTTATTTATGCCTTCGCACCTCCACAAACACATTCAGCGCAGTAGTAAAGTACATTGTACAACCAGAGCATATAGAAATATAGAAATGGCACATTAACACCAGCAACCAAAGTGGTCTTCACAGTGATCACACACAGGACTAAAATAATCACATATTTCTCACATCTGTGAAGTGATGTTGTCACTGATTCTGCAGATTCTGCCCCGTTTAAAAAGACCTCACTCTATTTGTATTTGCTGATTAATCAATTAGCTGATCAGATCAGCTCATCTGCTAACACTGCATCAAATCCTCTGCAGCAGGAAACGAGGAAACACGATGGTGACTTTCAGGAAAGTAGAGCACTCTGTGCTGGTGTTACTGGTGCGAGCCCAGTTGGACTAAAACTGCAGATTAAAGCACATTAACCCTGTGTGTGTGTGTGTGTGTGTGTGTGTGTGTGTGTGTGTGTGTGTGTGTGTGTGTGTGTGTGTGTGTGTGTGTGGATTAGACAGTAATCTGACTCTGAAGCTGGACTCAGACTAAACCCTTCAGATTAGTCAAATGGGCATTTCGGTTAAGTAATCTTCATCTCACTGATGATGAGGAGGAAAAGGAGGATGAGGAGGAGGAGCATGATGTCACTGCCTCAAGCCGATCACATGCCAGGGTGGTCAGTGGGTGAGCTTCATTCGGGTTTCTGGGTTAAATCGGGTAAAGGAGTCTTCAGGTTGTCTCTTTAAACCAGAGTCCATTCAGAAAATCTACAATTTAACATTTTTATCAGTGCGGCCCTGAACTGTGACTGTCAGGCTGCTGCAGAAATCTAATGATTGCACAAAGAAACAAAGTCATGCATTAGAGCTGCTCCTCACTGCCAGCAGCGAAACCTTCATTTTGTTTTCAATAAACTTTGACCACACCGCCTCTATTTTAAATCTGTTAATTGATTTTCATCAGTTTCCATTTGTTCCATCTACGTGTGAATCACCTTTACTGTGAATTATCAAGGTTATTAAACATTAGTTATGATATTTTTTCATTTGGACAGTTTTTATGTATTTGATGCATTTTGTTGTTCTATTATAATCTTATTGTCTTACTTATGCAGCATGTGGGCAGCTCCTGTACTTTTCAATAAAAAGGAGCTGGAGGAATAACACGGCTTTGCTTGTGAGTTAAACTGAAATAATTTAATCAATAATCAAAATTCATGTTTGGATTTTTTTCAGTCTCTGTGATTTTTTTTCTGTTTTTCTCTAAAAGAACGAGGTTTTGTATAAAAGAAACCTGAAGTGCGTACAGTCAGAAATCCAAACACAAAATCATTTCAACCAGAATTATAAGAAAGACGTGGTGTTCAAACGAAAAGCAGCACAGATGGAGGTACGAGTAAATCTTCTGAGAGGAAAAAGAAGGTTTTTAAAACTTAATGTTGAGGAAAACCTTTTAGGCAGATTCTTTCATATTTCACCTGCAGCTTTCATGTCCTGGTGACCATTAAAACTGGCAGCTGTCATCAGAGGATGGGTACACTGAGGTCAGAAAGGTGTGGACATGCTCAGTAAAAATATTAAGGCAGGCTGTGATGGTTAAAAGACGCTCAGTTGGTACTAAGGTGCACAAAGTGTGCAAAGAAAATATGCTCCACACCATTTCACCAGCAGCAGCCTGAACTGTTCACAAAGCAGGATGGATTCATGCTGTCATGCTGTTTAAAGTCTGTCCCTATCATGTGAATGATGCAGCAGAAATTGAGACTGACCAGACAATGTCTTTCCAGTCTTCTCCTGCCCAGTTTTGGTGAGCCCGCGGGAACTGCAGCCTCAGTTTTCGGTCTTCTGCTGCTGTAACCCTGCTTCAAGGTTCAATGTGTTGGCCGTTCAGAGATGCTCTTCTGCATACCTTGGCAGCAATGGGTGGTTATTTAAGTAAATGTTGCTTTCTTATCGCCTCAAAGCAGCTTGTCAACACATCATTTTAACCCAGAGAGCTGCAGCTCACAGGGTATTTTCCCTTTTACAGACCATTCTCTGTAAACCCTGGAGATGCATGTTTGGGAAAATCCCAGCAGATGATCATTTTCTGAAATACTCGGACAGACCCTCTGGCACCAACAACCATCACTGTTCTTCCTCATTCTGATGAGTAGGTCAGCTTGACCATGTCTACATGCCTAAATGCAATGAGCTGCTGCCATGTGGTTGCCTCATTAGATATTTGTGCTAACAAGCAGTTGAACAGGTGTACCTAATAAAGTGGCTGATGAGCTTAAGTGACTGGAAACATTCCCAAGATAGCAAGATGTCTGGAAGAGGAGTGGGTAAACTGAAGCAAGTTAGCTGAGCACTGGAATCCAGATTTAAACACAGTTTCTTTCTGTCTTTAAAAGCATGAACTTTAAGTATCTGAACAAACCATTTTCCCCAGTGTTCCATGTATTGTGTTCAGTAATTCAAACCTTCATGCAGAACATCAAGAGTTTGAACAAAAAAAAGGTTCAGCTGTTCCTAAACATCACAAAATAATAAAGGAGCATTCTGCTCTTTTTCGCACTTTTTCAGCAAACCACAGACTCAGACCGATAATCTCCTTCAGCACCATCAACCGGATTGTCACTGCAAACTAAACCAGAGCGCCACTTCTGCCTCTGGAAGGAGTCCCAACAACTTTACTATTCTATAGGCTACATTCAGCAGGAGCCAACATGCTGCAACCACAGACAGGAAGTCTGATACACCAACAAAGCAGCAGTTAAAGCCTGAGCAGGATCTGTGGAAGGGTAACACAGTGCAACTTTAAAAACTGAATCAGGACCAGCAGATCTGCATCAGCCTGGAGTCATGTGGTATCCAGGAGCTTAAGGGGCCCCGAGGGCCCAAACAGAAAATATCAGCGGCCCTGCCCAGTTTCCCTAGAAATACTGACCACATTAATTTAAACTGGAACAAAGAGCAGGTCCAGCAACTTTCTGTGTGTTTGTGTAGGAGGAGGAGAGGGGGAGGAGAGGGGGAGGACGGGGAGGGAGGGGGGGGGGGGGGGGGGGGGTTGTATTGTTTTTTGTTTATGTTCTCAGAGTGTCGCGTGATGCTCACTTCCCTTATGCAAGTCTGCAAAGGTGACTTCTAAACTCGCTCCAGCCATAACAGCAGCACAGAGTGTGAGAGTGTGTGTGTCTGTGTGTGTTGGAATGCCAGCTATTCAGTGGCTGCTGCGGCCGTGCCGTGCCGTGCCAGGACAGGCTGGAAACGGCCGACACGGACACACACAGAAGCACTCAGTGAGGAGGCAGACTTACAAACTGAACCCAGCACCACATTTATCACTCCTGCTGTTAAACCGGCTTCAGTCAGACCGCCGGCCAGACTCCCTGAAGGGATTGTCCACTTTTAAACTCCCAGTCCAGAGTCTGAGCCGCTCTGTATTTACGGCTCTGTAAATTAAACCCGGGGGACATAACCTGGTGCTGGTCATAATATCAATGTTTCTGAGCGGAGTCAAAGAGCATCTCCTCCCGGTTCTAAAGCCATCGGCAGCTGCCCCCCTCAGATAAACAGCCTAACGGAAAACCGGCAACATCTAAAACTACTACATTCCTGAATGGAGTCTGGCGTGTGTCGGGCAGACACGCCTGACTCTCACGCCTTTTCCTTCCTACAGCAGCGGGACAACTCAGAGCCGTGACAAGGGGGGCGATGAGGTCCGGGTCCGACTCACCTGAGCTCGCCAGGCTGCTGTGCCGTCCTCCCGGCGTCCGAGTAGCCCGAGAAACTTCCAAAAGACCCCAGCAGACACCCGGATCCGCACAGTCCGCGCGGAGAGACGCACAACAGGTTTGACAGAGACCCCGCCCCGCTGCGCTCCAAGGTCCACAGCCGAAAACCCACCGCGAAGCCTGGCTTAGAAATCCAGAGGTTTTAATAATTAAAAGCTATCGATCCCATCTGTCCAGTCAACACTCAGTGTCAGTCAGAATATCGATCCTCTGAAAGTGAAATACTTCATGCGTGGGTTTAATATGAGAAAATCTTTTTTTATTTATATGAATAAAATAGGCGACTTTTACCTCTGATACTTAAGATGGCCCAATTAAATCCACGTTTAAATAACTCAACAAGTAAAGTCTTATTATTAATATTACCATGTGGGTTTTTAGCGGATGAGGATGTATCCAGATACTTTTGTTCTAATAGCAGTACTAACGAGCAAACGTGTAGTTAGTGTAGTACAGACGCATCCCTAACAGTAAATTCTCGCGTATGATGCTACATCTTGTACCCCTGTGACGTCTATTTGAAGAGTCGTGTGGTTTCCAGAGTCTCCGTAAACCACCAGTACAGTTTACTAAACCACAGTGGAGTACGTGTTTTATTAGCCAAACTCTTAATTTGAAAAGCCAACAGGGATTAAACTGGTGAAACTGGGCAGAGGTAGGAGCGCTTTTAAACCACGGGCTGGCAGGGGTTAAAGGTCCGGAACGCAGTTGAGTCTCACAGGCATGTTAGTGCGTATTTCTGTTGAATGAGTTCCTTTTAAATAAGCCCCGCATCGTTTCCAGCGACGGCATGCACATACTCGCTCAGTAATCACAAACTAATGACATCCTACGAACAGGATACACCTTCAGCACCTTTTCTAGTCCTCCTCCCTGTGATGCGTTCAAGGTGCAGATGTAACTTCATTGCGCCCGTGGTAATCAGAAGGTAGCCAGCGCGAAAAATAACGTTTGTTAATGTGCGTCAGACTCAGACATGGAGACATTTGTAAGAAAGATGAAGATGAAGATTATTGCTCACTTAAGAGGAAATAATTGATTATACTGTTTGTTGGTCACCTGATCAGAGGAAAAAACAACAACAAACAAAACGCATTAGTAAACTTTTTATTTATTTATTTTTAATAAACATCCAGACATCATCATCATGACATCACACAGCATCGTTATAATTGGATGTTCATCACCCTCCTCTTCTTCATTCTGATTGCACTGGAACATGTAGTTTACATTTCTCTAAATAAAGTTTCTTTATTCAAACTGCAGCAGCAGATTATTCTGTTGTTGATCAGTGAAGCTGCTGTTTATATTACTGATTGTGCATATAATATACTGTTTATTTGTACACGCAGGAAAGGATTAAATATCACAATTAAAAATATATATAAACGGACTCCGCTGTCACGTGACTGCTTAGCAGTCATGTGACTCAGCTGATCCTTTTCTGTCAAATCTGCTGCTCCTCTCTTTGTTCTCAGTCAGCTGACGGCTGCTGTCAGATCAGTGTTTACGGTCCTTGTCTTACTGTCTTTGGAGAACCAGCACAAACTTCACAGGTTTAAAAGGTAGATGTTATCCAGTGTAGCCCCACCCACAGCCTCTGACATCAGTGGTTTCCCCAGTGGAACTTATTTTTCTGGAGCTATACTGGTACTGTTTGTTTTTCTGTTGTTGTTTTTTTTTCTTTTTTTGGGGGGGGGGGTTAGGACCAGCACACAGTTGGTGGAAAAAAGGTCAATGGCATATGTGGATAAACTGATCCTCACCTTTCAAATTAAAAGTCTGTTTACAAAAGCAGCTTACAGACTGTTTGGCGAGTGGTTGCTTGTGTTATCTAAATGAAACTGGTTTAAAAAATGTATACAGTGCTGCACCAAAAACCTCTCAGATTTCTTTGGTCACTAGCAGACTGCGACAGACGGATGTAGTTTGCATGGAAGATGGCAACCTGTCTGCAAACACTCACCAACCACTCACTAACAGAGACCGCCCACCTTCAAAGTAAAAGTTGCACATTTTGAAACATTTGTTTCACCAATAAGGCACAACTTTTACTTTGAAGGCAAATTGGTCTCCGCCTCTGAGTTGCATTTCACCTCCCCTCAGTGTTTAACGAGTGTTTGCAGACAAAACGGCATCTTCTATGCAAACTACCAGCAACTGCAGCACTCTGGCAGCGACCAAAGCAATCACTAAGTTTTTAATGCAGCACAAATACACAACTACCATACTTGCAAACTGGTCGAGGAAAGCATATTTTTCCTAACACAGGCTACCAGGTGATCAAGACCATTTATCAAGTTGTATAAAAACCTGCTGTTTCTATACAAGAATACTTGAGCTATCAGCAGAAAAAACCTCCCCTCACCTCACCTGGACCACTTCAGGCTGACAGCCAACCTGTCATAGCCTCACAATGCAAAGCGCTCTAATGTGACTGCTGTGGCGATTTCTTATTGTAAATAAATGGTAAATGGCCTGTATTTGTACAAACGCTTTACTAGTCCCTAAGGACCCCAAAGCGCTTTACACATCCAGTCATCCACACACTGGTGATGGCAGCTACATTGTAGCCACAGCCACCCTGGGGCGCACTGACAGAGGCGAGGCTGCACTGGTGCCACCGGGCCCTCTGAACACCACCAGTAGGCAACGGGTGAAGTGTCTTGCCCAAGGACACAATGATTGAGACTGTCGGAGCCGGGGCTCGAACCGGCAGCCTTCCGATTACAAGGCGAACTCCCAACTCTCGAGCCATGATCGCCCCTAAAGCTGAATTGAATAAAAACTCTAGGTGCTTATTTATTCCAGCCAACTAATGTATGTAAACAAGGTTATGTGACAGTAGAAACGAGCCATTTAAAATAAGCGAGATAACCAATCAGGACAGGAAGTGCTTCGTAAAAAACAGGCCAACTGATCATGGGCGTCTTTGAGAAACAGCAGCTCTGACAGCAAACCGGCAGTGCTCACGAGATAAAATTTAAAAACAAACAAACTCACAGTTAAAACTCACTTCAGTCATACGATTTACCTGCTTAGCATGTGTGTGTGTGTGTGTGTGCGCGCGCGCATGTTTGTCCATCTTTGTGTGGCCCATCCATCAGGCACACTGCAATATGAGGACATTTCTGCATAGCAAAAGGTTTTCATGCACAGTGATGGAATTTCTGTAATATGAGGACAGTTCTGAATTACAAGGACATTTTGGAACACTTTGAACTATACTGGGATTTCTACACCATGAGGGCACTTGTGCTTTCTCAGAGCATTTACATCTCTGTATTATGAGGACATTTCTGAACTCTGGTGAGACGTCGACATTTTGAGGTAATATTAGGCTACTTTTTAATTCTGAGGATTTTTTTTTTTTTACTTTGAGGACACTTCTGAATTGTAAGGACATATCTTCACAGTGAGGACATTTGTGAATTATGAGGACATTTCTGCATTTTGAGGACACTTTGGGGATAATTCTGCTTTACAAAGGCATTTGTACATTTTAAGGGTATTTATAACATGTGCGGTCACTTCCGCTCTCTGGGGACTTTGTGTCCAGTGCACATTACAGGAGTTACATCAAGTCAACGCGGGGCCCTACAAGTAAGGAATACAAACGTGTGTGTGCGTTTCTCTCAATGCTAACCAGTAAATACAATCATCAGTGTGTAATCTCAGGAGGCTAGCTTCTCTTCTTTCTCCCCTTCGGCCTCCCCCAACAGGACACACAGCTCTGAAAGTCTCTGCTGCATCTTAGGAATTCCCAGCAGCTGGTTCTCCAAACGATGCTTCTCCTCCTGAGACACAGCACATCACAGAAACCACAAACACAGACACATAGAAATACAATGAATATATTATGTTTACTTTTCTCTGAATATTGCTGTTACAGGTGTTGCATTTGTTTGTTTTCTCTAAGCTTCCTGTCACTCTTAAATCCACCGGTGTCTGTACTTGTACCTGAAAGCTCTGTTTCCTGATTCAGCAGCTTTATCCACCATTACTACAAACAGCATCTAGAATTATAATAACTTTGGTTATTGCGTGTTTGCTTCCTTAATGTGGCCGCCTGTTCCTGGTTGATACCCCAGCTAAACAATAGTCATTAATGTTTACTCTACAGGCAAAGAAACAACTGACTGCAAGTCAATGGAAGACGAAAATATGACGCTACAAACTGAAGCCTGACACTCGACACTGCGTGATGCATCACAACTTCCTGTTAACATACCACAACTTTTTAGCGCTGTTATGATGCGATGGAGCCTTGTGAAGAAGCTCAAGACTGTCATAGTTACTCACTAAATACTAAATTTATCAAAACAAAGAAACACGAGGAAGCATTACTACAAATGTGTACTGCCACTCGCATGTCTATGTGGCTGGGAGCCAGCTGATGTGTGATTCATAGTTCTGCGTTTAATCTAGACTACACATGTAGCTCACGCTGTTGTTTATACTTGTTTCTCGTGTGCCTGTGTCTCTCTACACTTTCACAGCCAAAACACGAGCTCATGGTTGGATTTCTCTCCTCGAGCTGATCCATTCTCTTCCAGAACAGGAGGAAAAAATGCAGAAATAAAATTGTAAATAATGGCACGTACATTACATTGACATCTGTGAACGTAGCATAATGCACAGAGTGAAACGGTAAGTGGTCCAATCTTTACCTCCACTTTGCTCACAGTAAACTTGTCTGACACAAGAGTTCATTAACAGTGTTTGCATCCTCGGGCCTTTATCAATACACCCGGCTGGGACCTCACCAGGCTGCTTAGGGTCAGCTCAGGCATGATCGATACGTTCTTAAGGACTCTAATCACACAGCTCTGCTACTGCTGCTGAGTATCTCGGGCGTGAACACTAACACAGCGTTTTTTAGTGAGTGCAGTGAAAGTAATAGTGTTACAGAAATTACCAGAATCACACCAGAGGAGACTGTATCAGATCCTTCACCTGGTATCAATAATACAACTATCCAGCAGGTATTTTCCCGTAAATACCAGGATGTAACGATAGGCCATCTGTTATCCTGGAACGCCTTCGTCCGTGGGGACGAGTACACAGATTGCTTTTTTGTTATTTCTGCAGTTCAATCAGTGTAATGTGTATACGCCGAGCCTTTATTTCCTTTCGTATTTGGCAGCAAACACGACGCGCGATGCTAAATCATTGCATGGATCCTCGTGTGATATGACCGCTGATGTGCTGGTGCTTAATATCAATATTTTTGCATATTTTAGCCGCTCTAAGCGGTAATGACTTGAGTACCTGAAGTCAGTACTTCACCCGAGCTCCTCACATAAGTAAGGGTAAAATAAACAAAGTCACCAACGTGCACTGAAGAACAAGAGACCCGTTTGTGCACCAGTCAATCCTATAATTAGATACTGTGTTTAATCGCAGATTAAGTGTGCGATGATGTGCTTGAATCCTGCTGCTGTGTTTGTGTGTTAAATATATGTATCTTTGTCTGATTGTCCTTATTATAGTTTTCTCCGTGAAGCTGCAGGCTGAGCATCATGATCACTGCTGAGGTGTTGGGATCGACCCCTGAGGAGATGAAGTCTGTTAGACTTCCCGCAGAGTAGATCTGTGTGTTCTTCCCACAGCAGCTTCTGCTCAAACCTGTTTTCACTGTTTCAGGTGAAGCTGAGCAGGTTAATAAGCACTTCATGCTCTGGATTAATAAACTCTACCTTCAAATCTGGAGGCTAATGATAAACTGCAGCAGCCCTGCAGCCACTAATGATCCGTCACATGACAGCGAGGAGCCAGCTGACTGGCTGTTCTCACTCCCCTCGCCGCTTCCGCGCTTTGACCTCACTCGCTCACACATCATGTGCCGCAGGCGTGTTGTTGTGGTGCTGATGGTTACCACAGTAACCGCTGCATGCGCAAAGGCAGCAGTCAGAGGGGTCGCGGTAATTTTAGCGTGTTTACGAGTCAGGAGGGTTCAGTGATCAGCTCCGCTCTCTCTCCTCGGCGCAGCGGGATGATCACAGCAGGATGTGAACATCGCTTTCACGGAGTTACAGATGCTGAACGCCCCGTAAGTGACGCCGGGGGGTCGTCCTGCGGGTACGAAACAGAAACGCACTGACAGAACTGATCCAGCAGCTGCTAACGGCTCACAGTCAGGACGCTGAGCTTGTTTAACTCCTGCAAAGAGTTTAGGTTTCTGTTCGCGCGGTATTGAGCTGTGTGTGGGTGTTCCAGTGACAGCCCTAAGTATCGCACCAAAGCCCCTCCCCTGTGCGAAATAATTATATTCTAAAAATCTGAACCGTATAAATTTCTATAAAGCTATCATCAGGCCTAGTTTTTCTTTTTATTGTGAAAGCCATCAACTCAACCTTTCACCTAACAAATCCCATCATGTGACCACGAAACTGAGAGGAGGGGAAGCATTTCAATGAAACTCTGCCGAGGAGTTTGCAAAGCCACCGCGCACTCTGACCCCCGATAACAAGACGCAATCTTTCAGAAACAAGTCATCCACATGATGTTGGACACGTGGCAGGTTTTAGAGATATTTCTGCCAAACTTGGAGATGCTTTTGGTACATTTCTGTCTTTAAAAGCAGTAAAAAACTTCCCAAAATGAACTGAGGTCATCAACAAAATATGCAGAAACGTCTGAACTGTGTAAAAGCTTAAAGTCTGCAAATGATAATGACCTCTGTTAACCCTGCATAACGAAGGGAGAACCGTTTAGATCCCACGTATAAGAGGAAACTGTCTAACAACGGGGCATCACTGATCATGATCCTTCATGTTTCTCCACTTTCTGTCACATTAGGAGAAGCTGTTAGAGTCCAATGAGCCCATAAAGCTGCAATAAGTGATCTCAATGTAAAAATAAGTCAAAGATACCTCTGAGATTCAGTTTAATTAAAGGAATTCATGACCCATTGAGCAGAGCAGCCTTGCTGTTCTGTATGTATTAAGCAGTGAGCTGTTATTAGAATTCAGCTTGCAAATGGCTAATAAAATAAAACGTCCAGTTATGAGTAAAGATGAAGTGACCGTGTAGCCTCTGTGTTTTGAGCTCTGTGGTTGCAGATAAATGTGGGTTTCCAAACCTGAACCTGTGCGGTCCTCTGGCCTCTGCAAACACAACCGACTCCGATTTACATACAGAGCGGGGAGCTGGGATTACAGGGGTCACTCGAGATGACTTTTATATGTATGAACAGCTATTTATAAAGTTACTTTGACATAATCTTGACTCTATGCAAAGTGATTTTCCTGCTGGTGAAGTTTGGGATACTACGCCTCCTATAGAGCTTCTCAAAGGACACGTGGAATATGACCAAATAATTTTAATGTTAAATTTTTTGCTGAATGTTTTACATTGTGCGCCTCAGGCTCGGACTCAAAGGTCTCCTTCATCACGGAGGGAGATGCAGCACCGGCCGAATGATGAAGAATATTAAGACCGACTCGCTGTTTAATCCCGGTAAGCAGAAGGCAGTGGGCGACTCCGTGGTGCGTTTGATCACCTTTGTTTTACCTGTGTATGTTTTAGCCTTTGATCTCGTCACCCACTGTTATCTTCCAGACTCTTCGTGTTATACGTTTTGTCTCTGCTGAACACTGATTGTCGTCCCCTCCCATCCACTCTCACAGCAACACCAACAAGCCCAAAGTTTGAACACACACGTTAAATATCAAAACTGTGTGTGTGGCAACAATCGACAAACTCTAAATTCTGCTTTTTAGCTAACAGAAGATGAGAGCTGCTGTTCATACTCTGAGACGTTTCAGTTTTAACACTTTAGTTTTTATCCAAATGAACACAAATAACTAACAGCTCAGTGGAGTTTAATGGCTTCATTGTTGGCTGAAACCAACTGTTTTTTTAATGTGCACTATCATATCAAATCATATGTGTGCATTTCATATTGATCACTCTTTTAATAAAAGCACTCTTGGCATGTCGCCGTGTCGTCATCCAGCCTAAATGTGCAGCAATGTTATCTGTGTAGCTCTAGAGTCCAAGCGTGGTAATCCAGCATAAATTAAAGATCTGACAAGTTATTTTCCACATGCAGGTGTGCTGAAGTAAAAGCATAATGCGGCGTCGCATTAGAAAGAAGTAATCACAGCTTTTCTGGCATTTTTGCAAGAGCCTGATGACAGCACTTTGAGATGCTTTTCTCTTTTGTTCCACAGCCATTCCTGACTAAATCCTGATCTGCGCTGTATTGCTGAAGGAAAATCAGAGACAGCTGCATTCACTTTAAGCTGTTTTAATGCTTATGGATCAATAATAAGCACATTTAAGCCGAGTTTTTGTGTCTTACAGCTAAGTTTAAGTATAAATCTTACAAACAGACCTGAACAAGAGCCACCTGGGGGCTGGACCCTCCAAACAAACTGCGCACATCTTTTTTGTTTCTAACATGACACGGTCTCACAGCAGCACACGCTCAAATAAAACACCTGCTGCCGGGGACCAATCATAGAGCTCGAATTAAACACACACAGACCTGCAGAGAGAGGCGCGTGGAGGCATCCAGAGGTTCAAACCTCCACCCTCCTTCTCCATCGAACTGCAGCAGGTGAGAGTGGTACTTCCTGTGAGACAGAGGAGGAGAAGATTAGTTGGAGGGTGTGGCAGCCGGCAGCAGCTCAGAGCTATGCTGCCCCCTGCAGGCTGAAAATAAAATTAAATAAAACCTGAGTTCACTCGTGATCTTTGAGTCACATGAGTCACGTAGTTTTATCTGCAGTTTTGGCATCTCGAGTTTCACTAGTCTGTGGATTTCAGTTTTGCTGCACGCTGTGTAAAACTTTATTTATGACATTTAAAGACTTTGTAAAGACATAAAGACAAAAAAATATTAAATGAAAGCATTTACATGTTCCAAGTCAGGAAACATCACCTTGAAAAGTGTTTGAATGTCATTGTTGTTTAGAAATTGTGCAAATTTAACCCACAAAAGTTAACCTGATGACACAGAAGCAGCAGAGATGACAGACTCAGCTGGCATCTGATCTTTTAGAATACCACGCTTTCATTTTGCCACCATGCTTGTTTCTTTTGCGTCTTGAATGCAAGACATGAGAAATAATCCACAAAATTCAAATAAACGTGTAATAGGTGACGTCTCAGTTATAACACACTCTCAAAGAGCAGTCACAGATATGATCATTTTCAGACTGCAACAAAAACCATCCAGCCACATTTTAAGAGTCGCCCTCTTTTTCATGAGCACTCACAGTGTAACTGTTGTCTTTGGACTCACATGATGCTGGAAGCTTCCCACATGACCAATGACACCTTTTTACTTTTAGTACTAGCAGCAGTACCCCTCAGCCTCCTAGCAGATTACAGTTTCAAAACCGTTCCTCCTTCAAGATATTCGGAAAACTTGACCTCTGACCTTGAGGTCAAGGTCACTGAGATTCAGTGTGTGTGTTTGTGTGTGTACTGACCATAGGGAAGGCCTGTGAGTAATTGACAGCAGTGCGATCCCAGCATCCTTCGCAGCCTGGAAGATTCCTCCCTCCACGTCGATGCTCACGGCGCTCGTACACTCGTCCAGCAGAGCGTACCTTGGGCTGGGCGAGAGACATTCACAAACACACAAAGAGAGGAAAAGAGCGAGAGAAGACAGGGTGACTATGGTGGGCGCACACAGAGTCACTGTCACGCTGAGCATCTGTGACATTTGCATGCTTCTAAAACGGCTTTCTCAAAAGGCAGCTTCTATTATTTCTACGTTCTGAGTTTTTCTAGCCACCAAAATAAGTCGGCATGAAAATAACATGAATTCTCTACAAACGTAAACACACATTTACCTGTACGCTAAAGTACAGTCCCATTTAAACTTCAGTTTATATCTCAGCAACACAACACGCAGACGTTTCATGTGTCACGCTGTCTCATCTTGGATAGACAGACACTTGCTCTTCTGTGATACAGAAACTTGACCTTTCACTGCAGAATTTGTACAGATTTGGGGCTAAACTGTCCTTTAATATTTGTTATTCTTCCCTGGGAAAAAATAAACACAAGAAGTCGTCAGCTGTCTGAACTGGTGCGAAATCTGTTCACGGCTCATAAACAGGCCACTTACAGTATGTTAGTCATCATAAAGGTGGCAGCAGATGAAACCATTATTTTAATAGCGGAGCATAATCTGACAGAATAAACAGAAGCAGGCCTGACGCCTGCGCTGACTGCATCTGAACCAGCTGCAGGGACGTTTCACTCTGATGGAAAACGGAAACATGTTGGTTTAACAGTGCTGAGGTGTGTAAAATAAACACGGCAGCGGTCACAGTCCTAAACAGGTCATGGGGGTGCCGATTTAACTCACCGGGTTGACCTGATAATGAATAGGCCATAATGCTAATACTGAGGCCAATAGTGAGAGCTACGCTGAAGCTCAACACGAGCACGCCCAGCGTTTAGAGTTTGCTCGAAGGGAGCGTGTCCAAGGAAATGTGGGCGTTACTGGGGTGGTTATTTTAAAGCAGCTATCTAACTGAATAGGGAGAGAGCCGTTAACTTTAATGCCGTTGAAACATACAGAATCATCATGAGTCAAATCTGATTTCATATGCAAAGTTAACACATTACAGTTTCTAAAGGGGCTCAGTTCAAAGCACCAACACGAGCAACGTCTCAGATCCTCCCACCCTGAGCCAAGAAACACAACAGTTTACATTATGGACAAAGTGAGCCTACACTCACCTACATACCACCTATAATACAGCTACTACACAGCAGCAAACCTCTACTGCAACACCACCTCAGTTAGCATGTTTCTCGGTTCAGCTGTTGGCTGGCTCTGTGGAGGCAGAGGGCAGGTTTACCACCACCTTTACCATTAAAAACGCTTCCTTCAGATTTCTGTTCAGAACTCTTTGAGCACCTCATCGCTCTTTCATGACGTCTCTGTCCAAAGTCCAGCCCGAGCACAGCCAGATGCTGTGAGCATCCTTCACTCATTGAAGAGTGAGACCTTACCGGTGGTAGAACATCCGAGCCATCCCCATCCGCTGCTTCTCTCCTCCAGACAGAACATCTTTCCAGTCATTGACCGACTCCCAACCTGAGAAGCACATACACAGGTGTCGCCACAGCAGCATTGCATTACAACAGCTACAGATGATCCCAGTTAAACGACATTTACAATTGCGTGTGTCCATGCACCTGCAGACTGACGCTTTATGAATCCGAGCCCAAAGGGAAATGTGTAAAAATTTCCCCCCCACAGTCTTCTGGTAGCGCTGATGTACACATGATGTGGCTCAAGTGTACGTGTAACACTACTAATTCAGTATTTACATGTTTACTGATTGATTCCCACTCTCTAAGACATCATTTTATACGTTTTTCTACACTTTTTTTTTGCAACTAATGATAGATATGTTCATTCATTAACTTGATTCAGGTGAAGTGAAAAGCTCTCTCTGTATTTTCATGTTTAATACTGCTGACAGGTGAGCCGGTCTTTCCTGAATCCTGCGCCCTGACACATCCTGGCATCATCCTGCAGCTGCTGCGAGCTCTCAAACTGACTGCAAGTGTCAGTCAAACAGTCGAGCACCCTTCACGGCAGGCTGGGGACGGGGCACTGATTAAATATTTAGCAGAATTTGATTTGAGCATTCGAACCGGTTTGAATGTTTGTGATGGAGCGGTTCTCAAAATTAAGTGTCATATGAAGTGAAATGAGGTCGAGGCACCATTAGATGTGAAATGACTCCTCATAATTAATTCTTGGTTCAATCACCGCCGCACAATCTGCCTCACGAGTTTCCCGTCTTCTATGTTTGTTTGTGTAGTTGAGTCTGAGTTGCTGTGGAGGTTTTTCTGCCTGTTTACTCCAAACAAAGCGCAGAGCACAGCTAAACACGCACTCGGACTGACCTCCCTCTCGGTCCATGATGTAGCGCAGGTGGACGGTGCGAAGGATCTCTTCCAGGTCTGAATCTGTGAGTCCTCTCTGAACCATCTCCTCCACCGAGTCCGGATAGATCACCTGGTCTCTGAGGGTCCCCTCTGACATGTAAGGCCTGCAAACCACACAGAACAGGAAACCACAACTGCTGTGGATCTAGGGCCTTAACTTTGTAAAACACCGACAAATGGTTGTTGGTGGTAATTGGAACCATATAAATATAAAGTGCTGAACTGAATTTGGTACTAGTAGTAGTGTTACCTCTGTGGGATATAGAACATGTGCTCTGGCTCCGGTCTGTACAGGACTCCTCCATAAACAGGCCACAGCCCACTGAGGATCCTGAACAGGGAACTCTTCCCACAGCCGTTTGGACCGGTGATCAGCACGTTCATCCCATCATCCACCTGAGACACACAGAGAGACAAATCCACAGGATTGGACTCGTTTCTGGAAAGGTGTCTCCAAGTCTTTACAGAACATATGTGCACAGACGCCTGTACTGCAACGCATGATTTAGGAGTTAAAGATGTGAGATTACACCCGGGTTTTAAATATGACAAAGGGGTTTACTGAGGCAAGCCAGGCCTGCAAAGCCATGAAAACATGGTTTGGACTTGACCTGCTCTGAGAAAACAGCTCAACAGATGAATGTCTGCAGAGCGCATCTAAAGGCTGTTGAGCATGAATGGAAAATACAAGTTCTCATTGTTTTCTGTAGCTGTGTACTCCAGATACTAATTAAAGCACTAAAACCTCGCACTTGTTGGCACTAAACTTGCAAATAATCCTTCTCACTGGCTTGTATTCAGTTATTATTTGTTCTTTACTTGTTCTCCACACTGTTTAACACCACCAGGCTGCAGCTGAAAGAACGAGGCTACGGCTAATAAGCCTGTTAGCAACAGCAACAGATTCATTTAGCAGGCTGTGGTGGTAAATACAGTCGGATCGACCTTGTCTTAAAGATGAGTCGGTGTTTTAAAAGTCAGAATTTTTTCTTTGTTTTTACTGATTAACTACCCAACTAATTACTTCCTACAGCACAACTACTCAACAGCACAGACTCCTTATTTACAGTGGGGCAAAAAAGTATTTAGTCAGCCACCGATTGTGCAAGTTCCCCCACTTAAAATGATGACAGAGGTCAGTAATTTGCACCAGAGGTACACTTCAACTGTGAGAGACAGAATGTGAAAAAAAAATCCATGAATCCACATGGTAGGATTTGTAAAGAATTTATCTGTAAATCAGGGTGGAAAATAAGTATTTGGTCACCTCAAACAAGGAAAATCTCTGGCTCTCACAGACCTGTAACTTCTTCTGTAAGAAGCTTTTCTGTCCCCCACTCGTTACCTGTATGAATGGCACCTGTTTGAACTCATCATCTGTATAAAAGACACCTGTCCACAGCCTCAAACAGTCAGACTCCAAACTCCGCCATGGCCAAGACCAAAGAGCTTTCGAAGGACACCAGGAAAAGTATTGTAGACCTGCACCAGACTGGGAAGAGTGAATCTACAATAGGCAAGCAGCTTGGTGTGAAAAAATCAACTGTGGGAGCAATCATCAGAAAATGGAAGACATACAAGACCACTGATAATCTCCCTCGATCTGGGGCTCCACGCAAGATCTCATCCCGTGGGGTCAAAATGATCATGAGAACGGTGAGCAAAGATCCCAGAACCACACGGGGGGACCTGGTGAATGACCTGCAGAGAGCTGGGACCAAAGTAACAAAGGTCACCATCAGTAACACACTACAACGGCAGGGAATCAAATCCCGCAGTGCCAGACGTGTTCCGCTGCTGAAGCCAGTGCATGTCCAGGCCCGTCTGAAGTTTGCCAGAGAGCACATGGATGATACAGCAGAGGATTGGGAGAATGTCATGTGGTCAGATGAAACCAAAGTAGAACTTTTTGGTATAAACTCAACTCGTCGTGTTTGGAGGAAGGAGAATACTGAGTTGCATCCCAAGAACACCATACCTACTGTGAAGCATGGGGGTGGAAACATCATGCTATGGGGCTGTTTTTCTGCCAAGGGGACAGGACGACTGATCCGTGTTAAGGACAGAATGAATGGGGCCATGTATCGTGAGATTTTGAGCCAAAACCTCCTTCCATCAGTGAGAACTTTGAAGATGAAACAAGGCTGGGTCTTCCAACATGACAATGATCCAAAACACACCGCCCGGGCAACAAAGGAGTGGCTCCGTAAGAAGCATTTGAAAGTCCTGGAGTGGCCTAGCCAGTCTCCAGACCTCAACCCCATAGAAAATCTGTGGCGGGAGTTGAAAGTCCGTGTTGCTCGGCGACAGCCCCAAAACATCACTGCTCTCGAGAAGATCTGCATGGAGGAATGGGCCAAAATACCAGCTACTGTGTGTGCAAACCTGGTAAAGACCTATAGTAAACGTTTGACCTCTGTTATTGCCAACAAAGGTTATGTTACAAAGTATTGAGTTGTATTTTTGTTATTGACCAAATACTTATTTTCCACCCTGATTTACGAATAAATTCTTTACAAATCCTACCATGTGGATTCATGGATTTTTTTTTCACATTCTGTCTCTCACAGTTGAAGTGTACCTCTGGTGCAAATTACTGACCTCTGTCATCATTTTAGGTGGGGGAACTTGCACAATCGGTGGCTGACTAAATACTTTTTTGCCCCACTGTATGTAGTGTTGAGCTACGGCTGAAAGTACCACAGACACCTGCAAAGAAACCTGTTTTTTTTCACCGACTGTGTTTTATCGTAGTGCCCAACCCCCACGTATTAAAATAAAAAGTATTACAAAATGTATCCCGTGTGATCTCGATCTGTTCCCCACATGAAGGCTGATAACGTGTCCTCGTGTGTATAATTAAGAGAGAAGCTGTAGCTTCTCTTCTCACTTGGTGAAACGCGGGCAGCAGACAACAAAGAGTCGGCACTGTGAAGATAATCCTTTGTTGACAACAATTATGGCCATTACTGTAACTGCAATCAAAGCCTTTGTGGGTACAAACACCAGGTGTAGAAACCACCTGTACAACAAGCTTTTGCCTAATATGAGAAGCATGCGAGCTTGGTTTGCTATTATCTTCAAATTTGGCAGATTCTCGTAAGCTTGTACGAGAACCACCCCCCCACCCACCTTCCTTCTGCAAACCTGCAGATGGCACGGGTGCGTCTAAAGCAAGGGTGTGCAGTAGCCTCCTGACACTTCAAAACATGTAATTATGTTTATTCCAGCATTGCACTGAAGCACAATTCTGATATCTTTGCAATTCGATGTCGTGCTTTTGTTCTGCTTCTGCTCCACAGCGTAAATGTTTAAGCTTTGGTTAAGTATTATTGTGGTAGTTTAGATTGTTAATATAAAATACAAATCTACAAACATGTAAAGTTTATTTCAGTTCAGTAAAAATACCCAAGGACCCACCTGGGGCAAATACATACTGCATTATTAACCATACAGTCCGGATCTTTTACCAGCTTTAATTCTTGGCTCTGGCTACAGCAGCTGTCTTTCTTTTAGCCTAGATTATATTTTTAAATCCCTCACATTTGTTTAGTTCGCTGCTGTTTCATGCTACGTCTGTCCTTAGCTTAGTGTGGTTGTGTTTGTTGGGTTTAGTTAAGCCAAAAACAGCTCAAATCTATCCTAAGCTTGCTGATGCTGAATTCGTTCCCTGAGCAGGCCCCCGTGATGCCTGTAAACATGTGACTGAATCTCAGAGGTCCCTCCTCGCAACAACACACTGAAAGAAGAGACCAATCAAAGCACATGCTGTGAGAGCAGAGAGGTCAAAGGTTAAGAACCAGACAACAGAGAGGAGTTTCTGTGTCCATCAATGTTCCTCTTCTTCCCCTCTATGTTTCCATCTCTGCTGCTTCTTCTTCTCTCATCCTCTCGTACTGAACACAGGAACCTCATTCTATGCCGCGAGCACGCACAAACACACAAAGTAACACACTCTCTCACTGTTTCGGCACATGCTAATGAGCGATGACCTCTGACCCCAGGCGCATATGGAAAGAATGAGCCCAATCCCAATGTCCACAGACTCACAGTCTTTGAGGCTTGCTCCCGCAAAGGCAGCGAGGGTTCGGTGTCTGACACCCAGTGTCAAACAGGCTGCAGGAGGGATGTTTGGTAGAAATTTTGAGCCCTTTATTCATTCTTTTCTGTAATTGCTGCAGACTTTGCCTGAGGGAAATTACCCACAGTTCACAGCGCTGTGGCGTTAAACACGGAGGCTGCAGGGGATGCTTCAGAGGAAAAACACTTAATCAAGAAAGCATCGGCGGATCAGCCAGACTGAAAGTTACGAGTACAAATATGTTTACACAGAATTAGATGAATGCCGTGTTTGTTGCTTATTCTTTTTCATTTTTGCTCAATTATGTTTTGACTATACTGAGAAAACTGATTATATAACTGTTTCTTCTCGTCCCATCTGTAAGAGAAGAGCTAGGAAGAAGCATATTCAGTGCGGCTCGTCACTCCCATACCTGTCAGACGTCCATCATTACACCCCTTCTCTGCCCTGTGCTCAGCTTCTCCTGACTGCTCCTCACTTCAGACTTAACACCAAGTGTGCCGGAGGACTTTAGCTGTGCCGCACCTCATCTTTCAAACCTATCAACACTTCCCCTTCGTTAGACAGACTCTCGGACAAATCACAGCTCAGAATCGATCTGTTTTCATCAGCATATCAACTACAGCCATCTAGTTTCATATCATTCACAATCATATTATTCCAGGATTTCAAATCCTTTTTATTACTGTTCTTGTTAGTTTTGTGTTGTAAGGTGACATTGTTTTTAAGGGCTTTGAAATGTGCCAAGAAATTATTATCATTAGTAGTAGTATTACTATTATCATTATTATCATTATTATTATTATTATTATGTGCAGAAAGTAAAAATACATTTGTGTGTCTGTAAAGCGAGCATGTACAGTTGACTTCCTTTAAATCTGTGATGGTTTTGTGCTTAATCCAAATAAGGACTGGACTGCAGCAGTGCCACCATGTGGCCACAAATGTTAGCTGCACACTGAGGCGACACTGACCACACTGAGGATTCATGGTTCGGATCGTAACAGACATTAAATTAAAAATAAATAAAAGGAAAAGACCACAGCAACGTCCTCTGCTACAAAGAAAGTTCAACATACCCAGGATATCTTTGCATTATTTGGACTCACTCATGCTAACGCTGGCAGTCTGGAGCTACTGTATTAATACATTTTTGCCTTGGCTTCGTCTACCTGCAGTCGATATGAAGGCCTCAAGTACAAATAAGTGTCTTAATTTGTTTGGTTATGCTTACAGAACAACAACATTATTGTAAAATTGTTTGCACACAAAAGGTTGAAAAACAAAACAAGATAAAACAGGTTCGCAGGATAGGTTACCATGGCGATGTAACCCACTAAGAAGTGAACCACCTTCATAGTAACAAAATGTCAGGGATAACCCTGAAGTCACCTGGATAAGTGTGTGTGTGTGTGTGTGTGTGTGTGTGTTACCTGGATATTCAGACAGGACACTACTACATCTCCGGTAGGCGTGATGATTGGCAGGTTCTCACAGCGAATCCCCTTTTCCACACTGATCACCTGACCTGTACACAACACAACAGACAAAACAGCTGTCTCAACTTCCTGTTTGGAGTTTGTGTGTGGGCGGGGTTTTGCCCTTTAGTGACTGAAGCGACAAATGACACCGGGCCAAAGATAACCCAGCTGAGAGTTTGGGAGTAAAGTGCTGCAGAGGTGTTACATGATACAAGACTCACCTCTGATCTGTAGCGGACCACAGACTCTCTGCCCGTGTTGAACTGCTCCTCCTCCTCCATCAGCTGTTAACTCCTCCTTCTCTCTGTCTGCGGAGCGGCGGTAGATCCCCTGATTCACATCTTCAAACACATCCAACATCTCAGAGACTCGAGCAGTGTAACCTGCCAGCTCCGTCACCTGCACAGCAGTCAGTCGTCAGTGTGCATCATGTAAACATCAACATGGCATGAAGGAGAAAGGGAGGAAACACAAGGTGAAGACTGGAGGAAGACGAGCAGAAGAAAGGAAGTGATAGTCTCCCTCCAGCAGCTGCCTTCTTCAAATACTCCTCTGTTAACCATCAGCCAGAGAATCAGAGGAGGTGAAAAAGAGGAGGAAGCATGGCGTGCATACCTCCTTGTAGGAGCTCATGATTCTCTCCACGGCGTCGGCTGCAGCGTTCAGGAGGTTCCTGGCTGTGGTGAAGGCCTGCGTCCTTTCACTCACAAGCTCCTCCTCCTTCATCACCATGGCAGCCTGCTTCACCTCCTCCGAGTCTGAGCACATCACAGGTCAAAGGTGAAGCAGCTGAACGCCATACTCGCACCAGACTCGCTGTGATACTGTACACCGATAACAGGAGTGTGTTTACCGTGTTCAGCGTATCCGGTGGCGGTGATGATGGGCACGGCGACCATCACCAGGCCGGAGGCACTCCACACGTACTTCATGAGGAACTGTTCCAGCATGATGTACCAGAGGCGCTTCAGCAGGATCTGATGGATCTGAGAGGACAGAGACGTGTAGCTCCTCCGCAGCTGGGCCAGCTCCACCTACAAATCAAACACACCCAAACTCGCATGACCATCACAGACATGGCGATCTCCATCCACAAAGTTTAACAGTAACCTACCTGTCATTCAAACTGATCACTTCTTAAAACGTCGGTGTTTTTCTTACCTTGTGTCCTCCATAGAAGGCAATCTCCTCTGAGTTGGTGATGATTCGTGAGTGCATGTAACGCAAGTCTCCTTTCCTCTTCGCCTCCTCGGCCACAAGCTTCCCGAATCGAGGCGAACAGGAGCGCAGGACTTTAGCCGTGAGTGCTACGACCAGGCCGGCGATGACCGACGGCCACGTTGTGTTTGCTCCTGCAGAAACATGTAGCGCAGACACGCTGTTAGAACAACCTCAGCCTCAGTCAAAAATAAGCATTAATTACAAGCAACACACCAATGTGTTCACATCATGCATGAAATCATTTGGCGCTAACATAAGCAACCTTTGGAGTGGGCGGTGCGTATCAGCGTGTAGCAGGTGACGATCACGTCCAGGATGGGTTTGGTCAGGTTGGAGTAGAGGTGAGCGATGGAGGCCGAAAACATGACTATGTCCTCAGTGAGGGACTGATCGGGATTGGACAGACGCCCGTCCATGTTGCTGACTCTGTAGTAAGTCTGCAGAAATCAACAAGTTCACCAATCAGAGTATAAATAGGTCAAAAATAAGCATCAGACTAATGATCAGAACATACAAACTTCAGAACACTCAGTGGATGAGATAACAAAAGATAAAAAGGCCACAAAGATCATCCTCAAGTGGGACACATGCAACTATAATAATGGGTCAAAGATTAGCTTGTAACTGATTGATAACGGATAATGCGGAAGATAAATGACATTCACTGTCAGAAAACGTTCTGGAGATTTGCTGCAGTACCTAGTTGAGCCACCAACTGTTCAGTGAGGCAGCGCTGCAGCTGTCCCTGCTAACCTTCCTTAAGGGTAACATAAATAGAGCTTCTCCCTGCTGTCCAAGTAAGGAAATCGTGGCCTGCTGGGCTCTGCGGACTGTCTTGTTCATGAACTTGGCAGCAGAAAGGTGTGAAACATGTGCCTGACAGCTGTTCAGTTCACAAACTAGTTCCACAGAAAATGTGAAGATTTGCAGATAATCTAAGTCACATTTAATTAAAAGTAGCACAAACACAAAATCCCAGATCCTGAAACAGGAGAAATACTTCCATTTCTTCCTTTTTTTTCTTTGATGTTAGCAGCAGGGGAAGGTTTCTCACTGCGTCTGCTTTTAACAACACTCATTAAGTGTTTGGGAACCGAGGAGTCCAGCTGCTGTTGTTCCAAAGCCAAATGTTTCCCCGATCCTGCTTAATGCTACATGTTTTCAGCTGCTCAGCAGCTCAGTTTTCTCCCAGTTCTCAAAGGTACAGACTCGTTTATGGAGCCATGCTAATGGGATATGTGCAGAATACGTATTGATATTGTCTCACCTGAAAAAATACAAAAAGGAGGTTTGGATGGTAGCACATGCTGCCTTATAATCTTCACATATCACTCAGCTTTAATAGTGCTTTTACAGACCACCAACTTACCCATGCACTCTAACTGATATCAAACTGAACGCCCATTTTTAGCTCAGAGGATGCGGAGTTCATGATTCCATGTCTCCACTTCACTTCATCTTAACTGAGCTCTAGATCTGTCTGTGTTTTTTGTTTGTAAACTTCTATTTGTGGTTTCAGTGATGGATTTATGATGGACTTGTGCTTCAGTGATTTCGTTTCTGGTTTAATGAAATGCTGTGTGACAGCCTGATGGAGGTGATCAGTCATTCAGTACCAGTCTTTAGGCTCGAGGTCTCTCGAGACTGTCCCCGTCCATCTGTGCTTGAACCAGTGAAGTGTAAAAATCAGACATTAGTCCTGATAACACACCTGTCGAAGCTGTTTATTTGTGTGTGTTTGTGTTACCTGATTGGTGAAATACAGCTGGTAGGAATGTTTAACCAATCGGGTCCTGAAGCTGAGGCTCAGCTGACCCTCCAGGAATCTGATGGCGCTGTTTATGAAAGTTGCAGGAACTGCAACGAGGAGCCACTTGGAGAGCTGAAGCACGAAGGCCTGAGGATCCTTCTGAACAATACACCGCACTATCACACCTGACACACACAGCAGATCAATACTGCTGATTAGCGATGATGCCAAACTAACTACGTCACCATTGATACTAAAAATATGATCAATAATAGCGATGGATAACTAATGACTTTATAGACAAACAAGGAGACAGACCGTCCAGAGACGCGACGTAAATCGACAGGAAGGTCCGGGACATCAGGGTGAGAGAGTGTAAGGCGAGCAGGGCGATCTCTGGACAAAGTAACCGTGGAAACAAGAGCTTCAGCAGCCGGGAAAGTCTGAGGAAAAAGTCCCTGTTGACCGACGGAGACCTGAGGACAGAAACACACGAGAAGTTCATCCTGAGCTCGACCCTGAAGGCCCGGAGCAGCCAGACAGGCGAGCAAACCCTCTGCCATTTTAAAAACACACCTGCTGTCACTCTTCTTCTGCTTCTTCGCTTTCTTGTTCTTCTCTCCGCCATCATCAGCAGAGCTCACTGCACCCACTGATGGATCAGATACACCCAGCTGTTTACCTGCTGCTCGCCTCTGCAAAGACAAACCCACAGTCACCTGCGCTGTTTGTACAGGTGTGAACAGGTCTGTGCAGTTCTGTTTTCAGGTCAGTTTATTCTGAGTCAGCTTCCAGAATATGTTTCCTGGTTTCAGTTTATATATTTTAATCTCATCTTTAGTTTTCAGTGTTTTTGTGAATGTTCTTTTGATAATCCTGGGGAGGATTTGTCTGTGGATTTAGGAAGTTCAGAACAAATAATCCAAACAGAAACGTAGGCTGACTCACCTTCACGTAGACATCCCAGCCTCAGCAAACACATGAACTAATGCTTCCCTGTATTCTTCTTGCTAAACAAAGACTTAAACTAAAGGAATCTTTTGTTAGGGCTGTCACGACACCGACCACAGTTAAATTAAAATACATTTCACTGGTTCACAGTATCTCCAGTGGCTCCACAGTGTGGTGGTTTACACATGTAAACGTGTGAGAGGCTCGAGATCAGGAGGAGATAAAAATCCCTTCAAGGTTGCATCAGGAAAGGCGTTCCCTGAGAAAAAGAATTTTTCCTATCTGCCGAAACTATACAATAGACTCTGTGCGCCTCAGCACATGCTACTTCCGGTGGGGAAACTCCTGTAGAGCGCTTCGTTTCCGGTGTGATTTTCGCTCCTTGTTTATGGTCGGTTTTTCTAAAACAAGTCAACCAAACGCATGAATCAAGCGGTGATTTACATTTCTCGAGATGTCTCGGGCATTTACCGAATATATCTGTAGATGATGTTCGTCGACTTGTCGATATTTTCCCCTCACCCCTCAGAGCAAAAGAGAAAAAGGATTCAAATGTTATATTTCTCAGTATTTGTGTACAGCGGTCCCTCGTTTATTACGGGTGTTATGTTCTAAAAATAACCAGCGATGGGTGAAATCCGCAAAGTAGCCAACTTTATTTTTAACAATTAGTATAGATGTTTTAAGACTGTAAAAACCCCTCACTACACACTTTATACACTTTTCTCAGACAGGCGTGAACATTTTCACACTTTTCTCTCTTGTTTAAACTCTCAAAGTTCAAACCTTTGTAGCAAAATAAGTCCAGTATTATAGAATAAAACCAAAGATCAAACCCTGTTTTCAGGTCCAGAACATGAGAATAGAGCAGCTGCGAGATAATTCAACATCAATGAATCAATGAATCAGCGATCGATGTAGCGATTCTGTACTGTACAGGAGAGACGGCACGGAGGAGATCGACAGTGTTCTGCAGCCAATCAGGATGCAGAACACAATGACGCATGCAAACTTGCACTAAGAAAATCCGCGAAACAGCGCAGCTGCAAAAGATGAACCGCGTTATAGCGAGGGACCGCTGTAATTTTGAAGGTAAGTCACAACATACCCTTCGTAAACACTAATGTATAGAAATCCTTACCAGCTATGATTCATTTATTTTTTGTGGCTTTTTTCACGGTTTGTTAACATGCTGTGTAGGTGTGTACTTGACTAGCTGATATCAACATAACGGGGAAACATTTGACTATTCTTCACCTGTAGTCTGAATGCTGAACATTTGCCTGTTTAAATCATGAGACCAGTCACTATACAGAGATGTGCTTCTGAGTGTGGACGATGTGTCTTCTGCTGCAGTGATGCAGTTCTGCTTGTGTTGAGTGACGTAAACAACCGATCGATCTACACGCTTCAAACGTCAAAATTGACCATTTGATTTTTTATGCCACAGCAGTGGTGAGTGTTCCCACCTCTGCTCTTTGTAACTTAACGCGATCTTTCCGTTTTCGTGTTTTGGACATGATTCTGGAGTCCATCTTCGCAGTAGCGATTGACTGCAAAATAAAGCTACCGGAAATGTACAACCCTACATCCGGTCGTAAAACTGGAAGTTAGCATTTTCTCGTGCACAGGGTCTATTAAAGAAAATATTTTATATACTTCACTTTACTAATTGGCTACTGCCAATATGAGTGAAAAAAGCATTGATTACACCAGTATGAACAAATGCCACAGCTATAAGTTGACCCACAAACTGAAGAAACACCTGTAAGTCCAGGTGGAGGGCAGAGTAGGAGTAAAAACCTCCGGGGCTGAAACATGAAGCTGACACTGAGATATCCAGAAACTGCCTTTCCTCTAACAAACGCCTGAGGCAAACTCCAAAAGGGAGTCAATCCCCATTGTCTCCTATGTTAAAATGTACGTTACAGCAGAAACCCACTGTAATGTAAAATGTGCCCCACCATAAGAACTGTTCAGTGGGTGAAATTTGTATAGCAGTATCTATCAGTGTCCATCTAGTGAGGTTAACATTAGGGGGTGTGGCCACTTTGATTGCCATGCACCTGCAGCTGATTGTTGTCTCACTCATTGAACTGGTCCTCTCCACCATGTTTGTAGTCTTTGTGCCTCTCAAAGCATTTTTAATGAAATAATAATAATGTCCTGCTGTGAGTTACAGACCATCCAAGATGTTTGTGACTGTCTAGAGTTTTATTGATCTGTTACTACTTAGCAATAATTAGCAGATATCCATGTTAGTGCATTGCTACGGGTCCAAAGCTAACCACAGTGACAGGTTAGACCTTTGGAAAGCAGAGAAGGGAGGAGCAGTGTCTCACGCAGCAACACAACAGCTCCAATGTGAGTGACTGAGCCTGATTAAGAGCTTGTGTGTGAGAAAAGTTGCCAGAAGGGAAGAAAACTGTTGTTAGTGACTCCGTGATTTATTGCGTCATAAATCTTTTTTAGTGCTGCGATAAACATCAAAGAGAATCTGCAAGCTGAAGCTGGGCTTTTGCTTTGACTGTAAATCTTTAGTTTAGCTACCCAACAATTTCTCATGACTAAAGTATAATTAATTTTTTTATTTCTGGTGACTAAAATGGGGTTTTTTTCACACCTAGTTTTAATGTTTCATTCAACAATAATGACCTTTGTGTGTACAGGTGTGTGCGTACCTGCAGCCTCCTCCACACATATGGAGACAGCTTTTTGACGGCGTACGCTGTGAGCAGGACGGCCGTCAATTTCCTGAGTCTGGAGCTCCGCCTGAGCTGAGCAGGCAGCTTCTCATAGGTCAGCTGCATGCTGACAGGTAGCCGACGAACGACCAATTGATGTCCAGAAATCGCAGCGTGTCACCTAAGGTCAAACCGAACCTGATCCCAGACGGGTCCACTGTGAACCGATGCGGGTTTGTCAAGGAAACGCCATGCTGACCTCAGAGCGTGAGCCACCACCTGCACAGACAGGATCAGGTTTTAGATTACACCTCAGTCCAGCTGTAACCGTTAGACAGTTCATGCACTCCATTACACTGCAGAGTAAGCAAACAGCTGCATGGGGCCCAACAAGGCCCTCCAAAAAAAAAACATGTGGCTGTGAATGAATGATAGGGTCGCACGGCTCTGTGTTCACAATCGTGTAGTGAAAAAAGTGGTCATCAATCAATTTTTATTATATTAAAAAAGCAAAGACATGTGCATTTATTTTTATTGTAATGACTGATCAACATTTCTTGCTTTGTCTGAGACTAAACCACTGCTCTGGTGGAGTCAGACCAACCAGTCTTAACTGGGAGAGCTCTTTGATTTCACCCATAAATAAAGACATTAGCAGTGCAATCTGGTGCATGACCCATTCAGCAGAATTCAGGAAATTAAGGACCTGACTCTCACAATTTCCTCCAGGACCCCCACATGAATGTGCTCCTTTCTATATTATCTACACCCGTGTGTGTCAGTGTGTAATGCAGGGGTGTCACGCATGCAGCCCAGCCTGCCAGAGGGTCTGATCCGACACCCTGGATGACTCTGCAAGGTGAGAAAGTTGCAGAAAAGTCTTCAATAATTTAATCTTCTTAATAAAGTAATCTGCTGTTCTATAAAAACATCAAATAAAATTGTTACTTAGACCTAAATAACTCCACCTGAGCTTTTAAAGAGCCACTTAAATCTGTGAAGCACATGTAATGTCAGCTCGAGACAAGCTGTTTCAACTGCTCTTCTGTTATGTCTTCTTAACATAAAATTATTCTGATGCAGAAGGAATATCAGCCAGAGGACGACCCTGGAAAGACCTTTCATATGCTATAACCTGGTTGTCCAGCCACCTGTCCCACGTGGTCCTCTGACCCTTGAGCCCTGAAAGGTAACTCAAAGTACTTTTCCCATTTTTCTCCAGTGACTTATAAGCACACAGATAAAACATGTTATACACATTAAATTAGTGCATTTTCACTGCTGAATCTATGTTTCATCTCATGATAATAAAGCTTAAAATGAATTATAGAAAAATGAAATGTTGGCTGTAGACTGTCACACCTGCAGTGGATCTAAACCTGATTCATGTGCAGTTTAAACAGAGCTTACATGTTTTCAGTCCTGGAATTTTATTAAGTTATAAGGGCTCCAATGTGTTCTTGCTTGGGGGTCTCTAACTCTGAGAACAACCATAATATGAAGGTAAAACTTTCCATTACTTCATTAGAAACGCTAAAGTTATTATATTAAAGAAATCAGCTGATTCTGGGGGATCACGTGGAGGTATTTTCAGCTTTTACTGGTTTGACACGGAATAACCCAAAGATTATTACGCAATGCTTTCATTGGCCCACGCTGAGCTGTATGTGACCATGAACTAAATCACACACCCCACACCCCCATGTAACCCGATTTGATTAGTGTAACTTTATACGTATTATAAGTGTTGTGAACAGACAGAAGGAATTTAGGTCTGTGATATATGTAATAATCGGACAAAGTGTTGTTATATAAGGTCAGTAAACGTGCTGTGACATACTGCACACTGTTATATAACGTTAATAAACGTATAGAGATTATACAACATTAATAATAAGATCCTTGCTCTCTCTCTCTCTCTCGCTCATTTACTATCGACCAGGGGGACCGGCTCCACTTTAACGCCCCGCAGGTGTCCTGTCGGTGTTCCGGGTACTCTGGTAAACACTCACCCGGGTTCAGCAGCAGCAGTCGGTGACCTGTTGAACATCCACAGTCGGTGTGTCGGTGTACAGAGTCCAGCTCCGGTGTGTTAGCTCCGGTCCCCCTAGCTTCTAAGTCTCCCGTGAACACTGACCGTAACAAACGGCTAACGGCGCGCTGTCGCGCAAACTCGTTTATAACACTACTGCCGTTCTCAGAGTGTCCTGCCCTCCCGCCGAGCAGCTCTCGACCCGGACTCGAACTTTACTCCGGGCTGGGTGACCCGGCAGCGGACCCACGGTTGCTAACTGAAGCTAACTGCTAACAGGAACTTTGTTGTTTCTCTGATGTGGACATGAAAAGCGCACGAAGTTCCGGGTTAAATCGCTCCTCCTGCTTCACAGCCGCCCGGGACAAACGCGCGCACGACCCGCCGTCACTCCTCCACCAACTTCTTCTGCTACACTGAACCGGTGTGAGGACGGTCACACCGGCGGAGGCAGAGAAAAGTTCAGCATCTGTTTACCTCAGCAGCAGCAGTCGGTGCCCTGAAGGGCGGGCCGCGTTCCGATACTGAGGACGTGACCTCCCTCTCCTCCTTCTGCTTTTATCCGAACAAAATATAAGTAGCTGCAGGGTGGTGGGGAGGGGGTGTGATATTTTAAAAATAAATGAAATAAAACCTCTGATGGTTGGAGGTTAAAGTGATACATTTCAAATAAAATTATTTAAAGTTTACAAAATTAACTTCTAAATTAACAATAAAAAACCTTGCAAAAATTGACAAATTTATGTTAAAAAAAATACTACCAAATTTCAGACAAAAATATGGGAAATTTATAAACTAAAAGATGAAAAATAAGTTTTTGAGAAATAAATTTGCAAATGTACAATGAAAAGACGTAGCAATAATTGGAAATTTATGAGAAGAATAATGCCAAATGTCTGAGAAAGAACTGCAAATTTCTGGTGGAAAAAAATAAAATAAATAAATAAATGTATATACATATAAGGAATAAACGTTTTTCTTTTTAAAAAAATACAATTTGAGTCAGAAAGCCTAAATTCTCTAAATAACTTCCACTTGATAGAAAGAACATGAATTTATACCCAGTTTCACCAGGATCTTACATTTAGATCAAAATCTCTCAGGAGACCTGCTCAAAAGTAGCAGTCATACACTGAATCATAATGAAAACAATGCACATGCAAAATTATATTCAAATATAACAAAAACAGCAACCGCCACATCCACAATTCAGCAATACCTAAAAACATGTTTGTCATGGAGGTGTCTTCCATCCTTTGTATACAGTTTATAACATAGTGATTACAAATAGCAGCAATAATGAACTTGAGTGTTCATTTACAGGTAGCTCATAGTCTTCTGCTAATTCTTTAGTTGTATTAAACAGACCTTAGTTTGAGTTAAAAGGGTTTAAGATTTGTTCAAACAATGAACTCATTTGGTTTCTGCTTTGCATATTCTGTCACAATTACTTCCTACTGCTGGACCGCACACTAAACACATCAGCACTTTGTCAGGCAAACTTGTTCAGCTGGTTATTTATGCAAATATGTGATCAGACAATCACATGGCAGCAGCTGAATCTATTGAAGTAAGCAGATGTGGATAAGACGACCTGCTGAAGTTTGAACAGAGCATCAGAACAGGGAGGAAAGATGGCTGAAGTGACTTTGTACATGGCACAGAGCGCCTTTGGATCAGGTGACCCTGAATCCTCCCTTAGTTATGCTGCAATAGGCCGAGGCTGCTGATGCATTGAGTGTTTCTTCATTAATCACTGTGTTTTTACACCACTTTGCATTTAATTATTAGGTAGTATTAATCTCTGGTTCTCTTCCTCAGCATGTTTTTGTCTCGTCTTCCTCCACAAACCCCAACTGTTTGAACCAAATTGCTGCCCCGCCCTGAGCCTGGTTCTACTGGAGGTTTCTTCCTGTTAAAAGCAAGTTTTTCCTTCCCACTGTCGCCAAAGCGCTTGCTTATCGGGGACCATGTAATTGTTTGGGTTTTCTCTGTATTATAGTAGAGTCTACTTTACAATATAAAGTTCCTTGAGGCAGGTAAGACTGTGTCCTTAGACATTTTTTGAGTCCCTACATTGTCAGTATTATTTTACTGTGCGCGCAGTAAAGTTGTTTCAGACACACTGAACTACAGATGTCAGTGAATTTTCTTTTCTCAGATCATTGTTGGCATCGTGATGTTTGCACACTTGCATTTACTTGTGAGAAACGAGTAAAAACAGCCAGGAAACAAGAGGATCTAACACTTACTCCCCTGTGTGACTGCGCTGGAAAAAAAAAATCCAACAATAAAACACTGCAGATCTAAAGGAAGAGAAATCTTTATTTAAAAAGCACCTGCTGACAGCCTCAGGCTTTATTTACACCAAGCTTCATTTCCATCATGAAACATCAGAAAGAGTTCAGAGTGGAAAAAGTACAAACGACCAATAGAAAACCTTTTTTTAAACAGAGTTACTGTACAGCAGAAAAAAACAGACTGTACACAGTGCACCTGAATGCATCGTAGCAGAGCCACAGTCCACACAGTGGTACTACAGCTGGTCCTGGACCTGAACTGGGACACAGAATGGCAGCAGGAGGCCCCAGAGCAAAGAGCTGTACTGGAGACTAGTACAACTTCAGCAGTACAGGAAACAGAGCTTTAACCTAAAAATCCAAGTACTTAACTCAGCTGGAGGAAATTTTCTCTCATACTGAGACACAGAAAGAAAGAAATGTTAAATCATCAAAATACTGTACAGGGTTTGGTTGAGAGAGGCTCCACTGAACCTGGACATCAGCACGTCTGCAGTCCTGGTCCCTGAATACTAGCACTGCACATTACCAGTACTACAGCAGGAGTACAGCACTGCACTCAAGCTAATACTGGTACTGGAGAGTACAGAATGTGACAAATATTCAGACTGGTACCACACCATTATATCCTGGTACTGCAGTATGTTTAGTGGCGCTGCAGTATTATGTACAGGTAGAGCAGTACGGCAGCTCGAACAGTCGTGAACACGCGTGCTGTATTTACATCGTATCTTCACATGTTTCTGCTTTGGTGTGAGCGTGGAGTGAGGAGAGGGGCATGCTGAGATTTTCTGAAGCCGGAGGGTCACATGACCAGACTTCCAGACAGAAAAATAAAACTATCCAACACCCTGCCTGGATCTCTGGAGGTCGGCGATGCTTACGCAAAATATGACTGAAACGTTTTGCAAACGTGCCTAAAAAATGCAAACAAATGGCCCTGATTTGGATTTGGCCATTACCCACTCCCAGGTCAATACAACATTCCCAGTCTCTTCCGAATCACCTGCTGCTGAATTCCTTAAATTCATTTGGTTTCCATTGAATGTTCTCCCTCAACAACGCTTGATAAAATATGATCCTTGGAGACTGGAGAGAATATGGGCAGGCCTGTTAGTTTTTAAAGAAAACCAGGCGTAGCTCATCCTCCTAACACTGTGGGCTCTTCCAGTAAAGACACTATTTGGACTATTCTTACACTGCTGGAAATATTTATTCTCGTGCTGAATGCACCCTACTGTTAGTTGGTCTATTCAGCCATACCCACAACCCATTATCGATGACTTTTCCTAAGCAGCTGGCAGGTTAAATACTCATTCATGTCTGATTCAACAGTATTAGAAAATAGCCTGAAGCTTCAGCTTCATAAGGCACCAAATCACTCTGGACTGTCTCAAAGATGGCTCTCCTACATGACACCAGACATCCAAGAGCTGGAGCAGATTAAAGACCACTTTATGTATTTGGGTAAGTCCTGGAACAGTTCTGGGCTACAGGTCATGTGTGAAAACTGGAGATCCAGCTCTCTCGATCCTCAAAATTAAAGTTGACGTTTGCTCTCTGAGCAAGTTTGAGATCCACACTGAAATCAACAGAAGAGCGCTGGAAACAGGATAGTGCTAAATGGGAGAAGCCTACATTAACTGGGACGACAGCCAAACTTAAATCAGATATGATTTTTGCTTTTGTGATAGAACACAAATCTGATGTTTTCACCTTTAAAATGTCTTAAAATCTTCTTCTAAAGTGAATCTGTGACCTGAGAAACTTTCTTTGATGTATCGTAACCTCTCAAGTCTCAGTCTGATCTACCGACTTGGTCTGAGTTTGTCGTCATATTGGGTCATGTGACCGCGGCTTCATTGTGGGGGAAGCTGGAGGTCAGGCCGGTTTCAGTGAAGCTGAATTTAAAAATACAAAGCTGGGACTGGGTCAGGCAAAGCTGCAGCTTATGAAGACAACCGCACGCTGAAAGACGATCAATAAATACAGACAGTAGGAACGTGTGGACACAGATCCTGATCAATAACTTATGGATTAATAACACTGACTTCACAGCGCTGAAAAAGCTGCATTTCATTCACGGGCATTTTTATAAAATCTTTTTTCTGGAGCAGAGTACCAAAAAAACAAAAGAAAAAAACAGAATAAATTCTAATTCATCGATTAAACAGTCACTACTGTGACGACTGTGACATTTCCTGATTGTCGCTGCAAATGCTTTTTTTTTTCCTGAAAGAGCGATAAAATTTGCAAAGGGAAACTTGGAACAGCTCCTCTTATTGCTTCAGTCGTCCTGGACTTGGAGTCCCGGTCAGCTCAGCAGGACAATGGCTTCACTGAGGGCTCCGAATGGGGCAGAAGGTCTGAGTGGTTCTTGCAGCTTTCCAGCTGCTGATGCTGTTTCTCCACATCTGGATCTCATTTAAACCACAAATACAGAAACCTCCAAAGCGATCCCTCTTAATCAATCGAGTGTCTGATCAAACAACTCCTGGTTCCCTTAGATGTGACTATTTTCGTCTTTCTGCGAGAATAAACTGTGTCGCAGCTGATGACTGTTTCATTATGGATTCATCTGCTGATCATAATCTGGATTCACTGTTTAAAAAAACATGAACAACAAAAACTGGGGAGGGGTTTCCAGTGCAGGAACTACGGGTAGCTGTGGGGTATTTTCCTTGAATTGGTGCCTCATTCAACAAAGAGCCTTTACACTTCCTGTTAATGCAAAACCCTCAATGAATGGGAGTCACCGGAGCCAAATCGCTTAAATATTTATTAACTCTTCTTCTGTAATTTTCACAAATGCAAACAACTTTCTCAGCTGTCACTCTGCTAATGTGTGCCAACTGGTCTGTTAAGACCTTATGAAAATCTAGAAGCAGCTGTTTGTGGTGCATGAAGGCGACTCATCTCAGGAGGCTGCCGAACACCTAATAACTAAAAAAAGATATTTTACCACAATCCAAAGTTTCAGCTCCATAGAAAAGAGTATTGGAAACAAATGAGAGAAGCCTTCACCAAAGGGGATGGCAGCCAAACTTAATTAGTGTCTTTTGCTTTTTATAGGAACAGTAGTTGAACATTTTGAGGGGATTCTTGTGATGTCTTGGTGTTCTACTGATGTCTAATGATAAACTGAAGACTTCACCTTTAACATTTCTAAAAAGGATCCTCTAAACCGAATCAGTGACCTGTGGAAGAGCGCCATAGAGCCCCACTCATTGTGGGCCATCTCAAGCACATTCCCTAAAGGAGGCGTTTACCGACCATGTGCCTTTGTTTTGCCCTGAAAGGAGTCTTCCAGGTGTGGTTCTGACAAAATATGTGCTAGTCGTTCAAATTCTAGGTTCAGACTACAAGAGTTTAAGTTTCCTTTGTCACATTTGTAAATTACTCTCTGGGGTTAAACTGCCTGGAATGGGCAGCTCGGAGGCCACGATGCACCAGAATTCATGCATCGGCTAAAGCGTCGACTTTGCACTCGGGAATTAAATACTGGTTTATTTGTGATCTGACTGAGCTGGACATGGGCTGAAGTCATAGTAAAGCTGTGTGAGTTGCATGTGTGAAAATGGCTCTTTGATAAGAAACAGCTGCCAGGGGTTAAAATAAAAATAAACTTTCTGCGTTTGTAATTTCTCACTGCAAAGTGCTGCTAAATGTAAAAACTTTACCATAAAACCTCTCCGGTGTTCCTGCAGTGGAAACCAACAAACTATCCAAACCTTAAAATGATTAGAAGTGAATTACTAAAATGAAAAGTGTCAGATATTCACATTTCAAATCCTTCGACTCGGTTAAAAAGTCGAGTTTTCAGAAACCAAATGAACCTTTCAGCAGTTTGTATCGGCTTTTAAAGTGTCCCGTTTGCAAGCATCCTCGTTTCCAAGTATCTAAAGTTGTCAGATAAATTAACGCGTACAGAAAATATTTCCCTTTTCGGAGGAAAGGCTCGTGAGTACGTCAGCTTCTGTGAGTCCCTCTGCAGCAGTGAGGTGGGAAGCTCCGTTTACTTCAGAGGATTTATTCTGTTCACGTTTGGTTTCTACTCGAGGGCTTTGCAGCTGCTTAAAGCCACAAACAGCAGCAGCGACAGTTCAGCTGGTGTCAGTAAACTCGGTGCTCGAGTTTTAGTGCAGAGATGTTGAGTCCAAACCGGGAGAACGCTGGAGAACCTCACCGCGACGCTCCCTGCCTGGACTCACCTGAGGGATCGACAGGTCACCTGATCAAGTCACCAAAAAGTTCTTTTTGCGCTTTGCTGGTTGGCTGCAGGTAGCTGGTGATGTCATCTGTCTTCAGAGGAGGTACGTCCTCCTCGTTGGTGTTTTGAGAGTCTGATTGTCTAAGCACAGTCTGAAGGGTGTAGGAACAGAGCCACGGACACCTTGTTCAGTTTCTGCTTTAATCTAAAACCTTTCAGAAAATGGCTGCATCTCTGAAAGGACTCCAGAAGTCTTTGTTCTAGCTATCCCAGAAACAGGAACCTGTGAGAGACGCCGTATCTCCATCTTCAATCTGAACGCCTGAGAAATAACGACTTCCACAAAAGCAGAGAATCGTCTTCGGCTCGTCCATCTGCAGCTTTTAACAATAAATCTTAAAATGTATTTGGAAAAGACGCGTACAGCATGTGGCTGGTGTTTCAGCATCAGTCTGATGCCACCGTAGGAACCCGGACCTTCCTTTCTGAACAGTTACGGCTGCTTTTGGCCAATGATCATCGGGCTGAGTTCGTTTCTCTGAGAACTGCGACTCCATTGAGCGAAGAGAACCAAAGATTTGGCCACGACCATTTACGTCGCTTACATGTTAGAAACTAAAATCCCTCAGAGTGAAGTAGCCGTTAGGATAGTTTGAGAAATCTCAGGGCAGGTCGTGCATGTGAACATCTCTAATTAGTCCAGAAATGTAGCATCTTCCACAGCAGATGACACTTTTGGTGGCAGTAATCAGGGCGAAGCAGAACGAGACAGATTACTTTCTGAATCCAGACTTTAATGCCTGCAGGGGACAACTGTCAGAGGAAATCGCTCAATCTTCTTCTTTGCAACACAGATTGCTGCAGGAACTTTTTCCTGTCATTAGTTCCTAATAGAACTGATGTTTCTGGAGAGTTTGGTGGAAAAGCAGCTGTTGACTTAAAGTCCATCCCTGATAGAAGAAGTTCACCGAGCAGAGCAGCAGTGACCCGAGCAGCAAGGAGCAGGTCCAAGGAGGGAGGAGGGTTGGACCTCCTCCCTCCTTGGACCTGGTCTGGGGTTTGGTTCATTTTTACAAACAGAAGCTCGACCCTGAGGGCAGACGAGGACGAGGCGGGCGGGGTTTTCCATCCTGTACGATCAGGAACTTCCATTCATCAGTACCAAGGTGTGTTTGATTCAGACACCTGGACACGCATTCCTTCATACTGCTCATCCCAGGAAGCCAGCCTGGAATTAGTCCCTTTGCCTGCCTCTCAGCATCGTGATTGGTTGCTGAGTCAGACCAGAGTCCCAGGAGACGGTTGGTCCATCGGCGGATCTCTGAGAGGGACTTCCTGTTTCTGAGCAGGAAACGAGTCGTGGTAGAGCGAGCCATCCACAGACCTGTAGGAAGGACAGAAATGGATATTTACCCACACAGCAGGAAAGTCTTCCTAAAAGTCGCCTCAAACTCATTGCGCTGCTTTTGTTTGACCTTTTAGGTACTTTAACATTTGTTCTCATTTTAAATATCACTCTTGCAGCTTCAAAACAAACATTACTGCTGAACAGAGGATAAGAGTTCTTCAGGGTTCGGACCGACCGCGGTGACCAGCAGGTTGGAGCGGATCTGTAACGAGGAGGCTTCAAGGCTCAAAGCTGAGGAGAAGCGCTCTCTGCTGAATACGTTTTGACTAATTTACACTGATTACCATCATCGAGCTTGAGGATAGTCATGTTGGAAGATCTAAGCAAGTTTTTGCTGCCGTGTCTGGAATAAAGAACCTGCTGTGATCAAAGACGAGTCGGACGCTCCGGCTTTCAAAGCAAAGACTAGAAGTGAAGAAAACCCGTGCTTCGAAAAAAGGATCCAGTAGATTTTAGCAGGTTTTTATGATTTTAATCTACTTTTAGTCCGGACACATTTGCGTCTTAAACTATGTAACAAACATCTGAGTATAAAGGGGGGCGTGGTCATCTGACCCATACCTGCCGTGCAGCGGGTGTCCGTGGAACGTGGCTGAATGCGGCAGCGTGTGTTTGTGATGCGGCGCAGCGTGATGATGATGATTCGTCTCCGTCTGATAGGCCGACTGCTGAATGACACCGTGTGTCGTCCGTCTCCGCTGCAGAGCCCCGCCTCCTCCCGCCTGACCTTTGACCCCTCCATTCATCTTACTGCCGTTGGTCCCTGCGGTCACCTTTCCATTGGCCTGGTTCTGGTGGGAGGAGCCTAAGGTGTTCCTTAGGTACCAGTCCCTCAGACCTGTCAATCACACATCAACAGCTCATCACAGTTTCTGCTCCATGGAAACTTCTCCCATCACCACACTCAGAGCAAGTTTCACTGAGCTGACTGTCTTTAATCGTCAGCCATCTCAGCAGGTTCAGTCCAACCTCTGAATCCCCTGCAGACTTTAGCTGTGTCTAGGTAGAAGATATGGTTTAAAGACTCTCAGTATAACCACAGTTGTTAATGACACCCACATCAAACCACAGTGGTCTGTTGCACTGTTACGTGTACTGAACCTTAGATTACACATTTAAAAAAAAATAAATAGAGGAAGTCACTTAGCTAACCGATCACTCACTGGTTAGCTAAGCTTCATGAACGGGTTGAGGTTTCACTCTGATTCTTTTGATGGTTACAATCCGGGTGTTTTTAAACCACCTGTGTCATTATGTGTCACCACACGCTCGTGTGGTAACAACTTATCTGTCTGAATACACAAACCCCGTTTTATCTACTAACTCAATAAATGAACATCGGGTTGCATTAAACAAGAAGTGAAACTAGAAATGAGGTCACAGAAGGAGTGAGCGCCGTTTACCCTTCTATTTAAACTCTATGGTAGTGCGCCTGAGACTTGATAACAGACAATAAAGTTGACTTGATGCAGTGTAGACAAATTGAGTGATGAAACAAACAACAGGCGGTGACCTCCAGTTTACACTGAGGCAGTCTCCGGCCAAGTGGGAAAGAGTGGGAATAGAATTAGCACCTCCAACTCCGGGACTATGGAGTCCAGGATGAGTTGCTGCCCCAAGTGGAAGAGTTTAAATATCTTGGGATTTAAATAAGTGAAGGGAGAGTGGATCGTGAGACGGACAGAGGGATTGAGAGCCAGAGTAGAGCCCCTGCTCGGTGGCTCAGGATGAATAGGATGCCTTCTGGACACCTCCTAGGTGAGTCTTACCAGGAGGAGACCCTGGGGCAAACCCAGGACATGCTGCAGAATCACGTGAGGTCTAGAGAAGTCTTAGCTTCTCTGCTTAGATGATTGCCCAGAGATGCAAGCGTGGGTAAGCAATGAATGGATGAAGCAAACATATTTGTGTTATTCTGTCTGACTTCCACCAGGTGGCATCACCTCCTCACTGCAGTACACCAGTAGACAGTTTCTGCTGCACTGACCCAGTTTTATCTCCATCCCATGAAACATTCAACACGTTTGAGCTTCACAGCTTCACAGATCAGCAAACATCAGGAGGTAAGAGAGGCTGAGCTGTAAGCTAATGAGCCCAAAGCCTCCGTACAGGAAGTGCAGAGCAGCTAAAGGGTAACAATACTCACCTTCCAGGGCGAGGGCCTTGTGGAGGCTCCTGGTGGCCTCCTCCAGTTGGGAGTCCTGGTTGGGGGGCAGCTGAGGGGGTCGGGGCGGCAGCAGGTGGGGGTGGGGGTCGGGCTGAATGGCGACCAGAGGGGGATTGTGGGTATCAGTCTGGCTCTGCTGCACCGGGAGGAACGGACCGCACGATTTGGTTCGGGTTACCGTGACCCGCCGCTGGTCACCTTGGGGGCCGCGGTAGGTGGGCGGGGCTCCTGATGGCTGCTGGGAGTAGCCATTGTAGACTACCTGCTGCTGCGATGTGATTGGCTGTCTGTGGGGCTGAGAATGCTGTCTCTGCAGCTGCTGCTGTTTTCCCCAAACATAGTCCAGCAGGACATCGCTGTACCCCGCTCCTCTTCCTCCTCTGTCTCCCCTTCCTCCTCCCCTTCCTCGCCCTGCACCTCCCCCTTTTCCTCTCCCATCGCTGACTCCATTATTTGCCCTCGACCGTCCGTCTGTCAGCGTCTCCGAGTTCCAATACGCGCCGGCTGTGCTTGTTCCTCTGGACCCCGGCAGTCCGTTTACCCACAATCCCCCCTGCTGCACCCCAACATCATCCTCAGGAGGGGTGATGCGGTCCAGGAGGCCATCAGAGCTGTTACTACGGCGAGCTGCATTAGCCTTGAGTCCTACCTCCCCTCCTGCTCCAGGGTCAGACGGGCCAGAGGAAGAGGAGTCCTGAGAGCGAGGGGGAGGGGGAGGAGGTTGTGAGGGAGGCAGTGGGAGGGGCTTCTGGCTGTCCAGATGCTCAGTTCTGAAAGACAAAAGGAAATATTTTCAGTATACAGAGGGGAGGGGCTGTTCGTGCTTCCAAAACCAAACATGATGAGGTGACGCCGAACATGAAACCTCAAGAAATCTGTGAGCTCCGATCATGAGATCACAGACCGTGACACAAATGTGGACGTGCTCTGAGCTGTACCTGTGCACGGAGTTCCTCCTGGTTCTGTTCTGATAGAAAACCTCCACCGGAGACCCAGAAGAAACCAGCAGGGGGCGACACTGAGACACACCGTCATCTGCCAGATACATAGACAGAAATTTACTTGTGCTAGAAATATTAACTTTAATTGAAATCTATACCTCAGTTCAACTTATAAAAGCTGTCAATCACTTATATTTTCCTTATGATATTGTAAGTCAGGATAAAGACAGCTGTAACCATGGTAACCGTACACAATGAAGATTATGTCAGATATCACGATGTTTGTAAGACAAGCAGGTCTTATAATTTAAGGACATTTAATTTCGGAACAGTGTAGCAGGGAAAACATCACATTCATAAACACGCCCTTTAAAAAGATCGATAAACCTGCACATTATGAAATAGATAAAATAATTAACTGATTAACTGTCTAGTGTTTGCCTGATGTCTAGTATACAAAATGTCTTATGATAAAAATATAGAGAGAGAATAAAAACATGTGTTAAAAATAAAAAAAAACGCTAAATAATCAAAACATCCTATGCCGAATCAGTCTGTTCGCCTATTCACTGCCAGCAGCCGTGCAGTTCTCCAAAACGAGACCAGAACTGCATTCAACTTTTACTGTTATTCCTCCTGTCAGCCAGCTGAGGGCGCTGCAGCTACACTACCAGTTTTACAGTGTGTTTGCTTGTACATCCATCTTTGCGAGGACCACTGAGAGCTTCAGAGTGAGAGCAGGTCCACAGCACAGACCTTCTGTTTCAGGATTACATCAGAATCGGGTTTATGTTCAGGCTCAGGAGTGTTGGAAAAACATTAAGTGATGGTCCTCGTACAGATAGAAGGGTGTGCGCGCGCGTGTGTGTTCATTACCATTGTCGTGTCCTGTTGAGTCTGATGTCGAGCTGCTCTCTGACCTCACTGTGTCGTCTGGAAACACACACACACAGAAACAGAGTAAGAATAAAAGCAGGAAGACGCTGGTTTCCTCATCTTCCTGAAACAATGGCTTCTCATCTACTGCCAGCTGTGAGTGTCTCCATATGTATGCATGTGTATCTATGTCACATCTATCGCACTGACTGCGCCTTCTGCGTCTTTAGTCCTTTGAAGACCCTCCAAAGAGGACGGCTTTCAGGAAACTGATTAATTTAGTTGTGAGGTCAGTGAGTGTGATGCAAACAGACTCATATCTTTGACTAGAGCTGATTGCAGGGTTTTACTCACTGCGCGAACGTTACGTAATGGACTCAAATGAAAACATGTGAGATGTGATAGTAATGATGAGATTACAAAAAGCAAAAACTGTATCCCCCTTCTCTCCTCACGTTGACCAGTCCCAGCCTCTGACCACTCGCATGTGAACAAACCTGCGCAGATAAGAAAGGCCTTCCATGTCCATGATGTGAAAGTTCTCCTCACCTAGGAAGGAATTAGTGTGTTTGGGCATGAGTGAGATGCGAAGGTAATGTCAGAAACCTGTGAAGTGCAGTTTCTGAATCCCTGGCAGGAGTATTCTGTAGACTTTTAAAAGTCAGTCAGAAACATTTACGTTGACTTGGGATTTTTAGCAACATTTTTTTAAACCTCTTGAACTCGTTGCAGAAATCTGAGGACCAGTTTTGGAGGTTGGTGAACCAGGCGATCTGACCAGAGCCTGGCAAACTGGATACATACCAGTCCTCGCATTATTTAGAAAATGGATGCATAAGTTGCAGAGTGTGAAGACTCGTTGCAGGGTTCTGGGGACTCGCTTTCTGATGTATGAGGACTTCTGAGGTAGCGGGACGAGTTAGAGCGGTAATAACACTACCTGCAGAGATCGGAGTACACACTGCACAGGTCTAGGAACTAGTTTAAGAGGTCTAATAACTTTCTAAAGAGATCAGTAAAGTACAAAGTAGTTTGTGCCTCCTATCTGTGAAAAGTGCTGCATAAATTAATACTATTTGCTTCATAATGTCCTGAGACATCTGCGGGAGGTTATTTGATGCAAACCAAATTCAAGTTCATGGCCTGCTGTCACGAGATGCAGGACGTGTTGATGTTGTTGTTGATGTGCCGACAGAGTTTCCAGGGTGACCCGAGTGTATCACTGAGTGAGGTGACTACTCTGAAGAGGATAGTACCCAAACTTCAATCAGGCTTTCGGTTTCTAGAGATACATGTATGTACGTTTTTGATTAGGCCTTATAAACATGACATAGCAACTATACCTGAAAACCTCTCAACTGGAGGATGACAGTATTAATTTTATTTATACAGCACCAGAGCATAACAGCACTTGCCCTGTGAAGTCTTTGTTGTTTTTTGCCAGTGCTCCCCTATAGAAGAACGAGATGGGTCAGGTACCATCTGTATCATAAATGTGTGCCAGGTGAATATGGCAGCAGAAACCGGATACTGTGTGTGTGTGTGTGTGTGTCTGTACTTGTTTAGACATCTTTGTGAGGACATAAATTTGGCATGCTGCTATGCCCACCACTTTGAAGGGATTTTGAGGCTCAAAATGTGGTTTTAGTGTCAGGGTTACAGTTAGGTTATGGTTAGGATTAGGCTTTCATTTTTGATGGTTAGGGGTAGGGAGAGCGCCTAGGGAATGCATGTGTATTGAGTGTGTGTGTGTGTGTGTTACCTGTGTGGCAGCCTCTGTGGACAGTCCTCTTCCCGTGGTGTGTGTGTGTCTGCGTGTGTGCGTTGTGCTCAGAGTCGCTGTGTTTCCTCAGAGCTCCGCTGAATAAATTTTTCTTCGGCTTCGAACGCTGAGCGTCTTCCTCCTAAAGAAAAAACACACGCAAATACCTAAAGGTCACACCAACACATGCACGCACAGGGATATACAAACAGACTGCCTCAGCTTGAAACACACATGAAGGTCAAAACTGTTCCATCAACAACAAAACAACACACACAGAAACACACACAGAGGGGGACAGTAAAATTCTCCACCACTGTTGAAATTATTTAGAGTCAAATCACTCCTCAGCTCCTCACCTCTACTCGACACTTCCTGTTTCCCTGGCGGGACGTCCCACCTCTCCTACGAACACAGGGGGGCTTCTCCCCTGCCTCCAGGGGGAAATCACTGGGCACTGCACCCGTCAGCTCCTGACCCAGGAAAACACAGGAAAACCCAACTTACAGCTATCTGGCAGTTACTTTAGTCACTGTTAAAGTATAAACTAAGGTAGAGTCGGCTGAAGTAATCAGAGGTTGGGGACTGGATAGAGAAGACTAGTTAGAGACATAAAAAGAGCATCTGCAGAGGTTCAAGCACCAGATAAAAACATCTGAAGACCACGTGGAGAGGACTAGTTGCAGAGAGGGATAAAAGGATTAGTTGGAGAGTGAAGAAGACTAGTTAGCTGCAGAGCTAAGAAGACTTTGGTTTAGGTGGGAATGCACTGTCAGTGTCTTAGTCATATTGTCATCTCTTTTTATGACATCACTTACAGCTTCCTGCAGACAGATGCGTCTCAGCTCAGCCAATCGGCTGCTAAGCAGCGCCTGGAGACTCCGCCTCCTCTCCTGTAGCTCCACCATTTGCTCTCTCTGCTTCCTGTCTGGGCAGGTGAGAGGGTCTGCAACATGCAAGCAACACACACGTAAGAGACAGCTAACAGACACACTCGAGAGTGTAGCATCACCACATGTCAGCGTTTATTCTCACCAGGTGCTGAGATGAGTTGACCTTTGACCTCCATGGCTTGTGTGTCCCATATGCCCTCTCCACCTCCTCCTTCCTCACTACTCGACTCCTGTTCACCTCCCCACACACTCTCTCTCACCTGCAACACGTTGTCATCACAAATAAAGGTTAGTACTGCAAGCTAGCACAGACTTCCTGCAGTCCTGATGACACTGACAAACCCTGCTGCTCGTGTGATGTCAGCGCCATGTTTTGACCAATTAGCCAATCAGAACCTTCGGGACTTTCTCACCTTGCGACTGGGTTCATAAGAGTTCCAGTAGTTCACTCCTGTGGCCATCCAACAGTCAGAACACAAACCACAGCACTGCTTCACTAACTAGGCGTCTCACTGCTCGGTTAGCTGTTAGCTGACGGTGAAGCTGCAGTTCCAAAATGGGCCTGAAGAGGGAGGCAAACAGTCTTCAGCGCTCCTGACCTAGGAGAACAAAAGCACAAGAAGAAAAAGGTGGTAGAGTGAGGACCAATCAGGAAGTCAATAAAAGATTATAAGCTAAAGTTCAAAACAACAGATTTTCTCTCAAAAAGTCACAAATACTATCAAAGTAAACATTTTAAAATGTAAAAACTACGTGCAGTTAGCTTGAACTTAGAACCTTAACAAATACATTTACACAAGAAATTACCAATAAAAAATAAAGGTAGAAAAAAAAAACCTTTCTAAGAAATACTTGGAGTGGCTCTGGCTGAGCAGGCGACCCTGCCTGGGTCTGATTCCATCCTGGACCATTTCCTGAGACACATTTCCTCTTGCCCTCTCTTTCTCTTTCCTGTCTACTCTCCTCTATATCTGTCCTGTCCAATAAAGACCAAAAGAAAGAAAGAAAGAAAATCACCAACTCTGGAGGACGAGGTCTCATTAGCAAACTACAGCACAAACAAATGTTTAAATAGTGAAACATGTAGGTGCACTTTCAGCTGCTCCTTTATTCACAGCGCTCGCCACGGCAGGTAGCTCTGCACGCTTGATTTGGCCAATTTATGTATACTCCATATGACTCTATATGTTTGCATCTGTGCATTAAGTGAGCTGTTACACTCAAGCAGCATCAAACCTTGCAGTTGTTTGGCCACATGTTGGTGGCTGCAAAAGCCAGTAGCTCACCATAGACTCTCATTAAAATGTGCAACTTCTCAGCATTAAAAAGCACGTTTATTGGCTGGTAGGAAGAAAGGTTTGGTGTCTGTGGACAGCTGTACAGGGGGGATTTTTAATAACTGATCGACCTGCATACGGGTGAAGCAGATGTAGCAGCTCGGTGTCTGCAGGGTCTCACCTCAGCTAACTGCAGTCACTGAACTGGACCTCCCCAATGTTTTTGTGCTGCGTTTTTAATGGAGGATCAAATAACACTGCTTGCTCTGTGATACAAACGTCTTTATTAGCACCAATTAGCAGGTAGGTGTGCCAGTGTGTTGCACCCACAGGGACACTGTGGAGAATATCCTGACCTGGTTCTCACAAATCTGATGTTGTGGCTTATTTGTAGATGCTTCCAAGCCTTCAGCAGCCAACAGAGAAGCATCAATCTCGCCCACCTGATTCGACCCAAACACCAACAAAACGTTTGGATTCACATTTTAATTGCAGATTTGTTTTACATGCAAAGAAAGCTGACCGAGTGCAGGTAAAACCTTAAACCCATTTTCTGTTTGACTGCAAAATAAAGACAAAGTTCACACGTTACATAAATGCTTCATACAGTTTTATTCTTTAAAAGCTCAACGTGCCCTAAAGTAGCCGGTCTCTGCATTTTTACCAAGCAAACAGGAGAGGATGTTGCATTCATTAGAGAATGAGACAATCACATTTGGTGCTTTCGCGAGAGTTTTTACAAAGAAAACCTACAAATACTTTGAGTTCATGGTGATAATTAAGTATGTCAGCCACTAAGGATGACTCAGAGGCTTTAATAGTTTGGAAAAGGCAAAGCCTTGAAGATCCTCGGGTTAGGGATTCAGTCTGTGTTTGTCGGTCTCTAAACTGGGATTAAACGCACAATATGAGCAGAGATACGATTTAAATGGATCTGAAACAATGAAGTATTTTCTCGTGGAGCTTCGTGATTAAACGCGCAGATTTGTGTGCTGGAGCTGCAGACAGAGAGAGCTGGCTCCAGATTTACTGGGTTTAAAGGAAAAATGTGGAGAGAACGGCGAGTACTGACATGCCTCAGACAAAAGACACACACAAAGGTTTATCTGTCAGTCTGTAGCCAAAACAGAGAAAGACCAAAACACACGAAGCCCATTTACAGTGACAGCGTGGTCAGGCGACAGATGTTTGAAGCTCGTGTGACCTCTGCGTGTCTGTCTGGAGAAATATTATGTTATGACCCAGTGATGTGTTTGTTGGTGTTGTGCCTCCCACCGGAGGATGGTGGCGGTATTTTCCCTTTTTTCTCTCCTAGGAGGTGGACACCTGGGCGTGGCTGCTAGGTATCTGGGTGGAGTCTCTACACACCTTCCGACTGGATAATTGATGGACCACCTCCAGTACTTAACGTCCGGATGACAGTCACCTGGGAGTGCTGTTTGGAACCCCGTTGACTCGGTCACAGAGTTGTGTGTTGTGTCATTGTAGTGCAGGCTGGAGTATTCACGTGTACCTCTAGCCTTGCCATGTAAATAATTGTAAATAAGTTAACCAGTGGCGGTCACTTTTTTGTTCCTTTGCTGTATAACTTTCACTGTCGCAGCCTAGTAGGCGTGAGAAGCCGTTTTCTTTTGTTGAACAAGTTTTCTCCTGTTTTTCGTTAGATAGTTAGGTAAGTGACTTGTCTTTTGTTTTGGCTTCTTTTTATTTTGGTGTAGGGAAGACTAGGGATTGTTTTATAGGGAGTTTTGTTTATTGTTTTGGCATTGCTCACTGCTGATGAAAATAAATGGCTGCTTAAATACTTAAAAAAGGTGTCGTTGTTGGGGTTTGTGCGTGGGTGGGAAGTGAGTGGGGCAAACTATTTGTTACGTTTATTTACTTGCCGGGACCAGAACGTAACATATTGGGGGCTCGTCTCTTTTGTGTTCTTTTTGTGGCTTGTTTTCTTGGTTGGCGGTTTTTTCTTGTGTGGGGGGGTGTGTGTGTTAGGATGGAGTTTAAGTTGGAGGACTTCACTCTGAGCCCGTCTGCGGAGAAGTTGGACAGGTGTAAAAAGGCTGACCTCTTGCTTGTTGCTGAATTCTTTGATGTGACTGTGCCGTTGACTGCGAAGAAGAAAGAGCTTAGGGAGCTCCTGTGTGTCCAGTTGACGGACAGGGGGTTGTTTGGTGAGCCGGGTCCTGCAGGGGGGGTTGAGCTGGGGGCTGTTGCTGGTGTTTCTGCCCCACTGAAAAATCTCCCTTTTCCGCCTAGCCCTTCTGTGGAGGAGCTGCAGTTAACGCTGCGCATTAAGGAGGTGGAGCTAAAGAAACAGCAGTTGGAGGTGGACGCTATGCACTTGAGGATCAGGGCTCTGGAGGTAGAGAGGGGAGCCTCTGTGTCTGCCAGCCCTCCTGTACCTCGGTTAGCCCCGCAGTCACCATCCCCGCAGGTACCCTCTCCGGAGTCATCATCCCCGCAGGTACCCTCCCCGGAGTCATCATCCCCGCAGTCGCCATCTCCGCAGCCACCGGCCCCGATGCCAGGTGGTGGCTTTGATGTGAGTAAACACATCAAAATGGTGCCGGCGTTTCGGGAAACTGAGGTGGATTCGTATTTCACAGTGTTTGAACGTATCGCAGGTGCGCTGCACTGGCCAAAGGATGTGTGGTCTCTTTTACTCCAATGTAGATTGGTGGGGAAAGCTCAAGAGGTATGCACCGCTCTTTCTCTGGAGGACAGTTTTGACTATGATATGGTGAAGGCTGCTGTCCTACGCGCTTACGAGCTTGTGCCAGAGGCTTACAGGCAGAGATTTAGGGATGGGAAAAAATCCGCCAACCAGACCTATGTGGAGTTTGCCAGGGAAAAGAAAACTCTGTTTGATAAGTGGTGTCATGCTACAGAAGTAAAAACCTTGGAAGACCTGCGTGAGTTGGTGACGTTAGAAGAGTTTAAAAATCAACTACCAGACACTGTGGTAACCTACTTAAACGAACAGAAGGTTACGACTCTCGCCGCTGCTGCTATACGGGCTGATGAGTTTGTGTTGACACACAAAGTGGTGTTTTCGGTTCCTGCTCACAGTTTTCCGTCTTCCAGTAGCCCGCCCAGATGGTCTCCAAGGGGCACCCGCCGTGCCATCCCCTCATCCATTGAGAACCGCGTGTGTTTTTTTTGCCATGAGCAGGGACACCTTATTGCGGTTTGCCCTGCTCTGAAGAGAAAAGAAATGACCAGGGAGGGTACATCTCCTTCCCCAATAAACCTTCTACAGACAAACTCTCCTACTTGGGGGGAGGTGATGGCACCCGAAAATGATAAAGTAGATAAGGAGTTTAAGCCGTTTGTGTCAAACGGCTTTGTTTCCTTGATAGGAGAAGATCGGCGGACTCCTGTCAGTATTTTGCGAGACACTGGTGCGAAACAGTCGCTCATTCGTGAGGGGGTCTTACCGTTTTCAGCTCAATCCTGTTGTGGGGCGGATGTGTTAGCCTGGGGAGTTAGGATGTGTGTAATACGGGTTCCTTTACACTTGGTGCAGCTTTCGTCTCAGTTTTTGTCTGGTGAGGTTAAGCTTGGGGTGCGACCCCAGTTACCGGTTGCAGGTATTGACATCATCTTGGGAAACGATCTAGCTGGCGGCACAGTTTTTCCGTCGCCAGAAGTAGTCGATATACCACTTACGGATAACAGTGGTTTCGATCGTGCCACATCAAAGGCTGTTCAAACCGTCAGTGTAAAGACATTTAGGCAGAGGAGAGGTGCGAGTGGATCCCAGCAACAGCAGCAGCAGAATAGGAGGCAGCCCAAGGGGACGAGAAGAACAAATATTCAAACCACAAGGGTCGCTGAAGCCACCATGCAATCAGACCCAAGTAGATTCACTTTTCAGGACAGTCAGCAGCAAAATGCTGAAACCAGGCCACCTGCTAGAAAAAGACAAGGACCTCGACGGCTTAGGGACCGCAGAAGAGGCCAGCTGATGGTGGCTAATGCTCCATCTCCCACCCTTAAATTTGACACAGACTTTGATTTTGATTCCTCCAACGCGCAATTCATTAAGGAGGCGCTTGAGAAGAAGTTACAGGAGGGGCTGAATCTAAAAGATGGGAATTCTGAGGGAAGGGAAAAGGAGGGGTTGCAGCTGAGTTCAGGGGAGGATCATTTTGGTCCAAAGTGCTACTATGACAAAGCAAAGTTTTTCTTTGACAACATCTCATCTGATAATGGGCTCAGACTGACGTGGGCAGAGGAGCGAAAGCGCAATCTGGAGACTTTTGGTGTCCCTGGGCGGTTCCTGAGGGGCCAAGGATTCAGAGGTGGACGCCAGTGTTTTGGGGGCGGGTGCAGTGCTCGTGCAGGAGGATGAAAATGGCATTGACCACCCAGTCTGTTTCTTTTCTAGAACATTTCTAAAACAGCAACCAGCGCCTCATGCGTTGGTCCTTACTCCTACAGGATTTCAACATTGAGATCCGATATATAAGAGCTTAGAGAATGTTATGGCTGATGCCCTCTCTAGGTCGTAAATCAAACATCTTTGTGTGGGGTTGGATGTTTGATTTTTTTTGGGTGGGGGAAACTGTTATGACCCAGTGATGTGTTTGTTGGTGTTGTGCCTCCCACCGGAGGATGGTGGCGGTATTTTCCCTTTTTTCTCTCCTAGGAGGTGGACACCTGGGCGTGGCTGCTAGGTATCTGGGTGGAGTCTCTACACACCTTCCGACTGGATAATTGATGGACCACCTCCAGTACTTAACGTCCGGATGACAGTCACCTGGGAGTGCTGTTTGGAACCCCGTTGACTCGGTCACAGAGTTGTGTGTTGTGTCATTGTAGTGCAGGCTGGAGTATTCACGTGTACCTCTAGCCTTGCCATGTAAATAATTGTAAATAAGTTAACCAGTGGCGGTCACTTTTTTGTTCCTTTGCTGTATAACTTTCACTGTCGCAGCCTAGTAGGCGTGAGAAGCCGTTTTCTTTTGTTGAACAAGTTTTCTCCTGTTTTTCGTTAGATAGTTAGGTAAGTGACTTGTCTTTTGTTTTGGCTTCTTTTTATTTTGGTGTAGGGAAGACTAGGGATTGTTTTATAGGGAGTTTTGTTTATTGTTTTGGCATTGCTCACTGCTGATGAAAATAAATGGCTGCTTAAATACTTAAAAAAGGTGTCGTTGTTGGGGTTTGTGCGTGGGTGGGAAGTGAGTGGGGCAAACTATTTGTTACGTTTATTTACTTGCCGGGACCAGAACGTAACAATTATCTGGACCTTTGAAAATCCAAATTTTAAAAAAGAGAGAGTGAGAGCTTAAGTAGTATCCTGCCTTGTGATTGGCTGGGAGCAGGTGTTTGATCTCTTCCTGCTGGTTGGAGGAGTGAAACTGAGAAACATCTGCATCATCAGACAGCAGCAAAGTCACAGCGCGATGGAAACGGGCTCTGAGCTTTTGTAACATTTTTACATGTAAACTTTAACCGTCTCCAGCTGTTCCTCTGGTTTTAGTCAACATTCATCAACAGTTTTTTCTAATCCAACCACATGTGCAACACTGACTGATGACAGCGTCACTTAGTTCAAAAGCCCACAGAGGATAAAAACACACCATGCAAGCCTCTTTGTAAGAATAAAGAGGTTTTACATTTTAAATGCTGTCAGTGGCAGACTGCACATCCGGAGCTTGCAAACGTTTCCTCGAGGAACCTGAACAGCAAACCTAACAATATTTAGTAAAAAGCACAAATAGGTTCATGGATCTCTGAGAATCCACACTGCAGATGTCTTTCTGTAGTGTTTACAGGACTGCGTTGTGCACATACAGCCTCTCTCATGCAACATCTACCTCCCTGTTTGAGCATCTGTTATAACAAGGCAATCAAGACCAGAGCAAAAGGTAGTTTTTCTAGCTTTAGATCTGTTCAGATTTGATCATCTCCTGTCCGTTTGCCTCCTAACAGGGATTCAATACTACAGAAAATCTTATAAAACCACAGCACGACGTCACTTCCCATCCTGGAAATGTTCCAGCCCAACAGAGGAAAGCAGACACGAAGAAAACAACAAGTGTTACTTAATCACAAAACAACAAGGAGTCTGAAACCTCTGCGCACTTTTATCCTCCAACTGGAGGAGAACGAGATGTCCTCCGACAGCACAGCCCTGAGAACAGGAAGTGGAGCCCAACAGGAAACAGGAAGAAGGAAATGAGTGATGAAAAAAAAGGGGGAAATTGGGGGGGATGGGAAGGACTGACTGGGAACAGCTGAAATGGTTGGTAACACTGGTGTGATTCACGCCACAGTATCCAGCAGCGGAGGATAAAATTCAAGTTTGTGTAGAAATGGCGAGGATCAGAGAGGCGGAGCTTATAGCATTATCACCGTCTTCTTCACACAGATGTTGAAACTGTGTAAGGAAGATTGCAGCAGATGGTTTGACGTCCTGTTTCTTTGGAAAGCTTCCTGTAGAGCAAAGAGTCAGTGTAGGGAGGAGGTCAGGGTGGATGATGCCAGATGTTCATAAAACGTTAAACTGGCTTTTGTTGTGACCAGTAAAACACATCTACTGACCCAGCTGCCCAGGAGGACAATAAAACAAGAACTAATTTGCAGTAAAGCTTCATTTGTCGACCGTGTACGGACGCTGAAGTTATTTCAGTATTTTCAGACTGCTTCTTGGAGCCATTGGTGAGTCAGGCATGCAGGGACGAGTGCCAGGAGTCCACCAGGAGACGGAGGAGAAACAAAATTACAGCCTCTACTACTACAGAAAAAAAAGAAAAATGTTCAATCTGACACTAAGATCATTGAAAAGGGAAAAAGAGCAGCTGTACGTGACATTTTCCTGCCCGAGCTGGCAGCTATTGTGAAAAAACGGGTGTGTGCACCAATTTTGGTACCTGTATCCACTTGTGAGCAATTTTCATGACATATGAAATCATCTGCTGCACGAACTACACCGATCTCACCGAAACCATGGAGTTCGAACACGGCTTTCACTGCTCGGGTATTTATTTGCATGACATTACAGAGGGGACTTTTATAAAAGCACAGATGCAGCACTGATCGACATCTGTGGGAAACACTGGATCTGGACTTTAACGTTAATCAAGGAGTTTTTCCCTCAAGGAAAAACAAATAAGTGTGGAGATGAGCCAGAGCTTACTGACGGGGTTTTCTGACACCAAATGCTCTGTCAAATGGTCTCCCCCTCCTCTCTGTCCTCCTCCACCCTCCTCCGCCTCTTACATTCCTGAGTCCTGCCGGGTCGAGTCCAGACCTGCAGCTCCTCCCTTCATCCATCAGCGGCTCGATTGATCGGCTTCAGCTCGTCCGTCTCCTCACGCCGCGATGCGCTGCTGTGATGAGGTGAAGTCTCCGAGACAGGTGGTTTGTGCTGCGAGGGCGACATGTGCTCTTTACCGTCGGCGTCCTTTGGTGTTTTGTTGCATCTCGTCACCGGAGGTTTGCTTCACATCTGTTTTTCTACTCTCACACACTCACAGCCTGGTCTTTGACCTTGTTGTCTGTGTGTGAGTTTTGGGGGAGGGTTGGGGTGTCACTCTCACCTCCCCTCCCCCCTCTCAGGTGTTGCAGGCCTGAACAGCTGATCTGATAACAGCCCGCTGAGGCCAATCTGTTTCCAGTCTGAGTGCCTGCCCTGATCTCTCTGAACCAGCACAGCCTCCATCATCACTGCGAGGAGCAAACGCTTTCAGAGCCTCGCCGCTCGCCCACGTCACAGTCCAGGGGTCGGATATACGAAGGATGCGTGCACACAGACGACACACAAACACGGCTTTTTGTGTTAAAAGTTCAGAAATCCAGAACAAGAACTACAGCTACATCCAATTTTCAGCACTGAAGACTAAAAACGATGCAGCTCTTCTTTTAAACCCTTACCTTCTTCTGTAAATGATTTAATAACTGTAATTAAACAGATTTAATTTGATAGATTCACACTTCGTCGTCTCTTTTGTTTCAGTCGTGGCGCTTTAACAGCTGCTGCCTCCATTTATTTTGTGCCTTCGGTAGTTTTTCATCCGCTTGTGGCATCAGATCTGAGATTACCCAAAACTCATTTTTCCTGAATGTCTCGCCTTTATATTGTGCTTCTTCTTTGCTGCTGACCTAACATGACATTCATTCACAGCTAAATGTGAAAACATGAATGATGCTCGTGAACATGCACAACACTCCAAAATGATTGGAATTCACAAAAAGAGGACCAAGCACACGTGAAGCTTTATAAGTCAAACAGAAAATGCACAGGTTTCTGCCTTTGTGCACTTTTAGTCATGAATCTCTACAGTTCAATGCGTCTGGGCCGAGAGGTCTGCACTGTGAGGACTGAACCTCAGGTTTAACCTGCGCCTTCAACGTTACAAAGGTGGGTCACTTCTTAGCCGTGCATCAGACTGGCACTCTGTCCAGGACGTGCTCTGCCTTTCGTCCAATGACAGCTGGGACACACTCCAGCACCTCTGCAACCGTGAACTGGTCAAGTGGTTAAGAAAATAGATGGTTGGTTCACTTCTTATCAGCGCGCATCATTGTCATTTCGTCCCGTCTTCCTCCCTCAGCTGGTCGTGGCAGATGGCCCCGCCCCTCCCTGAGCCTGGTTCTGTCACAGGTTTCTTCCTGTTGAAAGGGAGTTTTTCCTTCCTACTGTTGCCAAGTGCTTGCTCATAGAGGTTGTCTGATTGTTGGGGTCTTCTATAAATAAAACTTTAGTTGAATTATTGGAAATTATGCTGCAGACCTAACTGAGCTGAGAACTCGAGATAACGTGCGTAAAACTACCAGCCAATCAGTCCTCTGGAAAAAAAATCCTGGAGACTTCCATGCTCAGGGAGTAAGAGGATCAAAGGTTTTTGTCTTTCCTGAATGACAACCAATAAAAAAAGAGATTCACAGAAGCAAATTATTCCTTCACTCGTGACCCCCCACCTCCCCCACCACGACCCAGAAGACTCCAAGTATATTTCATTGTTTTATAAGCCTAATAATTGCCATATTTCCTTAAAACAGGATACCTAAACCTTGTATTTGTTCATCTTGCAGGTAAAATTCTTCACTTGCTCTCAGACCGTTTAAAACCAACAAGGCTGCAGCTGAATAACCATAATAACCTTTATTCAAGCAACAGGCTACACATCTGTACTTGAAGCCAGTTCTTCCCTTGTATTAATGAAGGAGCAGTGTACCTGATTACTGTTTCTAGCATTAAATGAACTACAGCTTAACTAACCACCTCTCACATGCTGCCGATTCATATTTTTCCAATCCTTCAGTTTGATCTTTGTTTGTGAAACGCTGCCAGCAGACCTGTTCCTGTGATTGTGACAAGATGCTGATAGTTAGACTGAAAACCCTGAGCTGACACATCCAGCTGATAACAGCCTTCATGTGATTGCTGACTGCTGATCTTAGGTTAAGTGAAGCCAGATAAGGCAAAGATATCCTGAGCATGCTGGACGTGCTCCAGGATTCGTCCTCCAGATTCTGCTCAGACTCACAACTGTGGAGTTTTACTCGCCCACAGAGCAAGACCAGAACCAGAAGAAACACGTCGGGCCAATCAGGATCTGACGTTCGCCGCTAACAGCAACATGATGTAAACAGAGAGGAGCTCATGAGCCCAACAAGTCAACAACAAATCGAACATTTAAAGATGAGAGGGATTAACACATCAAATGCACAGAAGAGGCTCAGCACTTCATACTGAACACACACACACACACACACACACACACACACACACACACACACACACACACACACACGGGGAGAGTTGGTGATGAAAGGCTGCAGCTGCAGACAAAGAGATGCAAATACAGGATTTAAATATTCAGCAGAGAGAGATGGATGCTCTGTGCGTGTGTGTCTTCTCTCTGCCCTCACACTAAACCAGGAGATCACAGCAGCACTAATCCTGTTATCACGAACACTCTCAGTAGGAACTGAACCACGTCTCAGACCCTCTCCGGTCCAGTACCGGATCGGTGCTGCGTGACCACGGCTTCGGCTGCATTTACATTCATCTCACCAAACTCAGGCAGGAAATCAGAGAAACACGGCGAACATATAAATCACGCTGCCCAGAGTTCACCGATCGTGTCCTCGCAGCAGCAGCGGGTTCACACGAGTCTGTTCCTGCTATTCTGTCCACCCCACCTACACATCAACCATCAACTCTCCTCTAAAAGTCACCAGCAGTCTGAGTACAGCTCAGTCACGGACCGGCTTAAAATTCAGACATCCGCCACACGTTCACCTGCATACAGCTGACTCCTGACGGAGAGTCCAGAAGGACCACAGGTTTGTTCCACACCATGTCACAGCCACAGACGTCCACTAAATAAAGAGAACACACTCATTTGAAACTCTTTAAAGCCCAATTCTTACTGCATAAAGGTGACACAGGAAACGTTTAAACTTGGACGTTTTTACTTTCAAATAAAAATCTGCCCATTTCTAATTCGGTGCCAGGAACAAGCTCCAGTAAAGTCGGAACAAGTTCCCCGCTGTGATTCATCACCTCTCCCTTTTGACACTGCTCGCTGCATGCCTCCCATTCTTCTACTTCAGGTCTCCTTTGTTGCAGTTTTTTGTTTCATAATCCTCCAGCTGGTACAGGTCCGGACTGCAGGCAGGCCGGTTTAGCAGCCGGACAGTTTCCCTTATTCGTGTGCAGAATGCGGTTTGGTTTTTGAGTTACTGAAAAAAGCAACACCTTCTCTAAAAAAAAAAAAAGATTGAAAAAGCTGCACATATTGTTCAGCGTCAATGTTGCCCTCACAGATGTGGTGATACCTGCATCCTTGTGGATGCCGGCTTTGAACTTTGTGCCGATAACAAGTCGGATGAGCTGCTTCCAGCAGGTTTTTGATGGGGCAGCGCGACAGCGTTCACTTTGCCTCCGTCCATCGTTAATGAAAAGAAGGCAGCGGCGTTTCTTCAGATCGTTTATGGCTTGTTCCTGAGCACGAGCATTGATTTCCACTTCAGAATCGTGTGTGTCTGTAATGCTGCTTGAAGATCACAGCAAAGGTTTTCAGCTTCGTCTCTGTCAGCAATGAAGTTTTTTAACAATGTCATGAACAGTAGATAATAAAACCCCCAAAGTTTATGAAATGTTTCCTTCATGTAGCTTCATTACACATGTTCTAATGAAGGACCTCACCTTACTCTGTGTTTCGTTTTATACCCAGCAGACTTCCTTCCCAGTGTGACCCTCAAGAGACTGGTGTCTCCTCCTGGGATCAAACTGGGGAGCTTTCGCCTGTTAGGTGAACATATAAACCACACAATAGACACTCTTCTCTTTTTACCAATGTTACCTAATTATCTAAAAAAAAAAAGTAAATAGATTTTTTTAATCTTACTCCAGTCTTCTGTTGCTCCTGTCCCAGCTGTGTGAAACGTCATCAGATTGAAAAGGAACAGTTTTTCCTTAAGAACATTTTTTATGTTCTCCTTGCACAATTTTTAATTAAATGTCGGGTTTAGATAATCAGTATTCTATATTTTGTCTAAATCTCAGCATCAACTGAATAATTAATCTGCTAATTTATTGAGATCTATTAGCTGTTCTGAGACGTTTAAAGGGAGTCAGCACCTTCTCTAAAGAAAGTGCAGACATTTATTTTCATTTAACTTTTTCCATTTTTTTATTCTCTGATTTTCCTACTTTTGTTCTGGCGTTAAAGTTCTTATAATACCGGGACCTTCATCTTTATCAGTTATTTACTTCATAACTTATTTAACTGCACGAAAGTCCATCCAGGAAAGTAACGAAGGTAAGGCCAGAGGCGAACCAGCAGCGGTGAAAAGGCTGTAAATACCTGCGAGTCTGAACCATCCTGTTTGCAGACCAGGTGTGGTCCAGCTCCAGCTGTCCTCAGGACGGGCACATCCACAACAGGAGCCGAGAAAAGGGAATTAAAACAGCTTCAGTCCCGCGGATCAACCCGCCCGTTTGCCAGTTAAACTCCGCTTTTCTCCTCTCAGCGTCTCTGAGCTCTGACTCGCTCTCTCTGACTCTCAGCTGAGTCCCACCAACAAGCTCTCTGCTGTCACCACCCCTCCACTTCCGCTCTGCCGTGTCAAAATAAAACGACAAAAGGAAGTCGTTTCACATCTCCGCGGGAATTCGATTAAGCGATGACGTATGAACTGCGTACGTCATGAACTGCGTCCATTTACAAATGCGATCGCATTTGTCCGTAACCATCGGGAACCCTCACGTTAACTTTTATCAAGTGGAAAAAAGTTAGCATCCATCCTCCAGCTTCACTGTGCTAATGTGTTTATATTATGCAAACCATAGCTGTGTAGCTAGGACATCATTATATACCAGCTACTCTAAATTCACTAACCCTATAAACGTCACTGCTTTTTAGTTTTCTGTCTTCATTTATGTCGGAAGTGACAGCAGAGCTGTACGTTTTAATTTTTCAGTGAGAACGTGATATATCCTCTTTAGATGGAAACTAGCGAGCTAACTCCCTGCTAACTTCAAACTCAGTTAAACTTCATAAATTCTGTTTTCATGGATGCCTGGATGTTAAACAGTTACCCCTGGTAGAGCAGCCACACTGATAATTTTATTAAAGATGAAAAAATTTAGGCAGTTTTTAACTCTCAGTGACGCCGCAGTGTTCGTTTTGGGACCTGAAGCGGAGTTTGGGCGGCTAATTACGTCAGACTTAAGACCGGATAAAAGTCCAACGTACGCTAGCAGCAGCGCCTTATGGCAGCACAGAAGTTTGAGATGTATTTTTAAAAGGTAAGAATTTAAAAACAAGTCTATATGTCATAAGCACTCATTCCAGCTGTATGCTAAGCACGGGAACTATTTGAAGGCTACATGACACACATGGTGACCCCAAATTCTGAACCCTGCTAACACCACACTTACTTAAGGTGTCTGGAACAGGGGAAACATCTCCCAGTTACATTGGCATGTTCTGAATGAAACATACCTCCCACTCCCACTAGAGTCAGTCTGGCAGACAGGTATCCTGAAGCTTAACCCTACTTTTGATTGGAAGGGTGTTTGGATCCCTCTGGGAATCCTGATCAACAACAAATACGCTTAAATTTCATACACAGCATGAATATGACTCCATGTGGACTCAGATGTTTCGGGCACTGGTTTATCTCATGGTAAGAATGGTGACCAGTTTTGTCAGAAAGGTTTTAACACATTTAACGGCAGATAAAAATTCGGTCGCCACCAGGTGCAAACCTTGTTGCCTGGGGTGGTTGATCAGTTTTACTGATGATACTAATCTTAAGCTTTCAAATGAGTGTTTTAAAGTTTAGCAGAGATGATGGAGGATCTTAAAATCTTACTGAAATGAGACCCGGGGATTTACTGAAACATAACCAAACATAAACTAAAGCACAGTGTAAAGCTAAAACAGGGTTTGTACAATTCTACTGAGTTTGAAGCAAGTATGTGGCATTTTTTTATTTATTTATTTATTCCTTTATTCTTGAACTCTCATACGCAGCTTTCCTGTATTTTCTTTAAGTAGTTTTAAGAACTATTTCCCCGGGCTTCTTGAAGGACATTCAAAGCTCTTCTCTGGATGTTGTCTGCCTGTTGTTCTGGTGTCCAGATGACTCCACACTGCTTCAGTAGTGTTGATGTCTGAGCTCTGGTGAGGCCAATCCATGACTGATTGTCGATGTGTCTCGGATCACTCGCATGCTGAAAAATGGAGCTGTTGCTATTCAGATGCTTTCCAAATGGTATTGCACGGTGGATCAAACTCTGAATGTAATTTTCTGCTGACCTCCTCTGTACACACTGCCGACGATTTGAAATCTTTTGAGGACACTGCAAAGTTTTCAGCTAATAGCTGTTTGGAGTCACCTTGTTGTTACAAAAATATAATTTTATACCTGTCAGACCGCCAGTAAGTGCCTAAAGATACAAGTTAAAGTTGGTTGTTTGGTAAGTTGTCTGTTATCTTTAGACAAAATAAATGATATAAATAAAAAGAAATAAAAACATTTGTTCACGTTACATTTATTTTATTCTCATACGAGCTCCATTTTTTCTCCTGCTGTTCCTGACTCTGTCCTGCTGCTCTTATTTTGAAAGTGGCAACATCCTGATGAAGTGCAGCAGATTGAAGGTTTCTTTTCTGCCTCATGAAGGTTTTCTGATTCTAATGTGGGTCTATTTTCATTAAAGACGGGAAGCTGGAGGACTGTATTTTGAGATTGTGAGATCTGCCAAAACTCAAAGATCGATTTCTGCCCCAGAAACACAGAAACATCAGAAATTAACAGATGTGTCAATAAAAACTTAATCAACATAAAATATAAAATCTATTACTGACATTTGGACAGTTTATTTTTTATTAATCTTTTCTATATTCAGGTTTATTTATGAAAAACGCTCATGACAAAAAAAAATCTTTCATTAAAAATAAAAGTAATATGAAAATTTATGTCATTTTCATTGATACTTTATATTATAAACGTTGAAAAATTATGGTGAAAAAACTGAATTACATAAAACTTAACTTTAATTACATAAAAAAATAAAAAAATTACATAAAAAATTAAATAACTACAAGTGTGAAGATCCTAAAAAAAAGCTGTGATGATGACAAATAAAAAAGATTTATTTTATTTAAAAAAGTAAATAAATAAAATTTGAACTTCTTTGTCAAATTGTTACTTTATTTTTACATTTTTCTACAATTTCTTCATGTGATGAAATCCTATTTTGTGTATTGATTGCTGGACATGTGTGAGACTTTTTTATTGAATTAAAATAAATGAATTAAGAGGACAAAGAGCTGATGCTCATCAGAAAACTGTTTCTTTGCTTCCAGCTGTTTTGATAGCGCTGTGCCCACCCCCACCAACATTAGCAGAACAAAAGGCACACACAAACACATAAATCACTGGCATTCTCACACTCAGACAGACAAACACTGAGACTCCTCCTGTAACTGTCTGTTCTCACATTCTCCAGCTCAGCAGGACAGAAGCAGGGAATTCTGGGAAATAAAAACCTCCTGATGTGTACTTACAGACTTCCTGCAGGTCGGCTTTTCTCTCATACACAGATTTTCCCATTTTTCCCACCAAGCGCCTGTCTGGAGCCGGTGCCTCAGCACACTCTCATTATTCATACATAAACAGCCCAGAAGCCACACAAACTGGCTCTACTGTGCTTACTGGTTACACTGGTTAAAGTATTTATGAGCACAGCCACAAACAAGGGTCGCTGACTGAAGTACTGCCCAGTATTTAAACTGTAAAACATGACATCAAGAGCAGCCATCAAAGCTGAGAGGTGATGCTGTACTTTCAATCTGTCTGTCAGACTGAGAAGATCTGAAGCCATGAATCAGCAAGTCTGTGCAGCAACTCACACCCAGCCAAGAAATCAAGCTAGTAAATGATGTAAAAGATATTTACTTCACATTAAAAGCAAGCAGACTCTATCAGATAATTCAAATAACTTAAGGTAAAGCTGCAAGTGCCAAAAACTGCAGTTCCTGTAACGGCCACTTGAGGCTGACCTCAAAAGTGAGTCAGTCCTGTAGTTTAGATCCTACTGCAAAAAATATTTTGCCGTCTATGGATAATTTTTGCCTTCATAACATCCATACAAGCAGAAACGGCCCTAACCAATCTGGCGCCCTAGGCAAGATTTTAGGTGGCGCCCCCCTACATCAGCAGTGTAGTGTAATGTTGTAACAAATAATATTTCTATTAAATAAGCTTTACTTTGCATTTTAATTAACGTGGGATTATTTTTTGTATTTAGAAATAATAGTACCAACTTTTTTTTTTTTTCAACATTTGTGGCACTGGCGTGGCGCCCCCTGATGGACGGCGCCCTTAGCATTTGCCTATACGGCCTATGCCACGGGCCGGCCCTGCATACAAGGCATGATTTCTTTTTACATTAATCTTCCTGGATCACAGAAAATATAAAAGACACACATTGCTACTGTGTGTTTGTTCTGCAGTCCTGCTTTGAAGCCACCTGTTAGTTGATACTTTACAATCTGGTTGATTAATAAGAAAACCCTGATTTTAGCATAAAACCTCTATATCATCAGGAGCAATCAGACTTTGAAGAGATATTTCCATGAATGGGGCAAATACAGAAGAAGGAAAATGTACTGAATCGAATGACCTGACAGCTTTTAAGCATCAGGGACAACAACCCACCACACAGATGGAGGATATCGCTGCTTCCTGCATTCATACACCAGCGTCTTGTCTCACATGTGGGTGTGCTATTCCTTGTTTGGCAAAGGCATCAGCGGCACAAGTGAAGAAAAGCAGCTCCTTTTATTTTTACCGCCCTCAAACTGCAGATCTGCACTCCCCCTGGAGTTCAAGGAGATTAATTAAATGATTTTAACGATATTTGCATCTGTTTTTTATGACCTCTCTGGTTATTGTGTTCTTCTGCTGTTTTTCTGTTCATTGTTCCCGAAGGTTTTAATCTCACTCAAGCTGCCTGATTAAAAAAAACATGAAACATGTCAAAGGCTTTATCAAATGATCAAACGTGATTCTACAGCAGGCTGAAATCTAAAAGTGAAGGACGGTGGTGCAGAGTTAGAGTTAACACTGATTGGAAAAACATGCTTCAGCTGTTTCAGGCCAGCAGTTGATGCTTTAACGTTCACTAACAAGTTTAACAGCTGCTAAAAAACAGCAAAATCTTAAGAAACAGATTAACAGCCATCTTTGTGAAATGACTTTTGTTAGGTTTTAATAAACAATTAGTTCCCCAGTAACTGCACATGTGCCATGAATACTTATTACTTATTACTCACAGCAAGTTTGATGTTTACAGGGTGATTCACAGAGATCGGTCCATAATGAGAACTGCAGAGTCTCTACTTAGCAGTGCGCACACACACACACACACACACACACACACACACACACACACATGCACACAGGGCTCTGCAACATCATAAATCTGCTCTAGCACTGGTCTGTTACATAACATATTGACATGTCTGTCCAAATGCAGCAATTAGCATGACTTAAACCTGTTAAAATGACGTCTGAATCTGTGTCAGCTCTCCTCGTGTGTTGCCCACAGCATGCAGGAGAAAAAGAAAAAGAAAACCAGAGCTACATTTATACACGTGGAGTTGTATTAATAACACGCTAACTCGTTCAGAGTCCTGCAGTAAAAAGTCTCGGGTCAGCTGTTAAACACAGATTTCAGGTTTTTATGGCAGACTTGCTTTTAATCAGGAAACCTTTATGAAAAACCCACAGTGCCTTTTAATATCAGAATGGTTAGCACTTCTAACAGAAGAAACTGGTTCTCCTTCAGCTACCTCCCATTGATTGAAGCTTTCAGAGAGAAAACATGTTTATATTATGTTATTTTAGTTTCTTGCTCCTTCATCAGGCCTTTTTGTTTTTTAACTAACAAATCTGAGCTGCTTATGGTAGATTATTGGTGATTATTGAAATGAACTGGCTGGATTTGTGCTTGTAAATCGGCACCTTATTAATAGATTATTTGGACTTTTCATTTGCTTATTTAGGATTCATTCGTTCATACAGGAGTGCGTCTGCTCCTCTCTGTCAGCCCAACAAGACGAAGCTGTAGATCTCACCTTTGGAGGGAATTCGATGTCACCAATCAGGCAAGTCACGCAGCACAAGTATGTCCAGGATCTTTTGTAAGTCTACTGATTCTCGAAGTGAGTCAATTTCTCTTTTGTTTGGTTGACAGTAGTTTTCACACTGAAACACTGGTGCTTAGTGGCTTAATGACAAATCAGATGATTTCCCAGTATCATCTCGTTTGCCGTTAGATTCTCCTGGATGTTAGGTGTCACCGCTTAGAAAATATCTCACACAACAAATAAGTGTTGGCAAGTATTGTTGCACAAACTGCAGCTTGTCCCATATGGTCTAGCGGTTAGGATTCCTGGTTTTCACCCAGGCGGCCCGGGTTCGACTCCCGGTATGGGAACCCCCTTTTTCCTCGAGTTTTTACCCAAATTTGCTGTGCAAGAAACTGCACAATCAGAATCAGAGACACTTTATTTATCCCCAAGGGGCAATTAAGATACAAATAATGACAATGACAATAAAAAGCTCTAAGTCTCTTATTTCAGTGAATATGGCGTCACTTTGGAATAACCTTTGTCGTAAGGTGCTGTTCACCACTCGGTGGGTATAAAGGGGCCCTTAACTGTTCTTTGCTCTGTAGACTGTTTCAAGCAGCTCTAAAAACCAGGACTGGGGGTACATCTTTAGTCCCCCCAGGGATCAAAATAATTTAGCAGATCTAGGCTCATGTGGACCAGAGGTGGCCAATCCCCTTCACCCCTGCTGGGAAATCACGTTGCTTTGTTGAGCCAAACAGTCAGAGATAGTTTAGCCACACTCTTAGTAAACTCTGTTTATAGTGTGGCTGACAGAGCTAAGCTAGCTGATGTTGACTAACTAGCACAATGGAGGTGATTCGGAGCAACATGGCAGTGAGAAAGTAAACAATATTTGGCCACTTTAAGCAACTGTTGGTGAAATAACAACACAAAGTGGGCGGGACTTGAGGTAAACATCTTAACTTTCAGGTCAGCAACTTGAGCAACTACCACTGAGAGTGAAGAACACCACTGACTGACATTAGACGGTTTTCTACTGATTTTTCTTGACTTTAACCACAAAATTATTTTTTCCCTCCCCAATTTTAACACCCCTGCCACTCTAACCTGATGCTTTTTATTGCTGTTAATGATGAGATAAAAACAAGTAAGCAACTTTTTGCTTCCTGTAGAAGAATCTTAAGCGTTACACTGAATTGTATTATTGCTTTTCGACGGTCTGTCAAAGTTGAACTGAGCATGTTTCTAACAGGAAAAGTCAGATGACACTGTTGGATAAAGGTGGTTTATGGGGAGCTGTGGTTAAGTTGGTCCATTGGAGAATCAACACAGTGGAATTTGGCACCGACCAATCAGGGCAGCTGCTGAGAGCCGGCTTCTAATTCAGGAGCAGAGAGAGTATTCATTAAACACAGAGACAGAGAGAGATAAACACCGGCTTCACTGCGGAGATTTCAAATACTTTGAGCGTCTAAATACAGAACGTGGATGAGAAACTGGATTCACACAGAGGGTACAGAGGGCACACATGCAGATGCTGTGGGAAGGAGGAGCCGTGACCTCACACTAACTGTAGAAATGCTGTAATCAGTGTCACTCTGTGGTTTTTGGTATTTAAAAGCATTTTTATTTATAAACTCTTTGCACAGCTTTAGTGTCTCCTGCATGAAGCAGATGGACCTCATTTGCTTTGAGCGCTACATTTCTGTCTGTGAAGGTCAGGTCATCATAGTACTACATTTCCCATAACACACCTGAGGCTCCCTGCACTAACTGGGGTCAGAGAGGGCGAGGTGATGCAGCCGCTGCCCCCTGCTGGAAATGCACACACACTGCACACTGGTGACAGGACGCGACCCTCATCTTTTTTCCCCACGAGGGTCTCTGTTTTGTTGTGTCTGACACCGCCGGGGGTAGAAAATAAGAGCGGGCGAGAGACTCTGACCCAGAGGGAGAGAGAGAGAACTTCAAACAGCTGATGTTTAGATGAGATATGAAACTGCAGATAAAACAGCAGACCAGTGTACTTCAGTGTGTGTGTGTTGTTTTTGTTTCTTCAGATGAATCTGCTCTGATATCAGAATAGATAAAAGTGTGATTTTATAAAACTAATTTTCTCCAAATTCCATTTTTCATAGTGTATGTTTGAGGTATATTTTATTTTATTTATATTTATTTAACACAATTCAGTGGCTACATCTGAACTTCAAGGATAGAAACAAAATATCGATCATATCTCACTACTATCAATCCAATATCAATACCAGCGTTGGTATCAATAGTATAGATATTTGGAGTAATTGATTTGGACCCATCTAGCCCCCCTTTAGTAGCTAATGCCCGAGTACCAAAAACTGCAGTTCCGCCTTTGGCCGCTTGAGGCAGACTCCAAAACCAAATAAGTTGTCTTAGGGTCCCAGGTTAAAATGTCCAATGTTACAGCAGAGATAAGCCTATCACAGCTATCATAGATTGAGAAGCCGGGTACATCCCGCAGACAGGTCGCTGTTCACGCCAATGTTCAATTTAGAAGCACAAATGAACGTAACGCCATGTACGTCTTTGAACTCCAGGAGGACGCCAGAGTTCACAGAAAAGAAGCTGCATGCAAAAAAAGTCTAGCCTGGATTCGAACTCAGGACCTTCGTGGTGTGAGGTGCTAGCGCTAACCACCGGACCAGCATGCTGCAGATTTAATTAGCTTAGCTTGGATTTTATAGACCAACACTATAATATGTGTATAAAGAGGATGCTAAATATGAAGTATGCAATGAAAAAATGTAACTGTCCAGATCTGTAGTTGAGGAATTGCTGGAATGAACATGCTGACCGGGAGAGTCCCAGGCGTTCACACTGGCCAAGGAAGAGATTTAATATGCTTCTGATCTACGAACGCCTGCACCGTCCTTCTGACAGGGCCACAGGGCGGGGTGCTGCTGCAAGAATGGCACAAATACAGCTTGGAGCATTTCATCTCTGTCGAGTCAGATTTGCACCACGAGTAATCAGATCAGAGGTGGTGCTCCTGGTCCATGCAAGTCTGCAGGAACAGCTGGGACACGCAGCCTGCCAACAGCCCACCCGGCCTCGGTCAGCATCAGGCAGTCACGGCAGGGTGACATTGACGCTGTGCATACACTGCTTTATTGTGTTCTGAGAATTCAGTAAACTGAAGCAGTGATGAGTTGTACAAGCGAGACAAGTTAGCAATGACTAAAACCAAACTTCACCAAATATGTTCGGGTTTTCTAGGAGACTCAAACAATTTGCTGAGAAATGGATAAAAAAACACACTTGACGTCTCATGACATAAAATCTGTTTCTTTTTTTTGCTACAGAGCTTGAACTGAAGAGATATATAACTTGTGACGATAAAGAAAAAGTATCTGAGGCCGTCCTCCGAGCACGTTTGACCCAAGAAACTGAAAAACTGATCCAGGACCTGTGATTGTGTTACTTTCAGGTCAACCTGTAACCTCACCAGCAGCAGCACAGAGACAGAGGCTGAGCTCTCTGATTGGACGTGTGTCACAGCAGGGGTCTCGGGGAGTTGTAAATGGTCTTCTGTGTCAATCCGTGGCTCCGCCCTCTGAGCTGCTGTATGTGCGATGTCACTGCGACATCACCTGAACGCCACGCTGTATCGTTCAGCGGATAAAACCAGGACACTAACTCTGAATCTGAAAAGAGTCTTTAAAAAGGTCTGACCCCGTCAGGCAGAGGTGTCCTCACTACCACGGTTTTTAAACTGAAATTTATCCACACACACACACACACACACACAGAAACACACACACACAGACAGTGCCTGGGGGTTGAAAGGTTATTGGCTGCCTGGCTGGATCTCTCAACCAATCCACTGCGAGTATTCAGAGTTGGGATTTTGTGCATTGTTGCTGTGCAGAGAATCAGCAGCGTGACCTACATTCATCCTCGACACACACACACAAACACACGCACTGTAAGAAACACACACACAGGTGCTGAGTGTGTGAATCAGTGTGTGTTTGGCTCAAAGGCACAGAGGCACCAGCTTCATCAATACTACATGTGTGTATTCTCTGGAGGGCGCGTGTGTTGTTGTGTCTCTGTGAGGGCCGGGCTGAGCTGCGGGACGCGTCCTTCACAAAGCCGAGCAGCATCCAAACCTCCTCGCTCTCTGAGATCATCACATGGCTTTAATGCTGATACAGGCAGGGACACGACGGCGTTAACTAGAGCGCCGTGCACACACAATTCTCCGATCAGTTCAACAGGAGAGACAAAGGAAACACGGAGGAGACGGTTTCTGTCGGGATGAAATCATCCCATCCAGCGTCTGTTTTCCCAAAAAAACATTCCTGCACCAAACGCTGCTTCCCGTCAGCGAGAAAAGACTCGGATCTATAAAACAAATCCAATAAAATCTGAGACATCTTCGTGTTGAACTGAAGCCAGCAGAGCCGTCTCAGTGCCGCTGCTTTTCTCTCCATCTGTCAGCACTGTCATCCGGTTTGAATAACCTTTATTGAACTGCCGGAGCGCGCGTGGGCTCGGTGCTGAAGCTGACAAACTCAGGGACAAACTCCTGCCCCTCCAAGCTGCTCTCACACATGCACTGCTGCCCTGAATCTTCCTGAATTAACTTTCTGTTCATTTTGACCCAAAATATTTTGATTTTAAACCTGCATCATCTGCTCCCGGGAGAACCAGACTCACCACGGTGTTTCCTTGAAGCTTGAAGGCTCTTTAAATCTTGCTGAAGCTTTGGGAAAGGCTGAGCTCTGCTGATCCTAACAGGACTTGAGTGTGGAGTCTGTCAGCACTGTCACTGGGTCTTATTGGTATTTTGACACCTGGAACATCGGCAGGGTTTAAGGATAAATGACGGTGATGTCCTCATGAGTGGGTGTAGTAGTAGAAGACGTTGCCTGCCAGAAACTTAAAGATACTGGTGAAGGCAAAGTTTAGCTAAATCTAATTGGGCTAGTGAGGAGAAGAGGCGCTGCTCTTCTCTCCATCTGTCAACACGCTCATCCAGTTTGAATTAGCTTTATTGCATCTTTCAGGACAGCATGGAGGACAAACTTCTGCTTCCCGTCTGGCTCACACATGCTACATGCTAATCTAAAATAAACACATGGAAACAACTAAAATTAATAATTGGGGGACGCGTTGAAATGACAGCGTAGTAAAGCGAGTGCTTCACTGAAACCTGCACCTTTCTGGGCAAACACGGGGTCTAACTCTTGCCCCTCTTGGCTCACACATGCACTGCAGCCCTGACCTCTTCTAGAGACTACCTGACATATGATCACATATTAAACTGCCTTTAACACATCTGATATTTGCCCATGTGAGAACAGTGCAGGTAAGACAGATCCACACACAGGAAGAACCTCTACTCTGACCATGCTTGAGACAAGACAAGAGATTCTGCACGTGAGAGAGGAAAACGGAAAACAGCCACAGATACAAACATGAAGCCTGAGAAATGTTCTTCACTGCTGCCTGCGGCTGACAGCGATGAAGGCGTGAGCTGGGGATAGAAGAAGGAGCAACAGCAAAGAGATGAATACCATCACACCTGCAGATCGCTCAGTAACAGCCGAGGACTTCTGGTTTGTGAAGTCCTGATCGCATTCAGAGCAGTTTACTTGTTACCCATCACTCTGCAGCACACATTCACTCTGCACAAACTGAATATAAGAAACAAACACAGGCACAGTCATGACTTCAAAACCTCAAGCTGAAAATTTTTCTCAGCTTTTACTGTGGACGTGATTAATGCTGCACTCTCATTGCGGCTGACCCTAAAGCATACCAAACCTTATTGTCTTTCTTGGGATTAATGAGGACCATAATTTAGAGCACAAACCTCGTGTCGTAATAAATAAGAGTTGAAACAAGCGACTTGGACCATAAACTAGACCAAAAGAATTTACTGAGTTCAAAGAGACCAGGGAAGCTGCAGGGTCTTTTTTGCATGGACTTCAATACAATCAAACTTCTTTTTACAACCAGACAAGTCGCCCCCTGCTGGTCATTGGAAAGAAGGCAGGTTCAATGCGCTTCCACGTGACCTTCACTTTTCACACTACGTGCACCTTCGATCAGCTGATGAGTGTTTCCGTATCCCCGCCTATCACCGTAACCTTCTGCATCATTTGCTCCTTTCTCCCCGCGTGTCCTTGCATTATAATCAATAATGTAATCAACGAAACAGCATTTAATCTCAAACCAGATGTTTGCAGATGTTCTACATTAGCGGTCCCCAACCTTTTTTGCGCCACAGACCAGTTTATGTCCGACAATATTTTCATGGACCGGCGTTTAAGGTGTCGCGGATAAATACAACAAAATAAAACCAGTACAGGCACCAAAAAAAGGAGATTTATTCATAACACACAGGAAAAGACCGAGGGAAACCGAGTTAACTGTAAAGATGGTAAAAACCCTGAAAACCATCAATTTCACACCCGAGCCTGAACTCTCGCGGCCTGGTACCAAACGATTCACTGACTGGCCTGGGATTGGGGACCACTCTTCTACATGACTATATGCTTTATGCATCTGAAACATCTGTGGTGTCCGAGTGAATTGGTGACATCTGGAAGGACAGGAAGCAGAGGATCTGACATCACTTCCTGTTTAAATAAACTAAGGCCATCTTATTGAATCTCTCTGAGCAACATATCAGTTCACACAGAAACGACTGCAAAGCATCAAAAAGGAACTTTAAACAGGATAAAAAGGTTAAAGGTCAAATAAAGAGAAGGTAAAGGAAGCTCGGTTAGGCGAGTCATGTCAGCTCATGTTCCACACTGACCCATGTTCATGAACTTTGGGTAATGACTGAAAGAATAAAACCACAAGTATAACTCTCTCCAGCCACCTGCGCGGGGTGCCCGCGGCTGATTTAGGACTCTCAGGAGGGATTACACTTGCCGCTGAGCCGGGAGTGGCAGGGGATCCCCTAAGAGGAGCTGAAGGAGGCTACTAGAGAGAGAGAGAGAGAGAGGAGCCTGAGTGCCTCGGCTCCCTCGATGCCGCCATGAGCCTGAAACGGAATAAGCTGCTTTACTAAAATAGAGAGAGAGGAGGAAAGAAAGAGTGAAAAGTAGTGAAAAAAGGAGCAAAACAGCAAAACGAAAAGAAAAAAACAAGTGTAAAGAAATTAAAAAGCAAAGTATACAAAGAAAAATCAATAAAAGAAGAAAAATAGAAAAATCAAGGAAACAGGAACAAACATGCAAAAGAAAGTTTGAAAGAAGCCACAAAAAAAATTAAGAAAGAGGAAAAGCAAAATATATAAAGAAGAAAAAGATCTAAACAAAAGCAAGAAAGAATTGGGTGAAATTTTATTCTATGGCTCTATGCTGCAAAGTCTCTGCATCACTTTGCTCTGACAGCTTCTTGTCGGTGAAAAACAAACGCAGAAGCCTCGAGCTGCCTGCTTTCTGCTGACTGTCTCCAGCAGAAGCTTCAAGGCTCTCCTAAAACAAGCACACAGCTGAAGGCTGGTTCAGCTGACCCTAACCGGACTCGAACGTGGACACACCGACCTCTGTGCAGGTGCAAACGCCCGTCAGAGTGATCAGACTCAGACTTGGTGTTCTGCAGGACCGGCTCCACATGCAGCCTGAAGGTCCTCATTAATACAGTAAACATGGGCCGTGAGTCTGAGAGAAAAATCTGAATTCATCAGATTTAATGTTCAGCTCTGACCAGCACGTTAAATCCTCTAATCCTCCTCTCTCTCTCTCTCTCTCTCTCTCTCAGTTTTAATTTGCTTTATGGAGCGAGCACAGAAACAGACAAACAGCAGAAGAAGAGAGTTCAAACTCCAGGAAACACACACCAACGATTACCACACACACATACACACAAACATCCATCTGCTCCTGCAGCAAAACAACAAGTCTGTCCCCCTCAGCTCCCATTATCCTGCTCTCAGAAATAAGCGTCCTGCACACATCTCAGCCTGCTACCAACACTTCTACACAACACTACACTGCTGCAACGCTTTTCCATCCACGAAACAAGATAAAGTCGCTTACTCGGTGTCACAGTCAATCTGCAAACTCGTAAACATGTAGTGAGCCAGCTGGAATCACCAGGATTTCCCCACTGATTACTCAAAATGTGATCTAATGTCATCTGTAAAAGCTGAACACAGCCACTGTCACGCCGCCTGTGAGTGGACTCAACATGTTGATGCCTCAGCATCGGAGCCTGTAGTGATGACAAAATCAGGACAACAGGGCGGAGTGCTGCGTGATCATGCAGGCCGGTTTTTGTCTTTGTTGTCTCCGTTACTGTTTGTTTGCTTGTTTCACTGACATTTTGTGTCTTAAAGGCAGAAGCAGAGACGAGGTCTACACATTAGCTGAGGCTAGAAGTCCTACATGAGCTGGATGTATATGCAGTAATGTTAACATGCATGTCCCTGTTATGTGGTGCTAACAGCACAAAGTATCAAGGCCCAGTACAGTGATTTGAATAGTTTCCCCCATTATAACAACTCTAAGAGGTGTAATTTTTTTCTTTACCTCTCATACACCTGTGTAATTAAGCTAGGGAGCATGGCTAATCACTGTTCACATAGCTATATTGCAGCTAGCTGGAGGTGCTGCATGGAGCCTGTTCACTGCAGTTTTAATGCATTTATTGTACAAACATAGTGTCCTGCTGTGTGGTACAGTTCATCCAAAGCATTTATGCTTCATTTTTGGTTAATTAGAACTAATTAACGGTTATCTCTGCATCGTACGCGTACAGTTTGTTGACGCAGCTTGCTAATTAAGCTAACTAGTTTTAGCTAATAGCTTCACTCCACCCTGTGGTGTAAATATGGTAACTTCCTGCCCTAAAAGACCAACATGATCTCAACCAGTAACACTGAGGTTTCAAAATCCGGATTCCAGAACTAATGGTAATTCAAAGGTGGCTACGTCCATCTTTTATATACAGTATATGGGGAGTTATTTGCTTTTAGAGCTAGCCTCATGTGTTGCTCGAGGAACTGCAGTTCATGTTTCTGATGTGGAGGTTGCAGCTTGTAGCTGACTAAACACACAGTTTTTTAAAAGGAATAAAGCTCCATTAGCAGCTACAGCCTCTGTTAGAGTTTACTGAAAACTTTGATTTGTTCCTTTCAGTTTATCGACATTTCTAGGATGTGTTAATTGAACAGAGCTCTCCAGGTCATGCCTCAGCATGTCAGTTGTGTTAAGGTCAGGCTTTCTTCTTCACTCTGGTTTTTGTTTCATTGTGGGCTTCAGCTCGTGCCTAAGCTTCAGGAGGAGTCTAATCCACTTCTGAGCCGCTTGAGTTAATGTGAGAAAATCTCCTCAGATTAAATTAATCTGCTTCAACACTCATTGAGTTTTTTCCTCACATCGGATGAATGAAGTCACCGAGCTGCTCCTGAACTCATTGCTGGACTTCTGATCTCAGTTTTACATCAACACTGAAGCAGGACACTGTTTCTTTGCTTGTTTGTAATAAACGTTAATAAAGAGTCTGGGAAAAAATATCTGCAGCACGGATCTACCTCCTCTCTGATTGGTCTATTTGGTTTTAATTTATACTCTGAACAAACCAGGAACACATCAGGACATCTAACTGACATGACTTTGGTTTTCCTTCAGTTTGGTGACATTTTTGTTCATCCTCAGGATGCACAGATTTGTGTTCAGGCAGACAAACCAGTATTTGTGTCTATATGTGGACCAGCCCTGCTTACAGTGGCTCCCCGAAGGCTCATTTTGAGCCTCACACAAGGCAGGACAGCAAGAATAGCTGTCTGTGTGTGTGTGTGTGTGTGTGTGTGTGTGTGTGTGTGTGTGTGTGTGTGTGTGTGTGTGTGTGTGTGTGTGTGTGTGTCCCAAAGCGACTGCACAGGGAGCACATCCGAGGGAGGAAAAATAAGGGAAAAGAAAGAAGGAGGTCAAAATAATGGTTCTACCGCCATCACAGCCGTGGGGGCTCCGCCCACCTGCAGTACTGTAGAGAGTACTAGTAACGCCATTGGATGAGAGCATGAAGGAGAAAGTACTTTACAGAGGTGCAGTTTTCATGTACTTCTAAGTATTTCTGTGTTAGGACGGTTTCTGCTGCAACTTCATTATATTTCAGATGCAAATGTTTGTACTCCGTAAAAATTTATTTTAAAGCTTTCATAACTTTTTCTTATTTTGCACATTTTATGATATAGTTCTGTTTGAATTATTACTGTATTTATTGCAGAGTTATGGCAGCTGACTCTCAGTATTGTAGACATATATGGCAGATAACAGTGTTACGTTTCGGTGTTGTCAGTGTTTTGTTTTAGGCGTGACTGTAATGTGTTTCCTGTTTTACTTTGAAAGTCTGTCTTATCTCAGTGTTTTCAGTTTACGCTTCCTTGTCTCGTCAGTTCTGATTTGCCCCAGCTGTGTTTCCCTCCTGTTGTCCCTTCCCTGATTGCTCCCTCTATGTATTTAAACCTTGTGTTTCAGTGTGTCATGGTCGCGATCTTCCCCCCCCCCCCCCCGTTGTAAATAGTTTGACGTCTTGTGTGTGGTGATGAAAATAAATGTCTTATTTTTGCTTTGATGTAAATAGGTGTCGATGCTTTCGTTTTGGGATTTTTGTGGAGAACCGTAGTAGTTTTTTTTTTTTTTTTTTTTTTTTCCCTTATTTTTATTTTTTCTACGTTGCACCCCGGTTGCCTAGGCCGGGGTGTAACATATGGGGGCTCGTCCGGGATCGCTGGAGGGTCCGAAGGAGGGACAGCTTCGGCCTTCTGTCTTCGCTGGAGGGTCCGGGGACCGCTTCAGCCTCCGTCTGTCTTCGCTGGAGGGCCCGGGGACCGCTCCAGCCTTCATCCGCCTTCGTTGGAGGGTCCGTGGGACCACTCCAGCCTTCGTCGTCTGCTGGAGGGTCAGGGGGACCGCTCCAGCCTCCATCAGTTTCATCTGCCTCCGCTGGAGGGTCCGAGGGACCGCTCCAGCCTTCGTCGTCTGCTGGAGGGTCAGTGGGACCGCTCCAGCCTTCATCAGCCTTCGTCCGTCTTCGCTGGAGGGTCCGTTGGAGGAACCGCTTCAGCCTTCGTCCGCCTTCGCTGGAGGATCCGAGGGACCGCTCCAGCCTTCTGCAGCTGGTGGGCTGCGTGTCCGTGTGTGCAGCTGGTGGGCTGCGTGTCCGTGTGTGCAGCTGGTGGGCTGCGTGTCCGTGTGTGCAGCTGGTGGGCTGCGTGTCCGTGTGTGCAGCTGGTGAGCTGCTCATCCGCCTTCGCTGGAGCGTCCAAGTGACCGCTCCAGCCTTCATCTGCTTCTGCTGGAGGGTCCGGGGGACCGCACCAGCCTTCGTCGTCTGCTGGAGGGTCCGTGGGACCGCTCCAGCCTCCATCAGCTTCGTCTGCCTTCATCCGCCTTCGCTGGGGGGGAGGGTCCGTGGGACCGCCCCAGCCTTTGTCGTCGCTGGAGGGTCCGTGGGACCGCCCCAGCCTTTGTCGTCGCTGGAGGGTCCGTGGGACCGCTCCAGCCTTCATCCGCCTTCGCTGGAGGGTCCGTGGGACCGCTCCAGCCTTCGTCGTCTGCTGGAGGGTCAGTGGGACCGCTCCAGCCTCCATCAGCTTCGTCTGCCTTCGTTTCAGCCTTCGTTTGTTTTGATCAAACATTTCACTTGGGGTTACATGTTTGATTTTTGGGTGGGGGGAACTGTTACGTTTCGGTGTTGTCAGTGTTTTGTTTTAGGCGTGACTGTAATGTGTTTCCTGTTTTACTTTGAAAGTCTGTCTTATCTCAGTGTTTTCAGTTTACGCTTCCTTGTCTCGTCAGTTCTGATTTGCCCCAGCTGTGTTTCCCTCCTGTTGTCCCTTCCCTGATTGCTCCCTCTATGTATTTAAACCTTGTGTTTCAGTGTGTCATGGTCGCGATCTTCCCCCCCCCCCCCCCCGTTGTAAATAGTTTGACGTCTTGTGTGTGGTGATGAAAATAAATGTCTTATTTTTGCTTTGATGTAAATAGGTGTCGATGCTTTCGTTTTGGGATTTTTGTGGAGAACCGTAGTAGTTTTTTTTTTTTTTTTTTTTTTTTCCCTTATTTTTATTTTTTCTACGTTGCACCCCGGTTGCCTAGGCCGGGGTGTAACAACAGATTTTACCAAAGTAACAAATAATAAAACTAAAGATATTTTCTTCAGAATTATTTTTTAATTTAGTTTTGGTTAACTAAAATAACTTTTGGAGTAATTCAGGTTTTTTGCGTGTGTCACATTTTAATTTAGATATTCAAAGCGAGGCCCTATCATGATTTTGTCTTTATGTCCTTATGGCTTAAAGCACATCCAGCTCCTTTCAGGGGCTGTAATTTACAAAGCAAATATCATGTTTTATTTATTAAGACCTAAAGCTAGTGATACAGCCAATAAACTCATCAAGAATGTGTTTGCTGGGCTCGTAGATCAGGTAGGAAGTGGAGAAGTTTTCTCATAGACTTCTATTCCATTGAAACCAGGTAAGTCGCCCCCTACTCGCGAGAATGTATGTTTAAGACAGGGACTGGTTTCAAGAGAAAACAGGAGATGAACCCCGACATATATGTACAAACATGCATATACCACACACACACACACACACACACACACACACACTCAGACACACACCTACACACTCTCACACACACACACTATACCCTGGGTCTGTCCGTCAAGTCAGTGTTTTATGATCCTGAGCAGGAAAACTGGGAAAACCCTCCAACCTTTCATTAGATAATTATTAATAAATAATTACAAACCGATATGTAACATCGCGCGCAGGAGCAGCAGCGGCGGCAGCACGTGGCGCTGGGTGTGACGCGCAGCCACAACAACAACACTGCTGTCAGATCTCATCATCGCAGCGGCTTCGGTGTTAAAATCAGCCTCACTCAGGATTTTTCTGTCTCTGCGGAAAAACCTGCCACAGCTGCAGAGCACACCTCCGAGCCCGGCCCAGCCTTCCTCCCGCCGCCGCCCTCTGAACTGTGACCCGATTTGTTAAAGAGAGGCTAGGTGGACTCGCGGCACCGCCTCGTGCAGCTCGGCTGCAGCCCGCAGACATGCAGACTAAAAACAGCGATTTTTTGAATGGAGTCTGGCGGAGCGGCGGGGAGCCAGCCGGGGCCGTGTGCGCAGGCGGGTGACAGAGCTCCTACCTGCTGGCCTGACCCTTTACCTGCAGCTCCTCCGTCACAACGTCCAGGTGCCGCTCAGCTGATTGTCTCCCGCTGCGGCTCGCGCTCAGCCTCACATCAGCTGGACTCTGCGCGCCGATTGATGACGCCGACGGTCGCCTCGCGCGTGCAGCGATCCGATCAGTCATGTAGGGTCGACACTCTGTTCATCACTCTTCATCCTCCTCCTCGACACGGCGGCCACTCTCTGTGCTCAGTGAAGCTCCATCAGCAGCAGCAGCACGAGGCGCGCTCACGACGCCAGCACCATGCGGCGGGCATGCGCACGCCCTCGCCCGACTCCAGCAGGAGGTCCCTTCATGTTTCACAACGCGACGTGTCTGTGAAGGTTCTCAGTCATCCAGGTCATCGTAGTCTAAGGAGCTTGGAAAGAGAAGCCTCTGGACTTCTTTAAGTTTATGTTTCACCTCCCATCCGCGACGATAATCAGAGGAAACTGTATCTGATGTAAAGCCATCCGCACACCTACATCAGTCTGCTTACACCACGCTTTTTTCACAACTTGATTTATAAAACACGTTTCAGCCAAAAACTAAGTTTTAAAAAACGTCTTAGTGAAGGTCATAGACTGGATATAAAGGATGGATGAAGTGCCTTCCTTTTCCGTGACCAGCAGGGGGCGACTCATCTGGTTTCTCAAAGAAAGAAAAGAAAAACCTTTTAATTGTTCTTATTCATGTTACTGTGTCTGACTAATAAGACTGCACTGTTGGACAGTTCTATAATGTGTAACAGTGGTCAGCCTTAAAATAACTGCTTTGTCTCCAGCTCTGTTCTTTTCGGAGCGATGAAACGTATTTGACCAGTGCTCATCTGTCAGTGTTATACACTGCAACACTTTTTAATCAGAGTTTAGCATCAGGTCAGTTAAACTGCCAGGTATATTGATGTGGTCAGAGGGTTGTTAATTAGTTTCATCTGCTTTGGCATTAATGAAACTAACAACAGCGGAGCAACAATGACACAACCCCAAAAACAGGAATGGTTTTACCCTCTTCATCTTTTCTGTATTTTACTAGTTTAGCATTTGGCTAGGGTCAGCGTCACTACTGGTAGCATGAAGCGATACTTGGACCTTGCACAGGTAGTCCAACTCCTCCAGGATTTCACCCATTACCACAAGGTTTGCTGTGGCACAGTCTCAGGAGCATGGAGGAGATTCCAGGAGACAGACAGTTACTCTAGAAGAGTTGGACAGGGCTGTGGAAAGCCCTTAATCTATCAGGAGGACCAGTATCTGCTCCTTTGTGCAAGGAGGAACAATGAGCACTTCCAGAGCTACAAAATGACCTCCAGCAGGCCACCGGTGAGAACGTTTCTCACAAAACAATCAGCAACAGACTTCATGAGGGTGGGCTGAGACCCCGGCATCCTCTAGATCCAATAGTTCACCTCTGGGACAGTGCCATCCAGACTGTCCAGAAGCTCAGAGAAGGCCTGGTCCAGATCTGGGAGGAGATCCCACACACCAACCTCTGAAGCCTCATTAGGAGCATGCCCTGATGTTGTCAGGTATGCAAAAGTGTTCCTTTAATTTGCTTCCTTTTCTCATTTGACTTTGACGTAAAAGCTGGAACGTGTTCCAAGAGACTGTATACATAAATACCGATTTCTTGTAGGCATCAGTGAAAATGATATGAACACTTTCCATCACAACCAGTGCAGTCTCTTCACATTTCCTCCTTTTACTGAGATGAATGTCTGTGTGCCAGAAGAGACTTGAAGCCAGGTACGATCACTCTGATGGAAACCCTCCCATTCCACATGATGAATGCTGGAACAGCTCCAGCTCTGACGGAGGCCGGGGCAGTAGGTCTGTGTGATCAGCTGGTGAAGAAAAATCATATGTAAGCTTGAAAACACAAAGGAAAACAAGTCATTTCCACAGGGATCACGAAAAATCAACTTCACTCAGTGATAAAGTCATGAAAACCAGCTTTCTGTAACAGGCTGGATCTCTAGTTTCAAGTCAAACACTCGAGATGTGATTGAAGTGCAGACTTCCAGCTTTATTTCCAGGGGTTTAACAAAACTGCTGCATTTCCTGAACGAGGATTAAAGCCATTATTGAACACCGTCCGCCCTGTTTGTTAGAGGCTTTAAAGTAATTCAGTGACTGATGGATTTAAAATCCACTGTGATGGTCTACAGAGCCAAAATTACAAATACTGTCTGAATACGTACGTACCTAAATGTGTGTTTTGATTGTTAATCATATAAATATGTTGTTGAAAAAATATAAAAACCCATCAAATCATTTTAGGTTGAACTTTACTCAGTGAGCAATATTTAAAAACATGAATATGAGCAGAAGGTGACCTGCAGAAAACGTGGAAACAGAAACTCTGGTGACATCTGGCAAACTGTGAATCAAATGTGCATCTAAATTCTCCGAGCATCTCAGTTTGACTCGGAGCAGCACATCTGAAGGGTTAATTCAGAGAATAATCCTGCCGCTGGGACGAATCCAGAAGAATAGCTCCCCACCTACCACCACCACCACCCACATGTGCAGAAACACAACGAGGCTTCAGGCTAAGCTGCTCCTGTTTCCGCTGATTTCTGCTCAGATGATGTTTAAATCTGCTGCTGCTTCCTCTCTACTGTACTCCAATTACTATTTGACTGACTTTCAGCGTCTGATGATGTGAGCAAGCGCTTTGGTGACAGTAGGAAGGAAAAACTCCCTTTCAACAGGAAGGAGCCTCCGGCTCAGGGTTAGGGAGGAGCGGCCATCTCTTGTGAGCGGTTGTGGGGAGGAAGGAAGCATCTTCTTCTTCAGGCTCTCGTCTTTAAGAGTGCATCTCTCCAAAAAATTAGAATACTGTAAAAAGTTGTGTAGTTAATACTTTAATTAAAACACATTTCATTTCATTAAAGCAGCTATACTTTAATTAAAACAGGTAAACTCACAGTAAAACATTTTAAGCCTTTTATTTTGTTTAAATTTTGATGATTATCGCGTATGGCTCAGACATCTAGTATCTTGAATTATGATATTTCCTACGATCATTGAAAAAAGGATCTCCATTATGAAATGTCAAACTTCTGATCAGTTGTGTATGCACACAGAGCATTTGGGGCTCCTTTACCACAAATCACTGCACCCGTGTGGTGATACATGGAGGTGTTCAGCTCGGCTGTAGTTTTGGGTCAGATGTTTCGCCTTCTTGAAAATACTCCACAAATTCTTTGAGGGGCTCAAGTCAGGCAGGTGAGTTGACTGCCCGCTCAAACACAGGTAGCTGTTTTGGTGCTTTACGCCCAAAAAGGAAAAGGAAATTAGCATCTTTGTTGACTTTGGACTTGATAGAACACACGATCAAGCAGACCAACCCATCAGACTGTGGAAACATTAAAGACTTCAGTCTGTGCCTCTCTATTCTAGCTCCAGATCTTGATCTCCAAATTAAGTGCAAACTTTACTTCAATGAAAAGAGGACAGTCCAGATCTTTTTCTCCTCAGGCCAGGCCAAGACACTCCTGATGTGGTCTCAGGCTCAGGAGTATCTGGAATGTGACAGGTGTGCTTCCTGTCCTAAAGACGTCTGTGTGGCGGCTCTTTATGGAACGACTTCACCCTTTGTGAAGTTCTACCGTTCTTGAATAAACTTGTCTTGACATCACTGTTTCCTGCAACACTTTTCCCAACTTTCCATCAATATGCTTCCATTCGGCACTCTGTGAACAGCCAGCCTTTTCAGCAGTGACCTTCAGTGGCTTAACCTCATTATGGAGGGCACTGATGGTCATCATCTTTCACGTTAGCAGCTTCCTCATGACTGTGCTAGAAATATTACAGTATACCTTTTTAGTTGTGATGAACAAAAAGGAAAAAAATGTAACACTATATAATAAGGCCCACAAGTAAGGCTGTGAATGCCCCGTAATTAAACTGAATTTCAATTTAATCATGTTTACCTACAAATACTTAAAGGTAGGCACGAGTAACAAGTCAGGTAACGATGGAGCCTTTTTTCACCCCTTTCACAATCACGGTTTAAACAAAACTTTCTAAAGGTGAATCTCCTTTCCTGGTTTCCTGAGGTTAGGCAAGAATAAACCATTCCAGCAGTAAAAATGACGCAGTTATACTGTAAAAGTATTTACAGTATAATTTGTGTCTTCTTTCCCAGGGCGGGTTTAGGCACTACTTCAAAAGCAATTCAATATTTCTTCGTCCTGGTAAAACAGATGAAACAAAGTACTTTAAATAGTCATGTTGACTTTTTGTTGATTGTTTGTGTCTGTCACATTTTGTTTGTTCTTGTTCCAGATTTTGAACACCAAAAACCAATATCCATGCCGGACTTCCTCCTTTGAAGGAGGTATAATTCTCTGTATTATTACAGCTCTGCTGTTGGAGCCAGGCTTCCTTTCAATCAGCCTCTCTATGTTCTGCAAACACTTAACTGCAGACTATTTTGCATAATTTGAGTCTTTTCTGAGATACAAATTAAAAAATGATTCAAAAAGCCCCAAACTATGTTTAATGCTTGATCCAGCACTTGGATTGGTGTAACCTGGTATGTAAGAAAACTGGGAAAACTGATGGTGACCGAGACCTTCGGCTCAGATTAGATTAACAGTTCCTACTCCTGTTATACGATCCTATTTTATTTAATAGAAAACTCCAAAGTTTACACTCTTTTTCTTTTCAAGGCCATCCAACACCCTTCGAAGGACCAACATTAGCTGCCAGACCATATGTTTGACATCAGGGACATAAAAGCTACACTGCTCAGATATGAATAAGTTACAGTAGATTACAAATCAGCTGATTCTGAAAGGGTCAGGTGGAGAAATCACTGATTTCTGTTCGAAGAGCAGGAAATGTTCTAAAAATCTTTATTGTTTCTGAGAATATTCACAAACATCTGGTTTGATTTTCAAACAGCTCGAGTTTCCTTCACTGACCAATTTGTGAATGCTGTGAACAACAGAAGAAGAAACAGAAACCACAGAAGAAGAACTTTGAATAACCTGACAGACGTTTATAAAAATGAAAACAACATTTCAACGCTACAGGGAGAAAATAATTTACAATAGAGCTGGTTTAAACACCGCCCCTCTCTGCTGCAGAGGCTCCGCCCACAAACAGCACCATAAACTGTGACCTTTAAAACGACCTCAGACAGAGAGAGGGCGAGAGACATTCAGAGAGAGAGAGAGAGAGAGAGAGGGGGGGAGAGAGAGAGCGCTACCTACATATAACTCAAATAAATTCAAATTTTAATCCCATTTGGAGAAATGCTGTTGACTCTGTCCAACATTGTCTCCATGACAACAGCAGAAAGAAACAACAAAGGAAGAAGAGTTCTGATTGGTCAAAAAAAATGTACAAATATCCTACAAGTCTTTTGTTTTGTTTGTTTCCAGAGTCCCGCCTCCTCCTGGTTCTGGCAACCAAGCAACAGTAACCAATCACAGTCTTCAGGAGAAAGTCGACTCCTCCTATTGGTCGGTTCTGAACTTCTTTGGTCCAGCAGATTTACTAGGGACAAAACAAAGAGGTTCAGTGAGATTTAAAGAATGATTCTACTCTTTTCAGCTTTGCATGACTCACAGCTCAGAATAATCCTTCTTTATCTTAAAAAACAAAAAAAAACTTAATTTAAAAAAAGCTTAATTTAATTATTGTAATTTCTTCCCTTCTAGTCACTACAGTATAATTTCCTGCTGGGAAACTTCAACATATCCAGGATCTTTCTGTTATCCGCTCCGTCAGGTCAGGCGGCCTGCAGTCATGGTGACTACAGCCCTGTGGAGGGGCAGCATGTACTGCAGTCGAAGCGTTGAGGCTGATATTTAAAGTCTAAAATCACGATGAAAATAACTGAAGGGAGTCGGCTTCGCTCTTTTTTTTGCATAAAAATGACAGACAACTAAAATATTTTAGAACAGGAAACCGTCTGAGAAACACAAACGGAGTCTACTTGTGTAAAGTCAGTAAAATGGACTGGTACACTTTCACATGATCAAATGAATGTTGGGTTGTTCCCTTTTGTTTTTGAAATCTAGAACAATAAAGTTGTGTCAAAGATGTCCTTACAGGTCTGCAGCGGGTCCTGATCCTGGTCTCTTCACCGCTGCTTTGGGGTCTTTACTGGTTTCTACAGAAGACAGAAAAACAAACATGAGCTCCATTTTTCTCTGAAAAACATCAGCACACCTGATCCTGGTCCTGGTGGTTCTCACCTTGCAGCCACCGGACCTGCGTGGCGGGACCGTAGCCCTTCTGGTTGCGAGCTGCAATGCGGAAGATGATGGCGGGTTTGGTTGTGTAATCGATGTGTGCGTTGGCGAGGCTGGAGGACTGGACCAGGCAGGACGGGTTGGGGCCACAGTAGACCCTCATGAAGGCCAGCTGGGTGGCACCAGAACCTGAACTGGAGGAGGAGGAGGAGGAAGCCTGGCTGGAGTGGATGGCCAGATAGACGGAGTACTCCGTGATCTTCCCCGACGTGACGGCGGGAGGCTCCCAAGTCAGCTGGGCCCCGTCCAGGTTCTGCAGGAGCAGAGGTCACATGAAAACATGAGGTTCGGCGCCCCCTACTGGTAACACTGCAGGATAATTGGCGGCCATAAAGCCTGCATCTCACCTTGCTGATCTTGATGGCACAGGGTGCTCCGGGGAAACCAGGCAGGCACGTTTTAAATGCCGACACCTCTGAGAACGCGCCACGGCCGCAGATGTTGATGCCTGCCACACGGAACTTGTAGGCTGTCCCCGGTTGTAGCTCCACCTTTCTCATTCGACTGTAGTCTGGGACCACGCCCGAGTCGTCCTGCAGGATTGGCGTCATCAAAGACATGATCAACAGGAACATCCCTGTAAACTGAATAAAACTTTATTTAAAGGCGGCGTTCTTACGTCAGGTGTGTTGTCGTCGTAGGGGACGTAGTAATGCGAGACCACCATGTTGGTGACTTTAACGATGCCGACGTCGAACCACCGATCCTCCTTCACCGACGTCTTCACCTGCAGGGGGCACACAGTTAGCCTTTTGTTAGCATGACGTTACGGTTTTGTTAGCATGTCATTAGCCTGTTTTTCAGTCGCTCACCGGCGCAGTCGGTGCGATGCCGTTGGGGGCCTCTGGCAGTGCGGCAGGTGCTTCATTCTTCACCTGCCCTGATGTCAGAGTGGGGGCGGGACCAAACGTGCTGGCCAATCGCGCAACAGCGCTCGTTACCGCCGATGATGCCAGCTCGTGTCCGTTACTCGTGTCGGCTGCCGGGTCGTTGAGGCTGTCTGCGGGAGCAAGGCCCTCTGGGAAACACAAGACATAAAATCTTATAAGGCTCATAAACTAAGCAGCAGCAAAGTCATCAGCTGATCAGGTCTGATCAGTTATTGATCAGCTATCAGTCCTGTGAGCAGATTAAAAGTGATCAAGTTTAAAAAGAGCCAAACTCAGTTCTCTTAGAAATGAAGAAAATATTTTTGGTGTGCCTGTCCTTCGATTGTCTCCTAACTAACGCTCTATGACGCTGAATGAGAATCTATCCATGGACAGGTGAGTTTGAAAGCTTCACAGGTGACTTATTTGTTCCTCACACAGAGTTGGGATCCATTTACTTTACTGCAAGTGAAAACTGATCTGTTTATTTCCTCGTCAGTTTTATTTTTTTCTGTTTTCATGCCTAAATTCATAGACGTAAGGGCCGTAGAGATTCGTTTGTAGCTAAAACAAACAGCCTAGCAACAATGACAACATTTAAATATACAATAATGACACTAAGTTTAGACTTCTGACAGCAGGTGTACCTGTAGGGATGCTGCTGTGCTGTGGCTCCGGTTCTGGCTCAGGCTCAGGTTCTGGTTGGTGGATGCTCTGCAGTTGCTGCTGCTGTTGGACGAGCGCTGCCAGCTCCTGCTGAGTCAGAACGATGGGAATAGACTGCTCCGAGCCCTCAGCGTCACCTGCACAAGACAGAATAACATCTGTCATGAAGGCAACTATGTCACACTTGATCCACACATTTTGCTTTTAAACCTTTACTTTTGTTGCACACTCAGATGTGATGAGTGAGTGGTGGACCTGACTGTGAACCCGCACACCCATCAGCTAATGACTTGTGGTCGGCAGGTCATTAGCTGATGAGATTATCCTGGATAATCCCCCCTCTGTGATTCTTACAAAAACTGTAGCATACAAAATGAACTTCATGTTTTAATCAGTATGACCTGAAACTAGCAAGGGGAGTGAGCCGTTGAACTCTTAATGTTTCCCGAGGAGGCGCTTGATCAAATAAAGGGGAGAATTGGGAAACACTGCAGTTGGCTTATCAAATCCCTGACCCCAAAGAGCAAACAGCTGGAACTGGAAACATACAAGGACACAGATATAGCTCCAGCTGTTTGAAATCTTTGGCTGGTTTTTAGTGCTCTTATGGGATGAGCAGAGTAATCAGAACCAAGACATTAATGAAGCTGTGACGTTGTGAAACTGCAGTGGTAGTGAAAGTATCACTTTTGGTGAAAAAACTACAAGTTTGAAATAAGTGAAGTAACAGCTTTTCATATTCATGGAGTTTTTACGTCCACTTACGGCCAGACGAGTCTTTAAAATAATGACATCTTCTCACCGATATGTCCCGCTGCCTGCAGTACTGCCTGTATCGTCGCCTGCTGGGCCGCTTCCTCCGTTGCCGTGGTAACAGCCAGCTGATCCGGCATCAGCGCCCCTGTCACCATCAGGGTTGTCGTCGTCCCAGAGACGTCCTCGCCTCCGTCCCCTTCAGACGACATCAACTCCTGAGGAAGACCACCGTCTGAGGACGCCATCTGAGGGTGGGGACAAGCCAATCAGCTGCCTGTAGGTGAGTGTTTGTGCAAGTGTGTGTGTGTGGACGTCTTACCTGTGCTGCCGTATCACCGCCCTCAACATGAACGTGTAACACTGCCGCTGCTGATGACATCACATCCTCTGCTTGGCTGTCTGTCTGCATAGGCTCATCCCCCTCATCTGCTGCTGTGTCCATAGCAACAGCCTCTGAGGACTCCTCCCGTGGCTGTCCGACCAACGACGAGATCTCCTGCAGAGGCACAGACATGTTGGTGTAATGTGTCATAATAGTGATGCCACGGGTGTGTGTCCTCGTGTCTGCCTCTTACAGGTATGGATGGTCCTGGTGTGGGCGTGGCCTGTGTAACAGTAGTAATAGCTCTGCTCTGATTGGCTGCTGTGGAGGGGGGCTCAGATGTGGAAGGTTCTGTGGATTCCCCCTGTTGGCTGTCTCCACCCTGCTGAGCTGAAGACCACAGGACAGGAAATGAGGTCAGTTCCTGCTGAGAATTTCAGCTCTCGTTTTTCTTTGTCTTCAAAAAGTCAGGTGTGAGCAGGTTACCTGTAGCAGTAGTGGCGGTGTTGGTGGTTCCAGTCTCGTGGGTCTCACATGGTGGATTCGAACACACCTGAAACCAGAAACGTGCACCGTTACTCTTGTTTGTAAGTCTTTAACCTGCCACAACTCACCTTCTGATCAGCTGACTCACCTGTTGGAGCCCTCCAGCTCCAGCAGTGGTGGCAGTGTTGGTGGTCCCGGTCTCGTGGGTCTCACATGGTGGTTTCGAACACACCTGCAGACACAAACAGCTGGTGTTTAACTACAGACATCACCACACCTTCAACCAATGACTGTCCACCAGTAACCTGCATGTGTCAGGAGTCAAGCGCTCTCTAACCTGTTGGAGCCCACCAACTCCAGCAGTGGTGGCGGTGTTGGTGGTCTCACACGGTGGATTTGAGCAGGTGTTCAGAATGACAGCAGGTGGAGCTGACTGCTGAGCTGCAGGCTGGTTTGAACTCATCTGAGGAGGAGAAGCGGGAACATGATGGTCATACAGAATCAGCAAAAACCCTGCAAGCCCTTACAGGACTGAGTTTTTCCTGCACTGTTAGCTAAACCGTTTTACAGACTTGACTATGCGCTCCTATAACAACCACATGCACAGTGAGCTGGTCCTCAATTGTAACGGAATGACTGAGGAGAGTCGACTCAAGTTGAGTTGGTACTACGGAGAGAAAAAAGGAGGCATTAGACTCCATGAACGCACCTGCAGCTGTCTCATGCTCGCTGAGGCCACCGTGGCAGTGTTAGTTGTTCCTGTCTCGTGCATCTCACAGGGCGGGTTTGAGCACACCTGGTTGCTACCGCTGATGTTGGCGCTGGCGACGGTAGCGGTGTTGGTCGTTCCCGTCTCGTGCATCTCACAGGGAGGGTTTGAGCACACCTGGTTGCTACCGCTGATGTTGGCGCTGGCGACGGTAGCGGTGTTGGTCGTCCCTGTCTCGTGCGTCTCACAGGGCGGGTTGGAGCAGACCATTGTCACTGCAGCATCATTAATAATAGCATAAACAACTTTGAAACAACGATCATGTAGTTCAACGTGCATTACAGTTTATTTCGTGCAGCAGCTAAATAGAATACTTGTGGTACTGGTTTCTGTACCTGCAGCAACTGCACTTTCCCCAGTCTCGCCCTGTGCAGTAGTTGTTGTACTCGTAATCGTAGTACTTCCAGGTTCCTCTGAAGTAGGAGAAGCCATGATAGAGACTGGCAGATCCTGGACGACCGGCTGAGCCTCTGCACCGCTTGGTGTTGTGATGAGAGTCACCTACAGAGAGAAGTTACAGTATTACTACAGAATAATGGAGAAAGAAAACTGTAAATACTAAAAACAAGTTCTGCTAGATAGTTTTTTTCATGTCCTGTCCAGTGTAACTGCAGTACTACAGTAAAGTATTCCAGTATTTCTCCAGTATTTGATGAATTACCTGCTTAGGTCCAGTGGCAGCTGTGGCTGTCGTGACCTGGCCAGCCAGTGTGGCAACAGTTGCCAGGGTGGTGATTGGCGTTGCCAAGGAGGCGTTAACCTGAGCACTGGCGGTTCCTGCCACGGTAGTGGAGATGTTTCCTGTAACCGTCCCCAGATTGGAGACACCTGCAGAGGTAAAATCACAGGTGCTGTGTTTGGACTGGTCACATGTCCACTGACACTGAACAGACTTCGCGGGGGTGCAGTGCAGCAGCCGCTGGAACATTTTGGACAGCACTATCATCGCTGCTGCAAAATCGTGAGCCAGCTGGTCGTCATCATCTCTGACCTCAAATTTGATTCAGATTTTTAACCCTGCTACTTTTGGATAATGTAGGATGGATGCTGTTGCTGTAGTTTGCATGCAAATGTTTCACTGGTGAGACATTTTATACATGTAACATATTTTTAGTGTAGAAGAGAAGTTTTAATCATGCAGCCCTGGTGCCAGAACCGACCCACTAAAGGGTCTAGTGTAGCCCACTGGACAGCTTTAAGTGTGAAAAGTCAAGCTCTTTAGAGGCCTATGTCCCATAATCTTCTTCATACCAAAAACAGAACGTCTCATGCAGTGAAAGGAGGCGTTTGTCTGGATATTAAAGCACAGACACATATAGTAGCAGAGGCAACAAAGACACGTCAATAATGCCAGACAAAAACACAAAGTGTGAAAATTCAAAATGTTTCAGGCTGATAAGGAGGACTACGTCATACAGCTGTTTCAACATCACACCCTGTGTATACTGCTTGTGAGTGTTATTAGAAAAAAGGTGCCATTAGAGTCTGGAGGAACTCAATGTTGCTCTAATGGGAGTTGATATGAGTGTGATTGGTAGACATGTCACTGCAGCACTGACAAAACAAACGTGACAAATCACACATTGTCAGGCATTAGTTTGTAGCCTCGTAGCGACAGCATCCCCATGCTGTGAGGGTCAGTGCAGGTGGGTTACCTGTGGTTCCCTTGACAACCAGCGTGGTTACTGTGCCGGGCTTGGTGCCAACACCTCCTGGCGAGACCAGTCTGACTCCGCTCATCGGGACGGTCCTGAGGATTGTGCCCGGCGTACCTGGAGCTCCTTTCAACACCACCTGAACACACACACACACACACACACACACACACACACACACACACACACACACACACACACACATTAGTTACTGTGGGAGAAGTCTCCAGTTCTCCTATAGTCCAGAACACAGCATCATCTTCCTGTATTTACTCTTGTTGTCCCGCCCCAGACACACCTGACCAATGAGCAGACTGAATATTCTCATGTGGTTTGTAGTGATGTAAACAAAACAAACCAGCAACAAGTTTACAAACTCAGACCAAAGTAAACAAACTACAGGTGTGAAAACAGTCTTAGAACAAAAAAATAAATAAATCAATAGACACAGCTTTGTTAATCAGGGTTTCCATCAAAAACAAACAAACACAAAAACTCACTGCCTGTACAGTATTTGAACTGGGGCTATTACAGTTTTAAAAAATTAATAAAGTTTGAACCTGAGAGTGGAGAAAAGAAAAAGTAGTTAACTGAAAAAACAAAAAGTACTAGATTTTTGGAAAAAACAAAACTTTATGACCTAGAACTAGAAAACTAAAAGGAAAAGAAAATATATTTAGTCTTAATATTTAACAGTTTTGTTAAAACCTGTCAGCACAACCAGCCTGATGAGGCTTGAGCTACAAATGCACTGAATTTAATAGTTTTAGCCATTTTAAATATCAATATCACAAATTAAAATTTAATGTGTAATCAATTAAAAAACATTAAATGAGAAAAAACAAAACTATAATAACTGTGATGACAGGCGGATCATGGTGACTGTGAGCCAATAACATGAACAACTGAAGAGAAAAGCTTTGCGGCCTCCTTGCTGCACTTTGTACACGCCACTTTAACCTGATGATAAAAGAGCATAAAGATGACAGCGATGTGGCAACAGAGGGTTCATGTAAAGGAGCCTCAAGTGTCTCATTGGGTATAATTTTTTTAATTGAATACTTGTGGGTTGGTGTCTAATGTAACTGATGTGGTGTCAAATGTGGCGGATGTGGCATCTAATGTGGCTGATACATGGAGTACATCAGATTACCGTCTATTAAACAAACACACGACCAACACAGACTTCCGAGGATTGTTTTCTGACAGTTTCTCGCAGATTTCTAAGCTTAAAGTTTTTTTCCTGATATTCTATAACCAACAAGTCTCATCAGTCTGATTCGTTCAGCCTGCTGTATTAGTGTTAGAAATAAAGTTGAATTTTACTGTCTGCATGTTCACGCATTACAGTGTGTGTGTGTGTGTGTGTGTGTGTGTGTGTGTGTGTGTGTGCGCGCGCGCATTACCTGTGTGACCCCCTGCTGGCCACCTGCAGACACTTTTGGCACGGTGGTGAGGATTTTTCCAGCGGTCCCTGGAGTCACCATCTTGGTAGTCAGGATGGTGATCGGACTGTTTCCACCTGGAAGGGAGGAGCTTCACTCAGTCATCCACCACATTAAACATTAAACTGGACTCACAGTGGTCCGACTTTCTTTCAGGAATGTTCCTGGGGGAGTGAAATGACCCCAATGTGGCAGTCGTAATAAGAGCCGGTCGAGTTCTCTTAATGCAGCAAAAGGTTTCTCTGCTTTTTTATCTCCTTTACCAATGAAACAACTGTTCTAACCAGGCAGAACCTACAACACTGAAACACTGAAGTGAGGCTATTGGATGTGTTACTGGCTCTTTAAATCATGTAAGGCTTTGAAGTGTGTGTGCTGGTGTTGTACCTGCGCCTCCCTGCAAAGCTGACACTGGGATGGTCTTAATGATGGTGGTTCCGGGTTTGGAGGCTGCCGGCGCGATGCCCAGGATGGTGGGTTTCCCTGCTGAGGATCCAGCCTGTGCCGTGCTGAGGATGGTGGTCTGCTTACCATCGGCAGACGATACCAACTTCAGGATGGTTCCTGCAGGGAGACCGCCCTTAGCCTGACAGGAAGCCGGAGGAGGAAGAATCGGGGTTACTGAGTTTTTTAAATTTTTTAAATTCTAGTCAGAGAAGAAACTTACATTTAACGTTGTATAACACCATGCAGATAAATTAATGACGTAAAAAAAAAAAAAAAAAAAAAAAAAAAGAGTTCCCAAACTTTAAGCAGTTTTTAAATGGATTTGACTGGTGATTCTAAACATTGTTTATTAATCGTCCCAGTGAGAACTGAAACTGAAGTCAGGGGTGTCTCAGTATTCGTTTACAGAGGGGGTTCAAACTCATCAGGACTCTGGGACCAGTACCTGGAGGATCTGAGTTACTGCGTTGCTCCCAGCCTGGACCGTAACGGCACCACTCTGAACTGGTTTGGTCTGGACCAATGATACCACTTTGCCCAGGCTGCTGAGGTTACTGAGCTGATACAGAGGGAGGGATGATGTCATAAACAGCACTCTGACCCACATGCTGATATCAGATAAATTATCATCTAAACCAGCGCTGCAGCTGACATCACTCACCAGTGTCCCGCCTCCTCCCATGCTCAGTGGACTGTTAACCAGAGTGATGGTCTTTGTGACTCCACCCACCACCGTCGTGACCACCTGAGCCTGCTGAGAGACGGTCACCGTGCCCGACTTATGGACCGTGATGATTGGCCTGCTGGGGGTCCCAGGGTTGGAGACAGAGGCCCCACCCACCTGGGCTGCAGCCGTCTTCAACATTCCCGTGGCCACGTTACTCACCTGAGAAAAAGAGCAAGATGTTACACGTCACCTGCCGCGTGTTCTGATGTAATCCTGCGTCTTGGAGGCGTCAAGTCGAGTTTTATCTTTACCACTTTGACAGGCAGACTGCTCGTTCCTGGACTGACAGCGACAGTCTTCACTAGGGTTGCTCCTGCGGGGACATTCAGCACCGTTGCTGTAGATGGAGGGATCTTCTGAGTCGCTGCAGCTGCCGCCGCCAATGCTGCCATGCCACTCATCTGAGGATTGCTGCCGATTGGCTGAGGGGAGACAGGATTAAGCCATGATAACAGGAACATTTGAAAAATATGAATGATAATCCATATCAAAGTTTATGACAGTATACAAAGTGTTTGTTACAGGAACAAATCCCGTTTTACCAGATTATCCACGCTTACATGGACGACATGAAACAGTGCAGAGCGAAGTGTGACACCTGTACTGAGGAGGGTGGGAGGTGAGGTGAAAGCTCATAAGAAAGTTCTGTTTACCGTTTGACCGGGCTGAGCAGGTACCACCATACGAACACCTGCAGGAAGTGTTGTCACACCAACTGGCGACTTGGGCATGGCCTGTCTCACTGTGACGATGGAGGCTCCACCTGTTGTACCTGGAGCTGATGGCACTTTCAAGATTGCTGCAGAAACAAAAAGATAGGTGAGGGACATTCATGTGTACCTGCTCGACCACCACTACATCTACCTGTGCAAGTGTGGAGACCCACCTGGTGCTTTAGCAACTGCAGCCAACGGGGTTCCAGCTACAGATGCAGTGGGAGTAGGGACGAGTGTGATGCCGGACAGGGGGACAGTTTGGTTGGCTGGTACTGCTGTGATGGGGGCAGAGCTTTTGGGGGAGCTGGCTCCAGGTGTGGCAATAGTGGGGGAAGGGGTTGTGGCAGGTGAGGAGGCCGCAGGTGTGGCAGGAATGTCGTACTTCTGCAGCTGTAGCAAGTAGGTGTCTGCGGTCTGTGACGGCCCCCAGCTCACCTCCAGAGACGTAGTGTTTGCCCGCACCAGCTGCACCCGAGAGGGGGCACAGGGACGCTCTGAGAACAGGTCAGACAAATTATACCAGGTCAGACTGTCAGCTCAGGTAAAACAGCACTAGTACACCTCTGCTAGTGCACTCACCGGTCTCCAGGTACCAGAGGTCTTTGCAGCACACCTGGTTGTTCCAGGCCTTCCTGTATCCATCTCTGCCGCTCCAGATATAAAGTCTGGAGTTGATGGCGACGCTACAGTGACCTGCGCGAGCTCTGGGGATGTTCTCCTCTGAAATGTCCATCAGCACCGTTTCCCAGCACATCGTGTCTGGAGGCAGACAAGTGAACTCACAGTTTTGTCGTTTGTGTGATGAATTCCTCTTTAGTTTCAGTTATTTATGCACATGTAGAACATCTGTTATGTCAGCAATATAATTTACATGACCCGGCATGAACATGAGCACTCAGCACCACACATGTGAAGAGCCACTGTGAGTGTTGCTGTGTATCTGAGTGTGTATTTGTACCTAGGTTGAGGCAGGCCAGTGTGTTGGTGCACTTCCACTCCTTCTCATGAGTCGCCACTTTAACATCATCCATCACCAGAGGAACCCAACCTCCAAAAACATACATCCTGAAAGAAAACAGTCGGGATTTCAGCATGCAGTAGTAGAATACAGCTCAGACGTCTGGGATCACTTAAGAGTCCTTGTTTAGATATCTGACCCCCATCCACTTTCAGCCACTTATGCAGGTCCAGATTGTAAGGGCAGCAGTTTAAGCAGAAACACAGTGTCTCCAAGCCATCTGACATAATCTCTCCTGTGTGCCTTCAGTTCTCCCACAAGTTCCAAGTTCATCAAGTAGACTGATTTCACTTTTCTTCAGTTATAGCAGTGCTCAAGATGATAGATTACTCCGTCACCAAAGTAACCAAAATACATCTAAAACGCACACATTAACCTGCCGTAGTTCCTCTCCGTCACACAGCCTAACTCTGGCATCTATCTGCTCCTCGTCTAAAGTTCAGTCACAACAGCAGCTGAATAACCAGCGTACTCCAAACATCCTTCTCCACAGAAAGGTTTTCCAGTTCCTCTTATTGAAACCTGAAGTGCTCAAAGATCATATATTCAATATCTCTAGAAACTTCTGGGTATTCCCCGGTGTTCCCACCCAGTTCCAGGTTTCCCCAGATAACCTCCAGATAGAAGCACCAGGACCACCTCAGCTGGCTTCTTTCAAATTTGGGCTGTTAACAAAAATCAGCCAACAACTGTGTGACTGCCAACAAAAAGAGCCATTCAGGGACAGAAAAGTTATTATAATAAAGGCTCTTAGGCCTTTACGACAGGCGTGTGATGAGTGACCTCTGCTTTTGCAATTAATACAATAGTAAAAGTCACACTGTCGATATGCAAGTTCAGTACAGTGGCAACCTGATGGCTAGATAGCAGAGCTGTCCCTTCAACCGCTGCTGTTTAAAGTCCTCAAGAGAGAAAAAAAAAGCTCTGGGATGCTGACACTTTATTTGAAATACAATCAAATCAAATCAAAAATAAACAAGGAGATCTCAAAGTGAATCCAGTCTTTTGAATGGATGCGTGCGTGCGTGCGTGTGTGTGGGGGGCTGCGCGTACTTGTTGTTGATGGTGGTGGCGGAGTGCAGACTGCGAGGTAGGGGGGCCGTCCCACCGAGGCCTGGTTTGCTCCACACCAGAGAGTCTGTGTTATGAAGAAGACAGGAGCCAATGAGAAGTCAGTACAGCTTTTTTTGGACTCGAGTGTCCCATTTTTTGATTGTTTTTTTTTTTTGCTCTGTTTACTTCAGACCAGATGTTTTGTAAATTTAACAGCTGTTGAACCAGGACCCTCATCTCCACAGAACCACACAAACACTCAGCAATGACACCACCTCACCTATGTCGAGGACCCACAGGTCCCCCAGCCGGCAGCCACTCATGCCTCCGTAGATGATTAACCTGCTGGCCCCGTGGTTTGTCGTCACCACCGCCGTGTGACTCTCTCTGGGTGGTGGTGGTGGGCCGGACGTTGCTGGAATCTCCCAGCCAACCACGCTGGAGCCCGGCCGCAGCTCCAGACAGTACAGGTCATTCAGGTATCTGAGGGCAGAGGTCAAAGAACAGGCTCAAGGTCTGTATCTGGACCAATAGTTTTTTTGCTCTGGCTCCCGACGTTTCCTACCTGGGGATGTTGTTTTTGGGATCTTCGCTATCGTTGGCAAGTCCACCAAAAAGGTAGCACCGGCTTCCAATCAGAGAGAAGCTGTGTCCAAGACGGGGGCAGGGGGGTGGGCCATTCTTTGGCGCTTTGGCCTTCAGACGTTTCCACTCCCAGCGACTCGCCTGAAGGTATAAGGTGTTACATAGTGAAACTTTCATGAGCTTTATAAAGCTTCATAAAGACTTACAGGCTCTGCAGACTTTGCATTACTGTTTTTTACTACATTTACAGTTGGGATGAATGAATAAAAAGAAAGAAAGAAAGAAAGAAAGAAAGACAGAAAGAAGCGTAGCCATGCTAATCAGCTCTGTACCTACAGGCTAACACACTGCTGTCTACACCATCAATCGTCATCTGTGATAGTTAGCGTCTGACCATCCAGAGACCCCGCTCCCTGCAGTAGCATCACTGACCTGCAGCTCATATAGGTCGTTGCTGTATTTGCCGTACTCCACCATCCCTCCGAACACCAGCAGCCTCGTCCCATCACACACGAAGCCATAGGCGGCACAGCCGGGGGGGATGTCACCACGGACTGCAGGGATGAACCACTGATTGGTGGCTGAAAGTCAGATCGGTCAGATGTTATTCAGGATGTTCCTGATTTTCAGTGTTTCATGATAGCAATGTAACTTCTCGACCCAGTTGGGACCATTAAAAGAGTCACTGTGAAATCTGGGAGACTGAACTGAACCTCTTAACACATGCTCTGACACCACACACACTACGAGTAGGGATGCAGGAATCTAATATTTGGTTGGAACATCGGATCAACCCCCCACTCAGAAAACGGGACCTGCTTAATTTCTCCATATTTCATTTGTTGCAGGACAGCAGTTAGTGGGTGTGGAGGAAGCTGACAGCAAAGTGTCAGCAGTTTGGAGGTTTTTCATGCTTGCTACACAACACCTTTTCTTTTTATGTTTGCAAAATGTCTTTTGGTTAACAGCAAACTGTGGTTAAAGTGCGCTGACAAAACTGAAAAGCTCGAATGGGAAGATGATCCAGCCGCTCGAGTCTTATGTTCAGTCAGAGAGATTTGATACGTGGAACATACAGTTACACACTCTACATGGTAGACCCTAACAAGGTCATTGGTTTGGTCTAACACTTGCTGGAAAGTTTTATTAAATTATGTTATTCACAGAGTTTAATGATCACTGTGACAAATTTTCATGACAAATATACAAATATTTCAAGAGATTTAAACAGGGACAATGAGAGAAATCCCCATTACAAACTTTAGAAATGATATTATTAGAACTTGTGTTTTCCTGAAAAAAGCTCATTTAGATTTGGAACATTTGCAGCCTGCAAGTTCACATCAATGAGATGTGAACTTGGCATGAAAACACAGACTACATACAAAAACGTTTAAATCTACATCAACTGAAAGAAACACATTCAACAAGTATGAACAGCAGCCCCAGAGAATGTTATTAAGGAAATAAAACAGTACAAATACGCTTGACACCAATTGGCTCAAAATACATTTGTGCTTTGAACCTAAAGCTTTAGGAAATCATCAACAACTCAATCTTCACAGCAATTAAGTTTTCTTAGATAACGTCTTGATGCATTCTCAATCATCCAGGAAAGTAAATCTCCAAAAAGTTGATTCTGTTCATCTGGATGTAGCGTTTTGTGGGAGAAACGTTTCATCACTCAACCAAGTGACTTCTTCTGTGTCAGCTGACTGCAGGTTTCCCCAATCATTATAAACAGTACATTGGCATAATGACTGAAACCAGCCCACTGAGGGAACAATGGGCTGGGAGGTCAGTTCCTTAATCTTAATCATGCAAATTCTCATGACCATTGATCAATAGCCATGAGTACCATACAAAACGCTAAGTCCCGATGAACAGAATCAACTTTTTGGAGATTTTCTTAGATAACTGTTTTTTTTAAATAGTAACTTTGCTTTCTGCTTATTTTATTAAAAATGCCCGATGTAAACGGAATAACTTAGTCAAGTCGTAAATATGTAAAATTTTGTGATATATGCAGATTTTTATCCGCAGTCGATTGCAGGTCAGAACCACGATAGAGAACGATAAAATAAAGACAACCATATTAAACAAATAACGACCCCACAAACCACTTGGACGCAAATACAAAAACACTAAAAACGAATTTTGAAACGTAAGTGTCTTTAAACTGGCTTGTTTTTAAAGTGTTTTTCTTTATTTTCTGCAGCAACGTGGGGGTGTGTCCATGTGACGTCAGCAATATTTTCAGTAAAAACGCGCCATTTCTCTCTGTGCTTCTGCCAGAGCCGCCCGGTTAGCCGCTAGCTGTCTGCTAACCTTGTTAGCATGCGGAGCGGGGCTAGTAGGTTTTATTTGGTAGTCTGAGGTTAGCCTAGCGTAGCCTAGCAGGCTAAGGGTTATTATTTATTTAGCATTTCAGCCTCATTAGTCACAAGCAGAACACATCTCCGCTCTCTTAGCTCTTTAGCACAGTTAGCTTCGAGATAGCATATAAATTAATTTAGCATGCAGCCACACAGACCATATTCATAATTATTTGGACACATGGAGCATATGAATCGTACCTGTGTTGTAGACATGCAACTCATCCACGATCCCCTCGTTCCCCCCGCCGAACACCACCATCAGCTCCTTAATGGCTACGGCCCTGTGTCCGTGCCGGGGCCGTGGGACTGGACCAGTCGATCCTACGACGCGCTTCCAGCGGGGCTGTAGCACCGCTGGCCTCCTCGGTTTGGCTTCCATTGGGCTGTTCTCTTGGTGCGCTCCTCTCGGTCCTCAATGACAGACAAAGATCAAAATTCAGTCGCGAGTTTAAAACGGTATGCGGCTGGCATTAGCCCGCTAACTAGCGCCAGAAGCTAACTAGCCGGCTAATGTCCCTGACGTTGTTGTATGGCTAACTAGCTTCTGCTACCAGGATTAAAGAGCCGCTCTGTGAGCTGCGGTCTAACCCGGATCCGTCCCCTTTTATTGGACCTACTATATAAAAAAGCCTTCCTTTCTAGATCCAGCCGCAGACTCGGGCCTAGACAGAGACCACTGGGGTGCTATCCAGCCCAGTAGGCGCTGCTTGGAGACGGGAGGAAGCCGCCAATAGCAGCTCAGGCTAACACAAATGAGCATACGGCTGCAGCGTGCAGCGCTGTGAGCCCCGGAGGCAGCAGGCTGCTATCAGACACGCAGAGCGGCCGGGGCGGGAGCCGCCATCTTGCTGCTAGCAGAAGCCGCTGAAAATGGCAGTGAAGCTAGGTGGCTAACAGCTAGCAGCTAACAGACAACTTCCTGTCCTCCTGTAGTAACCTCTGTATACAAAACAGTGACTTATTAGCTCCGTGAGCAGCTTTCAGTCTACTGTATTAAACTTTATAACTTAATTTAATCTGTACATTTACAATAGTGGGAATAAATATTAATTAAAAAATAATTACTTCATTTCTAAAAGTCTGCTGAAAAATTCAAAATCACTTTACAATCTGAATACAGAATCAAAAACTTTGATCAGTTCAGCCATCATCTGCTCATATAGACCCCAAATGACAGAAAACCGCTGGCAGATTCAAATAACCTGGAACTAACTAATCTTATTACTGCATTTTTTAAATTTATTGTGTACTTATTACAAGAATGTATTTGATTACCTTCTTAGATAATAATTTTTTACACTGGAGTCCGGAGGCATATAAAAGATTAATATAAAAGATGAATTAAAAAAAGCTAACCTTCATGTGTGAGTTTTGAAAGAAATGTGTAAAACTTGCTTGAATGACTGTTTTAAGTCATTATTTGTGCCTGAATGACTTGCAGCATTTAAACTCAGCAGTTCCAGTCAGGATGCAGAAGATCCTGGAGCTCTGGCCTGCTCTGATTGGCTGCCTCCCTGTCGGGTGACTGATGATGCTCTGGACACTGGAAAACTGACAGTTGTGGACTTGACTGAGCTGGTTGTTGAATGTTTGTTTAAACAGCATTGCTGCTGACAGGTAGCATAAATATGTTTCACCTCCAAACTGGGATTTTCCCCCCTGACTGTGTCACCCGAAAAAACTGGAGGGATTCGTAAAAGGCCCAGAGCTAAAAGTGACGCCATCGCCGTGCTGCTTCATCCACCCAACAGAAAAACACAAATTTCAACCTTGCAGAGAGGAAAAGCTGCAAATTTGGGATTCTTACACTTTTCAGTGCACATTATATTTAATTAAAATTTATAATTACATTAACTAAACGTTTGGCCCGAATTTAGTCAAAACACCCTAACCTTCCATCTTAGACACCTACTGGAGTGGTTTTCAAATGCTGTTTTTATGGGTGAAAGAGTTAAATATGCCACACAACGTGAATGTTTTCAACAGGACGTGACCCAAATTCTCAAGGCCTGGTGCCGCGCCTGCCTCTGCCTGATGGCCCTGAGAGTTTGCCGTCATCTACCATTAACAACAACCAGTCAAAGCGGAGGGTCCCTCCAAGCAGACCCAATATAGCATCGACGTTTTTAGATACTCAAACAGAACAACACACCGGCGCTTCTGTGATAAACACACCAAAAAACTAACAGACTAACTGCAAAATAAACACAGAAAATTGTATTAAGGAACGGTTTACATGAAGTTGTTTTTAAAAATAACTTTGTGAACACTTGGATAGCTTCACCCTGACCTCGCCCATTATATAACACGCTATATTTAATCAGCCATTTTGCAGCGCTATTGACATTCTCTACAGTAAATGTCACAACAGAGCTCAACAGCTACTTTTTTATAAGGTCTCTGTTTCCAGAATTGAATTTCCTATTTCAGGAAATCCTTTTACAAAGAGTTTTAATCCTTGAACCGAGACAACCAGCTGAGAGGTGACCTTTGACCATAAAAAGATTTCATTAGTATTAAAAAAAAAAAAAGGAAAATGGAAAAAAAGACAAGGTTCAAAACTGTGTACATAATTACATAATTATATAAGGAATCACTCATCACATAATTAACTGCAAATCCAAGACTCCACAGCAAATGGCCGTAAACCCCTTAAATGCGATGCTTTCATTGTTGTAGGGCTTCTATGGTTAATATGTTGTACAATAACAGTTTGAATGGATTTTTGTAGTTTGTGTTGCATTATGTTTAAGTATCGCCTCCTTATTGATCTGGCACAGAGCTTTGCACCTGATGCAATCAGCACTCTTCTGGTTTCTAAAGTTTCACACTCTCAAAGCAACCTGATGATCATAGGTTTAAACATTTCCATGGCAACAGCGGCCTCCACCACAGATGTAGGATTATAGGTTGAAAAGTTCTACCCATTCCACCCAGGACATCTAGTCTATGTCCTGTAACTTTACGAATAAAATTCATTCTTGCTGACACAAGACTGTGGATTCTACAGCAGCACTATCATGGTTTTACAACACCATACGGAGGATCCTACATCTATCAGCTTAGACCATCACTGACCGGAAACTTCCAGTGTCCTAAAAATCAGGATAATCCGAGCAGCAGCACGTTTTGCTCAAGCTGAAATATTTTTCACTTGTACAGGCACATTCTCATCAGCTGCATCAAATTCACCCCATTGCCTAAGCTTTGCTAAGTATTTCATATGAAACCACCCCTGAACTGTTTGTACCACATCACTGTGTAATTAACTGTTAATTTTCTATTAGGAAAATTATGGCTCTTCATCTCACCCTATTGCTAGCACGGTCCTCCTTCACTACATTCATTAATCTTCTCTGTGGTCTTCCTCGTTTCCTCCTCTCTGGCAGTTCTATCTTCATCCTGCATCCTTTGTCCAATATATCCTCTATCCCTCGAATGCACATCTCAGCCTTGCCTTCCCTTTCAATCTCGGTTATCCTTCTGTCACGAGTTCCCAATGACGCTTGTCTGCACTTACTCCATCCACCCTTCTTCTTCACCTCTCTTGTGCACTGTCTGTTACTTTGGATGGCTGAACCCAGGTATTTAAACTCATCTACCTTCAAATCAAGCTGCAGTTTCACTGTTACACCTTTCTCCCTCTCATTCACACACATGTATTATGTCCTGCATCTATTACATTTAACTTCATAGAGAATTTTTTACATTACTATAGTGTAAAATTTACAGCTGAGCTTCTTTACACAGATTTGTATTTTAGATATTTATTTTTTGGACACATATACTTTAACAACATCAGTATCGTTGTTTTCACCGTGTCCTGCTAATGCTCTGCTGTTTGTTTCAGAAACATGGAAGTGCTTGCTGTGACCAAGTGGACAATCCAAACACAGCCAGCTGAACTCCCATTGAAACCTTACACGGGCTGTTTCACGTCGGAACAATTAAAAGCTCCGGTACACCTGCTGTTCTCCGCTTCCGGTTAGCTCGGCAGGTAACCGACGCACCTGGCTGCACTTTTATTTGCTGCTCAGTAACATTCATGACAACATAAGTGGAATCCAGCGCCACAGCTATTTGCTAGCTAATGCTAAAACCCACCGCTAGGATAAAGCTGTTAGCATGCACTCACAAAGCTAACCGGCTAACTTGTATAATGTTTTCTTTATTTCGTATCTTCTTTATCACAACTGTAAATTAAACCTGGAGAAAAATCAAAACGTTTAGGAGCTGTTCTATGAGACATTTTAGATCCCCTGGGTGAAACAAGTATTTGTCCACCTAACCAAAACAAAACCATTTTCTCTCTACGGGAAGCCGGCGGGCTATCTGCCCATTCTGATCCGGAAACTGAGCGTAAAAGCAGACGTTAGCAATTCTGCAGGGCTGCTAATGCTAGTCTACTTTATTAATGTGCTGTTAGCAGACCGTTCTCGTGCTAACCAAAGATTATCATCGTTGTATCAGATAGCGTCCAACATTAGCTGAAATGACCACAAAGAGCTGCAGGTAGCCGTACGGATAGCTTAGCCAGCACAGAAGCTTCATTAATGATTAGCATCTGCTAAGTTAATAGTGGTTAACTGATGGAGCTTTCACCAAACTTCCTGTTAAAAATGATTCTTTAGCCCGCGGGCTTGAGTAGCTCTGGAACGGTTAATGTAGCTCAATAACGAGCTTGCATTAAATAAGTAGCTGGTTATGCTAACGGCTGTTAGCACTGACGTCCCTTCCCTCAACAAACATGGCGGCAGTACCGTTAACCGCTCAAACAGGCTGAAAAGTCGCGAGTAGCATTCGACCCGGTCCTGCCCGGTCCGGTCTGGAGTACTTACTCACTTTGCGGATTCTGTCGTGTACAGTCAGACTGAACTCACAGCAATCTTTCAGTAGCTTCAAACGCTCATCTTCATCTTCGACATGCCGTTCAAAGAGACGCCATTTCCTCCCCAACTTCACGGCGCAATAGCGCACCCCTCAGGACATACACAAACACACAGCTACAGTCTTTCAGTAGAAATGGAAACTAAATGTCATTAAAGCAATCTAAAATAAATGAACGAAACAACTGGGTTTTAAAAACTTGTTTAATTAAATTAATTAAATCAGCCAAACTATTTTTATAAATTGTCTCAAGTGAAGAACTAGTAAAACCAGTTAATTAACAATAATTATCTTCAGTGTTATATAGTTGCTTCAGTGAGTTTTATACTGTAAGATAAATGTTAGGGCAAGAACCCCAACAATCAGATAATCCCCTGCGAGCAAGGCTAAGTAATAGTGGGGAAGAAGAACTCAGTTAGGCCCCTCCAGGATCAGGCTAAGGGCACATCTGCTACAAGCAACTGATGAATGAAGACAGAAAAAAGGAACACTGAGAAATCAAATTTAAGCCAGTTTTTGAAGTTAGTAAAAAAGGTCCAATGTTAAAATGCCCAATTTTACAAGAAATAGAAGACAAACATGTTTAGAGGCTGCTCCAAATCAAAAATGTTGTCATCTGATTATATTTTCTCTGTGCTTCAGTTTTGGTGACTGAAAATTTAATATTGTATTTCACAGGTAGCATTGTCTCAGTGTTCCACCTGTACAGTGTATAGATGCAGTTTGCCATCAAAGCCAGATAGCAGTACCTGATAACATTTCACCCTCCTGTCCACATATGACATCTTCTGGCTCCGCCGATAATAAGATTACAGCTTCAAAATGCAGAACTTGTGAGATCGCAGTGGCTACGTTCTGATGTTATCTTTGTCTTGCTCCTTGAACAACAACAGCCATCAATCAGATGCAGGTTTTTGTTGGCACTCAATAACATAAAACATCGTCTCAAACTCTGTGGCATTCAAAGCATATAGCATGTACTCTGTTTTCAGAATTTTATAACACAATTACAAATATTAAAATATTTCCATGTGAATTTTAAAATTATTACAGACTAATGAATAAATAATTTCAGTTGGATGAAAACAACAGGAATGTTGCGTTACGCTGACATGGGCATCACTTGGTTTGAACCCAGTGATGTTTTTTGGTAAATGCACAGCTGGAGAAATCTATGAAACCCAGCTTCACCAGCAGTCTGAAATGTGACACACCAGCAGCTCCACCATCCAGCAGTTTTTTCTGTAACATTAGTGATGATGAAATCCACAGCTGCACTCCAGAAACTGTCCATCTTTGGTCCTCTACTTTGTGTCCATAATAGATAACCGCAGTCACTTGTGTTTAGTGGGAAGATAATCCAGCTCATCGCTCTCCTCTGGTCCTCTGATGTCCCCAGAACTCTTCTCTTCATCTGATCAGACACAGGAGAAACACAATGAGTGAACCAAAAACAAACAAAACCAACAGGTATCATAAAAACTCCTGAGTGTGGTTTACATACAGATGTTTTCAGATGACAGCAGCTCAGGAGTACGAATCCTTCCTTCCTCGTACTGAGTTTTCTTCTCCAGGAGTCGCTGTTTGCTGGAATTTATCTGAACTGAACAAACAGGAAATGGATCTAGTTTCAGTTTCAGAAAAGTTTAGGACAGGTGTTCAATAATGTCTGAAGAAACTAAGGTGTGGTCCTTTAATGAGTTGCTCACATACTTGAAGGCTCTGGAGATGTTGACTTCAGGGACCCTGCAGGAGAGAAGCCGTAGAGCCTTGCAGTTGCATCTGCCGTGGTTTGCCCTCTAGTCTCTGGTCCTGCTGGGGCCCCTCTCAGTGCTCCGGGTGCTATACTCAAACTGGTGCTATTGGGCTGGGGAGGGAAATTGTACTGGTCCTCAGTGGGCACCGAAGGCTGGTTGCACTCAACCTCTGTGGGCCTAGCTGGACTGCGATACTGGGCTTTGGTGGAAGGAGATAAAGACCTGCAGCTGGTCCTGTTTGATCTCAGCTGAGAGCGAAGGTCGTACTGGGAGAATCCTCGACTCTCGTCGGTTTCACATGGACCAGCGAATGAACAGGAAGACACAGGAGGGAAAATGGATGACGGGGGAAGAGATGATGATGAGTGAAGTGGGTCAAGAGTGGCGAGGGTGAACAAAGAGGGAGAGGAAGAAAATTTGGTTGACTGTGACACTTGGTAGGTATCCCCCAGTGGTCCCAGTTTACTCAGCTCTTTGGAAAGCTGTTGTATATTAGAGTCCAGAGAGCGGGGAGGTCTGGGGAAGGACTGGTAGGGAGGCTCCCTCACCAGTTTATATACGTCCTCAAGAGATGCACACACCTATGAAAAAACAAAACAACACACTGAGGTGAAAAACAGGAGGATCCAAACAGGAGCCCTGAGGAACTCCAGAGTGCTCTAAGCAGCAGTCACAGAAGTCCAGATTAAATTAAATTGCACCACAACCAGTCTGAACTGACAGGATATGCATCTGAAGAAGTCTGCAACCACTGAAACTACATCTGAGGAGGTCTGGAGAGACTGAAACTACATCTGACAAAGTCCAGATTAACAAAACTGTTTAAGAGGAAACCAAGTGAGTGTGGCTGGCTCTTACATCTTTCATTACCGGTCTCTTCCTCCTGAGTTTTGCCAGACACCTGCAGGCCAGATCCGCCAGTTGCAGGCTACCAGTAAGCTCAGCAGTACCCCCTGCAACGAAAGTGAACACAACAGGTAACAGGAAGGACATGGAGCAGGCACAACAAGGACAGGGACTGTGGTCTTAGCTCAAACACTGACCTGAAATCAGCCGTTTGTCAAGATGCTTCCTCCAAACTGCTTCAGTTGAGCCACCCGGACCTTCCTTGATGTCCTCCACCAGGTCCTTCTGCAAACCAGAATCAAAACCAGGGTAAGCCCGACTCAAACAGACCAGGTTACCGGCAAGGAAACACACCAGCCGGGTTTGGAAGGATTCTGCCATTTTCCAAAGCTTCAGATTCATCCATCCATCCATTCGCTTCCGCTTATCCTTTTTCAGGGTCGCTGGAGCCTATCCCAGCTGTCATAGGGCGAGAGGCGGGGTACACCCTGGACAGGTCGCCAGTCTGTTGCAGGGCCTACTCACAGGGACAGACAACCATTCACACTCACATTCACTCGCACATTCACACCTAGTGGCAATTTGGATTATCCAATTAACCTATCCCCACAAGCTGCATGTCTTTGGACGGTGGGAGGAAGCCGGAGTACCCGGAGGGAACCCACGCAAACACGGGGAGAACATGCAAACTCCACACAGAAAGACCCCGGCCTGATGGTGGAATTGAACTCAGGACCTTCTTGCTGTGCGGCAACAGTGCTCACGACCGTGCCACCGCGCTGTTCAGATTCAAAACAACCCAATATGCAAATCAACTGTGTGAGCAGGTGTGTGCTATTACCAGGTATCTGTCTCGACCCATCCCATCTTTCTCCAGAGCTCGACGTCCAGTCAGCACCTCGAGCAGCACCTGAAACACACACACGGATGTGTGGACACACACACACGCACCATTTTCAGACACTTGCTGTGTTTCTCTTCTGTTTTCTGGTCTCAGAATAAAAATGTTCAGTTTCACATCAGTTCCTAAAACAGGATATTTCCTGTTGCCAACTCTATAACTTACCTACAACTAACGAAGATGTTTCTCTAACTAATAGATGGTTGTAACTTATTTTATAAACAAAACCACCTACAAATTATTATGTTTATGATATTTTTTATGGTTTAATGGCTGATGTTTTAGTGTATTTAATTATGCTTTTCAAACGTATTTATGGAAAAGCTTGAAGCTTAGGGTGCAAATTATGCTTTACAGTATACTAGTATTACAGATCAAACGATAACGCCGTCATACTTGAAGTCTTTCTGTTTCCAGGTACTTTTTTTTTTTTTTTTTTTAACTTCCGTGCTTCGGTTTCAAAATCTACAACTTCTTGTTTACATCTTTTGTGGTGTTTAAAATATTTTCTAGAGGAACAATCAAAATTGAGGCCTGCAGCTGTAAATCTTGCTACTCCTCAACGGTTAGCCATGGTCCACATCGAAGCATCACATCATAGTGATTAGGAATTAACTGCATTAAAAATCAAGTCCTATAATATTAAAAACATACATGTTTCACACAATTTTCCACTGTTGTCATAATAGAAATGGGCCTGTTTCTGTACCAAACTACAAAACGTTATTGGAAAAGCAGAAATATTTTTATAATTAGGACTATATGAATACACAGAGTCCTCCCATACTGCACTGAGGCCCTGCGACATCTCACCACTCCGAAGCTGTAAACGTCCAGTTTGGGTCCCAGCTCTCCGCCTCTCACGTATTCCTCCGGCAGATAAGCCAGCGTTCCTCTCACTGTTGTCGTTTTACCCACGGATGTCGTGCTAGCTGCCGAGGTGCCGGTGGGTACAAACCGAGCCAGACCGAAGTCTGAAAGCTTCGCCGTCATGTGACTGTCCAACAAAATGTTGGAGCTGGAGAGAAACCGATGCACATAAAGAAAAAGAGTTCAGGTTAACACACCAGGTGAAAGCAGAGGCTGTGTTTTTGCCAGTGCGTCGCCATAGTGCAAATACTCGCACTAACAGACTTTTAAAAAACAAAACAAAAAAAAAAAAAAACAACAAACACATCACAGATGACTTTTTGACATCACTCAGCCTTATAACCAGGTGGACCACATCAACTGTGATAAATGAGTAAATGTGGCGGTAAATACACTTCATGCAAATCATTTCATTACTTCTTCAACGGAAACTTCATCTTGATGTTTTTTTCCTGTGACCTTTGTATGAACTGTGAAATGAAGGCATGAATTTCAACTGAAACTTTACCCGACGGTCTGCCTACGCTGACGTGTTTTACACACAATTCAGAGGAAAACAAAAATGATGGCGACCTCCAGATAGCAGAAGAGGAAGAAGAGGGGCTTGAATGTGTATGAACAAGCAAGACTGTAGCTCGTAGTAAAAAGTGCTTCGACTGCTCAATGAGAAAAGTGCTATATAGGTACTAGCGCAGCTTCCAATTCAATAACATAAATAAAAATAAATTCATCATCAAGGCTGGAATTTGATAAGGGAATTTATGACCTATAAGCAGAAATAATATTTCTCACTTTCAGATTAGTTACTCATCGTTTCCAGTCATTTCTCTCTTCCTGCTGGAAATAATCCAGTATAGCTTCTGCTTTCTGCACTTTTCAGTGACTCATGTCAAATAAAAGACTGTAATACAGCTGTTCACTTTGATCTATTTAACACATGGATTCATAAATACACTGAAGAGCTCCAGGGTGAAGATCACCTTTTCACGTCTCCGTGGATCAGCAGCTTTTCGCCTTCAGGGGGGCAGTGGAGAAACTGCAGAGCTTCTGATGCGTCTTTAACAACACTGACTCTCTGAGGCCACGAGAGCACCGCACACTCCTGAAACACACACACGGAAATAAACACACCCATGGAAATAAACACCCCTCCGAAACAAATAAACATTTGTAAATTATGTAGTGTGCGGGGTTTTCCCCAAGCACTGAAACTCGGGTGCAGGACAGTGTTTTTACAGAGCATCATGGAGAATGCACATGAAGAGGTAAAGGTGATTAATAAACACTTAAGAGCTACCATCATTATTTAACAAGCCTTTCATATTTATAATCACTTCCCATCAGTGGATCTTATTTATTTGTATATCACAATCTTTTATTCACATCTACTTGGAGCAACAGATGAAGGCCGATACACTGGGTGTATCAGGTTTCAGTGTTGCCAGCTTTCTTTCGGTAATATTGCAATAATATTGCGATAATGGCAAAAGCCAACACTGAAAAGACCCAGCAATGACCACCTATGACACCCAGAAAGCACCCGAGTCCTGGGAAAACCTGTGAAAACCCTGGAGTTATCTGAGCCGTGTGCATCTGTGTATGTGTTACGTTGTGCAGCTGGTCCTCCAGAGATCTGTTTTCCATGTAGCTGTAAATCAGACACAATGACCCTCCTCCGTCACTGAACCCTAAAAGATCCACAATGTTGCGATGTCTGAATCTGAGGAGGACACACACACACACACACACACACACACACACACACACACACACAAAATAACAACCATGTGACTTTAATCAGAACAGATGAAATCTGCTGTATCTCACTGAGGAACTTCACCCACCTTGACAGTTGCTCCACTTCAGTCTGGAAGCTCTTCTTCAGCAGAGCCCAGTCCAGCAGCCCGTCCTGTCAAAAACAGCAGCAATTCTGACCAATCACAATCTACTTCCTGGCAGTAAAATGGACCAATGAGAAGGCTTTTTCAGACAGTGAGCGGTCGACCCCTCTCTAATTATCAGTCGATGTTTTTCTTTTAACTTTTCTAAAAAGAGCCAAAAGACTCTTTCAGACTAATTTTGTCTCCGTTTCCATGGCGGCAAAAACCTCGAAAATGACAGTTGTTTTTAAAAATCTGTCTGTGACAAAACCATAGACTGTACGTTAAAGATGTTGGCAGCTACCGTGACAGCACCCATTGGATTGTGAAGTCCGTTGAACCCTCGAGATGAGCCATTTTGCTGACACCATGTTGCTGTTTTGATACAGGATGTGCACACTCACCGTCACACACATGTTGATGAGCAATGAGCATTTCCTGGAAAATCCTCTCTCACACTTAGAATGACCCAAATTTACAAAATGGACTGAATTTTTCATTAAGTGTGACTGAAACGAGAAGCTGAGATGATAACATCAGCAGTAAAGTGTCGACTATGGTCCTGACAGAGCGCCGTCTTCCCACAGACTCACTTTAGGACCTCTACGATGGCTTCACTTTTTAGACCCAGAAGCTAAAATTGAAGCTCATATTTTGTGTGGAGACGGGCTTTAGAAGGGAACCACCCAACCTGACCACCATCGCAGGACTTCCAGGTCGCTCTAAAACGTCAACCAAATGTACAAGTTACCTAAACTGGCCTTCTAACAGCCAGCAGGGGGCGACTCTTCTGCTCTGTGACCTTTCGTCTTAACATTTTTGACTCAGTCACTAGTTCCAGGTCAGACTGAATAAAACATGAAGATCATTTTGTAAAATAAAGAATCAAAAAATACTCTAATTGGCTAACAACTACTCACTCATTAAAACGATTAGCTAGAGGTGTCGTCATGGGGACTTGACTAACCAATGGCAAATGGCCTGGAGGCTACATTCATCTTTTATAGGGTCCGTAGCTGTGACAAGCCAAAACAAAAGCCTGCACAGCCTTTTTGATCTATTTCCAACTTTTGTGTTGCTTAAACTTCATTGTTCATGGCCTGCAGGTGGCGACTCCTCTGGTTACATAAAGACTTAAAGGGCCCTTTCCTCAAAATAAAAGTGTGCAACACCATTTCTGACTTTTTTGTATTTCATCTCATTTCCTTTTATTTCTTTGGTGCCCGACAGTTTTAACTTTCTAGCTCGAGCGCAGAAATAATCAGACGGTTGGGATCGTGCATACATTTACTCGAACTGCAGCGTAAACTGTAAGCAGAGTTTTTCTGTACCAGTCCTGTTGCTGCCTGAAAACCGCTCGCTGTCTGAAAACTCCTCAAGACTGAACTGCATTGTGATTGGCTGACCTCTTTGAATTTCTTGACGGCGCACTTCATGTCCTTCAGAGTCGCTCTGTACACGACTCCAAACCCCCCCTCCCCTATCTGCAGGCAGGGGGAGAACCCATTTGTCCCAGCATACACCTCTTCATATGACAGGCGCATCACTGCGATGCTGCTGCTCACCGCCACCATCACCTGGGGCTGGGGGATGACATCACCACCATCATCGTGCTTTGTTGTAGTGATGTATTTGTATTGATTGTTGAACAAACCTTGTGTAATGTGTGTGCAAGTATGCGCGTGTGAGAGAGAGACCTGGTGACGTTGTTGCACTTCAGAGCGCAGGCCCGGGGGGGGCGATGCAGGTCTGGGTAATGGACCTCCTATTCCTTTATTTACAGAATAAAGTAGTGACATCATCAGCGTCACAGAACAAGCCGACTGGACATACGTAAATGTCTGTTTATGCTGTGTTACCTGAGCCCAGTCTACAGGTGTCCTGCATAGGCGTGGCCCAAGGCTTTTTGGGAGGGGGGACAAACTGAGAGTCAGAAAAAGGAGATGAAGAAGGAAGATGACGAGCAGGAGCAGGAACATAGGAGTAAAGGTCCAGACTTCTCACCCCTGCAGACAGAGAGACAGAATGAGAAAAAGTCAGTCCTATACAAAAGGTTCTACTGAAAACGTGGACTTCAGGCACGTTGCACTAACGTATAGTGATGAAGTGTTTTAGGAGAATATGATCAAACCAATATGCGTACAGGGAGGGGTACAGCACTGAGGATGCTGTGCTAAGTGTCACTCTTTTAATAAGCAAGCATTCAGAAGATTCAAAAGCTTATGATCAGATTCCATCTGCTGATTCTAGTTCTGCATTTGACTGTTCGTCCACACCCGCAGCTCCAAAAACTCTTAAGTTTAGAAATGCCTTAATTATAAATTGGTTTTTATCCCTTTTGTCAAGCCGGTCACAACAAGTTAAACAATTCAATCTCCGTGAGTTCCCCTCTCCTTTTCACCTTGTATACTACTGGCTGTTGAGGTAACTGGACTAATTATGGGGTTATCAAATTCTCATCAAAGAATTTGATAACCCCGTTATTGTTATTATAATATATCCTACATGCAGGTGACTGCCCGTCTTTATCCCACAGGGATATCAGTGATTTCAAAGTGTGATGTAACTGTGATCATCTCATTTTAAATAGTGATAAAAGTGAAAGAAAAAAAAAGGGTATATGTGCACACGACCCAGTGGCAATTGATGTCTGTACAATAGAGCACATATAAGTACTTGAGTATCTATATGGACAAATTCTTTAATCATGAAGAATACGTTGATTTTTAAATGTGAAAAATTAGCTCAAAGACTCCACTGTGTTTGTAGACTCAGGCTGTTTGAAGTGAGCTCTGTGGTTATGGGTATTTTTTTGTAATTCAGTACTTGAAAGTTTGATTAGATATGAGATGACAGCCTGGTTTGGCTCGCTTACAGCAAATTCAGAGTCTAAGATTGAGAAACTGATAAAAACTTCCATGAAAGGCAAAGGAAACAAAGAGAAACAGTTTCTCATGTCGAAATGAGGAAACAGTTGTTCATCAGACTCATAATTGATTCATTTTTGGTGCTGGTTTTATTGTGCGAATGCTGCTTTGTTTAGCACTGTTTGTCCAAGATTAATATCTAATGTGGTATGACTACACAAAGATAAGAGGCAAGTTTATTCTTATCTTTGCATAGTCTTGCAGAAACATGAAAACAAACAATAGCGTAAAGACGTTTTTATATCGTCATCCGATATATATCGTTATATCGAGCAGCCCTAACAGGCAGCATATTCAAGATGAAGTGATAACTAAAGGACAACAACTCTGAGCAAACCCAACAACTTAAAAAAAACATTTACAAAACAAAGCACCATATGTTGGTTGTGATCAGCTGTAAACACCTACAGCATATATCTGTGAAATCCAACACATTTTAAAACCTTATTTTCCTTTTTAAAAGACACTTGGGAACAAATATATTTAAGAATTTTTAATATATGGTCTTTTTTTTTTCTAGATGCAGGTGTAAATAATTCTTTATTGACTCCTATTCATCGAGGGCCATCTCACAAGCACCGCGGCTGAACTGCAGCCAGTTTGTGCACCGTGGCATTAACATTAATATACTATCCCTCGGGGTCAAAGGTCATGAGTGTTTGGAGGTAAACTCACAGTTCAAGATGACATCACGGGGGCGTAACAGCTGCAGATCCTCCAGCAGGTCGATCAGCTCTCCGACTTGAACGTTCCTGTTCGAGCATTTGACCATCACCCAGTGGGTCCGCCTTTCCTGCCTCTCAGCCAATCGCACGTCGTTCTGATCCATCAGCATCCCCGAGGCTGTGAGACAGAAACAGTACAATCAAAAACTGCAGAAATATGAAGTAAACTGATTTTACAGACACTCAGACTTCAGAGGACAAAAACTAGCTCGCTATAAACAATCACAGATATAAAATGCAATAATATAAAAACAGCACAAACAGAACATGTGAAATATTAAAACCTAAAGTTTAAACAGCATTTGGTTGAATCCGAACAGAGAATTTCCTCGTACACGTCACAGTTCATCATTCTGCTAAAAACTAGTGACCCGGCTTCACTGGTAGCCATACACAACCGTACCATAACATGTTTAACAGATGTTTTCATGGAACCTCAGATCTGGCCTTCTTGTTCTTGAGTGTAACCAGTGGTTTGTGTACAAGAAAGGCATCCCTTTACTGTAGACTTTGACAACGATACATCGACCTAACACAGGATGTTTCTGACTCTGTAAGATGCTGTGAAGATCTTCTGAACCAAGGAGATAACTCTGTGATTTTCTTGGTTCAGAGATAATTTTGTGACACTTTAGCGGTCCTCTGTGATCTTTCAGGCCTTCTGGTGTTGCCAGTGTATCCATTCTGTTATGCCGATTGCTGTCTCTCTAACAGCTTTATTTGTGTTTGTCAGCCTAATAATGCTTCCCTCATTAACCTCTTTGTGCCTCTTTTTGAGAGTTAATGCAAATTTCAACGCTCTGAATCAACTCCAGATCTCTTATCGTCTTAGTTTGTCATGAAATAACAAAGGAACGAGCCTCCCTTAGCCAAGACATGGCCTCCAAGTTAATTGTCCAATCACTTTTGAGCCTCTAAAACTGTGCATGATGCTGCATTCCAGATACCTCTGAATCCAGATGTCAGAACTTGGAAATTAGGGCGTTCCAGAAGAAATGAGGAAAAAGAAGATTTGTTTTGGTTCTTCGCAAAGTAGAGACATTCAGGAATCACTAGCGTGCACCTATGGTATCAATTTGAAAATCCTAGATGACTTCCTTCTGAAAATCATCTGAATGCAATGATTAAAGAAAACTTGACCTCTGGCCTTGACCTTGAGGTCACTGAGATTCAAGCTCGTCTAAGATTGTTAGTAGATGGACTTATGGTATCAATTAGAAAACCCTACATTGCCTTGTTCTCAAGTTAACGTTATCATAAACTTGGGTGTCCACGCCACCCGCCTGGTCGGGGCAATGACAATTCCCATCAGCCTTTTACGGATGATCTGATATCCTCGTGTCGGTGTTGTTCCCACATCATCATAATAAATGTTGTTCCAGGTTCAACATTGCAAGTGACCAATCACATAGTTGTGACGTCCCCCTTTTGTGCCTTTGAAAAATACCGCCTTAAAAAAAATCTACTTCACTTGAGAGAAGAGAAACCGCTTCTGTCCGCCGATCCAGGAACTTGAATTCTTTGAATTTCAGGATTCTTTTCTTTAATAAACGGTAAACATTATACATATTGTCCTTACAGAAGCGGTTTCTCTTCTCGCAAGTGAAGTAGATTTTTTGAAGGCGTTTGTTTTTTGAGGTCGCGGATGACGTCAGGAGAAGGTGATTGGTCACTTGCATAGTTGAACCTGGAACAACATTATTTATGATGACGAGGGAACAACACCAACACGAGGATATCAGATCGTCCGCCTTTTACGGCTGAGGGGTAAAAATGGCTGTAACTCCTTGAAAGCTAGCGCAGTTCTTTTTTAAAAGCGCTCGAATTAAAGCTGAAAGTCTGCACCAGAATCACATCTTGATGATTGTTTTAAAATTTCACCGTGGTAGTGTACAGGGGCGAGAACACAAAAATACAGAAAAAAAAATTACTCCAAATACTTATGTAACCTCACATACTGTATGTTGAGGCATGTGATCTTATTTGTCTTATTCAGCGTGCAACATTTGCCCCCTTTTTTTTTTTAACATCTTTATCTGTTGGTTAACACTTGTGACTCGTGCTTCATCTGCAGTGTTGCATTAGAGTTCGTCTGAAAGATTTCAAGGACATAATCAACGCACGTGCTGTCCACCACAAACCACAACTCCATCACCTGATGTGGGTGGGATACACAACAACTGGGCCCGATGCTTTTCAGTTTGGAAAAAAAAAAATGACCAGAGTTTACCACAAGGAGGAAGTGCAAAAAACCCAACATAGACCAAAGGAGCAAACAGGAAAAAGCACGGGCGATGGCAATTTATTGTTCTAACAACTGGTTTCATTTCATTTCAAAGAAGTGCTTGTTCTGCCGTCTCCACAGCAGGGCAAAAATGAAATTACCAGCAACAGCAAAAAATATGAGCTAGAACAGCCCACATTAGTGGTACTTTGTCTCTCTTTTTTGACAGCTACAACAAGCCAACCTTCACGGTTAAAACAAAAAAACGAGTATCAAAAACTGATTTTCCTTAGGGGCGAGCGTGGCTCAAGAGTTGGCAGCTCATCTTGTAATCGGAAGGTTGCCGGTTCGAGCCCCAGCTCGGACTCGGTCGTTCTGTCCTTGGGCAAGACACTTCACCCGTTGCCTACTGGTGGTGGTCAGAGGGCCCGTTGGCGCTAGTGTCCGGCAGCCTCGCCTCTGTCAGAGCGCCCCAGGGTGGCTGTGGCTACAATGTAGCTGCCATCACCAGTGTGTGAATGTGTGTGTGAATGGGTGGATGACTGAACGTGTAAAGCGCTTTGGGGTCCTTAGGGACTAAATAAAACGCTATACAAATACAGGCCATTTACCATTTTAAACTTTGTGGCTTATATTGACCAGGATAAGGCGCGATGTCTCGGGGATCACTGTGAGGGTGATGCAAATTGGAACTGATGGTGATATCAGAGAAAAGGTGCAGGTGGCCAAAACACTAAAGGTGAGGCTTCAAAATAACATCACAATGCCTGGCTCCATCATCTGTATACAGTTTCTGAGCCCTACATCTAAATCTTTTTTAAATCATCTTTTCTCCCAACTCTAACTGCTCTAGTATTTCTTTTCAGTGTTCCACTTTGACAGCTGTGAATGTTCTCTAATGCTTAAATTTTACTTTGTCGTTTTTCTGTAAAACTTCTATTTCAGTAGAAGAGAAGCTGCCAGAGGTCTTCCTCCCCACCATCACCAAATGCTGCTTATACAATGTAAAACTTTAAAAGTGTATTTCATTCGAAGAAAACTTAAGATTTTCAAGTCACCTGAGCTCAATATAGTACACCAACATAACAGAGCTCTACCTAATTTTTAGTCAAATAAAACCCGCACAACCTTAGTTAAGAGAGTTTACAGTAAAACTGAAAACTTCTGGATTTTTTGAGAAACCTCAAACTGTTTCTAATCACATTTCATTATGCGTCAGAACACACAGGCATTTCAGTTTCTGTCACATTCTTGTGCTCCGTATTTACTCAATATTAACCAAGAGCACTTACAGATAACGTCTACCAGAGGCTTCCTCAAAACAGCCACCGGTGAATTTATCTATATTTAGGCTAACTGTAGTCAAAATGTGACCTAATATCGGAAGAAAACTGTACCTGATTTAATCTCAGTTGACACTCACGCTAAAGCAATCTTTTATTAATAGTATTATATATTTTACAACTTTGTGGAAATAGTTGGGACAGGTAAGCCTGTACCTGAGGGCAGACTGAGAAGGATGGATCACAGCTGAGGCTCTCACAGCTTGTTTAATTCTCATTTTCTGTAGTGATTTCACATGGCAGCAGTTAAAGTTGTTACACAGAATAAACACGCTAGAGTTTATTTTGGTGAAACACCCAATTAACGGTGGACTCCACCGTCCCTCCTACCCCAAGCTGCTGGCCTTTAGCTCTCAGTCAAAGTTCGGGTTCTGACTCACCAAAGCGGGTCCAGTCCTGGTTTGACAGCCCGTCCATGATGCGGCAGAACTCACAGTCAACGGAGGCGGGCAGGTTGTAGTACAATACGGCCCTCGGGTCTCCTCCCGACATCTTTACCTAACTCCTACAAGTTAGTCCACGCTGAAGCTAATAGGCTAACCGATGACAGCGGCCACCGCGGGGAACTCTGGGTGGTCTGTAGGGTATCAGATTCACACAAGGACCTGGATCACATCAGAACCGCCCGGAACGAACCTGTTCAATCACTTCAAAAACTCTCTCAAACTACAGGTTTGAGTCTTTCAGCGCTTCCGCCTAAAACAAGCTAGCTGCTTCCGCTCCGTACTACCGAAATAAAAGCCCAAATAAATGCACTGTTTTAAAACTTTTTTTCTTCACTTTTTACTTCTTTTTTTTTGAACAAATGTTTTACCTCGTGAGCCACATACACCCCCATTTGATCACAAGTGGACCACACCAGTGAAATTCCCCTTTCTGACAGTTTAAATCAGTTTAATTACACATTTAATCCTCGAGATGTCTTAGGACCGGACCGACAGATAAAAGGACATCTCAGGTTTTCTACATGATAAAGAAAAGCTGTCGTGGTAAATGAAAAAAATCTGTCAGCATGACTCCGAGTTTAAATTGTAAGACATAAAGATATAAAATGTAAAATGACTGGAAAAAAAGTTTTGGTAGTTTATCGACTATCCTGATATTATAAAAGAGAAAGCTTTTTGCAGAAAATGGTACAAATTTGGCAAAATTGTGCATCCTTTGTAACAAACAGACATTTCTGTAGTAGTAAAAACAGCAACATCTCTTATCACTCTAGTTTTTTACCTATTACCTAATTAGTTTGGTTAAGCATAAATGGCCATGGGAGAGGTCTTTATCTGTGGAAAATACAGCTGTAAAACGTAGAAAAATGCAGTTAACAGTCCGAAATTTATTCCTTCACATTTTCAAAAGCTGCCCAGTGGGGCCAGATTGGAGTCTTTGCTTGGCCAAATTTCCAATTTATTTATTTTGTTTATATGTATTATTTTTTATTTATGAAGCCCAGTAAAAATTCAGTAAAAAAATAATATAAATTCTTTGTTTGGGGGGTTAATGATAATTACTCAAGCATAAAATGTACTTTTTGATTATTAAATCACCAAAAATAACCAGGAAATCCAAATATTACTCTTCTCTATACCATGATTTGTAACAGTGTATTACATCAGATCGGTCATTCTTACATGCAAAGTGTCAGCTTCTCCACTGTGACCGTTTCCTGGTTAAATATAATTTCCTGCATGACAAACTCCAGATTGTTGTTGTTTTTTGTTTTAACTATCAGTCAGAAAATAGGATATTATTAGAACTAGAGCTGCTTGATTTAAACCACAGTTATTTTGGTCAGTGCTGAGATTGCTGTGATGGAATTCAAATACAAACAGAGTTTTGAAAACATGTAGATGTATTATGGTTATAAAATGTCCTTTTCACATTGCAATTAATGTTTCCTGCAATGCATTGAGCTATGTCACCTGAAAGACACACTTTATTGTAATATATTAAGAGATTTCATCATATTTTAACTTATTTTATATTAATTTTTATGCTTACCACATTTTATACTTGTTTTACATCCTGCAGGACTGATGTGTGTAAAGACCTCGTATGACTTTCATTTCACTACAGGAAGTCCTAAGTGAGTATTTCTTTGTGGCTTTGACTAAAATGAGTCATTTTCCTGTCTGAACTATGACAAATGTGAAGCATTGCATTGCATTGCATTACATCACACACACACACACACACACACACACACACACACACACACACACACACACACACGTTTCACACTTCCTTTTTCTCACCTTATTTTTTTGAATGTTAGTCGTTGAATGAAACGCCTGAATGCTTCATTAGCTCAGTTCAGTTTGTTTGTGTCAAAGGATTAACAACAGCAAACTGTTATTATTAATACCACATACAGCTAGAATAACAGCATGAAGTAGAACCGTGAAACCGCAGGACTGGGTCACGTCTCGGCGAAAAACAGAGAAGCTTGGTAGTTTTGCTGACCTCAGTGGAGATATTTGAAAAAATTCCAGGTTTAAGAATCTGGTTTTGTCATCAGATTAATAATCCGTCAGGTATGAGACTGCATAAAGATCGCAGGGATTCATGTTCACCCTGTGCAGCTGGGCTCTCATATCTAAGGATTTTTCTTGATTGTTTTTTAAAGGTACTTTCTATAAACTACAGTTACACAGTTTATTCTTTTCATGACACTGGTGAACTGAAATGCTTAATTGCATGAAAAAAGTTTAAAATAAATAAAAAATAGGGGTGATAGATTTTGTTTTCCGGTCTTCGTTGCCTTTATGTGGCTGTCTTGACTCGACCTAAAGGACATTGAGACAAATTCTAAAAATTAGCATGAATTAATTTTTGTGGGTCCCCTCCAATGCTGAGGTCCCTACATAATTGTCATTTCAGTCCACTGCCGCCTCATTGCAGGAAGGTTGTGGGTTTGGATTCAGTCTGGGGCTTTTCTGTATGGAGTTTGCTTGTTCTCCCCATGTACGTATGGGTTCTCTCCGGATGCTCCCGCTTCCTCCCACAGCCCAAAGGCATGCATTGAGTTAGGTTAACTGGTGATTCTAAATTGACTGTGTGATCATGAGCATGAACGGTTGTCTGGCTCTCTGAGTTACCTCTTTGACAGATTGGTAAAAAAGACTAAAAAATGTGCCCCCATTACGCCACCCACTGCTGAAAGCCAAACAGAGTGTTTTTGCCATCTTAGTGTTTTGAAACTATGAGGCGTGGATATGACTGTGAAAGTGAGCGTGCCACGGGGTCATTAGTCAATGAGAATACCCTGGATTTTCCTCCTCTCTGACTCTGATATTGTCCATGTTAAAGACAAAATCTGCAATGTTCATAATTACCACCAGGGGGCGACTCAAGTGGAAGCACATTGTGAAAAAAATGTCCCTATAATTCCCCGCTCTGTGACCTCAGTGAATGATTTCATTGACTTTATGGGCTTGACCACTAGTTTCATGTTATACTACATAAATGGGTGACGTTGCACAGTTGGCTTGCCCACCAAAAACGCTCATTGGCCCCCCTGTGGTCATCCTGTGTGGGTGCCATGGTGTTTTTAGCCCACAGGGCCCACAGGGCCCCCATGACGGTTTTCTGTGGGTCAACCCATAGTGTGTTTGCCCACAGAAAACCCACAACAGGCAAAACTGTTGTTTATCCTGTATAGGTCCACACAGGCAAGAAGTAAAAGATATCAGAGAATGTCCAATTTTCATATTTTCAAGTCAGGCTTATTTGTTTGATAGGATTTGAGTTTATTGTTGGGTTTTTTCACCCCTTTGAGGGCAAGTGGATCCACAGTGAAGTGGTTTACATTCATTTATACATGCAGTCACTGTTGGTGCACTGTAGAATTTTGCTGTCCTTGAAAGCTCTTCATCCTGCAGCTACATCACTTTGGCTGAAATATGTTAAATGTTGTTTTTTTTTTTATAAAAACTGGAAAAAATCTAATTCAGACTCAGAGGGAACACTAATAAGTTTTTACAGATGTGGCAGTTTTTTATCATTTATTTTAATTCCTTGAAAACAACTGGACTTGCCTAATTTTGAGTATCTTTTTTTTAAATGGTAAATGGTCTGTATTTCTATAGCGCTTTTACTAGTCCCTAAGGACCCCAAAGCGCTTTACACAACCAGTCATCCACACATTCAAGCACCCATTCACACACTGGTGATGGCAAGCTACATTGTAGCCACAGCCAATAATATATATTGGGTTGGACCTTGGGATGGGGATTGGTTATAAGTTGTTTAGTAGTTTCCAAAACAGCTTCACAATTGTTAATGGCTGGAACTGTATTGATTTATGCCTTTATATCGCTTGTTTTGTCGAGGCTGATAGGTCAAACTACATGTGAATGAAGTGGAATTTATGGCTCAGCAGAGGGAATGCGTTCACAGGCCGCTGGCAGCTCGAGGATGGCCCGTCTACCTACAGCACGCTCTGTTATAGATAGAGGCAGCACACAAAATATGTGGTACAGCTGGCCTGTGGGTCACTTTCACTCTTTGTTGGTTCGTCAGCTGTTGTTGGTCTGTCTGCCAGCCCAGGAAAAGGGCAAAGTTACAAAGAGCTGAAATGTCTGTGCTTTTCATGCTTTATTTTTGAGCTTCAGTGTTTGCTTTGTGTGTCTCCAGTTCCTGGTGAACGCCGCTGTTGCTCTCTTCCCTCTTCCAGCCCACTTATCAACCAATCAGGATTTGGCAGATCCAACGCCTACGGATAGTGGAGATTTTGGAGAACTGCACAGGAGTGCATCTGTGGTGAGTGAAAACCCCTCTCAGTTCAAACGGAAATGTGTACGCAGACTGACACAATTTCAAGACATAAATTATACTTAAGGAAGCGGCTAAAATTTGCTTTTTTTAATATTCATTGAAAAATTAAGAGTCACACTCCATACCAGTTGGCGGTGGTAATGTGCCCTGGATTGTGGTGGCCAGGTAGTCAGCCCACTGGGTCTCAGTCTGAAATGTGGGGCACACCTGGGTCCACACCGTGGGTATGCTGCAGACCCACAGTGGGGTCCAGGTGTGCCCTCATTTTATGCTAGTACTTGCTACAGTGGGCTGCCAATAATGGACCGTGTGGGTCTACCCACAGTGCAGCCAGATTGCCGGGGCATTGTGTTTGTGTTTGGCTCTTCTGCAGGTAATCTGGTTTTAATGTGTGCTAAACAAGCCTCCAAAAAAGCTTTTACTCTTAACAACTTTCACTTCATTTTTAAATAAAGGGTTAAGATGGGTCACTGTGGCAGCAACAGGGTATTCAAGACAGTCTTTTCCCCAGTCCTTGATGATCCTCCCCGCTTTCCTCAGGCACCGCTTCCTGTAGATGTCCTGGAGGGAGATAATCTCACATCCAATTATCCTTTCGGCACACTGCACCACTCTCTGAAGACCTTTGCAGTTGTAAGCAGTGCTGTTGCCATACCAGGTGGTGATGCATCCAGTGAGGATGCTCTCAATGGCACAGCGGTAGAAGGTCCTGAGGATGCGGGGGCTCATGCCAAATCTTTTTTAGTCTCCTGAGAAAGAAGAGGCGCTGCTGCGCCTTCTTCACTGTTTTGTTTATGTGTACTGACCTGTACTGACCATGTGAGATAACGATAAAAACGATAACAAAATAACGCTGAAAACCGATAAAAACCCTGAAAACTATACATTTCACACCTGAGCCTCAACTCTCGCGGCCCGGTACCTAACGACTCATGGACCGTTACCGGTCCGAGGCCCAGGGGTTGGGGACCGCTGAACTAAGCCCAAAGGCCTCCTTCTTTAACCTGACGGCTTCTTTCACCGTCAGCATCCACCAGAAAGTCCTTAGATTTCTGACACAACAGGCACTGACCTAACTTCTGGAAAAAAGCTCCTTCTAAAGTGGAGACCTTAAGCATGCCTCCCTGTCTTCCGTTGCAATAGAAATTCTTCTGGAGGCGTGAGTTAAAGTGTAGATGTGTGTCAGAAAATATTTACATAAAATAAAGTGTAATAAAAAACATTATGAGACATTTTATAAAAGTTTAAGATTTGGCGTATTTATTGTTTTGAACCATTTTAACAGTGTATCTTGTAAACAGTTACATATTTAATACTTACTTTAAATACTTTAAAATGTATTGTTTTAATTTTATATCGGTTTTGCATATATTTTTTGCGTTACTGACGCTGATATTTTGACGTTTGTTATTTTTACAGATATATTCAAAGCGGTACGAGAACGTCTCACTTTGACCGTCTTCTCGCGGGACTACACCGCCCCTGCACCGTGCTGTTGACCCCATGTCGGAGCAAATCTCGCGGTGTTGGCGGTTGACGGCGGTTGGAGATGGAGTCCGAGGGGGCGGGGTGCAGCAGGAGGGAGCAGAGATGTTTGGAGCTTTTTTTTTAATATAAAATTATTTATTTAAATAAAAATGGCCGCCGTGGAGAGCGGAGAGGAGAGACTGTAAGTGGCTTTTTACATTTATCCTCCCTTACCGTGCCGCCGCTACCGTGGCTCCGACGGCTGAGAGCCATTTCTGTCGTTTGTTTTATCGAAGTGAAAGTGCGTTGATTTTTACCCCGGCCTGTCGCGGCGGAGCGGGGTTAGCAGGAATACGTCACCAACTTACTGCTCAGTCTGTACTTTAGCTGCGGAGCTTAGCCTTAGCTTAGCCCGTCCTCCGCGCACTACCGGGCCGCTCCGACTTTACCACAACTCTCCTGGAAGTCAGGCCGGGGAGTTGTCACAAATATCCCAGCCGCGGCTTAGCGGCGACGGTGCACCCCTCCTCCCGCGCTCCGTCTGACAGGCAGGAGCTAACGGTTGCTAGCTGGTTAGCAAACACAGTGTTCTCATGAGAGGAGGGTCCGGCTGTTCACACTGCTCATCACTAACCCGGGTTAACCCCGCTCACCAGTAACCTGGGCTAACCTCCCTCACTGCACTCGCAGCCTCCACCCAACCACCTACCCAAAGCGGGCTGAAACAGATCATTACCCTGTTAGCGGCCAGTAGGGTTGCCAACTCCCTGAAAAATAAATAAGGGACACCTCGTGGCCAGGGCCGGGCGACCCAGTTGTCTTCACCCTTCCCAGTGTGGTGAATTTTCTAGCTCTTTTTTTGTGTGTGAAATTATTTTTTTTAACCATTTGACTTGAAGTTGATTTAAGTAGATGTGTATTCTTTGTGATATAAACACATGTGAAACAAATGATCATTTAGCCATTTATTTTTAGCTCAAAATGACAACATTAACACATAAAACAGGTCTCCTTCTTAAACAGAAGCCTGTCATGCTTAACTTTTGAGAATATAAGTAAATCTTTCTTTAAAAGAACTCTGTCCTGCTTAACTTAAAATAATAGAAAACAATAGAAAGAAAAATATTCTTGTAACAGTGCACATTTAGTGCATTTAGTACAATTGGCTTCAGTTGAAATATTATTTCAGCTTTTCTAATGCTAATCAGCTGCTCCTGTTTGTAAACCCGCTTGTTCCCATGATTACGCATCTTAACTCATCATCATTATTCATCTATGTATTACTTTTATGTATTAGTCATCTATTTGTTGTAATCATCTATCCTTGCAGTCGTTTATTACACAAAATAAATTATATTATCACACTTCTGGCCACATAGCGCTGATATTCACTGCACATGCCCATATTAACTTTTTCCAGCCAGGTGTTTTCCTTTTCCCATTCTTCCCTTTCTCTGAGGGGAACAAACATTGCTGCTCTAACGCTGGGCTCACACTGTGCGGTTTTAGGCCCATTTTGAGCCGATTTTTGAGTGATCGGACCGATTTTGGCCTTCATCGTGCGTCGTGTAGTATACGTGGGGTAACGAGAAGTGATTAACACCTCACGACCAGCTCCCGATCATCAATCGCTCGTGAGGGTGTCACCACAGCCGCTCACACTGCTCGCGCGCAAACACGTAAACGTTGGTGTAAAAGACGGAGCAGCACGGCTGTGCAGCGTGTGATCTGGACACAAGCGATGGAGGCACAACTTGTAGAACTTTGGAAAGCTCATCCGAGCCTTTTCGATGTGGCATCACAAAATTATCACGACCACAACAACCGTGAAAATAGTTGGATTTACTCTGCTGCTCAATCACAGCTGCCTGATGAGTGTTTTTCATTAGCAATTTAGCAAAGTTGATGGTGGTGTGTGTGTCTGTGTGAGTGTAAGACGGAGAGAGAGAGAGCGCGACAGATTTTCTGTTATAACCTTCATGTTATGGAGGCACAGTGTGAGCACTCAGGTAGCATCAGAGCATCGGGCGGTATAGTGTGAGACCTGCATCGTGACCTACCAACTTCTAACCCCTGCGAGTCAATCGTGCAGTTTGAGCAGGAGCTGAATAACGTGACTGAAAAAATCGCACAGTGTTTGCCCAGCTTTAGGTGTACTGTCGTCCGAGACTTGCACCGCCGTGTCGGCGTTTGTTCCCCTGTTGGCCATGCTTCTTGTTGTGGTCATCTGTTGTCTTCCGGTATTTTCTCCGTAAGCGACCTTTCCTCGACCAATGAGATGAGCGGTAATCTGAATTGTCATACTCGAATTGTCATAAGTGTGCTGTCAGCTCATTGGTCACAAAGCAGGAGAGGGGCTGGGAATTATGTTTTCAAACAAAGCGTTAATTCCATTAAAAGTTATAGACTACTTTTGATTCTCACTGTATTACGGGACAAAGTGCGTCCCTTATTAGCTCAATACGGGACGTGTACTTTTGTTTCTAAATACGGGACGATTCCGTATTTTAAGGGACGGTTGGCAACCCTAGCGGCCAGCTGCCTTAGTGCCGCTGAGCCACATAGACACAGAGTGTCTGCCACTTTTTGCACATGTTTATAACTGCAGAACGGGAGTAGAACCCATCACCTGTGCGTGCGTGTGTTTGTGTGTCCTAGTTTCTTCAGCAGCTCACTTCCTGTTCCACCTGCAGCTTCAGCAGCACCAACACTCACTGAAGTGTTTGTCTCTCAACAGCATCACTGCCATCATGCACTAAATGTACACACACATTGTACAATGGCAGAATTTATCAAAATAAAAACACATGGGTTTCCTACTCATCCAGCGGTGTGTCTAAAAGTTTGGGGGTTGGGTGCCATGCCCACCCCCTTGAAGAAAAACCAAAAACATTCGCAGGAAGAGATGCTACAAGCTGCTGTTCCTCCAATGGCCACTTGAGCCTGTCCAAAAGTGAGGCCATCTCCCTAGAGTCCAGTGTTAAAATGCCAAACTTTACAGCATTCAAAATCATATTTAGACTTTGGTACAAAATACATTGTAGACTATTATGGATAGTATCTCCTGTCATAACAACTCATGAGTAGGGTGATTTTTTTTTTTTTTTTGTAACTGTAGGCTTGTTTTAATAGTCAGTTGTACTAATTAGTACACATTAGTGGGTGTGGCTCAGATCAACATGGCAACCAGGACAACAGAGCTTTAAGAGTAGCAGTGACCGTTTTAGCCCCCAAACCTAACCACTTCATATTATATATATATATATATAATATGATTGGTGAATTACAGTGATTGGTGAATTACATATATATATATATATATATATATATATATATATATATATAATATGAAGTGGTTAGGTTTGGGGCTAAAACGGTCACTGCTACTCTTAAAGCTCTGTTGTCCTGGTTGCCATGTTGATGTGTTGTTTTGTATGGATAACATACATACTGCGGACACAGAATATACTTCCTTTTGAAAGACACTGGTCTCATATTTGCGCTAGCACAAAAAAGTCACTCTCCGTGAACAGACAAATTTCTTTCTTGTGAATGTTTCATGCAAGTGTCCTTTTATTTTGAATTTTTTCTAAAATTATTTTTGACTATGCTGATAACTTTCTAAAACTATCCAGGAAGCTTTTACTTTGAAAATAGCACACATTAATGCATACTTTTAAATTTCCCAAAGTAATTGGAGACACATTTAAAGTGGCCTGGTAAATTTCTGTAATTAAATAACTGGTGACTTTCTTTTTGAACACTTTAATGCTTTAGTTCAATATTCCTGTGAGTAACTGGAGTTTTTTATTTTAGAAAAAATTTTTGAAAATTTTTATTGGGAAAATCTGACAAACTTCTGAATAAGTTTTATCTTACTTAGGACTTGGCTGTAGATGTCTGTAGTGAGAGCCTGTGGTTGTCTGGCTCTTTCTGCTTACTCTGGTCACATCAGCTGCCTGTTGAACTGTAATTCACCAATCAGGAAACGGGGCTTGAATAGGCTCTAATTGAATCAGCCAATTGGAATATTCAGTTTGAACTCACCAAATGACACCAATCTGACAAAAGCTAGACCATTTGAATCAATTAAAGACTAATTTGCTGAATCAGCATCCACACTAATTAAAATCATTCCCATTAAAACGATATACACATATTATTGGTTCAGTAATTATAGTCCAGTAATGTAATCTTTTTTTTTTTGCATAATGAGAACTTTTCCAATCTGTGCAAGAAATATAATTCATTTGTTAAAGTTGTATAATGAGAAATGCCAGTCTGGGAGTATTTCTTACTTGTGCTAATGAAATAATTTACTGACATCCATATATGTGGACCGGCTTTGTAGGATTTTATATTACTGTCATAACAAAAGAACCAGCGTGAAAGTAAAGTTCACATTCAAGATAAACTTTAAATAAATCCCGGATCAACGAAGCCTTGAATGTTCACCCACAGTAGCAGAGGAAAAAAAGGGTCTTAAATAAAGTATTAAAATATTGAATGCGTACTTTGATGAATGAGTCAGGGGATAAATACTTGAATCACTACAGTCATGGCATTTTACTGGTTGCAGCTGTAGTGCAACCAAAACTATGTGTGTCTTAAGAATTGTGTTCAGTGTTTAGGGATTTTTAGGGATTTAAGTTATTTATTTGACTTACATCTTAAATTTTACAGCTGCAGCTAATGTTTTCAAAGGAGCTCTTAAGGGGGGCCAGTGCCACCCCATGCCCCGTCTCTGGACACACCCCTGGGTCTGAAGGCCCTCCAGGAAATTCTGAGGTTATGCACTTCACTTCCTGCAGTCTGATGTTTTCTGCATTGAATTATGATGAAAAACACAGATGAATGCTTGACATCAGTTCAACTATTAGACATTCTGTGGCATTTTAAAATAAGTATTCTCAACTTTTCACATTTATTATGATCCCTGCTGAGTCAGCACACATGTTTGGATGTTTTTTGTTGTCTTTTGTGTCCAACTGTTTTCAAATGTGAGAGTGAAAGTGCAACAAGGTGATAATTTTGTCTGATTTCAGGCTGCTTTTCTGTTAGCTCTCTATATTTGGTGAGTTCACCATTTCATAGTGCTGTGTGAATGTATAGTGATTCTTTATACAGCCTATTTATGCACTTGAAGTATCTCAAAATAACAACCAGTGTTAGATGTTCATGGTGTAATTACTAATTTAAGGAAAATACTGCTGTATGATATAGGGCTGGGCCATATTATACCTTTCACGGTAATACCAGTACAATTTTAGGCAATGTTAAAAAAATGAAATATCACGATAGAATATGGGTAAAACACGCATGCGCAGTGCCTTTGTTTTCATACGCACATTGTACAAAAAACATGGCGGCAGCGGAGAATGAGAAGGGCAAAAGCGGATCGTTGAGTGAAACAGATGAACCAGAATTGGTTTGTAACTAGCATGGTGACAAGACGCTGACTCAACAAACAATCGGCGTAGCTTTAAATAGCTGCACGCCTTATGACAAAAGCAGCAAACACTAGGGGGAACTAACTAATGAACTAAACTAATATAAACAGCTGCTTGTTTAGGTGAAAATAAATTGATGGGGTTTTTTGCACTAATAAAGTTGTGGTATCGTCAGTTATATCGTTATCGCAAATTTTCAAATATATATCGTGATAAATATTTTTGGCCATATTTTCCTGCCCTAGTATGATATAATTTATGACAGAAATACACCTGGATATATATTAATCTAGCTAATGTTGATCTGTCATGTTGTGACAGCATAATTAAAATGACCAGAGCAACTTTCGATACAGGGAGTAAGAAGAATGAATCAGTGGATAATTTCAGACACAACCTGTGGGTCACTCCATGTCAGTTTACCAGGTGCCTCCCACCTGACCATCTCAGAGATTCCTGAAGAAGTTCCAGTGGAAATATTCATGTCTTAATAGGAGTTATGCAACATTCCCAACCCCTACTGTATTAGTTTTCTCAAAAGCAAAAACAAAAAACAACAACAACAACAAAAAAAAACTGTTTAATGGCATATTCATAGCATATTTATAGAGACATGTCATGACATGTCTCTATAAATATGGACTCTCGGGAGTGGAGCTCAGGTTAACGTAGAAAGATTGGTTATGTGATCTCTGACAGCAGATTTGGAGGCCTGTGGAAACCACAGGTTTGGAGGTAGGGGACTGATTTTAGTTCAGAGCTTCTCATATACAAGGCACATAATGTTCTTTAAATTGCTTCAAATCAGATGAATGTTTTCACAAGTATTAAAGCCTGAAAAGGAAAAAAGCAAAACCAAAAAACTCCAACGTATTTTCATTCAGCTTCAGTATGATATTCCTCAGCTATGATACCTGGTATCAAATCCAATGTAACAGTTAAACAAAGAGCAAATTTCTGTTAATATTCAAATTTAGAATTTGCTCCTAATACCATATCATCTCAACAAAATATACTGAAATTAATATATGTGTGTGTGTGTGTGTGTGTGTGTGTGTGTGTGTGTGTGTGTGTGTTTTAGGCCATGTCCACACTGATACGTTTTCATTTGAAAATGCATCTGTTTCTCTCCGTTTTGGCCTGTCGTTCTCACCGAGACGGCGTTTTTGGTCAAGGGAAACTGAACTTTTTGAAGACGCTCTCCAAAGTGGATAAATTTGAAAAGCCGTTTTCGCATCGCCGTGTGGACTGCCAAGATGGAGGCTTTCGAAAACGATGACGCATTTTAGTCATATGATGCAGTGATGTGAAGAATTCAACTAAGATGTCGGACGACATTGTAGAGGAGTCATTTTGTTTGCTCCTAATTTTGACAGCTCTATTAAAGGTTAATGTCAGTTTGTACATGCTCCATATAGCTCCAGATAAAACTGGGCACTTTTCCTCTGCATTTTGCTGCGACTTTTCAAAGAGCCGGAAAGTAAATATGGAAGTGACGCAAGTCAATCATCTTACGTTTCACGGATGCGCAGTACATTAACAGCCTTTTCAGTGTGGATGAAAACAATTGAAAACGATAGTGTGGACATGGAGCGTCTTTAGATGAAAACGCCGTTTTCAAATTTAACCGGATTAGTGTAGACGTAGCTTTAGTCCCCAGGTTCGTCTCGGGTGCTGGATAGTTGTCTGTGATAAGGGTAATGAATCCGAAAGTATTTGCACCTTTGAGGGTTTGATAACTTTCTTTGCCAATAAAGTTTCCTCCTCTGTTAATTTATTAGAACAACAGTTCATCTCTGAATGTGTCTTTCAACAACCTGAGCATTATAGAGGACATTGTAGGTAGGTTGGTGTCGTGTGGTGGATGGTGGTCTTCAAGTTCAGGAACAGACAACAGGTTCACATTTGGATTCCTGTCTGCTGTTCTGGCTCGATAGACAGCAGACTCAGTGAAATCACACACGCTGAATTAGGCTGGGTGATATGAGGAAAATCGAATATGATATTTTTTTGGCTATATCACAATACAATATATATATCGTGATATGTTTAAATAGCCTCCAAAAACAAATGTTATTTTTAACTATATAGTGCTTAAAATTGCACTGCTATACTCATTCAAAAGGATCATTCAATATTTTTTTCTTCTTTGAATACAAAAAATCTGAATGAATTGAAATGTTTTGTTTTAACCATTTTTTAACCATCAGTTGCACACAGAGGTTTTTCACAATGACAATACTGTGATAGTAAATCTAAAAATGACTGTAAAATATAAAAATAGTAATATAAAAAAATGTGGTGACCTCAAATTACAGAAACAAAAGTCTAGATAGTGACCATAGAAACGACTGACCAAGACCAGGTATCACAGCTGGTTTATTTAATGTTTTCTTTGGCGTGTGGGGGGACGTTGACATTCAGTGTAAAACATCCTTAATTTTGCAGTGGATGACTTTTCAATAAATAAATTTGTGGTGCTGCTATCTTTTGCAGCAATAATTTTAGGGCATGTTTTGCAAATTGATGCATTTTGTTCAACAATCTCCTTGTGAAATCCAAACGAAAGCGCGTCTTGTTCCCTTCCTCATCTGAAAATCCCGCTGTCGTCATATTTTTCCCTATCTGGTAGTATATAAACAAGCATGCTCAGTGCAGTGTGGGTAGCAAACTTTCTGGTTGGGAGGGGAGGACGAATGGTGCATTTGCAGCGTGTGGGAGAAAAAACCTCTGAATTACAGGCAGACAGCTTAATATTTCTATGTCAATTTATTCTCGATGTTTACGATAAAGCCATTTTAGCCATTGTACGTGAAAAAACTCGCGATACGCCGAGTATATTCGATACATCGCCCATCCCTTCTCTGAATGTCCTTGGAGCTGGCTGATTCTGGTTTCGTATGCCTGTTGAAAAGTCAGTAGGTAGGAGCTGTGTAATACTACTTTAGATTCTTGGAAGAAATACTACCTTTTTTTTTTTAAAATATGCGCACTGTTGGACAAGGGATGATATTAGTTGTTCGTAAAAAAGGTAAAACACTGGCTGTATGAAACGACTCTAAATTCTAGCAATAAAATAGAACATAATCTAGAGTAATGGACTGATATTGAAAACCAGACCTTATTTAGCCTAAATGCTCAATAAAACCACACTGTATGTGATGACTTTCATTCCATGACTTGTCCGGTCAGCTTTTACTTCGGCCTTCGCTTTTGCCATATGTCATCCAGCCGGTTCTTTTTTGACTCTTGTTATTTTAGCCTATTTGCATTATCTGGACTCAGCATGGTGTCATGTGACGTGTTGACACTCCATTTCCACATACCTCCATTCACCTTGCCTCCATTGCCTTTCAAACAGCCTGGTTGCCTCTGGTCCAGATATAGTGCTGTTTTGAAGTGTTGGCATCATGTCAGCATTAACAAACTATTCCCACCAACTGACTGCTGAAGGAACATCCTCGGTCTAGCTGAAGTCGTATGATGGGTAGCTTTTCCCATGCTTTTTCCCTTTTCATTAGGCAGTGACCTGTCTGCACTGGTGGTTTGCTCTGCGTCAGAAAATGATACGTTTTTAACCGTGTCTGCCTTGTGTCTACCGAAGTTAAAATGGAAATATAAACCAAATTTAAAACTATTTGGTTGATGTCAGTTCAGAATTAACAGTAAAGTAAACTAAAAGCATCTGGCCAATTTTAAGAATGTGTTTATTAATGTTAAAAGGAAAAAAGAAACCTCTCAGATGTACATCAGAGTTACCTTTGTAAGCATTTCTGAGCACTGGCTTTAACCAGCAAGAGCAATTGTTAATTTAGGTGCAATTTGTCATTAAACTCACATCTTCCTATTTTCATAGACTAAGAAAAAGATAGTTACCAATGCCTAGTCTCTGCCAGTGCGACACAAAGTGCAATATTTAAGTTAGGTAATGTATTTTACTTTTTTAAACCTAAAAAGACTCTGAAGGGGTTAGTGAAAATATGTATAAAAAATTATTTATTTATTTTTTTTACCTTTTGTTGTTCAGCTGATATCCGTCTACTTATGTTCACTACAGGCTGACTCATTTATCAGTATGTAAGTTAGGTTAACCAACATTCATTCCAGCTTCTATCACAAATACCACAGCCTTACTGAGAATAATAATGATGATACTCATTTTAATTGTAAGGATCACAGAGTGTTTCACAGTTTGGATATAAACAAGACATTTGAGAGTTTTCAGCATACAGTTCATGTAAACAAATATTCATGTTTTTATACAAGTAATTAAAGTAAAATGTGAGTCTTAGCAACATATATAAAGTTAGTAGGGGTAATCCTAGATGCAGGCTAGTGCAGTTCAGTGATGTGACATAATAACCACTGCAAAAAATATGCAAGACTAAATTTAAAAGACTCAACATCAAATAAATACATTTAAAATGGTCTTTAAGGAGAATAAGGGGATCAGATTTTAAAACCTAGTGTCATCGCTATTCACCAATCACAGGGTAGAACAGGTTTTTCTGATGACGGTTTAACTTTTTATCAGGTTATTTTTATTTAGTTTTTTATGTTTCTGAGTTTGTAAACAATAGCCGTTGGATGGAAGAGGACATCTTGGCTTGGATATCCTCCAGCTAAACTGGGGGACCTAAAATATTGGCCTCCAGGGGTTAAGTCAGCAGACTAGCAGATGGATTCCCAGATTGCCCAAAAGGACCTAGAGAACTACTTGGTCCAAAAGCGCTTTTTGTTTTTTGTGTTTACATCGCAGCCTGAAGCCCCATGAAGATCAGACTAATCAGTCAGCTGCTCAGACTTGTCTGTCACATCTGAACTGAGTTTTTGGAGAAACTCTTCCAGCTTCAACACATTAGGATGTGAAATATTAAAGTTCTGATGGTGCTTATAGGTTCTTTGTTGTTGGAAATTAGAAAAGTGTGATTGAGAATTAATGGGAGTTGGATGCTGTGGAGGAGCTATGAGGCAAACGAGGAGATGAGGAAGGCCAAACAAGAGGGTTATTGATGTGAAAGAAGACATGCAGGTGGTTGGCGAGACAAAGGAAGAAGCAGAGGAAAGGAAGTGGTAGAATGACAGGAAGACCAAAAAAGATTAGTTTTAAGATTACTCTTGCCTCATCATGGTCTTCGTGGTATCCATTCATTTATAGTTTTCTTCTGCTGTTATTTTCTTCCTGTACCTCCCCCACCTTCTCTCATTACCCAGCTAATACTTTAACACAGTCTCCTAACAGTTTGTGAAATACTTTTGACTTCTATTGATTTGTGTGGTCTAATATGTACTGATTTATGTCCATGGTTGTTGAATCTCGGCTATTACAGTTTGTGTTGCTTTCAGAATAGGACTAAGCATTTGACCACTGAAACAGTACCAAAACAAAGGTTTCACCAAAGTGTTTTTTCAACCTCTCTAGACGTTCTAAAAAAGAAAAGTTGCCATTATAAACACTGTGCATTTTATATCCTTATATCAAATAAAAATATCAAACGTTTGACCTCTTGCTCTTATCTTACTGAGGTGACTGTTAGCCACTTACGCAGTAACCGATTTTAAAATGCTGACATTGTGATAGCCTGCACATGTTAAGTTCACCATGCAGCAACTGAGTCAGAATTTTCACATGACGGTTTGACAACCTTTAATGTAAAGTTGTTTACATGAAAAAAATAAGAGGTGTTGATAATACTGGTCTGTGTATGAGAGGTCACTGTGTGGCTTTAGTAACCAAATTAGTTGTCAGTCAAGTGTAGTGTTAAAAATAGACGCATGCCTTTAACTTCTTTATTGCAGTGTCGTGACTATCACAACTGTTCAACCTATGGTTTTTGACCAGGGAGACACTGTTGCTGTTTGTCTTTAGTGTTCATGTTTCTGTTGTTCATGTTTCTTCCCCTGAAGGGAGGGACTGTGCAATAGGTTCCATTTGTCTGTCTGTGTGTCTGTTAGCAGTCTAGCATCCAGTTTTCAAGATATCATTTTCAAATTTTGTGTGACAGTAGATATCAATAACAGCTCGAGCTGATTTTATTTTGGTGTGCCTCAGGTCAAGGCCTGGGTAAAAATTTTATTTTACCCTCAATTTTTTTATGGATTGTCTTCAAACTTCACAACAGTATACTAGGCGTTGGGGAACATGAGTACCTAGTACCTAGGCTAAGTATTTGACCCAGGTCAAAGTTTACCTTGGAAAAAAAATTAAAGAAACCATATCGAGTAATATATCATATGAAAGGGGATAGTAAGAGCTGTACAACACCCTTTTAATAGAGTTAAGCTCTGTGAGTGCTCATGTTGTTACTTCCTGTTTTATATTGAAGGGTCAATTTTTCCCAGGTGTCTCATGGGCTTCCTTCCCACTTTTGCTGTTTTCCCTCCTTTCTACTTGCCTTCACCTGGTAGTTTCACCTGTTTGTTGCTCAGTTGTATTGTATTCTACACACTGAGGTTGACCTCCCCTTTGTCAGATTGTCTGTGTCTTTCTTCCTCATGCTCCTCTTTGTGGATATTTGTTGGACTTTTACTCACTTGACTTTCAGTATTTTGGGATTTTCTTGGCTTGGCCTTTTTGGATGGTGTTCTGTTGTTTACCTACCTGTGCTTCCTGTGCTTTGTTCCTCTCTCCAGCAAATCCTTACTATATTTTTTCGGACCATAAGGCGCACCGGATTATAAAGCGCATTAAGTGTAACTAAACAGTATGATAAGTCAAACTTGACTCAACTCATTCTTCTTGCTTCCTCCACTTCCGTACCATTGATTCATTAATGTTGAATTCTCTTGCAGCTGCTTTATTCCCATGTTGTTGCAGTATATTAATGACTAATATTGTGGATGGATTATCTCAGTTGTTCTCCTGACTGAAGTTTGGTCCGTTTATAGCATCCTGCCTTGGGATTGCATTTGTTCCTAACCATCAGGAACCCTCATGTTAACTTTTATCAAGTGGGAAAAAGTTAGTTTTTGTCCTCCAGCTTCACTGTTTATATTATGCTAACATAGCTGTGTCGCTATATCCCACGTCATTATACGTCATTATTGCACATCATTTTATCCCAGCTAGCCCAACTTCAGTAACCCTACAAATGTCACTGCTGTTTAGTTTTCTGTCTTCATTTATGCTGAAAGTGGTAGCAGAGCTGAATATCTTAATTCTTTCAGAAATCTCTCAGTCAGAACATGCTATATCATTTTTAGGTGGAAACTAGCGAGCTAACTTCCTGCTAACTTCTAACTCTGTTAAATTTAATAAATTCTGTTTTCACGGATGCCTGGATGTTAAACTTAATTGTTACACCTGGTAAAGCAGCAACGCTGATCATTTTATTAAAGATGAAAGAATTTAGACAGTTTTAACTCTGTGACGCTGCAGTGTTCGTTTGACTTTGGGACCTGAAGCAGACGGAGTTTTTGGACCCAGATTACTCCGCGAAGCTCCTGACTACCTGATCCAACAATCCATCAAGCGGTGCGGCTTCATAGCTTAGCAAAGTGGTACTAAAACATTTTTTGACAGATTTTTGAGCGCCGTGTACCACATAAAATCGATTGGAGGTCAGTAAGCACAACCAGAATTCATATATAAGGCGCACCGGATTATCAGGCGCACTGTGGATTTTTAAGAAAATTAAAGGATTTTAAGTGTGCCTTATTGTGCGGAAAATACGGTATATATAGTTTACATCCGTCTCCTCATAAGTTAACACATGAATGTATAGACTTTGTGAACTATAAGTTTGGCTGTGCTGCAGATAATGAATCAGATAAGCTTTTACATAAATGTGATTGAAATCTGAATGTCTAATGCACCCAAACACAACACACAGATACTTTAATATTTTATTTATATATAAATCTGTTTTTATAACATGCAGGTTTTATTTTATAGCCAGCAAAGACAAAGTAGTTGGTGTTACACAGATTTATCTAGTTCCAGCAATTAACATTCAGAAACAGAACAATTGCACCCATCTGTACACATCTGTCAGGTTAAAGCAGAAGAGAAGGAGAATATGAAAAAGAGGAAGTGCTCGTGAATGCAGCCAATTTAAGACAAGAATTTTCTATTACAGATTTCAATGTCTCAAAACCACCTCAGAGCTTTTGTTTTCATGCATTCAGAAGCAATGTTTATTCATTTTATGAACTGAAGTTTTTAAATGACTGATTTAAAGTTTAAGAAAACACAGGCATTCTGTTGGGTCTGACATTTTCAGTCTCAATGTGACATTTAACTGGAAATGTGAAGTAAACACCGGTCCGAGTCGTCTTCAGCCCTCATGCTGCTGAAATAATCATTTAATACATAAATATTAATGAGAAATTCTGATTAGTCTTTTAATCAGAAGAGAGCTATCTATCCTCTGCTGTCAGTTCCACCAGTGACGCTGATTTTGGTCTCTTCTGGTTTCTGTCAGAGTTTATTTAGTAAGGTTAATCTTGTTCCAGCTGTCAGACTTATGATGAGAAACAGCCTCTGCTCCCCGTTAGAAAAACAGGAAATTCAACATCGTTTTGCACCAAATAAAGATGGTCGGTCAAAGCAAGATAAAAACCATCACAGTTTCATATAACTTTAAAAACTAATTTGGTGTACTGAGGGAATTAAAAACTGATTAATCTGCACTGAAAATGTGTGCTGCAGCTGATCCAAAGCTTTCTTAGATAAAGTAGTTGTATTCAGCTGAGCAAAGGACACAAACTACATCGAAACTTGTTAAGTTCAAGAAGCATCAGGGGGAAATGCACCGCTCATGCTTATCTAATCTAACATTAGATGTGTATCTCTTTTTGTTACAAAGCTGCTGCAGTGGGTAAAAAACACCACAGTGACCTACAGTAACTTAAAGACGAACCATAGCGTGAGTTGAAGACTTCCTGTTGGTGCGTTCAGGGGTAGTCAGTCACTGTAACTCAGCACTTCCTGCAATTGCTTCACAATCCTGTCTTTAAGTGATGACGTGATGAGTCCTGCTTCCGGGCCCAAACCACTCTGTGTTTAATAAGGCTGTTGTGTTTTTAACAGGTTTTAATGCTTTGCATTTTGTTCTATTTAATCTACAAGCCCCTAAAAACATTCAGTGATCACTGTCGGCCTCTCTTGGTTTCTATTATCCTTATTATTTTAAAGCTCAGTTTTTAACACACCTCAGTTTTGTGTAAGATGTATCTACAGCCCAGCCCATGCAGCAGTGTGTTAATGACTAACCTCGTATTGTGGATGGATTATCTCAGTTGTTCTTCTGACTGAAGTTTGGTCCGTTTATAGCATCCTGCCATGCGATTACAATAACAAATTTCCCACGTGTGGGACTAATACAGGTTATCTTAATTGCATTTGACCATCAGGAACCCTCACGTTAACTTTAATCGAGTGAAAAAGTTAGTTTTTGTCCTCCAGCTTCACTGTTTATATTATGCTAAGATAGCTGTGTTGCTAGTGATCACGTAGCACGCCATTTTATCCCAGCTAGTCCAACTTCAGTAACCCTATAAACATCACTGCTGTTTAGTTTTCTGTCTTCATTTGTGTCGGAAGTGATAGCAGAGCTGTACGTCTTAATTTGTTTCAGAAATCCCTCAGTCACAACATGCTGTATTGTATTTAGATGGAAACTAGCGAGCTTACTCCCTGCAAACTTCTAACTCTGTTAAATTTTATAAAAAAAATTTCATGGATGCCTGGATGTTAAACTTAATTGTTACACCTGGTAGAGCAGCCACACTGATCATTTTATTACAGGTGGACATATTTAGACACTTTTTCGACTCTCAGTGATGCCGCAGTGTTCGTTTGACTTTGGGACCTGCAGCGTAGTTTGGGACCAGGCATGGCTAATGACGTCCGACTTAAAGACCGGATAAGAGCACCAGGCTGCTTGAGCTGATAAACTCACTATGAGGTCCACACACAAAGGCAGGGAGTTTTACCATCCATCACCAAAAAAAAAGGTCTGTACCCCGTTTAGCTCCACTGTTAACGTGGGCTTTATTTCTGGAAAGGTCCGAAATCTGATATTGATCCAATCAATCACATGCATGGTTTATAGTGTAATATCCCAACATTCACTACATACAGTTGCAGGAAAAAGTTTGTAAATCCTTTGGAATTTGCTTTATTCTGCATAAATACAGAATAAGTCTTAAAAGTAATAAAAATGTTATAATGTATAATGTTGGGTGCCCACTTTTTCCTTTTCAGTGATTGATGGAAGTAGCCACCATGACATGTGTCACTGATGTTGGACTTTATATTAACATTTAGGCGATCGCATGCTTGCTTTTGTAATCTACAAACACCAGTCAGATTTAGCAAACAGACAAAGGATTATGGAGAGGGAGTCACAGCATCTCACCAGCTTTAGCTTTAGCAAATAGAAGACCAAATCACCAATAGCCAAATAAAGGCATTAGAGAGCATTTGTAGCTGTCTGCGAGATAAGTGCTGCACAGGGACGTCTACAAAGTGCTACACAATCAGAACTAGGAGTAAAGGGTCAGGCAAGGTACTATATAAGTAAGATTTCACAAACCGTACATAAAAGATGGACGTAGTCACCTTGTTACCCATTGGTTTCAGGTTCTTCATTTAAAGGCATTAAATGAAGCGTTAGCATTTTGGCAGTTATAGTGTGGCAGCTATAGTGTGTGTATAGCAAGTAGTGACAATATTTGGATTAGCGGGTGCTGCTGGTAAAGATATCCACTGAAGCCAAAGCTTTTTAACATTAGAGTCTATGAAGATTGTCTCACTTTTAGAATCAGCCTCAATTGGCCATTAGAGGAAGTGGAGGTTTTGGCACTTCATTTTTAGCCTCGGTGATTGCTGCTTGGTTTCCTCGCTACAGGCCTTCTCACAACATTTATGTTGGACATTGTTAAACCATTATCTTTAGTCTTCATTGAACATTATTAGGTGGAATGACTTGTGAGTTTTAGGGTGTCGTGTTGTATCTTGACCCATTTTCTTTTAAGGAACAGTCTGTGGACAGATGCCCTGACATACATAATTTGCTGGAATTAATCAGAATTCATTCCTAAATCAATCACCACAACCTGTCCTCCATGGATGTGGCAAACACATAACACTTCTTATTTAACTACTTTTTGCTCAGCCAAAATTGCAACAGCTTATTAATGGTCCAGGGTCAGGTCTTGTTAACCATTTATGCAAAGAACGTAATACAGTGAGAATCACTGACACTTGACTACTTCAAGAAGGTCCTGCTTTAGATTTTATGAAGTCTGTCAGAGCTTTGTATTGGCGGTTAGAAAAATGGCACGTAATTTGCCTTCATGCAGCTTTTACATGGTTCAAACTCAAATATCAGGTCTGAAGGATCTTTGGAGTTAAATGTTCTGCAAACATTTGATGGGAGTGAAGTAGGGCTGCCACGATTAGTTGACTAGTCACGATTACGTCGACTATTAAAATTGTCAACGACTAATTTAATAGTCGATGCGTCGTTTGAAGCTTTGTAAGATTTCGAAAGACGCAGGAATAAATAGTAGGATTTAAGAGTGTAATAACGGACTGAAACAGAAGAACAGCACTGCATGTCCAGGGATGCCAGCTGCCGTTAAACGCCAAAGAAGAAGTAGTGTCCGGGTTTCATAGCTGTGTCCAAATTTAGCGGCCGCATCCTTCGGAGGCTGCATTTGTAGGTCAATTACGTTACAGGGACGTGGCACGCCTGTCCAAATTCGAAGACTCCCCCAAACGCGGCCAAAAAATGCATTCTTCATTTCCCCAGATTTGAAGGATGGGTCGGGTGTATCCATCGTGGCCCAACCTATCCCAAAATTCATAGCGCGGCCCAGTCAATTCCAGTTTCCAACAATGGCGGCAGCTACTTAGTTTATCAAGACATCACATATTTGCAAAAGTGCTCCAATGTTTTCGGAGACGTCTGTTACCCACCAGCTCGATAGCTAACCAGGGTTCAAGGCTCACTAGAGCTGGTGAGAACAGCGAACTGACAGATGCATTCTGGTGCAATAAGCTGTACGTTTTACGTCCAATGGATGCATTATCTGATTAGTCGACTAATTGCAAAAATAATCGGTGACTAGTCGACTATCAAAATAATCGTTTGTGGCAGCCCTAGAGTGAAGCTAAAGGAAGCCTAACGTGTTCTTACTGATTCAGTCAAACACTGATCTGAAAGTGTTCTATGTGGATGAACTTATATTTATGAAGTTATTTGGATTCTTGCAGTTAACAGGTTGTGGTCATAATGTCAACAGTATGATTTTCTCTCTTTTTTGTGCAGGGAGGAGGGGCAAGAAGGTGATGAAGGACCTATTGAACCCCAGCCTCCAAGGAAGGAAAAAGACAGGTCCAAGACCAAGAAACCCCGCAGGGAACGTCGTCATGCTGAGCGGGGGACGGAGACCATGGCCTCAGCTTCAACCTCAACAGCACAGCAGCCACAGACAGGGTTGGAGCAACAGACCCAGGTAAAGACTGCATTAGAAGTTAGTAGAAACAGTGGAATCATGGAGGGACAAATTTCATCACCTGCTGAACATCATGACACATTTTGCTCAGGATGAAGGACAAGTTTTTGCTCACCTTTTCCTTGCAGATGTCAGAGCCAGTGGCCGGTCCCTCAGAGCCAGGGTCAGAGTCTGCAGGTGGTAGCGAGTCTGCCGGATCTTCCAGGCAGCGGCGCTCCATCATTCGGGACCGAGGGCCGCTGTATGATGACCCATCTCTGCCCGAAGGCTGGACCCGCAAACTGAAACAGAGAAAGTCTGGACGCTCTGCTGGGAAGTTTGATGTCTACCTAATCAAGTAAGCCATGCCCTGAGCCACCCTGACAGTGTGCTCGTTTTCCAGGATGTAGAGGAGTAAAACCCCCAAATGAACATTTGTGATGCTTTTTTTTTTGCTTTTTTTTTTTTTTTTTTTTGCTGTTTAGCTCGGAGGGGAAAGCGTTTCGTTCCAAGGTGGAGCTTATTGCCTACTTCCAAAAGGTTGGTGACACAACAACCGACCCTAATGATTTTGACTTTACTGTTACTGGGCGTGGGAGCCCCTCCCGCCGTGAGAAGCGCCCACCCAAGAAACCAAAGGTGGTGAAACCATCGGGGCGTGGTCGTGGGAGGCCCAAAGGTACTAAATGATGTGATTCTAGAAGTTATACTGGAAAGCTGTTCCTGAGTATTTCTATTTGAGTATTTATTTTTTCTGTAATTGTGTATCTATTTGTGTTTTTGTAGGCAGTGGGAAGATGAGGCAGGCTACAGAAGGAGTGGCAATGAAACGTGTGGTTGAGAAAACTCCGGGCAAACTGCTGGTCAAGATGCCCTTCGGCAAAGCAGAGACCTCCACTGGCACCACGACCACCACCTCAAAGGTATGGTTGCTCTGTCGTTTAGTCGTTCGTACATTTTCGAGAAGCACAGTGTTGAGATTGTCGCAGTAAGCTGAATAACTTAAACATGCATTTCCTAAGCAACTTTCCTCATTTCTTCTGTCCAGGAAAGCTAACAGAAATATGCTTCAAGGAGAAAATATGCATCTCTCCAAAACTGATGTTCACACGTATAAACATAATCATTTAAAGATATTTTGATTAAAATGATCACACCTCTACACCATAATGTCATCCAATGAATCACCACTTTGTTGAGGTTGATTAACTTGTGTTTTTCAGTAACCTTCAAAGCAGCTCTTGAGAGTCAAACTGGTCCCCCTTTGACCTACAGGTGTAATGTAAAGAGCATCCTATATCAGGCAAGACAGGAAAGACTGAAGACCCAACTCCCAACCAGTAACATTGGGTCATACTGTCCTGCCATTCTGGCTCACTACCTTCAAGGATAGTTGAGGCGTCCTGTAATTTTTACCCCTCAGCTGTGAAAGGCTGATGGGTACTGCCTAGGGCTGCCACAAACAATTATTTTGATAGTCGACTAGTCACTGATTATTTTTGCGATTAGTTGACTAATCAGATCATCATCCATTGGACGTAAAACGTACAGCTTATTGCACCAGCAGCATCTGCTCTTATATAACTATCATTAGCTTACAGCTTTAAGTCTTTAAGGTATGTGCTAACTAAAAATAAATACAAGATGATAGTTTATTAAATTTTAATGAAATTTGCAGATTGTTTCAGTGGAGTTTAATAAATTCCGCCGTCTGCTCCTTGCTATCTAAAATATAACGGGACACCAGAGTATATTCTCCAGCATCTCACACTTCTGATAATCAGTTGTCTGCTTGACGTTTATTCAGCTGTGTAAAAACTATAACTTTAATCTCAGCCAAACCAATTTACTCAGGAACAAATAAAATACTGAAAAAAGCCAAACAATAACATTTTTAAGTTATCTAAGTGACTTATATATGTTTAACCTGAGTAGCGAAAGATGGCGGTGGGTTTGAAAACGATTTGCCGGGAGTCCGGTGTTCTGACGGGCTCTAGTGAGCTTTGCCCCCGGCTAGCTATCAAGCTGGTGGGTAACAGACGCCTCCGAAAACGTCGGAGCGCTTTTGAAAATATGTGGTGTCTTGATAAACTGAGCAGATATTTGAGGTTTACACAGCTACATTCTCGCATGAAAATATGTTAAACGTTTATTTTGTGACCCAGAAAGAATAATAAGAGTAATATTAAAACTAACTAGCTGCCGCCATTGTTGGAAACTGAGCTGGGCTGCGCTATGAATTCTGGGACAGAGCTACTTCTTCTTCTGGGTTTAACGGCAGCTGGCATCCTTGTACATGCAGTGCTGCCATCTCCTGTTTCAGTCCGTTATTACACTCTTAAATCCTGCCACTTATTCCTGCGTCTTTTGTGATCTTACAAAGCTTCAAACGACGCGTCGACGATTTTGATAGTCGACGTAATCGTGACTAGTCGACTAATCGTGGCAGCCCTAGTACTGCCGTCATTTTGCCGGGCGGGTGGGCAGCATGGACACCAAAGTTTGTGAGTGTGATAACTCGAGAACAAGGCAACATAGGATTTTGAAATTGATACCATAGCTGCCTGTACATTGGACAAGTTCAAATCTCAGTGATCTTGACTTCAAGGTCAAGGTCAAGTTTTCTTAAAATCTTGTGAGTTCAATAATTCAAGACAGAAATAATCTAGGATTTTCAAATTGAGACCATAGGTGTATCTACTTGGAATCTGAGGGGTAGTGCTGGTGGCAGCTTGTATTTTTTTCTTCTTTTTGTGCGTGACAGCAAATAAAGGCAACCCAAGGTTTTACCTTGATCAACTTTAGCCTGCAAATAACTATTTAGAGATAGTTAAATCATGTTACAGGAAATGAAAGATTGTAAATCCTCATTTGTAGCAAAGTTAGAGACATGGCTAAGGATCCTGTGTGTGTCTCCAGTTCCATCTTTACAAAGACCTTCTGAATATCCCAGTGAAAAGAATGGGAAGGGAATTCATGGAAGACTTTGTTTACCTTCGTAGAGTTGTGTCCTGAAGATGGGCAAAACAGCTAACATACACTGAAATAAGGTCTTAAGCAATTGATCAACACAAGAGATCCACAAATCATCTGGAAGGTAGAAAAGACTTTCATTAGGAGTTTAAAATAAAACACTTATCTTGACTGGCAGTAGTCCTGCCAAGAATGTCTTGAGAGTGGATACTGAGGACTTGGCTGTGCACTAGTGTTTATGATTTTCATGGTTCGAAACTTAAGGCTCTACCTGGAGAAGCACCTCACAAACAGAGGTAAATGATGAGTAAAAGTAGATAGACTGTAGTATGTGGTTGCAGTAAGTATGGTTAGTATTTTCATCCATCTATTATCTGCTTCTTATTTGGACCTGGATCTTGGTGGAAGCAGTCTAAACAGATATGCCTAGATCTCTCTCTCCTCAGCCAGCTCTTCAAGGGGGACACCAAGGTGTTCCAAAGCTAGCTGAGTGACATGATCTCTCCAGCATGTTTATTGCCTACCCTGGAGTCCCTACTATTTGGATATTTCCAAAACAACTCACCTAGGAGACATCCAGGAAGCAGTCTAGTCAGTGCTTTAAAATCTTAAATATGATTTTATAATTCCAGCAACAATGCTAATGCAGGTTTTTCCTGTTGATCTGGCAATTCCCCTGCAGGTGGTGTCTCCTGCCTTGGTGACCAAGTCCCGCCCTGGCAGAAAGAGGAAATCAGAACAAGAACTTCCGCCTCCACCACAGACTGCCCCCAAGAAACGGGGCAGGAAACCAGCGTCAGCCTCCACAGCAGCATCAGTCGCCACAGCATCCACCTCCGCTGCATCAGCCTCTGGTAGCTCAACAGCAGGAAGTTACGCTGCAGCTGCCATCTTGGCTGCTGAGGCCAAACGGAGAGCAGCTAAGGAGTCTTCCACCAAACCTGTTGTCCAGGAAACAGCTCTGCCAATCAAAAAACGTAAAACGAGAGAGACAGTGGAGGAAAGGGAGAGTGTGCAGACTCCAATGGCTACAACAACAGAGACTGGAAAGTCAACAGCGGCCGAGGAGGAGAGCAGTACAATGGCAGGAGGTCCAAGCTCAGAGCCTGAGCCCGCCCCCTCTGAGCAGAGCCAGTCACAATCACAGAAGCAGCCTTCTGCTTCAGATGACAGCCAACCACATGGACACAAGACACATAAAGGGCGGAAGCACAAGGACAAATCAGGAGAGGCAACAGGTGATGGTGTAACCAAAGGGGAAGAAGTAGGTGAAGATGTAAGCGATAAGGGAGGAGAGGGGGGATTGGGTGGAAGGGGTAGCAGTAGCAGCAGTAGCACTAGTCCGTCAAAAAGCCACAAAAGGAAGGAGCGAACACCTCACAAGCACCACCATCACCACCACCACCATCATCAGCATCGCCACCAACAATCCACTGTCTCAACATTGGATGAACCTTCTCCTCCTCCTCCACCCTCTGGACACCCAGCACCTTCTAGCCAGTCCAAGCCTGACATTGAGCCTCAGACTGTGCCTCAGCTCACCTCCCAACAGTCGCAGCACACCCAGCAAGCTCTTCCCAGACCGCAGTCCAAGTCTGCACCACAGTCCCTGCCCGAACCTCGACATCCTACCCTGCAACCACGCTACCAGCCCCAGTTTCCCCATGAGTCCCAAGCCCAGAGTCGTTACCCAGCACCCCAGTCCTCTCCTACCCGACACGGCCTGACACAACCACGGCCCCAACAGCCCCCATCCCAAACCCACAGTCAGCCTCAGGCTGCCAACCAGAAAGTTCCCTCACAACCTGTTCATTCCTCAACCCAACACCGAACCCAGCTTCAGAGTCAGCATACGCAACCTCAGTCACATCCTCCTCAGTGCCCCTCCATCCTGCACATCCATCCGCACCAAACAAGGCATCCACATCCACAAACTACATCCCCCACAGCACCCCAACCTCAAACCCAGTCAAGGCACCCATCTCAACTCCAAACCCAGCTCAAACAACAATCTCAGCCCCAGCCCCGACAGTCACTTCAGCCTCAAATTCAATCCCAGGCCAGGACCCCAACTCAAGCTCAGAGTCAGTCCCAATCCAGGCCTCCAGCCCAACCTCAGTCTCAGTTGCAGCCCAGAACCTCGGGCCAAACGCAGCCTCAAACCCAATCCAGAACCCCAGTCCAGTTGCAACCCCTATCCAGGACTCCAGCCCAATCACAATCAGCACCCCAATCCAGGACCCCATCCCAAATGCCGTCGACACTCCACGCTAGGACCCCAACCCAAACTCATCCTCAACCTCAGTCCAGAAACCAAGGTCAAATGCAGCCTCAATCCCAGTCCAGGACCCTAGCCCAAATGCAGCCTCAATCCCAGCCCAGACCTCAAACCCAAATGCAGCCACAAGCCCAGTCTAGAACTTCAGCCCAACCTCAACCTCACCTGCAACCCAGACACCAAGTGCAACCACAGACAAGGCCCCCATCACAACATCAACTCCAGACTCAATACAGACCACAATCCAGTCAATCTCTCTCCCAGCCTAGGCCGCCCCAGTCCCAACCCCAGTCCCAAGCACAACCACACTTTCAGCGGATCCAACCACAGCTGCGCTCCCAGCCACACTCTCAGCTTACCAGGCCAAACGTGCAGCACCTCTCATCCAGCCGACCATCTTCCAGCCTAACCAGGACCAACCTCGTCCCTGCTCAGCAAAACCAGAGCGAACAGCCACAAGACCTGAGCACCACAAGGCCTGGCAGAGGGAGCCTGATCCCGAGCCGAGACGTCAGCGTGGAAGGGGTTAGGACAGAGGGGAGAGGGGAGCCAGCCATGCCATCTGAAAGCAGAGAGGTTTTAGGAGGAGACAGAGGATCAAACAGCACCTCGAGGCCTCCCAGCTCCATGCCTCCTGGACCTCCTGGAGTATCTGGGGCTGGTCACGTGCCTGGGGCAGATGGTAGGGCTAGGCTCCGGGCAGAGCCAGAGGCAGCAGGTGAGGGTAGGGAGCTCAGAGACATCGTCCCGCAATCTGCTGTTCCCTGTCCCAGCCGAGAAGAAACCGTAGAGTCACGGACTGCTGTCAGCGAAAGAGTCAGCTGATTGGTTGGACTGATGAACCTGCCGTCTACCAATAGCCTGACGGACTGAATCAGCACCAGGCAGAAGAGGAGTATGACTGGGATGTCCTTGTAATGGTTTTTACACCGTTTACAGATAGAAGGAAAGCGTCACACAGAGCTGGAAGGACTGTCGCAGCTTGTTCTCTGTTTGATTCTGTCTGGAGACTCTGTAAAGTTCTGGATTAGAGAACCAACCTGGCGCTGAGGGACACCTCGAGTGGAAAATGGATAGTATCTTTTTTTCTAGGAAAAACAAATGAAAAGGAAAAACCGATAAAAAGTGTGTGTGTATATATAATCAAAAGGCAGCTGTTGTGTCCCGCTAGTCTCCGTGGGGAGGGGGGGGGGGGGGGGGGGGGAGTAGTTTGGAACTAAAAACCAACGCTTAACAACACATTACTCTGAACGAAACGTTGCTTCCGGAATATAACCTGTTTTTTTTATTTAGTATTTTGATAGTTTATTGTTTTGTCTCTGTTATACAGCTTTAAAGTCTGATATTATTGACTGACAGTCCCTTACTCATCGCTGTGCTGCTGACTGACAGTCCCTGACTTTTAACCTGCTCTTAACTCCTCCTGTTGACTGACTGTCCCTTACTGAAACTAGTCCTCGACTGAAAGCCTCAGAGATGATGTGAGGCGGCGGTTTGCACCTTAAACTGGTTTCTCGGAAATCTCATCATTTGTTTTCGTCCCCATTTTCCATTAAGCTAACAATAAACGGAGAGGGGGCACTAATGTTTTCCATCCATTTTCAGAATGCCTCCTACAAGTAGTGAATCTAATCTGTGAGTATTTATACCCAATTCGTGACTGTACTCGGCCATGATTTTGAGTCATTCTGAATACCGTCTAAAATGTCTGAACAGTGTGAGGAGTTCTTGATTCCTCTTAGCAGAGTCAGTTGCTTGGCGAAAAAAAAAAGCCTCCTCATTGGTTTTTCCAAGTATGTCCAACAGTATGTTCTTCCAGGTATGTTCTTCCAGGATGAATCTGTTTTCTGTAGTCTTTTGTTTCCAAAGGAAGCACTTTTAATGTCAAACCAAACCCACTTTCACAGTAGCTTTATTTTAGTTTTTAGTCTTAATGAAAGAGTGGGAAATTACTTATTTTTATTGTGTCTTCGTGTTGAATATCTGGAACAGTTTGCACTCCTCCAGTTTGTACAATCAACCGCCTGCATGTCGCTCGGAGACCCTGCAGGCCTTCAACCAGAGCGCACCTACGCAGAGGTCAACCCTGCCAGGTTTTACTGTCGTCTAAAACCTGGACTGAGGTCTGGTTCAGTTTCACGTGGGTGTAGTTGTGCCGAAGATGGGCAGAGCTGTTCATTGAGCTGAAATCTTAGCTGTAAGTCTGCAAATTCATTTCTGAGAGTGATTCAGAGGGCGCTTAGGGGGACTTGAACTTAGTGAAGTTAGGTCCACGATGACCTCTGGTCGTTTGATCTGCAAAACAGAAGCAAAGAGAAAAAATGTGGTACAAATAAGAGCCGCATTTATTTAACTTATATTTCCAGAGGTACTCTATATTTATTCCTTTATTTCTTTTCCTAACACTCTTGTGCTGCCAGTCTTGTTATCAGTAGACGGCTATGTTTCCAAATGCTGGGCGCATGTCACATCAGAGCTACTCTACTTAACGGTTTCTAACTTACAGAAATGTTGGAAAAACTGGGAAACTCAGCTTTACCAAAAGCTCAGATAGATCTGACTAAGCCCTAATAAGGAGATGTGATAGCAAAATCAAACACTAGGCAGCCTGCTGATAAAAGTGTTGAACAAATATATATTTCTAACTCTCCAACAGTAGTAAAACAACCTCATTCTGAGTTATCAATGTCCCTGAAAAGCAGCTACTCTATGTTTTTATCAAACAGCTGCTGGGCTGTCTGAGCTTCTCTGGAGAAATTTAACCTTTGAGTTCTGCTGCTGTTTATTGAGTCTGCAGTAAGGATCATACTCAGACATCTGATGATATGAACACTCACAATCCGTAAACATGAACAAGGTTTAGGCTCAGATAAACTTCTTTCAAGGAAGTAAAATGTTGCTTCAGACTGCTGGTTTTCTGCAAAGATAAGACAGATTAGTCCGCTGACATGGCAGCAGCTGTGAAAAAAGTCATGACAAGGTTACATCCCTGCTGCGTTCACATCTCAGTTTCAGTTCAGTTCCGTTTTATTTATGTAGCAACACTTAAGGCACTTTATATTGTAAGGCAGATGTTACGAAGAGAACCTCAACGAGTTGATGATCCCTTCAAATGAGCAGCTGTGGAAGAAGAAAAACTAAATTTTAATATGAAGAGACCTCCAGCAGAAACCAGGCTCAGGGAAGGACAGCTGTGATTGGTTGGGGGTCAAGGTGAAAGAGAAGAACAGCTTTATCAAAAAGTTTTCAACCTTTTCCATCACTGTGCAGGATGAAGCCTGCATTACTGGCGCGCACACAGATTCTGGCAGCAAAAAATACATTATTTCCTCTGTTTATGACGTTGCTTGAACACTACTCTGATGCCCCCATTGAACCAGGCATCAGTGTTGTTTAAACAAACCGTTACCGACAGTTTCACCTTAAAGAAAGCGTGCTGATTTTTACATGCGGGACAGATAACTGTCAGATGACTAAGACTGATTGGTTGCATTCCCTCAGGGGTTGGCCAACCACAAATGTTAAGCAATCTGAGCCTCACTCCAGAGTTTCTTAACTTTCAGAAAGTACTACACCATGAGCAGAGACCTTTTAAGTTCTCTGGAACCTAATTTAGACCCTGGAGTCTTTTTGAAGGATCCTAGCAGTATAGAAAAAAGTCAAATTTTCCATCCTTACTTTCTACTGTCACAACTGAACCAGGCGCCTCGTTTTCCAAGCACAGACTGCATAAAAGAAGGACGGTGCTGCCCAGTCTGAAAAGTGGAACCATTATGAAAGTGCCTTAAATCTGTGTTCTTACTAATGGCCAGAACTCCAAGTCCTAATGTTTAGAGGCCAGTGAGGTGACCCTACTTCTCACTTCATTGATGTCCTCAGTAAGCACTTTCCTGATGAGGTTATGCTCTCAGTTGCAACTTTGAAGTTTTCCTCAACATACCATGATTTTGTAAATTGGTTTCCCTCTCATATAAATAAATAGTATGAAGGGAATGCTTTAGCTCGTGGCTACCGTATCATTGACCAGCCACGAGTCTACCACCCACCTTCCTGGACCTTCTGCCATGGTTCAGGGTTGGTGAATTGATCCCAGGCCTCGTATCCCTGGCAAAAACACTGTAATCCAGAGTTGGTTTTGATGGCAGGCAAGCACTTTGTAGATGAGTATGTGAATGTGTGAATGACAAGCAGATTGTAAGCCGTTTTCTAGACCTGCTAAGGTTGAAAGGCGCCAAATAAGTGCACATAAGCTTCTTCCGAATCTGGACTCTTCTGGCACCACAATGCCAAACCCAAGGCTTCGCAGACCGGCACTGACTATGATCTCTTCTTTTGTACAGTCTGTGTTTACTGGAGGCATTCAAAACATCAGACTTGGGTAAAACGCGTGATCTGATCGGGACCTGACTATTGATTGAGCATTAGCAGCTGAGGAGCAGCACAAACGCTTCCATTTTTCTCTTAACTCTGAAGTTTTAGTCTCCTCCTCGCCTTAAAACATAACCAAATGATCAAGGTTAATAATGAGCATGCTTGGATCCATTCAGAGACCTTTGGGTATTGGACATGTTGATATAAAAACTCACAGATGTAAAATTCCAACTCATTAAAAAGAACAAAGCAATCTGAATGCAAAAGTTAAAAAAGGCCAGGGGGACTAGGAAGAAGTTCATTTTTAAGTGTGCAGCTCTGAATTGTGACATGAAAATATAATAGGAAAAGTACAGCAGCAAAATAAGCAACAAAAACTTTAAAATCAGGACATAAAAGGAGACAAAATTATGTTAAAAAACAACAGTAATAAGAGAGGCTTGAATGAAAAGAAAAATATAGAACTGCATTTTTTTTTTTTTTGGGCAGGTTGTTGCCTTCACTGCGTTTCAGTAAGTTTAGCTGCTAACTTTTGCTTGTCTTTTTTTTTTAGCCCTGGAGGTTGCCGCTTGTTTGAAGCCTCCGTACTCTTTGTTTAAAGGTACTTGAAGAAAATTACTGTTTAGTTAATTTTTGAATGTTTCCAAAGTCTTTTATACTTGGATGAAGAGATACCAACTGAAGTAAAGAACAGGTGGTATTTTTGAGTAATGTCACAAGATTGTGCAGCAATGTAGCCTTTTTTTTTCTGTAAGTACGCAAGTTATATATATATATATATATATATATATATATATATATATATATATATATATATATATATATATATATATATATATATATATATATATATATATATATATATATATATATATAACATATTTGCTTCACACAGGTGGCCTAGAAAAGGGCAAAGCTTCCTTAAAAAAAAGGAGCGGCTAAAAAGAATTTAATGTTAAAACGCATAAATAAGCTACTTCTTCATTCACAGCAGTTATCTCTGCCTGTTTTACCTTCCTGACACAACCCCAAAGGGATTTGTGTCTCTTCCTCGAATCACACCAAGGATCTTTTGCTTAGAAGATCAATGTTTAAACAAATATACTATGGTTGTGAAAGCATCTCACCTGTAAGACGCTGCCTACCTGGTGATGAAAGGTTTCATAAAATTTTTAAACGGTAACTCCAAAAAGAACAGTTAACCCTATTTTGGAATTCATCAGGTTATATTTAAAAATTCAATATAAATTTTACTAGACTAGAAGAAGTTAAACAGAAAAGCATCTTAGAGCACACTCACTGTCAAAACACTGCCCCCTGGTGGTGCAAGCCTGAGTTAAATTATGCAAAGGGTAACTACAAAAAGTACCTTTAAAATGGAATCGAGGTGTTAACCCATTAACAGGATGGTGTGCGTCGTTATTGGTTCTAAAAATAAATTTATTCATGAAAATATAAATAAAACAAGCTGAAGGGTACAGAAAACAAACTTATGTGAACTAAAAGAGTAATTAAAACCGTGAGAATTATAAAGTATCTTCCTTTTTTTAGATCATCCTGAAACATCCTGTCAGGAAGCCCAATTTCTCTCATAACCCTTTCTCTTTGGGAATCTGAATGTCTTCGTCCTGGACAAAATAAACGTGCCTCGCTCTGTAAAGTCCTCGCGCTGTGACGAAGCCTCTGCGTAGGTGGCGCCACCCAGTCTGCCCAGAGCAGCGAACCCGTTTCCTTCACGCTGCTGCAGAAATCAAACGTCCCGCTGTAATTGGACTCACTCCACAGGACTCGACCCGGCACAAACTACAGTAACCAGCCACCATATTGCATGTTCCAGAGTTTAGTGCCTATAATATTGTGCGTCTTGCCAGAAGCCACCATGTCAGCCAAGCCATGTTGTGTTTCTAGATTAGTAGTGATGTGTGTGGTGACTTCATAGTTGCTAATATTGAGGATGAATATTCTGCTTTTATTCTGGTTGGAATTCAGTGGAAACTCCAATACACTGTCGCTGTAGACAAACTAGTTTTTACCTGTTTTCTTATTTTTCTTTCTAACTAAAAGCGTTTGTTGTCCCCTGATCTGTGTCGTCTCTTTGACTGCCTGAGCTTCTCTTTTTCACACAAACACCTCAGAGGACGAGGAGCCAATGGCTGAAACATCCTCATCTTCACAGTGGCTCTTGCAGGAGTGTCGATTATCCTATCACTCCAAAGAGCACATACAGGACATATCACATGTTAAACCTGAGAAATCTGGTAACAGCTTATTTTGAATTTGATGCCTTCACCTTGTGTTGCAACAATCTTCTTACTCGATTTTGGGTTTTAGCTGCTCACCAGTGAAGGACTTCCTTTCTTGTACTGTTTGCTTCATAACGCTGCAAAGCACCCAGACTACTTCCACTACACTAGTAATAATGCTGCTCAATAAGCTATTTAAAAAACATTTATTTATGTATTTCAGTTTAAAGAAGTAAGTTTTTAAAAATGAATTAACCATGTATTTACAAAACGTGATTAAAAATCCCAATGAGGACAACCACAAAACAAAAAGCTGTGAAAGTAACAATAATTCAGAGTCCTGGGTTGGAGCAACCTGTAACTCAACGCTTCCTTCAGCCGGCTCTTTGGTTGTATTTCTGACCCCCCTGCTCTGAAACTTTTACATGTCATTCAGCATTAACGGCGCCTTCACAGCTGTGTAAAACAAACACTTGGACCGTTAGATTATAGAACATAAACCTAAACATTTAGTTTTATTGCTGCACAGCAGCAGCTAAAAGGAGCCACGTGTGGAGCAGTCTATGTTTGTAGAGAAGACGAGCTTCTGATGTTTGAGACGTCGCAGTCTTCACCTGGAAGGTAAGAGTGACCGAGCAGAGCTGCGAGCCCGGATTCAGACCACCTGCTGACATCACGCCTCGTTAGATTCGGCTGTTTGCACAGTCTGTGATGTCACACTGTGCAACCTGAGAGACAAAGTTCAGGGAGCAAAAGCCCTGGCTTTTTCCGCCTAAAGAGCAAGATCTCCTCTGTCATCTGACCTTTGACCTGTGTCGATTGAGGGCCGTCTAAATCAAAAACAGCTTCTCTGTCATACATAGGAGTGACCTGAGATAAAGACAGCCGAGATTCGAGTTTATTAAAAGTTTTTAGTTACTTTAAAGAAATATAAAATATGCTTATAAAACTACGAGGGTTCGAATAAAACTACTTATAAACTCCCGAAGCATTTAATTAATACTTATACAGAAAATTAACCTTTAAATATCTGAGGTGTGATTTCAGTTTAACTACTGTAGATGTTTTCATTTCGAGGTTAGAGCGACTGGTTTAACGCTCATTCTTTCTGTCTTGTTTGTTTTTAAATGTCTCCAGTTCAGTCAGCAAACAGTAAAATAGTGCATAAGTGAGCATCAACCACATCATTTTCTGACTACTTTGAGTAAGCTTGCCTGGGCATGTGCAGCGATTTTGCAATCTTGGACTTTCCCTAATTTCTGTGATGTTCTGGCTTTTTGTCATCTGGGGACTTCCTCCGTCACCGGAGTCATGCTTGAGTCATGATTGCCCTCGTCTGTCCTCCTCATACTGAGTGACGCTCTCTGAGGATTGAGCTCTAATAGCTCACAGCTCCCCAATAAACATGTAATTTCATGTCCATTTACTTATGACTCTCAGGTTTCTCTCCACAAGTTCCTTCTTATTATTGCGATGCTGGACGTCGACATTACTCGTGACCAAAATTTAAAAGAACGAGATTAGTGTATTTACAAGTAACCTTCAGACTGCTCTAAACACAGTTTTTGTTTCCTATTCTTGTATACATGATAAAGAGATCGGAGAAGCCCCACCCACCTGCTGTGCAGACCTTCTGTTTGTGAGTGGCAGCCAAACAGAGTAAAGTTATCTTAAAGGGAGAGGAGACCAATTTACTGCATCACAGCCCAGAAAATAAACATAAATAAGGACCTTTTTAAAACTTTGGATCATGAAAAGCTGCTCCAGTAGAGTCCAAGAGCAAAAACATGAGTTTGAACACAAACTGTAAGCAGAAGTGTAGCCAGAATGGGGTCGGTGGCACAGTGGTCATGTCCCAATGGGACTCTTTTGGGCAGAACCTGGACAGCACCCATGGCTCCAGGCTGAGGTCTTGGACTTTTTCTTAATAAGTTTGCTTAAATCACCATCAGACTGACCTTGAGAGACCTTACCAAGCAAGCGCTGCCACGACAGCACAGCTCCTCATGCGCCATACCATTTATTTTTATTTTGTAGATATTGGAGATAATAAAATATAATAATAATCTCTATCTATGGTGCAGTAATATTATACATAAAGCTACAGAGCAGTGTGAATAATCAAATCATTTCATTTTACTCAAAGTAGTCACAAATCAGAACTTCTCCTGGTTGACTCCAAATTATCGCTATCCAACTGTTTTTCTGTTACTATCAATAACTCGTCAGTTTCAATCTGTTTGGCGTCATTCTTGACAGTACATTATCCTTTGACTCGCACATCAATGATGTCACTCGCTCAGCATATTTGCAACTCTGTTACATCAATCGCCTCCGCTCCTTCCTCACTCAGCATGCCGCTGTCATTCTCGTCCATGTAACTCACTCTTATTTGGCCTGCCACAAAAATCCATCAATAAGCTTCAACGTGTCCATAACTCTGCTGCCCGTATTATTACTAGGACTCCCTCTACCACCGCATCACCCCTACCCCCTATGGCTCCCAGTTAAACTTTACATTAATTTTAAAATACTTCTTTATACATTTAAGGCCATTCATTCTCTCTCCCCACCATACCTTTCTGATTTGGTACAGATCTCCATCCCATCCCGGTGCCTCAGATCCTCCTCGTCTTGTCTTCTTTCTGTTCCTTCTTTTCGTCTTACTACCATGGGGGGCAGGGCTTTTAGTCGCTCTGCCCCCTGACCTCGGAAACATCCCTTCATTCCCTCTTTTTAAGTCCACCCTCAAAACCCACCTGTTCAAGATGCCTACTCTATATAACTTCTCCATGCTCTTAAACTTTATTTTATTATTGTGTTTATTTCCTGTTTTTATGCCTGTCTTATTTGCTCTGTGCAGTGTCCTTGGGTGTTTTGAAAGGTAACTTTAAATAAAATGTATTATTATTATTATTTCAGCTACAACATTAAAGTAATATAGACATCAATTAATCAGTAATTGGGGGGGTCCTCAGTAACCCTAACCGGGCAGGGCGAAGTGGTCCAGCTTTTTCTTCATAGAGGGTCTTTTGAACCACACACAGAACCAGTTTACCTTGGAAGACGCCAAACAGAGAAACGATTGCAAACTTGTCCACCATGATAAAGTTTTGCTTCCCAGATGGGAATTTTTTATCAAATATTCTGAATTCCTGTGGAGGGAGCGGCGTTTACCTATTCTCGGTCCCCAACCCGTCCCACGGCATACGCCCCTGCATTAAGGACAATATTTCTGCTTCACGCAGTTGGATGTCCACACCACCAGGCCAGAGGGGTGATAACAAAAGTCCAATGCTTTCAGGTTGAGGGCTAAAATCGAACCCATGATGACGTGATGGTGTTGTGGGTGAGTTTCAGAGTACAAGAGTCTCATTGTTAAAGTTTAAATAAGTTGTGTACCAACAACACAAACTCTCACAAAGTGTACTCAAAATAAATAAAGGGCTTCGTCTGTTTGGATCAAAGGTAAACTGATCAGAAAACTCACATCTCGTGACCTCCCGTTAACCTCCATGCGGGTAAAAACCCCGCTCTCTTATTGGCTGATGGTCGACCTGCAGACAGGTGAGGATGGCAGCTCGTGCTGACATGCTGCTGCTGCTGCTGAGTGGTTCGGTTCTGCTCGGACTCTCCGCCGGTCCCGGACACTCCTCTTCCTCCTCGGCTCCGGATTCTGAGCGCGGCAGGATGGAGCTGCGGCGCGTGCGCACCCTCGCGGCTCAGTCCCGGTACGGAGAGTGTTGGGCGCGAGCTCTGGAGCACCTGGACGCGAGCTGCAGGGACTTGACGTCGGAGAGCCAGAGCTTGATCGCGCTGCGGTTCACCCACTGTCACCTGAGCAGGTAACAACTGGAAAAACAGGTGTTTCCTCGCGCTGCTGTCCTGCACTGCGAGCCTTTATTACATAATCCCGATCAAAATCATATTTTTGATTAGATTGCATTTAAAAGAAGCAGCTGGTGTTTGTAGCACTGCTATTTTCTGGGTTTGTATCTCCTATTCGCATTCGTTTACTTCCATCATGTGGCCGATTCAAGAGCTGCAGTACAGCTGGAAGAAAAAAAAACGAGGGAAATCCCAGAACCGCTTTTAAATATTCTAAATCTGTAAATATCCTAAATTTTTATTTCTTCCCAACAGGCTAAATTTCTCTGTAAAGGGGGAGTACATATGTACTTTGATATGTTTGGATCTTTAGTTTGGGGTTCCTGGGTTCACTCGCTACTTCAAATTGTTTTAAGGTGGAAGCCTAAACCTAAACCTCACCTCAGTGACTAACCCAACCACCACTATCATTTAAAGCTGAGGCATCAGTTTGCTCAAACCGTGGGTGTGTTACCAATGACCTGGCAGATGTTAAGAGGTAAACTTTTTCCTTTTATAAAGAAATCAGAGACGTCTGTGCCCCAAAGGCCACAACCACTTCAAAAAGTATACCCCCTTGTCTTTATTTTGATCTTCTATAACATCAGACATCAAAGTGCTTCACAGGTGATGAGTCTTTCATGAATGATCAGTTTGGACTCAAAGTTTCAGTTTGTCAGATGGCATCATCTCCTTTCCTCTGATAAAAGATAGTCCATTGTATCCTCTGCTAAAGGAAGTAATGTAGGAGGCATCGAGTCACCTTTCCTTACAGGTTTAAACCAGCTGTCATCATGGCTGCCTCGCAGATACTTCAGTTTAACCATAACCTGTGTCTGTCCATCTGTCAGCTCAGGCAGGGATTTCCCAGCATGCCCTGAGGGGTCAGAGGTCAGCAGATGTACAGCTGGCATGGACACAGTGGCGTTTAACAGCTACACAGAGTTCTTCACACACACTCACTCCATGTGCCACTTCCTGCAGTCTGAGGCCTGGCAGCGCCAAGCAGAAAACACCATTTACAGGTGAGCAAGCACAGATGACATCATGCTGAGGTGAGGAAGTGCATGTGTGTGTGTAACAGATGTGTGTGCGTGTGTGTCAGGCTGACTGAGAGCTCGGCAGGTGTAGCCGAGCAGCTTCAGTCCACCAGGCTGATGGCTGAGGACCTGATCGAGGCCCAGAGTGCTGCCTTGCAGGCGCAGAAGGCGATCCTGTCCAATGGCGAGGAGCTCAGAGTCACACTCAGAGACTCAACACGGGGTAAACGCACACTGATGGCCTGAGACACACAGACACCTCTTCGAAATGTTTCAAGCACCTGAAAGACTCACTTCCTCCGCCTCTCTCCACCTGTCCCCTGCTCAGGTCTGCGGTCGGTGTTCTCAGAGCTCAGCAGCACCTCGAGGGAGCAGCAGGTGGCGCTGTCCGAACTCTTCAACAGAGTTTCCTTTTTGCAGAGTTTCCTTCTGATGGAAACTCGCAGCCTGAGCTCCTGCTGCTACAACGCCGCTGCCCTCTGCACCTCCTTCCTCATCACCTCCACCCCACGCTCCTCCAGAGCCAGGTAACGCCACCTCCCTTCCCCGCCTTTGCACAGAGCTGGGTTTTAACGTGTAACTGATAGTGTGTGTGTGTGTGTGTGTGTGTGTGTGTGTGTGTTTAGGTTGGTGTTGTTGAGTTTAGTATGTTTGAATTTCTACCTGGAGAGAAAGATCTACCAGTTTGTGCTGAGCTCTGATAATCCTGAGCACCAACACATGGTCAGTATGCTCACCTGAGCTTCACCTGATGCTTTAACCTTTGACATGATGCACACATTCATCACTCTTTCCTGCGTTCAGGAGCTGCTCACTGTGTACGTGAGTGCGTTGAGGCGATTCATGGTGTGTGTTGGAGTGTGTGTTCTGCTGGTGGTGTGTGTGCGCTACAGGGACCCGGTGCAGCAGAGTCTGCAGGTGCTGCAGCAGCTCAGAGAGACTCAGAGGAGCCTGCAGGAGGCGCTGCAGCATGCAGGTGAGTTCAGCCAGCAGGCAGACACTTGGGAAAACTGTAGACTGTATACAAAAGATGGAAGTAGGCACTATGAAGGCCACCCAGGTTATTTCTGTGATTTCTTTATGAATGCATAACGGGACGTTGAGATCCAAAAAAGCCAACATGGTGGTGCTCGATTAGCTGTTGGTGGTGTCACAGTGGATGTCTTCAACTGGTTGGAGGTTTTCATAGATTCCAGTGAGTTTGATTGGCGCAGATAATTTACTGAAGAGAAAACTTTGTCTGCAGAGAGTTTAGGGGAGCGACGGAGGACGGCAGAGGACGATCAGCTTCCTGTGAAGGTGAGAACATCAGGAGACAGTTCAGGTGTACACGCCTGCAAACAGAGGAGAGGTTACGCTCTGAGTCCGTTCCACTGGTTCCAGATCAGCTGTGTCGTGTTTTCCAGATGAGATCAGAGAGCAGAAGAAGAGAGGAGATGCTGAGGAGGAAGGAGGAAAGAAGAGAAGAGGAAGACAGGGAGGACATATATCCCACCACCGGTGGCTCAGACCCATCGAACCTCTCGCACTTCGGTCAGTAGTTGTTGATCCATCCATCCATCCATCCATCCATCCATCCATCCATCCATCCATCCATCCATCCATCCATCCATCTGCCAAAGGGCGAGAAAGTTGTCTTTGTCTGTGTTGTGTCAGGACTGAATCTGATTGCAGTTGGATTTGCAGTCTGCACACTCACAGAGGAAGGAAAATGGTTAATAAGTTCCGACTTTGTTCTTGGCCATTGTAGCATTGGTTCAGGCTCAGCTGATACACATCCAGCTGGCAGACGTCACATAAAGTGTGCCATTTAAGCTCCTCTGCAATCCTTCTGGTTTGCAAATACTGATGCAACAAAAGAATAAAATAACTCTAGTGTCACTGTAACGTGTACAGTGAAATTAAGTGCAATCAGGAGCGCAATGATCACTCGCAGCAATAATAAAAATGGTGTATAAATGATATTAAACTATATAAGCGATAAAGACAAAGGAGACAAACTATCTTTCTCCATTCTCCCAAATTACACAACTCGTTTAGTGCAAAGAGCACATTCATGAGGACACTTCAACACTGTCTGATGCTAACAGTGAGATTGATCCTTTATCATGTTATTATGTTGAATTTGTGTTTTTCCGACAGCAGTAACTACGCAGGTTCCTCCAGAGTAGCGAGAGGACGTCCAGTGTCAATGATGTCCCTTTTTCTGTCCCACGGGAAAAGCACACACAGAACAGTATGTTTTAAATCTCTCGGACTCTGGAAGATGTAGCGTCTCTGCGATGCCTTCTTAAACAGCTCTGTGGTGTTTCTGGCCCAGCTCAGGTCGTCCTTGATCTAAACTCCCAGAAACTGGAAGTCTGTGACCCTCTCCACGGAGTTCCTGCTCGTTATTAAAGGCTTAATTATTGATTTATTTCATCCTGAAGTCGATGATCAGCTCTTTTGCCTGGGAGGTGTTCAGGAGCAAGTTGTTATCTCTGCACCACTGACTCTGTCTTCTGTTTATATCAAGAACAAAACTACTCGATTTATTAGCTGTTTGAAGTTGCGCTGTGGCTGTTGTGGCTCTTTGGTGTTGAAGCTTCTGTGTCTAAAACAGTGATGCGGGTGTGGATGTGCCTAAAACCATCCTTCTTGATGACCAGCAGGGGGCGAAATAACTCAGAAGTTGTATTGAAGTCTGTGTGAAAGTGAACCTAGAGTCAGTTTAAGCTGAGTTTATCGTAACTGCTTTTGGTGTTACGTATGTCAGCTGTGACATCTCAATAATCTATAATTAAAGAGTTAGTTTAGTCAATTAGCTTCAAACTTAAACAGTTTGAGTTTAATTAGCGAGATGCAGATGTGGCACAGCTGTCCACATGGTTTCTTCTTCTACGTCTTTTTGTGCTGCAGGTTGGAGCAGCGACAGCATCCTCAGCAGCACCGAGAACGCCTCATCAGCCGACTCCACCCTCAGGAACGGTTCCCACAACGCCTCAGTGCGTCAGAGTCCAGGCAGGCGTCCTCGTCGCTCATCCTCTCGCCGTCCTCGGTCTCCCCCCTCCTCCCCGCTGGTGTACAGCATCCTGGTGGAGGACAAACAGGTAGGGAGGGCTGATTATCGAGTATTGATCTGTAGGGTTAAACAACCAAAATTCTTCAAAGCTAAATATTGATTCTGTAAACCCGGAAACTCACAGAGGCAAACACGGACTGGGAAATATCGACGAGCTGTGAATCTGATCGATTAGAAACCAGAGTTTATGTCGCGTTTTATTTTCTCTTAAACATGACATCAACTATCAGAATATTATGTTCACGTTCTGTGGGCCTGATTTGACTATTCTTATTCATTTTTTGATGTTTAGTGTTTTTACATTTTCTTTGGAAAAACATTTTGTTTTTGGACATTTTAGGAATATTGTGTGATGTAAACATTAGAAACATGATTTCCCTCCTTGTTGTGATGCTGACCTCTGCTCTCGCGTCTCTTCTCCTGTCCGTCCTCCTCTTCATCACCACCCTGATGTTCAGCCTCGTTACAGCCTGAGGAGCAGAAGGTCGGACATTCACTGACTCATCATTTATGTTCTCATTTTTCTACTGGAAACATAATTTTACTTTTTTGTTTTTGTCTGTTTTCGTAAATTTAAATAAAATGTTTTTAGATTTAAAACAAAAAAACATCTCAAAGTGATGAGATGTAAAATGTCTGTTTTTGAAATGTTTTCTGAGATGAAGCTGATTGGAGTTTACGGCACACACGTTGTTTTTTGTTTTAGTGCATGTAAAAAATTGGCAAAGGTAGTTTCTGGTACGAAGGTTGTGTTGAACTTCAGAGTTTTGATAAACTCACATGTTGTGTCCCAAATCACATACTTTGTTACTTGTATTCACCGCTCTGAGTGCTTAAGTGCATCCAAACTGTCAAGTATGGCTACAGTTGCAGGAGCAACGGTCTAAGCTGAGGAGCCGAGACCTCGCTCCTCCCAGCCGTCTCCTCCAGCTCGTCTGAGGGGACAGTGAGGTGTTCACAAGGCAGCCGAGAGATCTAATCTCTCAGCGCATCCTGGGTCCGCAACAGAGACACCTCACCCCCCGATCCCCATTAGGACATGTCTGGAATACCTCACCTGGGTGGCGCCTCGGAGGATTCTCAAACCACCTCATCTGGCTGCTGGCAGCTCTACTCTTCCTCTCCTGAACGAGCTCCTCATCTAGTCTCTAAGGTAGATGAGAGGGAAATCCACAGCTTTGTGATACTGCACTCATAACAGTAAAAAAACACTTGGTGTGGAGTGCAGTACCTTAGCCAACATGGTAAACCGGCAGAAACAGAAGCAATTTTCATCTGGTAATACCAAACCAGCCAAGAGATGATCTCTTCAGTGTGTCCTGGCTGTGTGTCATTCACACGCTGCACCAGCATCCATACAGAGACACAGTAACAGCTACTGTTGGTCACACAAGAGAACCCCTGACATTACCCGGGCATAGTTTAGAGTGAATGGACATCATAGGGTGATCCACTTTCTTCTGGCAATTTTCATGGAGATGGTCAGTGGTTTGACTCCACATGCACGACACTGATGATGAAACCCATGTGTGTGCATGATGGGTAAAAAGCACTTAAAGCTTCAAGTTCCCAGTTAAGAGTCCAAAAAGACCAGATTCAGTCCTTTCAAGTGACGGGAGCTAAAACAGAGGCTTTCAGACGGAGCATGAGAAAAGAGGCCAGAGCAGCATATGCTGCGGAAAGCTGATCAAGCAAAATAATAAGCAGGATATTTAAATATGTCAGCATGTCCCACCAGGTGGCAGCAGATCTTTGCTCTGCCTGAAGAAAATGTTTTGACATGTTGGGAGTCTGCTCCCGTCTGTGGACGGATCTTAAAACCACTGAAATGTGACCTTTGTTACGATCTCAGACTGAGGCTCCGAGCGCAGCAGGGACATGTGGAATGAAGGGTTGGAGCCCCCTGGTGGTTGAAAGCTGCTGCTCACATCATCCTGAAACTTGAATCTGTGCTTCTGTTAGAAAGAGAAAAAGCAGAGTCATGAGTGGTGGAGAGTAAGTGGAGCTCAGACTCTGGTGTTGGTAAAGGGGAAAAATTTAAAATATCCTGCTGGAATTTTTCTCCAAAGTTTTCCTTTTGCTTCAAATTTCAGCCTCAGAAAACAGAGAAAATGAGAACCAGACCACAGGGAGAGGAGAGAGGGAGGAGGGGAGCTGCTCTGGGATCAGATGTCTGGACGGAGGAGGAGGAGGAGGAGTTGTGGTGTCGGTCTGCAGCTCAGATCAGACTTTCACACAAAAGCCTGGAGCTGCCGAGAGACGGCCAACCGACAGCCAGTCTGTCTGTCTGTCTGTTTGGACAAACTGACGCTGAAGAGAAAGAGCAAAAAGTCTTCAGAGGGAGTCAAACCGAAGCAGCAGGAGGAGCAGAAATCAGAAAAAGTGGAGGCACTCGAGCAGGAGGAGAGCTGAGTCTGCACATTCTGCTCTAAAGCTCCTACAGACGTGTTTGATTTCAGGTTTCTGGATCCTCAAAAGTTGTTCCTCAGCTTTATCTCGGAGGAGCTGGACTGACAGAAACCCTCAGTCGGCACACCCGGGGAAGGTTTTTAATCTGAAAACCACATCAGCCGGATTCCTCTGATTGTTTCTGCGGATACGTGACGTGGAGATGGAGGCACGGAGACTGGTAACGTTTAGATTCCTGAAAGAGTGACAAAGAGGAAAAGATGGGAGCGAGAGGGGGAGGATGAAGGAGGGTGAGACATTTTTGACCTCCACATGGCTTCAGCCAGAGAGTGAACCACCAGAGAGTCGCAGCTGAAGTTCATTTTCCTGAATGGAGAAAAGAGTGAAGCAGATAACCGATGCCGAGTGCGCCTGTGTGGATTTCTCTGAGAGCAAAACTGACTCTGAACAAGCAGAAAGTGACTGATTCAAAAACAAACACTCATATTTTAAAATAAAAAGAGAAAAGAGAAGGAAAAATCTCATGAGTGGAGAATGAACTGAATAAACCCTGACCTGCGTACAGGTGTGCAGTGACGTACCTGTGCAGGCATGCAGCTGAACCGACCTCGCAGCACTCTGCTCAGCCTCCCTGCGCCTCCTGCTCCCTCCTTCTCCAGTCAGTTCAGCACCATGAGGTTCTCCTACCACCTCAACACGCCACCACATGGCAGCCGCAGCGCCACCTGCAGGACAGGTGAGTGCACTGCAGCTTTTGTGTATTTGTTTAAAGGCACTTACTGTGAATGTATGTGTTTTTAAAATGTTTGAAAGCTTCCAGATTTAACCACAGCTCTGTCTGCATGTTGTGTTATTGAGCAATGAGCTGAAGTTAAACTAGGGCTGGGCTGTACTTTCATGTAATGCCAGACTGTACCACAAGATGGTGCAGCGATTCACCATAACCTTTATAGGTGAGTCATCATAAACATTGTTTAAAGTGGCAGCGTGGGAAATGCCAAAGCCTCTTAAGGAAATGGAGGAAAAAGTAAAAAGAAATGTCAAAAGAATAGAAGGGGGGGAAAAAACAACACATCTGTAAACACATCTGGTAAAATGCTGCCCCCTGGAGGTTAATCTTATTTGACGCATTCTGCAGAGGGTAATTACAAAAAGTGCCTTTAACTCAGCAGAAATTGCACATTTTTATAGGGATGGTGTCAGCAGCTGGTTCCGAGAAGATAAAATATCTGGAATTTTTAAAGTGCTGTGCAGAAGTCTTGCGTCGGCCTCATTTCTTCACATTTTGCTTCCAGTGAGCCAAAATTTCTTCCTTGTAGTTTAAAAAAAGTGGTTCTGAACAGTACTTCTCCAGGCTTTCTGAAAGTATTTAAAACTTTTTCCTTTGGACTTTCTCAGTTATTTGCAGTCGGATCCTTGTACCTGACCAGTTTCAGAGGCTGTTTGTTTGTGGAACCACTTAACACTGACCTGTGACTCATTCAAGCATAAAAAGTCACCAATTCAATGGACGAACCAGTGATGTGTCTACACATCAGCATTGTTGGGATCATTACTCAAGCCATTATACATTACTTATTACTTTTCTTAAAAGTAATGCAGTACTTTAATTACTCACTGGGGAAAGTAATTTGTTACATTACTTTCCAGTTTCTCCGTAAAATGACCTGAATTGTGTCATAATCAGCACTTAACAATATAAACCTTTGGCTGCCGTCACGTGTCCTAATAAGGACACGCATAAGCGCTTCCTCTTAGTATTTAGGTATGAACGCAAAGCAAAGATGAAAACCTTCACAAAGAAACTTAGATGAGATCGCCATGGTGATTCTCCTGTAGAAACATTAACAGGTACAAACAGACTCTGCAGACTGACTCCTCATCAGTTTGTTACCTGTTGAAGTTCAGGGTCTGGCTCCAGCACATTACACCAAATTCTGGAAATTTTTTAAATATTTTTCTCTGCCTGTCACAAGAACACAGTTTGTTTGCATTTCTTTAGTTACATTTATTAAAAAAACCCCCAAAGATAACACATCTGAGAGGCACAAAATAATATTTTTGCACCAACAAGGTGATTCACAAAGCGCTAAATTACCACGGCGTCCTTAGTGTTTGGTGGGGCTTCTGCTCCTGAGATGACCATATTAGGTATATGTCATCTCTGTGACATCACACAGGTCTGCCGTCAGAAGCCTGAGTGTTTGTCTCTTTGTCATTTAAACTTGAGCCATGGCTGTAGAGACTCACTGAATGGCCACTGAAAGCGGGATGAGTTTATTTAACCTTCATCGCTGCTGCCCGCAGTGAAAGTTACAGTCATGGTGGTGATTGGTGCGATGCTGCGGCTGGTCTCTGCAGCTCCATGTCCTGCCTCTACTTTCATTTTTCTGCTCGTCTGTTTAAACAAACAGAAACATAAAAGCTCTAATCTCTGAGCAGCAAAAGTATGACAGTTTGCTTTTATTTTAAACATAAAGCAGCACACTCTGAAAGCCGTCACAATTAAATATCCATCATATGTTGTAGATCATCCATCCATCCATCTATTTTCTGCCATTTATCTGGGTACGGGCAGCAGTCTAATGGGGAAGCCCAGACTTCCTTCACCCCTGCCACCTCTTCCAGCTCATCCGGTGGGACACAGAGTTATTCCCAAACCAGCAGAGAGACATAATCTCTCCAGCATGTCCTGGGTCTGCCCCAGCCTCCATGTGGGAGGCGTCCAGGAACTAGCTTATATTCTGTGCAGTTATACTGTCCTGCAGCTGGTGCAACATTTATAGTTCAGTATTTTTATTTTATACTTATCTGTGTTTTCCTTGTCATGCACCATGTGAAGTTTTTCGGACAGTCTCGCAACAGAATCTGTTTCTGCATACGAATCTTCATGTATCTGGTCTGATATGAGCTGATTAACAATATTCTGGGTTAGGCATAGAGCTGGGCGATAGAACGATAACGATATGTATCGCGATATAACTTTTACTCGATAGAGAAATTAAGCTATCGCGATAGACCTCGCCGCTCTTGTTCTCTTAAAAAAAAAAAAAAAAAGGTCAGCCGATCCAAATTCAGTAGCACAGAGCCGAACCAATCACAGCCGCAGCGTCACGTCGCGTGACTTGTTACGTACAGCACAAGTGCCAAGCCGCACGTGTGTTTGTTTGGGAAGCAGCCAGCGGGTAATGGAGCCAGCGCGTAATGGAGGAAATGAGTGTGCCGACTAGAAAAATCAACCGAGCGTGACCGAAGAGAAAACAGATGATGGTTCCAATGCCGGAGAGATTGTCGAACGGAAGAGCCATAGAAGTTCCGTAGTGTGAAGGTATTTCGGCTATTTCAAGTCTGACAAAAAACAGAGTAGCGCGCACTGTAAATTGTGCCGAAAGCAAGTCTGGAAATACAATAAACTGGTGCATGCGTCACACTGTGCGCCACGTTATTGTTTCGGTGAAATGAATTTCTACAATACTGTTACTGTTAATTCTACTCTCTGCAGTGTTTAAATGCTTACATATACACACAGTTACTGTCCCTCCACACATACGACTCTGTTCTGCTTCTATGCCCCAGCTTTGTTTACTTTTTCCCACCGAGGCTTCTAGACTTCTGATTGGCCAACATTTCTGCACGGTTAGGAATCTAGCTCCACCTGCTGCTTTGGCATGTTCATAGCAGCGTTTTCCTTCATTTCTGCCTTTACGTGTGGACGGGATTATTTTTTTAAAACGAAAACGGAAAATCTCAGTTTTCAAAAATACCCGTGTACGCGTGGACGTAGCCTCAGTCTCTGACTGGAAGCGCTAATTCGTCATTCGGCTTTTGTCAGACTAAAGTAACTGTTAAAACTGTTTGAAAAGCTAAGCTATACAACAAGGAGAGATTGAGAATTTCCTTTTAGTTCTCAGTTTATTTGATACTGACAAAAGTTAGTCAGTTTTGTCTGTTCTTCTGTAAAACAAACTAAGATTTATTTTTAGAATTAATACTTTATTTCTAAGTGGAATTGACAATTTAGTCTGTTTCATTTGTTCTATTTTGAAACTTAAACGCTTTAGCGGCTGTCTTTTGTGTAGTTTGCAATATTTGCCTTTATTTATCTGAAAAAGTCTCATGTTCCTTAAGTACATCTACCCTGTTGAACTTATTATGGGAAATAAATATTTAAAAACAAGCTGCTGATTATTTCACATTTTACTTGTGAGCAACGGCACATTTAAATCTTACGATATAAGCCAAATAACTATATTTGTGATAGATATCGTTATCGCCTGAAATGAAAAAAACATATCGTGATATGAAAAAATCTCATATCGCCCAGCTCTAGTTAGGCATTAAACCCACGTGGTTAGGTTAGAGAAATATCATGTTTTGGGTTAAAATACAACTGTTGCCACACTATGCAAAGCGATCCGTATCCAGTGAGCCGCTCTGCACTCTCTGGCGGGTCGTTCTGGTGCCCAGACCGCACAGCCTGAGAGAGGGGGTCTCTCTCAGGCTGTGTTTGCTTTGCTGCCTCGTTATCTGGGAGCTGATTTGATTGTATTATTGATTGTTTGCTTTATGAAACTTGCCCACGAACAACCGACCAAAGCAGCATGTGGTTCGTGCTCAGGTCTTTGGGATTCCAGAGGTTTGTGGCTGAAGGTCAGAGAGACATAGTTCATTACATTAGACTCAATCTAATTAAACGTGACGCTCGCTCGCTCGCTCTCTGGTGAAGCTGAGGTCAGACAGGTCACATGACACCTCCACGTTTAGCTTCAGTGGTTGAAAGCTGTCATGTGGTGCTGTTTGTAGAATAATTCAATCAGGGGAACAGAACCACAGCAGCTCGGCGTGTCAACTGTTTTCTGTATCGCTCTGAGGACACGGGGTCCAGTCCTTAATCTGGGCCTCTCCTGAGAGTTCAGGCCTGACTATACACTCTCTTCACCCATGACTGTATTTCCTCCTGCGCGTCCAATCTCATTGTTAAGTTTGCAGATGACACTACAGTGCTCGGACTTATATCCAACAATGATGAGACAAACTATAGGACAGAGGTGCAACAACTAGAGTCATGGTGCCACGACAATAACTTGGTCTTAAACACCAAAAAGACCAAGGAGATCATTGTAGATTTCCGGAAGAGGGGCCATAACAACCATCTGCCTCTCTTCATTGGCAGTGAGGCGGTGGAGAGGGTGAGCAGTTTTAAATTCTTGGGGGTAACTGTGACCGAGGACCTGTCCTGGGGCAACCATATCACCTCAGTTGTACGGAAGGCCCAACAGCGCCTCTACTACCTGAGGAGACTGCGGAGCGCACACATTCCCAGATCTCTGATGTTGAACTTCTACAACTGTGCCATCAGCAGCGTTCTGACGTATGGATTTCTAGTGTGGTTCCCCAGCTGCACCAAGGCCGATCAGCAAGCACTCCAGCGGGTGGTGAAAGAAGCTGGCAGAATTATTGGAACAAGTCTGCCAGAGATCAGTAATATCTTCCCCACTCGCTGTCTGAGGAGGGTGCACAGTATCCTGCGGGACCAACATCACCCTGCGCGCCACCTTTTCCATCTGCTGCCCTCAGGGAGAAGGTACAGGTCTATACAGGCCAGAACATCCAGACTGGCCAACAGCCTGTATCCACAGGCTGTGAGGCTCCTGAACTCTCTGCCCCCCTCTCACGGACAATAACCATATCCAACTTCTTAATAGCAATGAACTGGTCTGCATTGGTGCATCATATCTTTATTCTCTTCCCCCTCCTGCCCCCCCCCCCCCCCCTTTCTTAAATAGATAACTATCATATCTGATATCATATCTCACAGTACAATAATATTGAATGGGTTGCATTGTTGTATTTTGTCATGTTTCTCAGGTCTTTGTCTGAATTTCTACGAACATTATTGCTAAGGATTGTCTTATTGCATTGGAGTCACACTGGGTTAAATATGTACACTTGGGTTTTAAGGGGTATTTATTATTTTCTTCTTTTTTTTTGGGTTGTATGGAAGCCCCAAACGCAATTTCATTGTTCTTGACAATGACAATAAATAAATAAATACTAAAAAATACTTTGGGGGGTTAGAGCCAGGTTCAGGCTTAGTGGGATGACTGAGAGTCCACACAAAGATGGGAAGTATCCTAAGGGTCCCCACAGGTCCAGATCCGGTCTGATGAACCCCGTTTAGGGTCCCAGAGTTGCTGCAGTAGCTGTTGCAGAGCTAATGCGGAACTCATTGCTAAAGTAATGACTCATTCTGCTGTCAGACGATCATGAGAGATTTTCCCAGCAGTGGTGAAGGGATGCAGCAGCTGCACTCTGAGGGAATACTTCATGTTTAGAGCACAACATCTGCAGAAACTTGCATGAATCAAACAAACCTGCTGTTGCAATCTGGAGTTGTGGCTGCGCTTTTATTTTCCTAAATGAATTTACGTGTGTCACTGCAAACGCGGTTGAAACAGCAGCGTTATGTCTGTGAAAGGTGGTCGCAGCGTGGTGGCGAAATCTGAACCGTGGAGGATGTTTGACGTTTTCACGTAGAAGGTCAAATCATCTCTTACTAAGTGAGAAATCTCTGTCAGATCATTGGTTACAGTGTACACAGACATTGATGTACATGTAAAGAATAATTCGTTGCGTGGACTGTGACAACTATCACCTTCCTTTGATGTCACGAAAACCATGAAAGAGTTCTCAAACACAAAGTTTTTGTTTCTGGAAATGTTTCTACAGACAAACACATCCGAGAAGTACGTCAAGCAGATACTGACTCTAAGTTTTTAACGAAATTCTTTTAACCGTCTATCTAACGAAGACCGCCAGCTGATGGTTATTTAATGTTGAAATGCATGCTGGGTATGAGGCAGCAATAAGACGGCTAGGTCCCAGCAGAACTTTCAAGAAGAGGACTGGACGCAATGATGGACCTCCTGATAGTGATACTGTGAGACAGTTAAAATACTTGGAGCTGTAATCAGTGAGGAAATCACTAGATCAGCTGAAGATGACACGGAAAGATTACACGATTTCAGCAAAGTGTCATCTCCATCTCATCTTATCCCTTCAAACTCTGGACCTGCGCATCACAACTTCCTGTATGATCATTCGCATCTCAAACGCATCACAAACCAGAAGCAGTCTGAGAGCACAACCCTCCGCCAGTGCAGCTAACGCCAGTATATACTTTTAATGGAATAGGGTTATATTTTTTTAAATGTAATCTAACCCAGCGGTCCCCAAACCAACACGGAATATGTCAGACAATATTTTCACAGACTGGCCTTAAAGATGTTGTGATCGTGGCTCAAGAGTTGGGAGTTCGCCTTGTAATTGGAAGGTTGCCGGTTCGAGCCCCGGCTTGGACAGACTCGGTCGTTGTGTCCTTGGGCAAGACACTTCACCCGTTGCCTACTGGTGGTGGTCAGAGGGCCCGGTGACGTCAGAGGGCCCGGTGACGCCAGTGTCCGGCTGCCTCGCCTCTGTCAGTGCGCCCCAGGGTGGCTGTGGCTACAATGTAGCTGCCATCACCAGTCATGATTTAATAATGATTTAATCATGATTAAAAACCCTGAAAACCATAAATTTCACACCGGAGCCTCAACTCTTGCAGCCAAACGACTAACAGACCGGTACCGGTCCGTGGCCCGGGGTTTGGGGACCGCTGGCCTAAGCAATGCAAACTGTATTATATTTGATATCAGCTTTTGGGAGTTTTTCAGATCTCTGCATTATCAATGTGATTTTTTTATTTATTTATTTTTTACTAAAAAACCCTGAAAAACTGAGGTCAAATATGATGTGATACTTTACATCTTCATGCAGTACTGTCTAATGATTGTTGGCTTTTCTCTGTATGTATTATTGTAGGGTTTACCTTACAATATAAAGCGCCTTGAGGTGACTGTTGTGATTTGGCGCTGTAGAAATAAATAAAATTGAATTGAAATGTTCACAATACAAAACAAACTTTTAACCATCATAGTTTCTAAGTTTTATGACTTTTTGTCCATTTCTGACCAATGAATCATGAAGTTGAGCTCGAAGACTTTGGTGTATGTGAGCCATATTTAATGGACTGATAGCGCGACTCTGCTCTGCAGTCCACCAAAGTTGTTTTTTGTGGTGGTGTTGTAGTGTTGTATACCTGTTCACTATTATTATGTTTTAATTTGCGTGCAGCTCTCCTGCTCTTCCAGCGCTTTAGGCTTCGGCTCGTTGGGTTAGGTTTGGTTTTTGATTCCTGATTTTACTTTTATCATTTTATTCATTTTGAGCTTCAGTTGTTGGATTTTAGATTTATTTATTATTCAGGAGTTATTTACTGTTCTACTGTTAGTTCTGAAGTTTTTATTAAGCTTCAGTTCTAGTTTATGCTTGTTGCTGTTTAGAGTTGCTTCTAACCTACTTTTCAGGGTTAGTTTTCTTTCATGTCCCGTGTTGGTTTTACTTCCTGTGTCTGATTACCTGATTGTCTTCTCCTGTTGTTACCCAACACTTCTTCTTGTATTCATAGTCCTTTCGTTCTTTTGCCAGAGCTTCTGTTTATGTCCAGTCCTCTGTATTCCTGAGTTTTATGTTTATTCTCTGGGTCATTTCGGGGGTTTTGGGGGCCGATTAAAACCTGTAACTTGTCTGAGAATATTCAAGGCTTTTAGTTCAGACTGAGCAGGCTGCCGTCTTTGCTCACACATCACATACGTCAGGCCTGATCTGCCAGTCACGGCAAAGAAATGAGCTTCAAAAGGAGAACAAAGTGTTTGTTCGTGTGTCTCCGAGGTTCATGTCACCACTCCTGTTCATTAGTCAAAGTGTTGAAGTTTGGCGTGAGCGAGCGAGACGGGAAACCACAGACAACGTGGCAGAGAAAGAGTGGCTGAGGGTCGCTATCCCCCCCCCCTCTCTTTTCTGTAAAGTTGGATTCAAATAAGCATGAAAAAGGGAGCGAAGAGAACAGAGGAGGTCAGAGTAGCTGATCTGGTGCTTTTTCTGTGAAAGGTCTGTCAAAAAACAAACTTTCCTCAAACATTTGTAAATGTGGAATTTATAATTCATAAAAAAAGAAAAGTTACTGCTTTTACCGTCTGTGATGGTTGTGTCTCAGACCACAAACGCACGTACGTTCCAGTGACGCTGCCATCTAGTGGCTCAAATAATGATGATAGGTGTAAAGTTAAAATGCTTGTCTGCAATGTTTGAGGGCCTTTTTAATACCAGGAACCAGCAAGACCTTCAAGGTACAAATGAAGTGTAAAGTCTAAAATGTTTGTCTGCATGGGTCTGAGTTTCCTTACTAGTGCACACATTTTCCTCTCAAGGTTTTTTTTTAATTATTGTTTTTAAACAGTCTCTAATTTTAGCGTGGGAAGCAGTGTGTGCCTCGTTTAGGCCTTCCTTACTTTGTGCCTTCGCCGCGGTTGTGAATGAGGCCCCTGCAGCTGATTTCCTCCATCAGCACGAGGATCAGTGGCGGCTGGAGAAGAGAAGCAGCTGATGTTACCTGCAGGCTTTAACGTGGACAGGAATAGTTCCTCCAGATATGAGGCTTTACACAGCAGACAGTGTTAGTGTCAGTATTACAGCTTGTGCGTGTTTAACATAGCTTAGTGCAAAGACTGGGAGCAGGAGGAAACTCCTAGCTTGGTTCTGTCCACTTCCTGCAGCATCACTGAACTGCTACTGACACTGAAGACTGCGGTTCATGTGCTGGAACGATTTCTTGTTTAATGACGGATGGATACACTGAAGCTGGACCAGAATCAGCTGATTGGGGAAAGCTTGTTATATACACAGACAGATGAACATGTCGGTATGTGTCACATGCATGTTAGTAAGTGAAGACAGAGCAGTGATCTGTGTCCCTCTGCAGCTTCACTGCAGACAGTTTAAATGTTAAGCACGCCCCCCCCTCCTGACATGCCTCACAACAGGACGTGTGCAGGCAGATATGAGCAGATATGAATGAAGAGCTGAAGGTTAAAAATACATCAAGTTCTGTGGGTGAATGGGAATGATGTGTGTGTGTGTGTGTGTGTGTGTGTGTGTCGGTACAAGTAACTTTGCAGGGACCTATGTTAAGTTGATACCTTGTGGGGGACACAGCGTCTAGGCTTCACTCTGGGACGCTGTCTGAGGCTCTACACCTGGATTCAGGGTGGAAAACAGTTTCCTGGAAATGCATCATGACACCGCAAGTCCTCACACAGTTAAAATGAACGTTTTTATGAACCAACAAGAGTTGGTTAATGAAATACCGAAAGCTGCAGGTAGAACTGAGATTGATACGACAGTTTGTACTTTCTTTTGGTTTTTTTCTGTTTGTTTGTTTTTAGTGTTGCCTACAACTGTTTCTCCTGAAAAGAAAAAGAAAGTGATTATTTTGTCTGCTGCAAGCATGTGGGTGCTTTAAAGTACCAGGACACCCAGTTAGCATTAGAAACTCTACATGTATAAGACAAGAGTCCAAGTATATCTCCTTCACATCCTTAGTTGTCACAGTAGATTAGTGTAGATTTAGAGACTAAGACTCCTGGATCATTCTAATGTTAATAAAGCCACTTTCTTTCTTTAACACATATTGTGCAAAACCATGTACAGCATAAAACATGGACGTAACTTCCATGCTGAAAAAACCAAGCCAGTGCAGAAGTGCCTTACATCGTGATTCTGTATGAAAGCCACCAGACGAACCGGCTGTCGTTGCACAAAGACCTCTGGCTTTATAGAAGTCTAGTGGAAAACAGCTTTTAATTTTGACCTCTGTAAACACTTTCATGTTGAGTTTATGGGTTCAGTGACACATTTTGGGTCTCATTCAATAAATAAATAACTTAATTTTCTAAATATTAGTTATGCTAGGTTTCAGAATCGAGGATTATCTGTGGAATTACATGAAACTGCACAAGCTGTTAGCCAGTTTGTGTGTCCAACATGGCTGTAACAGAAATGCTAATCTGAAGGCTTCTGAAAGCAATGGGTGACATCAAGGTAGCTACACCCATCTGTTGTACAGTCTGTGCACAGCAGTACTCTTAGCTTCATAAAAAGAAATCTAGAGCATCCATAACAGCTTCAAAATGTATATAATCTAAAAGTTGCTAAACTGAGGTCAAATAAAGCAGTTCTTTCATATTATATTGAGTTCATAGGTCTGCATACTCAGTGAACTAGACAAGTATTGCCCACAATTTTCAAGCCGTGACATTACATGCATTTTATTAAGTGAAATTTTAAGTGAAGCCAACTTCTAATTTTTTTAGTGTACTGTTAACATCATCAGTTATTTTTGCCTCTGCATGATTCTTCTGTTCCTCCACTTTAATGATTTTGTCAGATTTTAACTTTTCTGCTGATCACACACAGTTTGACGTGCAGAAACAAACTGTTCAGTTAAACAGGGAAAAAGGGACTTACTGTTGTTTCTATCAGTGTGGAAAACATTTTATGGTCTTTATTCAGTTTTACTTTTGTCTACTTTTAGTTCTGTGGTTGTTTTTTTTCCCCTCTGGCTTCTCAAGTTTCTACTTCATGCTTGCGCTGCTGGAACGTCCTCTGCTCTTTATTCTTTCATCTGCTCGTATTCTGGCTTTGGTATTTCTGCTGTTTCTATTGATTTTTGTCATTTTTTCATTTTTACTTTGAGCTTTTTTGTTGACACTGTTTCTATTTGTACTGTTACTTGTGCTGTTATTTTTGCTGATGTTTCTAATCTTTCCACATTTACTTCTACTGTTGTTATTGATTGTTACTTTTTTCTGCTGTTGTTTGCATTGTTTCTACTTATTTCCTGCTGTTTATCTTTCTTGCGCTGTTGTTTCTAATGTTTCTACTTATGTCTGATTGTGCTGTTTCTACTATTTCTACTTATATTTTATACTGTTTCTACTTATTGTTTTGTTTTTTTTGTAAATATATGTTTTATTAGAAGCAGGTATCGCAGTTGTTAGAAATTAGTAGAACTTATGCCTCCTTTTTCTCTAAACAAAACAAGACAGACAAATAAACAAAGAAAAAAACCTCTATGGGCCCCAATCCCCCGACTGCCAAAAATTTATATTTACCCAAGATACGCAAATAAAGAGTGCCAAGTTAGTTCAAAAACTTTCACATTGTCATTCATGGTATATCTTATTTTTTCAAGGTGAAGAGTATTTGAGTTCTGCAAGCCACATCTTTAACACAGGAACCTCTTTGCCTTTCCAAAGCTGCAGGATCAATTTCTTTGCGATAATCAATGCATATGATATAAACCTTTTTTGAGAATGTTGTAAACTTTGTATTTCTTTGGAGATCCCAAAGAAAATTACTGTTGGATTTGGCTCAGTCTTGTTTTTAAGAATCTTAGACAGGTAGGTAGAAATGTCACACCAAAAACCCTGAAGCCTTGGACAGAGTGCAAAACTATGTAACAGATTTCCATAATGTATCATACATTTTTCACAGAGAGGAGAGCAGTCTGGGTACATTTTGTGAAGTCTTTCCCTTGAATAATGTAACCTATGTACAATTTTATACTGAATTAAACAGTGACGGGAATTAATAAAAGGCGTATTTATATTGCGTAACACCTCCTGCCAAAAATCTGTTTCTACTTATTGTGTTGTAATTTCTGCTTTTTATTTGTACCGTTTCTGTTTATTGTAATCTAGTATTTCTAAATGTATCAGCCTCGTGTTAAATCTAGTAATTTTGCTGTCATTTCATTTGATTTAGTATTTCTACTTTTATTTATGTTATCTGTCACTATTTGCTGTTATTTCTGTTTTTTTCTGCTATTTCTACTTTTTCTGTTGGTGATATTATTCCCGCTTTCTAGTATCTCTACTCTTAATTAAACAATTTCTATTGACTGCACTGCCATTTCAAGTGTTTCTACTTTTAGAAACTGTAGTGGTTCATGCTAGTTCACATCCGCCATCGACCAGTGTTACATATACCCCCCCTCACTTCCTGTCTGGCTCTTTACTTTCAGCTGTTTTAAAAAAGCACCCCCCCCCCCCCCCCCCCCCCAAAGAAAATAGAAATAAATAAGTGTGTCAGCTGTTCCATTGCTTGAGCTTTAAAGCAGCTGAATGCTCTCTGTCCATTCATCTGTCCTTGGGGGCATGGATGAGGGAACTGGAGTCTCTGTAGGTCACCGGGTCATCCACTGCTGCTGTGGGGGAGGGGAGGTGTGTTAGTGTGTGAGGTCAGAGGTCAGCCTGTAGCTTTATCTCCTCACTTGCCAGAAAATAACAGGGTGTGTTTGATTTTTTTTTTTCTCCTCTCTGATGTGTGTTTGGGTGAATTTAATAATAATAATAATAGTAATGTAGGGGCGACCGTGGCTCAGGGGGTTGGGAAGCGTATCTGTAACCGGAAGGTCGCCGGTTCGATCCCCGGGCTCTCTGCCCTGGTCGTTGTGTCCTTGGGCAAGACACTTCACCTACCGCCTACTGGTGTGGGCCAGAGGGGCCGATGGCGCGATATGGCAGCCTCGCTTCTGTCAGTCTGCCCCAGGGCAGCTGTGGCTACAACCATAGCTGCCTCCAACAGTGAGTGAATGCGAGAGTGAATGAATAGTGGACCCTTTGGGTGCCTTGAAAAGCGCTATATAAATCCAATCCATTATTATTATGTGTGTTTGGGTGCATTTGTCTTTCAGTCTCCACAGACGGGTGGAGATTAACTGTCTCAAGGCACATTCACCTGAGGGTGTGTTTGATTTGTTACTCTAGAGCTGTGACTCTCCTCCTCTGTCCTCCTCAGTAAGTAGGGTGTGTTTGTTTTATGTAACACCGATGTGGGTGTGCTGTTTTAAGCTTAGTCCCAGAAGACCCGGGGGGTACATCCTTTTCGATCAGCCTGTTTGTCTGTCTGTGTGTCAGCAGCTTAATAACAGAGGTGTGTTTGTTTTTGTTTATCATCCAGTGACCTCGCTGTGGGGTTGAGTTAGATCAACTCTTTGTTGGTCAGGATTACTTGTTTTATTAAGCGAAAACAGACAGAGGAACAGGATGGAGGAATTTACTTCAAAAACATGCTAATTTCAGCTTGTTTTCTCCTCTCTGCAGCCCTTGTGGGTGCATACACTGAGTTGAGCTCTCAGTGATTCATTTCCTGTCCTCCCCCTCCTTCTTAAAGACAAACCTGGATAAAAAAAAAAAAACAGAAGCAACCTACACTTTTTAGTTAAACTAGTTATGTTCAAAGTTTATGAGATGACAGCAGACTTAAATTTGCTGTCGTTTGGGGGGCGATGCATTTCCCAGGTGTTCTACCCAATTAGATTACAGATCATTTGTTTATGTATCCAATCAGCTGATCTGTACTTGAGCTTGCAAAGCTACATATCTTACATCGTACCTCGGCATAAAGGGATGCACATACATAAAGAGACTTGCAGTCACATAGAAACCACTGTTTCCATTGGTTACTACGTGAAGGGGTGTGTCTTAACACAAACCACAATTTTTTTTTTTTTGCCACCTAAACCTAAAAAAGTTTTTTTTTTCTGCAAGTAAAAGTAAAAAGCAAATACATGATGACACCAAAGTGCAACACACACAAGACATTGATGGTTTTGTTTTTTTAAAGCTACTGCTTCCAATCCATCCAGCATCTTAATGTGCACTTTGTAGGTCTGCGAATCAGGACTTTTACTCTTCAGTGAATAATATTGACACAACAGTGTTGGTGCTACATCAGAGCACCACCACCAAAGGACACCTGGGCACATAAGGGTTAGGTGCAGGTATCTGTATTATGGACCAGGATGAGAATGCATTGGCAAATGGGGAGAGTCCACTACAACACAACATCTCTGGAAGCTCTTGAAAAATGTTAAGCTAGCTGCTGTTGATCTAAATCATCAAAACTTTAGCATCTTGTTGTAATGTAAAGATAAAGTTTAGAGGTACTCTGAAAGTCTCTGGTGTCTCTCCAGACAGTGAAACTACGTGTGGTGGAAATGCTTGTTATTAATAAAAAATGTAAACACAAATTGATTTATGCAGTGAAAATGCCTCCATAAAACAAAATGTAGCATTTAAGGGTGAAATTACGTGACTTCCTCAGAATTCTTAAACACTGATGACATACTGGTCCATTAAATTAAAGTTAAGATGATGAATGTTTTTGGTTTTTTTTTTTTTGTTTTTTTGCCTGTCCCGTTTGGCTCTTTTGCATCAGAATTGTTGTCTAAAGGCAAAGAAAGATGCCCAACGGATTTACTTTACCAAATTGACCATCCCAGCCTTGCCGTAATGGTCCATTTGATTCACCTTTTATTGTTTATTTTATTTTCACTTACTGAATACGGGACAGACTTGACTGGGGGAAAGAAGGGGAGAAAGAAAGAGGGAAAGAGAAACAGCTTCACATTAATCTGAGTCAGTTTGTCTGTAGCCTCCGCTCCATAAACCCACGTGATCAGGCCTCGCCTGTCAATCAGTCTGATGTATTTACACATTTCACCAGAGGTGTGGACTCGAGTCACATGACTTGGACTCGAGTCAGACTCGAGTCATTAATTTTATGACTTTAGACTTGACTTGAAAAAATGTTGTAAGACTTGTGACTTGACTTGGACTTTTACACCAATGACTTGGGACTTGAATTGGACTTGAACCGGTTTACTTGAAAAGACTTGATATTTTACCCCAAATACAAAATTTAACATGCATATTATATAGAGATTGAAAATGTGACGTCATTCACGGGTAGAACCGCAAAGGATTCTGGGAACTCGTGGCAAGCGGTACTAGCGCACGCAGGCTTTCAATTAAAATCAGTTATACAGCGATAAAAAGAAACACAAGAAGCTGTTGTATTATTAACTGCAATAGCCGGTCGCATGACAGCCACGGGAAGCCGACGGGTAAAGAGATCGGTTGTTATCGGATTACCTCGTTGAAGAGAAATTGTTCGAGCCATGTTTCCGAAGTAACAAAGAGGCGACGGGTGGCCTGGATTGCAGCCATTCAAAGACCAAATATAACGTCCCAGAACCCTCCAGCTCACAGGTTAGTCTGCTCCAAGCATTTACACAAAGGTCAGTGTTTTTTAGTAGTTAATGCGTCATTTTCATAACATAATTAGTGATATAGGTTACAAGCAAGTCTGGCGCTGAACAGAAATTGTCGCGCTATGCTCCTTTATTTATTGTGCATAAATAGTGAATTGTCCTGACACAATATTGTGTTTCGCTTCTGTTATTATGGTACATTGACAAAAACATATACTTTTATTCACAGGATAAAACAGGTTTTTTGTATCACTAATTGCCCAGTACGATTACAGCATACAGTATTATTGTCACTGCTACATTTCTGTAATGCTACCAGAAATTATTTCCACTACTAATTAATTACCGTTGAGCTCAAAGGTCCTATTAATAAACGGTTAACGAATGTGTATTTATGACGACGATTTGTGAGACTGGTAAACTTATGATACGTACGATGGTCTTTCGTTCTACACGGTGCATTTCAAGGTCCTGTACCCATCCGTCGGTAAACTGTACCTGGGCTTGTTGCAGTGACCTGAAGTTACTAAACTTCATGAGTGTATGCACTCACTCCAAGAACCGTATAATTATAAATATGCATATAAATATGCTAAGATGAGATAGCTGACTTCATCTAACTAGCAAATGTTGTCCAGGCTACGTTGGTGATACAGTTTTTTTTAATGTGTATGATATTTTTGTCATGCGATTTTAAAGCCGGTCCTACAACCGCATCCAAGAATAACATGCAGCTTATCTCAGAACTGTCGGTGAAAATTATTCTTGGAGCTAGGTTTAATTGAGCTGCATTTTAAAGAGGTGCAATTTCACAATTTGTGTATATTTTCTAAGTTCACTATTTTGTCATGTGTTGAGAAAAACACAGATTTTAAAATTACATGGTCTAACATTTACATTTAGCATAACTGCAACATTATTTTTTCGTTGTTTTTTTTTTTTAAAGACTCGAAAGGACTTGAAATTCAAAGTTTCAGACTTGTGACTTGACTCGGACTTTTACACCAGTGACTTGAGACTCGACTCTGACTTGCCTGACATTACTTGAGACTTACTTGAGACTTGCAAAACAATGACTTGGTCCCACCTCTGCATTTCACTACCACCACCATCACACCCCCATCTCCCCCTCTCTGTATCTTCTTAATTTGTTGTCATGGAAACCAAAATGGAGGACTGAGAGCCCCCCCTCCCCCTTATCTCACTAGCTCTCTCTCGCTCTCTCCCCTCCTCCACTCGCTGTGCCGCCGCCCGCCGCTCACACACCGGGCAGCCCCCTGAATCAAACCGAGCGGATATAACCTACTTATCCATCCCGAAGCAGCAGCCTGCAGGTCTGCGGTCGGTCCGGACCGTCGGTCTGTCGGTGTGTCTGTGAGTCCGAGCCGGTCCGGTGGGTTCCCGTGTGTATGTGCGTGCGTGTGCGTGGCTCTGACCCGGTTTCTTCGGCTGCTGTGGACCGGGAGAGCCGCTCTCTCCCCGCACCAACATTTTCTTTAATGACCGGATTTGTGTTTTGCTGCGCGATGTACATGGACAGAAGCAGCCTGACCAGGGGTGAGTCTCCGGCAGCATCACATACATCTGCACCGCGTGCACACACACTCCATATACCTGCTGACAGGCGTTGCACGGGCTCGCGCGCACACGCACGGCTGCAGCCTCGCCGTGCTCGGCGCGTCCCGTTTGCCTTTATTTTATTCGGATAAATATTTTTTTTACATCACTAGAATAATCCTGATGATGGGGGAGGTGGGGGTGGGGGAGGGTGTTTGGGGGTGACATACGCGCGCTCACTCCGGCTGTCGTGCACGCGCACACACTGACCGACATCTCGCTGCAGTGAATGTAGGCTAGTATGGCTGCATGATACTGCGTCTGCCAGATGTGAGGCTGCTGCTGCTCTCAGCTCAGCTGAAACAGGCTTCATTCATGTGTCGATATCCGACACATGTCATCTGATCGATTCTCTGCTTTATTCCATCATCACTCACACTGAATCAGAAACATCAGACAGACAGGAACCAATGAGGAGGCTCCATCACAGCCAGTCCATCACAGCCAGACTCGGTGTGTGTGTGTGTGTGTGTGTGTGTGTGTGTGTGTGTGTGTGTGTGTGTGTGTGTGTGTGATTTATTGATGGGCTCCTGATCCATCGATGTTAAATGTGGCTGTTCATCCCAGGCTGATGTGGCTGCACAGCAGGATGGAGATGGTGTGATCTGAGTTTCTGTCTGAGCTGGTTTGTTTCTGCAGACAGACGCGGACACACCCCCTCCACACACACGGACACACACACACACACACTGAGCCTCATAGTGGTAAAATGATGAAGGTGAATTCAGCAGAATGGGCAGGTCGAGCATTAAATGTTCCTAAAGCTCTGTGCGACACGTCCCCAATATTATTGTTATCCATTTAGTCTTTAAATGATACCTCTATGAGTTCCTTACATTTCATATCATTTAGAAAGCTTGTGTTAAGTCTCAAGTATGCATTTTTTCTCTTTATTACCCCAAAATGAAGTTAAATAAACAGCTGAGTGGTTCAATAGGTCTCCAGCCTGAATACAGCAGTCTTTGATCGTCTGTCTATGAGTTAATAATGAATCCATCATTCCCAGTTCACTTCACATTTTTAGAGTTGTCCAGGCATTTGGAGAGAGTCTCTTAAGAGTTGTATTTAATATGAATATTCCAATTTCCAACACATATTAGAACTCCCAGGGCCTCTGATGTGATCAAATTAAACACCTATGGAATGACAGAACTGCCCTGGAGTGTGATTTCCTGGTGATCAAGGCATCCAGCATCCCTATGAATCGCTGACTTAAATGACTAGAAACTTTAGTCTGTTTGAAATTATGCCACACCCCAAATTACATGGAGCTTCAGTCATCTATGTGCTTGATTTTGCATTTGAATTGTTTGTTTGTTTGTTTTAAAAAACCTTGCCAGCAATAAGCGAAACCTGTTAAAGAGCCTCACCAGTCTCCATAATAACCATAAGACTCGTAGGGATGACTTGAAACCCACACTGACCTCCAGAGCCCCCATCTTTGCTCAGGTGTGGGTTCCCTACTAATCAGAAGGTTGGTGGTACGATCCCAGGCTCCTGTTTGGTTGTGTGCCGATGGTCTGTAGGTGCGCTGCAGAGCTTTGCGGCCGCCCTCTATATGATGTATTTGCATTTTGTCTGAAGGGGGCAGTGCCAAAAATACGTGGGCTGCTCGAGGTTATCTTTGTGCTGCTGTTGCTCCTCTAGCTCGCCCTGCTGCTGAGACAGGAGTCTGACATAGACGAAGAACTTCTGCGTTAAAACTGAAAACCGTCTTTCTTTTGTAGCCATTTTGTGATGGGTTTCTTCCTCGTTGTAGTCACCTGCTGTTGTTCCCTTTCTTGTTCCAACTTTTCATACAATCATCGCTCCACCTACACGTTGCTCACTGACGTCAGGCTCCACACTGTTGGCTTTTTGAAGGACTTCACCCAAGTTTGTCTCTCTTGTCTCTTTGTTTGTTGAATTCCCACCAGCGCTCTCTCGCTGAGTAGCCAGCGAGCACAAAAGTATGAGCAGGAATCAGCTTTCAGACCATTCTCATTCCCAGGACATCAAATACTGCAGTTTTGTCACTGTTGGCATCTCAGAGAAACCAAAAGGTTTCCTGTGGGGTTGATGTGCGATGCACCAGGTTACACCGATGATGGCATTGGGCTCTCAGTCCTAACCAATAATTATAAAGAAACTGTTGGCTTCTCATTAGGTATTATTTTCTATAACCAAGTAGTTTTCAGTTCTCTAACCAAAAACCTCCTTGTGATTGTTTTGGCTCTAACAGATTCCCTGCAGTTTGTGTTGAAGTTGCCAACTTGTCACAGAGCGGTAGTGAAACTTTGAATTAAAGATGGCCTCCATTTCCGGTTTCAAATCAAATCAAATCAAATCACTTTTTATTGTCACATCACATGTGCAGGCACACTGGCACAGCACATGCGAGTGAAATTCTTGTGTGCGAGCCCCACAAGCAACAGAGATGTGCAAACACAACAACACAAACGAGCAAAATACAAGAATGGCCAACCTGAAACTAATAAATATATGTACAATATATAATAGTGTATGCATTTCTGGATGTGTATACTAAATATTTTCCTGCGTGTGTGTGTGTGTGTGTGTGTGTGTGTGTGTGTGTGTGTGTGTATGTATACACATTTTTACAAATTAAATAGTAAAAAAATAAAATAAAATAAAATAATAATAATTCGTACCTTTTGCTGTTTCACCTCTGCTTGGTAGACAACTACCGACAACCACGACAGTTTGCTAGTGAGCAAAGCAGCGAGGTTTTCGGCGAATCGTCCTCATTGTGCCCGGTTTTGAGTAATTGCCACCGACCTCCAGCAGCCACTTGTCAGACAGTTGGGTAAAACAGTTTTTTCCCTAGTGGCTGGCATTGCCAGCGGCTTTCCAACCACGCTCTTGGCCTGTGTTGCAACTAGGTGCCAACCTTCGGCGTACCATATTGTCACATCTAGCTTTAAAGAGTCCATATCCCTGAAAAAAACGTCAGTTTTGGATGCTTTGCCCTGTTTTAGGGTTCTGGTCTGAAACATCACTCCAGACATGGATTATAAAACATCTCTGCTGTTAAAGGTTTTATTAAGGTGTCAAGCTTGGCTTGGAATATGGAGGATTTGGGTAGATGACAACAAACTGCTGCTCTTCCTAAATATGTTACTAAACAAAGGTGTACTTGGTTTTAGACAGGGAGGGTATATATTTAGATATGATTTTTATGATCACGGCGAGGTGGATGTTCCTTTGGATTTTTACAGGGCTATATTTGTAAATGTTCAAAGTCAAATGAAGGAGCTTGAAGAGTAAAAATATACATCAGTTCAATCCAACCAATGAAAACAACGACACGAGTAACTCAAAAGAACGCCGCAGCAGAACATGAAACTCGGCAGACGGATGCGTGAGCTTCATTTAAAATGGGAACTGAGGATTTTGTGTCTCACTGTTCACATGTCAAAAAGTATCAACAGTGCTGAAAAAAAGATGACCTACAAACCCGTTAATCAGCTTACAGACCCACCTGTCTCTGACCAGCTTTGAGTGATGATAGACTGACCTGTAAAGCTTTTCTCCAGCAGCTGACCTACCTGCACACACAACTCACAGACCAAACCCTTACAAGGATTAAGCAACTGGGGGTGGCGTGGTGGCGAGCACTGTTGCCTCAAAGCAAGAAGGTCCGGGTTTTGAATTTGCATGTTCTCCTCGTTACTGCATGGATTGTCTCCAGGTACTCTGGGTTCCTCCCACTGTCCAAAGACATGCAAGAAGGTAGACACCTTTTCCTATCTTGAGTCTTGCCTCATGACAGCAGGGATACGCTCGATCTAAACTTGGATTAGATAAGAGAAAGAAAAGAGATGGATTACAATATACTGGCTATCAGCTTCTGGCTGAGTCTGTCAATGCTTGTTTTTATTGATTGGGTGGCTGGGAGGGAGGGAGGGAGGGAAGGCATGTTTACTAATCTGGAGGTTCAACTCCTTGAGAATTTAACTCTGATTACCAAATGTAGTGCAGTCTGAGGATGTTCACGGGTAGCGACCCATAGCCAAAAGGTTCACAAATAATTTCAGTAATAAAGTCAATTATATTTGTATCTGCATGAGCTCTGCACTGTGACTATGCCAAGGCTGCGCTGGTCCATTGTGGTGAAGAGGGGCTTGTGTAAGGATGAAGGCGAGCTACACTCACCGATGGCCTTGAAAGAAAAATATCTGTGATAAAAGCGGCAGAAACGAGCCTGAAGAAACCCGGGAAGACTGAGGGTGTTGGCAGGTCTGAGTGAGGAGCAAAATCAAGGCGTGAACGTCGGTGGACAGCAGAATGTTACCAATCGGTTAGTCAGGACCTTTTCATGAAGCCTCGAGCTGAAGTCTTCTCTGTCTTCTTATTGTTTTAAACCTTGATGTGATGAGCAAGGGGCGGAGCTAACTGAGAGAGAGAGAGGGTACTAGGTGACTGAAAGTCATTACCCAATCAGTCATTAGCACATCCTGGATAATGTTTTAACTCTTAGAATGACCATAATTTATAAAATAGGCTGAATGTTTTGTTGAGTATGACCTGAAACCCACGACTGGGCCCAATTAAAGTTTGATTTCTGTGGTGAAATCGTGGATTCATGAGGTCAGAGAGTGACTTCCAAGGCGTCATCCAAACATGGTGGCCACGCCTAAGGTGCTGCCCCACTACCTAGACGACCGGAGACTGAAACCAGGACAGAAACACCTACAGACCAAATTGTGCCAAATAGTTCAGCTTTTAAAAAAATCCCCAAAACTAGAACCTTCTTAGTCAAAGAAATTCACTGCAGCAGAGGCATCGTTAGACGGAGCGCTCCAAGAGTTTTGAAGGAACTTCAAAAGGAGAAGAAAATCTCATGAACTTTTTTGGCTGGTCGTGGAGTTTGTATGTTCAGGTGAGCGCTGAAGTTTAACTTAACTGAGCTAACGCTTCAACATATTTGCCCAGATTGGTGCCCTGAGGTGTTCAAAATGGCAGCCAAGTGGCGAGGCTTGCTTCTAGAAGGACTTTGACTGTAGGTCAAAATCGCGTAAAAGGTTTGTTGAACTCCCTCAACGATGAGCGGAACATCGGGATCGTTTCAAACAGGAAGTTGTTGCCGATGTTGGAGGGAATTGTGGGAAATGGTGTGTGTGGTCAGTTTAGCCTGAAGTAAATCTTTTCCAGTCTGTTGATTTAATGACTGCTGCTCTTAACGGTGCTTTCTAAACAACTGAGACGCCATCTGCTCCACATCAGCATGCTGATGTTTTCCCATGACCTCCCATCACGTTCACATCTGCACACACACTCCCTGCCGTATATAACTTAATTACTGTGTGTACTGCACACACTCACAGCTCCTGCAACTCATAATTTTGCTGCTCTGCTTTCAGAGATTTCATCTGAGAAACGTAACGTCATCTTAAAAGTCCGCAGGCCGGGTGTAGATCTCCATCACAGGCCACTCTGTTCACTCAAACGGCTAATTTTGTATGCTAACTTTAATTTCGTGCTCCACTGAAATATTAAACAATTTATTCATTGGGTAAATATTCAGCTTTAGAGACTTTAGAGATCTTAGAGACCTTTTTTTTTTTTTTTTTTTAAATCCGGGAGGAAACAAAAATGTGGAATTGCTCAACAAACCCACGTGCTCTGCAGGAATGCATCAGTCATACCACATACAAATCTCTAAGTCTAGACTTTGGGCTGTATAAAAAAACGGATGTTTACTCTAGGGAGGGGGGATTTCAATCATAAATACTGTTCAATATTTGCTGGAAACTATTGGACTTTCCTTTAGTCGCCCTGTTGTAGCAGACTTATGTTAGATGTACCCATCAGTGTTTGGACTCGACCACGTTTTTGCTTATTTTTGAGGCTTTTTAGATGTAGAAGTCTTTGATTGGTTCTCTTGTTTCTACTGTAGCATCTCTGTGCACCACACTGGTCTGGTGATTGGCAGCTGTATAGACAGTGTAAAAGATGGATGTAGCCGTTGTGACCCAACGGTTTCTGAAGTCCTGTTATGAAGCCTTGAGCTGAGTGTTTTCACCATCGCCTTCTTGGTGTTTTGAAACGGGATGTAACAACCTATGAAACGGCTTCTCATTCAGAGGTTGTTAGCCAATGAGGATCCTCCTTTCTGACTCTTTACGTTATGAAAATGTACAACATAGACTTAATATAAATAGACTTTGTGACTGAGGTCAGAGCAAAGAGCTGTTTAACAGCAGACTTTTATAGGACCGGAAATCTTCTGCCATCCACAGCTATCGCCCCCTGGTGGCTGTTTAATAGACTGCAGGTTTAAGGCGCTTCACCACTGGCTTCACTTTTAAGTGACGGCAGCTGTCCATCTTTATGCTTTCTTTGAGTTGTTAACATGTTTTTATTTCAGCTGTTTAATAGTAATGTAGAGGTTTACACAGTGACCTAAACGGTAAAAGATCTCAGATCTCCGATCCTGGTGGGAAACATGAAACTTTTCAGATCGCATCATGAAGGACATCTGGCATAAAAATCTGCAAAATCAAACATGCTGAGCTACCCACCATGGCGACTCTTTGTTAATCAGGCAGCAGCTGAAAGTCCTTTATGTTATACTACATCCTGCCAAACCCTGCCAGACAAGTTTTTTAAGATGATGAATAATTTAAAGACTGTTTGTAATTATGAAATTCATGACCAGCTGTGCTGTCAGCCACTGGTCACTGAGGTTTTACCATTTCACCATCATGACATTTTAAAACTAGAAGGGACAAGCAAGGGGTGGATGTGACTGAGAAAGTAAGCGACACTGCAATCAATCACTATTGCAAGTTAGCACCACCCTAAAGCAAAACTTGTTGACCTTCTATTTCAGTCTCAACTGGTCCATAACTTACAAAACGAGCATTGTGTTCTGTTTAATAAGACTTTAAACTCACGATTGAGGCTGTAAAGTCACCCGGAGAGTGTTTAGTGAGCTCGTAAATCAAAAGAGCAGAAGGGTCGTTTTCTCATAGAGGCAACACAACTGGGTTTGTTTTTGCAGACAGAGAATACGCCTCCCTATAGACACATCCACACTGGCTTCACTATTCAGACCTGGAAGTAAGGATAACTGGACCAATTTATATAAAGCATGAGGTAATTAGTTCAATATCCCAAATATTACTTTACAACATAAAGTAAGTATTTAGAAAAGACTTAACCCTTGGGTAGACCTGGTTTCTACTAAGGACTCATTATTTAACATCAAATAGATTTCTGTGGATATCCTTTTTTACACACTTTTCCTTTTTCTTCTGGTCGTTTATTATGCACAGCCGGGTGACACTGCATCACTTCCCTGAGAAAGCTGCATGGACACACCATGGCGACACGGAGAGAGTCAAGCCTGAACAACCCATCGGTTTCCTTTGTTATCGCCAATCAAGTTCACTGTTGACCATCAGGAAATGTGTCTGTTGCTAAAGGGCAGCAGTCACTATTGGCTCTGACACAGAAACATTAAGATGATTTGCATGAAATAAGCAAACAGAAACAAGAACAAACAAACAGAATAAATCTGTTTGTGCACAAAGCTAAAAATGAAATAAATTAACTGCAGGACAAAGAAACATGAGGTCAAGTCATCGTCAAAGGCTGGAGAAGAGAAGTCATAAATACACTTTGATAAAACAGCAATAAAACCATCAAGGCACAAGCAGGGCCACCAAGGCCAGTGCCCTATTTCACAAATTATAAAGAGTGCGGTCCAGTATTTATGACTTCTTTTCTTTATGGAATAATTAATGGAATACAAAAACAATATAAAAAGTCAATAAAGACACCCCGTCTGAGGAATGTGGATCTATAAAACAAGAGCCAACAATACTATGAAAAATATAAACCACATTTAAAATACTGAAAATCAAAGGTTCAAAGACACAGTTGTGGAACATAAAAGCCAGAAAAAGAAAGTGAAAAGCAAAATAAGTGAAACACACAAACACATTCGGCTGAGTCAGTCCCGTCTCCTCGCTTCTTTGGAAGTTAACAAATCTAATAAAGAAAGATTTTTGGCTTTGATTGAATACGAAGGCTGTTAGTGTGTGAAGGACAGCTGAAGTAAAAGCTCCTGCAAACAAAGAGCAGCAGAGAAAATGTCTCCTGGATTTAGAGGAAACCTGCCGAGAGTTTGATGAAGCTTCAGGATCTGCAGACAGAAAGCCTAACCAAAATCCCTTTTTTACAAATATTTTTAGCTAACAACCTAACACAAACCCTTGTATATTTTTACCTGTCCCCTCCTCCTCAGGTCCCTCCTCCTCCTCCAGTCCCAGCTTGCTGACTAAGAGCCTCTCTCTGGAGCCGTCCTGCTCACCGTGCGGCCACCTGGGGGCGCTGGATGCCGACTCTTCGCAGCAGCCGAGCTCTGACCCGGGGCCGAGCTCTGACCCGGGGCCAAGCTCTTCCACATCAGGTCCCGCCTCCTTGGAGGGAGGGGCAGAGCTAGCAGAACGCCGTGGCTCTGCGAATGGGCTCCTGCTGGTGAATGACACGGGGCCGCCGGAGCTGCCAGCTACCACAATTACACCACCGAGCAAGAGCAGGCCGCCGCTGCCGGGACCTAAACCTCAGGGTAAGAATTTGATTCACTTTTTTTTTTTTTTTTTAACACATCCATGAGGTCATCGCTCACCTGTAACTCCGCCTTCCACAGTGCCACCGAAACCCCCCCACCTCCAGCAGCAGACAGGGGTTTCCAGGCCGCGCCCCCGAGCACCAGAAAAGCCCCTCCCACCTACACCCCCCTGCAAACCCCTCCCAGCGGACCCTCGGGCAGGCCGACCTCCACCTATTCGTGCAGACGGCACCGCCTCCCCCACCTGTGTCTTGTCACTCATCGAGAAGTTTGAGCGGTGAGTTCTGATTGGTTAAGGAGGAGTGATGTCATTATATGAGTCTTTTCTGTTTGTTTATTGTTTGTTTGTTTACAGGGAACAGATCATTGTGGTTCCTGACATCACCGGTGGGGCGCTGTGTCCCCGCCTCTCCGACCCCCCCTCCTCTCTGTCATCCTCCCGACCTTCATCACCAGCATCATCACTGGCCCCGCCCCTCCCTGAAGAGGAGCCGTCCTGTGAGCTCACGAGCCACGACGACATCACACAGGGGGATGAGGGTGGGCCTGAGGGTGAGGATGAGGGGGGAGTGGGTGATCTACCTGATGAGGAAGATGACAATAATGGCGATGACGTTGATGACGATGAAGACGATGATGATGAAGAGCTGGCGGCTGCTTGCCGGGACGATCACCATCACAAGCGTCTGTCCATGGAGTCGGGTTACAGCCCCTCAGAGAAACATGTAGAGGATGATGTGGTTGCCGTGGAAATGAGGGAGCAGCAGCTGCAGCCGGCACTGCTTGACCAATCAGAGTTGCCCTCCGAGCGTCTGTCCCTCCCCTCCTCGCAGACGGACGGCAAGCTGGCCAATCGAGACAGCGGCATCGACAGCATCAGCTCTCCCTCGCACAGCGAGGAGCTCTGCTTCGCGGGTGTGGATGATGGGGGCGTGGCCTATCAGTGCAGCCCCGCCCTTTTGCCCAGACTCTCCAGCTCATCCTCGTATGCTGGGGAGGGAGGTGAGGGGGAGGGGGAAGAGGGGGACCCGAGGGCAGGTGCGAGGCGGAGGAGGGAGTTTTCAGAGGAGGGAGACAGCGACCTGGAGGAGGAGGAGGCGGAGCTAACTCTGGTGCTGGCCCCTCCCAAGACAGACCGACAGGACTCTGCTGAGGTGAGGATTCAGGTGGTCTAACCATGTGGTCTACATCCTCAGGCTGATGTTCGTGAGCCGTTACACATCTGTAATTTCGTTTTGGATGAAACTGAAAATGGTTACAAAAAGATGGGTTTTAGAACAGACGCTTTCACTTTTCATGGAAATAACTGTTCCACCAATAGGAATCTTGGACAACATGTGGGAGTTTAAAAAGGTCGACAGGGGTCAATAAATACACAGAGGAGATTGATCTGGAAAACACGGGGCTATGTTTCAGGTTCCTGTGCAGGCCCGCGTCCTCATACAGATGTTTTACATGATCGACGCAGCTGCAGGCTTCAAACACTGGTTTGTGTTGAATATCTGCATTTAGACTCTTTATTAAAGTAATAGTACAGGATCAAAATATAAATATAATATAAGTATTAATATAATGCATATAAAAACACGGGAAAATATAACATAATAAATTATATTATTATAATAAGTATTTCTAATGCATTCAATTCTGGTTATGATCTCACTTACTTACGCTACTAAAAACCCACCAATGGGTGGTTTTTTCCACACCTGCTTTAGTTTAGTTACAGTTGAGAATATATTTAAATATGAGAACAAATTTAATTACTAACGGTGTGAACCATTAGAAGCGCAATAGGAAGAACAGATGTAATGACAACAATGTCCTGTATGTGGTTCGGCTCATATCATCACCAAATATTTATGGTAACTATTATTATATCTGTGTTTTCTGTTACCACAACAACCCCCAGCCGGTCGCGGCAGATAGCCGCCCCTCCCTGAGCCTGGTTCTGCCTGAGGTTTCTTCCTGTTAAAAGGGAGTTTTTCCTTCCCACTGTCGCCAAAGTGGTTGCTGATTGGGGGTCGTCTGATTGTTGAGTTTCTCTGTAATACTGTAGGTTCCCTTACATTACACTATTAAGCGCCTTGAGGTGACTGTTGTTGTGATTTAAAACTGAATTGAATTGTTATTGGTAAGCAGGGATCTATAAATCATAAGCCTAAGTGGCTGAATTAGTGCTAAATATGTTAAAAATGATTTGGGGTGTTTACAACTGAATGGAAATCAAAGGCAGTCACACTGTTTGCAAATAGATTAGATTAGATTAGATTAGATTAGATAGAACTTTATTAATCCCTCGGGTGGGTTCCTCTGGGAAATTCGATTTCCAAAAAGCACAGCACCGACAGAGTTACAGAATATTATATATATATATATATAATACACACACACACACACACACACACATACATATATATATATATATATATATATATATATATATATATATATATATATATATATATATATATATATATATATATATATCTCTAGCTGTGAGAGCAGGATGAGACAAGGAACATCCAAGAATACATTGGGAAGATGGCCCCAACTGACCGAGTGCTCAGTGAATACCTCAGGCAGCAGAAACCCAAGAAAGAGGAGGGAGACGAGGAACCATCATGGAAGGACAGGCCCCTGCACGGTATGTACCACCGGCAGATAGAGGAGGTGGCTGATATCCAGAAATCCTACCAGTGGCTGGACAAAGCTGGACTGAAAGACAGCACAGAGGCACTAATCATGGCAGCACAAGAACAAGCTCTGAGTACAAGATCCATAGAGGCTGGGGTCTATCACACCAGGCAAGACCCCAGGTGCAGGCTGTGTAAAGATGCCCCAGAGACAATCCAGCACATAACAGCAGGGTGCAAGATGCTAGCAGGCAAGGCATACATGGAACGCCATAACCAAGTGGCCGGCATAGTGTACAGGAACATCTGTGCCGAGTATAACCTAGAAGTCCCGAGGTCAAAATGGGAGATGCCCCCAAGGGTGGTGGAGAATGACCGAGCTAAGATCCTGTGGGACTTCCAGATACAGACGGACAAAATGGTGGTGGCTAACCAACCGGACATAGTGGTGGTAGACAAACAGAAGAAGACGGCCGTAGTGATCGATGTAGCGGTTCCGAATGACAGCAATATCAGGAAGAAGGAACACGAGAAGCTGGAGAAATACCAAGGGCTCAGAGAAGAGCTCGAGAGGATGTGGAGGGTGAAGGTAACGGTGGTCCCCGTGGTAATCGGAGCACTAGGTGCGGTGACTCCCAAGCTAGGCGAGTGGCTCCAGCAGATCCCGGGAATAACATCGGAGATCTCTGTCCAGAAGAGCGCAGTCCTGGGAACAGCTAAGATACTGCGCAGGACCCTCAAGCTCCCAGGCCTCTGGTAGAGGACCCGAGCTTGAAGGATAAACCGCCCGCAGGGGCGTGCTGGGTGTTTTTTTTTTTTTTTATATATATATATATATATATAAATACAGAGACAATATAAATAAAATATACGAAGGGGATAAATAGAATAAATAGGAATAAAAATAAAAATACAAGTGAATTGCACATTTCAAGTACAAATACACAGAAAAAGAAACTACTTTTATTTGAAGTAAATATTTGAATGTATGAATCTTGGTATCCTAAGTAGTTTATAGGTTTCAAGGTCGTTGAGTAATATTTAGAGCATTACAGTCATGGTAATGCTACCGTCTTTATTGTATGATGCCATCCATAATAATTCAACATCGTTATTATATCTATGTCCTAAACCTAGCTATATCGTTTAATGTTATAATAATGATAATAACAATGCGAATGAATGAAAACTCTCTGACTTGAACTTGGGTCTCTGTCCAGCCTCCAGGTTTGGGCGTTTTTGCCTTTAAAAGAGGAAAATATTTACTGTGCACTCACTCGTTTAACTGTCTCTGTGTCCAGATGTCTGTCCAGCAGAGGGTCTTCAACATCGCCAATGAGCTGCTGCACACAGAGATTGCCTACGTCTCAAAGCTCCACCTGCTGGACCAGGTGAGTCGAGAGTGAGTCTCCTCAGCCTGTGAGCCAATAGGCTAGGCTTAGCTTACCTAGCTGTCAGTCGCTCGCAGGTCGTCTCCTCCTGGTAGAATCAGTTTGTCTGTTAGCCGACTTTCACGTCACTGAGCTGTCACTGTTGCCATGGAAACCCCACAGTATTCCCACTGCAGGCTTGGCGGGTGTGAACTTTTTCCTGTTGTGAGAAATATCAGCCCGACTGAAGCCATCTCCTCCCACAGGTTTTCTGTGCCAGACTCCTGGAGGAGGCTCGGTCTCGCTCCTCCTTCCCCTGTGATGTCGTTCTGGGGATCTTCTCCAACATCTGCTCAATCTACTGTTTCCACCAGCAGTTCCTGCTGCCGGCGCTGCAGAAACGCATGGAGGAGTGGTGAGCCTCCATCTCCTCTTCCTCTTCTCCTGCTCCTCCTCAGGAGCTCCTCTCACTCCCTTCCTCTTTGTTCCCACAGGGACTTAAACCCGCGGATCGGTGACATCTTACAGAAGCTGGCCCCCTTCCTGAAGATGTACGGCGAGTACGTGAAGAACTTTGACCGAGCCATGGAGCTGGTGAACATCTGGATGGAGAGATCGACTCAGTTCAAGACCATCGTTCAGGAGATACAGGTACATAATCCAAATCTTTACAGGACATAAATGATCTGCTGCTGACGGCTCTGCACCAGATACCACAGGGACCTTCAGAGGTCTGCAGCCTCCAGGCTGCTCAGGGCGTCCTGTTTTGGCTCATTAGTTTAAGATCATCACACGTTGTTGTGTACAAACGTGTGCTTGATGTTTCTGTGCAGAGGGAGGAGCGCTGTGGGAACCTGACTCTGCAGCACCACATGTTGGAGCCGGTTCAGAGGATTCCTCGCTATGAGCTGCTGCTCAAAGATTACCTCCACAGGCTGCCAGAGGACGCCCCGGACTACAGGGACGCCCAGAGTATGAAAACAAACGCACAAAAACACGACTGCCTTGAGTTCTCTAGGCCACCAAATAGTGTCAACCGTGCATTATTAATAGAATCTAGACAAAAATATATTGTATTTTCTTTAGTTTACTATTATCATTGCCTGTTATTCTGTTATATATTAAAGTCCTTAACCTGTAGAAACAGAAATTCTCTGCTAGAAACGAGATGAAAAGGATAACTGAATTTATGAGTAGGAAAAATGAACCACTTTAATATGTGGAGGAAATCACAGCTACCCACGAGCAGGATGCAGCACCTCAACAAAAGTGTAAAAAAAAAAAAGAAAAGCAATTGTCAGCAGCTCTCTGACTGAGTGCATCATCTGCTGGGGAATTTGGTTAATGTGGTGCAAAACAAGCTAAACAGACACTTCAGGAAGCCTGATATAACTGATGTGATGGAGCTTCCTGCAAAGCCCAAACCCACAAGACGATACAATCAAAAGAACTGTCAACATGCCAGACGGCGTATCTGATTACAGGTGTGTCTTTAAACGTCAGCTTTGTTTTTGAGCACAAAATATTTTAAAAACACTGGTTTAGGCTAAAAATGAGAGCTCGGACATGTTCCAGGCTCTAGTCTTGAAATGTTCTTCGATTATAAAACAGAGACACTTGTGTGCGATCAAGTGTGTTTAAAAACCTTAAAGAACAGGCCAGTGAAAACCAAAAGGCCCAGTTAGATTAGATTTGGCTGTTTGCACATGCAGCGTCGTCCTCTCGGACATTATTAGATCCCTAGAGGAAGTCCCGTTCTGAGCGCTTGCACTGTGATTTCACCGTGAATCTCAGACATGTTCAGAGGCTTCTGTTTCAAACTGAGAGCGAAGGATCGCCGGTACTGATAAGAGCTGCATGTTTGGCTGTGACTGATCAGTTTTCAGTTGAAATTTCCAGTTTAAGAGCTGTAACGTCCTGAGGTGCCCGAGGATCTGAACCGTGGTGCTGTCATGCCGATTCAGAGCAGAACGAAAACACAAGAACTTTTTGGCTATAAAATAAAACCTTCAGGTAGAAGGATCGCTGTTTCCACACACTGTAGGACTTCAAATGAAAGATCTGAAAGATCTAAAAGAGCTGCTGTGCTGAAAACAGGCCAGAGTTGTACCAGAGCGTGAACCTGAATATGAGATCAGGCAAATATGAATCGAGTAAAGCTTTTGAATGTTTTTGATCACACTTCAAACAGTTTATGTAATAATTCTGATACACTATCTTGCCAAAAGTATTCACTCATCCATCCAAATCATTGAATCCAGGTGTTCCAATCACTTCCAGGACCACAGGTGTATAAAATCAAGCACCCAGACATGCAGACTGCTTCTGCAAGCATTTGTGAAATAACAACTCGCTCTGAGCTCACTGAACTCCAGCGTGGTACCTTGATAGGATGCTACCTGTGCAACAAGTCCAGTCGTGGAATTTCCTCAAATTAAATTACATCAGCTGATAGTGGTATTATAACAAGGTGGCAGTGATTGGGAACGATAGCAACTCAGCCATGAAGTTGTAGGCCAGGTAAAATCACAGAAAGGTCACAGAGATCACCAACTTTCTGCAGAGTCAGTCGCTACAGTCCTCCAAACTCTGTGTGCCCTTCAGATTAGCTCAAGATCAGTGCGTGGAGAGCTTCATGGAATGAGCTTCTACAGCCGAGCAGCTGCAGCTGAGCCTTACATCAGCAGGTGCGATGCAAAGCAACAGATGCAGCACCACCACTGGACTGTAGAGCATGGAGAAATGGTCTCTGGAGTGATGGCCCCTTCCTGTTCCAACATGACTGCGCACCAGTGCACAAAGCAAGGTGCATAAAGACATGGGCGAGAGAGCCTGCACAGCGTCCTGACCTCAACCCAACAAGACACCTCTGGGAGGAATTAGAGCAGAGACTGTGAACCAGGTCTTCTTGTCCAGCATCAGTGTCTGACCTCACAAATGCTCGTCTAGAAGAACAATTAAAAATTCAGATAAGCACCCCTTAACCTTCATAAAGCATTCCCAGAAGAGTTGAAGCTCTGGGTGGGACAACATTATATTAAACTCTATGGAATAATAATGGGACACTACTCGACTTCGTGTGTGTGAAAGCAGACAAGCAAGTACTTTTGGCAATATAGTGTAACTGCAGACTTTAGTTTGGGTTCATCAGCTCCTTCTACGGAGCAAACTTTGGGCTTCAGGGAGCGCTGCTGCACAGAGAAGCTAGAAGCCAGAGTATTTGGTAGCCTCGCCCTCATTGGTTCCTGGGTCTCTGTGTGTCTGAGCTACTGGCTCATGTAACTGTCCTCTCTCTCCTGCAGAGTCTCTGGAGCTGATCGCCACAGCAGCCGAACACTCCAACGCTGCCATCAGGAAGATGGTAAGATACTCTCACACATTCGACACCCGGAGCTGTGAGCCATAATCACCCCCGTCTGCCGCTGTTCACACCACATCACTCAGATAAATGTTGCCCGGGATAGATTAAAGCTCAACTTTTACTTCATCTTTAATTAAACTCTCCTGATTACGCTCATTAACTGCCCGAAGCTCCTGGTAAACACGACTGCTGCTTCAAAGGTTGGTTTATACTTCAGGTTCGAGTCTGCCTGAAGAACGTCGGGTACCCAGGTGGGTTTGCAGAGGTCTCTCAGCGATGGCGTGATTAGTATGGTTAATGTAAACAAGAGCATGAGAAGCAGAAATGTGGATTCATGGAGTTCAGGCTGGTTTTTGCTGTAATGACTCAGAGGTCTGAGCCTCTCCACCTCCTCTCAGCGGGATGTTTGCCGTCGTCTCTAATCAGCTGTGACTGATTAAAGGAAAGCCGCTGCTGCTGATGTGAGCCGGTTTCACTCAGCTGACAGCTTTTTGGAGATTTGTGCAGGAGGCAGTGAGAAAACGCGACATAATCAGACGAGGACGTGTGAGTGGCATTAAACAAGCTTTAGAGGGAAGCTAATACTAAGAATACACTACAGCTCATGGCGTTCAGTTAGACAGAGCTTAACTTCTGGACATTGGTCCAGACCCGATCACGGTTACCATGCTTACATTTTTCATATACTGCATTTCCTCCAACTTAGAAACGTGAGATGTACAGCTCAGATGGAGGGTTTGGACACAAAGTCAGAGGCAAAGCTCAGATGGTTTGGACATGTGCAGAGGAGGGAGGGTGGACGTGTTGCTGAAGATGGAGCTGCCAGGCAGGAGGAAATGAGGAAGACCACAGAGAAGATGGATAGAGTTGTGGTGACCCCTAAAGGGAGCAGCTGAAAGAAGAAGAAGAAGAAGAAGAAGAGGGCAGTTCCTTCAACCATTTTGCTGTGATTTGCCAGACTCCAGCTGTTTCCTTTCAGCCAAACATCAAATATTTTTACAGTGTTTTCCATCAGGCAGTGATAGCAGATTACTCCAGACCAGTACATATGTGCAGTATGTGCCCTCTCTGCACTTTAACCCTGTAAAGCCTGAACCATGAAATAAGATGTAACATTTTTGCTACATCTGGCTCTTGTTTTGCAGTTTGGTGCTCACAGTTTGTTCATCTGAAACAAAAACATAAAAGGAGTTTGGGTTTAAAGAAAATCACACCGATGATGTAGATGTCTCAAAGCTCGTGTGTCACATGGTGTTTTAGGGTTTTAGGTTTAAAACCTAAACTGAAAGCGCTCCATTCGAACCCTGATCTGTAGAGTCACCTCAGAGGGGATCCAGACTTCCTGTAGAGAAACTCATTTCAGGATGTCAGGTCGTCTCCCGGCTGACGACTCGCTGGAAACGCTAGAACTTTGCCTTCAGGCTCCACAGCTGTCCTAGTAATCTCACAGTTTGCCTTTTGTATCTTATATCTAAAATTTAGGTTTCCAGTGAACTTAAAATGCCCTAAAACCCTCATGTAGCATCGGCAGGAACATGAACCACTAAGTGATTCTTTTATGTCTCTGCCAGGAGCGAATGAGGAAGCTGTTGAAGGTGTACGAGTTGTTGGGAGGAGAAGAAGACATTGTTAACCCAACTAACGAGCTCATTAAAGAGGGACACATCCTCAAGCTGTCCAATAAGAACGGGACCACGCAGGACAGATACCTGATACTGGTACTTCCCTGTCTGTGTCTCCTTCTCAGTGCTTTACAGAGTTCATAGGGTCATAGTAACAGTAATAAGCGACACCTGCCTCTCTCTGCAGTTCAATGACAGGTTACTGTATTGCGTCCCGAAGCTGCGTCTGATTGGTCAGAAGTACAGCGTCCGAGCCCGAATCGACGTGGACGGCATGGAGGTGAGCTCTCCGGCTTTTCTCACTGAAGACACTGTTAGACTCAGTGTTTTTGCATTCAGCCTTCAAACACCTTAAGCGCTCAGTAAAGTCAAGAATATTAATGTGATCTACAGACTAATAACAACTAGACGAGCACTCGTTCAGTGTCCGAGCTTCATAAAGTTGGCCTGGTGGGGTTTTGTGTTGTCTTCCAGAGACACAGACACGCGGTATTAAAACGTGCATCCACCTCAGCTTTAACCGTCGAATAGAACTAACAATGATAAAGCGAGATCAGAGAGGATGATGATGAGCGTGCTCAGATTTAGCCTGAATATTTTTAACAAGCTAACAGAGAATTTCCCGCCTGTGTCCTCAGCTGAAGGAGACGAGCAGCGTCGCTGTCGCCAGGACGTTCCTGGTGTCGGGGAAACAGAGATCCCTGGAGCTGCAGGCCAGGTACAAACACCTACAGAGACAGAAGCACACTCAGTCCTGCAGGAGGACTCACTGTAATCAGAATCTGTCTCCCAGGATAAAAACACACTGAAGTTTGTTTCTCAGGTCGAGTTTTGCTCCTCGAAGATTTGACTGATTTTCTGTTGGCTTTGCAGGACGGAGGAGGAGAAGAAAGACTGGATCCAGGTAAGTGGTGCTGATGCAGCGGGCGTAGATGATCCGATACTAGCACGTTAGAAACTGCGGACCTGATGGGCTCGTGGTGTGCTTTCAGTCAGCAGTGGCGAGTACTGTGAAGCAGGCACAGGGTCAAACATAAGGTCTGGGGGCCAGAATCGGCCTGGCAAAAGACTCCAATCCGGCCCAACAGACATCTTTGGACAATACAAAAGAGGACTTAATTTTTTAATGGATTTTACAGCTACGGGCCATTCGATCCCTATACAACCGTTGCAAGAGCTTGGTTCGCATTGCCGGCAATAAGTCGGACTCGTTCCCGGTGGGTGATGGGCTCCGCCAGGGCTGCCCTTTGTCTCCGGTTCTGTTCATAATTTTTATGGACAGGATTTCTAGGCGCAGCCAAGTGGCGGAGGGCTTTCGCTTTGGTGGCCTCAGAATCTCATCTCTGATTTTTGCAGATGATGTGGTTCTGTTGGCTTCATCGGGTGAGGGCCTCCAGCTCGCACTGGAACGGTTCGCAGCCGAATGTGAAGCAGCGGGAATGAGGATCAGCACCTCCAAATCTGAGGCCATGGTTCTCAGCCGGAAAAGGGTGGAGTGCCCACTCCGGGTCGGGGATGAGTTCCTGCCCCAAGTGGAGGAGTTCAAGTATCTCGGGGTCTTGTTCGCGAGTGATGGGAGAAGGGAGCCGGAGATCGACAGACGGATTGGGGCTGCAGCTGCAGTAATGCGGACACTGCACCGGTCCGTCGTGGTGAAGAGGGAGCTGAGTGTAAAAGCGAAGCTCTCAATTTACCGGTCGATCTACGTCCCTACCCTCACCTATGGCCACGAGCTGTGGGTAGTGACCGAAAGAACGAGATCGCGGATACAAGCGGCAGAAATGAGCTTCCTCCGAAGGGTGGCTGGCCTCTCCCTTAGAGATAGGGTGAGAAGTTCGGCCATCCGGGAGGGGCTCAGAGTAGAGCAGCTGCTGCTCCACATCGAAAGGAGCCAGCTGAGGTGGTTCGGGCATCTGACAAGGATGCCCCCTGGGCGCCTCCTGGGTGAGGTGTTCCAGGCATGTCCCACCGGGAGGAGGCCCCGGGGCAGACCCAGGACACGCTGGAGAGATTATATCTCTCGGCTGGCCTGGGAACGCCTTGGTATTCCCCCGGATAAGCTGGAGGAGGTGGCTGGGGAGAGGGAGGTCTGGGCCTCTTTGCTTAGGCTGCTGCCCCTGCGACCCGGCCCCGGATAAAGCGGATGAAGATGGATGGATGGATTTTACAGCTTGTCCAACTCACAAAGATGTCTCCCACAGCTGCTCTTAATGCACCAAAGTACTAAAGTATCAGATAAACTATATATAATATATACAATATTATTACAGGATAGTCTCGGTAACAAACTGCCTGAACTTTTCTGTAATTTTATACATTTATGTTTTTACAATTTAACCCCCAAAAGTTGTGCCTACAGATTTCTTTCATTATATATAATTACAGCAGCATTTATGTATTATGCAAAAATACTGAGACTGAGGCTGAAATCACACTTAAATTTGTTATATTGAGATATTACAGGGATTAAATGTGAAGATAAAGTGACAGGAAGAGGATTTTCACCATTCTGGCCCAAAGCCAGCTGTATGTGGCCCGCTGCTTTAGGACAAATTTCAACTTGACTGATAGTAATGAAGGATTTTCTTCTTCTTTTTTTAATGAAATCCACCCTTTACTTTGTTTACATTCAGGCCATCCAGGCGACCATCCAGAGGCACGAGCAGACGATGGAGAGTTTCCGACACTTGAACTGTTCACTCCGAGATGATGACTCCACGCCGCCTCACTCTCCGGTAACACAAACACTCAGCGACAAAATTGACCCCCTGACATGAAGAGTGGAGTTCTTGAAATCCCAGAAATCATTCAGTTGTGACTCATATTCTCCCGTCTCTGCCTCTCAGAGCTGTGCTGAGCTGGGGAAACGAGCTCCGACTCCCATCAGAGAGAAGGAAGTGACTCTGTGCATGAAGTGTCAGGAGCCATTCAACTCCATTACCAAGAGGCGCCACCACTGCAAAGCCTGTGGACACGTACGTTCTTCATCCATAACATCTGTCTGCAACACCTACAGACAATTTAAAATCCACAGCACTGGACGACACCAGCTGATGTTTGCAGCGTCTGCAACGCCAGTGTGATGTGTTACAACGCTCTCCACATTCAGACTGTTCCCAACACCAGCCCACATCTGTAGTGTCTGTGACATGTGCAGCATCCACAACACCTCCACCTGCTGCTCACATTTATTGTACCCAGCATATCAGTATATGTCATACATGAGCTGATGTGAACATCTGTCGTAGCCCAACACCTGGATATTTGTAGTATCTGCAGCACGTGTCTGCCAGACGTTTGTGGCACAACAACATTTTCAGACTTTACACAGCGTTGTCATAGTTACCAATTGTGTGATGATCTATGTCGACTCCAGGTGGTTTGTGGGAAATGCTCGGAGTTCCGCGCTCGCCTGTCGTACGACAACAACCGAGCCAACCGCGTTTGCATCGACTGCTACGCCACGCTCGTGGGCGTGTCGCCGTCTCCCGCCGGGCTGACCAGCAGCAGCCACAGAAGGCGCTCCATCCTGGAGGTGAGTGTGACCACGCTCTGACATCACCCGGCGTTTGCCTCTGTCAGATCTCCACGGATGGAGCCGTTTGCACATTTCAGGATTTCTCTTTTCAAAGATGCTCGACAGGTCGAGTGTCGCAGACAGCTGATTCTCTTCTCATCCATCTCTCGTTGCTATAGAAACAGGCCTCGTTGGCAGCAGAGAACAGTGTGATTTGTAGTTTTCTGCATCACATGGAGAAAGGAGGAGGGCGGGGCTGGCAGAAAGCCTGGTTCGTCATCCCCGAGAACGAGCCGCTGGTGCTCTACATCTATGGAGCTCCACAGGTACGCTATAAATTTACATTCATGTCAAATATATAAGAAGGCGCTTTCCTGTTAATCCAATTGAACAGGAACCGGCTGCAGTTCATACAGGGATCCAGTAGAGGTCGCTGCATCCCTGGATGGGAATGGAGATACAGTTAAATTTTTTAGCTGCACCTCCTTTCACCTCTGTCCTTTTCTTGTGAGCGCTCTGTACAAAACAGGAAATGCTGGGAGTTCTGGATTTTATTAGAAGCTCTCTGGTGGCATTGACAATCTGCAACCTTGCTAGTGCCCCCTACAGGCTTCTTTATTGATTACAGCCACAATATTAGCAAACACTGTCCTGCTGGAACATCAGCACCTCGTCCTATGGTGCCTTCTGTATGGAAGCCTGTTCCTGCCACTGAGGAAAACCTTTTTTGCCATCTGTAAGTCAGAATTTCAAGTTATTTCTCAGAAGTCGGATTTACTAAGATGAAGTTTGGAGATAATATCCCATAATTTTGATTTATGGATGATTTATTTGCAGTGGCAAAAAAAGCTTCCATACTTCTGTGAGGTCACAGAGGAAGCTTTGAAAAGCAAAATCACACTAAAAGTTCCTCCACTTTGTGTGACTCTGGTCAGGGAATAACTCTTTGTTTACATTATCAACCAATCAGAACACGGCAGACAGAAAATTATGATGGTGATGGAGGCTTCCAGTTTCTGTTCTGACTGGTCTGGTCTTTGACGTTGGGATGAAATCGAATTACACCCTCAATGAACTCAATTTATTCTTTTTCCCACAGGATGTGAAGGCGCAGCGCAGCGTGCCTCTGATTGGCTTCGAGGTCTCTCTGCCCGAGTCATGTGACCGCCTGGAGCGACGCCACGCCTTCAAGATCTCCCAGAGCCACCTGACCCTCTACTTCAGCGCCGACGGGGAAGAGCTGCAGCGGCGATGGATGGACATCCTGTCCAGGGCTGGGAGGGGGGAGGAGCTTCAGTTCCACCGACCAATTGTGGAGAGTCTTGAGGAGGAGGGGGAGGAGTTTGCAGCTGTGGCAGAGGAAGAAAACACGTGATTCTGTAGGACAAGGAATGATGGCGATGATGAAGATGGGGGCCTTTAAATGAGGATCAGTTGGAAACCAGAAAAGAAAACAAACTGTTGTAGCTAAAATATCTCACACACACACACACACACACACACACACACACACACACACACACACTCTGCTCTCTCTGTGTATTTAAAGTTGCGTGGTTCGTCTGCATGATTCCTCCCGGCTGTCCACACGAGTTGGCGTCTCTCACTCTTTCTCTCTGTCTCACTTCACCTTTTTCTAACCAGTGTTGAATCGGCGTAGTGGGCGGAGCCTCTTCTGACAGTTGTCTCTCCTTTGAACAATCACGTCACACTCATTCGAGTGTCCTGCGTCACCATTTTCTTGATTTCAGCACTCCCACGAGCCTCAGCTTCATCCGGAGTTATGACATCACCGTCGCGTCCTATTTGAAATATTTCGTCCACAAAGACCCGAAAGTGAAACGATGAGAGCCGTAAGGAGCACGTGCACCGCTCATTCGCTGGTTTTTAAGTCATTATAGTAACAATTCAACATTTTTCTCCCTGCTGTCGCGCAGATAAACCAGAAGACGCCACCTCTTGTTTGTGGCCACTTTTTGATACTTCACAGAATAAATAAAAATTCAGTATAAAAACGATCCGCACATGAATTGATAAGGACAAGCGTTATTACTTTCAGCTGCTGCAAACCCCGAAGCTCTCTGATTGGACGTTTCCTGGACTTGATCAACAATAAAGCACATCGAACCAACCCCACTGCAAGTCCTCCGCCGCCCACACTTTAAGTTCATGTAACCGGATTTCTGGTGAGAGTCTCTCGCTGGTTTGTAACAGGTTTGGTGACTGGGAGCAAATAAAGTCACATTTCCTCTACAAGTAATCAGAGGTGTTACTTCCAGGGACTCATGTTGAGAAATTTAACCCTGCGTGGGATAAAATCCTCGTTTAGATCTGGTGGAAAAGCTGGTAGAAGAACTGAGCTCCTCAGCAGGCGTCACAGGAAATGGAAACGACTTTTAAATAAGTGTGATGTGTCTGAGTCAAACAGCAAAAACAACGTTTCAGAACCACGTTAGTCTTCTCCTGATGTCGTCTCCCGGCTGGATTAATCCTCTATGAGCTCCTGAGCATCCACAGAACATGCAGAATGTGCTCCAGCATAAAGCAGAGGAAGAACCCACAAACTGCAAGTAAAAAAAATCCATATGAAGATTCAAAACACAGTTATTATTTTGTATAAACACAAATATCTGACAAAACAGAGAAAATGTCAGGAGCGAGTAATCCGAGCATCCTTAAACTCCCACTTATAGTCAGATGAAAGCTGATTGGTTGTGGAAGTGTGACTCAGGTCCTGATTGAGAACAACAGGCTCCAAAGGTCAGACGTGTGAATCCCAAATGTAAGGTGAGGATGTGAATAAGCAGCAGGTTTCCTCCCTGCGTTAAAAAAGAAGCTGAGCTGTGCTAAAAAAGGTCGATGGTGGGAACAGCAGATTTGAAAAACACAAAGGAAGAATTGGACCGATGTTTCCTTCATCAATGCACTTAAATGACTTTTGGATTTTTACCGCCAATTTACCCCAGTGAAGAAATTCTGGCTTTCAACTTTTCAACCAATTGGAGGAAAGCAGCAGTTCCTCCGCAGCAGCCTCTGCTGTTGAGGTTTTAGCTGAAGCTTTCCTGCCCTCTGCTGGTAAAGTCCGGAACTGCAGTTAAAAAAAATCCCTGATCCTGTTCCTCACAGACCTGCAGAAAGTAGCTCAACGTTTGAAGTTTTATTTAAACTTCTCAGTCTGAGATATTTTTTCATGTATTTATTTCCTGAGAGGATGATGTTTGTTTCTCAGAGTTCAAACAGTTTCTTCAGTCCGACTAAAAAAAAAAAAAAAAAAAGCTGAATCAGACAAACTGGAAGTTTCTTGTATTTATTTATGCTTAACAACTGAAGAGGTGTTATTAACTGTTCAGTCTTCTGCACAATAATAATATTATTAATAATAATGAGTTAAATGTTGATGATTGATTTTCAGATTTTCTTTTGAAATTAGGATTTTCTGCTCTTGATCTTCAGAGGTTGGTATGAAAGGACTTTGTATCTCCTGATTTTGACCAAGAAACTCTTTCTGATGCAGATACAGTCTCAGTTAAAATGACTAAAAATAAACATTTTGACTTCACATGTTCTGATTTTGACATAATGTCCTAAATTTAATAGACAGTTCTGTTAATGTTTCATTATTTAATCTGACTGCGGTACAAACGGCAACATTTTAATGTAACACTTTGCATTCAGGAAAGAAAAGCCTTTCGAGGAGGTTCTCGTGTAAATATGATTCAGTTTTTATAATTATTAGGTATGTAAGTCATGTGGTCCTGTTAAACTACAACCTCCAAAATACTTTGCTTTTGTGAATGCAAAATGTCAAACATATAATTTGGAAGAAGAAAATGTTTATGTGGAGCTGAAAGGATTTATTTTGAATTTCTAGCTGCTCCCAGTGTCTGATTTTTGTGTTTTTTAATGGCAGTAAAATGACTATTTTGGATTTTTAGATTGTTGATTCAGACATTTGAAGACTTGGACTCTGAGAAACTGACGTTTTCTGACTTTTATTGACCAGAAGATTTATACGATATAAAAAATAATAATGGAAATAATCGTCCAATGAAAGGACTCTTACGATGATGTTTTTTGGATGTATAAAGTTTGGATGTTTTTAAGGACAGAGTCTCTAACAGGTCCTGGACCGGACTGCGGACCTTCACGTCTCTCTGGGTCTGACCCATTCGGTATTTTGTTTCCTGAAATGAATCCAGCGATTAGATGGAGCCGATCTGAACAGAAATCAAAAGAAAAACTAAAGGCTTTTGTTGTTTTTCTTATTTTGACTTGCAGTGGTTCAGTATTTCTCTCTCTGTCTCTATAAACACATTTTGGACAAAGTGTTTTGATAGTGAAAAAAAAAGCAGATATTATGAATATTATTGTTACACTACGATGAACTGAAACGACTTGTTGTTGGATATTTCTGTGTTTATGAGTCTGGATTGTGTTGATGTTTGCTTGATGCAAGTTGATGCAAGAAGAAAACAAAGTAAAGATTTTGTAAATATATAATTTATTCTCCCGTGACCCTGTCAGGTCATGTGACTGTGTAAAGGTTAAAAGGTTAACGCTTGCTGTTCCTCCGCACAGCCAGAGCCACGCAGACGGTTCGAGGACTGATGGGGTGAAGGTTAAAGGAACAACCTGACGTTTCCGTGACGTCTGTAGCTGTGAGATCGAACACTGGAAGCAGGGGGAACCTGTTAGCGTAGAAAGGAAAAGAAAATACTGCCCGGCCAAAAAGAAACGTCACACACTCTTATGGTTTTCTGGACCGCCTTTAAATTTGTGGTTTGTGTCGACAAACCTGTGCATTGTCACAACACTTATTTCCATCCAGAGTTGTGGTCATTTATTGACAGCAAGGTCTTTGATGATTGAAGATTCGAATCCCTGTCTTAAAGATTCGGTTATGGTCTGGACTCTGTGGTGGCCAATCTGATTTGAGCCCGATGCATCCTGGCAAATCCAATCATTGACGTGGTCAGCTGACCTGTTCTAGGTCACGTAACATTGCTGAACCATGACCTGACCAACTGAAGAAACCCCAGATCATAGTCGTCATGACCTTTGTCCAGTGCTCCAGAGTCTGATCTTTATACTCCCTAACAAATCAAAGCCATTCTTTTCAATTAGCTTCACCAATAATTGTTTTCCTTAAGGGGACACAGATGTTTTGTCCCAATCACTGCGTGTGGAAATTGATTTTTTTTTTACACGTTCACCAAACGTTGAAAGTGACAGCCGATCCCAATCGTTCAACACATTTTCCAGACCACGTATCTTTTTTAAAGATGATGGTTCAACACTTTCTGGATAATTCTTAACCCAGTTCTATGATTTTCAGTATCTCCTTTGCTTGAAGCAATAATTTGACCTTCTAGTAAGAAAGTAACGTGTTTTCCATGACCCAGGATACGTCTTCTGACACAGTTTTTAAAAAATAAGAAGCTACTCATATTAATCACTGGCCTAATTATACAGAGGATGGCTCTTGCCCATTTGCTTATTGAACTCTAGATAGTGACTTTCTTTTTGGTTTGGCAGTGGATAAACTTATAAGATGGCTGGTAGAGAGGAGTGCAGTATGTCGATGTGGTGGTTATCTTTGAGCGGAGTTTAAAAGACGACGCTTTTCCAGGACAGCTTTCTAAAGTTTTCTGTCAGAATTGATCAAAATTCTGCTCAAGATGGTGGAAGTTGTAAAATTGGACAGGAAGAAATACAAGTGAAGAAAGTTAAAAGAAGTTGAAGAGTAATTGCAACAGGCTGCATGCAGCTGCTTTGCCTCGTTAACAGACTGTTAATCAGTTATTGGTGGTCGCTGATAAAGCTAAAATACCAAAGATGTGCTTGTTCCTGCTCCTCCTTTCACTTTCTGCTGGACCGTCACAGTTTAAAGGCCAAGCTACTCATCAAAAATCAGTCAAAATCATGAAACTTGTGTTAGTTATCGAGCTAATGACACGCAGCTGCTTTCTCTTAATGTAAAATGCAAATGAATAGGTTGGAAAAGCTAAGCTAACAGTTCCCCTTTGCTTCCACAGTTTGTGCTAAGCTACATGCTAACCAGAGCAGAATCTCTGGGAAGCGTTTCGTGATTCTGCATTACACAAACTTTCCTCTCAAAATGTGGAAGCTTTTCTTTAGCTTCTACCTCACCGCCTCGCTATCTGGTGCTCAGTCTGCACGTGGCTCTGGTTGCTACAGTGTGTTTTTTAGCGTGTTTTTGGCATGCAAAGCAGTGATAATGGAAGGAAATGGCCAGTAACTCAGCCTTATATAGCTCCCATCATCATCAACTGTTTTGATGTGGTGAAAAATGTGTTGCGTGGTCAATGCTTAAGTTGCTTCTTTTTGTTTGAGTTTTACTGAATCTTTTCTGTTGCCAGAGATCATTGCAGACTGGATTAAACTGTTCCTCACTGGTTCTGACGACAGTATATAAAGATGGACATAGCCACCATGAAGTTAGCCATTGGTTTGTGTGGAATCCATAGATACTGGATAATTAACCCTCTGATGCATAGTGGTCACTGGAGTGGACAGCTACTAAAACGTACATATCTCTTTAATGCATTGGTTTCTATGGTGGAACTGCATATTAGCCTCTAGAGTGCTCTCTGCTGCCATGCTCCATTGAGGTCAATTCAGTGTTCAGTTAGTGCAACTGCAAGTAAATTTCCTCTGAATCAAAGATGGCAGACAAACTGTCACCCCTGCCGACCACTGCTGGCATATCCTGTCAATCCTTCTATGCTAAAAGAGCCCAACAGGTAAAAAAAATATGATGATATGCAGTAACATCTAGGGAAGGATATTATCTGTTTGGAATAAGAAATTGTTATGTCTAATATGTAGAAAACTACGATTAACCATGTGTCCACTGTAGTGGACATCATGCATTACCCACTATATTTTTTTAACATAAGTCATAAATTGTCTCACTGTTTTTTGGGACTGTTTTGGTTATAAGTAAGCATATAATTGTTACATTTATAAGCTACTCATTTAAAATGTATATTTCTGTGCAGATCAGCTGTAGTTTGAGTTACTATAATAATTATTTTATCATATTTTGTAGACTTCAAATGCAGCAAAGAATAAGGCAGCGTACAGAATAGTCCAGGAAATTCCATCCAGCTCCAGTGATGATGATTTCATTGATGAGTGCAGTGATGATGAGTTCAGTGATAAGTCCAGTGATGATGAGAGTGGCTGCCAGAGCAGAACAGAGACATAGGAACTACAGACAGCCTAGGTGTGATGAACACAGAAGTGTTTGGAGATGCAGAGACTAAGATGTCAGTTTGTGTTTTCTTCCAGCATGCTACTAAGGGCTTGGTAATACTGTCCTGCATCGTTATAGAACTGTGTAGACTCAAAAATGTTTCTCTTGTTGGAGATAGTTTGCCATATTCAGGTGTAGGATTCACAGCTAGGACTGTTGATTGGTTTTGTTATTTACGTCTAAACATTGGGGCCTTATGAGTTGAAAGTTCCAAAAAAATTGCTGAGATGTTTTTCAAAGGATACAAGCAAACAAGTGTTTGTATATTTACAATAGAACACAAGGTAATTAATTTTTATAGTAAATTCACGCGCATGTAGTCCACTGGAGTGGACAAGTTTATAACTTTATAAAAAAACATATTTTTGGGGAAAAAAGAGTTGAACATTTTTTTTCATGTCCTGAGAAGAATAAAAGCACTTAAGAAAAAAATCTTGACCAAGGCTTTCATAATTCATGCATCAGAGGGTTAATGCTAAATAGCAAATTAAAGTAGTACAATTTCACTTAAAAAACAAGTCATAATATGTATAAGATAATTTTATTACATGAAAACTGTCAATTTGGTTCACTCATTGGATTTGAATTTGTTGGCTGTAACGTCTTTGTAGAGATTCTTCTGCCAATCAAAGTAGGGACGCCTCTAATACTGACAACTTAAGTATAACTAAGTTCACCCCACTACAGTTTTTATAAAGGTTTAAATTAGCCACAGAGACCAAACCCATGTTGTGGACCAGGGCGTAAACATGTTTGTTTCTGCTGTACACTCAGACATTTTAACATGGGAGACTCACTGTTGTAGGCCGCCTCAAGTGGCCAGGTGAGGAACTGCAGTTTAAAAACAATGGGTACTAAAATAGTTCAAACCAAGCATGCTTGGTTTGAACTATTTTAGTTTTTGAAGCAGTTTAAAGAAATATTTGTATCCGCCTCAGCCCCTGATGCGGTTTGTAGTTTCAGAGCAGTGAAATGCTGGTGCTGGTCTAGGATCAGTTATTCTGTCCAAAGAAGAGAAACTGGCTTCTGTGTAAAAACTCCTCTAGTTCTGATTTTTGCCTTACAGCTTCTGAACTCTTCTTTGTGCCAATTCAGATGGGTGTCAGTATTTAGCCTTTCAGTCTGCAGCTTTATATTTATTTGTTATTTTATTCCAAAGGTGTTATTACTGCTTTTATTGCTCTTTTTATTATTATTATTTTAATTTTTTTGTTTTCTTTGGGGCAGTTCTGATGTGATCACAGGGGCGTTTGTGCTGTGGACTGTTAATGGCTGACGTTCCCACACCTCTGGTGTAACAGCAGCACCGTTGTGTATTCTTCTCCTTCATGTTGTACTTAGAAGTATATTGTTATTATTGATTGAGTATTGATTGATTGCAGGTTATTGGTTAGTGGCCGGCCACTGCCTTCCATGCTGTCGATGTCTGTTTCCCATCATGCCCCCTCTGTAAGAAGATAAAATGACAAGTGTTATAAATAAAATAAAAGTATAAAAACTGATGTGAAATGTCTGTCTGGATTTTCATATGTTGTCACTACTACTGCTGACATATTCAGAAAACTTTATTGAAATGTTGGGCAAATATTTACAGCTGAAGCAACAGCAAAAACAACAGCGCCATCTAGTGATGACAAAGAGCAATACAGCGTAGGGAGTTGAAAACAGAAAACATTGAATACAACAAGTGAATAAAAGGAATAAAAATTGAGTTGTAAATGTTACAAAGTTTATTAAGATGAATTATATACATATTAATTGTTATATTAGTGAAAGGTCAGCTCATAAAAGTGCTTAATTAAGCCAGACCCGTCACATTAGCTGTAGAAATTAAATGTACACTAACCGACTGCATCATTAGGTTCACCTGCTCAGCTCCTTGTTAGTAAAATATTTAATCAGCCAATCACGTGACAGCAAATCAATTCATTTAGACATGGTCAAGATTACCTGCTGGAGTTCAAAATGATCCTCAGAATGAAGAAACAAGGGGAGTGAAGTGATGTTAAATGTGGCATTGTTGTTGGTCTGAGCATTTCTGGGTGGGATTTTCCCACACAACCATCGCTTCACCGATAACGGTCTAAAAAAATAGAAAATAGTGTCAGTTCTTGGGTAAAAATGTTCAGGTCAGAGGAGAATAACCAGACTGTTTTGATTAGATAGGAACACAAATAACAGCTCGTTACAACCGAGTTTTGCAGAAGTGCATCTCTGATAGTGAACCTTGAAGCAGAAGGACTACAGCAGCAGAAGACCGCACCACTCCAGTCAGATAACAGCAGGAAACTGAGGCTGCCGTTAAAAGAGGCCCACCGAAACTGGATAATAGAAAAATTGCTCTGATGAGTCTCGATTTCTTCTGTGGTAGGGTCAGAATTTGGTCCAAACAACGTGAAAGCATGGATCCAACCTATCCTGCATAATAGCTTACAAAGGGGTGAAGATATTTTTCTCGACACACGATGGACATCTGCTGACAAATCTATAGCCACTGCATGACGCAATCATGTCACTGTGGAAATCAGACATTTTAAATAAATTCAATTCAATTTCAATTCAATCTTTATTGGCAGACTTCATGTCCATAAAAACAAGACAAAAAAAACACACACACACACAACACTCCCCCCCCCCCCCCCCCCCAACACAAGGTACAAACCATTAAATATATATATGTATATAAATAAGTATCTAAAACATTTGTAAAAATATAAAACCATAATATACATAAAACACAATTACTTAAAATAAATCAATAAATACACAAGCACTTTAACCAGTGCTTTCTGAGACTGGATGAGTAACGGGAACCACTCAGTGCTAAAATTATACTGTTACTCGAACCATCCAGTCGTTCTCTAAAATTGAACATTAGCTTCCTTAAAAGTGCTTTAAAAGTCCAAACACCCACAGCTACAAACATCTGGCTGGCACTACCACTTCTAGGTATCCTGCAAAGGATTCTCATCGCATCATTATATGCAACATGCAGCTTCTGCATGCTACATTGTTTGTAGGATGACCACATAAAAATAAATAAATCATATAATGACAAAAAGCAACTCCAAGGTTAAAAATGAAATCTTGAAAAAGTCATAAAATCAGGATAGAAAATCCTACTTGATGAAAAATTCCAGACAAAACTTCAAAATTGTGCATTTAAAAAAAAATTATTTTAATAAGACAAATGTGCTTCTATAAATCAATTACAGACTGACTTCAAGCTACAAAACAAATCTCCAATCAATACTTCTGATTAGATGTAGCAGGACAGCGATGACGCAGTGTCAGTTGTTGTGATTGCATGTCTAGAAACAAGGTGACCTCCAGCAGCAGAGAGCATACCTGGACTTCTCTCAATTTATTAATTTTCGGGTCTAATTTACTTTCATGTTTAAGGTGAGCTGTAGTCTCTTTTTAAAGAGACTGTAAATGTTTTTCTTACGTCATCCTACGCTGATGTAAGATTTAGTCATCATTTTCTCTTAACTTTCCCCGCCTGACCGCTTCGCGTCGTTCCGGCCTTCTGATTGGACACTGTCCTGCCACTCTGAGCTCGGCTGATAAGACGTGCTAGGCTAACGTCACCCGGGGGATTTCCTCCCTACCCCCCCTGCTCCCTCCCCACTACCGCTTCCCGTAACAGTTGAGATAAAAACAAACAAAATGGCGGCTGCTCCTCTGTTCTGTAAGCGCCGAGCTTCAGCGGCAGCCGCTGATTGGTAAGGCAGCAAGCAAAGAAGCAGTTCTATTGGCTGGCGGTTAGCAGCGGAGCAGCTTATTGGTCAGCGGGAGATCAGTCCAGCCGCTCAGACCTGCCCCATCCAAACATAGAAATACAACGAGTAGAAAATACATGAAAACGTTTTTCAATTTAAAAAAACAAAACAAAACATTATTTTATCATTATTTTATCACCATTTGACCTTAGAACTGAAGAAACTTCTCGGATGAGAGGTGAAACGTCTTCAAGCAACTTAAAGAAGTCCAGACGCTTTTCTTTGCAAGCTCCTTTGACTACGACGACCTGGATGACTGAGAACCTTCACAGACACTTTATCAGATTGTTTATTGTTTAGTAATTTTTTTAATCAATACTATTTTTACTGCAAAATTTAAAATAGTTTTTGTTGGTTTGTTTATTATTTTTAATAACCACAGTTGGGGTTTTTTCTGTTAATTTACATATTAATTTAATTTTGTGGAGAAGGACCTGAACCTTTTATACTTGATATTACAAATAATTAGGTTTTAACTAATTAATTGACAAATTAAACTAAAATAATTTCATCAGTAATCTAATTTCGTTAAATTTAAATTTCGTTTAAACAAATAAATATCACAAAATAAATATTATAAGAAAAAATATCCAGTATAAAAATGGGGCACCAGACTAGAAAATATGTGCAAATATGTTTGTTTCACCTGGTTTAAAATCACCCAAAATATTCATACGTTTCGGGGAAAATGTTTTAGCATAAATTGACTTTTATGGACGAATTACTGGAGTAATAGATGATCTATAGGAGATAAATATCTTCAATCCGCTGACAGGCATAGACACACAGATTGCATATTGCAGGTTCTGTTTAATGAATGCACCTACTCGACTGTTTTGCGGAGTTTTATTTACTCGGAAGTGTGGGTCTGTTCTATGTGGTGTTTTTCTGGGCTGACAGCTGTCTGTGATTCAGTCTGTCTCTTCATCTTTACTGAGAACTTGAACCTGAGTCGTCCTCGTTTTCATCATCCTCGTCTTCTCCTCCGTGTGGAGTCAAAGGGTCTGGACCGGATCGAGGTTCCTCTGCTGCCCCTCTGAGACTTTGATCTCGCAGTGGCTGCTGGGAGATAAAGAGCTTCTCCTTTTCTTCTTCGGAGTCCGCAGAGATGTCAGCCGTTATCCCGGAGCAGGTCCGGAGCGAGCAGGGGAGCTGCAGCGGAGCCGAGCCGGAGCAGCCGGAGGCCGGCGTCTTGCAGCCGCAGACCGTGTTTGTCATCCTAGACCCGGCGGAAACTCTCAACGTGGTCCGGTGAGTCAGGAAGTTTTTTTTCTGTTTTTTTTTTACACCGTTACTCGTGCCGCGGGGAGAAGCTCCTGGGTTAAAATCTATGGTATTAACTCATAATAAAAGAATAATGTCCGTGAAAGAGACTGCAGGGAGAGTTCAGGCGTGCAGTTTCCCCCCTTACACTCATGACCTGTGCTGTAAACAAGTTACTGTTTAACGTTTATTACAGACTGGTGCTGTTAAAGCCTCCTATGAAATATTTCGGTGTAACTGTAAAACTGGAAGAGTTTAAAACGCGTTTCACTATTATTTTGTAGCCAGGTAAAGTCTAAATTTGACAGTTTATGAATGAAGTTTGGTGTGAAGTGCTCTCCGAGTACCTCAGCTCTGAACGTGTAAAGTGCTGAGTGTGTGTGATGGGATAATGATGATCATCAAGTTGTTGTTTGCACTGCCTGACCTTCGACCTCTGACCCTCTTTGCTTGCTGATCTATTGAGTCATCTATGGAGCTGCTGCAGCTCCTGTTATTTTCCCAGGAGACACAGATAGGGCCAGCCTAGTCCTCCCCAACTTATGGTAAATGGTAAATGGCCTGTATTTATATAGCGCCTTACTAGTCCCTAAGGACCCCAAAGCGCTTTACATATCCAGTCATCCACCCATTCACACACACATTCACACACTTATATAAAATATCCACACACACAAAAGAAAATTCACCTTTGTGTATAATCTATATTTATTTTTAAATACATATGTCATATGCCATCCCTAAAAATTCAAAGGTTGTCTTCCGATTGGTTTTCTGAGGTGCAGAAAAACTTTAAATGGCTGAAGTCATGAATGGAGTTTGTTGTGTTCTCTTGATTTGTGTTGATGATAGTTGGAAAAGGTTTAAGCGCCATGACATGTTCAGTCTTGGCTTGCCCTTACCACAGAAGCAGCACTTAAGCTCACAATACACACACACACACACACACACACACACACACACACACACACACACACACACACACACACAGAAATGATGTTGGCGATGAGAGAGAAAGCAAAAGTAACAACAAGCAGGAGTGTTTCCCAACTGTCTGAGGGGAGGAGAGTGGAGAAGGGTGGGGGTCTTGGTATGTGTCTATGGTGGGGGTGGGGTTGTGTATGAGCATGGAACAGCAGGAAGTGACTCAGCAGAAGAAATTCTCTAAACACTCGTTTGTCCCTCTGTCTTTGTGAGGACCATCAGTCACATCATGTGTTGCAGACAGTGAGGACCTGTTGTAATGTCCCCACCATGTCAGAATCTAATATGTTTGCAAAATGTACACTGAAAGGTTTTCCATACATTCCATTATCGAAGAAGCCTTCAAGCCCTTAAAATCCTGTTATTTAAAAATTTTCTATCTTTCCAAATTCACAAATGTCCCCACTTTACATTAATAAATACATGTTTCAAAAATATGCGGCAAAAAGTTAACATTTTCCAGAGTTGTCTGAATGTCTCACAGTGATTCGCATTTTCATGCAAACATCCCCATTCCGTAAAATGTCCCCACTTTGTGTAAATGTCCCCATTTTTGCAACTAAAAATCACCATTTTCCAGAGTTGTCTGAATGTCTCACAGCTGTTCACACTTTCATGAAAACGTCCCCATTCTGGCCAAATGTCCCTACTTTGCAAAACTTGTCTCCATTTTGAAAATGTCTTGCTTTAAAGGTTTGTGAGACGTCAAAGTTTGTCCCAACTTGATAAAGCTTATCCACAGAGCAGACATGTCCTCACAAGTCTTCAGTCTGATTTGGGTCCCCATGAAGCAGCCTTACAAGCACTCATGCTCATGCACCCAAACACAGGAAGTGGTAAAGCCTAACAGCTGACAGATGTTGTTCCTCCACGTTCTTCTTCTCTGTATAAAAATATTTCTATCACTCTAAGAAGTGAGTCTCAAACAAACGCTGCAGTGTATTCATAACTGTGGTGAAAGGCTGGACTTTTTACTGCCATGTCTCAGGGTTTTTTTCGTTTATTTCCAAACTGAACATATGAAGAGCTGTTAAACTTGGAGGTAAACATCAGATAAGCAGGAGCACACACACAATTTAAATGTAATCATTGTAACAAGGTGGAAATGACGATGGCTCTTGCATCAAATGTATTGTCTCTCTTTCCTGTACATTGAAAAATGCTGGTTTAAATGCTGATTGGATAATTGTGTCTGTCTCTCAGGCTGCTGATTGGTTGATTTCTGTCTCTGCCCCTCAGAGTGGAGTCTGGGATCGTTGCTGACATCGAGGTCGACGGTCTGCTGCCATCTGACTGCGACACCTTCTATGAAATCAAGAGTCAGCCAATCAGCATCAGGTAACACAGCTCTGACCTCAAAGTATGGATTCTACAGGTGACTCCTCCAACACCACCTACACCACCTGTTGATTATGATAACTAAAGTGTGCTGTCATTTCTGTCTTCAGTTCATCAGCAGCAGCTCCCTCCTCTTCATCTTCTTCACTGCCGTCAGTGATGTCATCGAGGTATACAACTCCCCCACTTCTTCTTTCATTCCTGTCTTCGCTCATCTCTCTGTCCTCCAGAGGGCGCTCTCACAAGCACTGTCGATAACGTCCACCTCCTTACTCCTCCTGTAGGGTTTTGATGCGTCAGGATCTGATGCGTCAGCAGGCTCTGGAGGAGGAGCATAAAGAGACGCAGAAGAAGCAACAGCAGCTTCTTCGCTTCTCCGACTCCTCCTCGCCCATCTGCGTCTCGGTGCCCTCCTCCTGCATACCTCCTGCTCAGGTCCCTGTGGAGGTGCTAAAGGTGCGTGGAGTAAACTGAAACGAGAGGTGTCAGAAAATGGACGCCAGTGAACGTACTGCACAAAAAAATTAAATATCGACTTTGACTACATTTATTGTTTAAATATGCAAACAAATATAAAAAGTATTTAAAGCTAAACACACCTGGCTAACCCTTTAATCAGCGACGCGCTGATAGCACACCCTTCAGATAGCCGTTTGTTATTGTCTGATGATTTATTAGCTTATAAATCTTATTTGCTTTTGTGAAAACTGATTAGCAGATGCAATTTGAAGTCCTTTCCCTAAAATCTATTGGCTAAATCTCAACAATGTGCTAAAATGCTATGTATGGACACGACCTGCTAGCTTTATATGTATACAGTTATCGTTTGCAACATTTTAAGTCTTTTAAATCTTCACTCTTGGCCCTCAGGTGCAGACTCACCTGGAGAATCCCACCAGGTATCACATCCAGCAGGCTCAGAGGCAGCAGGTCCGTCAGTACCTGTCCACCACCAAGACAGCCAATCAGCAGCAGGCTGCAGTGGCAAGCCACTCCCCCCAGCTGGGTTCCACCCCTGGACAGCCAATGGACGGGAGCCCCAAACAGGAAGTAAGAAATAAACATGTGAACAAACAAACAGGCTTTATTTTTAGACTGAATCGTGTTATGTGAAGTATACTTTGGTATTTTTGTATCAGCAACTCTTATTAAAAACATCTGTAAGAAAAATGAAGTGAAAATAATCAGAAGTAGTGTTTAAAAACTGTTGGTTTACTGGTTGGTTTGTCTTACTGGCATCCAGTTGGATGAGTTATGAAAGAATTGACCCACAGTACAGTTGCTATGAAACAAACTATCCAGAGAGGCCAAAACTGTGTTTGCTCAGGTTGTAAACTTCTGCTGTAAATTTCGACATTTTCATGGAGATTGACTCACTGTTGGGTTGAGCCTCCAGTGGCCACTAGAGGAACTGCAGTTTGTGTGTGCCTTTGGTATTTTGCTGGGTTAGCCTGGATCTGAAATAACATGCTCAGCTCACTCAGAGTGAATCCCATTCTGTGCACAGTAAAATGATTGTTTTCGCAAGTAAAGTCTGGTGGCTCTAAAAGGAGCCATTTCCTCTGTATAGATTTCCACAAAACATAAGCAAACACATGTGTTGACTGTTGGCACACATGTGATTATTACAAAGGTAAAGCTGCAGGGGATTTCTGAGAATGAGCTTGAGGTTACTGAGGGAGAACTGAGTCCCGGCTTTGCAACGTGGAGAGTGCAATGAGAGGAAAGATGCAAACACAGGTACAGCTTTACTAAAGAAACACCTTATATAACATCAAAGCATATCAGTGCTGTTGCCTCCTGTGTCTTATGTAAAAATGTTTCTAGCTTTCTGTGCTTTGACACCCAGACCTAGAAAGTGAGAAACACACAATGAGGTAAACAGGCTGTCATGTGCTTTGGGTTTCTACAAAAACACAGTGACAGCTTCTGAAACTCTCATTTCTCTGTTTATCCATCATTGAAAGCTTTATCTAAATCCCTTCAACATACAATAAGAGCATCTCTATTTCCCACCATAGCTTCTATACTCGCCGTGTTTCACGCCTCATTTATGTGTCACGTCTGAGAAGACATTTCAGCATCTTCTTCTCTCCTCCAGATGCATTTTGAGCACTGAATCGTCCCCCCGGGTCTGATTCATCTCTGGATGAAAGGCAGCAGGAAGGAAGAGAGAGGGCAAAATAGAGACATAAGAAGAAAACCTGCAGTGACAGTTTAAAGGAGCATTTCACTTGTTTTCATTCATTCAGTCAGCCAGCAGCAGCCTTCCCGTCTGAGTCTGCTGAGTCGACTCTTCCAGAGGATCTGAGTCAGTTTTAAAACATGAGTCACCTTAAAACACAAAATCCTCCCTTTTTATTCAGAGATCAACAGATTTTTAAAAACTAGTTTAATTAAAAAAAAAAAAAAAAAAAAAAAAGCCTCTTTGCAGCCAGAAAAGTAAAATATGGTATTCTGAGGCACGGTGTTGGGTTTGAGACTTCTGGCATAATTCAGCAAAAACTGATTTCATCATCAGGAGGAGCGACCAGGGCGTGACTTTGTTTTAGATGTTTCCTGACGCTGAGCACAAATATGCAGCTTTCAGCACGAAATATGTGTATTTATATAGAAGTAGAGAGGTGTCACCATGGTAACCAAGAAAGAAGTGGCAACAGACATTAAAGAGTGCCTGGTGTGCAGACTCTACATTGACCAGTGGAGCAAAGCTGAACCAGATTAACTCAAATTGTGTATAATAATGAAGATTAGGATCTTAATACTGTTAATGCTTTATTTATTTATTTATTTATTTATTTTTGTGTCCCGTTTGGATCTTTAGCCATCAGAATTGTTGTCTCAAGGCAAAGAAAGATGCCAAGCGGATTTATTTTACCAAGTGGATCATCATGGCCTTGCCATATTGGTCCATTTGATTGACCTTTATTATAATTATGAATTTATTTTGTTTTCAGTTGCTACAAACGGGACAGACATGACTGGGGGATAGGACAGGGAGAAAGAATGAAAGAAAGAGAGGGAGAGAAAGAAAACCAAAGGGGAGAAGAGACGGTGAGAAGGGGGGAAGAGAGAAAAAAACAAACAAACAAAAAAAACAAAACACCTGGGTCACCTGTATGGAGAAAAAAAACAGAAGAGAAAGCAAACAACAAAGAGCAACATAATAAAAAAAAACGGCACCATCACAATAAACTAGCTAGCAGTAGATATCAGTAGATACTAAATAATAAACGATATTGTGCAGCACGCAAGATAGACAGCGCACAATGTGCTTTGAGGCAGCAGCCAAGAAAGCTGTAGTCCACGTCTGTGAATACCCGTGTGTACACCTGTGTGCATACCTGTGTGGATCAGCATGCTTGTATTCCAAAGGTTTCTCCATGTAATGATCTGCTAGGGAGTGTGGGGGGCCACAGCCCCGTCCTCCAGGGTATGAAGCAGGTATGGAGGAGATCAAAACTCCAGACATCCAGAGGTCCCCAGAACACAAGAGACCAAGGAAGACCAACAGAGGGGCAGCCGCGCCACTGTCCCAGTAAGAGCTGAGGAGAGTCCCAGATGAGGGCTCACTCAGCAGCCGCGGAGCAGAAGCCAGGGGGAGTTGCAGTGACGCGCCCGTGAGCTCCGCCGGCCCCCAGCTGTGCCTGAGTGACCGAGCCCCAGGCCGAGAGGCCGGGGGCACCCCACCTCCAAAGTGGCCCGAGCGAGCCCCAGGCTCCAGGCCCCGATAAGCGGCCGCCAAGGAGTGAGCCGGTGTGTACCTGGACGCCCACCCCCGGACACAAAGAACCACCAACGCACCGATGTCTGAGGGGGTCCGCCACTGGCAGGGGAAGTGGTGGTGGGGGGAGATAGGCCTCCAAACCTTGGAGGGCCTGAGATGTCCCCAGAGAGGTGGCGTCTGATACCCAACCTGACATATAGACACACACAGACACAAACATCCATTCCCACCCTCATGCTCTCATATGCACTTACTTCACACTCAACCAACGTGGAGACAGACATAAAGAGACGCTGTACACACGATCACACTCCCCAAGCGTACTCTAAGAACTGGGTCTAGGTACCCTTGCCCCTGGAGGGGGGAACTGCACCCAGACCCAGGTGGTGTTACCCTTTTCCCTGCGGTGGGGAGAGGCAGACCGCCCCGACTCCGCAGCAGCAGGGAGGCCCCACACTCCAGACCGCAGTCGGACGGCCAACTCCTCCTCCTAGCCCCCCTGCTCCAGCAGGCCGCAGAGAACGGGGGTGAGAGAAGACTCCAAACCTCCCTCCACCCGCTCATTGTAGTGTTGATGCATGTGTGTTCTAAGGTGCAATTAAAACCCAGGAGGGCATGGAGCTACCTGCCAGAGAGCAGCAGGTAAGCGCATAGTCCCTCCTGCTGGCCCTCAATGTCTAAGTGTATTCAAAATTGAGAGGTGGGCAACGACGCCAGGGGTGAGGTGTACACCCTGATGGTACTTTGGACTCCGTGATTGTGCCCACCCCCAAGATCCTATATGTATGTGTAATGAGAGTGTGAATAATGTGAATGTCTAAGTTGTGGGATAAAATTGAGGCAGAGGCAGCCAGAAGGGGACGGGGGGGTAGCCTCCTCTGCACCCTGGTGACATACCCCTACTCCAAGGCCCTGCATGTGTGGACCCTCACTGGACCCTCTACAGTTCGCATACCGCCACAACAGGTCCACTGATGATGCCATAGCCCTGACACTACACACTGCCCTGTCACACCTGGAGAAGAGAGACACGTATGTGAGAATGCTGTTTGTAGATTACAGCTCAGCATTCAATACCATCGTTCCCTCGAAGCTGGACAGGAAACTGCAGGATCTAGGACTGAGCAGCTCCCTCTGCAGCTGGATCCTTAGCTTCCTGTCTGACAGACGCCAAGTGGTCAGACTGGGCAGCATCACCTCATCCCCCGTCACACTGAACACTGGTGCTCCACAGGGGTGTGTACTGAGCCCTCTCCTGTACTCACTCTACACCTACGACTGCACGGCCACTAACAACTCCAACATCATTGTGAAGTTTGCGGACGACACTACAGTGGTGGGTCTTATCACCAACGGTGATGAGACTGCTTACAGGGAGGAGGTCAGCGCCCTGACCCACTGGTGTCAAGACAACCATCTCACCCTCAACGTCGCAAAGACAAAGGAGTTGATAGTGGACTTCCGGAGGTGCAGAGAAGTACACACCCCCATCACCATCAACGGCGCTGCTGTGGAGAGAGTGAGCAGCTTCCGGTTCCTTGGCGTACACCTGGCTGAGGATCTTACGTGGTCAGTACACACAAACAAAACAGTGAAGAAGGCGCAGCAGCGCCTCTTCTTTCTCAGGAAACTGAAAAGATTCGGCATGAGCCCCCGCATCCTCAGGACCTTCTATCACTGTGCCATTGAGAGCATCCTCACTGGATGCATCACCACCTGGTATGGCAACAGCACCGCCTACAACTGCAAAGCTCTCCAGCGAGTAGTGCGGTGCTCTGAACGGATAATTGGAGGTGAGCTTCCCTCCCTCCAAGACATCTACAGGAAGCGGTGCCTGAGGAAAGCGGGGAGGATCATCAAGGACTCCAGTCACCCCAGCCATAAACTGTTCAGACTGCTTCCATCAGGAAGGAGGTTCTGCAGCATCCGGTCCCGTACCAGCAGACGGAGAGACAGCTTCTTCCACCAGGCCATCAGACTGCTGAACACGTCATAGACACCTCAGCTTCACTACTGGATCTTTAACATTATGCACTCCATACTGTACAGTAATGCCACTGTTTTGCACATGTCTCACTCTGAATATTTTATTTTATTTATTTTATATATTCTATTCATTGTTTACTCTATTTAATTTGTAAAATATGTGTACACACACACACACACACACACACACACACACACACGTAGAAAAATATTTAGTATACACATCCAGAAATGCATACACTATTATATATTGTACATATATTTATTAGTTTCAGATGTAGCCATTCTTGTATTTTGCTTGTTTACATTATTGTATTTTGCACAACTCTGTTGCTTGTGAAGCTCGCACACAAGAATTTCACTCACATGTGCTGTACCAATGTACCTGCACATGTGATGTGACAATAAAAGTGATTTGATTTGATTTGATTTGGTTGTGGTGGAGCAGGAAGAGGGAGGCAGCTGGAGATGGGGAGGGAAGGAAGGGAGGGGCAGGTGACCCCTCCCTGGGGCCAGCTCCCCCGCTGACCCCAGTAGGCACTCCCATACTCCGCGACCCGCCAGGGAAAGGGGGCCCAGGCCCATCCAGACCGGGGCCCAGCGCAGCAGCGCCCCCCGGCCCCACAGAGCCCGGGACAGTCCACCCAACCCCACCACAGAGAAAACTGCACCCACCCCACCTTCCACTCATCTTCCAGACTACATGAGACAATAGACGCCCAGGCTGAGATCTTCCTCCACCTCTCCTGTATCTCCCCCTCCTGCAGAGAGTTCCTGAGGAGAGGAAAGCTCCTGCAAGGTGTGACAATCTCCCCCACCAGTTGAAGAGCCCCCCAGGTGGCTCGACGCACTGGCGGCACCCTGCGCCAGGGATGGGCCCCCATGCACCCACCCGCCCACAACCCCGGCAACACACAAACCAGGACCCAAGGCCCCGAGGCCCGGCCAGGGCCCCAGCCCAGAGACGGAGCGCCCCCAGAACCTCACACCCATCCCGGACCCACCCAGGGGCAGACAGGCTACCAGGTAAGTAACCCACGTCCGTCAGCACAGACCCTCCCCTAGCCCCCTGCACGCAGCCACGAGGAAACAGTCACCCGAGAGCCAAAAGAGCCCCCAACCGGACATGACCGCTACCCCGGGTTGAGCCCCCCAAGGAAGATGCCTCCGGGGAACCCCCCGACGCCCTAAGCCTGTCCCTACCCCCACACCAATCACAACAGTGAAGGCGGGACCAAACTATGACCCCCCCACCCCCACTAGGTGATGGAGCCGATCAAAGGAGCTATACTGTTAATACTGTTAATGCTTAAATAGCATTCACACTAATTACCGGAGGTGACACAATGCTCATCTGCTCTGTGATTGGTTCATTCAGGTAGAAGACATCATCGTCGATGACATCATCAGCCTGGATTCGAGCCTGAACGACGAGTTTCTGACGCTGATCGACTCGGAGCTGCAGCTCGCCAACACGGTAACGCAACACGTGCACAAACACACTCGAAAACATCACACGGTGCATTCTCTGGTTTTACTTTTAAACGACGTGATGACTAACCGACAAACAGAAACAAACTCCTCCCCATCATCATCATCATCATCATCCGCCCCCTCCAACATGAAGGAAAACACCACACCGGCTGGAGCTGTGACGTGTTACTGTAACAATAAAACAAAACAAACCCACTTCTGATGATCGTGTCTGAGCTCAAGCAACACTGCCCCCATCAGGTCACATTGGGAAATACAACCCTCTTCCCTTGTTCAGTTATTAACGAGGAACTTTTTAAAATTACCCTCTGCAAAAATGTAACTTGAGCTTTCACCACCAGGGGGCAGCTTTTTATATCAGAGGCTTTTAGTGTAGCTGTGGAAAACTACTCCGGTTTTTGTTATTGTTTCGCTCTAGATTTGATCTCTTCTCTGCAATCGAGCGTGGGTTCTTTCTGAGAGTTTGTGCTGGTGGTGAAAAGGAGTTCTTTCCAGGTGCTTCAGTCACTGTTTGATGTGCCATTCACTCAAACGCCTGTCCTTTACGTCTCCTGCTTCCTTTGTTTCTCATGTTGTGCTCAGGGCAGATTGGATGGATGATACACTGGTTGGCTGACCTCTCCTGTGGTACACGTTGGTATTACATACTCGGATACAAAGTCCAGTTTCACTTCCCTGCAGGCTGACTCATGTTTAATTCAGTTCACACATGTTTTTAATTTAGTTTATTTTGATGAAATTTCAGTATATTTCTATATATTTTATTAAGTCTTTAATAAAGTTTTTAAGTCTGTGGGTTATCATATTAAATAATCAGGATCTCAGCAATGTTGTGAGCAGCTCAGTGGCCCAGTTTCATTTCAGCGTCAGCCCTTGGCTTTCATTCTGGTTTAAAGTTTTAACAAACAATAATACTATTTCACTCCATGGTTAAAGCTCATTTAAATGAATTAACTTCAGTTTTAATTCATTATCCAAATATTTTCACTCCTGTCCTCACAGCTGAAAGACTTTGGTGTTATGAATGACTGCTGTACAGCTGCTGTGGGCCAGATTTGTCCTATTGGTGAGATAGTTTTGGCCCCCGAGCCACATGTTTGACAACATGTCAGATTAGAAAACTCATCAGGAACATTACTGAGGCAAAGAATCAAGGCAGAATTAAGGTAATCTAAATACAGCCTGACTTTTTTGTGTGGGTTCTGTCGCCCCCTGCTGGCCATCACCTGGAGGAAATGCAGATGTTTCGTATGTGTGAAGCTGCAGTGACAGTGGAGGTGGAAGAGGCTGTCACAGAGTATCAGTTCAGCTTTCCAGACTTCCTCGTTTTTGTGGGTGGAGACACACGGTGCGTGTGTCAGGCAGATAATAAAGCTCTCTGGGAGTTTTCTTTTTTTGCTTTCTTTCTTAAAGAGACGTTTCCTCATTTTTAAACAGTTGTCTGAACAGAAAGGGGAAGCTCAGCAGCAGCTCAGCGACTCGCTGTGTGTCTGTCCGTGTGTGTGTGTGTGTGTGTTTGTTTGCATGTGTGTTTGTGTGCAATTAGCAAGATGAGGATTTTGGTGTTACTGCCCGACCATGAGAAGAGGAGGATTAAATCAGAGGTAAAATGTCCAGCTTGTATTTTTTGAGTTTGGGGAAAGTTTGACCTCTGACCTCTGGACTGCAGCTGCTCATTGAGGAAATGCAGCATAGTCGCCTTAAAGAGAAAACCGATTAAAACTGGGTTATTCCTCCAGATTGATGCCGTGTCTGCTGGTTTGCATTGTTTTTATACTTTAAACACATCACTCTCAGCTGCTTTTTAAATGTTTTATAGGCTTATCTGTTTAATCCTAACTTTTTTCATTCTCTGGAAACCTTTCTTGTAATTTCTCTATAAATCTGCTGCAGTTTGGCTGTAGCCTCCAGATGTTTCCTGCTCCCTTTGGTGCCCAGAATCAGATTTTTCTTTTGAAAGTGCCTGCTGTTTAAATTTGAGTTCTTAAGGAAAGCTGGCGTTTCCTAGAAAGATGATAAGAGGAGCTCTGAGCTGCAGGGCTGTGCCGATACGCACGGTAGTCAGTCAGCATTCATTCAACTGAAGTTTCTGCTCAACAGGCTGCAACACAAGATAAACTCAGCGGCTGATTTGTTGTCTGACTTACAGTTTAAGTCGCTGCAGTAAAAGAAAGTGCTCGGCTATTATTTAAAATGTATTAATCTAAATTAATACTTTTCTCTGTGCTGGAATTATGTCAGCCGTTAGCTTTCATTTCACCCGCCTCTCTAATAAAGATCAACTTCTTGGTTTGTATTGTGGTCTGGCGAGATTTGCATTTCTTCCTCTTTCAGGCTGTTTTAGCTTTGGCTGTGCTCTTAATGCGCTCTGATTCCATATTTTAAGAAATCTTTTAGTTAAAATCGAGGGTACCCATAAACTAATGATATCTCTAACTGGGTTTGTGTGGTAGGGAACTGAATTTGTAGTAAATCCCAGTTTAAAGAGGAATTGTTCCACTCGTCCAGTATTTTCTGTCATATATGTAATGTTACAAAGCCTGATGTTCATATTAATTATGAACGAGATTCATATTGCTCGAGTTATTTTATATTATATATTTTATGCGGTCACGCACAAAAAACAAAGCACAGCCACCAAGTACAGCTAGCACTCAGTGCTGCCCCTCTGTAGGCTGCTGGAAGCCGGCCAGTCAGAAGAAAGTGTGGATTATTAGATCATTTGGACGGAAGCAGTCACAGCTACTTTAGTTGAGTCCAAGAAGTGGAAATGATGATTGGAAACCTTTGACTTCAGATACGATTGAACCTCAAATGTCGCTATAAAATCTCTTTTCTTGGTAAACTTTGACACAGTACATTTTTCAGCATAATTATAGTAAGTAAAGATTTAGTTCCAAAGAGTAACCAAATACAATTAAAATGACAATAAAATAAGGTTAAAAATAAATAAATAAATTAGTCTGTCACATTTTTTTTAGGTTATTTGTATAAAATAGCATGAAATAAAACTCACAGCCAGGCCCTGATTTACTGTCATTTTTGTATTTTGATCTCAAATGAAAATATAAAGAAGCTAAAATGTTGATGAAGCTCTTAAAAATGTGCCCGTAGAGGAGATTCGTCCCCAAACAGACCGTCCAGGCCGGGAGGAGCTGGTTTCTGTTTCTGTCCCTGTTATCTGCGAGCCAGTTGTTAGCACAGCTTCCTGTTCGATCAGCAGATTCCTCAGTTTCTGACTTTAGTTGATGAGAGCTGACAGAAAAGTCAGACCTTAAACCAGCACACGTTTCATTTCTGCTCCACAGTTCATCGGCTACACAGAGCTCAGGAAAAAACAGTTTTAGTTCAGCGTGGTTTTAAAGTTGTCGCGGAACACTTAACTGGAGGCTCCTGATTCAGTGTCCAGTTGCTCAGTAGTCCATCCACGGTGGTGGTTTGACTTCCATGTTATTTAACCGCAGCTGATTGCAGAAACTGTGACCTCTGACCTCTGTGACAGCAGGTTAGCTGCTCAGACTCACCAGAGTGACGTGTGTGTGTTTGTGCATAAATGTGTGTTTTCTGGACTTCGCTGTTGACAGGAGGAGGGGGGATAATCTACCTGTCACTCATCTGATTCTGTGCTCTGATTGGTCCATGCAGCTCCCTGATCCTGAGAACTTGCTGGACGGGTATGGTGGCAGCGTCGGGAACACCATGCCTACGCTTACCATTAGTAACAGCTGCCCGGCCAACCTGCATGCCGTCAAGAGAGAGCTGACTGGTAAATATCACACACTCAGGTTACATGTTACCAGATACCATAGACTGTCGATGAAAGATGATGGACAGTTGGGCTTTGTGGACTCTGCATTTTGTGCTTTAGCTTCATCACGTTGGGTTGCTATCTTTCTGGAGCCAGAAGCAACCATACTTGGATATGAGGAGGGAGTGCTAAGTTTTAAACCTAGCAAGCTTGGTTAGCGAGCTGTTAATTGGCGCTAACAGATGAACAAAATGCTAGAAGGGTAGTACCACACTGCACAGTATTATTCCATTTCAGCGAGTGCAATTCGCAGCAACATCATTTGTTGTTTCAGGCTGTAAAGATGTTTGTTTCTGCTCTGAAGCTGGACATTTCAACACGGAGGTCTGTAGGGTTTACTTGCTTTTAGAGCCAGCTTTAAGTGGTCATTAGGGGAACGGCAATTTTGGGCTTTGCTGTGTTGGCTTCAGTTTTCAGCCCTGGAGTTGCTACTTGGCAGTTATGCATCAGTCAGGCTGTGAACCTGCAGACTTCTCATCAAAGAGGATGTTTGTCAGCTGGACAAAGAAGCATTTTCACCATACGTGATTTCCAGGAGCTCGAGCTGCAGACAGAAACTTATAAATATGCAGCCTCTGATTAGACTTTGAGGTCTTCCGAGTGCATTAAATCACCTGCAGGGGGCGTCACAGTGACCACAAACACAGTTTACGTGAAAGCTTTTCAGATGAAAGCATTGTAAAACACAGACTCCTTGCAGGAGTGAGCTGCTGTGATTGGCTGCTCCTTCACGACGATTTGTGTCTGTCGTCGCGTTGCATCGTTCCAGCGTGCCGGGAGCGAGGCCCTTCGCTCTGTGTTTCCCTCTGTGCTTCCCTCTTGTTCCTCCTGGCTGAAAATGTGTTCTTAATTTTGATGAGTCAACATCACGACTTCCTCTGAACACGCACACACGGCCACGGCAGCCACTCGTATTTTCCCACATCATCAGTTCCAACTTCCTGTTCAGTCAACATGAACTTTTTGTCCAAGCTGAAACTGACATTCTGCTGTTTCTACGCTACAAAACAAGCGACATTAAAAAACACATGAAACAGAACTGACAGCTGTTGCTGCAGCAGAGAAAAGTCACTCACGATGAACTCATGATTGATCAATCGAATATTGATTGCGATTGATTTTTGATGTTGTTGTTGCAGAGGTGGAGTCCAAAGCTCTGATTAAAGAAAGACAGAAGAAGGACAATCACAACCTCAGTGAGTACGGCAGTATTACTCCACCAGCCAGTAAAATATTTGTGTGTTACTGTGTGGCATTCTTTCAGCAGATCTCAGAGGTAGATGTGAACCTGCAGGTTTCAGGTGTTTCTGATTCCTGACATGCTTCAGTTTTACAAAACTGACTGACATACTTGTGCCGACACACGTGCACGCTCCACTATAGAGAGAAATCTTTGGCTACTTCGCAGCATGTTGGTCGGTCTGAGCCGACTGGAAAACGTGTCTTAAAAGAAAAGCAGTAAGAAACGTAAACTCTCTATAAAAGATTATTAAAAACAAATTAAACTACTAAATCTTCAATTCAGTTTAAATATTCACATCATAAATATCATGTTCAATATAGACAAAATACAAGTCATGACAGTGTTACGAGGCGGAGGTGGCCACAGGTGTGACGTTCTATGTTTTAACACGTCCTTTCTGTCACCTCCACATCCACAAAGTTACTGGACTGTGGATCTGTTTATTGAGTCTGTTGTGGCCACTGCAGACTCATAAAACATCCTGAGCATCATCCAGCAGATGTTAAAGATCCTCAGCAGTCTTTGTTGAGGGCTTCAGAGTTTGCAGTGAAGCCCAGTTTATTGTCAGTGTGAACACTGAGCTTTGTTAGGAAGTTGCATCAATGAAGTGTGCAGGTATCCTGCACAGGCAGAGATATCAGCTCAGCACAGACTGATAAAACACTGTGACTCCCTAAAACTATATCACAAACCTCCTGGATGATCCGTACTTCACAGTAAGTCGTATATTTGTCACATAGTATAATTTAAATGCTCCAAAAGCACAAACAGTTTAGGCTTCCACTTCATTGACTCCAGTTAGCAGAAGGAAGTCCTAGCATCCTCCCGCCCCCATACGAAGTCTAAAGAGAACTGGCTCACTTTCGGAGCCAGCCTCATTCATCTGATTGTTCTCTCATAGCTGAAGAAGTGAAACTGGTGACTGGGAGCATTTCATTAAAAAAAAAAACACCAGTTGGAGGTGGGGTGGGGGGTCAGAAACAATCAGTATTGCTAAAGGAAAACTTTGATATTTGATGTAAAAATTCAAATTTGATGCAGATGATTTGAAGGCACGTATCTGTCCTAACTGAAGCCTGAGATCTGCTGACTGTCTGATTCTTATTCCTGTTTTTTGTCACCTTTGGTTTCAAAATGCTTCTGTTGCTGCTTTTATTGCAACATTTTTCCCGTGCAGAGTTGTATAACTCCTGCCGAATGCATTGACATCTGCACGCTAAAATAATGTCGATGTGTTCCTACAGTCGAGAGGAGGCGGCGCTTCAACATCAATGACCGGATCAAAGAACTCGGAGCTCTGATCCCTAAATCCTCTGACCCGTTAGTAAACGCTGCACACTCACACTCTGTACACTTACACTCCTGCTGGTACCAGTAGTACAACAAAAGCAGAGACATAAAGAGGCTACAGAGACAAAGGCACAGATTTTGCACTTGATTAATCAGTGAGATGTTGGCTTATTTAAAATGATACAGCTGACTTTTTCCATTTAAATAATCTTTGTAAGTTTTATTTGAAATTGAAATTTGATATATATTGTTACATAGACTTTACTTTTAGTTCAGCACTCATGTCTGTACGTGTTGGCAGCAGCAGCACCTCGTTATCCTGCCGTGTGTTAACGAGGCACTGAATGTGATTGGTGTTTTAGTGAGACGAGGTGGAACAAAGGAACCATCCTGAAGGCGTCGGTGGATTACATCCGCAAGCTGCAGAAGGAACAGCACAGAGCCCGAGAGATGGAGGAGAGGCAGAGGAGGCTGGAGAGCACCAACCATTCGCTGATGCTCCGCATACAGGTGAGCAGAGGGGGCGGGGTGTGGTGGTGGTCTGATTTACTGTCCTTGTCCATCACATGGACGTAGCTGCAGCTTCACAAACTCTAATTTCTTTGTTTTGCAGGAGTTGGAGCTTCAGGCTCGCGTCCATGGCCTCTCCTCTTCCTCCTCCAACTCACCTCCCCCGAAGTCCTCCTCCTCCTCTCTGGACCCCCAGACCCTGCTCTCTCCTCCACTGCTTCACCCCTTTTCCTCTTCCTCCTCCCCCTCCTCCTCCTCCCTGGTGACTCCCTCTCTGGGTCTGGATGCTCTGACTTTTACGGACCTGGATGAGCCTCAGGGAGCCGCCACTGTTTTCTCCCCAGACCTGATGTCTGACATGGGGCTGACTGACCTGAACGGCCTGGGGGGCCTCCTGATGGAGGACGGGAGCGGGGCAGGAGTGATGTCCGACCCTCTGCTGTCCTGCGGAGCTTCGAAGACCAGCAGCAGAAGGAGCAGCTTCAGCATGGATGAGGATCTTTGATGACCCCATCGTGCACAGGGATCTGATTGGCCAGAACTGAAGGCGGGACTTCATTTTTAATTTTTTTTAGGGAACTGCTTTTCAATCTGTGACATCAACAAAGCAAAAAACACACCAAGGTGATGCAGTGTAACAGAAACCATCAGCATGTCTTCCAGGGGACTCCCCTTTGTCCTGAAGTGTTGTTGTCACAGCTGTTGTTGCAAACCCCAGTGTCAAAATTGTGTTCAGGTTCCTCACACGCACTCACCTGAACTGCTGAGACTCAAAGTGACTTAAATGTGGATTTACGAGGTTTTATAAAGTAGTCAAAATACTGAGACATTGATTGTGCCTCAGTTCATTCCTGTAAATATAAATGAATCTATAATCACTGTGCTGGAAAACTGAGTAGAGATTTTTATTGGATCAGAGGAGTCTGCATAGCTTCAGGACTTTGATTCAGTTTTATTTTTAATATATGCGCTGCCTGATTGAAACCATGTCCAGAGCAAAAAGAAGGGAAACTTTTGTAATCGGCCACCAATCCTTAAGAAAACTGTTCATTTCAGTTTGTTTCATCTTTAGAGTTTTATGTTTTATTAGCATTGAGACTCAGCATACAGCAGCCAAATTAACATTTTAAGCTTCAATCAATTCTTGCTGATGAGTTTATAATCGTTAGCCTTCAATTAAACCAGCTACAGTTTCCATTGCTTGAGGCTAATTGTAAGCTAACTCTTAGCTGCAGGTGTTTTGTCTTCAGGAACCCTCCTATCTTATAACAGACAGGTTACCAAACAAGAACTTGTCGAGTTAGCTGTTAATGTTAAAACGTGCTCGCGTTAAAAGCTAACTAGTTACATACTGTTGTTCATATTCTCCTACCTGCTAGTTTAGTTAGCTACTGTACAGAGCTAGCTGCTATCTGTGCTTGATGTAATTAGCTCTAGCTAAAATCGTGTCATCTTAGCAGCTATGTTTGTTTGTGGAACGATTTCCTCATATGTTACAGTCGCCGATGTAAATGTGTCTGGGTTTTGTTGGAAATTTAAGGTGCTCTGCTGGTGATGCTGGTTAGGAAAAATAATACTGACTGCAGACAAGTTAGTAAGATGTGGGAACAGAGACACCAAGACACAAGATAAATGAGATCTCTGCTGATCTCTGTTACTTTATTACTGCACGATCACAACATCAGCCCAAATGGCTGCCAACATCGCTCCCTTAAATATGGCAGACAACAGCCTGCAGACTGCGGTTCATGTGCCATGTGGGATCTTTGTGTTTGTGTCTAGTTTTATTTCATTTTCAGTTACTGTTTGCCACATTTGTGGCTCCAAAACCAACATTAACCACGTTAAAATGCTGGTTTTTGTTGTTTATCTGACATCTAATAGATCACCTTTGGAATCTTTGTTTTCTTCTATTTATCAGTAATTGGATGATACTTTTTTAAGACTTTGAGTAGGTGGTGGAGGGTGCCGACTAGTCATGTATAAGTGACTTATTACAGTTGATAATGGCCATTTATTGGGCTGATGTCATTCATTGAATTTCCCAGGTGATACTAAATCATGGCCAAGCAATAGTATTAATTCCTGCTAATGTCATCTGTGCCGTGTACTACAAAGAAAGAATATATAGCATATATTCATAACTACAGCCATCTCAGGGCACTATACATTGTATATTACAGAGTTCACAAGCCATCAACTTTCTATGATCAGCACTTGGCAGCAGTAGGGAAAAAAACCTACCTTTATAACTGTAAAAAAATATGCAACAGAACCAGGCCTTCATACCAGGGAAAATATGGAGGAAGGGTGAAGACGGGAAAGAGGAACTTAATTACAGGAAAAAAGCACTGAGCTTGATGTGGCCAGTAAAACCTGTTGGGCTGTTATGGATTGTTAGCAATGCAAGTTACAGTAACACAGACTGTATGAACCTACTTGCATTCAGTTATTGATACAGGAAATATACAAATATGTTTTTATGCTTGGTCCTGATTTTCTGCCAGGGTAATTTTGCAGTCCTGTTGGTGTTTATCTCAGAGAATGTTTAATAAATGAAGTGAACTGCACTTACATTTGGTCAAAGCGATTTCTGGCAGATAGATAAACAGTATATTCACAGGAAGGAACCAGATTAGCAGTATTCGACAGCATGCCTCTCTGGTTTTATTTAGAGAGCCACTCTAAAGTTTTGTCAGATCCTTCACAGCTCTCTGTGACCCGTTCTTCTTCACAGAAGAAGGAAGTGTCGCTTGATTGGTGCTGAATGACGCGCCAAACGCGTTACTGTGCTCACGGTTTGATAAAGAAAGGCTGATGTAACGAAGAAAGCTGATAACTATTGTTGCGATACCAATTATCTCTGAATGTTGCATTAGGTGTAAGCCAGAGAAAACCTGTCTGTATCCAGCTAGAAATGAGATTTAATACCTGAATAATGATCAGCAGAGTCAGGTGTTCAGTTATGAGGATCAGGTGATTCTTGCATAAAGGGATTGCTGTTTTTTAAATCTATGTTTATGTCATTTATGTTTATCATATGTTTACAACCATATAGTTTGTCATTGTTTATTCTCAGTTAACAGTTTGTTTTATAGATCCATCAAGGTTCACATGCCAACTTTTATAGAGAAATAAATCATTAAACAGAAGTTTGTCTCATTCTGTGTTGTGTTTGCTCACTTACTGCAAAAAAGTTCTTTTTGTACAAGAAATCTCACAACATTTATAACTTTGTAAAGACTAGTAATAATATAATTGTTTTAAATAATCTAGAAAACTCTGAGCAAAAGGTGTGCAAGTGTTCTGAAAGCTGCTAATTGTTACAATAAAGTAATATGTAGAGAAAAACACAGTCTCTTTACAGCATCTAACACTTAGACCAGACAGGAGTCACACTGTTCATGTCCAGCAGGGGGAGCCATTCTGCTGATTAACAAAACAACATCATTCCAGTCTATGTAAGTCCATAACAAACATCCATTTATATGCCAGGAAATTGGAAGAATTATTCAAGAGGTACTCAGGAGCTTTAATGAAGTAAAATTTCTATAATAGCATTGTTAACAAAACAAAACAAAAAAACCCTCCATTACAAAAATGTCCCGGAAGTAAAATTGTACTTAAACTTCTCCCTGCACAATGATTTCACAGGAAATCATAGGAGGCATGATACATAAACTCTCAAGTCCTAGATTTGCCTCAGCCTCCTCATCCAGATGAAGTGTGATTCACAAGACCTCAGTGGAGTGGGTTGGAGGCCAGTTGAGGCCAGCTCTCCTGTGGTTCCACCACCCACAAGAGTGGCTGTAGGGATTTAGTGTAATGTGGATAAAGAAGCAATCAAAAATTCATAAATGCAGGAATATTTGTTCACTGGCCTTAAATATTTAAATAAATGACTTGTGTTAAATTTACTGTCCCTGAAAATGCTCTGGATAATATTGAAGCATGTCCCAAGTTCCTTCGGGGTCAACCTTCAGGATCAATAAAGTTTTATTTAATTGAATTGAATTGTAAAATACAAATTTCCACAAGAATATAAAATTGATTCACCATCAAATCATTTAGTCAAGCAAACTAATGCATCTTGATTATTATAGTTTTACGAGCAGGCTATTACAAAGCCAAAAACCTACTTCTATAAAAATGCTGAATGTTTGAGGTGAAACAAAAAGTAAAGATAAAACAGTTAACCTTTAATTTTATAACCTACATTAAAATTTATTTGAGTTTAATTAAACTCAAATCCACATGTTTATATAAATCTGGCTCCAGGTCCTGATTTATATAAACATGTGGATTTGACAGCAGCAAATGTGGATCAACCTACCAGTGAAAAAAACACTGATATGTTTGAATCTAGAAGCAGTCTGTGGGAAAATGTCACAAATGTTTTGGTTACCATGTGTTTATTCTGGTTTAACTACCATTGTGGGGACAATGATCCGGGTCAAATGCTGTGAGGACATTTTGGAAAATGGGGACACTCTTTGAAAAGTGTGGGTCAGAGCTCCAGAGGCTGTCTAAAGGGTCAGATTAGATCCACGTTCTGGTTCAGGGGCCGGGGAAAGCGGTACGTTGATCACAGTGCTCACTAGGACAAACGGACAAACGTGTGCATGTATCTCTCTTTGATGTTGGCCTGTCCCGGGTGTCAGAGGTCAGGTACCATTGTCTCTCCAGTGATTTCCTGCTTCCTGTTTGGACGTCCTGGCACGCTGCTTTGACAAACACACCCGCTTCCTGTCCCCACAGGAGTTACTTCCTGCTCCACCCGGCCCTGCTCCCCCCCGCTGAGCTGTCAATCAGAGACACGATGGGACTGGCTTTAGAAACTCTCAGTTTTATTTGTGCAGTGTTCAACAGCTCAGCAGGAAAACAAAATTCAGAGAATGTAAAACTACTGTAACTCTGATAAAGGTTAGAAATCATTTACCTAAGCAAGCCCAGGAGCTGTGACAATGTAACACAGGACAAATCATGAGCAGGGTGTGTGATTAGTCCACCTGGCTGTCATTCAACAGTACAAAATGCTCGGATGTGGAGTTTACTGTCATGAGAAGCTGTCAGATATTCCCATTTAACATTCTGGTATCAGACAAATGTCCTAAACTATTATTCAGAATCGTTGAAGATTGCTTTTCTGTCAGTTTATCTGTGATTGTCTGTGGAGTCGTAGGATGCCTGAGGTGATCATGTGTTTTTAGAGGCACTTGTGTCTTTTCAAAACTCAAAATAATCTTTTTTTCCTGTAGACTTGGAGAACCAAATCAGACAAAACCAGCTGTGGCAAAGTTAAGTGCAGTCTGTAATCGGCCTCCTGGTCAGTGAAGTGTGCTGGAGTCCACATCATTAGCACACCTTGACATCATTTTGTAGTCCTTCTTTGATTGGCTGCTCTATGTTGGGAAGCAGATGGAGCAGCACTCTAAACAGATCTCCAAGCAGTCGGATGAGCCGCAGCAATTTTCAATTATCCCACAATCCAACACTGCCTGACACGCCTCCTCGGTGCAGGCTGCCTCCCCTGCAGCCTCCATGCAGCAGCAGCAGCAACCGCCAGCCGCAGCGTCGCAGCACCCGGCCCCGCCCATTCCACACACCAGACAGTCCCCCACAGCCGAACACATGGACAGCAGCTCGCAGAAGAGACAGGCGAGGAGACAGTGAGCGCAACAGTCTGTAAAGACAACCGATTGGATAGGAAGTCAGGTGACCAGTCACTGAGGTGATCAGTTAGCAGTTACCTTTTTTTTTTTTTTATTTAAACTTCAACGTTTTCTTTCAAATGACCTCTAATACTCCTTTCATGCTCGGCATTCTCATTCTTGAATTCTAGTAGAGTAGCTGTGCCAGATGGCCGCCTCTCCCTGATCCTGGTTCTGCCCAAGGTTTCCTCCTCTTAGAAGGGAGCTTTTCCTTCCCACGATTTCCAAGTGCTTGCTCACAGGGGCTGGGCTGAGTTTTGGGGTTTTCTCTGTAGTATTGCAGGGTCTTTACAATATAAAGGATCTTAAGGTGACCGTTGTTGTTATTTGGCACTATAAATAAACCTCAATTGAATTGAACTGAATTGAATCAAAAGTCAACATAATCCCTATCTTGTCACAGTTCCTACTATATTAGCTAGTTTTGTAGTTGCCCTTGATATTTGTAGTTTCTGCTGCCTTTTATCTTCATGTTTCTGTGTTAGATTTATGTGTTTTGTTCACTTCCTGTTTCACTTTAAAGTTGAGTTTCCTCATGTGTCCTATTCTGGTTTTATTTCCTGCTTTTCTTCCTTTCAAGATTGTTTGCGGCACCTTAATTAGTTCCACCTGTGTCGAATTACCCAATCAAACCTCTCTGTATTTAGTAGTTTTTCCCCTTTTCTTTGTTAAATCGTCTCTTTATTTAACCATTGTTCCCATGTGCCTTTAATGTAGTTTGACCTGGTTAAATTGGCTTTTTAAATGGCTTTTCTCGATACCTCCTTTATACCAAGCATGACACATTTATCCTTTATATCCTCGAATAACTGTCACATTGAATGAACATTGTAATTGTATACAGGTGACAGAAAATAAGTGTAATTGAATTATTTTAATTCTTTAACATCTTTAACAACATTCATTTTCAATGAATTTCAAGTGGCTTAATGTTACATTAACACAACTTTTTCTCCATGTAACTTTTTTTCACATTGTATTGTTTCAATGTTTTTGCATACAAACTCTGGAAAAACTAAAAAATGAAACTAGATGACTTTTAGTTTCACAGATTTAAGAGATGATGACTTTTTTTGTTCTTTCATGCAACATTGTGACTCTATTCTTGAAATATTGTAGCTTCATTTTTCAGCACGTTATTGTCTTTGTGTGTTTGTTTATTGAGTTTCATCTGAGGGTTTTTATCTAAGCAGACAGTTTTTAGCTGAGAGTAAAGACAAGCGGTGGGTTTTCTTACTGTCAGAATCAGAAGTAGGAATCAGAATTTTAGCCGTTATGAACAGGAAGCAGCAAGAAAGTTCTCGTCACGTGGCCTCATACGAGCAGAGTCAGGACGTTCTGGCATTTAAACTTTGTGAGAAAACAAGCAGCTTCTAACAGATCTGATGACCACTGGGCGCTGCTATCACCCTGTCATCCTGCGGGGAGTCGGTTGGTAGAAAGCAGAGCGCCTGATGCTGGGAGGAGCAGGAGGGTTCATCGGCCCGTGCGTGCTCTGCAGAGATAAGCAAACCTCCATGCTGGAGGTGCACGGCTGATAAACACAGAGATGGGAGTGTTTTCATTTTTCTGATATGTGATCTGTTTTTGTTCCATCACATTTAGAGCGCAAAGGTCGGCTCACAGCAGCAGTTTGGAACGGTTATCGTCCTACAAAGACTCTTCAGCAGCCCTTCCTGTTAATCTGGCAGTAGTTTAATGTGCTACTCATTAAAACTATCATAAAAAGTATGTTTCAAAAATTGCATTCTTCCTTACGCATCAAGCCAAATGTATTTTCATTCCAACAAAACACCTTTATGAATTTATCATGAAATAAAACAAGATCTCGATTTGGAAGATTAAGAAGGAGTAAACATGTTAGCCATGAAGCTGCTCTTTGGTTCTGTTGGCTTAAAGTTTAAACATCTGCACCACCAGCTGTGCACTGTCATCATAGGGCAGTGGAAAAACCACTAGTATGTGTTACTCTTTGATCTGATTTTGGTCCTTTAGGCAAAGAACTTCAGACAGTAAAAAAACTGCCAATACCTGTGATGCTTATGCTCTTCTTCTGGCTTTCTGGGGGAAATGCATGAGGACTCCAGGTGTCAAGGGCCGGTGTCCTGCAGGTTTTAGATGTGTCCTTGATCCAACACAGCTGATTTAAATGGCTAAAACTACCTCCTCAACATGTCTTGTGTTTTTCAGAGAACTGGTAACGAACTATGCCTCTCATTGCATCTCATTGATCCAGGGTGATATCTAAAACCTGCAGGACACCGATCCTTGAGGCCTGGAGTTCCCCACCCCTGCTTTAATGCCATAACCTACATTCACTCCTTCTAATAAGTCCTACTTTCAAAAGCTCGACTTAAAAAAAGAGAGCTACATTTCACCTGCCAATTTCATCCAGATACAATTAATTCTGGTTATAAAAACTAGGACAATGACCACCAAACCCAAAGTTGCAAAATGGTCCACAAACCAGTGGCTGAACATCTGTACCACCATACTTCAGAGAAACCGAACACTCCAGGGAGACCGTCCCAACATTAACATGCTTTTAATTTAAAGAGGATTTTTTCCTTTATTTTTTGTGCTATAAATACTGTTACATCTGTTCATGGGCAGTGTACTAATAAGATAATAGAAGATAAAAAAGGAGGAGGCACAACACAGCATGTTTTAGGGAGTGGATGAACTAAAGGACCCTTTTCACGAAGAGGACTTACGGCTCTGATTGTCTGAGGACCATCAGGGCTGCAGGCTGGCTGTAATGAGCTCTGCAGCCTGTAGGTAGTGCCTTCTTTTAAAGCCTTTTAAAAAAATGATTATCGGATACATATCACAACGATAAAACTATAAAGCTGATTGTCTCACCATCTCCAGCGACCTCCTTAATGTGGGTGGCGTCTGTCTTGGAGGAGGCTTGGCTTTTAGTGGAGGATAAACGCTTCTGCTTGGTGCTCTGATGGTGGTGATGATGATGATGTCTGTTAGAGGTGGATGACCGAGAGGCAGGTGGAGGAGGAGGAGATTTCATGGAGGAAGATGGAGGAGTGCAGACGGGGGGAGGGGATGTTGACGATGAGCTGTCCACACCTGAGAAACAGAGACATGACATCACGGGTGACATCACAGAAGACGTCAAACTGAGCCACATCACACTCGGTCAGATACAATTACTCACCTTTCTGTTTCCACGGTGACAATGAGGGCTGAGCGGGCAGGAGACGAGAGACGTCATTGGTGGAGGAGCCATCTGTCGAACAGTCATCACTGCTGTCAGGGTCTGACCTATGAGAGGCAGGGGGAGGAGCTTCATCTGCAGGAAGAAACAAGCGGTTCCAGGTGAGCTGGGTGTAGGTGAGAGGGCGGACTGTTTTACCTTAACCTTTGATTCACAGGAAGTCTTTACATTAGTTCAGCCTGGTGTTTCTCCTTATTGATCCTGCTGCAAACCTCTTCAGTCAGCTGTGTCTCTAACAAGAATCTGTTCTTGTTTGTAAACCACTCAGACCGAAGCACCAGAAAACCTTCATATGGCTGCTCTTTTAGGAATTTCTTGTTTGGAGAATTTTGGGGAAACTGACCTTTTTGGTTTGTTTATGTGTCAAACTTATTGAGTGGGAGGAAACCCAGCCTCTAAGTCTCATCTCAGGGCGAAAAGTAGAGCAGCGGCGTTCTGAAACAGGAAGTCCTCTCAGACAGGATGCGTATCCAGACGGAAGCTCTTAAACTGACCTCAGGTCAGAGTTTAAGAGGCTCTGTGATGCCATTAGAAACATGGAGGTAGTCTGAAAACTCTCTGCTACACTGAGGTTACAGACACCCACTTAAGCCCCGCCCACACACACAGTCACACACATTCAGCAGCTGACAGCTGGATGCTTGCACAAACTGTATATGAAAGATGAAAGTAGCTGCTGTGATGTCATTCGGTGGTATTTGGACCCCTTTTTTGAGGCGTCACTGTTAGTGTTAGCTACTGTTAGCTACTGCCATGTTTCTTCTGACGATGCTGTCTGTGTTGAGCGCTCAGTGGATCTGCGTTCGACTACTCCGCCTAGGCTGCACTGTCGAGTGCAGATCCACTGAGCGCAGCGCAAGCTAGCAAGACAGAAGCTAAGCTCGTTACAACATGGCAACTGCCTCAACTCTACCCGAAATTGAACCTCCTGCACCCTCATTCAGATCTGGCGTTTGGAACTATTTTGGTCTTCATGTGAAGTATGACCCTGAAGGTAAGCGCGTCATGGACAAAAGTAAAACAGTAAAATTCACACGGTGGTGCTGTAAGAAAACTAAACCCCATACAGCTGTTTCAAAACTAGGGGTAAGTAAAAAGTAAGTAAAATTTTATTTATATAGCACCTTTCAAGATAAAAATCACAAGGTGCTTCACAGGAGCTAAAACCTAAAAATAAAAATCAACCAAAAGCAAGTTTAAAAAGATGAGTTTTTAGCTGTTTTTTAAAAACAGACCAAAATGCATTTTGTTGAGGCTGTAAAATGTTTATTTTTGCAGTAGAGTTGCTTTTGGAGCCATCCTGACAAGGCCTTTGTCGTTTTGGCTCTCCACACTGGCTTCAGTGTACCCTCTTATAGCTGTGATTAGACATTTCAGATTCGAGGTAACTCTCTTGAACAGCGGTCCCCAACCTTTTTTGCGCCACGGACCGGTTTATGCCCGACAATATTTCATGGACCGGCCTTTAAGGTGTCGCGGATAAATACAACAAAATAAAACTAGTACCGGTACCGAAAAAAAGAAGATTTATTCATAACACACGTGAAAAGACCAATAAAACCGAGTAAATGATAAAAACAATAACAAAATAACGCTGAAAACCGATAAAAACCCTGAAAACTATACATTTGACACCTGAGCCTCAACTCTCGCGGCCCGGTACCAAACGACTCACGGACCAGTACCGGTCCGAGGCCCGGGGGTTGGGGACCGCTGCTCTTGAATACTTCCCACCCGGTCATCCAGCTGGTAAACAGTGTCCTTCAGGTTTTATTTGTGATCAGTTTTCTTTTGTTTTCTTCCCACTGCTCGTTGCCAATTTTTCCTGCCATTGTCTGAGACATGCCACGGTCTCTCTTCACCACATGGCTCAGATCTCTTCCTGTTTGTGTCTCTTAATGGTTTCTGTCTTGCTGCAGTTTTTTCTTTTTCTTTTTTCTAAAGTTATCTGGGACTTTCTAATGTTTACACATCCGTCTCTGCCCCTGAGTTCATCCTGTCTCACCTCATCAGACCTTCTAATTGTCTCACCTGTGCTGTGATGCGGGAGCGTCCCATTGGCTGTCGGTTGGATCACGATGCATTCTGACTGGTTTTCCGACTTGTTTTCGCCGCCTTCAGTGGCGTTAGATGCAGTAGAATGTGATGTCACATCCATCCTGTCAGAGAAAATAAAGCATAGAGAATAATTGTGACTAATTTGATCAGGGAGAATTTCATTAACAGCACTGAACAGAAATTTAGACACAGATAACTGAATGTGGAAGCATTTAAATACAGATTTGAACTGGATTTTGCTCCTCATTTCGACTCAACTGAGTCTTTTCTATCCTTTAAAACTCTGCTGCCAATTAATTTCATTTAAATAAATAAAATCTGAGAATAGTTCCCAAAGTTCCACTTAGACGATTTTTTTGTACAATAATATTTATTGAGGTCATGGAAATGTTCACATCCATACTAGGGACGTATTCAGAGTTACAGGGAGTGAAAGTACCTGTAAGGAAAGGGAAACTTTAAAAGCTTATTAATTTGTGTTATTCTTCCTGGTTGACTTTCATTTTTAAGCACATGAGGGACGACCCCGGCATAAAGGAGTTGGGAAGAAGGAGACGTTTCGTTTGCTACGGCTTATTTTTGGTGAGACAGGCCTTTAAAATGTACCCAGAACGCACTTTTAGAGATTTTCCCCAGTGAATTATCAGCAAAACAACTATCAAACATCCAGGGTAGAATTTCTTGTTAGCATACTTGTTTTGTCTAATTATTTTTAATTTAGTTAAGTTTCAGTTAGTTCAAACATTTTTCAGGTCTAATATTGAAAATATTAGTTGTTAGTTTAGTTTCAGTTAAACTATAATAACTGTTGTGTGTTCCTCCATGTCACAGACATTAAACTGTTTTTTCTGGTGAAACTATGATTAGTTCCATGATACTGGTGCTCAAAAACAGATCTTGAGAGCTAAAAAAATCTCTGTGTACTTTCATGGCCTATATTGCAAATTTTTAAAAAATATTGTGACGAACTCAACAAGAAAAACAAAATGTGACACAGAGATTTCAGTCTGCATTTCAAACTCCTGTGTTTTCTACTCTACTCAACCTCCAAGATTGCAGGTGTGTTAGCAGTAACGCACATGAAGAAGCAGGAAAAGTGACCAGAGGTCATTAATTGCCACAGCCTCAGACATGGTGGACACATTCAACCTAACCAGAAGCAAGAAAACACCGCAGTTCACATCATAAATGAACAACAACACAACATAACCACAATATGGGCATTGACCCCGTAAGTTAACACTTTAACATCAACGTGAAACATCCCAGGAGTCTTTGCAGTGGCCTCTCTCCTCAGGCTGCAACTTTATGAAGGTAAAAGTTTGAATGCCTTCAACAAACGTGAAAAAACAAACAAATACACACAAACAAAATTAAAAATCAGCTGATTTCCCCGGGTGTACTTTGAATTTGATCCCGTACCTGGTTTTAAACCAGCGTCACCATCCCAGCAGTTTCAACTTTGCCACAGCAGCTTTACTGGGAGAGCTGACCTTTCCTGCCATCACAAGCTTCTTGAATGTCTTCCGGCTTTCTAAACACTGTTTTCACCATAAAAGTCTAAATGCTGCCGAGCTTTTAGTCTTTTTATAGAAAAAAAGTGAGTTGGATGTGAAGGGATTAAGATTCCTGCTGTAAGAGGGGATGTCTTAAAGAGTAAATCAGCTGCTCTATGCTCTGTTGAAGCCTCGTCTTCATTGTTATAGATCAAGGCGAGAGTAACCGAGGTATTAAGGTATTTGTCGCATAGATACAACGCCATATAAAACAAATATAAAAGAGGTTATTTTCACGAGGCACAGAGATTTATTGGGGTGTTGACCACAGGGTGTTTAGCAACGTAAAAATGTTGTTTGTTGTTTTGGTTTGTGAACTTAAATAGTTTTATGTGTGTAGTGTATATGAGTGTAGGCTTGTATGTAGTTAAACATGTGTATTGGGAAAATATGTCGAACTCATTAATTTACAAATTATAGAATCTGAAATAAGGACGTAAAACAGACAGGTGTAAACTTCATCCTGCTCCTTTATGAGCACAAACATTGTTTGGATATAGAGATATTCATGACAACTGGATGTCTTTGTGACGCCCACAAGTGTATGGTCACAATTGTAATTTTGTTGTGAATTGTTTTTGATGTAAAAGACCTGATTTTATGGTGGTATTGCACTTTTCATTTAGCGTTATGGACAATGTAATTGCGTGGCATTGCCACAAGGGGGAGATAGTGGTGAGTGCGATAGGCTGTTGCAACGCGTCTCGGCCTCAGACGAGGAAGAGCCTGCAGACCGAACGCAACTGATGTCTCCTGTCTCTGCTATTCTGTTAAAAAAACAGTTTAAAAACAGACCCCATCGAAGGCCTGTAACATAATTTTGGTGGCCCGTACGGGGATCAGCATGCTACGTGGGTGACTGCTGATCCTTTAATCAACGAACCAGAGACAGCCATCACAGGGCAGGCGTGTTGGAACAGCAGACGTGCAACTGAGGCAGCAGCGGGACCTGTGTCGAGGAGGGGAACCCCTGCTGGAGAGGTGACGGGCTGCGTGTTTGAGCTGACTGCACTGTGAGGAGTGCTAGCCAAAAGACACAGAATGGAGGACCGTGAAAGAAAAGAACTGGCTTGGCAGATCAGAAAGAGTCTTTATGCACTGACAGCAGAGGAACTCTTCCAGATTGCTACAAACATCACACCAGTACCTGATGTGGACCCCGCAAGTGTAAGACGTGGTGATGAGGAAAGTTGTTTTGATTATGTTTGTGCTTATCTACGCTGTAAGACATTGCTTGACTTAGAGGATCAGGGGTTTTCACACCTACTGCTGTTGAAAGATGCTATTATTCATCTCATTGATAGTCATGCCGCTGAAGTATCTCACCCTGTAGTCTCAGAGGAAAATGTTGTTACTCTCACAACACTTAAGCACCCGGAACAGAGTGATGTACTTACCTCAGCTATATTGCCTCTTGAGTCTGTTAATCCACAAATAACAGAGTATGAAATGCTAAAGGCTAACTACGAGGCACTTGGTAAAAAGTTAGCAGATTTACAAGTGACATCTGCAACACAAGACACACCCACCCCCACTATTACACAGTCACTCGAGCTGAGAGCGTGACAAACAGCCGCTCCACCACAGACATGTGACAATCTAAGCCTGATCACATGGTTTCCCTAAGAGACCTGCCATTTTTGCAACGCAGAGAGTTTAAAGTACATGGTGGTCAGGTTGGGGACATTGCATCTGACATTAGCTACCATGGACTGTGTAAGCAGATTGAGGAGGGGCTCAAGGTGAAGCACACAGAGGGAGAGATCATTCAAGGTGTGCTCCGTATTATCAAGCCTGGACAGTTTAAGGACATGTTGATCAGTAAAGATGACTTGACCCTCATTGAACTCAAAAGCTTACTACGTTCACACCTGAGTGAGAAGAGTGGGAGTGAGTTATTTCAGGAATTGTTGAGCACTAAGCAACATGACCATGAAACTCCACAACAGTTCCTCTACAGGATGATTGGACTTAAGCAGAAAGTCATGTTTGCATCCAGGCAGGATAACATGGACGTTGCGTATGAGACACGTACGATCCAAAATGTATTTCTACGCACCATTCATCAAGGTCTTCTACCAAAATATAGTGACATTCGTAATGAACTCAAGCCACTACTATCAGACTACAGTGTGTCAGATGAAGCCTTGATAAGGCAAGTGAACAAAGTGTCAAGCGAAGAGAGTGAGCGACAGCGAAGACTGGGATATTCCACTCGACAAAAGGTAACACATGCTCATACTGCTCAACTTGAACCTGCTAAAGACACTGAAATGACTGACTGTAAATCTAAGAGTAAGAATAAAGTCATAGAAGAGCTGGCTGCGAAGGTGGAAACCCTGACCAAAGTGGTTGAGTCTCTCACAGCCAGTCAGGCTCGTGAACCCACTTGTCAGTGTGCACACCCAAAGCAGAAGCCCAGACAAACTGCAAAACAGTATGGCTGTCCCAAGTGTATTGAAAGTGGGGCTACTTCATGCACTCATTGTTTTATCTGTGGGGAGACAGGTCACAGGGCAGTGGGATGTCTCAAACGAAGCCAACCCAGAAGCTCTAGTTGGCCTCCTGCTGATACACACACGCCCAGAACCAGTGGACAGCCAGACCCAAAATCACGAGGTATGTGCTCAGAAGAGTTTGCTCATGTCAGAAGTAGTTGGGCGACCCTTCCAACGAAAAATGCAGACACAGGGGCAAGTGAGAGAGTGGCACAGCTTGTTGGGAAAAAATGTAAAATCAAGTGTTACATTCATAGCTTTGCAGTGGACTGTTTATTGGACACAGGTGCACAAGTGAGTCTCATTGATCGCCAGTGGGCAAAAACCTACCTCTCTGACCACAAACTCCGGCCACTGACAGAACTTATTGGAGATAAGGCTCTTAGTGTGCTTGGTGTTAATGGCCAGCCATTACCCTACGACGGCTGGGTGGGCGTGATGGTGAGTCTCCCAGAGAATAGTGACCCAAACTTGACTGTACAAGTCCCCTTTTTAGTAAGCAGTGTGCCCATGGACTGCCCCCTGATTGGTTTCAATGTAATTGAACAGCTGATACTGGGGCCAAATGCTAGTACAAACCTCATACCCACCATTGTGAGCCTCCTGCGCAGCGCGATGAACCTCCAGGATGACACAGCGACGGCACTGGTCAACTTCATCCAGACCAAGCTTACCAGTGATAACGTGGTCAGCCAGAGTGTCCTAAAAGTGGGCCTGTATGATGTAGTAATTCCAGCTGGTCAAGTTAAGTATGTTAAGTGTAAAGTCTCCTCTACGGTTGACAGGTCCAACCCTCTCGTGCTCTTTGAGCCAACTGAGAGCAACCCACAACTGCAACAGCTTGATGTTGGCAACAGCCTCCTCACAGTTTGTGATGCCAGAGTCCCATATGTCAAAGTACCTATTGGCAACCACACTAAGCATGATGTGACCCTCACCGGCAGAGCAGCCCTTGGAACTATTGAACCAATAGCAGGAGTCGTACAAACTGACTTACCAAACCTCAATGAGCCCAAAGTGACTCAAGATGTCGACCCTGATGTATCTCAAATACCCCAGCAGTGCGGTGAAGATCAAGCAACACAGGAATGGGATCCACCTGTTGATGTTAGTCACCTGACTGAAGACCAACAGACTGTTGCCAAGAAAATGTTAAGGGAAGAGTCAGGGGCTTTTGCACGTGATGAGAATGACATGGGGTGCATTCCCAGCTTGGAAATGACAATAACACTCAAAGACACAACCCCAATTCAGAAATCGTACACCTCAATTCCAAAACCCCTCTATAAGGAGGTTAAAGAGTATATTGAGGACCTCTTGGCAAGAGGATGGATTGTAAAGTCTAGATCCCCTTACTCTGCGCCAATAGTTTGCGTGCGGAAAAAGGATTGCTCCCTAAGGCTCTGTATCGACTACCGTCTCCTGAACCAGCGCACAGTACCTGATCGCCACCCATTACCAAGAATCCAGGACCTCATTGACACCTTGGGAGGGTACAACTGGTTCTCCATTTTGGACCAGGGAAAAGCCTATCACCAGGGCTTTATAGCAGAAGGATCCCGCCATCTGACTGCATTCATCACCCCCTGGGGCCTTTATGAATGGGTGCGAATTCCCTTCGGTCTTACCAACGCACCTGCTGCATTCCAACGCAGTATGGAAGAAATGCTGGCTCCCCTTCGGGATGAGTGCTGCATTCCATACTTGGATGACATCTTGTGCTACGCCAAGACTTTTGAGGAACATGTGGAAGGGCTGAGGAAAGTCTTGAGAGCCCTGCAGAACTACGGAGTCAAACTCCGGCCGACAAAATGTGACCTATTTAAAAGAGAAGTGAGGTATGTTGGGCGCTTAGTGTCAGCTGAAGGAGTACGCATTGACCCAAAAGATCTCGAGGCAGTGTACGCCCTGAAAAAGGAGACACCTGCCACAGTGGGAGATGTGAGGAGGATTGCTGGGTTCCTGAGTTACTATCGCTCATATATCCAGGATTTCTCGAGAATAGCAAAACCCATCTATGAGCTTTTGCAACCCAAGAAAACCAAAGAGGAGCATCTTCTGGGGAAGGTTACAGGACAGAAGGGGAAAGGCGCACAGTTACCATCCAAAACACCAGTTGAGTGGGCAGAGAAGCACCAGGGTGCCCTGTGTAAGTTGATTGATATGTTGGTAAACCCCCCTGTACTTGCCTACCCGGATTTTGAGCTTCCCTTCGTCCTTCATACAGACGCATCTGATAAAGGACTTGGGGCCGTTCTCTACCAACATCAGAGTGGGAAGCTAAGAGTGATTGGATACGGCTCCCGAACACTGACACCGGCTGAAAAGAATTACAGACTCCACTCGGGCAAGCTTGAGTTTCTCGCCCTCAAGTGGGCTGTCTGCGAGAAGTTCAGGGATTACTTGTTCTATGCCCCGTATTTTACCATCTACACAGACAACAATCCCTTAACTTATGTCATGAGTACCGCCAAGTTGAATGCGGTTGGGTTCAGATGGGTGGGAGAGCTATCAGATTTCAGGTTTGATATAAGGTACAGACCTGGCAAAGTAAATGTTGACGCAGACACCCTGTCGAGGAGTCCCCTTGACATTGACAGATACGTCACTGAATGTACAAAAGAGCTCTCCAAAGAAGCTGTTGCCGCTACTTGGGAGGGATGTGGAGCAGGCAAGCATGGAGATGTCGCATGGATCGCTGCTCTGGTTTTAGCGCAAGGTGACCAGCTTGAACCAGTAATCCAAGAAATGGTCACGCCCATCAATTTGGATGAACTACAAAGGGCTCAAAGAGCAGATCCTGCGATAGGTGAGATCATGAAAATGAAAGACTCAGATCAAAAGCTGACAGATGACATGAGACGGAATGTGAGAGGTCCGGCAAGGAAAATGATGCATGAGTGGACAAAGCTGAGCTTAGAAGACGGAGTTCTGTATCGTAAGACTGCAGAAAAGCGCCAACTAGTCTTACCAGCTAGCTTCAAATCCCTGGTCCTGAAACATCTGCATGATGACATGGGGCATGTCGGGGTAGAAAGAGTTCTCAGCCTGGCGAGGCAACGGTTCTACTGGCCATACATGAGGCGAGACATCGAAGCCTATGTCACCCGGCAGTGTCCGTGCATCAAACAGAAGAAACCGGTGACACATGTCCGAGCTCCCATGTCCAGCATTACCACAAGCTCACCAATGGAATTGGTTTCAGTTGATTACCTCCACTTAGAGCCAAGCAGGGGCGGATATCAGTATATCCTAGTTGTGGTAGACCACTTTACTAGGTATGCCCAGGCCTATCCAACCCGCAACAAGAGTGGCAAAACTGCAGCTGAAAGGATTTTCAGTGATTATATCCCCAGGTTTGGCTACCCTTTAAGGCTGCACCATGATCAGGGGCGGGAGTTCGAGAACGAGCTTTTCCGGACTCTACAACAGTTGAGCAATGTGGGGCACTCTCGAACAACTCCGTACCACCCTCAGGGCAACCCAGCTGAACGCTTTAATCGTACCATCTTGCAGATGCTGAGGACCCTGAGTGAAGAAAAAAAAGAAAGATGGAGAGAATATCTCCCACAGATGGTTCATGCGTACAATTGCACTCGCCATGAAGCAACGGGTTACTCGCCATTCTTTCTGCTTTTTGGTCGACATCCACGAATGCCAGTAGACCTCCTGTTCAAGTTGGTTACTGATGGAGAGCCACAAACTGCAAGAGGTTATGCTGAGAAATGGAAAGAACGAATGACTGAGGCTTACAGGATTGCATCTGGAAACAGCCAAAAGTCAAGTGATCGTGGAAAGAAACACTATGACCGGCATTTGAAAGGAGTGGTACTCCAACCTGGAGACAGAGTACTAGTGCGGAACCTGACTGAGAGGGGTGGTCCTGGCAAGTTAAGGTCCTACTGGGAGAACACCATTTATGTGGTGAAGGAACAGATCAATGACAGCCCAGTGTACAGAGTGACCTCAGAGGCAAAGGGGAAGAAAGTGCGTGTTCTGCATCGCAATCTATTGCATCTTGTCAATGAGCTTCCTGTGGACTTGCCTGCTGTAGATAAGGGGGACGGGCCATCCGCCGTCAAGAAAAAGAAACCAAAACCAGCTCAAGGAGAGACAGAGTTTCAACCCCACTCTGACGCAAGCTCCGATGAGGATGAGAGTTCCATGTATTATGAGTTGAGGTATGATTTGAGAAGTGGGAACAAAGAGGATGCACTACATACCTGTAACCATACTGTTGGACCCCCAAGAGGAACAGCTGAGTTCAGCAGAGTGGTCAACTGTGGAGCACCTCAGCCAACAGAAGCAACAGATGAATTGAGGGAACAAGGAATGGAACAAGATGGTGGACACCAAAGCACTGAACTTGACAACGACATGGGAGAGGAGGAACATGAGAGGGTACAGGAATCAGGAGTCACTGAAGTGCCTTTCACAGTCGACGAAGGAGAAGTTGGACTGCCGCTTTCAGAAAGGGCACAGTATACACCTAATGTGGCCCCGCCGACTAATGAATCAGTTCTAAGAAGGTCTACTAGAGAACGACGGCCTGTTACACATTTCACATATGACACCCTTGGCCAGCCCTCTCTCCGGGTGCATCCATCAGTCAGTTGTGCTGAAGTGCACGAGTCACCAAACACAACACACTACACCATGCCACCATATCCCCTGTTACCTTACTTCCCCCTAGTGCCATATCGCATTCCAACATCTCACTGTGCACACCCAGGCACCTTCCCTGTATATTATAACTGCCCAATCTATACATGTTAGTACACAAGGAATGTGGGTATGTGGGAAGGGGATGTGATTTGAGTTGTTTGAGTAATGAGTATAATGAGTTTTAAAGGGTAAGAGGTTAAATGTCAGGAGCCATTTTCTTTTTGTTGGGGAGTGTGTGACGCCCACAAGTGTATGGTCACAATTGTAATTTTGTTGTGAATTGTTTTTGATGTAAAAGACCTGATTTTATGGTGGTATTGCACTTTTCATTTAGCGTTATGGACAATGTAATTGCGTGGCATTGCCACAAGGGGGAGATAGTGGTGAGTGCGATAGGCTGTTGCAACGCGTCTCGGCCTCAGACGAGGAAGAGCCTGCAGACCGAACGCAACTGATGTCTCCTGTCTCTGCTTTTCTGTTAAAAAAACAGGTCAGTAGTTCAAGTTTGCTCACCACAATGTACATATAAAGGCAAGAAACCTTTTTCTGTCTTAGTTTAAAGACCGCAAATGTTGTGAGAGAGTGTGTTTTCACTGATTGAGAGAAAGCTAACTATACCGCCATTTGTAATGGCAGCCGCCATTTCACTCGTAGTCTAAATAGGCAGCTGGTCTTATTACCTGTTTTATTTTGTGACAAATGGAGCTCTTAGACACTTCTTTTATCCTGGCATTATTGGAAGTTACAGTTGATTAGGACCTACCCAGTTCTTATGTGTCAAATGTAAATAGTCTGATGTATACTGTTTGTGGATGATTGTGAACTGTTTGTGAGCAAGGGAAGAATATTTTTGTTTATTGGTTACAAATGTAATATATTGTTTGAATCTGTTAAAGTATAAGAAAAGTATAAAGGTGACATAAGCGGGTTAATTGCAGTGTTAGTGGTGCTGCACAGAAATGTTTTGATGCTGAAATGCAGTAAAATTGGTTACAGATTTATTGTAAATAAGGACGTTCATATACAATGATTATTTTGTAAGTTTATTCTTGTGAGAGTGCAAGGTAACCAAAAGGGTTTGAGCTATGGACCTAATTGAATGTTTGTGTTGTTAAAAGCGAAATGTGTGTGTCTAAATGAAAAGAAAAGGACGTTGTTAAACTCTGTTAATAAATCAGACGAGGAAGAGCCTGCAGACCGAACGCAACTGATGTCTCCTGTCTCTGCTATTCTGTTAAAAAAACAGTTTAAAAACAGACCCCATCGAAGGCCTGTAACATCTTTGTTTTGTTTTTCTTGTTATTTTATATTTACATGTTCAAAATAAATTCTATTCTATTTATTTATGAGCTTTTATCTTATTTTTTATTGCACAGAAAAAAACAAATCTTTGAGAAACAATGGCAGAATTTTCTCTTCAAGGCAAATCCTACACCTGTAATTTGTTTTTTACTTTTTGTGTTACAAAAGGAGAAAAAAGAGGCGAGGATAAGACAGAGGAGGAGGAGGAGAAGAGTGAGAGATGGGAAAAGGACACTAGCATCAAACAGAATATTAACCTTATAAAAAGCATCTTAAATAAGCTTGAGTGGCATCATTTATCAGCAGATATTTTTAGACTTTTTGTGGGTTTTCTCTGATTTTCCCATGAGCTCCAGCGCTCTCTGTAATGATTTCGAGCTTGTGTGTGTGTGTGTGTGTGTGTGTGTGTGTGTGTGAGAAACATCCATGTGCAGTGGTCTGTAACTCAGTGATCCAGGCACGCACTGGGTGCTTAAAAGCCTTCAGTCCAGCCATGATGTGAATATGAATGTGGCTCTCCAAGGATGGTGGGAAAGTCCCGCTCTGCTAATAATCAAAAGACTGCATGATCAGCGACGAGGCTGGAGACAGCATCAGACTCTCACCTCACAATTATTGTGGTTAAATGAATATCAGTGAAACTCCTTATGACTGTAAGGAGGTGGAAACTCTGCAACCAGATACCAAGAGAACAATCACACAAATATTTACAGTATCATAATATCTGTAATATAAACATCCACCCATCTACTTTCTTCACCTCTTGGAGCCTGTCCCAGCTGTCACAGAGCGAGCAGGTATACACCCTGGACAGGTCGGCAGTTTAACACCAAGAGACAGACAATCCTTCCCCTCACGTTAAAACCTGCGGCCAGTTTAGATTCACCAGTTAATAGAACGCGTGTCTGAGGGAGGAAGCCACACAGACACGAGAAGAAGGCCCCAGCTGCTGGTTTTTAACCCAGGACCTTAATGCTGTGAGGCCAACCACTGCACCACCCATCCAAGCACAACAACATGATCTCACGCTGGCTGCTCACAGTTTCACATCAGAGCTCGATGAAAGAAACACCGAAGTTGAAACTCTCTGATGACATACATCCTTTAAACATCACGGCGTAACAGCGGTGAGTGTAATCCAAAATCATCAACCCTTTGAGAGCTGGATTCAAATTCTCCCACAACTTGTTACAGATGTCTTTACAGAAATGTGGCCAATCGTGTGGCAAGGATACGGATAGGTTATGTGAAATCTGTTAAAAAAAAAAAAAAAACCTTATAAGCTTTGAGTTTACTTTTCCACCTCTAATCAGAACACTGTGATGTTCTGCAGTGAACCATGGCTAACACACCAAGACCCAGAGTGACGATAAAAGCAGCTCAGCTCGTGGAAATGAGTCGAAAAACTGCGATAAACAACATTTCAGAAATTTTTCAGAGCGTCTGTCATAGATGAAGGAAACTTATATGGGCATGAGAAACACTTTTAAAGAGCCTTTACAATGATATACCTGTATAATATAGTGGAGACATCGATGACCACAGTCACTTTAGTTGCTCTAGTATCACCTGAAGGTTAATAATCATGGATTACGTCAGTATGAGTTCATGCTAGCTCCCAGCTTCAGGTACAGTTATGTTTCAGGTGAGTCTGCAGGAGGCGTCACCTGAACGCTGCAAACATTCATACACATAAAGAGCCCAAAGCCAGCCTCTGTTTTGCCTTAATGATGTATTCGCTGTTTAATTTGTGATGTACATCAGGAAAACAACAGCTTTACTCAGCTGTTTAAGATATTTTATTTCCCGTTTTTTCAAATGATTTCTCAGTTTGAGATGTTAAATAAATTTACGTATCCATCTTGTTATTATTACACACTTCAGTGAAATGCAGGTGTCTTTAAAACACCTTAAAAAACTATTAAATATCAAATCCTGGAAGTTACTTAATCGCAGAGAGAAAACAGACAAATAAAGAGAAGTTTCTCACCTGCAGCTTCCTTCTTTCTTTTTTCTTTCTTTTTTCTTTCTTTCTTTCGTCAGTTATGTCGTCCCGCGTCTGAATAAACACTTCGCTGTCTTTCTGTGTGCAGCGTTCACATGTGTGTGAAGACCACCGCCTCCTCCGCTTCCTTTAAAAGCACACACACACACACACAAACACACACACACGCAGCAGGGCTGGCTTCTCCTCTTCAGGGTCACTGGGGCAGCAGTCAGCTGCTGGGCCCCTGTTTAACTCTGTATTATTTTCCAGAAGCTCTGTAGAAATGAAGAGCTCCCACGATCAGCAGATGACCTGGGGAAAATGTTCAGAATAATATAAAATTATAAGATAAGATAAGATAACCTTTATTAGTCCCACACGTGGGAAATTTGTTTTGTCACAGCAGGAAGTGGACAGTGCAAAAGTTATGAGGCAAAAATTAGAATACAATAAGAATAAATACAGTACACAACTGTACAGAATAGAATAAAATAAAATACTATATACAGTAGAATAAAATAAAATAAATATACAATAAGATAAAAATAGAATACAAATACAAATACTATATACAACTGAGTAAAAATACAACGATGACAGAAAGGATTATTGCACTTAGTATTATTGCATATGTATGGATGTGTGTGCTTGATCAGTTAAAGTCTTTGTTGTGGAGTCTGACAGCAGTGGGGAGGAAAGACCTGCGAAATCTCTCCGTCCCACACCGTGGGTGCCGCAGTCTCCCACTGAAGGAGCTGCTCAGTGCTGTCACAGTCTGCTGCATGGGGTGGGAGATGTTGTCCAACAGGGATGACAGCTTAGCCGCCGTTCTCCTGTCACTCACCACCTCCACTGGGTCCAGAGGGCATCCTAGAACAGAGCTGGCCCTTCGGATCACCCTGTTCAGTCTCTTCCTGTCCCCAGCAGAGATGCTGCCGCCCCAGCAGACCACACCATAAAAGATAGCAGAAGCCACAACAGAGTCATAGAAGGTCTTCAGGAGTGGGCCCTCCACTCCAAACGACCTGAGTCTCCGCAGCAGGTACAGCCTGCTCTGCCCTTTCCTGTAGAGGGCGTCTGAGTTATGAGTCCAGTCCAGTCTATTGTTCAGATGAACACCAAGGTACCTGTAGCTGTCCACAGCCTCAATGTCCATACCTTGGATGTTCAGTGGTTGCAGTGGAGAATGCTTGTGCCTGCGGAAGTCTACCACCAGTTCCTTGGTTTTACTGGCGTTGATCTGGAGGTAGTTCAGCTGGCACCAGTCCACAAAGTCTTGGGTCAGACCTCTGTACTCCTTGTCGTCCCCATCAGTGATGAGGCCGACTATTGCAGAGTCATCAGAAAACTTCTGCAGGAAGCACTGGGTGGAATTGTGGGAGAAGTCTGCAGTGTAGATGGTGAAGAGGAACGGAGCCAGAACCGTTCCCTGTGGGGCCCCCGTACTGCAGACGACCCTGTCCGACACACAGCCCTGAGTCCTCACATACTGTGGTCGGTCGGTGAGGTAGTCCAGGATCCAGGTAGTGAGGTGATGGTCCACTCCAGAGTTCACCAGCTTGTCCTTTAGAACCGAGGGAAGAATGGTGTTGAAGGCACTGGAGAAATCAAAGAACATGATTCTCACAGTGCTTCCAGCGGTCTCCAGGTGAGCGAGGGAATGATGTAGGAGGTGAATGACGGCATCATCCGCTCCAATGCCAGGCTGGTAGGCAAACTGAAGTGGGTCCAGTGATGAGCTTATTAGGCGCCGAAGCTGAGCCAGGACCAACCGCTCCAGGGTCTTCATCAGGTGGGATGTCAGAGCCACCGGCCTGTAGCTGTTGAGGTCCTTGGGGCGTGAAGTCTTTGGCACTGGTACAACACAGGAGGTTTTCCAGAGCTGTGGGACTCTTCCCAACCTCAGGCTCAGGTTGAAGAGGTGCTCCATCACCCCACACAGTTGGTCCGCGCAGGACCTGACGACCCTCGAGCTGATGCCATCTGGACATCTATATATGTTTGATTGTAATTTCTGGTGTAATGAAATTACTTTAAAAAAAAAAAATTCCAATCATTATTATTAATCAGATATTAAAGTGTTCATAATAATTTAAAACATATTTACAATTAGAAATAAATTATTTCTTTTTCTGGGAACTTTTTATTGACATTATAAAATATAAAAATGCTTAAAAATAAAGAATATAAAACATCCAGAAGCTCTGCTGAACACCCATGAATGACTGAAGTGATGCTGTGGCAGCACTGCTGTGTTTACCAAAAGCAATACGAAGCAGATGTTTTGATAATTAAAAATAAAAACAAGCAGAAACTTTTAGAAAAAAGTGAAGCTTATTAACTGGAATCCATTAGAAATCGCTTCATGAGGTCGGCATTTGTGAAATCTGCAGCTGCTGCAGGACTCAGGAGTAATTCCAGATGTTTCAGCAGATGTTGAGCTGCCGGCGGAGGCTTGAATGTGCTTCACTGCTGCCACCTGCTGGACGCAGGGAGAACTGCACTTCATGATGAAACAGTCCAATGGTGTGAAAGGAAAGCTGCAAAGAGCCGAGTCTCGAGTTTATGATGATTGTTTCTATTAAACAACATCAGAAGATTTCAGACCAAAACAGTCACAAGCTGCTCACAAGTGAGCCGTAAACTTAATAATTAATAAGTGTCGCAGTAGCAGCTGGGACAGGTGTTAATCATTTAAAGACAACAAACACATGTGCATGCTCATTCACATGATTTATACAGCCTGTTTTCCTCCTGTAGACCTGAGGAAGGATTGCTCCTGAGAAACCTGTTCACTGTGTTATCGCTGTGTTCACAGACTGGAGTCCAAACATCAGAGATCAGTTTTATTCTCGTGTAAAGTGTCATGTGACCCTTCAGATCTGAGTCACTGCAGCTCCCTGCACTTTGGTACCTCTCAGTCTTCACGGTTTTGTCTGCAGGCTTAAATTACCTCCAAAAACCCAAACGCGTGTTCTAATGTCACAGCCTCCCCTCCAGCAGGTGGCGACACACACACGCCGTTTGTGCTCCTCGGTCAAAACTACAGAAGAGGAAAACAATAATGATGCGGACACAAAGAGATTTTTGCAGATTTTTGGTGAGCTTGTAAAACGAGCGAGAGGCTGCAGCTTCAACCGGAGAAGCGACTCTTCTTCTCCTCCTTCTCCTTCTTCTTCTGTGAATTCACAGCAGCTGCAGCAGCTCATGGTGAGTCCGGGTTTGTTTGTCACGTTGTACTGATGGAGGAGAAGAGAGGAGCAGCTCCCTTTTTCTCCATCCTGCAGCCTAAACGCGGCTAAAATCTGCAGAAAAGTAAACGGAGTCTGGTCGGAGCGGAGCAGCAGAGGCGTGAGGAGAGCTCTGCTCCTGCAGGAGGTTAAAGCTGGTGATCAGGGAGGACTGGAGATGCTGTCACGTGGTTCGTGCAGGCTGCATGTGGAGAAATCAGCTGTTAAATCACTGCACGGTGGCGGGTTTCAGGTGTCACCAGGCGGGTTTTTTAAAGGACACTTTAGTGGTTTTAATGCAGGCTCGTCTGTTTCACATGCTTCTGTTTTCCTTTACCTTGCAGTTACTTCCCACAATCAATTCATGATGCAAATAAAGAGGTAAAATGAGTAACACACCACACTTTCAGTCTGATGTCGTTGTGTGCAGTCTTTGCTTCTGCACACCTTTGGTGGCTCGGACAGGGAAATATTAGTTATTAATGTTAAACAGACAGTGATGTCTTAATTGATGTGAATGAATTTGTGTGGATCCTGTAGACCAATGTAATACAGACTTAGTGCGATAACAGACTGCGCCTTGTTTTTGTGGATATTGTTGAGTTATAAACAGATCGAATGAGCCTCCGGGTCCTGGTTTTGTGTCTGGACTTTGGTCTCTGGGGTTTAATCCAGGTGTTAGAGTATAGATCAAATGTATTAAATAAAACTGTTCTTAGACCTGAAACTGGTCTGATGAGATCTAGATTTTTTATATTTTCCAAATAAAAGCCGCTCCACAGTCTCAGTAGTAATCTAGTCCAGGGATCCGCAGGTCTCAGAGGAGTATTTTTTAGGTCCTGAACCGGGTCTGGAGTTTCCTGTCACGTTTCTTCTGAATCCAGGTTCCTCAGGGGGAGTGGGTTTCTAGCTGCTCAGCAGTGCCGCTGTTCTGAGAAATCGTCCTACACGTATTATAATTTGACAGCGACTTATGACTAATCCAAACCATAACCATAATAAGTGTTCACAATGGGTTAAAAATTATGTAAATTTGGGAGTTGTGTTACGCGAATGCGCAGAAACAACGGGTAGGATGATTTGTGAGGTAGGATAGATTCCCAGTCCCCCCGAAAACGATGTACTGGGAGTTCAATGTTCTCACTGGCTTTAGTGAGCCTTGAACCCCGGTTAGCTATCGAGCTGGTGGGTAACAGACGTCTCCGAAAACGTCGGAGCGCTTTTACAAATATATGATGTCTTGATAAACCGAGCAGATATTTGAAGTTTACACAGCTACATTCTCGCCTGAAAATATTTTAAATGTTTATTTTGTGACCCAGACAGAGTAATAAGAGTAATATTAAAACTAAGTAGCTGCCGCCATTGTTGGAAACTGGAATTGGCTGGGCCGCGCTAGGAATTCTGGGATAGGTTGGGCCACGATGGATACACCCGACCCATCCTTCAAATCTGGGGAAATGAAGGATGCATTTGTCGGCCGCGTTTGGAGGAGTCTTCGAATTTGGACAGCCTTCGTCGCTGTGACAGAATCGGCCTACAAATGGGGCCCCTGAATTTCTTCTTCTTCAGAGTTTAACGGCAGCTGGCATCCTTGTATATGCAGTGCTGCCATCTTCTGTTTCAGTCCGTTATTACACTTAAATCCTGCTGCTTATTCCTGCGTCTTTCAGGATCTTACAAAGCTTCAAACGTCGAGTCGTCTATTAAATTAGTCGTTGACAATTTTGATAGTCGACGTAATCGTGACTAGTCGACTAATCGTGGCAGCCCTACTTAGCATTATTTTAGTGAAATATCCAAGGCCTTCCCTGGATGGGAGCATTTGATGCTCTAAAACTTGTGTATACCTTTCTGCACTCATGGTTACAGATGTGCAAGTGTTCAATTCCAAAGGCACTAATGGACTCCTGTACCCTCAGAGGCTTTTGAACTGAGTGCTGATAACAGGCTGGATGGTCCCGCTCCTCCTTAGTCCGAGGGACACGGCGTCCATATTTTCCAGAAATAATTTAAAAATGTTGATACTGCTGACCTCAGATCAGTTTTTCCACTGTCTCAGTCCAGCTTTGGCTCAGAGATTTGTGGGTCTGAACATCACAGGCATCCAATTTTTGGCCTTGTCCACTGCACACAGAGATTTCTTCAGATTATCTGATGATATTACGGACTGCAGATGATGGAATATTTATGTTGAGCAGCATTATTCTGAAAGTGTAACTCTGAAGAGTGAAACGCGGCCCCTCTGCGAGGCTCTTTTTATACCCAAACATGTCACTGACATGTTCCCAGTTAAATCTGACTGGTTGCAAAATGTTCAGAATATTAGATGAAATAGTAAAATGTCTCAGTCTAAACAGTTTATTCACTGTTGTGAATAAAATCTGGGTTTATGATATTTCTAAGTCATTGCATTCTGTTTTTATTTACATTTCACTTTTTAGGGTTTGTAGTGCAGACTAACAGCTGCTACAGACAACCCAGTGGTATGAGTGTTACAGGAAAAGCACTGTACTGTAATATAGTATTAAAAGGGCTAAAGGATGTGGGTACTTTGGTCAGTAGGGCTGGAAAATATGTCTTATATTAATAAAGTTTAGCCTGTTTGAAGCCAAAAAAGACTCTGGATAATCTGCTCAGGTAAGCACAACACAGAGCAGTCTGCTGGTGCCACACACAGCTCTGCAGGCTGCGATGCTCTGAGGGGGGCACCGTCAGAATAATGTGGACCAACCAGTAACGTGGGCTACTCCAGTTTGTGTTGGTGCTGGTCTTTCGCGATGAACACAGAAGACGAATCCTCTTTGTAGTAAAACCGAGTGAGATCTCTGATGATGAACTCTTTTCAGGTTTGTGTGTTTCTTGTTTGTTTGTCAGTCTGAAGAGGCTGCAGGAGCAGAGCGAGCCCCGGATGAGGAGGAGGGGGAGGAAGGGGAGGAGGGGGGAGGAAGAGGAGGAAAAGTGGAGGGAGGTGAAGAAGGTGACGGAGGAGGAGGACGGGGCAGATTTCCCATGGACACCATGAGCGCTCCGGTTTACTGTGTCTGCAGGAAACCAGATATCAACTGCTTCATGATGTAACACACTTTATTTATTTATCTGTAAACAATAAACAAACAAACACAGCTGTTAACCCTAACCTGTCTGTCTGTGTGTCCGTCAGAGGGTGCGACAGCTGCACGGAGTGGTTTCATGGAGACTGTATTGGAGTTTCGGAGAAGGCAGCCAAAGCCATCAGAGTGTGGTACTGCCCGCCCTGCAGAAGTCAGTGTCCCTCCTCTCTGAGCTGGAAGAAAACATAATGTGTATTAGTCCACTGATAAAAATAGACCTCTGAATATTTGCTTTAAGACTGAATTCATTTACAGAAATCCTCTTTAAACTAGCTTAAAGGGGATTTTTTATAGTTTTTCTCATTTTGTGTCATATATACACTGCTCAAAGGTTTAGCATCAAACCTCTGGGATATGGATGTGGTCACTTAAGGAGCAGAAGAGGTCGTGAATCAGTTTCAGCTGCTCTGGTGTTAATCAGAATCAGAGAGACTTTATTTATCCCCAAGGGGCAACTAAGAAACTAATGAAACTAACAACAGGTGTACTAGAGGAGCTATCGTTTGTTCCGTGGTGTCCCAAAATAAACAGTTTATGGCAATATTTTTTAATCGTTTTGATGGTCACTGTAGAATTTCTTAAAGTTCTCTCTTTCTCTTATATTTTCATATAACCACACTACAGACGGACAAGCGACTGTTTTTATGCGTTGTCGTTACCAACAACGATGGCTCTGCCATCCGCTTGTTTATTTTCCACATAGACCTTTCACAATAAAGCTGAAGATCCTGTTGAGATTTTTCAAAATAAACTGAATCATGTGAAATAGTATGCAGAGTGTTTACAGATGAGACGCTAAAAAGAGCCGTCATGTGCTAAAAAATAAACCTTAGAACAGGCTTTCCCCGCAGCACGAGTAATAAATACTCACAAAGAAAACTTGACTCCAGGCACACGACGCCCAGCTGAAAACTCTTCACGCAAGTCGAGTTGCCCAGTTCACAGAATTTACAGAAAATGTAAAATTTTTGTGATAAATCTCGTTGTTGGGACAATAAATGTCTTATATTGGGATATGAGATTTTGGTCGTATCGCACAGCCCTAATCTGGACCCTACAGAAGTTGCACATTTAATACGTGCCATTGCCAGAAGGTCTGCTGTGACTCCCAGCACAGTCTCAGGAGCATGGAGGAGATTCCAGGAGACTTACAGTGACTCTCAGAGAGCTGGATAGGGACTAGAAACCCATCAGCAGCACCGGTATCTGCTCCTTTGTGCACGGAGGAACAGGATGGGCACTGTCAGAGCTACAAAATGACTTCCTGTAGAGCACTGGTGTCAATGTCTGAGGCTCCTGCACTCACTGCTTATCAGTGATGGTCTGTGGAGTCTTATCCATGGAGGGATGCACAGACCTCTACAGGCCATTAAATCCTTGGACCCACTGTCAGACCCTACAGTGGTGCAGGGGATCCTGGGTTCCTCTTACTGCACGACAATGCCCAACCTCATGTGGTGAGAGCATGCAGGCAGCTCCAGGAGGATGAATGAATTGATACCATTGACTGTCCCTATATTTGACTGACATAAATCCATTAGGACACCTCTGGGACATCATGCTTCTGCCCATCTGCCAGGTTGCACTTCAGACTGTCCAGGAGATCAGTGATGTCCGGGTCCAGATCTGAGAGGACACCCCCCCCCCAATCCTTTTTTTTCCTTACACATTACCCAGTTTTATCAGATATCCAGCACCATAATTTTTTCTCCCATTGACATCTGTTGTGTCTCCTATGACTTTTTTGTGCAGTGTATTTGAGATGGCCAATGTTCCACAGATGAGAAAAACTGGTTTGTACAGGACAAGCTGATCAAAAGAGCCACTTTAACGTGAAGGAGGTTTTTAAACTATAAATCCTGTAATGTTTCTCTAGTCTCAGAATAAAAACCTCGAGCTGTTGAAGAGCACAGTTGGTCCTCTTCAGGTGTTAAAGCTGTGATCTGTGCGTTGTGTTGTCTGCAGACAGAGACTCTTCGCTGGAGATTAAATACCGTCAGAAGAAGATGAAGGAGGAGAGAGAGTCGGAACCGGAGAGAGATGATAAAACTGATGGAGATGGAAGCTCCACCCCCCAGCAGAAGACTGACAAGAGGCGGGGCTCACAGGTACCCAAGAGATCACATGACACAGTTCAGCCAGCACTTTAACTGCTCAGGCTGGGGTTAGGCTGACTTACACCTCAGAGGGTCAAACTAACTTTTACCTGCTACTAGTTAAAGTATCTTAACCTTCAACTTCTTCCTTTCCGTATCCATCAGCTGACAATTTTAGCTGCTCTTACATATGAATTTTCAAACTTTTAAGTCCTTTAAGTGCTTAGGTTGAAGCTCCAGCCACAATCCGGGTTTTCGCGGGAGACTTGGAGTGTCGATGCCGTTCATACCGCTTCGGTTTCCTTGTTCGTTTTTCCAGATCAAGCGTTCGGCGAGGATGTGTGGAGAGTGTGACGCCTGCCTGAGGACGGAGGACTGCGCTCAGTGCGACTTCTGTAAAGACATGAAGAAGTTTGGAGGCCCGAACAAAATCAGACAGAAGTGCCGGCTCCGGCAGTGTGAGGTCCGAGCCCGGGTACGTGAATAAACCTCATTGTCATACAGTGAAAATGTGCGAGTGGAGGGAAATAAAAATCCCTGAAACTGAGGCAGACAGTGTGATCGATTTGTGTACGTGTGTGTGTGCGCGCTTTGTTTTACACTTACACATGTCATGTCTTCACAGCGCTACAGCCGGTGCTCATACATGAGAAAATTTAACAGTCAAAACCACAGCAGGTCACCAGTAGACAGTTTCGTTACATTTTTTTGTCTAATTGCAGAATACTAATAACATAGCTGGTTACTTTCTTATGAAGGGCCACAAGTGCCAAAATGACTTAAAGAACTCCATCATTAACCCTTTGAAGCCGGTCAGAGTGGGCACGCTCTTTTTTGTGTAACTATTTTTAAATCCCGGTAGCACTGCAACCGCATAAGCTAGCGCAATAATTTTCTTTGCATATGAAACCGGAGGAGTTGTACTTACATCTTATGCCATCAGCTTGTCCTCGGTCACGGTTTCCTTCCACATAAAGCTTTGCAAAAATTGCATAAAAAGCGCTTGCAGCAACAAAAACATAATATTCCAGAAACACGATTTGCCGATCCGATCAGCTGTTCGTAACACTTCCCACATTGAAACAGACGTCAGCGTGAATGATCGCATGTCCACCATTTCCTGCCCGAAACCGGAAGTGACGTCATTTTCGCGGAAAATTTAGTTTTTTACTTGTAGGCCTTAAGAGCCTATACTGGTGTTTTTATAAGTCATGTTTGACTTTATGCTTTTCTGAATAGTTTCTGGGATGCTTAGAACTCGAATTGCACAGCTGGAAATAGTTTATTTTGATGCACCTGCTGTTTTCTTTGCAAATTTGCATCATAGGATTGTTTTTCGTTTTTCCTGCAGTGTATATAAAAATTGGTGTATCTCAAAAATAAAACTATGAAGACACTCAAAATAAATTTCCTGTTGTAAACTATTTTTTGCAACTTTTTTGTATTTAAAGTTTTGAGGGATAAACCTCTTAAATTTCTCCAAGTAGAAATATATGTAAAAAAAAAACAAAAACGATTTTCAATTTTTTTGTAGTTTATTGCACTTTTTTGCAATTAATGTAGTTACTATGGACTTAATGCATACATATTATTAAAATATGGGCTATAACAGTTGTATTGATGTATAGCAACTTGAAATGCTCCCAAAAATGGCACTACAGCATGTAAAAATATAAAGTAAGCTCTGGCGGACTTGGTTCTATGGTAGGTCTTAAAGGGTTAACTAACTTATTAAATGTATCATATATTAAGTAAATATATACATAATTCATTCAATTTTAATTTGTTACTTTTAAATATTCTATTTATGAACCGTCTTTATCATAATTAATAGCAGGTCTAATTAATATAATTTATTATAATAATGCAACCAACCTCTTACTCAATGTGCACTACCAAAGATTACATTGTACCTTATATTGCACCTGCTCCTTTGCAATGCACCTTACAGCATATATAACTTGTATACAGGTGTATATATCTATGTATCTTTTATCTTTTATTCTAAAGCAATTTTAATGTAAAAAAATCTACATACTGCTAATGGAGAGATGCCGAACTGCCTTTCATTGTTCTTGTCTTCTTCTTCTTATCTTCTTATTATCTTATCTTATCATTTAATAAATTATTAGATTTTTATTTCCAATTAAAATGAATTAAATACATATTTAATTAATTATGTATTTATCTAAGTAATTGCTGTCACAATTAATCCGTTAATTAATAATTTTTAATTGTCATTAATTATTGACATATTTAATTAATTATTTACTGATGTATTTGATTAATTCATTTTGGCACTCTTGGCCCACCATAGTAAATACATTACTGCAGCCTGACTGGGACTGATGAATCGTCATGTTGCTGAGCTTTGGCTGCACGCAGTCTTGGCAGCAGCGATCCTTCATATTTGCTTTTGTAAATGAGTGAGTCAGGCCGTAAACACTGACCAGCACAGGGTAGCAGAGGAATGACACATTTAAAAGAGGTTCAAGAGTTCAAGGTACACTGTATAACTGAAACTGTAAAGTCAGGGCAAAAGCTTTAGCCTTGCAAATCTTTGTAAATGATTTCATGGTTTCAAGAACTTTTTAAAGCGTCTTTTTTTCAGGTTCAAGTTGTGGTAGGAAATTGATCCAGTTCTTTTTTTAAGACTTGAGGGAGAAAAAGACAAAAAATGTTGGAGACTTTCAGTCAAACTACAGACACAGGTAGTTCAGCTGCAAGCTGGGTGTTTATTTAACCCAGGCGATCACAAAGTCACATTAAAACAACAAAGGAAGGAAAAAGTCGAGGTTAGCAAATAGCTGTGTCCATAAAGAAGGTCAGCTGAACAGAGCACTGCTCAGAAAAAGATAACAAAAGAAGAACTGGTCTAACCAGAAGAGCGAGGACTGAACGCAGCAAAGGAACGCCTGTTAAACACAAAGGGGAAAAACCACAGAGACAATAACTAAACTCGGTACACAGATCCCCCACCCCCCGTGCTGTCACAGCGAGTGGTTTGGTCCATTTGCTACCCCTCTGCATTTTAACCAGCTCCACCCTCTATTTCCTGTTTTGTTCAACCAGGAAGGACTGGAGCAGCACACAGGTAACTCTGACAAAAGGTAGTTAATGCTGGTTATTTAAATCAATGACAGAACAAATCAAATATGCACATCAGAGTTTTGTAGTTTCCTAAAATGTTAATCAAACAGGTGAAATGTATACTGCAGCACTTTGGTAACTGCTAGAAAAGTTCCCTTTAAATGTGGAAATGATGCAGCAGAATTCATCTTTGATTTCCATGTTGCATCTAGTTAGAGGATGAATATTACAGAATTTTTATTTCACATAAATGGTTCGTATTTCCTGGTTTTTCTGTTGTTGGGCTTCTTTGCTTTAGGGGTGATGGATCTACAATCTTATAGTCACTGTAGATCTGAGGATTCATTCTGGAGCAGGTGGGCAAATCATTTTCCCAAGTGGCCACATGAGAAACCAGAGAATTTCAAAGATATGCAAAGTTGTTGCTGTTTTTCCTGTAGTTTAATTATTTTATCTGCAGATTTTCAGGTTTTTTCTGTTCTTCGGGGAGAGAACTCTAGCCTTTTTAAGCTTGACCAGTTGATTTCAAAGTTTGGTTCAATGTCTGAGCTGGGAATGCAAAGCACGGCAGACAGGTGACTGTTGCTGAGAGCATCTGTATCAGGATTTGTTAAGCTTCCTCAGTGAAAATGTTTGTTTACATTTAAAGGTGGATCTTAGCTTTAAGAGAGCTAACATCTTCTGAGTATGTGTCCTTATGTGTGCAAAGTTCTCCTCTTTGAGAGAAGAATAAAAATCTGACTTGAAGTGCTCTGCTAGCAGCGAATCAGACTGCAGGTCACTGAGTTCACTGGATGCATGATCAACACTGCAGCTGAGGACAATTCACTTGTAACTGTTTTGAAGTCTTCAGATTGCCTTGAAAACTCATCATGCAGGACTCCTAACATACATGAGTACCATCTGAAGCGATAAGCTGATGTTATGGCTTCTTTCACTGTTGGCATGTCTCTGATGAGAAACTTTTTTTATGAAAGCCTTCATCGGCCTGTACATTGTATGTGTGCTTACAGTGCTGTATTTAGTCCATTCATGCATACATGTCAACAGCAAATTCAAGATCTGCCTTATGTTCTGTGTCTGAGAGCTCTGGAGTGTCCTTTCTTTTCACAAAACCCTCTTTTTTGCCCTTTGCCCAGGCTGAGCCACCTGATAGCGATGCGGTAGCTTATATCACTATCGCCTTATGCTGCTCTAAAAGTGCAACTGCCTGTCTGTGGTTCAGTGCGCCTGCCCTGATGTAGTTAACTATTTTGGTTAACACATTAGCAGCATGGTTAATTTTTAGTGCTGGTTACTCAACACCTGGTGGTGTGTACTGCACTGCAGAAATGCCAATTTCAGTCACTCTGTCTCGCATCCACACCTTCCAGCTTGTTCCATTTCAGCCTATCCAAGCGTGTAGTTACCTGTGTGGGAAAAAACACTCCCTGTCAGAGTTCCTGTCGAGTCACGTATCTCATAAACGTCCAGTGCATTTACAGCAAAGCTGCATTTGCTTGCATACACTAACATATGTAAATTCTTTTTTTTTTTGCCTTCAAAATAAAAGCACCAAAGTTGTGTTATAGTTTCCCACAAAACTGTAAAAAAAAAAAAAAATCATTAAGGCATTATCTAATGGAGAGTTGATCAAAGACTGTTTGGTGGTTTAAATGGCACAAACTACATGATTATTTAATTATTTAAAATTTGAATCCCATTTCCCTTTGATGGCACACGTGGCTGCTGGTCCATACGATGCCCGGGTCTGATCTAGGAGCAGATCTCTGCACTTGGCAGTCATCTCAAAATCCCTCTGGGCATTTATTTGAACAGTTCTCTTGAAGAATTATATAAATTAACTTTAATTTCACAAGTAACCTGGATTTTTTTTTTAAAGCTTCTATAAAATCATTATTCAAACCTGATTTTAAAGAAGCTGCTAAAAGTTTTCCGACTTTGACCCTGAAATGCATTCTTCTCCCACCATCTTTGCTGTTACACAGTTCTCCTATAGTTTTCAGATTCTTTGAGTAAAACATTAAAGCGCTTTGATTCGTCAGTAAGATGAAAAGAGTTACACATTGACATCAGTCCGTGTATCGATTACAACTGTGAGATTAAAGTTCTGGATCTTTGTCTCTGGTTACCGTAGCGATGGGGCTTTTTAGAGTGGAGGATGGTTGTTTCCCGCTCCATACTTTTGTTCTAGCTTTAGACGTTTCTCGCATGACATCATGCATGTAATGTTTGTGAGTGGTCCAACATGTTGGACTTGATACAAGCACTCATAGCAAGGGAAAAATGTGTATTCTTAGACTGGTTGGCAAGTGATTCCTGGGCTTTGAGTAGTCGGTAAGAAAAATACTTTATAAATACAGGTATATATGACAAGAAAGGCATAATGTGTCACCTTTAACAAGGGATTCAAATTGATGGTGAACTGCTAACTCGTTCTGATTGTTAAAGATGTCCGTTAGACAGATGTCCGTTATTGCTGTGCTAATGATGCTGTTTACTCTGCATATGTTCTCTGAGCAGAAGATGCTTCGGGTCAAGGATGAGGAGATGAGTCGCAGCGGTGCCAGGGGGCGGAGCCTGTCGAGAAAAGGGCCGGGGCATCACACTGAAGAGGAGGAAGATGACGAGGAGGAGGGTTTCAGTGAGAGTGAGCTGGAGCTGTACGAGCAATACAAAGCTGCCGGATACAGAGACCTGGTCAGTGTGTGCAGGTGTTTCCAACCAATCAGCTGCCAGGCAGGCACTTTCTGTGTGCGTGACACGTCTTCTTGTTGCAGGTGTGGCACAGTGAAGAGGATGATGCTCAGTCCGACTCTCTGAGGAAGAAGGCGGTGAAGGTGAAACACGTGAAGAGACACGAGAAGAAGCCGGAGAAGAAGGTGAGAGCGGTTAGATCACCTGACCACAGATGTCACTTATGATGTCACTAACACACCCGTCCTCGTGCAGAAGTCCGTGTCTGTTCCTAAAGAGGAGGCAAAGCCTCGGCGCCACAAAGTGAAGCAGCGTCACAGAGAGCGTGTGCGGCACAGTGAGCGAGCGGGAGAGGGTGGAGTAAAAGAAGTAGGCGGAGCTTTGAGGCAGTGTCTGGGTCCAGGATGCATCGAGCCGGCGAGGGCCAACTCCAAATACTGCTCCGAGGAGTGCGGCATGAAGCTCGCCGCCAAGTGAGTCTGAGATCATCTAAATGTTCATGTGAACACGACACGGCTGACACGGCAAGCCCGCCAGAGAATTCAGCAGTTTCTAAATTCAGCAGTTCTATGCTGAAGTTAGAAAGCTTGTATCAAGTCAGCTACCATATCTAATTGGACCGTTGAGTCCATTAACCCTTTTTACACGTGAAAAAAGAAGTGCATACTATTTGTTCCAAACACAAACTGGCAGGTTATTTCTGAAATACAAAACTTTGGTCATCTTTCCAGAGGTGAAACACGTCCATTGCCGCCATTGATTGTTTTTTTTTCTGGTCAGTCACTTTGCTGTGCAGCAGCTCTGAGAAGGTGAGAGGACTTGCCTAATGTGAATTTGACTGGCTTCCCATTCTTCTCACACAGTTTCTAACAGCATCCAGCTCAGCTGCTTAGCATAGATCTGACTATTCGAGAGCATATTATGCTCACCGCTTTGGTTTTGGTGGTGATATCGTCACAGGTACCGCTGTAGTAAATGATAGGTGTTGCTATTCAGAGAAAACCTCTGCATCATCCCTGATTGAAGAGAAGTTAAACCAAAAGGGAAGAAACTGCCAAGATTTTTTTCTCCAAGGTTTTCTCCAGAGTCTCATGAAGCTGTTGCAGCATCTCCTTGCTGTATAATCCGATATTCTGTGCTTCTGCAGGTAAAAAAGATTGGTGGTAAAAACCGCCAAAATTGTGCACGACCACCCGAGATGGCACCAAAATGTGATTTGTGCCAGCACTTCTAGTGCTGTGTATTAGGTGCCGTGTACACCTTATTACTGTGTACTCTGGGGTTTCACCCAGGACCTCAAACTTATGCAGAAAGCAAACATGACATTGTCTGTTAACTTGGTGTAATTTGGTTTCTCAGAACCAGTACATGTTTCTGAAATCTGTTGGTTCTTTGACGCCTCGTCTCTGTCTCTCAGTCGCATCTATGAGATCCTGCCTCAGAGGATCCAGCAGTGGCAGCAGAGTCCCTGCATTGCCGAGGAGATTGGACGCAGACAGCTGGAGCGGATCAGGAAAGAGCAGCAGGCGGCGAGGATGCGTCTCACGCTGATGGAGAAACGCTTCCATGAGCTAGAAGGCATCATCGCCAATGCCAAACTTCAGCAAGTCCAACAGCACGAGGAGGTCTGTGGCAACCGCAGCCACCCAGTGCACTCCGCTGTTAGTGTGATCAGCTGTTAGTTAGTCTCCTCTCTCTGTTTGTCTCTGCAGGTGACTGAGGGTGACGGTGACGACACAGACTTTCAGATCTTCTGTGTTTCCTGCAGTCACCCCGTCAATCCGAAGGTGGCTCTGCGTCATATGGAGCGATGCTACGCTAAGGTTAGCTTAAAGAAACAGGAAGTGTGTCCACCTGGGGTCTGTACTGGATATGAATTACAGCTGCCTTAATGAGGTGATCAAACAGGAAATTAATAACAGCGATGTGGGAACAAAGGCCACAATAAACCAGTGAAATTCAGTGACAGCTGGAAAAATGACCTTTAGCAAATTCACCCAATGCTGCTGTTCAAATCTTCTGTTTAAAAGAGCTACTCATCTGGAGTTTAATAATAAATGAGGATAATAAGTTCTCCCTAAAAGATTATTGATGCAACCTAGCACCCCTGAGGTCCTCCACTTTTAACACCATTGGTCTAAGTCTGCACATGAAGTCAGAATATTAGCAGGCATATGGTGGTTATGGCACAGCAGCTAGTTTTACATCCCCTGGCATGACAGTCAGCTGTTCTGAGGTAAATTGTGGGTAATGTAGGCACCAAGGAAAACTGTTTAATCTGATCTTTCTGTTTCTTTGTCCGACAGTATGAGAGTCAAACATCGTTTGGTTCCATGTATCCAACACGCATAGAGGGGTAAGACCGTGCACCTGTCCGTCCCTCGTGTCTTTACCTGTTCCTCTGTTTGTGTCTCATCTCTCTCTGTCTCTCTCAGAGCCACCAGGTTATTCTGCGATGTCTACAACCCTCAAAGTAAGACGTACTGTAAGCGGCTGCAGGTTTTATGTCCTGAACACTCCAGAGATCCAAAGGTTTGTTTATGTCTACAGAAAACAACTTATGACTCGATCAAGGCTTTAATCCGCTGCTCTTTTCCTCCCTTTCTTAAACTCAATGAAGAACTTTTTTTTATTTTAGCAAATGTCTGTGGGGCTCTAAAATATTATGTTGGTGTGCTCTTACATAACTTGTCAGCTGTGGATATTTAAAACATGTCTCTGTTCAGGTTAACTTACTGTCTCAAGTCTTTAAAGGACATAACATCAGAAATTGGATGCTGCACAGTTTTAATGTGGCATGTGGTCCTGAGTCTGGACTCAGAGTCTGGAGAAGAGTACAAAGTCAGGATTGGTTGGTCCTGGCTTTGGGCTCAGAGACTCAGATGTTCCTGACGCTTTATTGACTCTGGAGTCTTTGGTCCTGACTCTGGAGACAGTCAGGCAGAGTCTGGTTCTGACTCTGAGCTAGCTGATCCCGACTCTGGTCCTGACTCTGGACTAGCTGGTGCTGACTCTGGTCCTGGCTCTGGACTCAAAGTCAGGCAGACATTTTCCTGATTCTTTGTTATTGACTTCCTGTTGCAGGTCCCAGCAGACGAGGTGTGCGGATGTCCTCTGGTCAAAGATGTGTTTGAGCCAACCGGCGAGTTCTGTCGGGTGTCTAAGAGGAAGTGCAACAAGCATTACTGCTGGGAGAAACTTCGCCGGGCCGAAGTCGACCTGGAGAGAGTCCGAGTGGTATCTCTATTCATACAAACTTTATTTAGTGCCTCGTCATTAACATTAAGACACACCTGGACTTTTCTAACTCTCTCTTTGTCTCTGTCAGTGGTATAAACTGGACGAGCTATTCGAGCAGGAGAGGAATCTGAGGACCGCCATGACCAACCGAGCCGGTTTATTGGCTCTGATGTTGCACCAGACCATCCAGCACGACCCAATCACCACTGACCTGCGCTCTGCCAAGGACAGGTAGACAGGTGACGTCAGGCAGACGTTTTCCTGGATGAGTTTAACGCTCGTTTGCAGTTTTATTGTGGAAATTTGTGGGAAGGTGAGTCAGAGCAATGTTTCATTCACAAGTGAACAAAAAACAAGAGAGATTTGATTCTGACTCCAGCCTCATTCAAACTCAGACCTCATCTGATTTTAGGAAGTCAAACCGTTTTTATATTTCATATTCACACTACAAATGTAGGAAACCTGAGCTCATGGATGGACACTCAACTAAACCTTCTGCTTAGGTAACGCTGCCATGAAAGCTGGATCTCAGCTTAGCTTTGTGGGCAGTTGTATCCTCACTGTTAGTTTTAATAAGCTGGGGATGACTGGACACACAAATATGATCACATTTGATCCTGAATGAGCCATGATGTCTACATGAGGTGCTTATGTGTCCTCCTCGTCCTGGAAAGCTGCTCTCATTCAGTTTAACCTACAAGTATTATACTACCCACATCCGACCAATCTGAAATGTGGCTGTGCTTTGGAAATGTGTCTTAAGGTTGATGATGAAACACTACATGTTCACTAAAGATGCACACATTTTATAAATCTCTAAGTCATCTTGTTACAACTCATTCCTCCTGGTTTCTTTTTACAATGTGAGCCTGTTGCAGTTCAAATAAAAATTGTGTAAATATCAGTTTAAACTTTCCCCCATAGGATCATCAAAAAAAGTAAGCATAGAAGAAAAAAAATCAAATGCTAGCCAAAAAAAAGATAGATTCTGTGACTTGATTGGCTCTTGTTTCAGTCTAAGTGAATAAACAGCCAATCGGGTAAGCATAGGAAATAAATTTTAAGCACAAAGAGCTGAAGTCAAGTGAAATTAATTAATTAAATAAATAAAAAGAAATGTCCTGATAAAGAACTCTTGGTTGTATATTGATAAAAGTCAAACTTTTCTGTGTGACTTTAATTTCCCTCTGAGAGGAAACCCTTCATTTCGATCTCGATGTCTCGTTTTTTTATATCTGTTTTTATCCAAAGTGTTATCATTATGTTGTTGTTTGTTCAAAATGTTTCAATAAAGTTTGATATCTCATTATTTGTGCTGATTTTGAGCTTTTCTGTTCTCAGAGTGAATGCCACTGCATCACAACATTAAACTGGCTACCCAACATGTTTTTTTAATAGACTAATAAAATTTAATATATGCAACATCCATGAGAAAGATTTGAGGTAATCCAGAATTTATTGTAATTAAATTCAGTTTCATTTTATTTTATTAGGCAGAAGAAGAAAAAACCTATACATTATTGTAATTTTTAGTGTGAATAAAGGGCCACAGTATTATATTAGGTAAGACATAATAGGATTATTATTAAAATGAAACAGCAAAAAGGAAAAGTGTTTGTAAAACATAACCTACATTTTGAAGACGCTATTTGTTTTAAGCACATATGAATCTATAGAGATTAAGACAAAAGCTCGTGACATCGATCTCTAACGGTTTTTAGTTTTAAATCATTTAAAAAAAGTCCCGGCGCGCGCCACACCCTTGGCTGCTCTGCTCGGTGACGTCATACGCCTCAGACGGTAGCGGTGTACGGTTGGCGCTCAGCGGCTCGGAAACAAACAGTACACTTCCTGGTCGTCCCGGTTCCGGAGGCTGCAGCGGGTCTTCAGACGGATTTTGACCCGGTTTCAAGGTGTGGATGTTTTCGGCTGACTGTGAGTCCCAGTTTATCCGCTCAGTCTGGGTGTTTCATACTAAGAACAAGCTAGCAGGAGGCTAACAGCTTCTGCTGCTTCACTATTTACACCGAGAGAGGATGACCCCGGTCCCGGTGTACCGGTCCTGGTGTTGGCCACGATCATGATCTTAGAAAAAGCATTTATGCATCAATCTGAAGACGTAACAGATGTGAAAATCTCTAAAAATATATAAATTAATTAAATTATAAATAAAATAATGCTGAAGAAATATGAAAAACAATAAACGTAGTTCAGTTCAACTATATACACATCCATAAATTACGGTGGTAGTCATTTTCAGGCACTCTTTTTTTTTTTTAAAGTGAACAATAATAACAGAGAGAAACCCAATGAATGGCATTGACCAGGACTTGGCGAAAGTAGGAAGAAAAAAAGCTAAAAGAACGTCTTCCTTATAACACAATCACACCTGGAGAAGAAGTGTACTGGTACAGATTTTCTAGAGCAAGGGTGATGTGCAGAGCTGAGTAACTACAGAGAGACAAAGTGGACGAGTGTGAGAATAAAGATATGGGAAAGAGCTGTTGAAGTTAGGATAAGGAGCAGCAGTATGGATCATTCTGAGAAAGAGCTCAGCAGATTTGATGTTTGCTTTGAGAGTGTTGATAGAGATGTATAGAGAAAACCAGAAGGAGCCTCACTGTGTCTTCATGGATCTAGAGAAAGCTTATTATGTGGTACCCAGAGAGGAACTGTGCAACTGCATGAGGAAGTCAGGAGTAGTGGGGAAGCATGTGAGGGTGGCGTGACAGTGATGGGTTCAAGGTGGGAGTGGGATTACATCAGGGACCGGCTCTGGGAAACTTTTTTTTTTTTAAACTTCTGCAACTGACCTCCTGAGTTCTAAGATGTTTACAGAGTGTAGTTAAAGAAAAAAAAGGTGATGAAACTCTTCAGTCTCAAATTCCAAGTGAGCAGAGAGATTTAAGTAAACAAAAAATCTTCTCAGTTTCAGCGTACTTGTCTCTGTGCTATTTGAGGTTAATTAAAGGGTTTAATTAGTTTGGATTCTCATTGACACATTACACAGTCGTGACTCCTCTGTAACGAGGCTTGTTCTGGCTCGCAGGTGTGAAGGTTCTTCTTCATGTGTCTTTGTTATTTTTGTTTCAGGTGGATCTGAGTGGATCAGTGATGCAGTCGGGGTCAGATCCTCCAGGGCATGGACCGAAGCCAGTTAGAAGATCTCCTCGTCTGTCCCCTCAGGTCAGTCACCCGACACAGGGATACACCTGGTTTTAACCTTCACCTCCTTTTAAACCTCTTTGCCGCTCAGCCATAAAATCTGACGGGGTGTTGTCGTCACCCTGCCAGGTGGACGCACAATGTGGATACTCAAGTTTGTGAATGCGATAACTCGAGAACGAAGGAGCTTCAAATTGATGCCATGGTTGTATCTACTAAAAATGTCAGACAAGTTTGAATCTCAGTGACCTTGACCACATGGTCAAGGTCAGAGGTCCAGTTTACTGAAAATCCTGTGAACACGATAACTTGAAAACAAGGCGACATAGGATTTTGAAATTGATGCCATAGGTGCATCTACTAGGAGGCTGAGGGGTAGCACTGGTTGCTGCCAGTATTGATTTTTAATATTAGATCAGTCATTTACTCTGCAGTCACTCTTTGCGGATTCCTAGTTAGCAAAAAGTGATCAATTCAAAAAACATACCGTATGCCGCATGTCTGAGAGTGGCCGGCCCGGGTTCGAATCCAACCCGCCCTTTGCAGCACGTCTCCCCCTCTCTCTTTCCCTCTGCTTTCCTCGCAGTCTTCACTGTATCTGCCCAATAAAGCCAGAAAAAGGCCAAAAAATGTATATAAAAAAAGAAATCTACAACAAAGTAAACAAACTCAATATATCTTGATTAACTTTATAGTTTAATCAATATGGCCTTCAGTATGTAGATCGGGGGTCATATTAAAAGTGTTTAGGTTTGTTAGTTGAAGCTTTAACTCGACTGGGTTATTTTAGTGACTTAAATGACTGAGTTTGGATCTATTTATGTTTAACACCTATACTGTTTTCTTTGTCTGTGGCAGATATTATAAAATGTTCTCAGGTCAGTGACTGATTTTCAGTCTTTTTAATGCAGAAAGGATTTTTTAAAAAGTGTATGAACAAAATTGCATTTATTGAGACAATCCTCATCTGTCAGTCCTCATAAAACACATTTTATTTGTTTCAATAATGCTAAAATGAAGAGAAAGTATAATAGTGTCACAGTTACTTCAGTCAGTAGATTAGACATGCAACCCTCCTTCCTCCATACGGAGCATAAATGAGTAGTATAGGTCCTCTTTAGGATTAAAGTGATACGCTCGAGGTGACGTGCTCCAGATTTAACTCGCTTTTTGTCAGTGTTACTATTTATGCTGCATGCGTTAAAGTTTACAGGTTGGCTTTAGCTGAGTATGAATTATTGACGAGTAAAAGTGGGCGAGGCAATCATTCATTTACCTGAGGTGAACTGTTATCTCAGATTGTCGTGCCTCTACTTCGATTCTGCGCTCAGTTTCATGTAAACACCTGAGTGTTTGGATTTGTCATCAGTCTGCTTTCGTAACACCAGGCAGAAACAGCCCACCCTTTTCTTCTTCTTCAGCTTTTCCTCTTTTAGTTATTTGAACTCTTCTTCTTCTGGTTCTTTGCGTCACGTTGGAGCACTTGTGCTTTAACCCTACAGCGTATCAATTTGCTTCAGCAGAGAGGTGGGCTTCAGCTGCTCCTGTTTATGTTTGCAGGTCGGCAGCAGTGAGGGAACACAGGAGAACAAAGGAGGAAACAGCCTGCAGGAGCTGAAGAGGAGAGGAAGGATGGAGAGGACCAGAGAGGAGCGAGAAGAGGAGCTGAGTGGCAAATTGAAGACACTGGTGAGACTTTGCACTCTGTTTAATATTTGAAAAGATTAGCATGCAGCTCAGGTCCTGCAGAGTGTTTGGAACAGAGGTGAGATGTCTGTGCTGGACCTCAGACCATCTCTGACCTTTCCACCAGTGTCAGCTACACCTGTGAAGGTGTTTCAAGGTTTTAAGCCAAACTCTAAAGATGGACATCCATAATAAAGTAGAGATAAGTAATGAAATAATATAAGCCTCCAGAAGCTCTTATGAGGAGACACAACAGCGTTCCCAGCCCAGCTGAGAGACTTCATCTCATGTCCTGGGTCTGCTCCGGTTCCATCAGAAACTGTGAGCGGCAAACTGTTTGTTTGGTGTGACCTGCTGTGAGACTGTCATGTGGTAATAGGTGGGGGTGAATAGGACTGTCTCTGCAAGTCATAAGCTAGAGGTATACCTGATACTGGCACTTTTGCATCCTGAAACACAGCACATTATCATATTTTATCAAAAATGAAGTTTTATTTGATTATTTTTCCTGGGTGTGTGTGTGTGTGTGTGTGTGCGTGCGTGCGTGCGTGTGTGTGTGTGTGTGTAGGATCTGTCCAGCAGATCAGCAGCCAGTGGAACGGGTCTCGTTTACTCGGAGATCTTCACCCACCATAAGAACGAGTGGGACCCGAGGTAAGCAGCACCTCAGACAGGAGCTGTGCAGTTAAATCAGATGTTAATTACAGTTACATTTTTGACTAACATTGATCAGTAAAAGACAATAATTGAGTTTAAATGATTATTGTTTTATATTTTGTTTCGGTTCCTTTCAAAATTCAGTCCACACCAGGCTTCAGCACGTTCAGTTCAATTTGTGTTGTTTTGTTTTCAGTGAAACATTAGTTTATGTTTACAGATACACTGTTGAAACTGAAGCTGTCAATAAGTGAATTAAGTTTAATAAGTAATAATTGTGATTTCTGCTGTAGTCTGACCTCATGAGAAAGTTAATCAGCATCTTTGCTCATAACTGATTACCTGAGCTTCCTTTTCTTTGCCCTGTGTCCAAGTTTCACTGACTTGTGTCTCTGTTTGGCATCCTCAGGAACTCATGTTTTCTAAACAGCGAGTTGATTAATGGAGTGAATAATGCAGAGACTAATCCATGATGAATATTTAAGAGCTGGATGTTTTTTCAGATTCACAGACGGTCTCCATCATTCAGCAGCTCAGCGATTTCCTTCAGGGCAAAATTTATCATTTAAATTAAATATGAGCCTGTTTGTTAGTTTCATTTTTTTCACCTCGTACTTCTCTTCTAAAGACTGTTGTTAACTTTTAATTCATGCAAAGCGGGCTCCTGTTCTGCTTATTTGCATTTTTTAATCAAATTTGCATCATAGAAGAAGGAGATCAGCTGTTACAGCTCCTCTGTTTTAGTTCATATGGAGCTAATGCTACAGGGGAGTCTGTCTGCTCATTTCTAGCTATATGATGTTATTCTTGGACTCTTCCAGAGTAGCTTTGCATGTATATTCTATATATAGTACCATTTGTAGATAGTACAAATTACTCTTGTGTAGTATTTAATCCATTTTGAATTATTTAAGAGTTTTGGCTTTTGTGTACATCATTTTTAAGATAAGATAAGATAAGATAAGAAGAACTTTATTTCTTTTGTCATACACATGCTCAATGCAGCAAGAGAGACAGAGGAGCAGAGGAATAAGATATACAATATGTACAGCAGAATACAAGTATACAGTAATATACAGTAGGATAGTGCAAAATATAATATCAAATAACTGTAACAAGTAACAATACAACTATATCCTGAGAAATAACTAGCTTAGCTTAGCTATCAGTGCAGGTGATTCTAAAAGTTTTCTTATTTATTCTTCTATTTCTGTAGTTTTTTAATATATCCGATATAATATATATATAATTATTAATATAATTAAATTTTCTTTTTGTGCTACTGTAACAAGTGAATTTCCCCAGTGTGGGATTAATAAAGTCTTTGTTGATCTATCTTTGAAATACTTTGTTTTCAGCCATCCAGAGAGTCCGGACAGAGTGACAGCCATCATGAAGGAGCTGGAGAGACAAGATCTGCTGCCTCTCTGTATCAGAGTTGAGGTTAGGCTAAATAAGAGCTCCTCAGAGATGAATATTAATAAAAGTCTTATTCTTACATCCTCATCGAGTTTTATAGATAACCGATCCTGACGTGTGTTTTTGTGTTTTAGCCCAGAGAAGCTACAGAGGAAGAGCTGCTGCTGGCTCACATGTGAGTCTGCTGATCGCTGTTAAAGCGTCTTCTGTTTATGTTTTAATGTGTTCGCGCATAAAACCTGCCGTGTGTTTGTGCTGCTGCAGGAAACACTATGTGGACCTGATAAAGTCGACTCAGACGATGACACTGGCTGAACTCCAAACTCTGTCCAACAAATATGATTCCATTTATCTCCATCCAGTAAGAACACGCACACACATCTTGTTAATTCTTAATAAGCTCATTTTGTTCTTTATGATCGATAACTGGACAGCATGATGTTGTTAGTTGTATTTTGCACTAAATATCTTTTGTGTTTCAGGAGTCCTTCCAGGTGTCTGTGACAGCTGTGGGTGCAGTGCTTCAGCTGGTCGATCGGGTCATGACCTCTGAACTCAAGAACGGATTCGCCATCATCAGGTAAGAGAAGCAGATCGTCCTGCCCGGGGCAGCGCCGTGTTTTCCTTTGAACACCTGAACACAGCGCTGAAATAACAGATCGATATCGTGCCTCTCGCTTCTTTCAGACCTCCAGGTCATCACGCTCAGGCCAACGAGTGCAACGGTTACTCTATCTTCAACAACGTGGCGATCGCAGCTCGATACGCTCAGACCAGGCACGCCATCAGCAGGTGTGTAACACACACTCGTCTTTCTTCATTGTGTATACGTGTGACAATCTGGGGAGCTAGTATGTAGCTTTGTGTCTTAACATCTCAGGTCTTTTGGAGTTTTGGTGTAGCAAAGACTTTCTTTAAAAGTGCAGATCAATTATAAAAAGCTAAACCATCATCAGATGGTGGAGCTCCTCTTTCCGAACTCCCCGTGGGTCATTGAAAGCCTGAAATCAAACAAAATAAGGACTTAAAAGGTCTTGTTGTTCCTATGGGTTTGATGCAGATGTTAAATTTTCTTACATTATGTTTAAGACTTGTAGGAAAACAAGCTAAATAATAAAATTCATGTCGTAAATCAGTGATTAAAGTTGTTTCACTGATGACGTTGGGCCCTTATTGTCACGCAGATTAATTTATTTCAGGATGTGATTACATATTGTTGCCTTTGGTCCATTATTACCCAGTTTTCAGCACCATAAAGTAGGTCTTTGGCCTGTTTGAAGAAGCTGGAATACATCCTTTGTATATGGGTAAATGTGTTAACACCGGTACAGACAATTGTATTTAATTGTACTGGAAAATTGTTTACGTCAATAATTAATGAGCGTTGACGTCTTATTTAACTGCAGTGGGCTTTCTGAACAAGCTGACTGTAGGGCGAGTTACACAATAATTGATCATATATTTGTTTTACATAATGTAATTAATTTATGTCTGCATTATTAGAAGTGACCATATTGAGTTTTATTGATTACAAAAAAGCTTTTGATTTGGTTGAAAGAAGCCTATTATAACAAAACTTAATTGCTGCAGTTATATATAGAAGACATTTTTACAGTTGTGAATAATTTATACCAAAATGCTGAGTCACATGCGATGGCTCAAAATCTGTATTCTAAATTGTTTGATTGTAATATAGGAGTTTGACAGAGTGAACAGTTGCTTTTTGCAGTCTTTTAAATTTATTTTGAGTATACAAAGATATTATAATGGACTATCATTTCTGTTGAGGTCTGTTTAAGACTTTTTGTCCTTCTGTATGCAGATGACACTGGAATATTGTCAGAATCGGAAACAGAGCTAAAATAGGAATTTTCCCAAAAGGTGACTTCTAATTTGGGAATTCTGTATTATGAAGAGTGAACGATTATGTTTATCTTGGTCTAACACTTTAAAAAAGTCCAAAAAGTTGATTCTGTTCATCTGGACGTAGCGTTTTCAGTGGGAGAAACGTTTTATCACTCATCCAAGTGAAGGATTTACTTACCTGGATGATTGAGTGTGCATAAAAACACTTGACAATGGCCATTAAAAAACCAAAGCGGCAGGCTTGGAAAGCTCTCTGTAGTTTTTAACTAAAGCTAGAGATCTAAGATTATCTGTTGAAACTCAGTTACAGTTTGAACAGTTGGTCTCACCTGTATTGCTCTATGGGTTGGAGGTGTGGGGCTTTACATGTTAAATTTTTAAAGCAGCTTCTTAAGTTGAATAAAAATGCAGCAAATTGTGTTTTATATGGAGATTTGGGTGGATTTAAATTGAATAAAGATTGAATGTAGGATGGTTGGCTGCTGGTGTAGATTATTGAGCAGAAATAGGAATAAATGATCATTTCTCGTGTTTAGCTTTTTGAAAAATCTATATGATAAAGGCCTTTTTAAAGTCGCCGTGGATATTGAAGTTAAAGCAAATATTTGATCATAAAGGATTTTCTAATTTATGGGAACATAAAATATTGAATGACAGGTTATAAAAGCAGTAACTGAGATGAGGATATCTCATATTCTGAGACAAAATTGGAATTGAGAAATGTTTAACAATAGTCTTTATATTAATTACAGAATATTTAAGTGAGAATTCCAACTGGAAAATAATTTTTGTCGTTTAGATTATTCTGTTTTATTTAGCAAGGTTTAGATGTGGTGTTAGTCGTAGTAACGGGCAGATCTGATGGAGTCAAATATATTAAACTTTTATGTGAACTTTGTAGCTTGGGAAAACTCAGAGATGAGTATAATTATTTATTTGAATGTCGTTGTTTTTAGTTGCAAAGACAAAAACATCTGCTTGTGTATTTTAGGTTGAGCCCAAATGTCTATAAGATGGCAAAGTTATTTATTACTAAGGATATTGTTAAACTGCGTAAACTTGCAAAACTTGGTAAAGAAATTGTATCTGTATTTGGATGTGTGATTTGTTGATGGATATTTTATTTATGTATTTTTACTTTTCATTATAATGATTATGTGTATTAAAAAGCACTGTGCTTTGTTGGTTTGTTTGTATAATTTCTCAATTACCCCAGGAGGGGGTTTAATGAGAATGAAATAAACGTAGCTTCAAGCTTTACTCTGAAAATCCCAGTGTTCACATTTTGTTTCTGTGTGTGTGTGTGTGTGTGTGTGTCAGGGTGCTGATAGTGGACTGGGATGTACATCACGGGCAGGGCATCCAGTACCGGTTCCAGGAGGATCCCAGGTACTGCTCCTTCTCCTCTGATCCAGGATCAGATCTTATTAACATGTGAATCTGCTGACAGGCAGACAGAGCAGGCAGCGATTTGAACAAAAGCAGCTTTTCCATCTGAAGGTTTATTTTTACCCTTCATCTTTCAAGCCTGTAATGTTGCGCTTCTCCTTTACTGTTGGTTGCCTAATAACTCGGGGCAATTTGGAGAGAGTTAAATCTATTCGTTGATAAAAGGTGGTAGTTGAAATCAGGCCTGTATACGTGAAAGTCTATGATGAAAAGGATTTTTCATTAGTTTGCATAGCTTTATAAAAATAGTGCACGTTCATGGACTCAAAGGAGTGCAGCGTATCAGCAGGTGGCGTCACGTTTTTGCTCAGCTGTGCGTAATCTCTCCAATATTTGAGCTTCCAGGAGAATCTGATTTAGATGTTGAACCTGCTCAGCTGCTTCTGCTCAGAGCTTCATCCATCATGTCTAATGCCTTTGATTAGGTTTGGGTAAAGCTGTAGCTGGTTCCTGTCTAAACTTTATCTGTGTGTGTGTGTGTGTGTTTTAGTGTTCTGTACTTCAGCGTCCACAGGTATGAGCAGGGCTCTTTCTGGCCTCACCTGCCAGAATCCGACAGCCATTTTGTTGGCAGCGGACCAGCTGAAGGAAGAAACATCAACCTGCCCTGGAACCAGGTGAGTTCTTCCAAATCCTCCAGCTGACAGCCTCTTACCCAGAGCAGGCAACAGTAAAGCAGAACAAGCAGTTCAAACCCTGAAAAACATGCAAAAATACACCAAAACTCACCTTAGCTGTGAAGCAAGGTGGGGTGGATGGTTTAAAGCTGCTCTGCTGCCTCTGGGCCTGCACAGCTTTTACTCCCTGAAGAACTCTGCATGGCCTCCTTCACTACATCCATGAATCCTCTCAGTGACCTGCCTGAAAGCTGCATCAACATCATTTGTCCAATACATCCACTGTTACTTCTCTGCACATGTCCAAACCACCTAATGTTATCTGAGCTGTCCTGTGATGTGCTCATTTCTGATCCTGTCCATTCTGGTTGCTCCCGGTGAAAATCTCAACACCTCCAGCTCTGCCTGTGTCATGGTCTCCAAACCATCCCGATTGTTTCATTTTACAGTACCGTCTGTACTGATGTGCATTTCGTGACCTAGTCAGGTTTCAGTGTTATTGAACAAGTCTTACCTGTGTTGTGATGCGTTTGTCAGACGGGGATGACCGACGCTGATTACATCGCGGCTTTTCAACAAGTGCTGCTGCCCGTCGCCTACGAGGTAACACACACACACACTCATACACACATTTAGAAAATTTGATATTGATGACGTCATGTATCGATCAGCGTGTGTGTTTTCAGTTTCAGCCTCAGCTGGTTCTGGTCTCTGCTGGATTCGATGCCGCAGTTGGAGATCTGAAGGTAAAACACCCACAGACCCGAGATCAGTTTTTTTTTAATCAAATGCGTCAGTTGTTTCACTCTGTGTGTGTGTGTGTGTGTGTGTGTGTGTGTGTGTGTGTGTGTGTGTGTTCAGGGTGAGATGTGTGTGAGTCCTCAGTGTTTCCAGGTTCTGACTCACATGTTGATGAGTTTGGCAGAAGGTCGACTTGTTCTCGCTCTCGAGGTAAAACGTCCTCCTACACGCTGACATCTGATTCATCCTGACCCTGAGATCACTTTACTCTCATGTTAAATATACGTGTGTGTGTGTGTGTGTGTGTCACGTACCCTCTTTCCCTAAGTAGAGATGCAATGAAATTATGTTCCAGGATATCAGAGTTTAAACGAGTTTGGCTTCTACCTGTTTGTTCATTTTGTTTTTGTTCTTTTTTTGTTTGTCTGTAGGGAGGTTATAATTATGAGTCATCAGCTGAGAGTGCTGCAGCCTGCATTCGAGCTCTGCTGGGTGGACCATGTCCTCCTCTAACTACACCCACTGCTCTGTCTGACAGGTAACACCTCACCTGACATCCAGCAGATTACAAAGGCTGTGTCACCTGTTGTGTTTTTCCTTTTATTCTGCACGCGGAGGACTCTCAGCCTGTTTCATTCAGACCCTGCGTGTCTTTCAGTGCTCTGCAGTCCATCTCTCAGACCATCTCAGCTCTGTATCCACACTGGGCCTCTCTGCAAATGCTGGGTAACCCTCAACCACACCAACACACACACTCTGTAATCATAATGTTAGGACAGGTAGCTCCACATCAACAGACACAAGCTCTTAAAAGTAACATCAGCATGAAGCGCCTTGAGGCGGCTGTTGTTGTTGATTTGGCACTATATAAATAAAATTCAACTGATCTGAAATTCTAAAACCGCAGTCAGATTAACCTCCATCGATTTTAAAGGCCAAATTAGCAGAATGGAACCAGTCATCATCTGTGGCGATTCATAATATTATTAGGTGGATATATTTTCTTCTTTGCATCTAAGACAACAATAAAAATAGTTTATAGCCACCATATCAAACACAGCTTTGACCTATAAAGACGATGATGAGTGTAATTCTTAAGCTCGAACTAACGCAGGTTTAAACCGTCCAGACGGATGCGCAGAGGGAACCTGCAGGAACTAGAATCCCCTTTTCACTTCTCTTCATCAAACTTCCCTCTTCCTCCTTTCCGTGCAGAAGGCAGCCCGTCGGCTGAGGGACGTGCCATCAGCACATCGAGCAATCAGAAAAATACAATGAAGCCCAACCTTGCCCCCTCTGTTGCCACGACAACAGGTCTGGTTTATGATGAGAGGATGATGGAGCATTCGAACCTGTGGGACAGGTGAGCTACCTCGACTCTGTTCGACATGAATACAGGAAGCTGCGATTCTGTAATAATCCCGCTGATGTAACTCCACTGCAGACATCACCCGGAGCAGCCTCAGCGAATCTTTAAGATCTTCTCCAAACATCAGCAACTGGGATTGGTTGATCGCTGCCAGCGGATACCAGTTCGCTTGGCGACAGAGGAGGAGCTGTCCTTGTGTCACAGGTATGAAGCTGCAGAGTGCTGTGTGTGAGCAGCTTTACCTCATCTCCTGGTCCTCAGCACGAATGTGTGTGTCCAGCATGCAGCACATCGAGCAGATGAAAGCCACGGCGATGATGAAGCCCAGAGAGCTGCACAAACTGGGTGACGAGTTCGTCTCCATTTACCTCAACCAGCAGAGCTTCCAGTGTGCACAGCTGGCGGCTGGAAGCTGCCTCAACGCCTTGGACCAGATCCTGTGTGGGCAGGTACGACGTGAGTGGCTCTGCTCTGTCATAAAAGCTTCTTAGCATCTTACTAATAACTGACATCTGCAAACGTAGCAACAAAAACACGAGTTACAATCTCTTAAATGGGAATAACTGACCAGTATAAAGTCTTCCAGCTCTTTGGTGCGCTATTTTTGAACGTTTAGCTTCTGACAGTCCATCCTTAAAAATGTCCTCTGTTCACAACACTAACTAAATGTGATGTGTGTATAATACATATAATATACTACTGACAGGCTAAGGTCAGCTGATTGGTCCGTTTCCTCTGCAGGTGACTAACGCCGTGGCCATTGTCCGTCCTCCTGGTCATCACGCTGAGAGAGACTATCCCTGTGGCTTCTGTTTATTCAACACGGCAGCTCTCGCTGCTCGCTATGCCAAGAAAGCCTCTCATGATCCCTTGATGCGAATCCTCATCTTAGACTGGGATGTTCACCACGGCAACGGCACGCAGCACATGTTCGAGGACGATGGCAGGTGAGGAGGAGGAGGAGGAGCTTAATAACAGTTTTTACCTGCAGTGACGAAAACGAGCTAAACTGGACTTTGTGTTTGCAGTGTCCTCTACATCTCCCTCCACCGCTACGACAACGGTGCATTCTTTCCATCTTCAGAGGACGCTGCCCCCGACAAGGTGGGCGTGGCCAAGGGGGCGGGTTTTAATGTCAATGTGGCATGGAGCGGAGGAAGGATGGGTGACTCGGACTATCTTGCAGCTTTTCACCGTGTCGTCATGCCTATCGCCACTGAGGTAACATTTATGGCACACACTGAGCAGCAGAAATTGATCAGTTAATCAGGAGAAGAGTGATCATAATCTGATTGATAATCAATCACTTTTCAAGCAAACATGTCAACATTTTCTGGTTTGATATGGATTCTCTGCTGATAAGTTTGCCCTTAACGAGTCCTCTGATTGGTTGGTTAGATGTGACTGAGTCCTCTGGTTGGGTGTTTAGACTTGAAACTGTGCTTTGATTGGTTGATTAGCCTTTAAGTCTTCCACAAATTTGTCTTCTCTCTGTAGTTTAACCCCAGTCTGGTTCTGGTGTCGGCCGGGTTCGACGCAGCCCGGGGGGATCCCCTGGGTGGCTACAATGTGACTCCAGAAGGATACGCCCACCTCACACACATGCTGATGTCACTGGCTGGGGGGCGGGTCCTGGTCATACTGGAGGTGATCTGGGATGGTGAAATGAAAGTAAACATGGATTAAGTGAAGAAAACTTGAGTGAACTGATGCGTCTCTTTCTCCTCAGGGAGGTTACAATTTGTCAACCATCTCTGACTCCATGGCGATGTGCACCAGCATGTTGCTAGGAGACCCCCCTCCTGCCTTGGTGACGCCTCTCCCTCCTCCTCACCACAGTGCCGTGGCAACAATAAACGAGGTCATCCGATACCACGTCCCCTACTGGAGGTCCCTGAGGATTGACGGTGAGTCCAGAATCTCATTCATCAGATTTAAACAGAACTTGTTCTGCTCATCTCCATCTCCGGGTTCTATTGTTGACTCTACTAAAGCAGCTCTGCATGATTTGCAGTTAGAAATAATCTTTATTTATCGTTTACTGGGCCTCTCAGTTTATCCTCTGTCAGAAATCTGGCTTTCTCCCTTTAAGCCAGCTTTGTTTTGATTTGCTTTTCTCACAGCCATGAGAAGAAGAAAGGCAGAAAAAACCTGGCTGGATTGAGATGGAATAAATTAAAGCAACTGTCATTAAAGAGATCAGTTTTATTTTTACTGGACAGGAGTGTGTGTAGAGACCAGATCCAAGACCAGAACCTGGACCTGGTTCTGTGTTCATGGACTCTGTTAATGTACCAGTTTATACCCATTTAATTTCATTTGAATGTCTCTTTCTGTCATTCAGTTCCAGAGTCTGTCCGGGCAGCCCTGCCTACCCTGAAGCATCGTGGGAAACGTAGTTCTAAAGGAAAAGGCAGGAAGTCAGAGCAGGGCAGCAACGACAAACCGCCGGTGCCCCCTGCACGACCGGACGACTCTACGGTAACACACCCATAAACTGAGATGAGACTCCTGATAAAGAAGGACAAATTTTAACTGAGAATGCTCCTCATTTCATTTGTCCAATCAGACGGTGAGCAGTCTGGAGCAGCTCACTCAGGGATTGGCCAGTTTGGACATCGGTCAGACCTCAGCCAATCAGAACCCTGCATCCTCTCCAGTGGGAGGAGCTAGGCCAAAGGTCCCCCTGAGCTCAGAGAAGCCAACCTGTGAAGAAGTGAAGAAGGAGTCAGATGACAGTACACCTGCGTGCAGCGAATCAGCAGACAGTATGTCGTGTCAGGTGAGTCAGCAACATTTTTTTTATGTCCCACTCTCTAAGTGACCATGACAACTTCCTCACTTTTATTTCTCATAGCCTGTTGGCGTGGCAACACCAGAGTCGGTCGCAGGTGTAGATAAGGTTGAAGCCGGGGCCGGGGCGGAGCCAGAGCCCGAGGGAGCGTGTGGTTGGTCAAAGCCTCAGACATCCCTGGAACTGATGTGTGGCGCCGACGCAGATGGAGTCAGACATCATTTAATTGTGATCATTAATAAAGTTAAAAATCCAGACGAGTGTGTCTGACTGTCCATCTCTCTGTCTCCCTCTGCAGTCAACTCTGTATGTGGTGGACCCTCTCTCCTGGTGTCCTCACCTGGATGCCGTTAAGCCCCTCCCCTCCTCGGGTATAGACGTCTTCCGGCCGTGTCAGGACTGCGGCTCAGAGGCTGAGAACTGGATCTGTCTCACTTGCTACCAGGTCACACGTCATACCTGTGCATCACATGCATCCAAGATGTGTTTCACCTGCTGACCTGACTCTGCCATCTGCCTATTTCAGGTGTTCTGTGGTCGCTATGTGAACGAACACATGGTGAATCACGGAGTCGTGTCTGAACATCCCCTGGTTCTCAGTTTCTGCGATCTCTCTGCGTGGTGCTACCTGTGTGAGGCCTACGTACACAACCAGGTAATGCTACTACCTGGCTGCTTCACAGCCGGCAGCTCCATTACAAATGAAGCATGAACCAGGGGACAAGTTCAGTCTTCACACCTTAAAATCACATCAAGAATTGGATACTCAGTTAATTTAACTGAACACCTGTTGGGACACATAAACCCCTCAAACAGTAAACAAAGTTATCATGCTTTGTAACGTTTACTCAGTGATATTAATGTCATGTTACAACAATAATTCACAGTGTCATAAATCCAACCCTGAGCCTGGTTTTAACAGGTTTTAATTAAACCAAATACCGTATTTCCCGGACTACAAAGCGCACCTAAATATTAGCCGCACAAGCTAAAATCAGGGGAAAATCCTGTTTTGTACATACATTAGCCGCACCTGACCAAAAGCCGCAGGTGTTTCAATGTTGACTTATCATATGTAAGAGAATATGCACAAAGGGAATTGTCAGGAAAGAGATGGCTGTTTGGAGACATCACTTTTATTAATATTTTGAAAAACAAGTTATGGGTACATATTTGCACATGTAGTACATAACAGTAGCCTACAGCACACCAGAAAAATAGATTCGGACTACCTTTTAGGCTCAGGTGCAGTGACACAGCTTTAACAAGAAGAAAAGTCAGTCATTCACCACCATCTTTCTCTTCTTCCTGCGCACTAAAACCACCAAAGTCCTCTTCTCCAGTGTCGGAAACGAACAGGCTCAGGATGGCTTCGTCATCCACTCTTCTTCTCTCCTTCGTTGTCACTTTCAAAACCAAAGAAATCCTCATTGTCAGTGTCAGAGTCGAACACCCTCAGAAGGGCCGTGGCAGTGTCCTCCTCTCCATCATGCAGCAGTCCAGCCCTTCAAAATCCGTTGGTGATCGTGGATGTTTTCACACTTTTCCACGCTGTCAGAATCCACCGGTGGAGTTGGGCATAACTTGCTTTTTGGGCATAACTTGCAAGTTTATCGCCGCTCATCATCCACGCCTCCCGCTGAATGCGTAGCGCTACTTTGAAGTTTGTTTTTCGCGCTACTTCGTACGGCACTACGTTGCCTGGCGGACGGACATGTGACTAACATACCACTCTTGAACCCCGATCCTTCCGCCAGGCAACGTAGTGCCGTACAACAGCGGAACACACAAAACAAATCGTCTTACGATATGACAAAAATCACGGACAATCCATAGAAAAGCCGCACCTGACTAAAAGCCGCAGGGTTCAAAGCTTGTGCAAAAAGTAGCGGCTTATAGCCCGACATTTACGGTATATCTGATGTAAAAACTAATAATAGATCTTGAATTTGCACATATAAGTGTTACCAAGGCTGGTTCACAGGCCTGAACATGACCAGGAAATAATAATTAAATTAAGAATGATTGTGGTTTACTGGAGACACACAGCCAAGCTTTGTGTCGTGAAACTAGACGCACATAAAAGTGAAACTTCACGGTACGTCACTGAGGATGTTGCAAGCTCAGTAAAGAAATTTCTCTGCTCTGTTCCTTCAGCATTAGTTTCCCTTTGTTTCCATTCTGTGCTTAGTTACTTTGTTACTGTGCAGGTAAAAGTGTAGCCAGCTGTTTTGTTTGGTGTCACTTTATAAACACAAGCCAAAATGTAAAAGAACCTGAAAAGATATGTGGACTGGATTAAAACTTTTAAAGTGTGGAAAGCCATTTGTTTCAAAAATTTCCTGGCTTTCACAGCCAGTGTTTATATGCACTGACAGTGATTATCACGTTTCTTCTTCTGTTGTTCAGATTCTGTTTGAAGCTAAAAACGCTGCTCACTGCGGCAAGTTTGGAGAGGAGATCCCCCCCTGGAGCTGAGCGTAAAACCTCATGTATGCAGCTGTTTCTCGCTTTTCTTCTCGCTGTCTGCCTTCTCTGTGATTGGACGGTTGAGTGCATTGCTATGGATACCAGCAGCAGTGGTGCTTCCTGGGGAAACGCTGTTAAGTTCACCAGCTTTGTACGGCGTCCCACAACTGCCAAAACACAAAAACTCACATGCAAAGCAAAAGATGTTTTTATTTGTATTTTTTACTTCAGACACTCAATGATCTTCATCGTCATCAGCAAGTTGTCAGTTCTATTCCCCGAAAATGTGATCAAGCACCAGCATGCTGTTAACACTTTTATTTTGAAAATCATGAGCGGAAGAAGTTGAAGAAGCAAAAAGAAGAAGATAGCCATTTTCAGAAAAACAGGAAGAATTTTGGCTCAGGAGGACTTCATTCTCAAGTCATAGTGGTGATGATGTCACCAAGAGGCCACGCCCCCTCCAGAGAGTGTTGCCAAAATGTGACTGATGGCGTGATGACCGTCCATCAGACCGAAACAATCAACATCAGAGTTTAAAAAACGAAAAAAGTCTGAAAACAGAAACTTATTTTTTAGAGGAGAAAAAAGGAATTTTAGTTAAAATCAACCTTTTTTCTTTCCTGCTGAAATGTTGCAGCAATAAATCTGTGAGAATGATCAGTAACTGAGTTCATTGATTTGTTTTGTTCCATAATATATAAAAAAAAATCCTTTCTCTGACGTAAAGCAGCCGAAGAGAAAACAGATCAATAGAGTTTAAAGAAAACAGCTGATTGCTTTTGTTGTCGGTGAGATCGGAGGAGCTCTGTGTGCTGTGCAATAACACTCGGTTTGTCTGCCTGTTCATAAACTCGTTATTTCTGTTAAACTGTTTGTTTGCACCAAATCAGACTGGATCAATATCCACGATCAATATTCAGTGTCTGAGTTTCCGCAGTACAAAATAAAGAAAACTTCTCATTTTCTGTCGACTTTATTGACCGCTTCATATTTTCCATCATGTGTCTCCTGCTCATATTAAAGACCCCAGACTGCTCTAAATCTGTTTTGGTTTATTTTCTACTCTGCTCTGTATTATGTCAATATCAGGTTAGCAGGTCGCTCCCCGAAAAGCCTTCAGTTAATCCAGATCTGCAGCGAAACACTGAGAATCTTTTTCCTATATTGGCTTCTCATTGGCTCTTAGTTAAATCCAGAATTTAATTTGAAATCCTTTCCCTCAAGGTCTTGAATATCATAAAGACCTTTTAGTATCCTAGCCAAACACTTTGCTCTCAGACTGCAGGCTTACTTGTGGAGTATTTAAAGTAGAATGGGAGGCAGAGCCTTTAGCTTTCAGGCTCCTCTTCTGTGGAACCAGCTCCCAGTTTTCCAGCTTCTCTCTACTTTTAAGATTAGGTTTAAAATGTTTCTTTCTACAAAGCTCATAGTTAGAGAGGAGCTACGCTGCTATGAGCTGTTTATACATTATTACAACATGTCCTCTGTCCTGTAGTTTGTCCTCTCTCTTTCCTCTCACCTCCAACCCATCTCAGCCGATGCCTGCCCCTCCCAGAGCCTGGTTCAGATGGAGGTTCTCTTACTGTTCAAAATGAGTTCTTCCATCTCACAACGTCTTGTTCACATGATCGACTGATCATTGGGGTTCACCCTCTGATGTTGCCCTGCACTACAAAGCACACTGAGGTTACTAATACGGTCACTTCATTTATGCCAGGGCTCACCTCTGCTGAATGAAGTCAGTGATTTAGACCTCTCTTCCCTGTTTGAAGCAACTGAATTACAAATTATCTGTCAAATGACATCTTTTGCTGTGAGGCAGAGACCAGCCAAGAAGTCTATATGAGTGAGATGACATGCCTGTATTTTATTTCAGATTAGCAGACGTGAGAGATGCATTCATGGGAAATTGCTAAACACACCCTCTCCTCCCTCTCATTCAGATATGGTCACTTCCGGCTCCTTAACACGACCAGAATCAAGTCAGGGATGTTATTGCTGCTGCGTACTTCTTTTAAGTAGTACAGAGGAATGACCTTTGCATTCAGTCATGCACCTTTACAGAATAGAATGCATTGGTGCAAATCAACAGACGCATAAAGAAGGTAAAATGAGCCATTTGCTGCTCACATCTTTCCCCGCTCTTGTTGTAAATTGGTGAGAGATGCGAGATGAATCAAAGTGAACGTTCAGTCCTCTTGCAGCTCCTCAGTCCTCCTGTAGGAGGCGCAGCTCATTACAAACGACCGAGTGTGGAGTGTGGAGGCTCGTCTGTTGTTCGTGTTTCTCCGTCCGCTTATTGATCAGCAGATTATTGTTTACAGCGGAAGCTCCACATCCGGGGATGTAGAGGAGACCGCCCCCTCCCTGCTGCTGCAGCATCCTCTCATCCGGCAGACAGACAGGTGGAGCTCATCCCGCAGACAGACAGGTGCACAGACAGACAGGTGGAGCTCCTCACGCTGCAGGTTGGTTGATGCCGTTTTTCTCTTTTTACCGGATGAATACGGCTGCGGCTCGTGCCGTTTCTGTGCTCGGTAAATCACGGGGTGATGATGTGACGTTAGTCTTTAGGTGATCTGATGTTTATCGGCCGCTGATTGGCTGTCGGTCGCTTTGATTCTGCAGCTTTTCGTGTTCTCGGTATCAACCCCGGTTTTCCCCACTTGGTCCTTGCAGAATTTCTCTGCAGGCTGTCCTGAGCGTCGGTGTCTGCGCTCATTGTTGCAGAGAGATGATGCAGAGCGAGACTCCCCCTGTGCCTCTGTGATTCACTGATGCTCCGTCTGTGCATCTAGGGCTTCACGATTAATCGAATTTTAAATCTCGAACACGATTTTGGCTTCCCATAAATGCACGCGCTCCCGTAATCAGCACCTGACCACGTGCCTACATGTGCCAATCATAGCTGTTCCCTGAGCCTGCACAGCCGAAAATCTCAGGTAGAGCTCCTGCCGCTACACCTGTCTCCACCTCTCATTCACGTTGTGCAGGTACAGTGACTGGAGTGGAGGATTTTATGTTAGGACTTCCTCCCTGCTGCCGCCTTTAGCAGATAATACACCGGACTATCATTTATGAAAGGATGCAGGTTTTTTTAATAGAGCATTTTCCATTTCGTGCTATAATCTGCTGATATGTTTTGAACCTACGGTGAAGGAAACAGTGGCGAGTACGATGCTGTAATAAAATCTGATTATAAGCCTTTTAAAGTAATCGAAGGTCTAACGTAGTTCAGTTTGTATTAGTTTTGTCTTCACATTGGTCTCTGCTTGATTGTCAGTCTTTAGGATCTATTGGACGTCTTCACCTCACAATATAAATACGATTCACAGGTCTTTTCGCGTTGGCATAATCTAACATTACACAGACTTTGTACTTTTTACCATGCAACCGTCCTGCCACGGTAAAAATTCCAGGTTTCAGGGTAGCAGAGCTGGCACGAAGCGCCTTGGAAGTGTAATGGGGAAGTCTTTAGGACCCAGGGGACCCAATGGAGGGTATAAAAGAGGAAGTAGCAGCAGGTGCTCTTCATTTCCACTGACGAGCGGCTGTGAACAATGGTTGTGTGAGTAGGTGAAGAGCCTGAGAAGTTTCAATTGTCTGCTACACAAACAGTTGTTGTAAACCTCTACAGCAGAGGTTCGAGGTACAGGCTGTTTCTCTTTTTTTTTTTCTTTTTTTAATTTTTTTTTTTCAGTCAGATATGTTAACATTTATTATTTTAAAAGAACACAAAGGGTTTGCAAAAGGCCTAAAACATCAAAATGGTAAAAAGGTCACTAACGACCACAAGATAGTGTTATTGGTGCAACCTGCCAGCAATGCAACTATCACCTGAGGGCTTGCTCTCCCTTGGCGGTCCCAGATGCTCGTTGCTTTAAAAGAAACAAATCCACCCCAAATAAATACGAGCCCAACAGAACACTTATCGCATGCACTAAGTGCTAGTTCAGGCAATAATCGGTGGCACTAAAAATCACTCTTAATAAAAACTTATTCACTGCAAATCCACACAGAGCACCTCTAAAGATCCTAATTCCCCTAAGGTAAGAGTCCCACTCAGGGATTGCACATTGCCCGACTAATATTGCACCAGCCCAGTAGAAATAAAAACAAACCCGGCATAAAAAAAACAGTTTTAAAAGGTGACCCTACCAAAACCAAAAACACAACAAGGAGAAGGAGGGAAAAAAAACAGCGACAAATTCACATGTGCAGCCTGCCCTGCAGGAGGCAATACAATATAAATTAGATTATAGTGCATCAATATACTTTTTTTAATGTCAAATATATTAAGTTAACATACCTCCAGCAGACAACTGTGTTTGCTGCACACCTGGCTTATCTTGGCTTATCTTGTGAAAATCACTACTAAAACATAAAATACAATAAACATCAAATACATTTCAACAAATTTAAAAAAAAAAAACACTAAAAGAAAAACAGCCTGTACCTCGAACCTCTGCTGTAGAGGTTTACAACAACTGTTTGTGTAGCAGACAAAACTTCTCAGGCTCTTCACCTACTCACACAACCATTGTTCACAGCCGCTGGTCAGTGGAAATGAAGAGCACCTGCTGCTACTTCCTCTTTTATACCCTCCATTGGGTCCCCTGGGTCCTAAAGACTTCCCCATTACAGAAGGATTAGGACAGTAAAAGAATCTGCAGGTTGTTTAAGAAAGTCTACAGACATTTTTCTCGTCATGGTCAAACGTGTCTCTTTCTCAGTGATGTTGGTGTCTCCCAGCCTTGCCGACCTTTCCCGCCTGTACCAGACTGAGTTTGTGCGGAGCGCCCGGGCCGTTGGCGTCCTCTGGGCCGTCTGCACTCTCTGCTTTGCCATCATCCAGGTGGTTATCCTGGTGCAGCCGTCCTGGATCTGCACCACAGACGTTCGCCCACAGCAGGCGGGACCAGAGCCACCCAGCGGCACACTGGGACTGTTTGAGGTGAGAAACGGTGCCTGTCCAATCCACAGCTGGATCTTTTAGGGGTTTCTGTATTTGTATGTACACATGTTACACCTGCACACAGATGGATTATCAAATAGCTTACCTGATCACTTTAATGTGTGTTCATGTATCCCTGTGTGTAGGTGTGCATGGAGTCAGACTGGCCGGTCCCAGACTGTCACGGTGGTCTGTCCACTCTGTCTCCACTGCCGTCCTTGCAGTCGGTGGCGGTGTTGGTGGGAGTGTCTCTGTTGGCGGTGTGGACCAGCGTCCTCTGTCTCTGTCTCTTCAGGTTCTGCAGCGCCGCAACGGTTTACAAGATCTGCGCCTGGCTGCAGCTGACTGCAGGTTAGTCATGTTGATGGGTCATTGAATCCCAAACATTAACACTTTGGTCACTGCCGTGGTCGTTTTTCTGCAGCTAGAAGAGAGCAGAACTGCAGCTCATGGTTATTTTTGCATTTGGCTTGATTCACCAGGCTGGAGGTTGCTGCTTGGTCAGACACTAGTTTTATTTTAGAGGACAGTGTTTCTGTAGTTCTTCTCTCTGCCTGTACAGGTCAGCTTTTCAGTATTTTCTTGTCTCTGCAGGTTTCTGTCTGGCGTTGGCGTGTCTTCTGTTTCCTGACTCATGGGAGAGTCAGGAGATGAAAGCTCTGTGCGGAGACTCGGTGAGGATTCTGATTGATCGTTTTGCTTCTGGGTGTTTTATCACACTGATGTCCTTAATCGTGAATCTGTCTCCAGGTGGGCAGCTTCTCTCCAGGTAACTGCTCAGTTCACTGGGCCTACATTCTGGCCATCCTGGGAGTTCTTGATTATGCCATCTTGGCCACACTGGCCTTCGTCCTCGCCAACAGACAGGACGCCCTACTTCCACCAGATACCCAGGAATGTGAGTGTGGGGGTAAGGGGGTAAACTCATCTGACGAGTTAACTTCACAGTTTCATACTAAGACTCTTTTTTTCATTGCTGCAGTGACCGCAGGTCTGCTGATGACAGCATGAATCAGCAGGTGAGTATCTTCTTTATGTTTTACTAGTCTTCTGTCTTTAAAGCCTCAGATATTTATTTCTTTTTACTCTCTCTTAGGGATGTTCGGTCTTCATTTCTTCAACTCCGCCCGACCTCTTCATCCTCCATCATCATCATCATCATCTGTTTCTGCATTTCATGGCACGACTGTCTCCTTCAGCTGCAATCGTTCATTGCTGCATGATGTTTCCAGGAGGAGTTGTTTAGTGTTGAACAGAGGAATGTAACAACAGGAGGAAAGAGGCTCTGCGGTGGTGAGGTCGGTGTTCGGGACATTCGGTCGCTGTTCAGTTGAAGAAAAATGGTGAGAAAACGAGCGAGATGGAGTAAATCAAAGGAGAACTAAGCCCCTTTTAGACCTCCAGTTTTTATCTTCACTCTCATATTAGTGATACCGTCATAACAGCTGTGTCAGCAGGCTGGACCCACCTCCAATAGATGCCGTCAGCACAGGTCGTTTGAGTTGCAGGTGATTTTTTTAAAAATTTATTTATTTAACTAACCACTGGGAGCAAAATGAAGTGTTGGTACTGGATGAGCACAATTAATAGATTACTACATAGTAACATTTCTACACAGTGTGGCAATCAATCAGGACAACTTTAAAGCAGAAACAAATTCGTCCCACGCATTAAATTAAAATATATTTGGGATATTTTCTGGAAAAACTTAAGTCAGCAAATTGAAGGAAAGTCTTAGATTTCTCTACCGACTTCCTGTTCTGTCAAGCCATCCTTTTAGCTTAGTATCAGCTTTATCTTATGGTCCATCAAGCCTTATGATTAAGACAGTTTAGTAACTGTTTCTGCAGCTTTTAAAATTTACAAAAGTTGTAGAAGAAAGAAAAAAAATCTGCTTTGTAGGTAAAAGTTAAAACTCCAGTTAACAGCCTAGAGTTGATATGTTAAATCTGATATTTTGGGGGTGAAACTGTATCCCCGCCACTGTCTTTCCATTTAGACTGGCTTTATGTTAATATGAAACTTGTTATACTGTTGCTTTTTGTTTGACTTTTAAGCTACATTAACTAACTAATGGTGTTGAATATTCATGTTAAACATGATGTTGTAAAGGTAATCCCTGTGACTTCCCTGCAGATTTCAAGATGAACGTGTGGCCCAGCACTGATGAGAAGCACAATTGTTAGACAGTATTATTCTACCCTTAAATTTGGTCTTGCTTGGTAGTTAAGTGTCCATGTTTTGTTCGCTGAAGAATGAAGTCCTTTGCAAATCAGTGCCACAAATCTGTGTGCATGAGCCAAGCGTATTTGCTGTACTATTTAGAGTCAAAGGAGCTTGCAAAGAAAAGCGTCTGGACTTCTTTAAGTTACTTGAAGACGTTTCACCTCTCATCCAAGAAGCTTCTTCAGTTCTAAGGTCAAATGGTGGAGAGTCCCAGATATAAACCTAGTGGGAGTATCCCTCCACAGAGGGACAAAAGGACCCCCTGATGATCCTCTAATCGCCTGAGCCAAGGTGTGAAACTGGGTGTGGGTCCCAATCAGCCGGAGTTTCGGGTGAGTTCATTGTGAAACCTGGCCCCACCTTATCATGCTAATTCCTGAGATCAGATGGCCCAGGATGTGAGTGGGCGTTAAGGCATCTGGGAAGGGATCTCAAAACTGGATTATAGATGGCAGAGAGTTGGTGTCGTAAACCCCCGCCTCTGTTCAAAGATGGTCGCTCACAGTGGACATAGATGGCTTCTTTCACTCCTCTTTCAAACCATCTGTCCTCTCTGTCCAAAACGTGAACATTGGCATCCTCGAAAGAGTGACCTTTGTCCTTAAGATGCAGATGGACTGCTGAGTCTTGTCCTGTGGAGGTGGCTCTTCTGTGTTGTGCCATGCGCTTGTGAAGTGGCTGTTTGGTCTCTCCAAAGTAGAGGTCTGAGCATTCCTCGCTGCACTGTACAGCATACACCACATTGTTAAGTCTGTGTTTTGGCGTTTTGTCTTTCGGGTGAACCAGTTTTTGTCTTAGCAACACGCTCAGACAAAAACTGGTTCACCCGAAAGACAAAACGCCAAAACACAGACTTAACAATGTGGTGTATGCTGTACAGTGTACAGTACAATGTACAATGTACAGTACAGTGCAGCGAGGAATGCTCAGACCTCTACATTGGAGAGACCAAACAGCCACTTCACAAGCGCATGGCACAACACAGAAGAGCCACCTCCACAGGACAAGACTCAGCAGTCCATCTGCATCTTAAGGACAAAGGACACTCTTTCGAGGATGCCAATGTTCACGTTTTGGACAGAGAGGACAGATGGTTTGAAAGAGGAGTGAAAGAAGCCATCTATGTCCACTGTGAGCGACCATCTTTGAACAGAGGCGGGGGTTTACGACACCAACTCTCTGCCATCTATAATCCAGTTTTGAGATCCCTTCCCAGACGCCTTAACGCCCACTCACATCCTGGGCCATCTGATCTCAGGAATTCGCATGATAAGGTGGGGCCAGGTTTCACAATGAACTCACCCGAAACTCTGGCTGATTGGGACCCACACCCAGTTTCACACCTTGGCTCAGGCGATTAGAGGATCATCAGGGGGTCCTTTTGTCCCTCTGTGGAGGGATACTCCCACTAGGTTTATATCTGGGACTCTCCACCATTTGACCTTAGAACTGAAGAAGCTTCTTGGATGAGAGGTGAAACGTCTTCAAGTAACTTAAAAAAGTCCAGACGCTTTTCTTTGCAAGCTCCTTTGACTACGATGACCTGGATGACTGAGAACCTTCACAGACATATGTACTATTTAGAGTACTCATTTTTCTCTTAGCTCAACCTTTAGGGACTTGTGTGGAGCACCATTTGAAAATATGGAGATGGGAATGAGCTAAATAGACCCACTTAAATGTAAAAGTGACGGCAGGTCACTTTGATGGATTTAGGTTTTAAAAAGGTTAAAGAATAAAAGGAGAGGGCTGCTGTGACAATATGTTTGGTCTGAAGATCAGTGGTCCTATGTTGTATAAAATCATCTTATGTCATTTTTCAGCATTTATTAAGTAAAAAATTGTTTTAATCAAAGTGGTTAACCTAGCTTAGCACAAGCACTAGAAGCAAGGGAGACTGTTGGCTAGCATAGCCAGATTTATCTTAAATATGTCCTAGATAGCAGTGGCTTCTACCACTAATGTATTCAGCATGAATAAATGTCTTATTTACATTGTATATCATATTATCTAACAGTTTGTCATTAGGAGTCAGAATGAAGTTACCATTAGCTTTATGATATAAGCCTATGCTTCCAGCCTGATTTTTAGCTAGGTTAGCTTGCTTTGAGTTAGCTACGAGTTCATTTAGATTTGTGTTAGCTTAAGGTGTTTAAATGAATAAAGTGCTCCTACAGGATTAATAGTACTAGATGGATTGTTAGTATACATTACCCTTCATGTCTAGCTAGCTTCTTTAGTCAACTAAACCTCTTTGATTCCCTTTCTAGCTAACACGCTTAAGCGCTGCATCTGAAATAATCTATTCATTAGGATAAAATCTAAATTATTTACTAACCAACAACTTGTGCAATAACCATTCAGTCTCAATGTAAATGAGCAGTCGAGGTCAGAAGTTTATATACGCTCATCTGTAATAATTTCTTTGAAATGTTCGTTTCATCAAATGATCATACAGCATACGTCTTTAATGACTGTTAAAACATAAGTTTGAATTTATTTATTGTTTTTCCCTAATCTACAGAGTCATACAGGCTCATAGTTGACCAATCGTTCATATATATTGGTTGGGACCTTAATGTTAGTCTGCTTTATCCATCCCAAAGCCAGTTTTGTTGTGTGTTTGCTAGAATGTCCAGCTGTGTCCAAGTCAATCATTTTGAAATGGCAATTCTTCATTATTCTAGTACCACTGGCAGCAAAACAGCCCCAGAGCACAGGTGGTACAGTGTTCTTAGGTTTGAAAGCCTCACTATTGCTCCTCCAGACATATATCCCTTATCATTGTTGCCATATAGCTCAATCTTTGTGTCATCTGACCATAAAATTTGTCTGTTTGATCAGCAGCAACTTTCAGAGGAGCTTGAAGGTGTTGATTTTGGGTGGGGGTTTCTTTCTTGGTAGGTAGCCTCTCAGTCCACGGCAATGTAAAACTTACTCCACTGTGGACAGTGATGTTGGCGTACCAGTTTCTAGTCCATGGCAGGCTTGAGGCTCTTGGGTTGTTCCTGAACATTGTAACATCCTTGACTACGGCTTCTCAAGTTTCTTTCAGTAGGTTGATGAAGATTATATAAAATCTTTTAAGTGTTTGTTACTATTTGAGCCTGTATCTATACTTTTTGAATTAAGAACATTTTCTTTAATCTTTAAAGATGTATGCTGGACAATCATCCCACCCTGTAAAAAGAGCAGCTTAAAGAAGTAAATAAAAGCCCCAAATTACCATGACATTCATGCACACGAGTGTGTATATAAACCTGTAAGAGTTCACTTTGGTAGGCATAAACACACATGTGAATGACATACTGTCACACATACTGAGTGTCTGTACGGGAGTAGGTTAGAGTTGGGTATGGGATTTCAGATGCAGCGCGGTTCTTTGTGCTAAGCTCAGCTAACCACAGAGATAAAACTGATGGAGAGCATTAGTGTTTGCTGTCAGCATGACCTTTGACCTGTAAGGTACATGAATAAATGTGTTCCCTTCTGTGTTTAAAATGTTTTTGTTGTTAATGAGATTATGCTGTGTCTTTATTAGATTCAGTTTAACTTATTTTTTCCCCCCATAGACCAGACATGTGTTTATTGGAAAACTGTTTTTTGGAATGATTCAAAAGTTTTTCTGTTTCAATGTTTTATTAAAATGTAACAAAGCTGTTAAGTGGAATGAGTTATTTCTGTACCCTGGATTTGACTTTTCCCAGAAATGGGAAGTTGAAAATTATGTGATCTGGACCTCCAAAGGTTTGATGAACAAAGTTGGGAAAGACTTAACCTAGTTAATTTACTTACCTGAAACAGAATAATCAAAAAGATGTGCTGTTTGTTTTAATGATATTATAGCCAAACTGTTTTGTGTATATATTTCAAACAGTTAAGTCAGAATGATTGTTTCATATTTATTAACTTAAATTCAGAGTACTTGGGGTGTGAAGACTGTGATAAAAGTGTCATTTTTTCACACCAATGTGACCCATAATTGATTAAATGAACAAGATTTTTTTTTTTTATCAGATAAGATCCGAAACTGCCATCTCAACCTATAAACTCACCAGACGACTGAATAGTGAGGTTAAAGTTTAAAGAAGATGTAGGGTAATTTTCCCATAGACCTCAACACAATCGGACTGTTTTGCAAGCAGATCAGACTCCCCCTGCTGGCCATTAGAACAATTACAGGTCCTACACTGTTCTCCCTTTCGACAACCACAGGATACGTCCGTCTTTGGTGGGGACAAAAACAGACAGCAGGCGGCAGTGAAGGTCGACTTTACCGACTTTATTTCTGAGTGTGACATGAATCAAAATTTCACCACAGACAGACGAATCATCACAAGCTGAAGTACAGGAACACAACGAGAACGTATTGATCACATAGCTGATGAGCCATTGCCAAGGTTATTACCACTTTCCACCATCTCTCCATCTTTTTTGAAGGAAAGAAGCTCGATTTAATGGCGAACCTGTAACAATGTAACCACATTACAGTAATGAAGAGTCTAACTACAAGCCCCAGAGACCATTGCAGTAGATTATCAGCCAATCGGAGAGCTTGAGAAAGAAGTTTCTTTTCACAAATTTGATTCCGGTGAATTTTTAGATTTTGGTTCATTGAATGTGCTGGAACAATGCCTGCTGAGGCTCATGGGAAATGTAGTGTTTTAAAGACTCGCACAAACGGAACCGTTTTATCCTTTTCCATCTGTTTGACATTTCTCCTCATTTTTACAACAAACAACTTGATAAATGTTCACGAAAGCAGCAGGAACAAATGAAAAAGATGCACAAATAAAAACCTGAATGACAACGTATACTCTTTTCTCTACTCCTTACTCCCTCATGTACTCCAGAATCTGATCAACCAATATTTGTGGGTCGTAGTTCAGAGCAGCTCTCCTCCGGCGCCTACGACTCCCATGATTCAGTTCCTCTGCGTCACCTGTTGACGTAGTGTCGATGCGTTTCATCCTCTGCAGCCCGACCACCTGGGGGTGCAGCTTCTCTCCTTGCTCCTCTCCGTCGTAATCCTCCAGCCTCTTCACCCTGAGGAGGGGAGGGTCGTTGCTAGGTGAAGGGGGAGCCAGATCGTCAAGAGAACGGCGGGTTCTTCTGTGGGCGGAGCTAACAGGCTCAGGTGCTTTCGCTGACAGGTCCCTCTTCGCTCTGCGACCAGAGGAGGCGACCGAGGCACCGTTAGGACCGATGCTGGAGAGTATCCCAGCAACCATCCGCCTAAGGAGGGAATACATGGCCATCTTGAATTTATTATTATTATTATTGATAATATTATTAAACAAAATAAGTAAGCAATTTATTAATAAATCATACTATTAATTTACATCATAAAATAAAGAGTCGGTGGTTCAGCAGCTGTGGGCACATCATTGGATCATTAAGTTCAGTTTTACATTTTCTAATAAGTATAAAACTGAAACAAGTCAAATGAAGACACATAATTAATAATAACATTTCTGATATTAGTTCCCAAATGGTCTTCAGGGAAGTCAAAGTGTGCCTTTAGATTTTTTTGCTTTTTGCCTTGACGTGTGTCAAAAAAAAAAAAAAAAAGATTGAAAAACACGAAATACATCCTCTGGATTGTCACAGTCAGTCCCTGATGTACTAAAAATAAAAATAAACAATATCTACTAAATATCATAGAGATTAACATAATTCATACGTGCATCATGTTTTAAGTTAGTTTTCAAAGTGTGTCTTTTAGAGAGCAGTGCAGTTTAGGACCAATCTAAACTGGTTCAAAACATACTTAGAAAACAGGAAATACTTTGTATCAAAAGGTAACTTCACATCTGAGCAGACAAGGATCACATGTGGAGTTCCCCAAGGTTCCATCTTGGGACCCCCTCTGTTTAACATTTACATGCTCCCACTGGCACAGATTATAAAGAACAACAAAATAAACTATCACAGCTATGCAGATGACACACAAATATATATCACAATGTCACCAGGAGACCGAGGCCCTGTACAGGCTGTTGGTAAATGCACTGAGGAAATTAATGACTGGTTGTGCCACAATTTTCTCCAGCTAAACAAAAACAAACTGAAGTAATAGTCTTTGGTGCCAAAGAAAAACGATTACAGGTCACCAGAGAACTTCAATCTATACACCTAAAAACCACAAACCAGGCGAGAAATTTGGGTGTAGTGATGGATGCAGACCTAAACTTAGAAAAACACATTAAGACAATAACAAAGTCAGCTTACTATCACCTCAAGAATATATCAAGGATAAAAGATCTGATGTCTCAACAGGACCTGGAAAAACTAGTCCATGCATTCATCTTTAGTAGGCTTGATTACTGTAACAGCATCTTTACAGGTCTACCTAAAAAATCAGTCAGACATCTACAGCTCATTCAGAACTCTGCTGCTCGAGTCCTCACTAAGACCAAAAAAGTGGACCACATCAGTCCAGCTCTGAGGTCTTTACACTGGCTGCCTGTCCGTCAGAGGATAGACTTTAAAGTTCTGATGCTGGTCTATAAAGCTCTGAATGGTTTAGGACCAAAATACATCAGTGACCTCCTGACCCAATATGAACCTTCCAGATCCCTCAGGTCATCTGGATCCGGTCTTTTATCAGTTCCTAGAGTCAGAACCAGACACGGAGAAGCTGCATTCAGCTTTTATGCTCCTTATATCTGGAACAAACTCCCAGAAAGCCTCAGATCAGCTGAAACACTCAGTTTATTTAAATCCAGGTTGAAGACTCACCTGTTCTCAGCTGCATTTGACTAAAGCACCAAATCCTGTAAAGCACTGTTTTACTTTTAAGCTTAAATTTCAAAAGTTACATTTTAACTACTGATTTTATCTACTGTTCCTTTCTTTCTTTTTTCCCATCTTAAATCATGCTTTTTATTTGTTTTGGATTTTTAATGTCTCTGTAAAGCACTTTGAAACCCTGTTTCCCTGTAAACCTTTGGATGTTCTCAATAAGTGTTAATATGTGAATAGAGGAGGACACAAATATAGATGTCTCTTAAAAATAATCAAAACATTTCAATATTTTAGGGTGGAAAACTTTCATTCAGAGAAAACTCATTCATTCTGTAATTAGTCATGCTAAATTAAAACTTTGTTCACATTGTTTTAATATATTCTGATTCTTTCTCTCCATTTCTTAACTTTCTTTTCAAAGTACTTTCATTTAATAATTAAACTCACAGTTACAGTGGACTGAATTTTAAAAAAGAACTCTGTAGAGCTGCAGGTGGAGCGGACTGATCCATCGTTTATCCATTAACAGATTGGTGAGCTCACCTCAGGGTTTCCTGGTCTCGGCTCAGTCCTGATGCGACTCGTCCAGCCTGCTGACGTCTCTCCTGTTTCGCTCTTTCCAGCAGCGTCTGAGCGAGCCGGGGATCCATCCTGAGAAAATCATGCTTTATTATTATTGATTACTTTTTCTGTCTCCTACAGATTCTCAGCATGAAACTAAAATTTACCTGTCAAGCAGGGCCTGAGCAAGCTGGGGCTCCACAAGGCCCCACCAGGCGGCCCGGGGCCTCCCCATGCTCATCCCCCTTCCAGTCTCATCGTAGTCTGCAGGAGCAGGACCCTGGAAGTCCCTTGTGGGGCCCTGATCATCCTCCTCATCCTCCTCCTCCTCGACCACTTCCACGTCACCCGGACCGACCAGTCCTGCGCTCTCTGCCTCGCTCAGTAGGCGGAGCAGAGCTGCCAGGTAGGCTGTGGACATATTTGATTGGTGTACTTAGAAGTTGGTTTTAATTTCGCCTAAATAAATATACTGATGATAAACTGATACGGAGAAACGTTTACAATGGAAATAATTGAAGTGATGTGAGGAAACAAAGACAAAATATTGTATTTTTACCAATAAATTAATGAACATTTCTAGAACAAAGTCAGAATTTTTGTTCATATGTAAAACACTAAAAAAAGTAAACAAAGTTTCCCTGAAAATGAAAATCTCAAGAAAAACATAAAAGAAAGGATTAAAGTTTCCTAACCCGCTCGCTGCTCCTCTTCCTGCTCCTTCCTCTGGTCTCTCTCCACCAATCGCTGCAGTGCCTGGTCCAAGCCCCTCCCCCTCCAGTCATCTGATTGGTAGTACAGGTCATTGGCCCTGCCTCCTCCCTGCATGGCAGGATATGACATCATCTGATCTTCATAAGGCAGCATGTTAGGGAGGTCTCTGCGCTGGCGTCTGACTCCACCCACTGACACATCCAGGCCGTGGCCCCCAGCACGAGCTGCAGGTAGAGACTGAGGGAGACAGACCAGAAGTTACAGCTTAGATAAGCTTAAATTTTTATTCTCAGGGATTAAAAATAAAATCCATCTCATGAAAGAACAGATGCCTTCTGTCAGATTTAGCGAGTAGCTAATTTCCCTTTCCAGTAACTGAGCAGGTAGATACGATATTAAATAAGGTATGAAATAATCACCACCAACATAAATACTTGCCTTTCACTTGAGCTAATTTGAAACTTTGTCCATTATATGTGGCAGATTAACAGCTAATTGCTCAGCTTCTTTCCTCCATATGTGAACATGTCAACATCATCGGCATACAGAGCACGTGGAAGCTGAAAAACAGAGTGCCCGATATTGATCCGTGCAGCACCCACCAAGCAAACGAGGTTGAAACATTAGCGTTGTGTCCCCTGCAAAACTGCACCAAGGACGTACAGATCTTGATGTTGTTTCCATGGTTACGGTCCTTTCAGATTGTGTCTTACAAAGCAAGAAATATTGATCAGGTTATTGCAAACAGAGCTTTTCCTTTGATGTAGCACCACTGATATGAACTAGCTGTGATCAGAGAGCCACAAAAAATATGCATGTATACATGTAATCATGTCCTTGTGTTGTGAACTGACTTCTCTCCATGTGCCTGGATGTCAACATTATAAATCTTTGAAGCAGTCTCCTTAAAGTGTTAATCGGTTAGTTAACTCAATATTCATTAGTGCTGAAGGTCAGGAGTTCGATTTCCCTGTGGTTGATTTGCTTTCAATGAGATTCTTACTTAAGAGAGAATAATTCCTTTTCATCTTGATTTAACCAATGAGCGGATGATAGAAAGCTAACTTTCCCTCTCCACAAAGTGTCGAAATGTTCACAGAAGGAAGGAAAGGTGTGAGAACAGATGTGACGCAGCAGTTTCTGTTCCTAAGTGAGTGTGTGTGAGACCGAGGAGGACTGATGCAGTGATGAAAGACAGCCGAGAGGGTTATCGATGAGCTGTCTGAGGCCTCGGGGTGATCGCATTTATATCAGACTCTCAGACCACGGTGATATTAATCAGTGAGCTGCACTTACGGTGACTCAGCAGCAGTGCTGGCTGTATGATTGCACTGAGAAATTATTGTTCTTCTATTTAGTATTCACATCGCAATTAATACTCCAGTTACCACTTAGATGTGCAACTGAGATGGATCTCACCACCACGTTGCTGTGAAAAGCTCTTTGAGCTGCTTTCAACTAATTATGCTAATAATAAATAAGGCTTTGTGGTAATAACGGTGAACCTAGCTTGCAGATTCACAGCTCCATATTTTTCTTCTCATACTCAATTACAGTAGCTTTGCCACCATAATCACCATTCATCTTATATTGGTTTTAGTTCCTTTCCCCTGTGCTTTTATCCAGTTTTCTTCTGATTGGCTGCCCCTCCCAAACATCTGTGCTCATAGCCAGAGCTGTGTCGGAGACAGCTATATTAGAGATATCCCATATCAGTGGTGTCATCTGGGGAAAAGGCAGAGCATTTAGAGCAGTCTGGAGTCTGAGCCTTTGGCTCACAGGGATCATTTTTCATGCTCTGACTTCATTATTTCAAATTTTAACCATGCTTCATACAAATATCCACCATTTACTAAGAAATAAAACATTCTTTAAATCTACTATTTTTAAAAAACATCTGTGCTACATCTCACACAAACATGCTTGTACTGAACACGCCATCCAAATTTGGTAATATATTCTGCAGCACCACCTGGTGTTTCCACTCCTCCACCCCTGGCATCAACCTCTAGGCTCCAAGGGGATATTTACTTTTCACTTCCCAGTTCCTGTGCATCTCTTATTTTCAGTGAATGATGAACCAAATGATCACCTCTAATTAAACTCTTCTGCTTAAATCTAGGCAGGCATCTTTCTGTCATAAGTGTCTGAATGAAATGTGCTAATCCTCGTCATTGGGAGACATATGTTGGCAGATGTGACGTTTAATGCTTAAGTGACAGTTACACATCAGTGCATCTGCGCTGATATAGAGCGACTCATGGGTAAAGTACCTAAAACTGCTCCTCAGTATGAAGAGTTTGAATAGGCTGCGAGCAATCTTTGCTCAGGATTAATGGAAGCATGAGAGAAAAATGCTTCAACAGCTTCTTTCACATGAAAGAAGCTGTCGCTTTGACTGTGAGATGATTAAATCTTCCATGCCAGGCGATCGCAGCAGACAGATCCGGGTTCATCCTGCTGCAGCAGCTTTAATTTCCAGCCGAGATGTGTCAGAGTTCTCGAACTAACACTGATTTACAATGATAATATGTCTCCGCCTGCAGCAGAGCAGCTTATTCCGGAGAGGAGGAGGGTTGTATCTGTGGCTCTGTGTGATGGTGAGACAGCGGTGTGATGAAGAGATGAAGGAGGAGGAGGTAATGAGCCCTCTGAGGAGAATAACTCTCTGACTCACTGTGGGATCCAGTATTTTCTGCAAACGTTAGAGCAGCTCTGACACGGCGCTCTGGGAGATTAAAACATCAGCATAAAAACCTAAAAAAGAGCTTTTCTTTGCTTTCTGTGCAGCACGGAGGGAGAATTTAGTCATATTAAGCCAAAATGTCCACATTTTCACATCATATCATGATCTTTCACCGTTTTCCAGACTGAACTGAGCACCGTATGGAAAAACACAGGTCCAGCAGATGTGTTATGGATTCTGCTCAGATATTCCATTTTCATGGAAGATGATAGCTCATAGCATCGTAACTTCCCAAAGAAGAGGCAGGTGTCCAAATTACACCCTGCTTTATCCTACCATTTGACACCAATAAATAAGCCTTAACTGAGATCATAAACGCACAAGGACAATGTTTACTGAGGTCACAAACCAATGAAGCAAAGGTCCAATTTCACATATACTTAATACAACCAGTCTGAGGTTTGAGACCTGAAGAGTCTCCCCCTGCTGGCTATTGGAAAGAATGCATGTTTAAGACACTTGCATCCATCTTTCAGACCCTGAATCCACAATCATCTATGGGTGAAACGTGATTATAAAGAAAAGTGAAGTTCTTCCAAAGTTAAAGAGCAAAATAATTCCATGTTAGGTGGCTGCAGGGGCGCCAGGAGAGTCTATAGTTCCCACAATCCAATGATCCAATGAAAATACACCGTCTCTGTGAGCTGACCGAGGTCGCATTTTTATTTGCTGTTTATTTTTATTCTGACCTGCTGGTTTGTTAGCTTTACCTGGTTAGAATTACAAAGATCATGGTTTGGGTTAAAATAGTATTAGATGTTTTTTCAGCGCTCAGGTTTCTCGGTTGCCTAGATACCTGATCACGCAACCCTTAAAAAGAAAGTCATATTTCTAATGAGATGCATTTGTTTCAGAGTTATGCTCTGTCTGTCTGTGGTACTCATCATGACTGTGAAAGTCACTTTGTTCCTCATGGAAGTGAAGCAACCAAGAAACCTGAGCTCTGAAAGAATCATCATATTTTTCATATTTCTGTGGCGCTACAGTAAGAAGGAAGAAGCTTTTAATGGGAGAGGAGCGAAAAGATCTTGTGTCAGACAGGATGAACTAATGGGCAGCATAAAGACCCAGTAAAAGGTTCAAAAAGAATTAATTTGGACTGAATCATGCAGATGTGTCATGCTGGAGATGGGCAAAATAAGCCACTCTTTAACTGTTTTTACACAAAATCAAGCTTTATTATCACAACCCTCATATTTATCTGGAAGTGAGGGGTCTCAGCAGAAGTAAGGTTAAGCAGTATGTGTTGTTTTCAGTCGTTACCCTGTAGTAGTTAGATAGAAGCTACGTATCTATAACGTTACTGATGTCGATCAACGTGCTGGTTGAATTCCCACAACCTATATGTCTGTGTAGCCAAACAGGTATGTAAACGGACACCATAATGGGACCATAAGTCCCAAAAAAGTTAACAGCGCATGACATTATGCACAGGTCGAACGCTGTTGGACTAGACCAGTAAAGAGAATGGCAGCACTTTATCATAAGCATGAAAAGGTCAGATTGAAAAAGGGCAGGTAAAAGCAGAGAACTGACGGTTTGCTCAGGATGTTCTTTGTAAACAACATTTGTTCTCTAAGCTGAAGGAGCACCAAAAGCAAGGACATGAACAAGAGCAGCCCATGTTGTAAGCTGTTCCGTACATGTTTTACACTCCCCCCGGGTGACAGCACACAGCTGCTTATCACCTACAGACCGCCACGCCAGGATCTGTCGGTGAGTCTTTTACAACATGTTTAAAAATTAAAGTCCAGGATGATGATGTCAGTGTCTAAACCTCGGTAACAAAGTGAGCACTGTGTGCAGTACAGGTGCAGTTGTGTTGTTGTGCACATACTGAATAAAGATTACATAACTTTATTGTCACAGCGCCGTGAGACCAAATATAAATTTTCCCTCAGAGACAATAAACCTCATCTCTATTATCGCTCAGTCATTTAGGTCTGTATGCTCAGGGAAGCGAACCCTGTCCTCACAAATAATGAACAGCAGTGCACACACACACACACACACACACACACACACACACACACACACACACACACACACACACACACACACACACACACACACACACACACGCACGCACGCTAAGCAGTCATTATGTGTCAGGAGACCTGCTGTATCCTGTGTAATCTACGGCCGTGTTGCTGTGGGTAACCGTCTCCTGTCGCTATGGTGACAGCAGCTGAAACGAAATGTTCTTCCTGACACAGCAGCTACCCACACACACACACACACACACTCACTCACTCACACACACATCCACACACAAAAATAGACTCATGATTGTCCTGCTATCTTTGAGAGGACCCACGGTGAAATGATGCATCTGAGGGTCCAAACGCAGACCCTGGACCTGGTTCTGACCTGGTTCTGACCTGGTTCTGGTTCTCTCCGAACATCTAAAACTCAGTTTGATCTTCACGTAGATGCCGCAGCCTCACAACATCTCAGTTTCTCTGCACTGATTTCCCTCATCTGTTAATCAATACCTAATCAATGAAATAGAAAACAGAAGACAGGCACACATACAGATGTGTGTGTGTGTGTGTGTGTGTGTGTGTGTGTGTGTGTGTGTGTGTGTGTGTGCTGACAGGTAGAAGATAAACAGCAGTGACATTGTTTTGCATCAGTGTCAGGTTACCGTGATGATGCAGCACCGTGGAGATGAATGGCTGGATAAACACACATGCGACACATATGTAAACATGCTCTCTCTCTCTCTGTATGTGTGTGTGCCGTCGGTGGGACTCGTCCTTACCTGAGTGGTGTGGATCAGAGCAGTGCTGAGCAGCAGGAGGCCGAGAGACGCCATGCTACAGGCCGAGCACACACACAAACACACACTGAGGCAGGATGCAGACACTCCTCTGATAAAAGGGAGGAAGGGGGGAGGGAACAGAGAGAGGGAGGAGCGATGACTCAGGACAGAAGGCGAGAGGAGAAAGGAAAGAGAAGGAGGCGACAGGGAGAGCTTTTGAGATGGAATAAGATAATAACAGAAGACAGAGGACAAAATAGGATGTGATGAAAAATGGAAGAACCAAGAATTATGGGAGTGAATAAGGTGGGAGAAAAAAATAATTGAAGGACATAAGGAAGGAGATAAGAAGACACAGAAAGCGATAAGTTCATAAAAAGAGATAAGTTTGGCTGTAAGGGCATAAGGAAGGAGTTGAAGTAAGGAGGTCGATGTGGACACAAGGAAATAAAATACAGGAATAAAATTTCAGAAATGAGGCAAAGGAACAACGGAGGAGAAAACAAATGTAAAAAGTGGAAATAAATAAGATAAGGAAGGTAATAAGAAATGGGACAAGTAAGAAAATCAGTACACAAGGGAATGCAAGAAATAGGAAAGAGGGGGTGAGGGAGGAAAATGGGAAAAGGACACGAGGAGAAAAGGATATAAAGTGTATAAAACAAAAAGGGGCAAGGATTAAGATTAGGACATAAGGGGCGGCATGACGAGGGAAAGAAATAAGAAATAGTGTGGAAGAAGTAGCTACAGAGATAAGGAATTAAATAAACGAGGAGATAAGGAACAGGTAATATAAGAACCAAAGCAAAGAAGTATGTATTTCCATAACAAGGAGAGAAGGATATATGGAAGTTGCTAAGGATGAAGAGAAGGACACAACAGACTAAACACAGAAGAACCAAAAGATGCACCGATGGAGACGAGAAGACTGACCCAAGAAGAAGAAAAAGAAGAGGAAGGATCACTTTTTTTCACAGAAACATTTGATTGGAAGACAAATAAAAACAAACGTAAAAGAAAAGCAGCAACACTCCAAAACAGCTTGCTGACTGGAACATCCATCTGAAGATTTATAGCCAATAACTGAGATCCTGTCAAAGGGCAGAAAGCCACGGAGGAAGCTTTTAACAGAAACACTTCCTGCTCCGGGTTTTTATAGCACAATCTTCATCCTTTTTACAGCTGCCCTCACGTCCTCCTCTAATAATCCTCTGAGATTCCAGATTCATTGACTTTCTGCTATTACTTCTCCTCTCTCATTTTCTTCAATCTTGAGCACATCATAGTATTCCTTACAACCTCTCAGCTCACTCTATTCACTTCCATCTCTATCCTTAACCACTCTAACCTGGCTCACATCCTTTTGCAGCTCGACCTCTACACCTCCATCACTTTCCGTACTTCCTCATTCCACCACCAAGTCTTCCTGCCCTCTTGCATACACCGAACACCTTCTTGGCAGTTTCTCTCACCACATCAGCTGTACTTTCTCAGTTGTCTAGTAACTCGTCACTAACACTCAGTCTTTTCCCTGAACTGTCGCCAAATTCTTCCGTCTTCAGCTTTCATCATTTAAGCCTTGTCTTTGCCTTCACTCTCCTTTTCTTCTTGATGATGATGACCTCATTACCTCTGTTCCTTTAACCCTTTCTCTACCACTTCATCCAGTTACTCCAGAATTCCTCTCTTTCAGCATTCAGCATTAGCCATTTGACTTCAAGCATCAACATTTAAAATCCCTGCTCTCACCTTTCTTTCTCTCTCACTGCCTCCTAACATGCCCCCTCTCCTCTTTCCTTTGTCTTTGGCTAACAGCAGCACAGTTTTCATTGACACCCTGTAGGCCAACAGCGCCAAAGGCATTTGTTGCCAGCCCGGGCCTGACAGGCTGATTTTTGACGACTCGTTTGATTTGGCAAAGATTTTTTGCCAGACGCTCTAGTGCACAGGTGTTGAACTCCAGGCCTCGAGGGCCGGTGTCCTGCAGGTTTTAGATGTGTCCTTGATACAACACAGCTGATTTAAAGGTAAATAACCACCTCAACATGTCTTGAAGTTCTCCAGAAGCCTGGTAATGAACTAATCATTTGATTCAGGTGTGTTGACCCAGGGTGAGATCTAAAACCTGCGGGACACCGGCCCTCGAGGCCTGGAGTTTGACACCCCTGCTCTAGTGGGTGCGGCACTATGGCGTTTGGCCAGGTTTCAAACTACATTCTCTTCTCAAAACGATTTCTCTTATTTAATCACAATAGTTGACATTTTGTTTGGACATTTTCTACTGACAGCCACATCATTCTACATATGAACAAAACACATACAATATCCCAAATCCCTGTCGCCGCAAAATCTCATCCATTTTTCTGAAAAACACGCACCACCCAGCACTCTGAGGCGGATGCTCTGATCCCCTCTGGATCATCGACCTCTGGGCCACTCTCACTTCCTCCTGGTAGAAACCACCTTCAACTCAGATTCATTCTTTAAACTTTTGTCGAAAAGAAGTTTAAAACTCAAAAATGACAACCAGAGAAGAGCAGAGTTCATAACAGATCAGTTTATTGAACTTCCACAAACAGCCGACTAAACAAAGAGAGCGCAAAAGCTTGTTTTTAAATGTGTCAAACTTTCTTTTATTACACCATTAAAACTCATTCAAGATTCTGGATCCATCCTTCTACCGTTTAAAAACACGTTTTAAACTGTGCACAAAACAAATGCAAAGTGTTGGTTACAAAGCATAAATGCTCTTGCAAAAGTCTAATATGATTGTCAGTGAGTTCATGTTCATATACGATTCAGTAACCATATAGACTGCAGATACATTCAGATAATAAGCAGGCAGAACACCATTATCATATAGATATACACCATATAGCAGGTCATGTAACAGTGGATAGGGCAGATTAGCACTAAATAAGAAGTAGTTCAGTATGTGTTATATATTTGTTCAAAGTGATCTATTCAATACAACTGATTAATGTGTGTGAGTCCTATCAGCACTGTCACTGGTTACAGGTTACTATTTGTTATGGATGTCTTGGTGGTTAGCTTTTATTAATCATTTATACATCAGTTTGTTATGGTAAACATCTAAACCTCTTTTTCCTCATCGATCTCCATGGAGTGTTGCATTGTGGGTAGATTGCAGGTGGCTCACTGTTGGCTTGTTACGACGCTTCCTGTGACAGAGAAACAAACTGGAGACATTTTCTCATATAAGAGCAACTTCTCAAATTATCATGACCTAAAAAGTTTGAATGTTTTGCGTCAGGGAATTCAAAAAAAGCATCATTAAGCAAAAAAAAAAGATTAAATATTTTGCATCAGCATGATTTGAATGAACATATATTTGTACAAGAATACACACCACACGAACACGATACTAGGCATATTTAACTGTCTCTGGATGCAGCTTGCTAACCTATTATGCTAGCTAGTTGATACCTTTGCACTCCACCTTTTAGTTCAAACATGAAAACTTCTGGTTCCAAACAGTAGACAGGATAACACTAAACTCTTAAAATCAAGTTTTATTCTTTTAGTGCTACAGCGCGGGCAGCACAGTGCCACGGTGGTTAGCACTGTTGCCTCACAGCACCCTGATGTCCAGGGTGTACCCCGCCTTTCGCCCTATGGCAGCTGGGATAGGCTCCAGCGCGACCCTGAAAAGGATAAGCGGAAGCGAATGGATGGAGTGCTACAGCGCCCCCTGGTGTGTGGATGCTCTAGTTCGTGTTTTTTTTGTTTTTGTTTTTTAACAAGAATCAAGTTACTGATTAATCAAGAAGAAATGAATTCAAAGTGCTATACTCTATATAGTGCCACATGTAAAATATACTAAACATACTTCACTGACTCACCCTCTTCCTCACAGCTCACATGTGATTGGAGAAGGAAGTCGGCGCCCCCTGCTGGTTGGAGCCCTGACTGTACTGCACGTCCTGGAGGAGGCAAGAAAACAAAACAAAAACCAGGACATATTCAGCCTGTAACTAATCATTATTTTCATTAGTTCGGTTTATTTACTTAACTGATGGCTGTAACAATGAAATGTTTGGATTTCGGGCAAGTCATCAGGAGCCAAAATAAAACATGCAGAGCGACCCCTTGTGGCAACAATGCAGTCAAAGGTAGCTAGCTAATCAATCTTTGATTAACTAGCATCACATCATCTAGTCACAGACCTTCAGGTGTGCGTTTACCTGCTGCAGCATTTTGTTTCCTGAGCATTGTCTTCTCACCTGGGGATATCCCTCCTGGCTGCAGTCAGGTGAGTGGCCTGCCTGTTTGTTGGTGTATGTTTCTTGTTCGTTGGCCCCCTGCTTGACGTGGGCATCAGGTGCAGCAGGTTTCTCCTGAGGAGGCGGAGCCAACACGGAGTCAGTGATGATGCCCGTCTCCCTATAGATGAACCAGAGGTTTCCCGCCCACAGGACCAGGTTAATGAAACCAAATGCCTGAGATGGGAGACAGTGAAGGTCAACCCTGGAGTCTCCGTTTAGATGTAGATTCAAAACTTTATCAACACAGAATAGAAGAATAGAATAGAAAAACCTTTTATTGTCATTGTACAAGCACAATGAAATTATGGGACATTATGAAACATCTTAACGAAGAACGTTCCAAAGTTCTCAAATTCAAATTTATTCAGATTTTTGTTCCTAGAGTTGCAGCTTCTCTAATAGCCACTTGAAGCCCACTCCAGAAACTAGTCAATCCCAACAGACTTCCATGTTAAAACACCTTTGCAGTAGAAAATATCGTGTTTACATAGCCAGTTTAACCTTTTATAAATGTTACTGGGGAGGAGTTAAAAAGAAGTATCATTGTTTTAAATTATATTATGGCTTCAAAGTATGAATGATCGGGACTGAGGCCACACTGAGTGACAGGTAGGACCACCAGTTCTTCAGTGTGTGGTCGCATTAAAAGACAAATTGTGTGTCACACTCGGATGTTTTTGGATGCACAGATATTTGAGCCTCAAAGCTCCTTTCTTTAGTACAAACATTAGCTGAAATAAGTAAATGTAACATATTTTCAGAGATTAGTCTAATGATGCCACAGTCAACATTACCAGCTACTCTGATCTAGCAAGGGTTTTGCCATGTCAGCATATTTTCTTGCTATGCACCCTGGACATGGAGTAATTTACAGGTCTGTCTACCTGACACTAAGCCATCTCACTTTTTCTGTCTCTTTATAATAGTGAAGTAAAATCGTACATAAATGTCAGCAATAAGCTTGTCCTTCATTTGTGATTGTCGGTGGCGTCAGGAGAATGTAAGGAGGGTGTGTCAGAAGATCTCTGCTGATCAGTTTACATCGGTTTTGGCAGCGTGTGCAAGGAAAGCTTGATCCTCATTTATTAACCATTTTGATATTTTCAGTTCAATAATTGCAGTTTAGTTAATGAATCACATTTGAAAATTGTGGCTTCTTTGTTTTGGATGTTTCTCAGTAATATTCTGTGCTTTATTGGTCAGTACTGACTCTCCAGTGTTGGGACCAGTAAGTTCTAAGTTCCCCCGTCCTGATGATGATCAGAGCTGTGCCCAGGCCCAGTGAAAGTCTTACCACAGAGGTGTTCAATCCTGACATAACCGGGTCGTGGACTTCACGGCATCTGTTCTCATCCTCTTCACAGGCGTTGATCATAGTGATGACTTCATCCGGGTTGGTCGCAGTCTTCACGTTGGACAGACCTTTGGCCCAGGCTGCCGAACTCACCAGCCACATGAAGGCAAACACTCCGGTGACTCCCAGGTCCTGAAACGGCACAAAGACGGAGTGAGGCAGGGTTTTCAGAGGTCAGCTGGGAAGTCGGGTGGCTGTACTTACGATCAGTGGGCCCTTGTTGTTCTCCTTGTACTTTTCAAAGAAGAAGACGTAAATGCTGAGAGCCGCCATAGAGTACAGGAAGGCGAAGACGCCGATGGTGACAAAGAATTCGGCCGAGGAGGAGTAGTCGCCAGTCAGGAAAACCCGTTCTTTATACTCAGACTTACAGGTGGGGGCATCAAAATACTCCTGGTGGAGTCTGACAGAGGAGTTTAAAGTTTCCCTGTTAGTGAAGGTGATCTTTCACCAAAGTGATAAACAATAACTAACACGCAGATAATAACTTCAGAGCTTTGATGTTCAGAATGAGCCCAAAACACCTCAAAGCTTTGAAGAACCACTAAAGAGACAAAAAACACCCAGGAGGGCTGACCGATATCATTTAAATGAACCAGGATAGTGCTGCATCCTCTAAATACTATTTGAAAGAATTTTAAATAGGTCAAAGTCAGTTTCAGAGTTCACAGAGTTTTTTGTTCTGACCTGAAGGGATACTCAAACTCCACCTCTATACTCAGGTCGCTCTGCACCCAGCTCTTGCACTCCACCGCAATCTTGAACATCCCGGAATAACTGCCACAGGTGGAGAAGGCGAAGATGGCGAAGAACTGGAAGAAAGAGCAACAACACATCACAAGCTGTGGAAACAGCTCACAGTCAGAGCGGGCTCAGGTGAGCCTGAACTGCAGTAGGCCTCTGCATTTCATTTTTACTTTTGTACTAAAAAGGCTTTATTTTAAACATGTTAAAATCATATAACAAACATAACAATCATGATAACATGTTCAAAAAGGAGCAGAAAGACACATAATCTTAATCCCACTACAAAACGTTCTGTGTTTTTATTGGAATACTTACTTTCCGATAATAATTAAAAATTAAAAATAATTAAAAAGACTAAAACTAACAGTGACACTAAACGTATAAATAAAATGCATCAAAACTATAATAACTGATGCACGGATTGTAGGCGTGCTCACTGAAGGAACAATCCCATTAAATCTTCTTTATTTTAGCCTGTTGTTTTTTCCATTTTGTCTATTGTGTGTCTTCAGTTCATAACAACAAGTTGCGTCAGAGTGTCACCCAGGGCTTTTGTACTTTTGACAAATTAATTCAGCTCCTACAGTGGAAAAGAAAACCTCTGGCAATGCGACAAATTAAAATCTGAATACTGAAGAATCTCTGACATTATTGTGACAATTGGCCTTTTAGCAGTTGGTGCAAAAATCCAAATTTTAGTTAGTCAAACTTTACTTTGGAATTGTCTTGTAGATTCAACAAAAGAAACTGGAACAAACGTGTTTTTTCGACAAGCTGCAAGCATCAAACTGCCTAAAGATGCAGTTTAAAATAAAGTTTTGTGCTACGCATAGATACAACACTGATTCATCCCTTGTGTTGAGTGCATTTGTATGCTTGAATGATTCATATTTATGTGTTAATTAGTTTAAAACAAAAAAAACCCCATTCCTCTGAAAATGGTCAGGTAAGGGGAAACAATGCAATGTTCAAAGAAAAATGGGAGAGGCCAGGAGAACTACAAGAAATGTGGGTGGCTCAAGACTTTTGCACAGCACAGCACTTCTTTAATATGATGCAGCTTATAAAGGCTGTACTGTAGGTTGGGTTTCTCTTTTTATCCTGTCTTCCTTCTCTCACACCAGCCAGTTGTGGCAGATGGCCCCGCCTCAGAGGTTTCTTCCTGTTAAAAGGGAGTTTTTCCTTCCCACTGTCACCAAAGTGCTTGCCTATAGGGGGTCATATGATTGCTGGGGTTTTCTCTGTATGTATTATTGTACAATATAAAGCGCCTTCAGGCGACTGTTGTTGTGATTTATATAAATAAAATTGAATTGAATCCTCCTCATTTGCAGTTTATAAAGAGTTTAGAAGAAAAAGAGTCCAATTAAAAAACACTGGTAGCAGGAAGATCTACAGAGTCTGCAAAAAGACATCAGCGCACCATTAAGTTACTAAGTTAAATTATTTAAAATACTGTCAAGTTTCCCCCCTTAAATTTATACAAAGTTATCTGAATCTGCAGTGAACCGGTGTCTTTTCCATAGAAGAAGAGTAAGAAAACGTTTAAAGCCACCACCCTCTCCCTACAGCGCCCCCTGCTGTGTGCTGGAATCTACAGTTTCTGTGTAACAAGTAAGCTCGCTCATTAAAACCTGCATCATAAAAGCGGCATTCAGAATTCTACAACAAACTAAGAATATATTGATATAGACCATAAAAGTGTATTTCATGTGTGTGTCCAAAGTCCTGTGTTATGCAGATGTGCATAAACTCTTCATATGATGATACTCGTGCTTTCCCGTATGGTGAATTATTAAATTCTGCCTATGATGTTTCCGAGCTTTAAACATCAACGTGAACTCAGTTACACATCCGTGCTGTGGTTGCAGTTTTTGTGGTGCAGCTGTTGGTCTGATGGACTCACCCATTGTAGGACCTTAACGAAGCCCAGAGGAACCTTCAGCACCCCAAACCGACCTCGGGTCACCAGCTGCAGACAGACAGATAAAAAAAAGCAGCAGGTAAAATATTTTCATTTTAGCAGCATGGTGAAAAACAGAAAGACTAATGACCCACTGTTCACGTGCACGTTTATTCAGGGACGTCAGATCATCAGGGTCAATAACAAAAATGACAAAACAAAACACATTTTTATAAAAGCTTTCAGTTAGTTCATTCAAACTCTTCTCGTTTTCAAGACCCAGCATCTGTTTACATTCCAGATGTAGGGTCAAAATGATAAACTTGGTCCAGCTGGGCACCTGTAGACTCACCTTAAGATCAAATTAAAAAAATAAAAGGGATGGTAGTGGCCAGGTGATGAGCGGTGCCTGGTTTCCTCCAGACAGTTCAATCTTTATCTCATCAGACCAAAGAGTTTTGTTTCTCATGGTCTGAGAGTCCTTCAGGTGCATTTTGACAAACTCCAGGTGGGCTGTCATGCGCCTTTTATTGAGGAGTGGTTTCCAGCTGGCCACTCGACCATACAGGGCTGATTGGTGGAGTGCTGCAGAAATTGTTGTCCTTCTGGAAGGTTCTCCTCTCTCCTCAGAGCACTGCAGGAGCTCTGTTTGAGGGACCATCCCTCCCCGATAAATGTCCTTCTACCCTGATCACTAAAATTGGCCGGGCATTCATAAGAGACACCATAGGAGGGAGAGTCCTTCTTCTTATGGTTGATGTAGACTTCTATGCTCTTTGGGACCTTCAGTGCTGCAGAAAGAACCCTTAGCACAAATCATAGGGTTTGTGCACATACGCAAAGTATATAGTGTAAATATAGATTAAATATGGTGTAAATGAGGTGCAGGGCCACCAGACCTAAAATTTTGGGTTGAATATAACTGAGTATTAATTCCAGTCTTTATATTATTCAGTGTATATTTGTCATAAAAACAAACACAGCGACAATGAAGCAAAGGTGTAACTCAAAGAGGAGGTGGGGGCCGATGGGTTTGGATGGCGGGGGCCACCAGCTTCTACATATATCACAAACACAGACATCACAGTATGAGTACCTCATATACTCCACATGCTCTTCTCTCCTAACTTCTCTATAAAGCACAAAAACAAATTGTTGCATAGTTGACGTCAACAGTTCATGGTCATTCTGCACAAATGACCGGGAGCGAGGTCAGAAAGTACCGGTAATGTGCTCCCCAGCATCCATCGAAACTGTTCAGAAAAGCGTCTATTTTAACCAGCATAGTGTCACATGACGAAGAAACACCTGCAGCTAAAATTCAGTTCATAAGGAAATTCATTCAGTTCATCTGTACTGCATAAAAATGTTAGGCTTTGGTCCCCGAGAGAAAACCGTGACTTAAACACATAGTGGACTTCTTGTAAGGTGCCCACACACACGACCACCTTAGGAATATGAACATCCAGTGTGACGCAGAGGATGGCCTCCATTAATAGTCACTGTGACTGCGCTGCTTGGACTGGTTGGTTGGACGTAATGAGCAGTCATGTGAGTTCCTGTCGCCTTTCTATCAGCTTAAAGCGTCCTGGTCATTCTCCTCTGACCTCTGCCACCAACAAGGCTTTTTACCACAGTGAACCGCCTCTCACTGGATGTTTTCTCCCTTTTTTAAGATTGTTGTCTGTAAACCTTAGAAATATCCGTGTGTCAAAGTCCCAGCAGATCAGCAATTTCTGAAATACCAACGTGGCTCACACCAACAACCATGCAACGCTCAAAGTCACTGAAATCACCTCTCTTAGACTGGATTTCTTTAAACATCAGCTTAGTTTTATTGTCTGAAAAGGTTTAGTTTTAATTTTGTTTTTATTTGTTTCAATGTCAGTTTTTTTTTTTAAGATACGTGATTTGGTTGTGCTGCAGGAAGTCATTGAGTGTGTGCAGGAATGGGAGGGGGCTCTTGTTGTTGTTGTTAGGGAGCTGGGGAGTGAGTTGTACCGGAGGACAATCCTCGGGATTAACGGCCCGTTTTTCTGTACCTCCTCAATAAACCGTGGTGAGAACAAACCGTCTGGTGCTCGAGAGCTTGCGAACGTTACAATATATATATATATATATATATATATATATATATATATATATATATATATATATATATATATATATATATATATATATATATATATATATATATATAAGCACAGCATGAAAAGATGGGAGCTTAATTGCGCATCACCGCGGTCAATGATCCGGCTTATATTTGTTTACCTTGAAAGCTTCAGCAAAATCCTGAATGCATCATTAAATCACACCTTAAGCTTCTTTACTTGATAATTTATCATGATCAATTTGGATAAAAGCTTTTGATTGTTAGAAGAAAGAAATATAATCGTGTTTTGTCTGTTCGTTTACACGAAGTCTCGAATCAGTGCCTTTGAAAGAAAATCAGGTTAAAAAAAAACAAACAGAAAAAGGTCGTTATATCTTTAATCGTTTTATTTTCTTCCTGTCATGCCCAAGTGGGCACATTTCCGTCTTGAACGCAGCTCCTTTCTTCCGTCGTGTAGTTTTTTTTTTTTTTTTTTTTTTTTTACCAGTAATCCAGTTTTTTGTTTCCATAAATGAGCACACTGACCGTATTCACTGCTTTCTCCAGATCCCTGGTGTCGGGTAACGGGGTTTTCCATTGGTTTGGCTTCGGAGCGACTCCTTGGGTGTTGGTTTTCGGTGCAACCATGCTGTATCATTAGTCGGTGTAGTTCTCCAGTATGCAGGATGTAATGTGGGTGTGGCCGTCTTCGGGAATTGATGCTGGATACAGTGCCCCCCCCAACCCCCTAAACAGTTCTGTGTTTTTGCAAGCGTTGATCAGAGTTTTCCTTTTATTCTGATTTTTTCTGTGATGCAGTGATACTGCTCAGCAGGGGCGTTTCTAGGATCACACTTTAAAATCATAATGTGCCGTGCAGTTAACATTAATGGACGGTTCCGTTTTCAAACATATTCTGCCTTGTCTCACCAACCTCACATTACAGTGTTACTTTAAAAAGCAACTTAATCAGAGGGATTAACTATTGTAGTATCCAAAAAACATTTAGATCGAAAAATCAAAAATTCAATATAACAGTGCTTTAGGCTCGACCTGTTCATCAACAAATAATAAAATATTCAGTCAGTGAACTTTATTCACATGATGAACCTGAGTGGCATCCCACTATTAATCCATAGACTTTAAAATGATGTTGTCTCACCCTTTGCAGCTATAACAGTTTCAACTCTTCTGGGAAGGTTTTTCACAAGGTTTTGGAGTGTTTATGGGAATTTTTGACCATCATTCCAGAAAAACATTAGTGAGGTCAGACACTGATGCAGGACGAGCAGGCCTGGTTCACAGTCTCCGCTTCAACTATTCTGGTGGGTTCGGGTCAGGACTCTGCGCAGGCCAGTCATATTCTTCCACACCAAACTCTCTCACCCTTGTCTTTCTGGACCTTTCTCTGTTCACTGGTGCGAGGCATGTTGGAACAGGACCACCAGACTCGTCCATCGCTAGATAGAGAAGAGTGATTTGTCACTCCAGAGAACATGTCTCCACTGCACTAGAGTCCAGTGTGCTTTACTCACTGCATCTCACCCGCTGATGTAAGGCTTAGGTGCAGCTGCTCAGCCATAGAAACCCATTCCATACGGACGTTTCTTGAGCTAATCTGAGGGCAAATAGGAGTTTGGACGTCTGTAGTGACTGACTCTTGTTAGATTATAATATTATTTTATGCCATGTTATACCCCTAACTAAAGATTGTGAATTATTATGTAGTTTTAGTTTGCATTATTCTCCTGAATTAGAAGAAGCTGATAACTATTGCATTCGTTAAACTGATTTGCATTACATTAGACTGCTGATTTATTGTGGATGAATGATATTGTTTTATGATGTTATAAGAAATACTGTTTGCAGAAAGTCATCGCCTTATTTGTCTGATTAGAAGAGAACAGAGCATACTGGAGTTTTCTGCCCCAACTCAGCAGGAGCAGATAAACGGGGAGCCAAGGTCGTAGCTTAGGCGCTGTGTGAGAGAAAAGCATGTGAATGTTTAGGCTTTTATGATAAGGTGGGAGAACCAGAGGCTATAAGAGTTTGAGCAATGCTCCACCATTTTGAGATCTGAGGCTGTCTGCATACGGTGTCCATCTCCCACGCGTGTGTTCATTAAAATCATCGTTTGACTTAACCCGGCCGGACCAGTGTTGTTATTGTGGTTTTTCTCTTGTCTCCATCCCCAATATTTTGAACCTTAACACTCTGCACCTAGTTGGTGACCTCTGTGCGCCTCAGTACCTGCTGACCCCGTTCTGTGATTTTATGTGGCCTACCACTTCATGGGTGTTGTTCAAAAATCACTTTCACATAATACTGCTATCAGCCTGGAAGTGACTGGAACACATCAGAATCTGAGCAATGTTTCCTGCACCCCGATGAATTTATGCCACAAAGAATTAAGGTAGCACCAAAGACAAAAGGTTTCATTCCAAACAGGAGTTCTTTTAATAATCTTCGACGTCTATTTAATATAATCTATTCCCCCAAGGTACAACAGGACCTACTTATACTTAGCTTGGATGCCGAAAAGGCATTCGATCATGTGGAGTGGTCCTACCTCTTTGCAGTCCTAGAAAAATTTCAACTGGGACAAGATTTCATCTCTTGGATAAAACTACTTTATAATAATCCCACAGCCAGAATTCTTACAAATCAGACATTATCAACTCAGTTTCAACTCAGCAGAGGTACAAGACAAGGATGCGCTCTTAGTCCATTATTATTTGCCCTGGCTTTGGAACCCTTAGCACAGACAATTCGAACCCATATGGATATACACGGTTATGATACAACATACACTTCTAATTCTATATCGCTCTATGCTGACGACATATTATTATACATAACAAAACCATTAATATCCCTCCCAGCAATTCTCTCCGTGATTGATAAATTCAGTACTTTCGCAGGCTACAAGATTAACTGGGGAAAAAGCGAAATACTGCCCATTAAATTAGAGAATAAACAATGGCTTACATCTCTCCCATTTAAAATATCCTATGAAAAAATCACTTACTTGGGCATTACAATACCAAAAAAATACAGCTCCCTAATGAAAGAGAATTTTCTTCCCTTACTGGAGAAACTTAAAAATAACATTCAGTACTGGAGGACACTTCCTATTTCTTTAATAGGGAGAGTGAATTCAATAAGAATGGTATTCCTCCCGCAGTATTTGTATCTGGTTCAAAACATCCCAATTTTCTTGCCCAAATCTTTTTTTAAAAAGATGGACGCCATCATTATGCCATTTATATGGAATTACAAAACACATAGAATAAAAAAAGACCACCTATGCAAACATAGATCCCTTGGTGGACTTACACTACCTAACTTTATGTACTACTACTGGGCATCAAATTTAAGAATAATCTCCCTTCTATTGGATGACACAGCAATACTCCCTAACGGCTTACAGATGGAGCGGGAGGATTGCCTTCCTTACTGTGTTGGTGGAATACTACTCTCTCCTATTCTTTTGACAAACTCATATTACAATTCGAATCCAGTGATTTATAATACCGTACAAATTTGGAGACAAATAATTAAGCACTTCAAATTGAAAAAACTATCAATGTGTACATCTATTACAGCTAACCCCTCTTTCCTTCCATCATGTGTAGACGGAGCTTTCAATATATGGCAGGAATTGGGAATTTGTAAATTAAAAGATTTATATCTAAATGATACTTTTATGTCATTCCAACATTTAAAAGATAGATTTGGATTGCCTCACAGTCATTTTTTTAGATATCTTCAACTAAGAGACTATATCCGTACATACCTGCCACAATTTGAAAACATATCGTCCGATCCTGTGGATAGATGTCTTAGTGATGGAAGGGGGTTTGAACAGAGAATTTCATTATTTTATAATTCAATACAGGAGATGAGTATACCTTCAACTACTTCAATCAAAGAGGAGTGGGAAAAAGATTTTGGGACTCTCCTATCAGAAGATTTCTGGCAGGAGGCCTTACACAACATAAATACGCCTTTTATTAATTCCCGTCACTGTTTAATTCAGTACAAAATTATACACAGACTACACTATTCAAGGGAAAAACTTCACAAAATGTATCCAGAGTGTTCCCCCCTCTGTGAAAAATGCAAGATACACTATGGAAATCTGTTACACTGTTTTGTACTATGTCCAAGGCTTCAGGGTTTTTGGTATGATATTTTTACTTATATGTCTAATATTTTTAAAAGTAAGATTGAACCAAATCCGACAGTAATCATCTTTGGGATTTCCAACGAAACACAAAATTTACAACACTCTCAAAAAAGGTTTATGGCATATGCTTTGATTATTGCAAAGAAATTGATCCTGCAGCTTTGGAAAGGCAATGAGACTCCTGTATTAAAAATGTGGCTTACTGAACTTATAAACACTCTTCACCTTGAAAAAATAAGATATAGTATGAATGACAATGTAAAAGAGTTTGAATTAATCTGGCACCCTTTACTTATATACCTTGGGAAAATATAAAACTTTGTTTACTTGTTTCTCTTCCCTTTTGCCGACAGCCGGGGTATTGGGACCCCTTATGGGTGACTGCGGGTTTTTTTTTTTTTTTTTTTTTTTGTTTTTTTTTTGTTGGTGTTGTTTAATTATTTGCCTTGTTAGTTTAGAGAAAAAAAAAGGAGCATAAGCTATGTTATGTCAATTTGTAAAAACTACAATTATGATACTTGCTCTCAATAAAAATATTTGAAACGAAAAATCAAAAATTCAATATAACAGTGCTTTAGGCTCGACCTGTTCATCAACAAATAATAAAATATTCAGTCAGTGAACTTTATTCACATGATGAACCTGAGTGGCATCCCACTATTAATCCATAGACTTTAAAATGATGTTGTCTCACCCTTTGCAGCTATAACAGTTTCAACTCTTCTGGGAAGGTTTTTCACAAGGTTTTGGAGTGTTTATGGGAATTTTTGACCATCATTCCAGAAAAACATTAGTGAGGTCAGACACTGATGCAGGACGAGCAGGCCTGGTTCACAGTCTCCGCTTCAACTATTCTGGTGGGTTCGGGTCAGGACTCTGCGCAGGCCAGTCATATTCTTCCACACCAAACTCTCTCACCCTTGTCTTTCTGGACCTTTCTCTGTTCACTGGTGCGAGGCATGTTGGAACAGGACCACCAGACTCGTCCATCGCTAGATAGAGAAGAGTGATTTGTCACTCCAGAGAACATGTCTCCACTGCACTAGAGTCCAGTGTGCTTTACTCACTGCATCTCACCCGCTGATGTAAGGCTTAGGTGCAGCTGCTCAGCCATAGAAACCCATTCCATACGGACGTTTCTTGAGCTAATCTGAGGGCAAATAGGAGTTTGGACGTCTGTAGTGACTGACTCTTGTTAGATTATAATATTATTTTATGCCATGTTATACCCCTAACTAAAGATTGTGAATTATTATGTAGTTTTAGTTTGCATTATTCTCCTGAATTAGAAGAAGCTGATAACTATTGCATTCGTTAAACTGATTTGCATTACATTAGACTGCTGATTTATTGTGGATGAATGATATTGTTTTATGATGTTATAAGAAATACTGTTTGCAGAAAGTCATCGCCTTATTTGTCTGATTAGAAGAGAACAGAGCATACTGGAGTTTTCTGCCCCAACTCAGCAGGAGCAGATAAACGGGGAGCCAAGGTCGTAGCTTAGGCGCTGTGTGAGAGAAAAGCATGTGAATGTTTAGGCTTTTATGATAAGGTGGGAGAACCAGAGGCTATAAGAGTTTGAGCAATGCTCCACCATTTTGAGATCTGAGGCTGTCTGCATACGGTGTCCATCTCCCACGCGTGTGTTCATTAAAATCATCGTTTGACTTAACCCGGCCGGACCAGTGTTGTTATTGTGGTTTTTCTCTTGTCTCCATCCCCAATATTTTGAACCTTAACACTCTGCACCTAGTTGGTGACCTCTGTGCGCCTCAGTACCTGCTGACCCCGTTCTGTGATTTTATGTGGCCTACCACTTCATGGGTGTTGTTCAAAAATCACTTTCACATAATACTGCTATCAGCCTGGAAGTGACTGGAACACATCAGAATCTGAGCAATGTTTCCTGCACCCCGATGAATTTATGCCACAAAGAATTAAGGTAGCACCAAAGACAAAAGGAGGTCCAACAAGGTACTCGCACTTTGAATGGTCAGAGTAGAAAGCACTATATAGAAGTATTGGTATAAAAGTAGCTGTCCATTTGCCAAGTATCTATTTAAGCGTCTAGTACAGGGGTGGGCAACTCCAGGCCTCGAGTGCTGGTGTCCTGCAGGTTTTAGATCTCACCCTGCGTCAACACATGTGAATCAAATGATTGTTCATTACCAAGCCTCTGGAGAACTTCAAGACATGTTGAGGAGAACATTTAACAATTTGAATCAGCTGTGTTGGGTCAAGGACACATCTAAAACCTGCAGGACACCGGCACTCGAGGCCTGGAGTTGCCTACCCCTGGTCTAGCATGTGCATTTCCCATCTAGTGTCCTTTTCTTCCCAGTTTCATTTCCCCTTCATTTGCTCACTCGACTGTATAAAGACACAAAATCAGACTGAGATGAGTTTATCGTTTATTGAAACTTTCCATTGAATAAACACAGCAGGGGGAATTGGGTTGGGGATGTCTCCATAGCAACAAGTCACACACATCATCACTGTCAACACCATCGCCATGGTTACTGATGCCGGGTAGACTATTGTGACACAAGAGGACACATCACAGAGGTGAAGAAGAGGATGATGAAGAATAAAGAGGGAGGGTAAAAAAAAAAAACAAGGAAAGAAAGAAAAGTGAATGGAGGAGAATTAAAAGCATAAAAGATGAGAGAAAGGATAAAAAGAGCCAATGAAGTGGTATGGACAGGTAATGGTCTCACACACACACAAACACACACGCGCACACACACAGGAAACAGGAAGTAGAATCACACTGATCTTCAGATACTGAACGACACGAGCAGTAAACACGTCACCATGCGGGAGGAAGATACCGACGCTAAAAACAGCTTCACTTTCAAGAAAAACAACCCAAGAAGAAGAAGAAGAGGAAGAAGCATCACTTTTTTATAGACCCAGAACTTTCCAGAAAGACTCGATTGGCTAACAGAAGACAAATTAAAATAAATTTAAAAAACAATTGCAACATTTCAAAGTAGCTCGCTGACAGAAGCATCCATCTGAAGATTTAAGCCAATAACTGAGATCAACATGTAAGTCATGGAGGAATCTTAACTGAATTTTGTGCTCTGAATTTTCACATCGCCACCATTTAGAATGGGAAAAGTGAGTTTCCAAGTGGGGAAATTTACCCCCATCAAGGTGGAAAAACTCCAAGAAACCAGTCATCTAAAATTTTGGTCTGCCATTGAGTTGTTGATGCCACAAATGTAGACTCATAGCACAACAACTTGTATCAGGATGTAATCATCAGCTGCTGTCTGCATAGAAACCGTTTCCAGGTAAAGATATTTATCGGGTACTGGAAACAGCTGTTGCTTAAAACCTCTGATCTTTGTGAACAAAGCAAAGTCAGAGGCTTTGCAAAGTCAGTCCAAATAATTATCCCATACTTAGTCTTCCATTCATTTGTCTCTTTTTAGGCTCCCCGCCTCCAAAAGCCCACCTTCACTTTCTAATTGGTTTAAATCTGGAAGCCCTTTGAGGGGCAGTGAACTGTACTGCCTGCTCCTGATGGGCGTTTCCGTTGCATCATAGCAGTACATTGAAATCATCAGATTGGTCTTAGCCGAGTTTAGACCCAAAGTAGAAGCCAGTAGAATCAGATCTGGCTTAGTTTTAGTGGCGGTGATCGTCCAGATGGACGTTTCTGCAGCTGGAATGTAACACACAGCAGATCGAAGCTCGGCTGAGCCCATTAAACACACAAACTGTGCAAACTGTAATGACGAGGGGCCATTTTGGATCCAGTTTCCACCGGGCGTCACTGTGATGCTGTAGGCCGGACTGGGTTTTACTATGTGCTCAAATTGACATCACTTCCTGTTTGATATTTACATGCAGCGGGGAGGTGATGTTGGCAGACGCTCTGTTAGTTTGTTTAATGTGGTTCTCATTTTGGTTTAAATCTGGTTTTCATTGGATTTTTCTCAGTGTGGACCCAGTCTCAACAGCTTCACGATTGGCTGGTGTGAATCTGGTTTGCTGATGTAAGGAGGCGGGGCATAAAACTTTGGGCAGGGCAGCTCAATAGGAAACAGGAAACATTTCAGTCTATATTATATATCTGTTCATAGTGATATCTATACAACACAAACATACATTCTCTCCACAGATTAATTAATATGAATAACTCTTATCAACATCGTCACTGGTTTCAGGTTTCTATTCGTCACCGATGTCTTGGTGGATTCTTCAAGTTGTGGATTTATTATCTATAACTCTCTTTTTTAGTCATTTACACATCAATTCATTATAGTGAACATCTAACCCCCCCTTTCCCCTCATCCCTCCCCCACCCCACCCATTAACTTTGCAGCCAGGAGTGTCACATTGTGGGTTGGTTGCAAGCGACCCACTGTTGGTTCACTCCGACTTGTCCTGTGAAGGAAAGACAAATGGAAAAAAATCTGATTAAATAAATAAAAGCTGCTGGCTTTTTTCAAATGACCTTCATTCACCGACGAGTCTTTTTGAAAAAGCAACATTAACCTCGAGTTTTAATGTTTTGCGTCAGTGACTAAAAACTAATCCCCATCCTGGAGAAACCAGAAACAAAAATACAATATTTAATCTTTAAAATTTACAGTCAAATCCCTAAAAATAGCGAGAGAAAATAAACGAGGATGACATCTTAGTCCCCCTATAGAGCCCCAAACATTTCACAACATTCCTACGCATGAATATGAAGCTTTACATTCATGATTGTTTCAATAAATACACAGCAGATGAACACAGTATTAGCTCACACATTTAAAGATGTGAAAAAACATTCTGATAGAGGTCCTTGGGTTTGGTTGGCAAAATTGCAGTTCCATTAATGGCCACTTGAGGCAGACTCCAAAAATCCCCAGAGACTGCTGTGTTAAAGTGTCCGGCTTCACATCAGTAAAATAAAAATAAAGTAAAAATCATGTTTAGAGCCTGGTACAAAGCCTGAGCATTCATTAAATATATTTTTGGATATTGTGATGGAACAGTGGAGAGCAGACAGGAAATCTAGGAGAAAAATGAGGGGGAAGATGAACAGTAAGTGGCCTTTAGGTGGATTCCACTCTGGACCTTTGTATTAGCCTTATGGTGTATGGGTTACCTACTCAACCTGGTAAACTGAACTGGGACCCTCTTGTATTTTTAACTAAACTGAGAAATATGATGGCTTGATGTGAGGGATGTGCCATCAAGAGGTTTGCTCTTCAGTTTTGGTGAGTGAAATTCTAGTGTTTTATTAGTCTGTTAATAATTGGAAGATATCTGTGTGCATGCTTTGCACCTAGCTGATGTCGTCGTACTGCAACCTCAGTTTTAAATATGGAAACTTCTGACTCCAAGAAACAGAAATTATAGGGCCCAACATACTAAAAGTGATGCTTCAAATTGAACCTTCAACTTAAACGCAGCAAGGAGGCATTCACTAAGCCTCCACAATCTCACCTTCTTCCTGTCAGCTCACATCTGGTTGGAGAAGGAGGTGGGCGCCCCCTGCTGGCCATAGCCCTGACCATACTGCGCTTCCTGGACGACAAAAAATAAAAAATAAAAAAAATACATAGGATGAATTCAGTTTTCTTGATTAATGATCACTTATTTTGTATGTAAAATGTCAGACTCAAAGACTAAAATTCAATCTACAGTCATGGGCAGCAAAGTGTTTCTGTTTTAAACAATTATCATATACATTAATTATCACATATAATGTAATTAACTGACCCATCATCTGAATAGCAGATGTTAGAGATGTCTGTTCTGATCAAACAGGTCATCAGGAGATAAATTATGTTTCGACCAAAATCAAATTACCGAGTCACAAAGCTTCAGCTAAACTCTTCCCTTGAGGTTCCAGGTTTGACGTTACCAGCATCATCAGTGCGTCTGCTCACCTGGTTGTATCCCTGCTGGCTGTAGTCAGGTTGGTAGCCTCCCTGGTTGCTGGCATACGGGTCTTGCTCATAGGCTCCCTGCTGGCCGTAGGCATCGGGTGCGGCAGGCTTGCTCTCAGGAGGCGGAGCCCGCATGAAGGGAGCGATGATGCCCGTCTCCTTAAAGACGAACCAGAGGTTTCCAACCCACAGGATCAGGTTAATGAAACCAAATGCCTGCAAGAGGAGAAGCTGAGGGTTATCACGTCATTCTCTGTTACCAAATTCAGATTCTGATAGAAGTGCCAAGAGCTGCACTTCCTCCAATGGCCACTTCTGCAAAACCTAGTCAATCCCAATAGACTCCCATGTTAAAATAGCTTAGAACTTTGCAGTTGAATGCATCAGTATTTTTTTTTATATAGCACCGATTCACAACAGTCACCTCAAGGTGACCTCAAGGCAAAAACCCTACAATATTAGAAACAAACCCCAAAAGACAGACGACCTATGAGCACTTGGCCGCTTGGCAACAGTGGGAAGGAAAAACTCCCTTTTGACAGGAAGAATCCGCTGGCAGAACGATCGAGGGCTGCGACAGCTTAGGAGTGAGAAGAGGCAGGCAGGACAAAAGACAGAAATTCACCTGTTTTAGGTGAATGGGGATAACTCGGCCATTTAAAGTATATTATGGCTTTAAGTTTTGCATTATTGGGGTTGAGGCCTCACTGAGTGACTAAATATAGCAAATGCAGTCTTCAGTGCTTTAAGAGTTTCTTTCAGCTCCAAGAGGTTCCCAAATCCACCCTCATTTGATAAAGAACTGATTTTGTTTTCTTTTTTTTTTTTAATGCCTTCTACCATCCAAAGTACAAACAATAACTGAAAATAAACTGTATTCATTAGCTTAAGTTAGCATCCTGATTAATAAAAGTAAATCATGGAGGCACCTTAAAATTTAGGGGCATAAAGTTTTTTTTTCTTCACGTATTTAGGTTACAGTAACAGGGAGCAGGGTTGATGGTGAAGACGAAAAGAACAAGATCAAAATCAACATCCTGTGTCACGATCAATCATCTAAAGCAACCGACAGCGCACAAGATAGGTGAAGAGGAGCAGGAGTGACAGAAGGGTAGCAGCAAGAGAGAAAGGGGAGATGGTAATGACACCTGCTATACTGTATGGTTTGGAGACAGTGGCACTGACAGCAAGACAGGAGGTCGAGCTGGGTGTGACCAAGATTAGAAAGGAGTCCATCAGAGGGACGGCTCAGGTCGAGCGGTTTGGACACAAAGTCCTAGAGGCAAAGCTGAGAGGGTTTGGGCACGTACACTGATCGACTGGATTTTTAAGATGGAGCTGCTAGGTAGGGGGAAAAGAGGACGACCTCAGAGAAGATCTATGGTTCTAGTGAAAGAGGACATGCAGAGGGTTGATGTGGCGGAGCAGGAGGAGGATGCTATGGATAGGGTCAGATGGAGGAAGATAATCCATTAAAGCGAAAGGTAGAAAGGAAGAGGAGGAAAAGAAGGAGGACAACAAAGTGCGAGTGCCCCGTCAGCAGTTACTTCATCAGTACAAAAACAGCCAAGTGTGAAATCTGTCTTACTTTAAGACAGAATTAAACATTTATGTCACTGACCTGAAACAAGTGAATTTAAACCCATCTTCAATAAACAGAGAGTTTGATCCAGCACCAGTTTTCTTTATAATCCGGTGCTAAACGTGTCATTGTTATTTAGTTTATGTCATTTAGTTGACATTATATCTGAAATCTTGCTTCTTTGACATGTTGAATTTTTTTTTTTTAATCTCTCATTAATCTTAAGCTCGAGTTGAAGACTACTGGACTTCTGTTCTAACTGCTCATGAGTTCCTCTTGAGGCGCTGTTATGAGCCAGGTCATTGTTTCCGTGTGGTACTGTCACTCACCACACCAGAGGGGGGCGTTGTTTGTACTCTGTGATGTTTGTGCTATGTAAGTTTCCAGGTGGAGGCTGACCATCGGGGGAAGATGGAATGAGGCCGGCTACAAATTGGGACCTGACTAGGCCGGCAGCCCCTCCTGCTTCCTGTTTCCAGCGAGCTGCGTGTTTGGCCCCGTGTGCTGTGTGACTGAGTTTTCCGGGATGAGAAGCGCTAGACTGCAGTGTAAACGGTGTAAAAAGACCTCTAACTGGACATGGTAGCTGTAGGGGTGGGAAGACTTTTCTTTTTAGAACCTTTTTCTCCTGTTTTGGTTAGTGAAGACAGGTAAGAGGCTTGTATTTTCTTTTGTGGTTTTATCACTATAGGTAAGTTAGTTCTGGTTTATTTCTAGTGTGTTTTGTTTGTTGTTTTGGCCATGCCCACCCTGACGCTCATTACCTGTCCAGTTAATAAAACGACTAGTCATTGTAAAGCCGTGGCTGTGTGATTGACTTCTTTGCGATCTTTTTTTGCTTTCCTCGTGTTGCACTCCGGCTCGAGGCCGGTGTGTAACAGGCGCCGTCACTTTGGACATGGTCCCGAGAGTCTCTTACCTACTCTGTCATCAGGCGAGTCGTCAGGGTCACACCTTGGCTCATGTGAAAGAAGTCCAATTTCTTTTTACTCGAGTGCTTAAGACTCTCGTGCCCTGGATGACTCAGAACCTACAGACATTTCTCAGTAATATTCTGTGCGGGTCAGTACTGACATTCTAGTATTGTAGTATCCATGAACTTTCCCCGTCCTATGGCAAGACTCAGATGTGCCCAGGCCCAGTGAAAGTCTTACCACAGAGGTGTTCAATCCAGACATAACCGGGTCGTGGACTTCACGGCAGCTGTTCTCATCCTCTTTACAGGCGGGGATCATAGTGATGACTTCATCCGGGTTGGTCGCAGTCTTTACGTCGGACAGACCTTTGGCCCAGGCTGCCGAACTCACCAGCCACATGAAGGCAAACACTCCGGTGACTCCCAGGTCCTGAAACGGCACAAAGACAGAGTGAGGGAGGTTATTCAGAGGTCAACTGGGAAGTCGGGTGGCTGTACTTACGATCAGTGGGCCCTTGTTGTTCTCCTTGTACTTTTCAAAGAAGAAGACGTAAATGCTGAGAGCCGCCGTAGAGTACAGGAAGGCGAAGACGCCGATGGTGACAAAGAATTCGGCCGAGGAGGAGTAGTCGCCAACCAGGAAAATCGGTTCTTTATTCTCAGACTTACAGGTGGGGGCATGAAAATACTCCTGGTGGAGTCTGACAGAGGAGTTTAAAGTTATTGAAGGTGAAGCTAAAGTGAAAAATACAACATTTGGTTCAGACATTGGTGACCAACAAGAACTAATACACAGTTAATAACTTTAGAGCTCCGACAGTCACACCATCTGGTCAAAACACCCCTCAAAGCTTTGGACCCAGGGGTCCTGCCTGAGGAACATTTATAAATAAAACTGAGCTGAAAGAAGTTTAAACATTTAATTTTTTATTTAATATTTTTTAGCTTCAGAGTTTATGGCGTCTGTGCGTGTTCTGACCTGAAGGGATACTCAAACTCCACTTCTATTTTCAGGTCGCTCTGCGTCCGGTTCTTGCACTCCACCGCAATCTTGAACATCCCGGAATAACTGCCACAGGTGGAGAAGGCGAAGATGGCGAAGAACTGGGGGAGGAAGAAGGAGGAGCAACAACACATCACAAGCATTACTCGCAGCAGTGGTATCCTCCTGTATGTGGCATAGCACAGCATTTTCATCTCACTCCTAAAGTTGTTCCAGGTTCTAATTTCCATTTCCTTTTAGTCTGACCAAAATCCAAAACACGATGTATTCGTGGTTTTGCACAGAGGTCACTCTGTTTGACTCAGACTAGAAAAATAAAAATCATGATTATATCACAAAGAGACTGAAGACTTATTTGCCTCCAAGAGGAGAAGCTGTGTTTTTGTAGAGAAGGTTATTTAGGTTCATTAGGACGGCTTAATTAATTTTTTTATTGATAAATAAATAAATTCAGCACTTGCAGGCAGATTTTTACAATTGCTCAAATATTGCACTGAATTTAGCAACACTAAACTGTTACATGCATTTATAGACTCTCTTTAGGATGAAGAAACTGACATGACTGTGTCACCTGACCTTTGACCTGCAAACAGCATCCTCAGTAAAAACAATTTTTCATGGCCGTGACCTTCCTGTGGCTAAAAATTGCTGCTATTTTTTTTAAATACATATAAATGCAGTTCTGCTGAAGCAGAGGAGGCGCTGGCTCCTGCAGGATGATGACTCATCGTCACGTCTATGTTTAGCGACTCATTGCGAAGCTTTGCATATCAGACAGGAACCGAACCAACAACTGCCTCGGCCTCACAGAGCTGTGCACACTGACTTCAGCGGCCTGATGAAAACAGGCTTCACGTTGAGTCAGCGGGAGGAACTTGGTGACGTTTTTATGTGTGATGTCACTGATTTCCCCACCTGCTACAGAACGTGGAGGAAAGTGAAACCAGGGTCATCATTAAGATGTTCGCAGCCTTGCGTGATTTACATGCAGGAAGATCCAGATTTATTTTCATCGTCTTGTATCCAGGAGTCAAAGTTTAAACTCCTGTATGATGTGGTTTGTAAGGAGGTCTGCAGTTTTTACTAGTTTTTATTTTTTTTAATATCCAGACCCCTTATAGTCCCCAATCATGGGGCGACCACTCTACCTACTGAGCTATCCCTGCCCTGTGATTGGGGGCAGGGATTTTGTGATTGTTCTGCTTTTACCTGCTGATAACTAAAAACCTGACACTCAGCACACCTACTTTGAACCAGGGTAGATATGTTACTGTGCAAAAGAAAGTGCAAAAAACAAAAAAGTGTGCACATCTAAGAAGAAACAGGCTTGATACCAGACCATTGTTGGAACAAATTGTTGCCAAAAAGATCCCACTTGTGCTCCCGCTTTGCCACTAGTGTCACAACTAGAGTCCCAAAAAGTGTCCCTGCTTTTCTACAGCTGTTGCCACATCTGTAGACACCAGCTGTGATGCTCTTCTAGCCAACACTCAGACACGTGTGAGGACCAGCCGTGAGGCTCAAACAGCCTGATGAACCGCTGCTTCGACTGTCCCCATTTCCCTATAAATTTGCCATAAAACATCCACACAATTCTGAAAATTCACACTTGGTCCTCGCAAGGAGGCTGCATGAACCCACATCCACGTTGCCAAGTAGGGATTGGGCCGTCTGACTGTGACCATCTGCTCAGTCAGTGTGTGGGTGTGCGATATTTAATACCATACATACAGTACTGAGAGCTGAAGCTGTTACATCACTTCCCATCCAGCCTTCGGCATCTCAGTGGAATTTGTGAATAAGCCATTTCCTTGTTGTCTGAAGGTTTAGAAAAGGTTTTATGTTTTCAGACTTGTTTTATAGAGTTGATCTGACAATGTGATACAACATATATATGAAGTTAAGTCAACATGCGCCCTGTCAGCCAGTGTGTGAAGGTCAGCCTGGACTGAGATTTAACAGGGTTTTTTTTGGGACGTCCATCTAACTAAACGCTCACATTTAATCTGAGGTATTGAGGCACACTGGCTGAGACCTCCCATGCTTTATTCCCCATTTCTCTTGGTGAAGCAACCAGTGATCTCCACAGACAGCACTTTCAACAGGATCTGTAATCACTGACGAAGCTATCAGTGTCCGATCTCTCCTACCTGCTAATTAAATCATTAGGACAACCGATCTATGTCTATGCTTGTTTTCAATCTTCACAGATGTCTGTACCTGAGACCCTCTGTTATCAATGTGAGATGTTGAAACTGTTACATATACCACATGAACATCGCTGCTGCTAAAAATATGATCATATTATAAACAAAGAACCACGACCAGGGATTCTTTTGACGAGTCTGGTGTGAAAATGTAAATAAAAGGAGGCTAAAGAGCTTGGAAAGAAAAAGCGTCTGGACTTCTTTAAGTTGCTTGAAGACGTTTTACCTCTCATCTGAGAAGCTTCTTCAGTTCTAAGGTCAATCCCCCCAAAGAGGGACAAAAGGACCCCCCCCCCCCCTGTTTTCAGGACCCAGGACCCACACCTGTTTTCACACCTTGGCTCAAGTGATTAGGTAGAGGATCATCAGGAGGTCCTTTTGTCCCTCTTTGAGGGGATTGACCCTAGAACTGAAGAAGCTTCTTGGATGAGAGGTGAAACGTCTTCAAGCAACTTAAAGTCCAGACGCTTTTTCTTTCCAAGCTCCTTAGACTATGATGACCTGGATGACTGAGAACCTTCACAGACATAAATAAAAGGAGACGTTTTATATGCTAAAGGTTGTTTTGAGCAGATACTTATATCAGATGATGAAATGACTCCTGAAATTTCACTGAAAATTCATTTTAAGTTGTTTTTTTCCCCCCACAGTGAACAATCATAAATCAGATCAAACGACCAGGAGTACCGATGCTTCTTTCTGCTACTGTAACATATTTTAAACTATGATACATCCCATGATGCTGAAGCTCACTGAGTTTTTTGTAATGAAAACTTTAATACATCTGAAAAATTCATGTGTATATCTCCTGCATCTATGAAGTTATGAGGTCCCTAAAATGTTTTTAAAAACCCTCCGGACTGAGCTGATGTACGAGGTTTTATCCACAACGAAAAACCAAAAGAAGAACGAGTTGAGGGGGAGGGGATTTCAATCTCCCTACAGCGCCCCCTGCTGTGTGGATGCTGGCATCTACAATTTATTTCAAAATAAAACCAGAAGGTTAGCTCGTTAATAGTAGGAGCTGAATCATACCTGCAGTTAGTGAACTTTTAGCAGCTTAAAGGCTACAAACATAGAATAAAACTGATACAGTAAGATTTTTATGTTTTATTATATGTTTTTATTACAAGTCATGAATGCGTACTTTAAATATTAACATTAAAGCTGATCAGCTGTTAAACAGAAGAAAATTATTCGTTCATACATGATCATGGATATGTGTGAATTGTGCTTTCATCTAAGGTGAACCATTAAACTCTGATGGTGTATGATGTTTCTGAGCTTTAAACAGGAACGTGAACTCAGCTCCGGGAGTTATACGTCCTTAAAAACTCTGGAGGATACAGTGCATCTGTGCTGTGGTTGCAGGTTTTTGTGGTGCAGCTGTTGGTCTGATGAACTCACCCATTCTAGGACCTTAATGAAGCCCAGAGGAACCTTCAGCACCCTGAACTGACCCTGGGCCACCAGCTGCAGACAGAAAGACACACACTGGTTAATTATGTTCATCCGAGCAGCCTGACGAAAGACGAGCACGCGGATCTCCTGCTGTCAGGAGCACTTTCACTCAGGGCCAGAACATCATAAACAGCAGCATCATTTCTGCTAAATGAAACATTTGGAAGAAAACTTTTTCCCCAAAATATTTCCAAACTTTTCTGTACTTTAAAACCATCCTAGAAAAACAAAAACAAGCAAACCAACACCTACAGAGATGCTAGGTGGCAGAGAGGAGGGTCAGCGTGGTTTCATGGACTTATTTCTATTAACCATCAACGACATGTTTAGACTTTCATCAAGAGAAACTTTGAGCTCAACTGTTGTTATCAATAATAACAATTCACTGAGAATATTGGCAACATTAAAAAACATTCCCATCATACCGAGTCAGCTGACTTAATGAATGATTCAGACTGCAGGTCTAAAATGCAGACACTGGGAGTGGAGAGGAGACCGTCATGATAATCTCATCATGCAATAAGCGACAGAATTTATCTGTATATAACATTTTTGTATGCATGTTATTCACAACTGCACAACAAAGTTTCTTTATTGCAATAATCTGAACAGCTTTTCTTACGTTGTAGGAGACGATCTAACTGCACATGGAAACCCGCAGTTTGCTGTGTCTTAATGTCTTAATGATCCTTGCATATGTTTCTGGATGTTAAAATGATTTTCTCACCACTTCATTTCAGCTTTAATGAAAAAAGCTGGACTCATTTTCACTGATCGGGAGAAGATTTGTTGTGCAGGGAAATTTTAAAAATGTCAGAGAACAACTTTGTTCTGATTCCAGAGCGTTTCAGGGACGTTATTCTACACGCAGGAATGAAGAAAAACTGGCAAATGTTTTTGGATCGTTTGAAAAACATTTGGAACAATTCTTTTTTTTTTTTTTTTTTTTTTTTTTTTAACAATTCAACGAAGAAATCTTCAGAATTAACAGAATTGGATGTGAATGACTTAACAGATTTCAAATGATTTTTGAGACTTTGATAATTATCCAATTACTTGAGAACAAATGCATAAAATTCTTTAAACAGTGCAAAAATCATTGCCAGATTATCTGAAATCATCATCTCTTTTTCTGGGAACACTTTCATGTTTCAGCTTTTTGGCAATGACTCAGTCACTGCTTTGATTATTCTTCATTTAAAATGAGTTAAACATGTACCTAAACATGAATTATAATGCGTTCAATGTCACAATCCTTCATTTTAAATTGAACTTTAAAATCTTCATTTCAGATTTAAATACACATCAAGCACATCTTGCAAACAGACAGCATCATGCACCGTGTTCAAACAAACAGATCCATTCTTCCTCTCAGATTTCAACCTGCTGCTCGGCTCGTGGGATATTCAACACTCGCATAAAGGTGCCAAGGATAAGGTATTAAACAGGCTTTAGGGATATTATAGTATTACATTCATTACCAAACATAACTGCAGACACACTTATGGCTCAATAAAAGAATAAAAACAAGCAAAAAGTTATTTTTGTAATCAAATACAGTTAATTTCACTTTATTCACTTATTACTTTAAAAGGTTCTGTTTAATAATCAAAGTACTTCCAGTAAATTTTTATTTTATTGTATATTGTGACTTTACATTATAAAGTACCTTGAGACACATGTGGTGAACTGGCACTACTTTATATAAAACCAAAAAAGGGATTGTAAGCTTATTTTATTAGGACTATAACACTGTCTCTGAGGTTGGTTATGACAGGCCGCCAATCTGACGCAGGGCTAATGAAAATATAATGAAGTAAAAATGAACAACAATGGAAAAACAGGAATTTATAGAATGCTTTTGCCTTCACTTTATATGCAGACATATTCCAGAAATGAAAGAGTGAAGACTGAAAGACTCAAATGTTGCAGATAACAGTTTAAAGCAGAATAAAAATGCACGAGATCCTTAACCGCAAATAGTAATTAATTAAATGCTGATATTTTAAACTGATGAACACTCAGACGGCGCTGAGGTCGACTCAGACTTCTAGGAGTTTTGCACTGGTCTGCCTGAGCGGGCTCATCTCAGGAGGAGTGATGCCAGAATCTGTTGTTAACATCCAATAAAACCAGCCAGCAGAGCTGAAATGATTGTTTACTGACTGAGACTCTGACAGTAGGAGGGAACATCGTTCAGTTGTTACCTTTCACAGTTAAACTGGATCTTTATCGAATAAAGGTATTCCCTTTTCAGTATTTGTTTACATTCAAAAGAAGCTACAGGAACAGTCAGTAAACACATGAATCTCATGGATAACTGACTGACACGCTTCAGTGTGCGAGACGGGAATTTGCTCCGTCTCCATTGGTGGACGTGCAGTACGGGAAGCTCCACAGGGGACTGAGCCGTCTCCATTCCTGTTCACCTCGTACCTGCGACATCAGAGCTGAATAAACTGATCAGGAAGGCGGGTCTGTGATTGGCTGCAGAGTGGACACATTTATCCACACATTTAGCAGACAAACCGCCGATTTCATTTTAAAAAGTGATGCACAGCACAGTAATTTAGTCTCCATGGCAATGTGCCACTCTCCACCATGTTGTGAAGTTCTTTGCTTGGCACTTTGTGCGTTCCTGCTGAAACACCAGCACCATTTAATCGGCAGCTTTAAAATAAAATGGCTTCTCAAACTAGAGTCTGTTCGTCCCACCAGACCAGAATCCCAACCTTTTGCACACCTACAGGTCATAAAAAAAATTCCCCGACTTTGCTTCTCTTCAGGTAAAAACATTTCTTTCATTATTTTACAGATGTTCCCCATCCAACACAGACCACAGACCAGAGTTCCCAAAGGCTGTGGCACATGGGTGAGCCTCGGGACTTTGTGTCCTGCACCCACCAGTGCTACCCCTCAGCCTCCTAACAGACACAGCTACGGTAACAATTTCAAAATCCTATGTGGCCCTGCTCTCAAGTTTCACCAAGTTTTTCACCTTAAGGTCGAGGTCACCGAGACTCGAACTCGTGAATGGTTGTTAGTAAATGGGCTAATATGTTGCCTCATTCTGCATTCACAAACTTCCATGCTGCTCGCCCGCCCGTCAGTGAGACGACAATGCCCCATCAGCCTTTTACAGCCGAGGGGTAAAAAGGTCACAAGCTCAGAGGAGGATAACCAGATACTGCAGCCATGCAAACTGCAGTGCCGTCATCTGACCATGTAATCAAGAGCAGAGCTGAAAACATATAAAAGATATGAAATCCATTTCCCACAAATATGAAATTTTGTACAACGTGCTTGAATACCACCTCCACAAACAATAGTGCACTCCTTTGAGATCTAAAATAGACTGCGCAGGATCATAGCCACGGGTTTTGGACTCATTTGTAGCCATCTGGTTGCAGATGGTAAGTGTTTGCTTTCTGGGATGTGGTTAACATGGCACAAAGCTATTTTATTATATTTTTTTCAACCTCAAAACAAGATCTTTTTTGTCAAAAACAAGTGTGAAAATGGTGAACATACACATCCTTCAGCCTTTACCCTTCCTCACCTGGAGAGATTCTTCTTCTGAAGCACATCCCAGCACGCTGAAAAAAAGACTAGAGTACTGCTAGACTGTTAAATTTAATGCACTGGGAGTACGAATGTGTTTTTAAACCACCATCATGTCAAACACATGCTGTGATGGGCCTGAAAGGTAGCTCAGCTTTACCGGCAAAAACCCCCCAAAAACAGGAGCATCAGCTAGAAATGTGTGAAACTGGACATCTGTACGGCTGCTGTGGTCTGTAATAAAAAGCATTTCTGAGCTCCTGATTTTTTATTTTGTGCATCGTGTGAATATTAAAACATTAAAGGGGACCCATTTTTTCCTCATGTCCAACGCCATATTTTTATTGCTGGACACTAGTAGAGTGACTGTGCAAGATTCACAGAGTTCACAATGGTCCTTTTATGAGAAACAATCCAGCCTTATGTGCCTCCCCTTTGACCAAAACTGAATATTTGGTTGGGCCTCTGTGCTGGCAGCCAGAGCAGACCGTATCAGGGATTTCCCCTCTTTATGATACAAACAAGCCAAGAGCAGAAAAAAAAGCCCTCACACCAAATGTTTCAGAGGTTCTCCTTCACAGAGATCATCACATAGGCTCAACTGGCCATATTTAATCAGAGTGTAACATTTATTCATGACAGAGTCAGGAAAACCAAATGTTTCAGTTATATTTTTACATTAAAACATAGAAATCGAGGATTTAAGAGTTTTCTGATTTTAATTGGTTCGTTTTAACCACCACAAGTCCATAAAAAATATTAAAGACGAAACGAGCAGTAACATCTGTAACACTTGTAATAATGCTGCCCCTGGTGGTGGACATGGTTAAATTCTGCAGTGGGAAACTACAAAAACTGCATTTAAACGGAGGGACGTAAAATTCTGGAGTTTGTTATGAAGCGTAACACAGAACACTCAGATATGACATCATTAATTAAATGCAAGCGATCAAAGAGGCCGACAGAAGTCAGCTTTGGACTGAAATCACGTTTGACACAGAGCAGCTTTCATCAGCTTTCCCGGGCTTTTTTCTCCTCTGTAGTTTAAAACAGTAAAAATAAAGCGGCGGTGAAACAACAGCTGGATATGAAATATCGGGCTGTGATAGAAACTAACGGCGAAGCAATGCTGGCTTTTCTCTCGGTCTCCATCTTAAAAGGTAGCTGATGAAGGAGAGGAGGAGAAGGGGTGGGAGGAAGAGGAGGAGCAGCTGAATCATCTGGGTGAACCCGCTTAGACCCGGGTTAAATAACGCGGATCAGGTAGAAGGAAAACGGCGAGAGAAAAACAGATCCGGGCAGACCCGCAACATCATCAGCATCAGCATCCCGAGCAGAGAGGACGCCCTCCCCCTCCCCCCCCGGCTGCCATTTTACAAGCCCACACACACACACACACACACACACACACAGCATTTCATCACGGGCGCACGGGGCTGCTGATATTTTCATGTTTGTGCGTTTTTGTTTCGGGCCTCCTGCAGACACCGTGGCGCAGGGATGGAAACCCCAGACAGCCACTCCTGTTTCCAAACCTCCCGCAGTCCGCCTCACATCCCCCTCCCTCCCACACACACACACAGTGGTACAAACACACAAACATATGGACCACCATGAAGAACCGAGCCCGGTCCGGAGAGCCTCTCCCCTCCGTCTCTCCATGTCCTCCTCCCGGGCATCCTCCGCCAGCTGTCGGAGCCGCCTCCTGCGGCCGACACGGAGATGCTTTACCGGGAGGCAAAATGCATACAAATTCCGAACCGAAACACGAACACAACCCGAACCCACAGCTGATCAACCCGCAGCAGACAGGTGAAAAAAAAAATATATATATATATATAAAAAAGGCGGATGTGGAGTGTTTGTACCTGATTTACGACGTCCATCCTGCAGAGTGTCGAGAGGACCGAGAAGATCTGGGAGGGGGAAGGCGTGAGGGGGGTTGAGTGGAGGGGCCGGGACTGTGTCTGAGTCCACGACATCATTTTATTTACTATAAAAAAACAAGAACAAAGAAACATTTCAGATTAAAAAAAAACAAACATTAAATATGATTATTAAAAAAAAAATATTTATTTTATTAAATTAAAAATTTAGCTTTTATTTCTTGGAGGGGGGGGGGGATTGCGTCATCACGGTAGAAGGTGGTGGTGACGTGCTTGTGATCATGTGACCCAATACGTGACGTATAAATGTAATCTGTAACGCAGATTTATATTTTTATAACATTAAAACAAAAACCTCAGCTCATAATTTGATTTAACAGTTAATTCAAATAAACATTTAATGCTTACACAATTTAGGAACCAATATATGTTACAAATACAAGTAGATCTTAATCCTGAATCATTCAGTGGCTTTAATTCAATTTTTGTCAAAGTTTAAAGCCAAATTTCTGACAGACATTCGTATTGCAGTGGCATTCATCCTGGTCCCTCTGTGCCTGTGGGAGCACTCCTATACAAATGTTCCAAAATGAAATTCAGAGTAGACAAGGAACTGTTCCCATCAGTATCCACATGTAGACTGAGGTATAAACAACATCTTTGACTGCATTATGGAGTTTCGATACAACAATAACTACTAATAATTATTTGATGCTAGCCACCTGATCACTTTTGGTTTTATGATACTGCAGCCATCCTGGTGTCAGTCAGAAGTCATGTGAGTCTGATAATGACCACAGTTAACAAAAATGAACATTGTGCTGTATTCAGGAGTACTTTAAGCTAGGACTGATTTTATTCATACCATAGTCCGTGAGAGTCTGGGTCTATTTTCTCAGTCTACCAAGAAACTGCAAATATGAAGTCTTCTTTCATTTTTGCAGTTACTGGAGTCGCCCCCTGGTGGTCATTAAAAAGAATAAGACCTTACTTAAACCAGCATGCTACATTTATCCTTTACTTACAGTCTGTGCCTCTCAGTCACCCCCCACCCTGCCACTCAGAGGTCATTATGATTAACATCATCACTTGTTGATTTGTTGAGAGATTGCATTAAGCTAGACGACTGAAGTTCAAAAACATTTAGGTCACTTCAGTAAGTCGGTGCTTTTGAAAGATAGTTATATTTTTAAGTTAAAGTAACATTGATTGCATTTAGTGGAATGATTCATTTAAAAAAATTGGCTCTTTATAAACTTCATTAACAACAACCATTTGCAAAAAATCATGTTCCTTTAATAAACTGTTGTACTCGTTTCCCTAAAACATGAAGAATTGTCGTGTGTCAAGACTTTTGCACAGCACAGTATCTTAAACAACCGTCACCCTGGTGTTCCAGCAGTACTCATCATGCAAAGTCACTGTTTAATCAATAAATAAAACCTCTAACAATCAGCACAGCTGGAAAGTGTGGTGCCGATTAAAGACACCACTTATGACTTCCTGCTATGGTGGGCACTACGCCCTTCACAGAAGAGAAGACACAGGCTTTAACCCGACCTGGTGCGTGCTGACCAAGAAGACAAGAAGTCTGCAAGAACCAAATGGTGCTGCTCATGAAGGGAGTAGTGTGTACAGGTGGTATGCTGTATTCATTTTATTCATTTTGAGGGGGAAGTTTTTACTGCATGGAGCTGTTGACCATGACGTCATAATTAAACCCATAAATGCTGATGTGCCAGACACTCATCAGTGTGTGCAAGCATCTCTGGTTAGCATTTTAACTCACTGGATTTGAATAAAAACAAACAAACAAACAAACAAAAAAACCCCTAAAACACTACGTACTCCCCTAAAGATATTACATAAAAATCACCTGTGAATTTAACGTCATATTAGCTCAAACATACTTTTCTGTCAAAACAAGGGCTTTTCAAAGTGACCCCAAATCTCAGAGTGGCAGTTTTTAAGTCAAAGGACAAACAATAAATTCTTGTAGCAATTAGCAGCATCATTTCAAACAGACTTGCAGGTGTGTCAGGATGGCACAGATCAGACAAATGAGTTGGAGAACACACCCAGCCCTTATATGACCTCCCCGCCCCTTCCCCTTCTCAAGATAATTTGGGCTGAAGTGACTCTAAAGAGGTAAAACCTCCAGCTGTTCCTAGATATGGTGGTTTATAGGCTTTATAAATACAGGAGAAGGTTTAAAGTGAAACAGATAAAGAGTAGAAAACATTTAAAACAACCAATCACACGCATATCTGCCAATGAGGAACCTGGAAGGTGGGGTTTTACGTGTGGTCATGTGGTATCCCTGGCAGAGGGAAGATTATGTCATGGCTTTCAGGTGGCACAGGTTTCCCTGACCTTTGTGCAACAATGGCAACAGGCTATGTCTGCTGGTTTGGTGTGTGTGTCATGGAAATGGCAACAGATGGAAATGGGCTGTTAATTCTGTTTGAATCAAATGAGCTAGCTGAGCTCCAGTTAGGGCTGAAAGACGGATTTTGAGTGAGTGATCCTTTCCATCCTTCCATCCATCCTTCCTTCTTTCAACTGGAGCTCATCCTTCAGTCAGCCAGCAGAGGGAGCTCAGACCACATCAGACTGGGTCAGACCTGTCACTCCACACAGGTACACAGCAAATCCAGCATGTCCATATTAACACTGTCGGATTTGATTTCAACACTATTAAAGTGTCTATATGGGTCCACACCAGAGAGTGTTAATTTAACTCTTTTTGGAGAGTTGGTACATTAACTCTGATTTAGTGTTAAACACCAAATCTGTCTGGAGTTGATAATTTAACACTTGGTGTTAAGAGTTTATATATTAACTCTCAAAGAGTATTTTAGTTTAACTACGTAAGAGTTATCTTCTAATTCATTCTAAAAAGCGGGAATTTTACTGTTCTGAACTTCTAGAAATTTCTTTTGGAAATAAACATTTACTAAAAAGATGCAATGGTTTTTGAAAAACATTTATTCTGAACTGTGCACCACAATTTCAAAACATTTTCTGAAAGATGTAACAGTATACATGTTCTCACTTCATTAGAATTTTGTTTATCAAAAGGTCTGACATGGTAAATGCAAATAACAGCATTCTCATCACTTATTTCTTCAATACAATATGCATGTCCTTCATTCATCCCTTTGTGGAACTTCAACGCACTTCTGCTCTCCCCCATATTCCATCTTCACAAGCATATCCTGTGCGGAGATCGAATAAAAATTAGTTGACACTAATTAATGGCACAAATAATCCAGTAAACAATTGCAGCACAGTAAAAAAAAAAAAAAAAAAAGGAATCCTCTTTGAGCCATTACTTGTGTAAAGTATTTTCCCAAAAGACAAGGACACAGGCAACAGGTAATACTGAACTAAATGTAAAACCTCAACCTTTTTCATTTTTACCTAAACCGTGTGCACAAAACTCTGGAGGGATCTATGCTAACGTAGAATCGAGTCAGGACGTCTGCTACTGCTATTTGCTCGTTTTTTTTTATTATGGGCGATCGTTTTCAGGCTTCAAGTAGCACCATTATACCAACATTTCACATTCTAGACATTGTTTTAGGTGTATTTGACCAAAAGTTTGACTGAAAATTCACATGCAAGCTTTTTTCAAGGCTGTGGTATTTGCCCGCAAACAATACCTTTCAGCTAGCTAAAACAGAATATTATGCTATCACCGAGCAACATGGCTAATGCCTTTCACACAGCTTTGTCTCAACTCCAAAGAGCCACAGAAGTAAAAGCTCATAATAATAATTGAAACAATCTTTGAAAAAATGACTTACCAAGCATGGCAAACAACTCAAATATGTAGAGCAAAATGTTCTGAAACGGCTTCACTTCAGCTTCGATTGGAGCCGTGCTAGGGGCGGAGTCTGTGAATTTACTCTGTTGGTGTCATAGCCCCTCTAGGAGTTCAGAGTTAAGAGGTCAAGAGTTAATGTTTCCATTGTAACACCTCCAGATTTGACAGAGAAACACTCATTTTTAACACTCGATTTTAACTACTATCATTTTACACCTCAGAGTTACATTAAAAGAATGTGACTCTACTTAGAGTAAAATTAACTCTACTTTTGCAAGAAGACTATTAACACCAAAACATTTAACACTTTTGAATTTGCTGTGTAGGTACAATAGTGACACATTTTGTTTCACAGGTAGGCCCTTGTAATATTTTATGCTACATGTTTTTGTAATGTTATTTTACAGTGGTGGGTATGATCCTTTGTAACAAACCCAACCTTCAAACAGAGTTTGGGCTTTTTCAAGATAAGATTGGGAAACTCTGAAGGATCTCAGTAATATGCATGTCTCTAACACAGACTGGGCAGTTGAAAAAATTCAGTCTGCATTTCATCCATACATTTGATGTCAAGACAACACTTGGAAGCTACTTTTCTGATGAGAATAAAAATATAAATTTATACTGCAGCATCCCCTATTTTAGCTGTGAGTTTATGCATCTCTACGTTTAACCACCAGGGTTGCTTCCAGGATTTTAGTGGGTGGGGGACCAAAAAGCATTCAAGGGGGAAACTCACTGAAAGCTCCAGGAGTTCTAAGGCACACAGCTCCTTATTCTATCAACACGCATTGAGAAAAATGTTTGCCCTGTAACAATACGGTGACCACACTAAAACACATTTAACACAAGATAATGGAGGTGACCAAAATGCAGTTTAGTTGCAACAATAAATACATCAGATTTCATTTAATATAGTCTGTACCTGCCCATGGACCGCAGGCAAAATGAACCAGTATCTGCATTTATTAAAAGGTATCTTTTTCCTGATGACAATGATGTTTCCGTGACAAATAGAAAATAAAATCAATGAAATTAAAAGTAAAAAATGTCCCACATATCCTTTGGTTTAAGTTCATTTTTACAACATGTTTTTGAAGCAGTGGACAAAGCCACTCTGAGAATTAACATACACCTATATTATTTATCATCATATATTTACAAAGGTGCATTGTTCAGATTCCTTTATTAGCATCCACAGGCACAGCCATCTATCCTCACATGCATGTTTTCAAAAACAAACAAACAGATGAGCATAATGCGACTTAATGAAGAAGTAAAATAGTCATAAATAATTCACACAGCGTCAGGTAGGAGATCAAAGCCACAGTCTCTTTCTCTGAATGAGGCCTGCTGCAGGAAAGCTGCCGTGTTTATACCATGCTGTTCTGCACTTTGGGACTCGAAGCCGTGTCCAGAAGGAAGAATGACGCGAGCTGAGGCTGCAAGTCGACAAGTAAAATTGATCCAGCCGGTCTGGGTCCATCTGGGATTCACCAATCAGCCTGTTTGAATGAGAGAGTTTCTGCTCTTTACAGATAAATATTTAAACTATGACACAGAGGAAAGCAGAGTCAATATAAACACTATAATAATGAATAATTGTCCAAAATATTTAGAATACCATAAAATTTCAGCCCACACAAATATATCAACAGCAGTGATCACAAAACGGTGTATAACTGAACACAGTAGTGAGATCTTTAACCAGGTCTTCCCATTAACACCTGACCTGTCCAGAGGTTCAGTCAATGAGCTCGTCAATAGCTTCAATGCTAACATGTTAAATGTAATGGACACTATTGCTCCCATTAAGGTGAAGGTTATCTCTGGAAGGAAAAAGTCTCCATGGAGAAACTCCACACTGGTGAAAAATGAAAAAAGAGAGTGTAGGAAAGCTGAGCGCAGATGGAGAAAAACAAACCTCCAGGTTCATTATGACATTTATAAAGAGAAACTTCACAATTATAATTTACAACTGAGGAGTGCAAGGAGGTCCTACTTCTCTGACATCATCACCAAAAACAGTCATAATGCTCGGGTCGTATTTGCTACAGTTGACAGGCTAACAAACTCTCCTGTGTCAGTGGCAGCTGAATTTCGACAATGGCCTGCAATGACTTCGCCAAATTCTTCACAGAAAAAATCCAAAGACAAGCAGTTGGTACATCAACAGCAGATCCAGGATGTGTACTGTGTCCACCGAAAAACTGTTTAAACACCATGAAACAGTTTCAACCTATTAACAGCAAAGACCTGGAGGACATCTTAGGTCAACTGAACTCCTCCTCCTGCTGTTTAGATGTCCTGCCAACAAGTTTTTTCAAAAAGGTCTCAAAGACTTTGGAGTCAGACCTGTTACAGATCGTCAACTTTTCTTTAATGTCAGGTGTGTTTCCAGAACCACTAAAAACTGCTGTAATTAAACCTATACTGAAAAAGGACAATCTTGACAAGACACAAATGAACAACTACAGGCCGATCTCAAATGTCCAATTTTTAAGTGAGATCATTGAAAAAGCAGTTTCTCAACAGCTCAATTACTTCTTAAAACAGAATAACTAAATGTATTCTGTTTTAACTAAAAGTAAAATGATTTTAAAATAGATTCTATATTCATTTGGAAGCCAGTGTAAGGAGGTCAGAACCAGATTAATATGTTCAAATTTTCTTTTACCAGTTAAAAACTGTGCTGCAGCATTCTGCACCAGTTGCAGGCGTGACAGAATGGCCTGGCCAGCCCCTGTTAAAAGGGATTTGCAGTAATCCAAGTGTGAGGTTATAAAAGCATGGATGACAGTTTCCAAGTCGCGCCTGGGGAAAAAAAGGCTTAACCTTCGACAGACGTCTGAGGTAATAGAATGAAGATTTGAGCACTCCTTTTTCGTGGCCATCAAAACTAGATGCAGTGTCGATTTTTACCCCAAGATTAGTAAGGGTGAGGGGTCAGAACAGCAAAGTCAACATCTGGTGTACCAGAGGAACAATTGGGACTGAAAAAAAAGAGATATAATGAAAACAGTAGTGGTCCAAGAATAGATCCCTGCGGTACACCCCATGGCAGAGTGGCCGCAGAAGCCGAACCCAAATTAACACAAAAGCTCCTGCTAGAGAGATATGATTACCAAACACATTCCACCATCTGACCCTTAACACACGTGACCTCTTGTATATGACATTTTCTATTAATCAGTGATCATATCATTTGTATTAGTTAGACTGAAGACGAGACTCATCGCATTATTTAAGAAAATTATTCAGGACTGGGACACGATTGTTCTCATTATCCTAATGATGCTCTGACACGCATTTGTGTAGAGGATAAATAATAAGGGAGAGAGCACACGTCCCTGTGGACATCAGACTGGATCTTATTATAATACAAGAAAATCTATCTGTCCACAGACGACTCCTATGTGATCAGGAGTTGAGCAATCACATTAATATCAAATATTATCAGGTCATCACGTTGCCTGGCAAACACCTACCAACAATTGATCTGTTTGTAGTTTATGAACCTATTCCACCTTTAAGCAGGGTATCGTTTTCATTTCGCCACAAAAACATCTTGGTAAATATTAAATATACTTACTTTGGATATCAGTATCAGAATTACATCACATCAACTAACACAGTCTTTATTCGTGGACTGTAGCGTGGCCATGTGTGCACTAGTTAGTTAAAGTGTCAAGAATCCACAAGAATTTTATTTAGGTTGAAATGTTTTAAGAGTCTAACTTAAACTAGAAATGAAAATATGAGGCCAAATTTCACTGAAGGCTGAACAAAACTAGCAAAAGCAGTTTCCTTTTTTTTTTTTTTTTTACAAAGTTATAAACTTCCTGGTACCGGCTGAACTCCTCTGACTGTAGTTTCTTACCTACGGTGGTCCCTAGAGACAAAGCACTTACAAATTCCAAAACACATGCAAACTCTGAAACACAACGGAAGTGCTCCAGGACGCTAGGGGCAGTGATGAGCTTTTGTTACCTAGTAACTACACAAGCCAGGAAGTACCTGTGTCCACTGTACCATCTGGGAACTCTTCTTGTTTAGCACTCGTAATAACACAAACACTAAATCCTGCTTCTCTGGTGCTGTTTTGTAGCAGTGTCTACACCTGAGACTGTCACCTGTCTGTCTGTCCTGCACTCTCTCTCTGTTTCTTTCTCTCTGATTGTGGAATAAAAGTATGAACATGTGTTTATAAGTTACACTTGTGTTTGAATCCTGCAGCTTATCACACATTTGATTTCCATGTGTGACAACTGCAAGTGTCCAGAGTGAGGACAGACTGAGGGACACACTGCTGCACATCATCTGTGAGGCTTTGCACCCCTGATGATCCACCAGGACAAAGTGTGTGAGGAAGAGGAGGAGGAAGAGCCAGCAGCAGCTGACAGATGGAGAGAATAGACAGACTGTTCCCTGTTTGTGAAGGACTGCTAGGAAAGTTTAAAATAACTAATTGTCTGTCCTGAATCAGTCTTATTAGGTAATGTTCAAATAATGTTATCATCCCAGTGTTTTCAGTGTGGGAGAAAGTACTCAGGGCCTTCAAGTTACACACTATGAAAGGCAGCAACAAGTTTAATATTCAGAAACCTAAAGTATGTATCAGCAGCAGAATGGAGCTAAAAATAAATGTTTGTTTCAGTTCTATGAAGCTTTGAGTATTTTGGATCAGTAGCTGCTGTGTTTGTTGCATCATATTGCTGTAACTGTTTATATGCTTTATATATTCTGAGCTAAGTTGATCTATAGTGTTACATCATATTCTATAAGGATGTTATGTGTTTGTAGACTTTCTGCCCAGTTTGACCCATTTAGCAGAAGTCAGCCTGTTTAAGGCTCTGATGTCTATTCTGTATGACTTAAAGCAGTTATGACATGGTCTGATTTTCTCACCCAATAAAGGAATATTTAATATATCAGTCTACTCTTCATTCTATCAGAAACAGTTTTCACAGCTTGTACATTTTCTTTTTATACATATATGTAAGCAATGAGCCAAATGTAATGTAATGCCAACATATTAAACAAACAATATTTGTCTGTTATGTATAATACATCTATACACTGTCAAAGATACTTGTCTTTGAGTGAAGATTTAAGGTGATAGGTAATATAAATAAATGCAACTTGAATCTTTGACCCAGAGTTCAAGCTCACTGCTGTAATATATCCTGTAAAAAAAAAAAAAAAAAAAAAAAAAAATATATATATATATTTTCATTACCACAGTGAGCTGACTTTAGTCTCATGAACAACATTAGCTAATTGTTATTTACTAGCTAATATTAGTTAGTATCAGTTCAGTACAGAAATGAAGCCCAACAATCATGTTTTACAGTCCCATGGTCTCAGCCTCAGATGCTCAGCTAATCAAAGTTATGTCATAAAAAATGAATGACCAACAAAACATTTTCTCTCCTTCATTTCTGTCAAACAATGCTGCATGAAACGTTTCTCGCGGTTAGTATCATGGTTGCTAGGCAACCTGAACAGCGCGACGGAGGCTAGACCGTCCCATTTCACAAGCCTCTCACTTCCGCACTTCTCGTACTACGTACTACGCACCGTACGTAGTACGCGTAGTGCGCGTACTTCAAGCGTGCGGTCTCTTAATTGGGACACAGCCCATGTGTTTGCAACAAACTTGCCGTTTATTTTGCAAATCGAGCTCAACACTGCCCCTAGCGTCCTGCAGCACTTCTGTTGTGTTTTGGAGTTTGTAAGTGTTTTGGAGTTTGTTCATGCTTTGTCTCTAGGGGCCACCGTACTTACCAGATACTTTCGCATTGAATAATTTGCAGAAAAATGTTAGATATAGATTGTTGTACATCCTGCTGTATATGTTCTGCATTTTTATATGCTGTGAGTTTGCATGAGTGCCAACTGGGTCAAGTCTCTCTCGAATAAGATAAAACAAGTTGTTTTAAGTGTGCTGTCTTACAGTATTGTGCACTGGGTATGAATATTAACACAGAAGAGTCCGGCAGTAGGTTGTTTTCAGTCTTTATTTGAGGTAAATGAAGGTTCAGACAGAGCTGTTTCTCAGCTGAACATGGTAGTTTAATGTCTGAGGGCGTTGTGAGGAGAAAATCCAGGTGTGGAATTAAAAGCCCTTAACTGCTGGGAAACTGTGCAAACTGTTGGAAAGAAAAAAGAATGGAAAAAAAGAGAAAAAGACGAAAACACAAAAGTTCAGAAGAGACATAAACACCACTGGACTGCTGGCCGGCACGAATGAAACGGAAATCCCGTCCTTTCTGTGAAAGTCAATAAAAAATATCAAACATCTGAAATAAGAAAAGCTGAATACATCAAACAAACACACTCCTGACAAATAAAAAAACAAACAAAAGCAAAGTCTTTTCAGGTCTTTGTGTGTAGATAAGACTTTCATTAAAACACGTTAATGAAACATGAGAAATAAAATGTTCCCCACAGCTGTACGAATCACAGAGCACATCCTTCAACAGCAACATCAAACACATCAACAGTCCTGATACAAAACCTGTGACTGTGAAAACTAAATGAAGCTCAGCTTATGCTCCACTTATTTATGCTTCTTCATCACAAGCGTCTCGTTCCCAGCCTCAGTCACATTTTCCTTACTCACTGCACAAACCTATCAATGGAAGTTCAAGGATACCTCTCCTTTGACTTTGACACATTAAATTTTAAACTTTTTCCCTTAATTCTTCCATATTTATAATTTTACTTCAATTCCTCTTTTCTTAAATTCATGTTTACAAAAACATACAAATGGATTATTAATTACACTGACATATAGGTGGAGTTTTGACATGAGCACTTGGAAAAATAAATAAATGCTATGGAAGAAAACAATGTTTTTATTTCTGCATCTTCTGAAGAAAAAATTATTCTGCCACGAGAACTTTTTTGATCAACAATTTCAGCAAAATGTTAAAAGATTTATCCAGTTTATACGTTAACCTCTTCTTTCTGCTATCATTCAAATGATTAAATCATCTGCTAACAAGATGGGAACACAGCTAGCTCGTATTCATTTGCTTCAGTTGCTTTATTTTTATTAGCATTATTGTGTTACTGCATAAACCTTGCCTTCTCATTACCAGCTCATCGGCTTCATTCAGAGACTGCATTAGAGTAGCTTTATCAATACTGGCCATTTTTAAGTGCCTTAAGCCTTAAGCCTAAAGAGGGGCAGCACCAGTGCTGGTGAACTGTACTGCCGCTAATTGTTTGGTGTGTCTGTTGTTTAAAGATATCCGTGAAGTTACACGGATTAAACTTTATCTGACTGTGACATTATATAACATAAACTAAAGACAGAAAGTAAAGACAAGCAAAGGTACTGAGTATTAGCTAGCGCTAAACTAAATCTGTACGCAACCGTTAGTGGTTAGCAGAAGTCAGCACTTAGCTTAGCTACCCAGCAACTTGCTAATCTTTATTAAATTATGACATGTATTATAGAGTTTTATAAGTATATAGTAAGTATACATGATAGTGGTTGTATAATTTAGTGTCTGACAAAGTATTACATGCCAATTTTTTATCAGAAGTTCCAGTTTGCATTTTAGGCTAACAACAGCATAATGCTAATTCTTAATCAGCTGGTTAACTATGGTATTAAATGTATCTGAACTCATAACCTTTTGTGTATTTTCTGTGTCTAAATGTAACATAAAATGCTGAGGTGCTTTGCAGTTGTCAATAGCTAAAACCTTTGTGATAAAATAATAGTAAAAATTATATTATTAACATTCATTTATATTCTCTTTTGCTAGTTTACTCACAATTTAGTTAAAATAGCATTTAAGTCTGACAAAAAACATTTAAAAAATGTATTCGTGTTATGTCACTAAAATTGTATCATATTCAAATTTTATCCTTCTAATGTCCACCAGGGTATAGAAGTATTACCCTATGGCTCTCTTAAATTATCATTACATACGTTCCTGATGGGTTTAAAGTAAAAAATGATATTGCAACAGGGTAGTCATTAATGCTCTGCTTGGCTTGCTTCAAGGCAAGTGGACGATGTCATTGAGGCTCTGTTCATCTTTCATTTACAGTCTATGGCTCTACATCGCACACCACTCCAACTGTCATGTGAAAAACTGCCTGCAGTCATTGAAACAATATGTAATAAGTATAATATCAGGACTTGTGTTTGGTTTCCTCTCATTTTACTACAGCACATTTTATCAGCAATACATATTTTCCATGCTCGCTGGCATTGGATCACTTTGAGCTGGCGGCGACGTTTTGGACAAACAGGTTGCAAAAGTGAAAAGTTTTATTTCTACTTTGTTGTTTGAGTCACTGGCACACATCTGAATTGATGCAGAGTGAACTGGAGTAAACCTGTTTAACCTTTTAAACCTTTAGAGAGACTTTGTCTCCGAAAAGGCCACCAAAAAATTCCCGGAGTCACCGGAAGCTGCTGTGTTGTCTGCCTAGGCCCTCCTGCCCCTCAGCTAGTCAGTGACTTGAGTGTTGGCAGGAGTCGCCTCTCAAGTCAACATTTTCTTTTTTTAAAAAAACCCTCATGTCCCTCTTTGTTTCTCATCTCATCCTTCTTTTTCTATTTTCCCACTTGCTTTCATTGTTTTCCTAACTTGTGACATTTTTAACCCTTTCTTAACATTTGTTCTTCCTTCCCTTCTTCCATTTGTCCTTTGTATCCAGATTTCCATCCTTTTTTATTTTCTTCCTTCTCCCTTGATTTCGTTCCTTCTCCCGATCCCTCCATACTCTTCATCCATCCTTCAACAGTGACCTCGATCTCTCCTCATTCACCAAAACTTTAAATTAACTACTCCCCGACTCCTTCCTCTAACTGGTTTGGTGTCCTGGAAGTCACATTCTAAACATGGCTCCTGCTGATTGCAAATGTCCCATCTCCATCTTTATCCTGATTGGTCCAGAGCCTCAGAATGATGTCACACAGGTCATCTCATCAGCCAGCTCATCCTCGTCATGGCCTGTCCTGATTGGCTCCTCATCGCTATAGAGCGCAGCTTGGTCGCTGGCAGCGTTGCTGAGAAAGCTGTGGCTCCCTGAGCCAAGAAGGTCGCTGGCAGCCGACTCCATCTCATCCACTGTCATGTGGCACGCGTCAGCGATCTCCCTCTTCGCAAATGCCACAAACTTTGGATCTCGAGCGTAAAGACCGAGGCCCTCTGAGATCAGAACCTGCGCGGAGATTAACACAACCGGGATAAATCGCTGATTCTGGACACAGAAACTGATCAGAGATCAATCAGCAGTCAGTTCTTACCGCCTCCACCAGACTGTCAGCTGACCCTCTTTTCTCAGTGAACGGTGCTCCAAGGTGAGAGGGGACTCTGAGGGTTGTGTACGCCCTGTATGGGGGTGGAGCTGCAACACAATCACGTGACACATTCAGACACGGAGCGTGACCACAGGCCGTGGACACAAACTGGCCTGGAGGCCTGCTCCCTACCCAAGAGTATGCACACAGTTTGATGGCACAAACGCACAAAGAATCTAACTACAGCACTGACTTTGGATGTTACATCTCTGCAGTTACAGCACAGCAGATACACCTGTGCAACCTGCTGTACATGTGAGCGTTCTTTAGAGAAACGTTATTGATCAAGTCGGTAAATTTCTAATATCCTTAAAAATGACAAAAAGAGGCCGTTCTTTTTGTCAGGGGTCTACGTGTAGTGTCAAATAATCTTAAAATTTTGATGCACCTTTTCCCTCCACAAATGATATCAAAGGGCACAGACGGTTTCCCTCTGTGCCCACTCTGGTCCTCCGCTGCTCCACCACTATGTGTCCTCTGAACTTGGGCCAGCAGCATTAGCATTCAGGCCCTGCACAGGAGGCAGGCCTGTAACTGTGCCAGAGCTGCTGTCAGTTTATGCTTTGCTGACCTGCTAACTGCATCTTTCTCCCAGAGGCTGTCTGCGGTTACTGCCAGAATAACAGTTTTCACTGCCTAATTAAAAAAGAGGAGGAGGATACATTTTCAAGTTCAACTGATTTCTGAAATTCAACCTGATGCCGCAACACTGTCTAGAGTTTGTGTGTAAAAACTATCTTAGTGTGCATTTGTTCGTCCCTCTTACCTGATGTCCCCGCAGGGCCGCCGTACCAGGCTGGTCTGGGTGCCGCACCTGTCACGCTGACACCTGATGGATGAGAAAGGTGCGACTTTAAACCACAGGAACACGTTTACAGTGCGGCTAAAATCAACAAAAATGTGGTGTCCTCACCTCTTCCTGCTCCTGCCTTCTTTATTTCACCCGCAGGTCCTCCTCCTCCTCCCCAGGGTGGGCTTCCTTCCTCCTCCACCAGGATTAGAGGAGCATAGAGGAGGCGACCGCGGCGAGGGCAAGGGTTCGCCCAGGATGCCGAGGAGGCCGCCATGGAGCGACCGGAGGAGTGACGAGACTCGAAGCTGTTGAACGTTTGCTGAGGAGAGGAGAGTGTTTGATTTCACTGAAGAAGAGAGATTTGTGTGTGTGTGCTTGCTGTGTGTTTTACCTGTGTGCACGTGCGACGCGGCGGCGATGTCGGGTGGTAGGTCCCGGGGATCGGTAGGTCGTCGCTGCTGCCCTGCCTCCTCAGGCACTGGATGTTAAACGACGGCTTCCGACCTGATAAACAAAAAACTCATATGAGGTGTGATGATGCAGTTACGCTGCAGAGAGGATTCTGGGACATCGTGTCACCTGTGGGTGTGGCAGGAAGTAGGCGTCTTCTGGTCGTCCTCCTCCCCTCGCTGTAGCCATTACCATAGCTACTGTTGGTATAGGAGGCGTGGCCATCGTAATGGTCTCTGTACAGAGGAGGCTCATCAGGATAATGTCTGCAAACACACAAAGGAAAATGAATCGGTCTTCCACTATGTCGATGTGTGCCCTCCAGAAATGTCAGTCGCCTCTGAGGGTGACATCAAAGCTAACGTGTACCTTTCTCTGGAGGTGATGCTGTCATTGTCTTCTTCTCTGCTGTAGTAACCCTGCTCGCCACAAGCCTCCATGTCTCCGTTCCTCCACAATCTGTCCCGTGAGTCCCTTCTACAGGTCACAGAAAGTGTCAAATTAAGTCAGGTTATTTAGAAGCATAATTAAAAACATTTAACTGTACAGCTCATAGAATAAAATGAGATAACATTAGAGCAACACAACATATTAAAATACACAAAAAGAGTAAAACCATAGAAGTAGAAAGCAGCCAGAATAAATAAAGATACTGATGGCTGCCAGTACTACCCCTCACCTCCTTCTTGAGTTATTGCCTTCACAAGATCTTCAGAAAACTTGACCTCTGACCTTGAGCTCAACGTCACACTTAAAGTGCACTTATGGTATCAGTTTGAAAATCCTACGTCGCCTCATTCTCGTGTTCACGCAGCTGGGTGTCCACGCTGTCCCGCGCAGTGATGACAACATCCCATCAGCCTTTTACAGCTGAGGCATAAAAATGGGTTAAAACTTTTGGTTTTGTTGAGGTCCTGAAGGGAAGGTGCAGTTTATTCCACTATGTAGGGGCTTTTGCCATAAAGACTCCATCAGCTCTGTGAGCTATAATGTGGACCTTAGGTCAGGTTAGGAGCATCTGCTCAGCAGACCTCAGTGGGAGTGTGCAAAGTTAAAGGATGAGAGAGGTGAGGAGGTCACAACCCACAGGAGAAAGCCAATATGGTAAATTTGTAGTCTTGCTTGCATGAGCCAGTTGAGAGTGCAGCAGTGACCAAGCAGTGACAGACGACACTTGAAGGAAAACTGATCTCAATTTCTCTCTAAAGGGTTTCTTATTGATCTGTAAGGGGCTGGGGCTGCCACCACCTGGAGGGGGGGGGGGACTGTAATTGGCTGTCACACCTGTAAATGCCACGTTTCCTTAGTGGTTTCCGTTGTGTGACCACCTACCTTCGTTTGGAGTATGACGGTCTTTTGTGGCCGTGGTCCAGCAGGCCGTTCTTCACGGATGAGCGGCGGTAGGGATGTCGATTAATGGATGACCTCACGCTGTCTCCCCAGCGAAGATGTTCGTCGTGATCGCTGCCGTTTGCCATCTTGGTGAGAGACCCGACCCGGTGTATCAGACCTCCGTTAGAGACGCTGCCGTCACCCACAACACCGCCCTGACCTGCAAAAGAAGGTGAGGTTGACACACTAAGTGTCATGTAATCACAACTGTTTTCCTCATTTACATTTTAAATCCTTTTGTGTTGTTACATGATGCAGCCTGATGATAACGAATTAACTGGTCATTTACCAGTAGGTGTCAGTAAAGAGCCACGTCGATCTTTCTCTGCATAACCATTTTCAGCCTGCAGGCAAAATACAAACTTAATCTCTTTTAAAGGCCCATTCAAGTATTTTCTAAAAAGAAAAAGTTGAGAAGTTTGTCAGACGCTTAAGTGTGTAAATCTGAATAAAGACCTTATATGCAGAATTCTCCTCCATCTCCTCGTCCTCCATCATGGCCTCCTCCTCCTCCTCCAGGTCTTCGTTCAGAGCCAGGCGCATCTCTGGACCCAGATCCTGCAGAGTCTTCAGACCAGCTTTACAGAGCTACACGGAAACACAAAAAAAAATGCATGAAGACATACTTGTTGTAACAGCATCATACACAAATACACATCCCAGTTTCTTTCCTAAAGGCATCTTCAAGCTTTGGTTGGACTCTAATTCAGTTTAAGAGCTCTCAAAAGCATCACAACTGACGACCGAATTAATGAGTGACTCTGAGCACTCCTCAGGTGATGGGAGAACAGAGATGAAGGATAAAATATAAACAAACAAAAACAAGACTGGTACAGACCTCAGCTTCATCCATGGACCCTCTAAATTTTCTCTAGGAGCTTTCCCATCCATCCATCATCGTGTAATTATTCCAAATTGTGTTAGCAAGCGAAACAGGTATTCCAGATGTGCTTTCCCCAGCAACATTTTCAAGATCTTCCTGAGGTGCTCCCAGGCTTAGAGGAGCTATATAATCTCTCGGGCGACCTCTGGGTCTTCTCAAGTGTCTCCACCAAGTTGGGCATGTCTGGAAAACCTCCAAAGATGTCCAAGAGGAATTTTTATCAGTTACTCGCACCACCTGAATTTACTGAATTTCCCGGAGGAACCCACCCGAGGGATTAATAAAGTTTCATTTAATCTAATCACCTCAACTGGGTTCTTTCTATTTCAAGGAGCAGCAATTATATTCCAAGCTACCTATGGATGTCTTAGCTCCTCACCTCATCTCTAAAGTTGACCGACCCACCCTACACATGAAACTCATTTCAGCCACTTTTATCCTCAGCGTTATTTTTTTAACTACCCACATCTCATGATGGTAGGTCAGTGCTGGGATGCAGATTGACTGGTAAACTGGAAACTTTGCCCTCCAGTTCAGCGCTCTCTTCAGCAGGAAATGAACATCACAAACTCTTGGGTTAATCTCATGCGTTACCTTCACATTACTCACAAACAAGACCCCAGGACATTTAAACTCTGTTGTTTGGAGCTTTGGTTTCTTCAGTCATTAAAAAAGAACAAAAACATGTTGGGTTACTGCTGCCTGTCTTATATGGCCTGATACTGTTGGTCTGCATCTTGCCGCTTTGCAGCCTTCTGTCAGTAAATAGACAGACAGACCTGGACAGCAGACTGGTTGGGTGAGTCGTTCTCTCCGGTCAGATCTCCCTTTTCTTTCCTCCTCCTGAACTTCCTGAAGTAGTCTTGGATGAGGAAAGTGGCATAAAACTTCCCAACAGTTACTTCCTCCTCTGTGGATGGAGAAGAGAGAGTTCAGTCTGCAGTACTCCTGCTGAGACTTGCAGTAACAGTACTACCTCGTCGTGTGAGCAGCAAGAGTACCTTCATGTGGCGGTATGACTTCGTCCAAAAGTTTTGGCTTCATTCTCTTCCAGATCTTCTTGATGATCACCCTCAGCTCTTCGTTCTCCTGCTCAGGGATACCTGGCAAGAGGTAAATCCGATAAAAGTTATGGCTAGGCTACTGTGTTTACAGGCTTGTGGCTTATTAACAGGGACCCATTTCTATTTTTGTATTGATTCAATGATTTTAAGAACTCAATAATACAGAGAAGCTAAAAGATGACCAATCAATCAATTTCACTATTTAAAATTACTGCATAACAGCATCCTTTATGAAGATACACTTTCATTTATTTAATTTAGTCTGCAAAGCAAACAGCTTCTGCAACTTTGAATTAGTCCATAGAGAGATGAAGTTTTGCTGTCACAATGCCTAAACTGCGACACAATGGTTCAGATCTGTGTCTGTTTGGTTTATTGTCACATTCCAGAAAGATTTAGGTAAGTTTATATGCAGATGAGTCTCTGATTTATGTTATAAATTTGATTATCAGTTACAGAGAAGTTTCTGACTCCCTCTTAGCTGCTGCTAGTTTATAAATGCATTAGTAGCTGTCAGATAGTAAAGCTATAAAACCTAAAGGTTTTCCTGAATAATGTCAACCTTTTAATGCTGTGGCAGAAAAGGAAAGAGGAGCCATGATTTCCTGAAGTCTTTAATTTGTCCAGGATCACTCCTGTGTGTTTATAGCAGCTCCTGCAAAGACCTATCACATACCTTCGGTCTTGATTTTAAGGGCAGTGCGAACCAGAGCAAATAACGTGGCGTTGAAGGTCACCATCCCATCAGCATTCAGAGGCATGTTCATCGCTACCAGACGCTGAGATGGTTAAAAATAGCTCCCAGTTAAATTAAGTCTCTTGAATCCAAGCTTATAACCTTTTGAACAGCAGCTACAGCACACAGTGTGTGACTATTTTACCTTGCAGGCAACTCTGTGAGGACAAAGCTTCCCAAAACCCAGAGGAGGCTGAATCCTTCTCAGCATAGCAACAACGTCCAGGTGTTTTATCCGACCTCTGAGAACAAAGAACAATCAGGAATTTTATGATCATCTCTCCACCTGGAACTTTATTCACTTTTCCTCCTGATTTAGGTCAATGAACACTGGAAAAAAATAATCCACTTTTCTCCCCAACATCAAAAAGTTAGATGAAACTGCAGGGTAGTGAGCCCAGAGCATGGCTGCAGATTAAATCCCAGCTCAATTTATTATCTTTCCAGTTTCAATTTGCTTGACTGCTATGAAATTTAAATCACATGAAAACTTTTATATGTTTTGTGCGTCTGATACAGAAAAATATATGAAAGAGTATATACTGCATTTGAGAAAAAGACATTTTATGGAGTGTAATCGAGGGATCTGTGTGTGTGTGTCTGGACAACTAGTTATTTAACCAGGTGTTTTAGCAGGAGCAGGAGTTTCTATTCTCACCAAAGGAATTATTATTAACTAAAGCCAAAATAAAAAATAAATTAAAAACATGAAGATAAAAACACTAAATTATCCTGGGTATATGTGGACCACGGATCATCTTACTTGGCCTCTGGATCATATTCTGACCAGATCCTCTTGAACTCATCCAAATGATGTGGCCCCAGAATTGACCAATCACGTGTCAGGTAGTCAAAGTTGTCCATAATGACAGCAACAAACAGGTTGATAATCTGAAGCAGAAGAAACAAGTATATCCAAAGGTGTTTAGTTACATTTTAAATGCACATATATATACTCAATTGCCACTTTATTAAGCACACCTTGAACATCTGTCTTCATGCAGCTAATAATGTTCGGTGTTTAGAAATGTCAGCCGTGAATAAAATAACTTATTATCTAAATCAAAGTTAAAGGTGTCTCTAATATTTGTGCTCCTATGTGCATCAGCAGTCTGCTCATATTTTCCTTCTGATTAACTATTATGTCAGAATTTCATTAAAGATATGTGTGATTAAAAAATGTGTGTAAGTGTGTGTCCTGACCAGGAAAGCACACAGCATAAAGAAGCTGATGAAATAAACAATGGCGAAGTTGCTGCCGCAGCTGAACTCCTCCCCTGGTTCGTAGTCTGACTCGGGGTCGCAGCGTTTACCTGGAAGACTGGCTAACATGATCTCCTGCCACGCCTCACCGGTAGCACACCTGCACAAACACACACAAAAAAACTTGAAAATAATAAATTCTCAGTCCTGCCGTGGGAGAACTGCTGGTGCTTAGAAAATCTGAAAGAAGCAAAGGACCCAGAGTAGATCCCTGTGGGACACCAGGAGTGATTTAGCGAGTTTTTGAAAGAATGAAAACAGACTTGAGCACTCTTGAGCACTTGAAATGAAGGTACTGGACTTCTTTTTGGTTCGTGATGTTTCACCTCTTATGCACGAGGCTGTCCTGTGCATTCAGTGAAGAACCTCAGACACCAACCACGGAGAAGCAGAATAACATCGATCCATTCTCTTCTGCTTATCCTTGTCAGGGTTGTGGGGGGACCGGACCCTATCCCAGCTCTCTTAGGGCGAGAGGCAGGGTACACCCTGGTGTACCAGGTCACCAGTCTGTTGTAGGGCTAACACAGTGACAGACAACCATTCACACTCACGTTCACACCTGTGGTAATTTAGAGTTAACCTAACCCCACTAACTGCATGTCGTTGGAATGTGGGAAGAAGTCAGACTACCCGGGGAGAACCCACGCAAACACAGGAAGAACATGCAAACTCCACACAGAAAGACCCGGCCTGATGGTGGAATTGAACTTAGGACCTTCTTGCTGTGAGGCAACAGTGGTGGGACCAGAGGTGGTGTCTTATGGCACCATCTATCAGCCATCTATAATACAGTCTTGCAGTCCCTTCCCAGGCGATGCAGTCACCTGACCTCAACATCCCACATAATAGTGGGACGAGACAATGACTCAGAGAATTCAAACCCTGGCCAGTGTGACAGTATTGGCCCACAGTTTGCTTCACACCTTGGCTCATGGGACCCTTCACAGCTCACATGAATAATAGTGGGATTAATAGTGGGTGAAAGACTCAGTACAAGCTCCAAAATGGCAACCGCACTAGGGGCTAAATAGCTCGGGCTCAACATTAGCAGCTTAAGAAGAAGCCTCTTAGATGAGAGGTGAAATTTCTTCACAAGCCAAAAATACAAGCACTCAAGAATCTACACAGACATAAAAGCAGCAGGAGGAGCATCTGACCTGAAGAGGAGGAGAACAGCCTGAGGAAATGTCTGGAAGTTGTTGTTTCTGTTGATCTGAGTGTAATCCTGCATCGCTATCTTCCCAAATGTCTGACAAATGGAGACGAGCAGAAGAAAAAAGTCAGCAGCTTTAGCATGTCCTTATTGTGACAGGCTTCCAGTGTTGTTAACGGTGACTGTTTGGATTGAAATGAGCGGCCAATTTACAAAATATTTGACTTCAATTTCTTTCCTAACTTAAAGGGGTTGACACCCACAGAGATTTTGCAAGAAGACACTAACAACTGAAGTAAAGGCACAAAGAATTAAAGTTGACCAAATCAGATTCAAGTGGGCAAAACAAACTGTTCAAAGATCTTTTTTAGTGTTGTAAAATGTTTGATATAAATAAATTAAGTCAGAATGACCCTGCAGGTTTACTGTGTGTAAACTTACCTGCATGCCGATGACAGCGTAGATGAAGAAGATCATGGCAATAAGTAGAGCAACGTATGGCAAAGCCTGCAGAGAGACAGGAACAAAACACTGCATTATAAAATATAAGATGGGAGCTGTGGCTACTGAACAATGGGCAACATTAAAGAAACAAGAGCTTTAAACCACGATTAAGCCAGACTTCAGCCAGAACTCGATGCAGATTGACCTTGTGGCCATTAAGAAACGCCACATCTTCTTTCCAGACAACGTCCTCGCTTACCTGCAGCGATTTGATGAAAGTCCACAGGAGTGTTCGAATGCCCTCCCCTTTACTCAGCAGCTTGACCAATCGCATTACTCGAAACAGCCGGAAGAAGGTGATAGACACCCTGGAGCTGTCCTCTCCACTCTGAAAACACAGAAAAGTTTGCAGATGTGATAAAAACATGTGTTAATACACTCACACAAAAAACGACTGGCTGTTGTTTTAGAGCTGCAGGATCCTCCAGGCTGAGCTGAAAGCTGCACAAAAGGGTGAAGTTAATTTGACCTGCATTTAAAGTAGTTTCAAAGGAAGAGGAGTCTTGAACATCTGAAAGGAAAAACAGCACTTGTGTCAAGTCCCCCAAACAATGAAACTTGTCTAAAGTGGGACGATTTATATTACTTCAGCAAGTCACGCTACAGTTACCCATGTTTTTGGTGATACCTGTTGTTAACAATTGGAGAAAAATCACAGCCACAGCAACGATACAGTAAAATTTGATAAATTTGATAAATGATACAATAAAAAGATAAATATCACTGAGTAAATGGGTCAGACTTTTACTAACAGTAAAATAAAAATGCTTCAGCAGCTGCAACAGTGCTCCGGAGTTAACCTGAGGACAGCGGCTGAAAATGATTTAATTAAAAACAGCTCACATGTCCTATGTGGAGAAAATTACAGACTGTGATCTGCTTTCTCAGAATTAATTGTTCTATATAATAAATGATGTTGTTATTGCAAAATTGTACATAGTTTTTTCACTGTGTGGATGCTCATATGGACCCTGCTGCTGTAGTCACCCCTCTGATGCTGCAAATATTTAATAAATTCAGAGTTAAAGGCTTGCCCAGCTTAAAGTTCTGGTTATCATTTTATCAAACCAGGATTGCATTCATGATCTCACCTCTAACCTCAGGTCAGGTGAGTGTTTGCACACCAGGATTACAGGCTGCAGGGTAAATGAAACAGCATCACAGAGCAAGAGGGAGTGGGCACCATAATTATTTGTGTTATTGTGTCAGTTATAATGAGATACAATAAAGAGAACTGTTCTAAATCCAATTCAAGACAGAAACGTCACAAGTACTCACGCTGAACTCAGTGACAACGATGTCGACCACACTGCCGACCACAATCAGAGCATCAAACGAGTTCCAGGCATCAACAAAGTAATGCTGGAAAAAAGCAAAACAACATTTAGTGAAACTAATTATCCCTGATCTCGGTTCATTTCTGTTTATATAAACCCTTAATCTTAATGGTCACATATGAGTTTAATAACACGGTAAACAGAAAAAGGAAAACTATCTACACTAAAGAGCTTTGAAAACATGTCCAAGAATATGTAGTTATTAACAGGAAGACTTTCCGTGCGTAGCGGATGTATGGAGATCTTTGAAGAGATACGCTTGGTTTCCTCACCCTTATTCTGAGAGCTGCCAGCTTGAGCAGCATCTCCAAAGTGAAGAGTCCAGTGAACACCATGTTGAGGATGTCCATGATGTAGCTGAAGGTTTTGGACTGTTCATAGTGCTGCAGGAGACACGGAAAGTTAGACAGATTAGGTTTTAGTCAAGAGGAAAAAATCAGAGAAGAAACTGAAATATTACGAACCTGAATGGCCAGAGTGACGGTGTTGAGAAGGATCAGGACAAACATGACGTATTCAAATCCTGTCGAGTTGATGATGGACCAGAACTTATACTGAACCGGATTCTTCGGGATGTAAAGCTTCAGCGGCTGAGCCTTCAGAGCGTACTCCACACACTGACGCTGGAGAGGGCACGAGAGCATTAACAGTACTGCAACAACGCAGCTAAACAAAAAACAAAACAAAATTATGATAAAAAATATGCTGGGACTGTAAAAAAAATTGTTTTAACTAAAATTACTTTGGTAAAAGAAAATTAAGGGAACACTTCAATGACTTCAACGACTTGTGATTTTAACTCACTGTTGTTCCATAATTTATGTGAAATATGTGAATATTTTATTCATCAAGATGTGAACAAAATCCGTTGATTAAAAATATATTTTTAAAACAACTGCATAAGAAACCCCGCTCCTATGTTTACAGTGAAAGTAACATAAAAATAAATAAATAGAAAATAAACAGAAGATGGAACAACAAAAACACCCTATAACTGATAATCTTATGATAAATCAAATACAATGTTTTTTTTGCAAGATTAAGAGTTTCTAAAATTAATATTTAAAAACATTAAATAACCAAAATTAATAAAGGAATAAATAAATAAATTATTAATGACATAAAAATTTAGATTTATCAACTATAGCAACCTGTTACCTTTGGATTTGAACACCTTTGAACGTACTTACTTTGATCATTATTGTTTTTAACTAGGGATGGGTACCGGTGTCCGGTGCCATCTGACATAAATGGTAGTAACCAGACCGAAAAGCAGCGCACATTTCGGTGCTTTATTTCGGTGCTTTTTTTTTCCTGAGCTGTGATACACTTCTAGCCAATAATTTTACGTTTCCGAGGATAGTAGGCGGGTCCAGGTACGTACGTTCTTTAAGAGCAGAGCTACAGATTAAAATGTCCAAGGCGAAGCGGTCAAAAGTCCGGCTGTACTTCACAGCAAAATATGCAAACTCAGCAGCAACAAGTGCTTTAAGGTGATACTGTGATACTGTCAAAGGAGGCAACACCTCAAATCCGATGAAACACCTGGCGACGCATAGCGTTTTTTTTAAAAGCCCAGAAATGCGCCGTATGATAGCCTGCGAGACCTCACACCGAGCGCATCTACTGTGCGTGGGTTGCCTGTTATCTGACCCGGAGTTAGCAATATCCCCCAAAAACCCCGAAGAGTAGAGTCCTGGCCCCTAGCCCTGCCAGTGTAGCAGAAATGATGACGGATGATGATGCAGCAGCAGCCGTTCTTCTCTGCGTGAGTAGCTTAATGTTCGTGTGTAATTTACATTGAGTAGGCTAACCACGTTATTACATTAATGCATGTAAGGTGAACTAGCAAACATCATCATAGTTACATGCGTCTGTCTTCTTGTTTGATGGCAGATACTCCCTTCACCCTGGCCAAAAAGGCTAAAATGACCAAAGAAAAAGTGGAAAACAGCTAAACATGAGAGGTTTTTGGACAAAGTTTGTGTTTTTTCCATTGTTTAAGCACTGCTTCCAGCCAAGAGTGATGCCATATATGCCCCATAGCTGCAGAAAAGGCTAACATTGTTATCTTTTTACAAAAAACAGCTGAACATGAGAGGTTTTTGGACCAATTTTGTGTTCTCCATTCTTTAAGCACCGGTTTGAGCACCGTTTGAGCACCGGCACCGTTTCAAAAGTACCGATTTGGCACCGGTATCGGATAAAACCTAAACGATACCCATCCCTATTTTTAACGTATACGATGACTGTGACACTGATTCGTTTGGGTCCAGACTGGCAGCTGGGTTTACCTGGTTCTTGTCCAGCTCACAGTTCTTATATTCTTGCTCTCCCTGTTCTCTGAAGGTGATGATGACAAAACCCACAAAGATGTTCATCATGAAGAAGGCGATGATGATGATATAGACGATGAAGAAGATGGAAATCTCCACCCGGTAGTTGTAGATGGGACCAGAGTTCTCGCCGTTGGCGTCGATGGCTTTGTAGAGCAGACTGAAGACAGACGGGTTAAAATGTCAGAGTTGGTTCCCCACAAACAGTTAAAAAAAACCAAAAACAAAAACTGAGCACTCACGCAGGCCAGCCCTCAAAGGTGGATACGGTGAAGAGCGCCATCATCCCCATCAAGACGTTATCAAAGTTAAAGTCACTGTTCATCCAGATCCTCTCTCTGACCATCGGATGGCTCACGTCTCCATCTTTGTACACCACGAAGGTCCCTCTGAACACACACATCACATTTCATCAGAAGACGCTGACTTAAAGTCATGTGCTGGATATTTAATTATGAAGTGAACATGGCGCCCTAAACATTCCATAAACCCTCAAACCGAGTATTCACCTGACATTCAACCATTGAGGGGACTCACCTTTGGCCACACAGTGTGACGGTCTTATGTTCAACCCAACATGAGTAAACAAGTCCAGTCGAGTCACGGAAACAAGAAACTGAACAATACACTGTATATAAAAGATGGACACAACCACTATGACATCACCACGTTCCTGTTATGAATGTTTGACCTGCTGCCATTTTGGCGTTTTGAAATGGCGTTGGTGTACGAGGGGAGGATCTGACTGTGAAACAAAGGACACTGTAGGCTCATTTCTTACCGACTTGTGATTGATAAATCGTTTTCTAAAGAACACATCTTGAATAATTTTTATTTTTACTATCATGTACAAAATTAAGTCATGTTTTATTTATAAGACCTCACAAAAAGTGACTGAACCCACAAACTCATCAGGAAAGTGCTCACTGAAGAGAAAGGAGACAAGGCCGTTTCTTCCACACAATCGGAATTCTTTCTGCAACTAGATAAGTCCCTCCAGCCCAAACTTCTGTCCATTAGGGGGAAAAAGCATGTTTTAAGGCACAGGTGTCAAACTCCAGGCCTCGAGGGCCGGTGTCCTGCAGGTTTTAGATGTGTCCTTGATCCAACACAGCTGATTTAAATGGCTAAATGACCTCCTCAACATGTCTTGAAGTTCTCCAGAGGCCTGGTAATGAACTAATCATTTGATTCAGGTGTGTTGACCCAGGGTGAGATCTAAAGCCTGCAGGACACCGGCCCTCGAGACTGGAGTTCGACACCCCTGTTTTAAGGCATTTCAAGCCTAGCTCGACGTTTTAGACCTGGAAGCCACGATTGATATTCATCTCGGCTGCAAACCAAGTATTGTTTTTACAAAAAAGACATAAAATCTTATCTCAAGTTGTGACATCGATAGTTAGAATCAGACTCAAATTAAAATGAAATTGCGCTAAACTGAGTGGCAACTTTAAACATCAGAAACAAAGTATAACTCTAAGATACAGACTTAGATTTTATAAATCATTGGAATTGAATACAAATCAGAGGATTACCTCTGGAGTGAAATAAAATTAGATTGTTTATTGTTGTTGAAGTTGAATGTCAGTATTTAAAACACAAGCTGGCTTCAGTTTTGAACAATTTAAATAATGAAAACTCACTTGCACTGTTCGGGGGTGTGTTTGGCTTCATCGGTGCAGCGGTAAAATTTACCCTGAAATGCAAAACACACAGATTGGACCAGAAACACAAACACTGTGCTGACGTTTAGTCACAGCTTTAAGACTTCAAAAATATGAACAGAGACTTGGAGCAGAACGCAATAATGCTACAGTGTCTTTATTGTTCGATGCACTGTAAATATAGGACTCATGATAAATACTTTTTTGTGTTTGAGGTTATGTTTTAGAAGGTTTTTTTAACATCCATTTCTCTGGTTTGTTTTTGTTTGTTTGTTTATCGAATATGTGAAAATGTTTCATTTCCTGTTTTGCCATATCTGACTGTTTTTCTTTACTTTGGTGGCCCTTTGATGACTCTGGAAATTCAGAATCAGGGTCAGTGTTGTCCTGATAAACAGTGTACATTTATAAAACACACTCTATTTTCTCCCCTTCTGCCCAATGAAACACTTTTACTCCTCAGAATACTCGGAAGTTTTTCCAAAAATGTGTCCAGTGTGTAAGTAGACGTTCTCAGCCTCACTTTGAAGAGCTGGACTCCAATACAGGCGAACATGAACTGCAGCAGGGTCGTGACAATCATGATGTTTCCGATGGTCCTGATGGCCACAAACACACACTGGACCACATGCTGCGCGACAAAAACAAACAAACACAAAGTCAGGGAGTATTTTTAAAATAACACAGCACAATGCCTGGTACTCGCCTACAACCCTCAATATGTACCATCGCTACTCCCCACTGACCCCTTTGACTAGGCTTTTGTACGCCCCACATTAAGTGAACATATCACTGTACTGTGTAATGTTACCTTGAGTCCTTTGGCCCTGTTGATGGCCCTCAGAGGTCGGAGCACCCTGAGGACCCTGAGGATTTTCACCACTGAGATGGCACTGGAGCTGCAGAGGCACACGCACACATTTACACACCTCAGTTTGTTTAAACACACTTACATCAAAACAGTCTCTGTACTTAAATACAGTCCAAACACATACAGCAAACCATGCATGAGACAAAGACTGAAACAAACAGGAAAGTCAGAATGTATGTTGTTTGGATACTGACTGCAGGAAGAAGGAGACCAAAGAGACGCTGACGACCAGGAGATCCAACAAGTTAAACCAGTTCCTGCAGAACGAGCCCTGATGGAGGAACGCTCCGTGGACCGTCATCTGTGAATGAGAGAACATGTTGGCAATGCAAGACAATCAAAAGAGGGAGAGGAGGGCCTGGGTGAGTTATTTCATTGAGCTGAAGGCGATATTTACCTTTAACAGAATCTCCACAGTGAAGATGGAGGTAAAGGCGTAGTCTGCATAGCCCAGAATCTGAACACAGAGGTTGAAAACAAACCAGACTCAGGTCCAACATTTCAATTTTTTTCTTCAGAATCCAGAAATAACTTTCCACAGGTGAGTCAGGATAACGTGTGCAGATTAAAGCAGATGCAGCTGACACATTTGCTTTTCATTTATTAGCATTTTAGCATTTTCTTTTAAATAAGATATTTTTATGTGGGCTTTTGTGATGTAACTGAGGCTGTGGATGGTGAAGTAGCTGCTGTGTTAGAGGCTTAAAGGCAGCCAAAATAAAGTAATAGATAAAAATATTGATAGAAAACTGTGAGATTAAATTATTTTCAAAACAGTTTCTGGTTGCGATAATAACATCCTGCTCTATAAAATAAATAAATAAATAAATCAAGAAAAAAGTCCAAGAAACAGTTGAAGCAGCAGCTCAATGAGACACATTCAGTTTTCACTCAGATGACGACAGAGAGTCACACAGCAGAGACCTAAGTCCTGAACAAGTTTTAATTTAATTTGGCAGAAAGTTCAGGAACTCAGCTCCGTAAAACCAAGTGTATCATATTTCATACATGAGTTGGTGGTGGCTTTATCCTTCTTTCAATTGCCTTGTGGGATTTTTCAGCATCTCAAGCTTGGTTTGGCTGCTATTGTGGAGCCTGTGCTACAGTCGCTCTTCTGTAGGATCGAACTGCACAGTTTGCCCTTCGCTCTCTGCACACATCAGCAACTCCTGAGGTCATCGCTGGTTTTACTCGTTGTTCATCTTAAACTGCTTTTGGTACAGTAGGTATGAACCACTGGACAGGACCTGCTGTTTCAGATACACCACTGATCCATGCAGCCATAACACTTTGGTCACTTGAACCCTTGTGCTGCCATTTTTCCTCCTTCAGTGCATTAACGTTCATCTTTCCTTCCTATTCAGTTCCTTCATGTAGCCCAACACCTGTCACTGGTTTTATGATGGTGGGAGTTTAAAGCGGAGAAGTCTGCATATCAAGAAAAAAGATGTTTAACTACCTTAGCTCATCTACACAAAACTCAAAAGTCCTTGAGAAGGTTCATGGTTTCATTTTAGCTCAGAAACAGAAGCAAAGTGCTTGAGCTCATTTTCGGTTTGCTGAAGACGGTTAAAACACAATCAATGAGAAATACGCACTGCTCGTAAGGACGGCAGCCGAGAGGCTCGTTAATTAATTCAAGATAGAACCAAAATGTATAATTTCAGAATCAGAATCAGAATCAGAATACTTTATTGATCCCTGGGGGAAATTATTTTTTGTTACAGTGCTCCATTTTAAACCAACATTAAGACAAGACAGACAATACGCTAACTAAGAATAGTACAATATATACATATATATACATACATACATACATAAGTCACTTATAAATAAGTATTTGGAAAAGAAACATGTGTAGTTGTAGCAGTAAACAGTGTGTTAAGTGGATGCGTTGTACAGGGAGATGGCCACAGGCAGGAATGATTTCCTGTGTCGTTCAGTGGTGCTTTTCGGTAATCTCAGTCTCTCACTGAACGTGCTCCTGTGACTGACCAACATGTCATGGAGTGGGTGGGAAGTGTTATCCAACATTGTCTTTATCTTGGACAGCATCCGCCTCTCCGACACCACCTTGAGGGAGTCCAGCTCCATCCCCACAACATTGCTGGCCTTACGGATCAGTTTATTAAGTCTGTTGGCATCTGCGACCCTCAGCCTGCTCCCCCAGCATGCAACAGCATAGAGGATCGCACTGGCCACAACAGACTCATAGAAAATCCTCAGCATTTTCTGGCAATAATTTGCACAGTTTCGTAGAGAACAGAGGAGGCAAACACAGGGTTAACGCTCAGTATGAGCAGGTCTGATTGTATGTTTGAAGTAATTTCCTCCCTCAGCTGTTGTGAATTGCTACTTCTTGCATGAAGCCAGCTGCTGCTCTGCATGTGAGTGTTTAAGTTTGTGTGTCTGCACACACACACACACACACACACACACTGTGAGTATTCATTATCTGACAGTGAACTGGTGATTTTCTGCCTCCATGTGTTTCCATGTGTTTCCCTCTTTAACCCGGTTAGGCACTGACCCACTTCTGCAGTGTAATCTGCTGAGGCCCCGCCCCCAGCGCAGACCACAGAGGGTTGGCACAGGATTGGATCAGCTGGAGGGATGCTGTGCTCTGCTGCGGTTGGTTGCTTGGCTATCAGGTAACTTGGTGATGGTGAAAGTGGCTGACATGGTGGTTTGTCTTATTTCACCCAGACAGGCAGAATAAATAAGTTTCAAGAAGGCCTGGAACTAAGAGTATGCTGGCTTTAGTCATCCTAGTGGTGGTCCCAAGCCTGGATAATGGAGGCATGTTAGGTCAGGAGGGGGTATTGGGAACAAAATCTTTGCCAAATCAAGAATGGGGATCATCAAGAATCAGATTGGTCCAGAACAATGGATGCTGAGCTACTACTGGCTGAAGACAAAGGAAGAGGAGAGGTGGAAGGCATATTAGGAGGCAGCGAGAGAGAAAGCAACGTAGGAGTGTTGAAGTAAGAGTAGGGACTTCAAATGTAGGATCTATTATTGATAAAGGGAGAGAGCTGGCTGATGACTCATAGAAGGAAAAGATAAATTGTATTTGCAGGAGGCCAGAAGCATCGGAGGTGGATTCAAACTGTTCAACCACGGTGTAGACAGGACAGTGTTGTGGAGGTGAAGATGGTGTCAGACAGGATCACGAGTTTGAAGCTGAAAATCAAACAGGTGATGCTGATGTTGTCGGTGTGTACGCCCCACAGGTTGGATGGGAGTTAAAAGAGAAAGAGAAATTCTGCAGTAATTTGGATGAAGAGGTAAAGTGTGTCCCCAAAGGTACTCAGCCCTCTGTGAGCAACTTCAGATCTCACATTATAGACTCACATTGTTCCTGAAGGAGTGGGCTCTGATTGGATCCTCGGCAGCCAATGAGCAGCTGCTGAGGATGATGAAGACGAGGATGAGGTTGGTGAAGATGTGGTGATGGATCAGAGTGTGGCAGGCCACACGGATACTGCAGACGGAGACAAAGAGTCAGTGTTAGAGGCTTCACGTCCCAGCATGAAGGATACTAGAATTTCAATCACAAAAGCTGGAACACAGACTCTGGGTAAAGTTAACCACACAGCAAAACACATTATGTCTAAAATAACCACATCAACAAGCTAAAAAACTCCTAGAAATGATGCCAGAAAATCTAACTTTATGTAAATATTACTTAAAGGGAACAACAATAATACATGACTCAAACATATTTGTGTGATTGTTATTGTTCATCCTGTAGAGGTGTTAGACGGCGTGTTGCACGCGCATGTGTCGACACACTCACGGGTTTGTCTTGCTGAGGCAGAAGAAGGCGCTTCCTTCTGGGATCGGGAGAACCTTCTCTTTAGGAGGAGCAAGATCGGCCATCTTTAACTGGACTCCTCCCTCTGAGAAAGGAGAAAGGAAAGTGAACGATCTGAGGGTGATGGTTTTAGCTTTTAGAACATCCATCATTTCAGTGATTGAGAGCTGGATAGTTGCATGTTATGGTACTGATATTTAAATATTCATACATTGGGCCTCTGTTTTCATCACCTTTAAAGTCTCTGATAGCAGCTTCCTGGTTCATCACTTGTAGCTCCTGTGTTACTGTTCTTATTAACATATTCTCAGACATTTGTCATATTGGTCATATTACACTCGTGTTTTATTTACTGATTATTGGAGGGATTATTGTAAAGCTAAAAATAAAAATACGGCAATATGTATTCATCCAGAAAAAATGTTTGTTTTGCACTTAACTAGAGCTGCATCATTGTCATAGAAAAAACCCCATGATGCAGCACTGTCTCCATGCTGAACTGGAGATGCTTGTCCACGCCTTTATCTCCTCCCGGTTAGACTGTTGTAAATCACTCTTTTCCTGTCTGTTTAAGGCTTCCTTAAATCGCCTCCAAGTGGTCCAAAATGCTGCAGGCTTTTAACCCACAGTAATAAAGTCTCCCATATCACTCCCATGTTAAAATCCTTGCACTGGCTTCCAGTTGGGTACAGATTTAAGTTTAAAATCCTCACTTTTACCTATATCGCTGAGCTTCTCCAACCTTACTCTCCAAAGCGGATTCTTAGATCCACTGATAGCGGTCTTCTGTCTGTTCCAGGGACCCGTTTAAAAACAAAGCAGCATCGTGCTTTTCAAAGCCTGGCTCCAATACTGTGGAACAGTTTACCTCCCCGCTACGCACCATCGACTCTGTGGCTTCTTTTAAAAAACAGCTTAAAACACATTTGTTTAAACAGGCATTTGGGTAATGTTCGTGTGTTGTTGTTGTTTTACTTTATATGTTTTTATACTCCCATGTGAAGCACTCTGTAATAGATTCTTGTCTTAAAAAGTGCTATATAAATAAATTTTACTTTTACTTACTTACATAAAAAACACGACATCAAATGTAAACAAGCTGTTTTCCTTGAAAATAGATTTTTCACCAAATAAATATCAGTTCATGTCATTGGAGGAAATGCTGGGACCTGGACTGGACAGACAGAGTGAGTCAGGCAGCTTGATTGGTGGATCTCCCGTCTCCTCTTTGTCTGATTGGTGGATCTAGTTTTATAACTTGTCCCACATATTTTTAATCTACCTTCCTAATGTTTCAGCAGAGGTCTCAGCAGCCTGTTGACTCACACTACAGATAGCCGACTGTGTGCAGGAGGGTGTTTGGTCCTCTTTGGGCACCTTTAAAGCGTATTCTCGCACAACTTGCAACTTAAATAAATGATAAATAAATCAATACTATATCTTCCCTCTATCCAGGATCCAGCTACCTTTTAAACTGGTATTAAATAGCACTTAAATCTCCTCCAGTAATCTGATTTAAAACTGTAAATTTGTCAAAGAACCACTAAAAATGGGTATCTTGTTGTCCCTGTGTCTTTCACATAGGACTTTCTCTAAAACGGTTCCTTAAAGATCTCTTTAAAAAGCCTCAGTGTGGAGTAAACTAATGTTCTTTGAGTGCGCTGTGAAGCTTGTGACTTTTCTTGTTTACAGTCGTTTCTGAGTTATCATCCAGTTAAAATGGTGAATTTAGTTTTCCTGTCACTTCAGCGTCACATCTTCTCGGCTAAACTTGAAATGTGGCGATGGGCTCAGCCGAGGACTGACCTTCATCTCCTTCAGGAAGCTCCTCTTCCTCTTCATACTCAGTGTCTTCATCAACATCGACCTGAAAAGACAAACAGCCCTCAAAGAAAAAGATCGCTGATAGTTAACTGAAACATTGCAGTCGGAGTTTGATGTTCACCTTCACTTCTTCTTCTGTAGCTTCCTCCTCTGCTCCCTCCTCCTTCTTACTGAAGAGACAAAATACAACAGTGCAGTCAGAAGTCAACAACTAGCTTTATTTCTTCCTCCCCTCTTTCCTTTTGTCCTCCGTCCATCACTTACTCTTTTTTCTTGTCATCACTGTCTCCTCCTGCCAGGTTGTCCACGGCGATAGCCAAGAAGACGTTCAGCAGGATGTCTGATGCTCGTTAAGGATGCTGATGTTTTCACAGGTTACTACTCATAAAACAACAAAGATGATCTTCACCTTGAGCACAATCACTCAATAGGAGATCATTGTTTCACTAAAACTCAAGGAGGGGTATTAAGTATTGTGGAAATTGAAAGATGCCTCTAAAACAACAAATACATGTATTACCACAAATGCAGCTTTGAGAACTTTGGTGCATCAGGGGGATTCAAGGATACAGTTACCACAGATGAAGAGGATGACAAAGTAAATACAGACGATCATCCCGGGAAACACGGGGCCGCCGTATGCCATGATGCCGTCATACATGACCATGTTCCAGTCCTCACCTGTCAGGATCTAAACACACAGTCATCGTGAGGCGCCCGCTCCCTGCACGTCGTGACATCACTGGGAGAAAGTGGTTGCAGTGCTACCTGGAAACAGGTGAGCAGCGCCTGCGGGAAAGCGTCGAATGTGCTGCGTTTGGTCTGCGTTTCATCAAAGTTGAATTTTCCTCCGAACAGCTGCATGCCGAGCAGGGCGAAGATGATGAGGAAGAGGAAAAGGAGGAGCAGCAGCGAGGCGATGGACTTCATGGAGTTCAGCAGCGATGCCACCAGGTTGGACAGAGCCGTCCAATGCCTGAGCAAACAGAGAGTGACCTCAGCGATGACTTGTGACGAGTCGTGTGACCTGCATCGGGTGGTTCGGGTGTGTTTTCTCACCGTGTCACCTTGAAGATCCGCAGCAGACGGACGCAGCGCAGCACAGAGATCCCCAGAGGAGGCATGATCTCCAGCTCCACCAGGATGGTCTCCACGATGCCACCGCACACCACGAAGCAGTCGAAACGATTAAAGAACGCCACAAAGTAATGGGCCAGACCCAAACTGTACATCTTCAGCAACATCTCCACCGTAAAGAGAGACAGCAGCACCTTGTTGGCAATGTCTGCACAAACAAAGACACGGACACAGAAAATGTTTGCTCAACAACATTTCAAACTGAAATATCAGTGTCTCTACGACCCGTTCCTCTTGTGGAGGAGAAGGAGGCTGTTGTTACCCTGGACTTGAGTCAGCCAGTCTGGTTGGTTATAGTGCTCAGAGGCGCTGAGGGAGGTGTTGAGGAAGACCAGCAGCAAAACCAGCCAATAGAAAGTTACGGATTTGACGGCAGTGCGACAGTTTCTGCGACAGACTCGGTTCCAGCGACGTAACGTCCGACTGAGGCAAAGAAAGAGAGTCGTTCAGGTGAAGGTGAGTCTAACGTGCTGACTTTAGTCTGCTGAACCTCTGAAGGTCAGTGAACTCACCAGCAGCCGATCTTCATCATCTGAGCACTGAAACATAACATTTTTTGTTTTTATGTGAAGTTGTTCCTGAAGGGGGCACTAAAGCAAGAATCATGTGATGTACGAACTGAAAGTGTGCGTGTGTGTGTGTGTGTGTTACCAGCAGGCCTGGCAGCAGTTGGTGTGCTCCTCATCGATGTTCTCTGTGTTTTCAGACGCCGTTTCACTGGCAGGAAGACTCGCTGAAACACACACAAACAGACAAATATTAATAAATGATCAATGCAAGTCAACAATCCTGCTTCTTAAAAAATGTGGCACTTATTAATTTCTATACTATCAATATATTTTATTTGTTATGCAAACAAAAATATAAAGTATAAAATATTCATATCTTATTCATACAGTATATCTCACAAATTTTTCCCTCTCCGATTGATGAAAGCTGACGTTTCCCGACCTCCTCAGTGAATCTATACTGAGGTGAATCCAGCTGAACGAGCTCGGAGAGTAAGTCTGATCAGAAACAGGGTCAGATAAATATGAGGACAGAAAGAGACCCAGATATTTTACAGGGACAGCGAGGATGACGTTTGCATTTAGACTGAGAGATGTACAAACTGCACAGAGCTGTCTCTGTGATAATACAACTCATATATACTGTACATATTATGTGTGTGATTGTGCTTCTATTAATCGTACTGGTGCATCATTCTGTTAACACAGCCACCTTATTATAGGAACCAAAAATAAATCTCCATAATGTAGGTCCCTGTGTCAGACAGATACCTTCTCCAGCTGTTGTTGGATTTTACTGTATCTGCTCTTCTGGTAAAAAAATGTTTTTGGCCTGTGTGGCTAGTTTCACAGTTTATTATGACTCGCACATCTGGACATCGGTGAGGGTTAAAGGGGGATGTCGTTGCATTGACAGGTGTGTTGAAGCTGACACAGTTCAGGTAACTAAACTGGACCTCTCCACCATGTTTGTTGTGCTGGTGTCTTGTAGAATTTTAATAGAAATAGGTAACAGCTGCTTGGGCTGCTGTGTGGTAAAACCATCAAAACAATGAGTGAAGTTCCACAGTCTCTCTCTGCACTCTTAAATATAAGAAATGTAGCTTGCTAACATAGCTTGCTAGCCTCAGCTCATGACGTTGCACCTTCTTATCCTAACAAGGTCACTTCTGGCACTAAAAATCCTCTGATGTGATGGAGACACAACAGTGTTTGCATGTGTGTCTCACCATGAGTTTCGTTGGAGTGACTGAACCATCCAAACTTCCCTCTCTTCTTATCAGCCAGATCGCCCAGAGATGGCCCTGAGAGAGAAAAACATTTATTATTAAAATAAGCAGCTTAAAATGAAATACAGAGAGAGCGCCAGCCTCGTGTGGCAGCCAAGCCAAACACAAAACGAACTTTTTGACAATGACTTCAAACCAAATCAAATGAATTCAAAGTTATTGCTACGAGCAAAAATAAGAAAATATCAAGAATTCCCAAAGTAATGTGTTAAGAAATAAATATATATTCGTAGTGCTTATTTTCTGTTTATATTGTTTTACAGTCAGGCGAAATGTGGATATTTTCTCTGACACAAATGTTATTTAATGTTGAAACTTACAATCAAACCAAGCAACCAAACAAAAGGCTTAACAAGCATCTACCTTACATCACATTTCTGGCTCGTTTGGTTTCTGCTGTTGTGCTTGAGATAAAGACACAAGCAGAGAAACTGATGGTTTGGAGAGCAGGATACAGAAAACAGTTTCCATCTAACAGCTCAGTGGAGGTTTGAAACAACCTGCTAAAAAACACAGGGAGCTGCCATATTTAAAGCCACTGTACTGTATTTGGGCTCCTGCAGCTCCTCTGATTGGACTCAGTCATCTAAACGATTTGTGTGAAAATGACCATTAAAATAAGACAGCTGAGGCAGTTTCTGCATAGTGATTAGGATGCCACATGTTCCAAGGTATCCTAGGTCCTTTTCTGGCTTGAGGCCCAGAGCTGCTGGAAGAGGGCCTTAGGTGGGGACACCTGGGTTACTTTGGTGAGACCGCCCCCTCCCCCCTGACTCCAGACAAGCAGAGATGGATAATAATATGATCACAACTAATGTTTGGGACCAAATGTCACACTGGAGACCTAAAGGAGCCAATCTGAGTAAAGAAACCCACGACAGTCCACCAAGAAGAAACCATAGTGTGCCCAAGCCTTACGTGGGTTTCTGTCCTCGTCCAGTTCATCCATGTCCTCAGCCTGAGTGATCCAGTCCATGTACCCACACAGATCCTCCTCCATCTGCTGCTTCTCTCGCAACTTCTGGAAATCTCCACGAGCCTTTGCCTTCTCCCTCTCCTTACTGAACTCTCTGCAGCATCCACAACGATTCAGACATTTAAAACTCCTCAAAAATCATCATCACGGGAAGAAGTGTTCAGATGCTTCACTTAAGCAGATATTGAACAATGATGAGTGTTGAGAACATAAAATATTACCACTGCTATTACAAGTTAGGCCTGTATTCATAATCGGGGCTAAAAATATATTTAAGATAAGATGTGCTTAAACTTATTTGAACTATATCAGAAACTTTAGCTGTTTAACCCTGAATAATGCCTCAGATAAGAATGAGGTTTTTACACTATTAAATGCATCTAAAGTGTCCTTTTATTTGCCTAAGTACATATATATATATATATATATATATATATATATATATATATATATATATATATATATATATATATATATATATATATATATATATATATATAAAAATGTGAACAGCTTTTGTGTTTGGAGATGACCGACCCGCTGAGGACTCCCAGAACGAGGTTGAGAACAAAGAAGGAGCCAAAAATCACCAAGCTAACAAAATACACCCACGGCAGCTCAAACCCAATGGCATCGTTCATCTGTGCACAGACACAACAGAAAGAGAGAAAACACAATGAAAAGTGAGCACCTCTTATGTTTTTGGACAGGCTGGTAAACATGACACCACAATGCATTTTACCCAGTACAGCACGTCAGTCCATCCCTCCATGGTGATGCACTGGAACACGGTCAACATGGCGAAGAAGAAGTTGTCGAAATTTGTGATTCCTCCATTGGGACCAGCCCACCTTCCCCGACACTCTGAGCCATTTATGATGCACTGACGGCCATGACCAGCAAACGCACACGGCACCGGGTCATCCTCCACATAATTATCTGAGGAATATTCCATTTAAATTCAGTTTTATTTTTATATCCCCAAATCACAAGAACAGTCACCTCAAGGCGATTTGTATTTAAGGTAAAGACCCTACAAGAGCAGAGAGAAAGCCCCAAAATCTAATCGACCCCTTCTGAGAAACCACTTGGCAACAGTGAGAAGAAGAACTAAGTTTTAACAGGAAGAACGTTTTAGCTTCTACAGTCATCAAAAAATAAGCAGGATCTGTGTGAATGTGTCCTGCATTGTGTGTTCGATCATACCAGTTCCTATATAGTAGCAGGTCCTGTGCATGCGTCCGATGAAGAGCTCCAGACCGATGATGGCATAGATGATGATGACGAAGAGAACCAGCAGAGCAATGTGAAGCAAAGGAACCATCGCCTTCATGATGGAGTTCAACACAATCTGCAGACCTGACAGACACACACAGCTGAACATGTGGACAACCATTGACCATGCACACAGTGAGTCCACGCCAAAGTCTAGGAAACTTACTGGGGACTCCAGAAACCAGTCTGAGGGGCCGCAGGACTCTGAAGGCTCTTAGAGCTTTGACATCCAGACCTCCAGGTTTCCCAGGCATGTGATGGGTTGTTGCTTGCTCGCCACTTGACTTATGAGTCATTGTCTCCAGGACAACACTGAACAAGCTGTGCGGAAAACATCAGAAGAAGAAAAGGAACATCAACCTTTATGATCTAGCTCATTGAAATGTGGGCTTCAGTTGATCTCAGTTAGACCAACATCTGAGTTTGACCAGTATACCTTGAACATCACACAAGTGTTGTTTCCAGCAGCTGCAGAAAACAATGATGTCATTCATGTATATATATATATATATAAAAAACAACCAGATGACACCATTCAACTCCCCCAGAGCTCGTCCCATCAGCCTTTTGAACATTGCAGGTCTATCTTTCAGGCCAAATAGCATAACCTTAAATTGAAAGAGGTCCAGATAAAGGGAGTTATCGTGCTCACCTCAGGGTTCATTTTCACCTGTAACCTCTATAGACAAGACAGCAGCAGCACTATCCTGTAGTTCTCGTATTGCCTAAATACGTGCAGTCCATCAAACGTCTGTCACAGAAGCTGATCAGGTGGCAGGAAGTTAGGTGGACGTTCACCTTTTTCCAGCAGAGAGAAGCCTCAGACTGGGTGAACCATGACCCATTAATCATCATGTGATAAACAATTGCAGACATACTGTACGGACAAAGATTATTTCTGAAACTGTGCGATTAAACTCCACTGGAAGGACTGAAAATGCTTAAGTTGGATCCAACCTTCAGTCCAGGAGGTGGGGAGTGCCATCCTGCTGCTTCACACACGGCTGCAAAACACCACCTGTGCCTGTTGGAGGCCCAGTCTGATAAAGCCACTCCATCTACGGTCCCTCAAGCTGGAGGGAAGAGAGACTCTGCAGTTTGTGATTCTGCATTAAAATGATCACAAACTGGAACAGGAGGAAACCCCAAATAAGAATGTCTGACCACACAAACAGATTAGATCAAGATGTCGCTTATTTCCTACTGAGGCAGATTAATTACTTCCTGAGTAAACAGAGTAAAAAAAATATTAAAGCTATGAACCTGCGATAACCCCCCTTAACCTCCCCTGGGATCCTTCAACACATTTAGACTCGCTGAAATCCACGATCTTTCTACAGCTATCAATAAAACATCCAATGAAAACTGCCTTTAAAGTAAATCCAGCTTCAGAGACAGAACACAAATCAAACACTGAACTCCTACAAGAACTCCTGAGTGTCCCACATATAGCATCCTGACTGTAAAGTGGAACATAGCTTCCTCAGGCTGTGTTACCATGACAACAGGGTTTATCATCATCATCATCACCATTATCAGCCTGAGGACATCCAGTCGCATCAGCGTCCTGCAACAAGGACACGAAATAACAAAGAGAACCAAGGTTAGGACCTGCAGGACTGAGTGTGATCTCAGTCAGCGACTGATCGGAGGAAATGACTCAGAGCTGCTGCCAACCTGTTAAACTACTGGGCTGTATTTACCATATGTAATAATAACTATTCAAAAATCAGTAATCTAAGTCAGCCATTTCTTTTGGCTTGTAGAAAGGCAGAATATATGCTGCAGATTTTACAGATACTGCACAATAAAATTTGATTCAACATGATGCAACACAGCAAAATTTGCAGCAAATCTTCCATCTTTCTACCCATCCTCTATCATAGTGTGAGAGGTGTGGCACCCTGGATGATACCCACAAAGCAGGGCCCGTGCATCTGGTGGATTCAAACCCAGGACCCTCAGCTCTGGGCAAAATCATCAGCAACTAAAATGACAACACATCACTCAGATGTCTAAGAAGAACCATCTCTGCAGCTCTGGAGTACCAGAGGTTCAGGGTTAAACAGCGTGTTCCTGCAACGCATCAGGCTGCTTAGGTTTCCTGGATGAGTTCAGTCCACTGTGTAGAAATCAGAGGTCAAAAGACAGAACCTGCAAACTGAGTGAAACTATGACATCACCGCTGGGCCTGAGCCTGATTTACTGAAAGTCTTCTGCAGTCAGATCAGATCTACTGCTGCAACATGCAGAGAGCAACAAAGAAAAGGATCCCAGAACACGGGGAACCAACAGATCCTAAAAGCCTACGGTGAGAACCATCTTTTGATTTGCTTACCCAACTATGACGATGACAAAGTCGAGCAAGTTCCAGCCGTTGCGGATGTAGGAGCTGGGGTGCATCACCAGACCGTAGGCCAGGATCTTTAGGAAGGTCTCCACGGTGAAGATGATGAGGAAGACATACTCCACTTGTTCCTGAAACACATAATATGTTCCATGTCTGTGTGCGTAACCCGGTAAACGTGGACGTGGTGAATTTGTGAGTATTTCGGAGAATTACCAATCTGTCCTCATCTCTGACACACACACACACACACACACACACACACACACACACACACACACACACACACACACACACACACACTGGTCTTCCTACACTTATGAGGATCATTATCAAATGGAGGCATTATCGTTCAAATTGTTCGATATAAGCTCAAGTCCTACCTGACCTTCAGCCCAAAACTTAAAATCTTAACCCACCAACAGTCACAAAAAAAGCTACTTTCAGCTGGTCCCTTATTCACACGACATCGCCACAGTGGGCAGATCCACGTGTTTGATGTGGCAGATGTTTTAAACCCCTCCTCACGCAACCCCAAAGGATTTATTTCTCCACCAGCGGATGTGTAAACCACTACACTCTTGAGCCTCCGACAGCCACAATATCACACAAATGACCTTCACTTTAAGACCTGTCCTCACAAAGAAACACAAACACACTTATGTACAGGGCTCATTTTTTTTCTGCTGGCAGTTATCAACTCTAAATCTCTCTTAAACACACACAAAATGTTTTCATTTCAAATACATGTTTGACTGTATTACTTCCTCATTATTTACTTTGTAGCGACAGGCGAGAGGAAGCATTTTCATGCTTCACTAGTTGTAGACAGTATCTGTGACACAGTATAAATAACCCAGTTTTTATGACAAAAATAATAACAAATCCACATCTAGGTTCTGAAAGCATTTAACAAATGCGTTCAAATATCATCAGTAAGATTCAGTTGTTAGCAAACCAACCCAGTACCGCAGCAAAGCGTGCAATAGACACGGGACACCACTGAGTCCATTTCATGCTTTGCCTCTCCAAAACATGAAATGAATGCAGAAATTGCATTACCAGCAGGGGGAGATAATATATTTAAAGCCACAAAGTTGGTAGTGAGCAAAAAACGTATGAAGTATATTCCAGGGTCCTTAATTGCAGGAAACGATTAAGCTGAGGCACCTAAAACATATATAGATGTAAATTGTTAATAATGCTGTTTAAAGGGTTTCCCGCGGTTTTCCCTTTCATGCTGCTTGTGTAAATCTGTGGAGACGCTTTGCTTCTCCAAAACGGTGGACCGGTGTCTATTACATGCTCTGTTGTGATATTAGGTTGAGCCTATTTCCACTTTCAGAAGCTACAAAACAATAATAAATAATAATAATGTTGTAGCTGAACAGCTAAGCAACAAACTGAAAATAAAAAGCAGCAGAGTGCTGTTGCAGATTCAGCCAGTAATCCTCTGCAGGTTTATCTCTACCACAGACCACTGAACATTAAACTCTGTTTCCACAGTGGATCCATAAATATCAGCCTGAGCTCCTTTCACGCCGCTTGGCTAAACATGTAATTACTGTGATTTGTGTTTGTCGAAATAGGCAGAGATGTCACTTCAGCACAAAGTGGCTGCCTGAACAGCGAGTACAGTTCAACTGTAAGTGAAGATCGAGAGATGCAGACATAAAGAGGAGAGTGAGGAGAAGCCGAACCATCAGAGCAGAAACTCCTCAGATCTGATCACAAACCTGTCAGTCATCTACTGCATCAGCATCCATGACCTATGACTTCTACCACAGGAGCAACACACAAAGTGGAGCTGAATCTGCAATCAGTGCACAAACCACGGAGCAACTTCTGGGGCAAAAACACACTCAACACAAAAAAAGTAGAGTCAGTATTTACGAAAGAGCACAGTGACAGGACTACGTGAAAGGAAACCCAGAGACTTTTTTTTCTACTGACACTGTTGCATGTGTATTTCTGGGCGTAGGTCCTGTCTCAAAGTGCAAAATATAGGGAGGAGAAATAAATAATGAAAACTAATTTAATAATATTTGCAACACACAATTTATTGCAAATTTCTCATTAAAAAAAACACAAATTTTTTGCTTAATCACAACAACAACAACAACAACAACAACAATAATAATAATAATAATAATAATAATAATAACAATAATAACAATAATAATGATGATGATAGATTGACTCTGCCTGTGTTTAGAAAACAGTGCAACTTTTGTAAATCACCCATGAACCTAATAACTGAGCACTGTTCGTGTATTGCGCTTGCACGCTGTTTTCCCCGTGTATTAAATCAAATGCCAAAAACTGAAGTTCTTCTAATGGCCACTTGAGGCTGTCTCTAAAAGTCAGTCCATGTCCGTAGTCTCCGAATTCAGCCATGGAAAGAAATACGTTTAGAACCTGCAACAAAAATACCTCTAAAGCGAACGACCAAGCAAACACATAACAAACATATAGCAGGTGTTTTTGAAACTCATCGGTTTGGATTTTCTGACAGGTGTGTAGATATAAGCAACTTTAGTATCTTATATCTGCTAAACTGGACCTCTGAACTGTGTTTATGAAAAAACCCCTGCATGTACTTGTGTCATATGCAGCTCATCCAAGTAGTTTTATTTCAGTTTTGGTGAAAAGTGTTATCATTGGAAGGTTATGTATTTCTGTGCATTGCACCCATATAGTTTATGGATGCTGCTTCTATCCAAGCTTGCGTGATTGGTTGATTGCTTAGCAGTCCTCCCTGTAGTCCAAATATGGTAAATCCTTCTTTGGAGCTTAGATTTAGCATGTCATGCATTTCACTTTCATTCCCACCACAGAGACTGACCGAGGAGAACTTAGCTTAGCTTAGCATGAAGACTAGAACCAGAGGGAAAGCACAGTACAGCTCCAGGAAACTAATAAATATCACCAAGTCCAAACTTCCATGTTTCTGTTTGATGTGAGACTACAAGGTCTCTATGGTTGATCATGACATGAGAAATTTTAACTACCTGAGTCCAGTGTGTTTGTGACTGTGTGTCTTATCTCACCAGATCATGGTTGGTGGAGTTGGAGTCATCCTCAGGAAATGGTTTGGAAACTCCCAGGGCGACACAGTTTGCAAAGATGGCCAACAGGATGAAGATGTCAAATGGCCTGAGTTACATTCAGGAAACAACTAAAAACAAGCTTTGTTTTTGACACGAGGACTCAATTTTAACCACTCCATGACATTTTCGCAGACCTATAAATCGTGTAACATCATCGGCATTACATGAGATTTTCTCCTGTCACCTGCTGGCTCTGGAGATATATTAAGGAGGACCTGTTCTGCAGATGTCCAGCTCTATATTTCAATTCTAGGACTCTAACAAAGTACTTTTGGATGAGTATAATTATATATTAGCCCTTTATGCAGCCCAATTATACCCCGAAATTCTGTGCAGTTAAAATAATCTATTAATATATATATTTTGTTTGTGTCATTGATTATAAACTGACACTCGACAATAATCTATCCAATAAAAGAAAAAAGAAAAAAGAACATTTAAGCAGCATTATAAGTATATGGCAGAAAATAACATTAAAAAAAGCAATAAAGTCATTTTTAACCTGGGACTAATTAACCTCTCCTTACGGTCACAGTAAAGGATACTTCCACTCAACAATATGGAGCGCAGCCCGTCTGATTGGGTTGTTGAGTTTCAGACAATATAATGCCCGGGGAGCACGCTGGACCTGATTAGTGCCCTGCACCTGAGGAGGAAGTGACATCAAGCATGTCATCAATAGCATCATCAACATTGGTAACTCTTTTATTGTCTTTTATTTTGCCTTTCCAAAAAGGGTTCAGGTCAGCAGCTCCATATTATAACTGAAAACCTGCCGTCAGACCTTCCACCTGCGTGTTTAGCGTGTTTTCTCACCTGTTTCTTAGCGTGTTGTCCTCTTTTTCTCTGCGTTCCTGTTGAACTTGTGGTCGAGTGAAGCGTGTCTGTTCTTGTCATCCTCACACCTCCTTCGTCCTCTCCATCCAGCTCTTGATCCCACTCCGCATTACTCTCCTCACCTCCTCCTTCTTCTCTGTCCCCTCTTCCATCCACCTCTCCTCCCTCCTCCTCTTCCTCACCTTCGCCCCCTCCTTCCTCCCCATCCACAGCTTTGGCGTAGCCATTACGACCAGAACCTGGAAACGCAAGAAATGCACAGAAAAATGTCAAAACCTACAAGACTTTTCCAGTTTTAGCCTATCCATCGATAAATCCGTCAATAACCCATCCATCCATTTTCTTCCATATATCCTGGCTGGATCACAGGGGCAGCAGCCCAAGCAGAGAGGTCCAGACCTCCCTCTCCCAGGTCACCTCCTCTAGCTTATCCAGGGGAACACCGAGGCGTTCCCAGACTGACAGATATGAGAGCGATATTGATATAAACTCCTTCAGTTAGGACATGCCTTGAACAACTCACTCAGGAGGCACTCAGGAGGTGCCCTAAACAGATGCTCGAACCAGCTCAACTGCCTTCTTTTGACAAGGAGTAGCGCCTCTACTCTGAGCCCCTCTCAAATGACTGAACTCCTCACCCTATCTCTAAGACCCAACCATTTTTCGATCAGCAATGTTCAGTCACTGCCCAGAGCTCGTGCCCACAGGTGAGAGGAAGATGAAGATCGACTGGTAAATTGAGAGCTTTGCTTGTGTGCTCAGCTCTCTCTTCACCACGACAGACCTTTGTAGCTTCCGCATCACGGCAGACGCTGACTGCATATTTTTTATCCAGTGTATTTGGATAACATTGTCTCTCAGCCTCACATAAAACTGCAGAAGAAGAACCAGAATCTAGTATTTGCTGCTGATCTTCATGTCATAATAATATCCACTTGTTACGTCTGTTATCATTAGCCATTTCCAGGTCCAACTACTCTTTCAGTTCTCAAAATCAAGCAGGCACTGAGGCACAAAAAAAAGACTTTTAATTTAGTTCAATTTAGTTCTTTTTATATAGCTCCAAATCACAACAACACCTCAGACAAAAGAACCCAAGAACAAAACTCCCAAACACAAGTTAAGTTAAGTGTAACATAGTGTTTGCTGTGGAGTGCAGCGAAAAGTTCTCAGAGCTTTACATCGAAGAAATCAAACAGCCTCTCCATAATATAATAACATATACATAATATAGGCATAATATACAAGAACCAACTCGACAGGAAAAGACTCAGCTGCACATCTGCACCTAAAGGTCAAAGGTCCCCCTTTCGTGGATTCCAGTGTTTACATTTTTGACAGAGAAGACAGATGGTTTGAAAGAGGAGTTAGGTCGGGCCTTTGGATGTGTCATATGTATGTGTATTTAACTCCAGGTGTTTGTGGCCATGAACCAGTCTGTCTGTAACACACGTGTGATTTTTCCTTTTCTTCTGACCTCGCTACAAGGTCAAAGAGGAGAGAAGCGTGACACGGAGAAAAGAAATTAGGTAAAATGAACCGTGAGGAAGAGAAGGAGAGAGATGTGATAGAATCCAGAGGAGGTGAAAAAAAGAAATTATAGTGAACAGCTGCGACCTAGATCTGTGTGTGTGTGTGTGTGTGTGTGTGTGTGTGTGTGTGTGTGTGATGTAGGCTGGGATTGATGTGTTGGTACCTGAACACACACGCACACACAGACGTGTTTGTCTTAATATACCTAAGAGGACCTCAACACTGAACCCTGAAACCAAGTCAAACCCTGAAGCAGACGTAAATGTCCTCAAAGGGTAGGAACATCCACAGGTCCTCACAATGATAGCAAAACAAGGACACACACACACAGATCTACCTCTCTCCATTTAGTCCTTTCCTAGAGTTCCTGTATTTCCCAGTAGAGTGGGACTGATGGATGCCTTCATGGTCAGTGGGAAAAAACGCCCTCACACGTATTAAGCATCAAACAGTTTATTTGTGCAGCGTTGTCTAAACATGTTTCTTATATTTTGTGGGTGAAGATGAATATTTGTGTTATTATTGTAATTTGTTATTATGGTTTTGTAGAATATAGTATAATAATATATTATTATTTGTTGTTTGTTTTTATAGAGCCTGTGTGGTGGAAAACCTCTATACAAAAGAAAAAAATATATACTAATCTCAGTCCCAATTTTATTATTTTCTCATAAGGCTTACTTTAATCTGTACGGAGGCAGCGTATACTGTAAGTATATATCACAGAGATATTATTTATATTGACTGTGAAAGGACATATTGACAGTGCTCACCAGACAAAGAAAGGCTGTCCAGTGTGGTTGGAGTGGTAGAGAGGACAAAAGGGACACATTTACAAAAATTGCTGATCAAAAGCAAATTTAAAACAAAGTCAAAACAAGCAAAAACCAACGTTAGACCAATGCTTACTGGGCAGCTGGGTAGCAAACAACCATAGCACAACCAAGAACATCTAGAACCATCAATTAACCGGTGTTGAGAATTTCATGCAAAAATAATACGACTCAGTTTCCCAACACAAACAGTTTTTCAAAACAATACGTTTCTCAACTCAGTTTTTATTCCTGTTAATAAACTTAAAAAAATAACTATAAAACAGAAGGTCTGTTTATTTATGAGCCCCCTGAGGTCTAAGTCATTATATGCGCCAACTCTAACACTAGTCCTATTATGCACTTCAAGACAGCAGCACCAGCTATTGCTATCAAGTGATGCTTTGCAATATCAAACTAAAACAAATACCTGAATCCCAAATATCTACTGATATGATCTGAAATACAACACTAAATATGAATCTGAATGTTGTTGTTTTTGTTTGTATTATTGTACATAGTTTAACAGAGTCATTATCTAATTATAAAATATCTGAAAAGCTCATTAAATGCCAGCTTAGTAACATGGTAAAGGAAACCTGGAAAGTGTTCCTGATATGAAATGTGCACTGAAGAAAGGAGAATTATGGTCCTCATCAGAGTTAAAGAGGATGTTAGGTGTAAGACGGGTCTATTTTATGATGGACAGATAATTTCTGTACGAGTCCTTTGATTTCATTAACAGGCGATGCCATCCTGGTTGCAATACTGTAAAGAAGCATTTCTGCTGTACACATTTTAAAGCAGAATCGTGGTTTACTTCGTATTATTACACTTTGCTTTTGTTTTTATTTTGCAAGAGTTCAGAAAAGTCCTGTTAAGCATTTTCGCTGTAGAGACCTTTGATTCCTATAGCAGATCTGCGTAGTTACTAGAAAAACTTCTCACCGATGCATTTGGTCATATTCTGCTCTGAGCTGCATCAACGTATGATGACAAGTTTTTATGTTTTAGGAAAATAAAAGGACTCAATTGAAGAGCTGGTGAAGCTGCTTCACCCGCAGGACAACAAGAACCATCCAATTATCCCCGAATTATCCCGAGTCAGCTTGCATCATCGAGAGGACAGTGAGTGTGTGTTCAGGTACTTGTGTCTTTGTGGGGACCAATCCGATTTTACTTATATTTGTGAGGACGCTGTAGCCAGTCCTTACTTTTAGACAGATGTTAAAAGGTTGAGTGTTCAGACCTGGTTTTATAGTAAAGACCTCACATAGTACAAAACATTTTTTTTAAAGTTAAATCGATCTTTTGGCAACGGATGATGTGAATTTATTGAAATTCTGGACATTTTTTACATACATTTTCTAAAGTAAATTCATAGAGAAGATGAGAATCGTTCTTAAAAAACTGAACGAGTTTCAGGTTGGGATTATTTTAATGATGGTCTTCGCAAACATGTGTGAGTGTGTGTGGTGTAGTGGTACATTCCACGGCTCGCACAGAACTCTCCATCCGCCTTGTTAACTTTCTACTTTTCACTGCCCATTCTCAGTGTGTGTGTGTGTGTTAGTGTGTGTCACGCTACCCTCCAGCCTGGTCCAGCTGGAAGGTCATCAGTTCAGTTAGTGAATGTTGGAGCAGTTTTTTCTTCTTCACTGCTCACAAACACAGTTCTGCAGCAGCAGCCATGCTCAGTTCTCTAGTCAGTCCAGTGAATATTATAATGTTTATTATCTGATAAATCATCCAAGTGCTCAGATCTCCTCCTACAAAACACAAGCTTAACTGTGTTAATTGTGAAAGTAGATTCATTCTTGTTTAATTTCCTTAGAAATTATGCTAAAATGTTTCAAAATTTCCATGACGACGTTATCAGAAAGTCTGTGAAGAGCATCTTAATTCAGTGAGCAGAGAGCAGAAAGTCTGATCCTCCTATATCAGGATCAGGAGGATTAAACTGAGTCCCTCTTAAAAAGATGGAAGCCACAACCTCCAGTAATTTCATCCCACCTGAGCTCTGAGGTCAGACCTGACAGAGATCTGAGGTTCTGTAGCATCCCTCCATCTGCAGATATAATGGTTTTCATTGTGCAGGAACGCCTACGTCAGTCCGGACTGCACACTTTATGAAGAAAGTAATGAAGAATTTTACAGTTCCCACCTGTTTTCATAACTGTTTACACTGAAAACATCATTAATGGAGTAAAAAACAGATCCAGAGCAGGTGGAGAGTTCAGTAACCATATCCATTCATGCAGAGCTCATGGTTAATTCTTGAAGAACCAAGCTCAGCCAGCAATCGTGACAGCTCAGCTGACCTCAACACCAGCCCACATCAGCTATGCTGGTAACCTTCTGTGCCCTGGGCTACAAAGTAAGCTCAACATAGCCAGGATATCATTCAATTATCTGGTTTCACTTACCCTAAATCAGCCATAAGGCTAAGGGTTAAAACTGATGGCGGTGCTGGTATGGTGAAAACTGGCAGATGTTACAGTGAATGGCTGTCCTAATATTATATCTTAAAATGTGAGAGATTTGAAGGGGAACCAAGACAAAGTGGCTAAAATGAACTCAGAACTGAAATTGATATTTTTGCTCCAGGGGAAAAGATTTGGATCAGGGTGCTTGATCGTAGGGAGTCATCTGATTGTTGGAGTGTTCTCTCTGCTATTGCCTATTATGGTCTTTACCTTTAGCACTTTGATGTGTTTAGTTGAATTGAAAAATTGAGGGTAAGAACACTGAATCACAGACAGTGTGTTGCACTTTTGGAGGAGGATGAGACTGATGCTGGTGACGTAGACCAGCGGTCCCCAACCTTTTTTGCGCCACGGACCAGTTTATGCCCGACAATATTTTCACGGACCGGCCTTTAAGGTGTCGCGGATAAATACAACAAAATAAAACTAGTACCGGTACCGAAAAAAAGAAAATTTATTCATAACACACGTAAAAAGACCCAGGAAAACCGAGTAAATGATAAAAACGATAACAGAATAATGCTGAAAACCGATAAAAACCCTGAAAACTATACATTTCACACCTGAGCCTCAACTCTCGCGGCCCGGTACCAAACGACTCACGGACCGGTACCGGTCCGAGGCCCGGGGGTTGGGGACCGCTGACATAGGCACACAGATAACAGGTGGCTCAGCCTGGGCAAAGTGCTAAAAATAGTCTGGGACCTGAAAGCAGAAAATCAAAAAATTTGTGAGAAGAAAGGAAGATCTTGAATTTGCTGTCTGGATTAATTAAAGGACTAAATAGCAAACTGCAACGCAAAGGCCTATTTACACATGGTAAATGGACTCCTTCTTATATAGCGCTTTGCTACTCTCCTGGAGCACTCACTGTGCTTTATACAACATGTCACGTTCACTTTCTTCATGGCTAACATTCACACACATTCATACTCCAGCGAATGCATTAGAGAACAGCTTGGGGTTAGTATGTTGCCCAAAGGAGACCTGGCATGCAGACATCCATGGATGGAACCACTAACCTTCCAATCAGGAGATGACCCGTCTACCTCCTGAGCTGCAGCCACACTTTAACTCCAAAACATAGTCACACTCACACACCAGTGAAACAGTCGACAGTGAAAGAAACCACAACATCAGGTGACTGCCTAAGCTGGTACTCATCAATGTTATGAGGCCAGTAAGTTTTCAAAGCAATGTATGGACTTCAAAACAGCTGAGAGTGAAATGCACATCATTTCATTCCTTGCACTTGCAAAGAGGAAAATGCATCCAGTGGTGTTCACCTTGAACTCATTGACCTGCAGTCCGATTCACTGCTGGCAGAGCACTTCAAGCCAATATTTCTGCTGGATTTTTATTCTTCTTTCAGAAAGGACAATTTCTCTATATAAAGAGAGATGCTCAGAAGATGTTAGCTCTCTTTGCATCTACGTTCATTTGTGAATAAAAACAACTTTGAATCTCTTTGAATCTTTCCTCCATTTCAGGCTATTCGTACTACCTCTGACATATTCCATGTTGAATCCACTGTCAATAATGCCTCTTCTATTCATGCCACTGCTGTCCTTGTCTTTAGGATTTCTAGAACACCGCCATACATCAGAATATAAATTGCTGCAGATGATATAAAAACCTTATTTTGACTAAAGTGGTCCTTACAGAGACATAATTACAGTTCTTGCTATTTGCCAGGAGGTGAAGTAAGAACTCACCCTGCAGAGTCCTCGTGTGCTACTTAAATGGGCACTCATATGGTAATGATATTACCTTTTTAAAACAACTTTAACATCTTTTTAATTGATCTAAAAGGTCCTCGAGGAGAACATCAGTCTCAGAAACACACGATATCAATCATTCCCATATGGAAAAGAAATAGTAAAAACTTACATGATTCACTCATGAAAGTGGCCACTTTCTCATTACTTTCATATATTGTTTTAGTAAGTATCCAAAACATACAAGTTTCATTATATAATTTTTCAAGGGATCTTATATCTGTTTTCACTCTTGTATGCTTTTCATACAAGTTTCACTCAAGACAGATACAAACTTTATAAGATTTATATATATCTTTTCCATATGGGTTGTTAACTGTCATGTGTCCTCAACCATTTAAACTTTATTGGAATATCCTATTGCAGACCTGAGTAACTTTACTGAGCATCCACTGATTGAAAATCTGTCAAAATAAAGATTTACTTTGACCCACTGCTATGTTTTTATGCTGCTTTACGTTTACCTGCAAAAACTAAATTATGTTTGTGAATAAATCAGCTCAAGCTCAAATGAGACTGTTTGTTACTGAGTGTTAATAATATGATGCCCCTGAGGAGAAAACATAAACAAGCAAAAGCCCAAACATTAAAGGAGACATGCTCCAAATGCAGGCAGCAGAAACAGACTCATACAAGCAGGAAACACATGCACAGAGAAACAGGTGCTGCTTTAGGATGTTAGATGTCCTCAGTTTGGATGAAGATGGGTGATTCCAAGTCACACATATGTGTGTTATTTTCTATATGGAGCATTATGTCACCAGGTTAGAGCTATTAGAGTCATCCTTCATGGTAACAGCGTAACTCCAGAGATGACCAGCTGATCAATGTTTACCTGAGGCTCTGACAACTCTTTAGGGCTCAATGTGGCACATATGCATATATAAAACTTCACAACATGACATGAAGCAGAGTCATCCTTTTTAAATTGCCATGTTTTGGATTTCAGGGCTACCATATCTGAGATCTGAGGCCTGCCTTGTTAAGAAGACTTGACCACTGTTAGCGTGTCCACACAGATGCACAACTGCATCATATCCAGAAACACAACATAAAGCACAACGATAAACACAATCCAACAGCTTTAGATGCTGCACGGCTGCATCCAAGCAGAACAGATCACTGTAATCCAGTAAAGCTGATCAGGCCACAGCGACGAGGTGGTCCTCTGCCTCCACGATTCACTGCACTTATAACAGTAACATCTACAGCTACACATTCACATACAATGCTCTTTGTGCAAGGAGGAACAGGATGAGCGCTGCCAGAACTACAAAAATAACCTCCAGGATAGCACTGGTGTAAACATTTCTGACCACACAATCATAAACAGACTTCATGAGGGTGGCCTGAGGGCCCAACATCCTTCAGTGGGCCTTGTGCTTGCTGCCCGGCACCGTGGAGCCCGATTGGCACTTGCCATAGAAGGCCACGGGCACAGTGCTTTTCACCCTATGCCGCAGTCTAGGACCAGTTTCTTCTCCACGAACCCCCCTCCCCCTCCTACCCCGAGTCACATGGCACATCTATGACATATTCTTTACACCTCAGTGGACAGCGCAGTTTCCCCAATGAGTGATGTTCCACACAGTAAGCAGAAAACACCCCTTTGAAGTTAAGCATTAAAAGCACTCTGTCTGGTTCCTGAGCCTGGATTACAAACCAGACACAGTAAAAAAAACACAAAGACCAGACCTTAAAGAGCTGCAGACCCACAGGTTGATTCTACTGCAAATCTGTTTTTTAGATCAGAGATCAAGTTCATCTCATTTCATCAGAGAGAAACTGTGAGGCTGAAAAAATGATTCAGTATATCTGGTTTTCTTTCATCATCACCTGACTGACAAACTCAGGTTCAGGCACCCAGAGCGACCAGAACTTGTGATGCAAACAACTTGCTGTTGAAAAATCAATAAAAGGAAATGAAATTAATTAAGCACAAAGAGACTGAAAATAAGCACATAAAGGCCACAGGTAAAAGCACGACAACTGTGAAATGACCACAAAAGATTAAAAAGTGGACAAACATTTAGCGTGAGGATCGTGTTCTCCAGAAAGTGAAGATATCAAAGCTCAAGATCTCCTCGTGCCTTCAACGTGACCTAAATGATCACAGCAGCTTCTAAATCTCTAAGGTGTGCACAGATGTGCTGTATGAAGCTGAAGTTAGTAGAAAAGAAACACAAAGATCACGTATTGGTTTGAATCTCTGCTCTACACTGCAGCATCACACACACACTCACACACAGGATTTACGGCTGTAGGGAAACAGGACATAATGATAGGAACCATTAGTTCAGGTGATGTGAAGGGAATCAGATGGTAAACTGGACCAGATGTTTCACGTCCCATATTTACTCTTGTGCTGTTTGTTCAAACTTTTTATTTCCATGTTATCAAATGTGCCCATTTAGAAGATTTAAAAATTCTATTCGTGAGTTTCTTTGGAGAGAAAATTTAGTTTTAGTTTCAGATCACTTCTGCATTTCCCATAACTCTGCGGGGAACAAATAAAAGTCAAATGAGCTGTAGTCGATTAATCGCACAGCTGTGACCTTCATACAGAAAATACAGCTGTTCCAGTCTGGCTCCAGCTGAAACACAGAAATCTGAACTTTAACCAAGTGATCCACCGACAGGTTCACTGAGCGCTTACTTCGGTGGTTCTCCTCGTACATCTTCGCTGATGCTCAGCGCCACACACCGATGATCATCGTCAGTCGATCCGAGCTTTCATCAGTTTCCTGCCGGTTCCGTCATCAGCTGCTTTATTCCAAGTCACCAACAACTTATCCGCATTTCGCTGACAAATGCACCTGAAAATTAATCCACCTTTCTTCTGATGCAGCTAAATTTTCCGATTCATCGATCAATTAATTAATTAATCAACCTCCAAATGAAGTTAAAAAGTATGAAGAAAAAAGGATAAATCCAGACATGCAGCGATCGAGGAGGTGAATTCAGCTTCTTTTTAAGCTTCGCTTCACTAATCTGACTCTCTTCATCTATCTGCCCATCGCTCTCTCTCTCTGTCTGTCAGAGGTTCTCTACCTCTCTCTCCCTCCCTCTCTCTCCCAATTGGGGATTAAACAGAAAAAACATCGGTGTTAAAGGGGAGGGCAAATGGAGACGAATTAAAGGCGCAGAGACGGGAGCCTTTATCACAGAACTGATTAAAATGATAAATGTTCTGAGGAAGGTAAAAACCCAAGACCACAAATGTAATCCCTCTGTTTCCTTTTCTTTTCTGGGAGAAAGTATTAGTCATGAACTAAAATCACAGGTCAGTTTTTCAGATTATGTTCCTGCACAGAGTCAAAGAGGAGACGAATAAATACATTATTTATTTTTCTTTCTTTAAACGAAAATCCTGCAGTGGGGCGCAGGTGTGTGTTATTATTAACCCTTAACGTGGCTGTTTGTCCCTTTGGGTTCCAACAATAAAAGTTTATTTTTAGACCACAAGATCAAATTATTATTTCGTTATTATTTAATGGATCACTAAAAAGCTGGAAGCGATGTCTTTTTAACAAGCCTGTACCAGAAACGTTAAAAAAAATGCCATTTTAATTTCAGTTTCAGTGCAGCGTTATATCAGTGGTGTCCTCTAAAAAATGGAAATGGAAGATTTTGTGGAGGACATAGCCGACTGGCCATCGGCCACCAGGTGGGCAGTTTGTGCCGTACTTCAGCTAGAATGGAAAAAAAGACACAAGGGTGGATTTATTCTGTGTCTTTATGCTGTCAGCTGCCTCTTCTTCTCTCATTCAATCATGAAACTGATCAATGATCAGCTGATCCGGTTTTCTCTCTTGTTTATCGCCCACTTTGTGCCAGAAAGAGGAAACCAGCGGATGTCGCCTTAAACAGCAGCAGCACGTTTAAGCTTGATCAGCTGTTGTTAGAATTTATTTAATATTAATTTCTAGTATCAGCTGATGTTTGCTGGAGCCACAGCTGTAAAGCTGCTGGTCATGATGTCAGTTTGATTATCTGGTGAGAGGGAAACATGAAGATGAAACCAGGAGATGTCCTTACTGAATCATCAGAGCTGAACAGGTGATGGAGAAACAGGTTTACCTTTTAGGTGACATAAATGAGTTGAAGGGAAGTTATGAACTGTTTCTGAGAGACAAATAACACCAGGATCCTTTTTTAGGTAGCTGACAGCTGGTAACTGTGCAGGGGCGGGTCTAGCAAAGTTTTGCCAGGGGGGCAGGTAGGGCATTAACAGGGAAAGGGGGGCACAAAGAAATACTTTTCTTTTTATTCTCATTTTAAAATGTCTCGCTTTTAATAAATAATTATCTGAATCTTACAACCAAAGTTTTTATCTGATGTAAACTGTATAGAAATCATACATATACCAGCAAGACTGTACATCACTGTCACAACAGCGTTTCTTTTCATTCAAAGGCTTTATGGTTTTTTCCTATAATACCTGCTGGGCCGGTCTCTAGTCAAAATGCCCGGGCTGATTTTTTGTCCCAGTCCAGCCCTGGTGGAGGACATCTACTCATCGGAAATATGCTTGGGCAGGATACTAACACAGAGTTTCTCAGAGTGTGAATGAGTAAAGCACTTAACCATAGGAGGAAGTGCTTGTATGAATGGGTGAATGTGGCAAGTTTTACTTGGGCTTTGAGCGCTCAGATATTTTAATTGTGAAAATCATTTTCACAATTAAAATGATCCAATTTCTCTAAAAGCTTAAAAGTGTAAAACATAAAAAGCCCAACATTTAACTAAAATTGCACAAATACAACATATCAAATGTTAAAAGGAGTATTTTTATTTTTAACATTAACATTTTGAATTTGATGCTAGCATAAAGTCTCTACAAAAAGAGAGGGCAGGGCTGCCAATAAAACACATGACCGAGCATCTTCCAAACCCTGAAACTTAATCAGGTTTAAGGTTTAAGGTTATAAAAACGGCAGAGAGGCTCTGTCACGGTTAAAGATGGGAAGAGGTTTAAAGCTCTATAGATTACTACGTGGGCCACTAGGTAAAGAAATTAAGAATCTGGAGATTTCATCATGTAAATAATAATCATAATAATAATAATAATAATAATCACGTAAATAATATCATTAAAGATTCAGAGAATTCAGAGAAATCTTTATACACCTGGGACAAGACTGCAGACTAATATTAACTGCTGGTGGTCTTTAAAGACAGACTGCTTTGGAAATATCTGCATGTTCTCAGGAGCAGATGTGAAAATCACTGTGAGCAAACAGTTCATTCCTGCATTCACAAGTGCAGATTAAAACTATACAATGCAAAGAAAAAAATCATTAATGTGAAAACAAGCCAATCGGAAATAACTGAAATCATTTTTGGAAATGACTGAAACCTGCGATGAAGAGGAGACACATTATTATCAGAATCCACGTGCACATGGCGCGGGTGGCTTTCATATCTGTGAAGGCACAACTGGCCTCCTGCAGCCCACACCTTTCACCCCACTGAAAATATTTGAAGTGTTATGAAATAAAAATTAATAAAGCAGCTTGGATCCTATGGGGGAGGAACGGGGAAACATTTTTCTTTCAAAACTTTTTTCCACAAAATCAACAGAGTTATTTAAAAAATAAGAAGTGATACAGTTAGTTTGTGTTTTATTCCTGGCATTAAATTTAAAATGAGTATTTATTTGCTTATTTATCAACAGTGGTCTTGGTTTCAGATTTGATATGCTGATATGTTGTATTTGTTCTGCTGTCAGTTAAATGTTTCTGTTTTCAGTGACATTTTACAAATAGTTCTCACATTTTTGGAAACATTTCGTTTGCATTTTGTTTCATGACTAGCAGTGATTACAGTTTACAAGGAAATAATTTCTTTTGCTTTTATAAAACAATCAGCTGGGTTTTCACCAGTAACCCTGATGCAGAGGGTGTTTGGGGCAAGCTGCATGTAAGAAGCTGACAGTGGAGGTAAGATTTCTGTGTAAAGATGCAGTTTTAATGAACATTGTTTAGTTTTAGTGGTTTAAATTCAGTTCAGGAGACAAACATTAACAGTACAAAGATGGCAAACTGTACATTGCACTAGCTGAGACCACATCCTCATTGAGGTTTGACAGTATTTAGCGACAGGTGGCGTCAGCATGAATTGAGGCTGCGGTTTGGGAAAGGCCTCAGAGGAGACTAACAGCGGCAGAGAATGAGTTCAGAGTATACAGAGAAGGATGCAGAGTGCCTCTACCAAAAGCTCTGGAAAAAGTCCTAGAAAACTTTCGAAGAGTTTCAGGACAATATTCAGTAAATACACAATCTAATCTTTGGGTGCAGCAGCTGTCATGCCAGCAGACTTTCAGTGCACAGGAAAACTCTCTGCTGTGTCCTACTGAGGCAAGATGGTTTTCATAGTGGATAACCTCCAGAATACCATTCAATAAATATCATTCTTCAGTTTTAACACTTAACAGCATCTGTTACTCTGGTGACTCTGGGTTCTCTCAGGATGCCCTTGTAGCTTCAGGATCCTACAATGTGCTCAGAGGGAAAAAATAATAAGATAGGAATACATTTCACTGTCCCACATGGGAAATTTGTCCTGAACAAACAGGCATACACATAGCTGCATTAAAATAATAAAAAATAACAATAAATTAAATAAATAATTAATTATGTTTATGTTTCCCATAAAGCAAACGTTCAAGTGCACAACAATGTGTCCTTTTAAACGGACTCTTTATTTAAAAGTGCAATAGAAGCTGGGAGAAATTAGAGCTGGTAGCAGTTTGTTTCACTGTCCTGGAGGGTAATACTCGTACTCTGAACAAGTCTCTGAATAACTCATAGTCTAAGCTGATTTCTCACATAAAAAGTCGACATGTTCTTCCTAGGAATTTGTCTATATCGTTCTCACTCCCGGGGCGTAGTATACCGACGTTTTGTCACGTCCCGCGGCGTTCCTGATGAACGCAAAGGTGACCTTCCGCGTTGTTACGGTCTGCGCCAGGTTATGGCTGAATTCCAGTGGAATGACGGTCCCGCGGACGTCCCAGCCATGTGTTCCAGCCCTAAACCAAACCTTATCCCTAACCCTAACGTTATCGCTAACCTGAACCAGCAGTTAAATGATGTAAAATAGTGTTTTCCAAAGCGATTTTAAGAAAATGAACGAACATGTGTAGATTGAGTCCAAACGGTTCTCATGTGTTCTACTTAGGAAGTGTTGGGTACCCGGAAGTGTAAAAAAGTTGACGATTTGTCACCTAGCGTAAAATATTAGGCTTAGGGAGTGAGAACGTGTTGAAAAGAAAAAGTTCAAGGCAGGATCGAGTTTAAGTTCAGCCTGTATGGAGAAATTGCCTTTTAGACTTGAGTCACTGTGTCCGATAAGCTTTCTTTATGTCTCACTTTCACCATAACCTCAAGGTCTGTGTCTCCAAATATTCTTTGTACACTAATGGAAACCTGCTCAGACTTTAATGTTGCCTCAGCCTGGATGAGCTGAAACAGAAAAAAACATGGCACCGTCCACATACTTGTGATCGAGACTACAGATGGATGGATGGACAGAAGCTATGTCCCCATCAGATCAGAGATGAGAGGATGCAGGGCAGCGTGTGTGTGTGTGTGTGTGTCCCTAAGCTTCTATATTACCGGTAAGCCCCTTATAATCCTCGGTGCTGCTGCTGCTGGACTCAGAGAGGATTTACCTCTTTCTCTCGTTTCACTCGTTTGTTGTTTCTCTCTAAATAAAGGACAGAATAAAAAAAAACAGTCTGAACTCAATCCTGAAAGCATTTCGGATATTTACTGTTAAAATCAATCCTTTGGTTCATGCATAATCTTCTTTTCCAAGTCAAACCAAAAAGTGTTAAAAAAAAATTAGATTTTTGTGTTTCCAGCCTGTTTTAAATAAAACCCATCACTTTACTGAATGCGTAGCAGCTGGAGCTAAAGATCAGTTTCCAGGTAGAAAGCATGTGACAGTCAGGTGCCACTCTCCAGAGGTCTGAAAGAAGTCAACATGGAAGTTTCAAAAATGATTGCAGTTCCTCTTATGTCCACTTGAGGCTGGCTTCCATATGCACCTTTATAGCAGAACTAAACACCCTGGTCTAAAAAACAAAGAAAGAAAAAGAAAGGAAAAAAGTTTAACATCAGTCCAGTCGTTTATTTATTTATTTATTGTTACTCATCCATCCAGAACATCGGGTTTAACTGGATTTCTGTATTTTAAACCTCATGCTGATGCAAAAGTTCAGCAAAGAATGATTTTTAAGTAAGATGAGAACTTTCTGAAAAGTCATCTTTATTTTACAGAAGTTTTATTGAATCAGTTTTTTCCTTTTGTATCTTTGCCTGGTTTGGTAATAGGACTCTAAACAACAAAAATGGATTGTGACTTCTGGTAAAACCTGCCAGCAAAATCTCAGGATGTTGGCAAGACGGGCTTTTGGGCACTTTTAACAACCATGAGCTGTTAAAGGCTCATTCTGTTATTACTTTTAGCCACCCAGTCCACAGTGACTTTGACTCTTTACCCTCTGGCTGTTGTTTTAGAGTAGCTGTAAGGAGAACCGAAAGACTCGAGACTTCGTCTATTCCTACTGCAAACCATCGCCTTAATGACCAATATCCACTTCGGGGCTTTTTATCATTATTTTTATTCTACTTTTATCTTTTTTTTTTTTCATTTGTTGTGACACTGTTTTATTCTTATGCATTGGATATGCGTCTCCATGTCTTTGGTCCTGGTTGTGTGTATGTTGAACGTCCTTATTATAAGTATGTATGTTGCACACATAAGTTTCTGCAAGACCAAGTGGTCAGAGCAGGACCTGCAGGGAGCGATTGAAAAACAGCCCAGAGATGCAGCACATACACAGGCAGAGAGACAAAAGTAAAGACAATAAAAATAAAAATGAAACACAGAAACAACCAAAAGCAAAAGTTATGAACGTCAACGTCATAAAAGTAACTCATGCCAGAAACAAAGGTATTAATAGTCAGGCAAACCATCTGCAGTCTAAAGTATTACAGTATCACAATAAATCCTGCTGTCTCAATTTTTTCCCCATAATCCATATGGATGATGACATCATCTTTTGTATTAAAAACTGATCTTTGCTGCCTCCTGCTGGATTAAAACGGCATCACAACCAGTGTAGACTACAAAGAAGATGGAAAATAGGGTAGAAGAAAGAAAATAGTCTAGAGAAAAGAGAAGAGAAGGAAGATGCAGATGAGATACAAACGAGGTATTAGTAGAAAGGAGGAGGAGAAGGCGAGGAAAATTACAGAGCAGGAAGACGACGTTAGATCCTAGAAGACTCGTGGGGTTTTCTGTGTGATTGTTTTCCTCTCTCGAGAGTTTTAAATAAAAAGTCTTCCAGTGGAGTCTGTCAACCTTTGCAATGACAGACTTGAGGTGCGTGCATACACCTGTGTTTGAAGGTGTGTGCTTTTTAAAAATTATTATTTTGGGCCTTTTTTCATAGAGACAGTAAAGCAGAGAGAGAGGAAGACATGCAGAGAGGCTGCAGTTCAGACTCGAACTCGGTCCTCCTGCACCCTGGCCCTACGGTCACCGGCTCACCCACTAAACCGGTGTACAGTTTGCGCTCTGTAATCAACTTTGTGCTGTAGTCGTATTATTCTCACATGAGATTATTTTAACAAACCAAGCACATTTTTCCTGATAATGATTTTTATCCTCCTGTACCTTTACTGTATAAAGAGCTTAAACCTCCAAAGTTTCAGGAGTGTTAGTCTTTATAAGAAGTGTTTGTGAACTAAAAATCAATCAATCCCAACGCAGGGGGAAATAATTCTGTCAGGGAGACCTACCCTTGGCACGACAGCTGTTGTGCAGGTGAAGCCAAAGGCAAGATATGCTTCATCATATGTTCTAGTCTTTGGCTTGGAAGCATATTTGGCAATGTTTCAACCTCTGCTTTGCATTTTTTTGGGAACGCTGTCAAGAAACCTGTCCATTATGCTAGCAGTGTCCAAGCATTCTTTTTTATTTCTTTTTCTTTTATTCATACCGCCCCCTACTGCAATGGCTGTGTGTGCCCCCCACTTTGGGAACCACTGGCCCAACCGGTCGCAGCAGATGGCCCCTCCCCCCCGTCAGCCTGGTTCTGCTGGAGGTTTCTTCCTGTTAAAAGGGAGTTTTTCCTTCCCACTGTTGCCAAAGTGCTTGCTCATAGAGCTCAGACCTGCTGACCCCATTCTGTGATTTTACATGTCCTACCACTTCATGGCTGAGTTACTGTCATTTAAAGTTGCCTCCACTTTGTTATAACATCACTAACAGCTGACTGTGGAATATTTAGTGACTCGTTGCACAGGTGGCATCCTATCTCAGGACCACGCTGGAATTCATTGAGCTCCTGAGGGTGACCCGTTCCTTCACAAATGTTTGTAGAAGCAGTCTGCATGCCTGGGTGCTTGATTATACACCAGTGGTCATGGAAGTGATTGGAACACCTGGATTTATTGATTTAGATGGGTGATGAAACAAAAGTGATGTTTGTGGACAAATTCCTGCCTTATAAAGCCAGTAAATGAAAACTCTCCTGGAAAATGTCCATTTTCTGTGGACAGGCTCCGAAAGTTAGTAAGGACCATAGATCAGTGGATTGGTGCTGCTTTATACAATAACCAGGCTGAAACAACCTTGAAAACACAACTGTAATTAGTAGAGGAGCATAACGCATTTATTGAGGGGGTAAAAAAACAAAAACATAGAGACTTGTTTTCCTGAGATAATGAGATATAGTCCATCTAAAGCAATAAAACAGAACAGAAGTTCTGAGCAACCCTTTCATGAACACACAAAAAAACGCTGTTTTTCTGACTTAATGAGACCCCAAAGTCCAGCATGGAGGAGGGCCTACAGCGTCTGCTGCTAATTAGCTGAGCCCTCCAACAATATTATTGCTCAAACCTGCAAGTATCTCAGTGTTTCAGACCCAAACTATTTTTTAAAACATGGATTAAAGTAAGCAGGGAAGGCAAATCGAGCTCTGACGTGAGACTCGTTTAGGATTTTAAAATATCTCATTAATAGAAAAATGCAGCAGATTTGTTTTTTAAGGAAAAGTTTTCTCGGAAATCTAAGTTAATGTGCTCATTAATGAGGAAAAAGAGGCCAACTTGTTTTTCTCATATAAGCGTGTCATGCTTCGGCAGATTAATGCACCGACAGTTTCAGATTGAATAGGTGTGACTCTATGAGCAGCTGAAGGAACATAAGCTGGCTTTGAAGCCGTGTAAGATTTTGAATTTAGGAGTTTTATTTCTAAATGGGATATTCCCTCACTCGGATCTTGATATTTGTTGTGCAGAATGTCTTCAGACGTCACTGTCAAGATCTGAAGCTTCAGTTCCTCCTTACACAGATAAATGTACAGGAACACACACTACAAATGATGAAGTGCTCATTAGGTCTCATATGACAGTACAGAGACAGTAATGGACCAGAGAGAGAGAGAGAGAGAGTGTGTGCACGTGCCTGTATGCCTGTCTTTGTGAGGACCAGCACAAGTTTAAAACCTTTTGGGGACTTTGCTTACAGTCTTAATTTTGAGGATTTAGACCAGTTTTAAGATTCAATTTAGAGTCAGGCGCAGGTTCAGGGTCAAGGACCTGGGACTGCAGTAGTTCTTGCAAACATACCACCGCACTGAAATACAAACAGTGTGTGTGTGTGTCTGTGTGTGTGTTTCCCAGGAGAGCTCATACCGCAGAAACAAAGAGCTATTTATTAGCGTATCCACCTGTAAATCACCACAGAGACCACAGACAGGGTAGAGTCCCATCCACCCACTCGATAAGACTGAAAACATAATAGTAATAAAACTTTATGCGATTCATATTTATATATTTAGAGTATGAGAACACATAACACCACCACAAGAGAGAGAGATGATCATTTTCACTTTGAATGCGTCCAATGTTAATTTAAATTACACATTTTCATTTATTTTAAAAATGCTGAAGTCTCCTTCTTTTAAAGACATGTAAAGACATTATGTGATGTTTAGCAGATATAATAGTAAGTTTTACACTCGCTCGCAGCGGTGAGGAATCTGACTGCAGATTTATTCTTTTATTTTGGTCAGAATGAGCAGCACACTCTCCTGCAAGTCTGAGGTCATGAGGAGTCTCAGCCAGATTGCTCTCTCCGAGCTTGTGGATGACTCGAAAACTGAAGTGGGAGTTCAAAAGCATCATGTTCATAAGTGGGAGTAGAGTAGTGAAGTGATGAGTTTGCAGTGGTAAGGAGATGACAGGAAAACTGTCAATGTGCTGGCTGGTGTATGTTCTTTTACTTTGGTCTTCTGGGTGTCTCTGTCATAAACTAGGGTTTGTGTTGGACTCACGACACAGGACTCTGAACAAAAGTTGAATAGGTTTATTTACAAGAAAGTCAGAGACTAGACTTGAGACAGAAAGGGTTTCCAAGTAGCGAAGTTCAAAGCTCCAACAGGTTAATCCAGAGTTTCCTTTCTCCACAACAATCTCTCTCGGATCCACCTCCAGGTTTCTGCAGAGAAGAGAAAGAAATGTAAGCAATGTTAATGGAGTGAAACAGCGCAAACACACATGTTGAAGGAAGCAGTGATAGTGATAGTTCAACAATCAGGCACCAACTCAAGGTCTGACTTGGTCTTTCGTAGCCAGAGAATCAGGTGATTACCAACAGGTGAGTTCATCACTTTCAGGTGTGCAGGACCAAAGTGCAGGAATCCAGAAGAGACCCCGCCCCTGAAACACAAAGGTGTTTTAATTGTTCACAAACATGCTTTCATATACACAGACAGAGAGAGAGAGCATCAAAGAGGAGAGAACGACAGAAAGACGGAGTCAGCAGGGGAAGACTGGAGGACCATGACAGGTGGAGAACGGACAGACTGGGAAACTGAAGAACTGAACACACCTCGAAATAGCTGTCCAGAGATGTGTTGTAGCTGCCCAGCTGAGCCTCTCTGAGAGCGAGGGAGTGTTGAATAGGTCTGAGTCTGCTGAGTCCATTCTCTGGACTGATCATTGTCATAAACCAGGGTGTCGGTTGGAGTCAAGACGCAGGAGTCTGAGGACATTTCAAAGGTCATACAAATACAGACAACGAAGAGAATTAACCATTTACACACTACAGAAATCTAGTTTCCTCGTTTATTGCATCTAGTAGTAAATGTGACGTTTCGAGCGCACTTAATCACGGATGATGGATCACAGTGACCATGACCAGTGACAATATTATCCAATCAGAGACTCACATAGGAGTAATACATGTTGCCTTGGCCTGAGTCAAAAATCAGTACTTAGAAAATAAAAAAGAAACAACAGGAAACAAATAACAAATAACCCAGGAACAAACAGATGGACAGATGTAAAACCTACTCAGCCAGTTAACCACATATCCACTCAGGTGAGCAAGTGACTGATAGAGAGCAGGAGAGGAAGAAAACTGGCAAGAAACAGAACAAAAGAAGAGGAATTACAAAATAAAACACCTCTAATTATAAGCAATAAATCCAGACCCTCATATGCGATACAAGATGGATGGATGAATGGATAAAACATACACAAGGTGTATGTTTTACTAAAGGCAGAGTTTGAAACTATGTGTTGTCCGGTGTTTCTCTGTGTGAGGATCTTTTTTATTTCTCTTTAGCATGAAGACGTATCTACAGACCTGAAGGACATCAGGAACTCTGCAGTCAAAAGTGGAGGAGCAACCTGCAGCAAGCACACCAGAAGAGCCAAGCTTTGAACTGAGGTCCTTACTTAACATTGCTGTGATGAATAAACTTTGTGAAGTATGCGTCACTTTGTGTCAACTTGTGAGTCGTTTTTGTTGTTTTACATCTCTTTGTATCTGTTTCTATCATCAACATAATCCACAACCATTTATACTCCTAGAGCTGAAACCTTCCACTAAATGCAGAAAAAAGGAAAAGGAGAATTTGAAAAAGGAAACAAAGAGTTTTTCCAAAGTTCACAGCAGTGCATTTCGTTTTCTCCAGCTGTTGTATCTTCCTCTGTAACGTCTCTGAATCTCTGTCCTCCCGTGCTCATATAGCTGAAAATACACACAGAGGCCGATGCTGCGCTGCATGTGGCAGGTTAATAGAGGTGCACGACAAGCAGTTGTGATGTCATTTTTGGCGCGAGCCTCTGTTCGCAAGGACGACAATGGCGAGGATAAACTGCCTGTTAAGCATTTGAACCCCGTGGGCATAGTCGGGCCCCTGCAGTGTTGCACAGAACTATCAGTTTATAGCTATGGCTCACACACACACACACACACACACACACACACACACACACACACAGAGTCATGTTCCTGTAACCTCAAACCCAGTGTGAGTACTGAAATGTGATGAATTACATAATGAGGTTTTGGTTTTGTCCCCCAGAGGGAGCCGAGTCCCCACAACGTGAGTACGCAAACTGATGTCCTCACAATATCACGAACACAAGAGCACACACACACACACACATTAACAATACACACAGATACTCACACTCGCTGATGTCAGCCTATTGCCCCAACCACACCCCCCACACATCACGCAGACTCCTCCCTCTGAAGGTGGAGCTCCCCCCCACCACCACCACCCCTTACACATTATCATCAGACCCTCTTTCCGCTGTGTGTGAGGAGAGAGAGGGAGGGCGGTAGAGAGACATTAACTTGTCATTGCTTTCACAGTGTAGTAAAAGCCCCATTAAGCTGGTGCTGCTGCTGCTGCTGCACAGTTACCTGCGGGCATCACACACGCACACACACTCAGTCATACAGAAAGACACGTGTACGTTGCGCTCAGTGTTTCTGTGTAACAGTGTGTGTGTGGTCTTCCACCTTTCAGCGCTTTGCATTTTTACCTGCAGTGGAGATCGTGCACACGCCCCCCCCCTCTCTCTCTCACTCACTCTCTCTCTCTCGGCGCGCACGCTCCTCGCGCATGCACGCAGCAGCAGCAGCGGCAGCAGCACCGAGGGAGCGATCAATACGCTAAAAGCCCGGAGAGGATTTAAACCGGAGCGGAGAACCGGAGGGGGACTCGGCAGGAATTATGAAGGTAACGGAACAGCAGAGGGGGGTCGCGGTTTGGCTTTTATTTGCTCGGCTCCGGGGCGCGCGCGTGCATGTGTGCGCTCGGCCGTTTTGACCGAGAAACCCGGTTTGTCGGATCGGTTTCTGTTTTTTTCATTTTGTTCCTCTTGCAGGTACAAACGGCGCTGTCAGCAGATCCACAGCCGACCCATGCAGCCTACTGTCCGGGCTCAGGGGCAGCGGGCTGTCGGTCGCATCCTCCATCAGCACCACGTCTTTATGTGTGTGTGTGTGTGTGTGTGTGTGTGTGTGTGTGTGTGTGGGGCACCGTGTAAAATCAGAACTGCGAGTGTAAAGTAACAGCTGGTTTGGGATCAGTGTGAGTGGACGGGTGACACTGTGTGTGTGTGTGTGTGTTTACATGGTGACAAGCAGCTGGGTCTGCGCTATAGAAGCCGCTCTTTGTCTGCTCTGACCGTTTGTCATGAATGGCAGCAGGAGTAAGAGGAAGAGGTGTATACATACAGGAGGAGAGGGGTACAGTGGGGTGATGAAGAGTACATTAAGGAGGAGGAGGAGGAGGAGTTGTTGTGTAAAACACTCCACACTGCAGAAGGTGTTTTAACCTGAAGCTGATTTACTGCCAAGGATGGAGAGATTAGGAGGAGACCTGAGGGAAAATAACGTTTTGGGTTTTGTTATCATTGTAGTGGAGAGGACAGGGTGTGTTGTCAGGGAGGAGGAGCTGGTTGTAGTATCAGATTGTGGGTGATGGTGTGTTTATGTATGTAATGCGTGGAGTGTTGCTGGATGCTGCAGAGCTGTGAGGATGCTTTTAATCTGAGCTGTTCTGATGAAGAGTGATAAAAGGGGGTAAAGTGGGGGGTGTATCTGGCAGCCAGCTCTAGGACACTCTGCTGAAGGAGCAGCTAAACAGAGAAGCAGTTAAACGTTTCAAACTGCGCAGAATGGAAATGTCTCCACACTGGATAAAACTGCCATCAGTCAGCTCTTTTCCATTTTCAGTGCTCGCGCTCTGGTCCAAGAAGAAAAGTGTGCTCCAGCGTTTTTCTGTGGGGTCACAGTGTGGAGGGCCTGAGGTTTGGTGCTGGAAAATAACAAAACTGGACTTAAATGTAGGGTTAATGGTATTAATGAATCGATCACAGATGCAGATACCAATGCATTTTCATCCACGATCATCATGTGGTGCGTTTTAGGCTGGATTTAAACTTTGCTTTGTAAAATAAAATTAAAGATGTATTCCCGTTGTTGACATAATTTATTTGCGTTGCTTTGATTTCAGCTCAGTGTGAGAGTCTTTACTGTATGTACAGGTGTCTCCCTTACCTGCTTTCACCGTGTTCATTCCTCACAGACACCTGACCCGATGCGACTGAAAGTGAAACAATATTAATCAGGGTTACTCTGCCTGCATCCACCCGTCAATTCAGCCCCTCCCACAGTCCAAAGACATGCATGTTCAGGTTAAGTTTGAGGTGGATGCAGGCGCGAGCATGCATGCGTGATTGTCTCATTATCTGTCTTTGCAATCAGATAATGCATGGTTCATGTGCACAGAGGAAGGCTGAGTGACATTTTCCTACTGAATTTGATTAGTTTGTGTTTTGTGTTGAACTGTTAAGAATGAATGAACAGATCAAACTGACATCCAGTCCAAATATACGGTTGGATCACTTATCCCTACACTTTATCAAACATGCGATTATAGATCAGCTCAAGGTAATGAAAAAACACAAAAATATGGGAAACTAATGAAAATATTTAGGCCAAATCAAACATGCGGATCATAAACTTTATAGATCAAAATAAAACAAAATAGTAAAGATAAAGGTTAAAACAAAAGCCCATGTGTATATATATATATATATATATATATATATATATATATATGTGTGTGTGTGTGTTAGGGGTGCAACGATACACAAAATTCACGGTTCGGTTCGGTTCGATACTTTGGTGTCACGGTTCGATATTTTTTCGATACAAAAAAAATGTTCATGCCTTTTTAATTTGTCATTTATTAAACTTATAAATATATATTTTAACTCAAAAGTACAGTTTTTAAATTTAATGTTGCTGAAACAAAAGTAATTAAAAAATAAATCTGATTGAGGAATCACTCATCTTTGGAAAAGAGAGTTTATTACAGAGAAATGGCTCTTCCCAAAATAAAAGCTATACTATACACTTCTTCTGGGCTATATTCTCAGCAGCATATTGTAGCGGGTCAGGGCTGTTCGGGGTTCTGTTTGTACAGTTATGTTTTGTTTATGTTGCCATAGTGACGGGTGACGCCTAGTCCTGTCAGCGTTAATCTCGTTGAAATGACGTTAACGCCACAACACGGCAAATCTCCGTTAACGAGCTACCCCTGCATGGGGCTAGACGGCCAACACGTTAACGAGCTAACTGCGCTAACACACTAGTTCCCACCCATGTAATTGAGCATTGCGTGGCACATCCAACATACTGTTTTACTTTAGTCCTTGACGCGCTTACCTTCAGGGTCATACGTCACATGAAAACCAAAATAAATAAAAGGAGAGCTTAACTTCTGTCTCGCTAGCTTGCCCTGCGCTCTTCCTTCTGGCAATGCTGTCTGTGTTGAACGCTCAGTGGATCTGCGCTCGACAGTGCAGCCTAGGCGGCGTAGTCGAACGCAGATTCACAGAGCGCTCAACACAGACAGCATCGTCAGAAGGAAAGTTGATAAAATAAATTACAAAATTTGTATTGTTCAATACATATGCGTACCGAACCGAAAGCACTGTATCGAACGGTTCAATATCGATACGAGTATCGTTGCACCCCTAATATATGTATATGTATATATATATATATATATATATATATATATATATATATATATATATATATACACACACATGGGCTTTTGTTTTAACAGGAGTTCACCCATTCAGATCAGCCAAGCTTAACCCAGCGTACAGATGACAGTTACAGCTGGTGTGATTTTTATTTTACAACTTACACCTCTGGCAGGGCGAGTTTCACTTTTTCCCGTTATGAAGGAAGGTTTATAGCCCAGCAGATCAACATGGCTTTGCTCCAGCCGCCGTCACGGAGACAAAGAAATCGGCTTTTATGTCTTACATGAAGTGGAAGTAATTTTGTTTTTGGCACTATGTTGCATTATGCATATCTGATGTTTGTTTTTTGAAATGGGCATGTGAGAATGGATGACTAATAAATGAAGCCGAGCCTGAAAAATAAAAAACGTTACTAAAAATAAAGATTATATAGACCCCCCCCCCCCTGCCCACCCCCACACCACCCTCCACTACCGTTCGGGGACACTGGCGACCATCTCTGTCCTGTTTGTTTGAGAGCCGAGGTTTTCAAGTGTCTCTTGAAGCATTCTCTCAGCCTCACATGTTTAATTAATGCCTGTTTCTGAAGTCTTTTGCACACATGACGTCACATGGCCGTGTCCAGAGTGTTATTCTAGAACAATGTTCGACATTTGATCTTTTTTAATATGTAGAAAACAGGGGGAACTATTCTGATTCGGATGGAAATGCTGTGTATGGTTTAAACGAGGAAGCTGCCTGTGTAAATCACACATAAGGAAGCAGACATGATGCTCGTTCAGTGCAGCGGACTATTACCTGCTGCTGCTGTTACATTGGTGCAATGGGGACCTGGCAGGTAAAAGAGTCTTTAATGTCCAATCCAACTGCATCAGGCCTTTTTGTTCTCATTTTCACCTCCATCAGATGATGTCTAGAAGACTTCAGGGCTACAGTGCATGTGTGAAAATGGCTTATAGAGCTGGTTCAGGGATTTTTAGCCTCTGAAAAGGACTCTGAAAAGTCTCAGCAGCCTTTTTATATGCACTTTAGTAAAAGACGTGACGTACGTCAGAGGTATATTCCTTTCTAGCCTTCAGGAGCTGATGAGGCTTCTCAATAGGAACACCTGTATCCTCAGTAAACCTTTTCTCAATGTTTTCCTCTGTGCTCGTCTGTTTTTAGAAACACTTGGGAACCATATCTGATGAGAAATTGATCGATTGATTGAGCTAGCATGTGTCGTGCTTCCTGTCTTTCACAGCAGGATGAAGACTGGAGATATTTTCGTGCAGCTCATTATAAACATGGATTTGTGGATTCAAGCTGAAGTTGTTGTCAAGGTTTAAATGTTTGATCTTCATCACTGTGCCTCGGTTTCGACCGGGTCACACACAAATATGTTGATGGACAGGAACCTCTTAATGATGCCACTTAATTAGGAACAACTCTAGACTTTGCCCCAGAGTTCCTGTCTTGCTTTTTAACAATATCAATCTTTTTTTTTAAACTGTTCCTTTTGTTTGTGCTGAGAGGGTGGAGCTGGAGAAACTTGGTGAGAAAGGCAAATCTTTTGCAGTTGCATGAAATTCTCAGAGGCAGAATTTTAAACAGATGCTTGAAACATTTCTCAAAGATTTAGCTCCATGTTGACGTCACAGAATCATGCAGCTGGTGCAGATTTGTGCGCAGCATCTTTTGAAATGGTCTGTTTGACTGAGATCTGGTGACTGTTGAGGCCATCTGAGTCAACTAAACTCATTGTTATGTTCCAGAAACCAGCCCGATGTTGTGTCTGTGTCAAGGACCGAAGTTCAACACACAAGCTGGACCCAGGAGCAGAACACACACACAGCGGTACGAGAGAAAAAATAAACTTTATTATAACTGAGAGTGTCCCGGGAGAGTAGAAGGGAGAAAACGCACGGAACCAGAGAAACCGAGGGACCGGGAGAAGAATCGCGCAGGAAACGCCGAGAGCGGGACCGTGGGAGGGATGATAGCGGGGCCAAGGGAACCGGAGGGAGGGGTGAGGGTCCGTGGGGAGAAGCTCCAGAAAGGGCGAGGCGGCTGGGGTTGATCGTGATCCAAATTCTGGACAGGCAGGTGGACAGGCTGGTGACTCAAAACACGCCGAGCAGTGATCTGGGTATACAAGGCAGAGTTAGTACTAGTTCACACGGATAGGATTGCCTAAGGACTTTCCCGTAGGTGTGCGTTACCGCTGAAGGACGATTACGGACTGGCGTGGAGCAGCAGGCTGGGCAGGATTAAATGGTCCACCTGGTGATCGCCTGGGATGGGATGCAGGTGTGGAGTCAGCGGCCACGCCCACGGGAGTGGGCATCCCATCAGCACCTCAGACGCCGGGCCGCGGACCATGACAGTCTGTACATTTTTTTAAAGAAGCAGCATGGCTTCAGTGTGATAAAATGCAAGAGACCGTCTGCTGCTTCTTTCTCTTAGAGAAATATAAATGCAGCCAAAAATCACAGCTCAGCCGTAGGGGTGGGCGGTATAAACGGTATATGGTAGAAACGATATAAATTTGGCCAGCGGTAGAGATTTTGACTATACCGCTCTATCACGATAGCGCATGTTGGTGGTGTCATCATGCTGCACCTGTTTTGGTCGAAAGCATCGCAGCGGCTACAAACAATATCATCTGCAAATTATGCCGGGCGACAATATTAGCGAAGAGATGAAACATTTTTTAGAATATGAGGAAAGCCAAAAACTGCGCTTCCTCCACTTCCTTACCATTGATTCATTAATGTTGAATTCTCTCGCAGCTGCTCTGTTCCCATGTTGTTGCAGTATATTAATGACTAACCTCATATTGTGGATGGATTATCTCAGTTGTTCTCCTGACTGAAGTTTGGTCCATTTACAGCATCCTGCCATGCGATTGCATTTGTTCCTAACCCTCACATTAACTTTTATCGAGTGGAAAAAAGTTGGCTTCATCCTCCAGCTTCACTATGTTTGTTATGCTAATGTAGCTGTGTTGCTAGCGATCACGTAGCACCAGCTAGTCCAACTTCAGTAACCCTACAAACGTCACTGCTGTTTAGTTTTCTGTCTTCATTTATGTTGGAAGTGATAGCAGAGCTGTACGTTTTATTTTTTTCAGAAATCTCTGAGTCAGAACATGCAATATCATTTTTAGGTGGAAACTAGCGAGCTAACTTCCTGCTAACTTCTAACGCCGTTAAATTTAATAAATTCTGTTTTCATGGATGCCTGGATGTTAAACTTAATTGTTACACCTGGTAAAGCAGCAACGCTGATCATTTTATTAAAGATGAAAGAATTTAGACAGTTTTTAACTCTTAGTGATGCCGCAGAGTTCATTTGACTTTGGGACCTGAAGCGGACAGAGTTTTGGGCTCCTGACTACGGTAGCCGTAATGCTCCGACAATCCATCAAGTGGTGCGGCTTCGTACTTTACCAAAGTCGTACTAAAACATTTTTGACAGATTTTTGAGCGCCATGTGCCACATAAAATCAGTTTGAGGTCAGTAAGCACAACCAGAATTCATACATAAGGTGTATCCGATTATAAGGCGCACTGTCAATTTTTGAGAAAATTAAAGGATTTTAAGTGTGCCTTATAGTGCGGAAAATACGGTATACAGAAGAAAAGACTATATCGTTACCGCACATGCTTCAAATTATACCGCGATATGGATTTTAGGCCATATCGCTCAGCCCTAGCTCAGCCTGTAACTCATGAGATGGGTGGTTCTGTCAGTGAAAATTAAAAAAAGGTCATGAGGTCCTGGGTTTGAAGCCCCCGACCAGCCGAAGCCCTTCTGTGTGGAGCTTCTGTTCTTTTCATGTCTGCGTGGGTCCTCTCCTTCCCCCTAAATGATTGCCTGTCTCTATGTGATAGTCTGGCAACGTGTCCAGGGTGTACCCTGCCTTTCACGCTATGAAAGCTGGGATAAGCTCCAGCTCCAGCAACCTTGAATTAGATTGGCAGTATGGATGAAGAATGGTTGGAAATTTCAAACAGGCTTTGATTATTGACTCTTCTCGTGAGCATTGAAGCCCGAAAACATCTTTCAGCACAGCTCTGTCAGAAATATGACATTTGTGTTTACAGCAGTTCTGGGTTTTGCTGTTTGAGTGGTTGGTTTGGTTGCAGAGGTTGTTGGTGGTCTTCTGTGCACACTGCTTTGGGACTTGGATGATGGAGTTTTAACTATGGGTGTGAACGCTGCAGTTACATAATGGCATTGATGTACATGGAGGAAGGCTGAGTGACATTTTTCTGCTGAATTTGATTAGTGTGTGTTTTTTCTACCCTGGTCTTGTCTTTGCACTAGTGCACAGAAATATGATTCTATAGACTCGCTGCACTGGTGCTGTATAGTGATATAAAATAAAAAGGAGAAAACACTCTCAGAACTAAATTGAATTCTCTGTTGTGCATGTCATCAGTTTTCTCCCATGCATAGCTCTATACGGCTTATTTTATTTATTTTATTGATCGTCAGTCATCTGCATCACAGGTGTTGCTGTACTTTCAATCTTGTACTGAGTTGCAGAAGTCTTTGGTTGCTGCAGTTTCAAATATTAAATACAGATTATTACTTTTCTTTATTACTTTCCCATAAGTATAGAATATGTAACTTATTATGTAAACTTTGTACAACAAATAATGTGTTTTACATATTTTTTTTCAGAAGGGTTCATCACTCTGTTTCTCAGTTTTCCCTCTTGCACCATGAAGGTCAGTCACAGAATTCCATTGTACTCTGTGCAATGCCAATAAAGGTTCGTTCATTCATATGTTAATGACTCAAGTGTCTGCCTCACCTGAAGTCATTAAACTTTCCTCCAAAAGTATTAAAAGAGGAATGTAAAATGAGGTAGTGGGGTTAAGAGAGAACAGCTTTATGAAGCCAGCAGAGAAGAGTGTTTGAAGTGTGTGAGGTGAGAGCAGGCAAGGTGTTGCCCTCGGGTTAATATTTATCCAGGGCTCCAGCAGGTGACAGATTACTGAACTCATGAACAAACGTAGCAGAAATGCAACAGAACAACAGAGCCGAGTCAACACAGAAAACGACCGAGCAAACAGAGGAGTGGACCGAAGAGCAGTGCCGGCTGTGTTCACAGGATGAAATATTAACACGATTACGATCATCACAGTCCTAATGAGTCCGGAGGCTCGACGAGTCTGAGGCTCAAACTTTCATCGTACCAGAGAGCTAAACAGCTGAACGGATAATAAATGTCGAGGAAGCTTCGCTGCACAGTTTCATTTCACAGCGTGCAGATTAAAGCTGCGGCGGGCAGAAATCTGGAAACACCAGTGAGTCAGTGCAGGGGTTTGATGTATTGCATACTGCAGCCCAGTGCTTAGGAATGGGTATTGATAAGATTTTCACGATTCCGATTCCATTTTCGATTCTGTTTAACGATTCGATTCTCTTATCGATTCTTTTTAAAAAGGAGAACACTAAGGTCGATTAGCTTAGAACTTTGTTTTATATCTTCTCTTTGAACAAGATAGAAATTTAGGAGTAACATGGCCTTACAAACCCAACAGTGAGATCTTAAGAGATCCACAGCCTACGGATGTAAAATAATAAAATAAATATTCTTCTGTAGCAATAACAAAGTATAACATAAATTATTCTGTAGCAATTACACAAGAATATCCAGTAATGTCCCTGCCTACAATTAAACACATTCACTTACTGAAAATCGGGGGCATCTGCTGCGGCAAATGGGTGCAAGCCTTTGACCACAAACTGAGTCACTGCTCGGTGACATTCGTCTATCCTGGCCTGAAAGGAGACGCTACCGGTAGACTGCAGCGAGAACTGCCAGCGTCTGAGCTAGCCAGAGTCTGTCTGTCTGTCCCATCATGGTCACCTAAATGCACAGTAATGGCAGGTTTTGTAATAAGGCAGATCGCGCTAACATAATATGCACTGTTAGTTGATTATTTACCTGCCGCATTAACGGGAGACGACGTGCAAACGTTACCGCTGCTGCTGGGTTGAGATTCACGAGTCTGGAGCGGAATTAAAAACACGACATTCATTTAGGTCATCGTGTGTTTTGTGAGCAAATGCTTTTGCATATTCGTAGTGTTTCCTCCCTTAAATGAAGTATCTACTTTGCAAATACTGCAAGTTTCCCTGTTGTCATCCGTTCTCGTAAAGTATGACCAAACTTTTTAGCGTTTGAGCCGCTTAGGCGCCGTGTTTCCTGCCAGGTAAATGACGCTCCGCAACGTGGTGACGTCATTCGGGGCGACTGGAATCAATAAGGGAATCGTTTGCAAAAAGTGGCAAACTATTCCAAGGAATTGAAAGAGTGGGAACCGGTTTTCAACAAGAACCGGGTTTCGATACCCATCCCTACCAGTGCTACTGTAAAGTTAGCAGCTTAGCTTTCCAGCTGAAGAACAGCATGCTGAGAATATTATTGCCATACTTGTTCAGAATGTATACAACATGAATGCAGACACTGTGGTTTTGAACATCATCTGTTTAGAACCACGACTCGAAACAAGGGTGGAGAGTAGTGAGGTTATCCGCTAATGTTAGCAAAGCTCAGTTAGCAAGATGCATCCATCTATCTGCTAATGGATAAACAACAGATTAATAAGCCAGCTAAACACAACATTGTAACACAACAACCGTTGAGATTTCTCATGTGATGTCATGTGTACATTACTTAAAAGTTGTTTGCCATATTGGATGTGGATACAACCACTGGTTGCTAGCAAAAATGGGTATTCACCAAATGGTTGGCAGTGGTTCCTTGAGGTTGCTCGGTGAAAGAAGTTGCAAAGAAGCCAAAAATCTCCTAGTGATTGCTTTGGTTGCCTGTTGTTTTTCCATGTTTGTCTGAAAGTACTTAACAAGTACCAGAGTAGGAGTAAGAAAAAGTGTAACCCAAAGTGGAAATGGCGAGGATTCACCTTCAAATTAAAAGCCGACAGCCAACATGTTTCATAAGGCACAACTTTTACCTTGAAGGAAACGGTCTCTGTGTCCAGTTTGTGTTTCACTTTTTACAGCTCACTACAGCTCAGAGTAGCTGGACAGCGTTTGTGGACATGTCCATCATTTCTATTCAAACTAAGACCACAGAGGTTTCTGCCAGCTGACTGGGGGAATACGCATTTTCCCCTAGCGACAGGTGGCTGCCAGATGGTCACTGGCCAGTCTCTGAGCTTGTGTAACTGGGGCTTTATTCACTTGATCTTACATTGTCACTATGATTGGGACACGTCCAAAATGGCAGCCAAGTAAAAGTCACATGATGAGTCACATGTTCATAAAACCTCATTGTACAATATGTAGCCCTAATAAAAGTGTAGCCCACCAGGATTCCTGCACTTAGTTTCACGATAGCTGTTCATCAGTGACTGTCCACTCAGTCTGTTGTCAGTCATTGTCGTCTTCTTCACAAATCTGATTTCTATGTTCCCGGCTTCGTATCCGATTGGCTGAATCCGTCCTGAGACTTCGCTGCGTTACAAACTCTGACTTGTTTGTTTTACAGAAAAGCAAAATAATTAAAAGATGTTTTTGTTTGCTTTTAGTCACTTGCCAGCTTCTTGTTTGCTTGTTTACAGAAAAAATAAACAAAACCCAACATCTCCAGACTGCTGATTAAGCACCCAAAATGTTAACTTGAAAATGAGTTTAACAGCAATTATCCTTCTGCAAATGTGTTTGGATCACAGCATGAGATGATTCAGACACAGCGCAGATCAAACACATTAGCCAAAGAAAAAAATCCTAAGATCCAAGATCTGCTGTTAACTATTGCAAAGACTGAATTTTCAAAACAGTGTTAAAAAATCTGTACCTACAAGATTATGCCTGATGGCGCCAATGGTATTGTTTGTCAGGTAGTTACATTCAAATGGCTCCAAAGCACGCCAACATCATGAACATCATCAACAGGTTCATGTGTCAGCAAACCTCAAAGCAGCCATGCTCCTATTTTTAATCCTTACCAGAATTCACATGGCTGAAATACATTAAAAATATAACAGCACAGCTATTATGAGTGAGAAAGTATCTGTAGAGCCATTTTTCTTCTTGGACCATTAAAAAGCATTTTAGGTTTTAATTAAAAAGCATTAAAATGCTCTTTATTGCTTTAATGTAGGAATCTGACTGGATTAATTGAAGTGGCCATCAGAGGAACTGCAGTCACTTCCCTGGAGGTTGCTACTTGGTCCATCATCCTTTCGTTGCCACGTTTTTCAGTGTTGGGCAGTTGTTGCCACTGTTTAGAGACCACCTTTAGGTGCTGGATTTTTCACCATTAACAAGGCTCCCAGCCATCCGGGGGAGGTTAACAGCCAAGAGACCTGTAATCGGCTAAAGTCTACTCGACTCAAGTGTTGAACACAGCAGCTAAATTCTCATGAAATTTATATCACGATGTAGATAGAATACATTTTGCTAGATACTTGGATGCCACTAAAATACCATCAGCAATGCCGAATATAATTCAGCACAGAGTATGAGGTGTGGCCAAAAACTTCAGCTACCGTGCCTGTAAAAAGCAAAAAGCCGTACTTGATTTAAATTTGGCTGCCCTTCCCTCTAAGGTCATCTGCAGCACTCCCAGCACTTCTGTTATGTTTGGATCAGTCTGTGAAAGTCAGCATAACATAAATAAGGATGGGTGTTTTTTTGAGCTACTCTAGTGGAGTCTCAGAATAAAAATATAGAACTGTAAGTGATCAGAACGGGTCTTCTTCAAATTACCAGTGCATCAGTTTTAACAGCAGCGTGCCTCTATAGGTCTATAAGTGCACATGCTACTAACTATTCTTTTTTTTTAGTAAAAATTAAGTGTGATTGACAATGTAAGGACAACATGTTACATCAGGTTAGTAAAGGTCTGGAAATTCCTGCACACTTCAGAGTCTCAGCTTTAATTTGAGACCACTGAGGAGCTGTGAACATTTTTATATGAGCGTAAATGTAATTGATCAAATGAACATAATTATAAATAGCGAATCCTTTGCAGGCAATGACTCCCAGAAGTCTTTAACCTATCATGCAACAGCGTTGCCTTGCTAGTGATGATTTGTGCATGCTGCACTGCTGCTGTCGTCAGGTATTTGTGGCTCTTTGAACATTTTTTGTCAGTGAAACTAATAAAGGAGGAAAAACAAACACGTTTTCAGACGTCTCTGAATCAAAGCGTCTGCCAGATGAGCAGCACTCTCCAGAGTCCCTGTCACTTCAGTGTTGGGATCCGTCTAATCTCTGCACGGCTCCTGCCTTTTTCCTGGAGTCTGAGCTGATGGTTCTGATTGATAGGTCTGAGCTCTGCTGGTTTCTGTTTCAGAATAATCAGCTGTGTTTTCTGGAAACAGTGAGGTGGCTGTGAGTTTCAGCAGCAGCAGCAGCGTCTCTGCAGTCTGACTCAGCCCATCTGATCCAACTCCAGCTGATCACTGCGAACAATCAGCTGATTTCATGGATGTTTCTTCTTCTGGTTTTAGATTTTACAATTTTTGCTTCTGGAAGGATGAGGAGCTGTTACCCGATCAGAGCTCTTAGTCAGCATTCATGGTCATCATCCTGTGGAGAGTAGCTGCTACTTCCTTTAACCTGTTGGAGAGGCGGCGTTTGAGTAGGTAGATTCAAGTTGGCTGTCTCCACAGCGATGGCCCTCTTATGACATCATCCAAAAGGCCGTCCTGTCTTCCATGATGTCATCAGTAGCTACAGATCCAGAGCGACAGCTGCTGTCAGAGCTGCTCAGCGTCACAGCGCGGGAGCTAGCAAACATTCATGCTCCCCGGCGTGCAGCGACCTCTGACCTCTTCCCTGCTGGCTGGATGCAGAAACACATCGCTCTGAATGTTTGCATTCAGTGCAGCTTTAACAGAAACTTCTGCTCTCGGCTATTAATTAACTGATTCACGCTGTGAAATCTGATGAGACAGTGTAGCTGTCAGTTTGTTAGAGGTCCAAACGCCCCCAGGTCACTACAAACTATTCTCATACATGAACAGGAACACTGCATTTCTTAAAATCTGTCAAAATGAAAGGTTTTCCTTTGTTCGGGATGGCCTGAATACTATTTTCATGTTTTGTTGTATTAACCAATGCAGAGCCACAGGATGTAGGGTTCAGTTGTGTGTCCTTACTGCAGAAGGGTTCTGGGTTCAGACTTGTTGGTCAGTTGGTGGCTTTTGAGTTTGTATGTTCTCAGACAGACATGCTGTTAGGTTAATTGGTGCTTGCTTGTTTTTCTCTTTTCTTCCTGAATGCTGTGCTCTCTGCTGGGTGTGACAGGAACTGCATTGCAGCCGTTTTAGCCACAGTTTGTGGTCAGATTGACTGCAACACCTGTCCTCAATCCTCACCTGCCCTTTATTTACAGTTGGTACCATTAAAGGGGCGGGAGCTTAAACAGCTGTTTGGGACATCGGGTGAACTGAAAGGGTCCAGTTTAAGATGAATGAGAATTTGAACTGTGAATCATGCAGAACAACTCGAGAAGAGCCCTGGACTAAAAACACAAAGCTGGAAAGCAGCAGAATCGGTCCCCTTTAGGACTGACATAAGCACAGCAGAGAGCTGCTGGTGAAGCTGATGTGCTTGCATGTTACCATGGTTACACAGACACAGCTCATGAACAGAAAGTGGATTTTATTTTCTCTCCCTATATTTGAGAAGTGGCCATTATCAGAAACACTGCATAGCAGAGCTTTTGTTCTCCAACACGTGATGCAATAAGAAAAGCTTGAGTCCTACTGAGGTCAAACCAGAGTTTGTGCCTGTGTGACGTTTCTGAGTTTTCTCTCATGGTCCAAATAACTTGTTTAGGTCAACTGGTAATTGTAAATTAGTCGTGGGTGTGGGTGAAGGTGGCAGGGTCTCTTTCTATTAGACATGTTAGTCTACCCTGTGACTCTGAGTTGGATAAACTGTTAACAAAATGGATAAAAGGATGGATGGATGGTGCTTTACAGCTTACAGACTGCTGAACATCCATCTATCCATCCATTTTTTACTTTTTATTTGGGGACAGCAGCCCAGACCTCCCCATCCCTTTGCAACATGTCCAGCTCTACAGGCGGGACTCCGAGGCAAATCCAAGCCAGCCGAGAGGTATAATCTCTCCAGCGTGTCCCGAGTCCACCGCTTGTTCTCTCTGCCCAGTTGGACATTCCTCAAACACCTCACGCCCAGTAGGTATCCTGCTGTGACTTACTCCCCATATGAGGAAGGATGCTCATTTCCAATGCTTTTAACTGCAGTCTCATTCTTTTGGTCACCATTCAGCACTCGTGAGCAAAGGTGGGGTTTAGGATCTTTAGCTTTGTTATGAGGAAATTGTATCTTTAGAAAACTGTTTTTTTCCCTGATGAACTTATGTGAAAACACCAGGTGACACTAAGAACTAAAGGGTTAATTAGTGAACCGATACAATTTAATGCCATTATTATTGCAAGTTTAAATGAGATAAGAAGGGAACAATAATGTTAATTATGGTTTGGGATTTTGAATTTGCATTGAAAAAAAGCAGCTGCAATAATTTTAGAACTTCATTTCATCCTGTTATTGTGGGATAATGGGATAATTTTCCCTATTTGTTGTGAGAACAACGTTTTTTTTGTCTGGTTGATTCCAATTATCAGAAAACAGCTGAGATAATGAGATGATTAACTTATCTGAAGCTCACAGGCTGATATAAAATGACAGTAATAACAGCTGTTTTCTAATTCTCCCCAAATCTGGGAGCAGAATGTGGATTTATTTAGTCAGGCTACATAAAAACACCAGCGAGAGGAGGGAAATACGAGCAGAGCTTGCTCCAGCAGCCCAGCGACTTTAACTCTGAGTCTGCTGACTAACTGCTCGCTCTGCACTTTGAAGAAGAGTCTCATTCAGTGCTTCTATAACTCCAACCCGTTTCCTAGAAGAACTACAGAGCTTTGATGTTAAAGACTACAACTCCCAGTGGAGTGAAAGATTCTGAGTTATGAATGATGTGTTTGAGATGAGAGTGGAGAGACCTGAGAAAACGGCTTTCATCTCAAGCGGAGTCGTCTGTTGCTGATAAGTCGTCCCCACTGAGACACATCACTGCGCCGGAGAAGGCGACGCAAAAAGAAGAAGAAGAAAACGCTGTGAAACTCACAGGAAGCCTACACAGTGTTGCGAAATCAATCAATGTAGAGCAGTGAGACAAACCACGGAGGCCCCAGAGAAGTGCAATCAAACGATGAGTTTATTAACACACAGGAGAAAACATCAGCCTATGTCTTCTGACAAAAATACATGTTGTGGACACTTATAAAGCAGTGGGGTACACGCCCCCCCATGGCGTCAATTACAGATTAAAATAGGTTCCAGACATTAGTCACAGTTAATGGTACATCTTTAATGCCTATAAACAGACATAGAACTTCTCTTTTCTATAACACCTTCCATACAAGGTAATAAACTTCAAGCCCTCAGGGTCTCTGGGGCTAATTATTGACTCTGGTCATCTGTTGCCAAGTAGACTAAAATATAGTGAGACACCAAATGAGTTAAGGCCGCAGGCCTGACACATTCCTAGATTATATGTGTTATATGTATTGTAAGCATGTATGTTCTAGTTTCCCTCAGCATGTATCACCTGGACAGTCACGCCAGTGAAGCTTAAGACCCTTAATGAACCGAACATCAACTCGAAATAAGCGCAGATATGCAATGTGTATGAAATACTTCTGTTAACATAATGGAAGGATCCTCAAATGAACATCTTCAATAAACAACTTTAATGCAATATCAATACTGTGAGAAATATTATTAGATGAAATAATGCTGTAAAGAATGTTATCAATGCAATTATAATTATGCAGATTATATGGCAGCAATAAAAGAATTTCTGTATCTCCACATTCCCTCTTTTGACATTCCAAAAAGGAATGTCACCACACCTCGGGTTGTATCACTCCTCGGCCCACATTCTGGCTTCCAAGTTCATCAAGTAGATTGAATCCACCCGTCCAGGGTCCGCAGCCCTAGCCATTATCTTTACCAACAATCCTTTGACACAGGGAATGATACAACAACCACAGGTGAGCAGTATCCCTAAAAGTGTAGCGAATGAAAACATTGCTGACATAGCCAAACCTTTCCACCGTCCAAACATGGATGCCATCCAGCTCTCCAGCGGGTTTTTGATACCTGAGTGCTCATGCATGGTTCTAGACAGAGTTTTCAGACCCTCCAGAGCTCGGGTTACTGAGCCATCTGGGGCAGTATTATTGGGGATAAAGGTGCAGCACATGTCTCCGAACATAGCACAGACGCCCCCTTTCTCCGCCAACAACATGTCAAGGGCCATTCGATTTTGCACTCCCATCAGCGAGGTCGGACCCAGCTGTTCCGCAAACCCCTCCATGCCGTCTCTGGTTAGGTTAGAGAGTCACAGCAAATTATAGTGAACATAATTTATACGATCAACATTCTTGTTTGGAGTTACCCATAGGAATATACTTTCAAATCCTGAAGCAACTTGGTCTGCTAGTTTATACTCATTTGGAACTCCCCTGGGCACCCCTATGGAGTCAATCCAGGTGGGTGAGTTGAATCTAGGGTTGTAAACATGCGTCTCCCGGGTCCCTCTTTTTGCCAAAATGTGTCTCTTACGTCTGGCAGCTAAAGTGCGTGTGTTAGATTGTGGTATGGCTTTTACCTGATTTCCAATGAGTATGAGTGGAGCTCCCAGCCGCACCATCGCACATGTCCCTATGCTTCCCAGAGGAACCTGAACCAAAAGAGTGCTCTGCCCACAATAATAATACAACCCACTTCTTGCCCATGTTCCAATCAATGTACTTGGGTCACTTACATTATTGGTGGTTCTTCCTGTGTGCGTGACAGCACACCAACTTGGGTCGATATCTCCCACCTTGTATTTTACCTTATCTGTAGAGAACTTAAAACATGTATAATTATCTTGTTTTGGCATAAATGGTCCCACTGTTGCCTGTTTTGAAATGGGAGGGAAAAGTCTGGACAACAGAGTACAGTTGCCAGTACTCACTGCACCTTTAGCTCTCAAAAGTGATGGCAGGAGAAATCTCACCCTGATTTCCTATAAGAAATGCTTCAAAGCCCACCATGAAGTTATTTCATGTCAAGGAGCATCTAGTCTCCAAGTCTGAACACGGAGCTGGAACGGTTCGATTTTTTTGAGAAACCAGCAGCGTTTGTTGGTGTCTCTGATGAGGGCCACAATTAAGATAGTGAAACACTAACATTGTTCTCCATGCCTCTTGGAGGTGGATGAGGTTGCACCAAAAACGTCTGCTCTTTTTCCTTATTTTTCAGGTTAATGGCTATTCATAGCCATTACTGCTAGTTTTTCAGGACATGAGGGGCATTAACCTCCTACGACCTGGCGTCCACATATGTGAACATCATATTTTGGGTTGTCTTGACCAAAATACCTAATTTTACTCTACAAGGGCCTGATATCGACTTACGAGGACATTATACTGCCACTGTTCTATCAAAATTTAAAATGAATGTCCTCATATGTTGATCTCATTTTTCTCAGAAACAAAAATTAGGTAAAAATAAAAATCTGGTAATTCTTTGTTTTTACATTCATCAGGTCCCAATCAGCCCATATAGCAAAGAAAAATAAAAAATGCATGCCATGAAAGAGTTCAGGTCTTAGGAGGTTAAAATGGAATTTCTGGGAAACCCTCGGAGTTCAGCCACTGGGCCTTAGAGCAGGGGTGGGGAACTCCAGGCCTCATGTTCTGGTGTCCTGCAGGTTTCAGATGTGTTCTTGGTCCAACAGCTCATATAAATGGCTAAATGACCTCCTCAGCATGTCTTGAAGTTCTCCAGAGGCCTGGTAATGAACTCATCATTTGATTCAGGTGTGTTGGCCCAGGGTGAGATCTAAAACCTTCATGACACCAGCCCTCGAGGCCTGGAGTTCCCTGCTTTAGAGGGCTGGATCCATTTATGTAACTTCTGAGGCCTCAGTCTCACAGGCCTTGAGCCTGCTGTGACTCCCTGTCAATGCCAACAACTCACCAAGTGAAAGTGAAACCTGAAAAAGTGCAGCACAAACTGGAAAGGGTGAATGTTCACCTGGTAGTGCGTTACCGAAACATTTTAAAAGTTGCAACTTTTACTTGTTAAACTTACCGTAAGTTTCTCCATTTCTGGTTTGCGGCACACTTCACAGTTTCACAACCAATCAGCAAGTAGTTACCAAGTGGTTTTCAGACAAGTCAGACATTTTCCATGCAGACTGTGGGTGATGCTGGAAATCTGCCAGCAGCCAAAACAATCATAAGAAGTGTTTTGGTGCAGCACTACAAAGAGGTGTGCCTAATTTCACATAACAACCATTCACTGAATGGTTGTTTGGGACGTTGCCAACTGGTCTCTAGGCCTGCGCGGCCATATCTGTGTTACGGAGATCTTGGGGCCTGTTCCAGCTAACACAGGTCAAAAGGTCACTTTAATAAAGGTTTGTAAAGCTTTTTAGAACAGCTTCAGTGTCACTAAGGGTTTGTTTTTGTTTCCGGCACAGGAAAATTTAGATTTCACAGCCTGTAAACAGCTGCTTACTGCTGGGAATCTGTGAGATCTGCAGGCTATCGTACATTTTTGTTCATACAAGTGTAATTATGCATAAATTCACAGGGATGTTCCAATTTTGGGGCCACGAGTATGGGCAGAAATCTGTGCCATCAGAAACTGAATTTGAATAAGTTAAATTTGAATTTGAATTGCTCAGATTGAATCTGAATTGTAACTTGAATAAATGCTTTTGAAAACTGAATTTGAATTAGTCTAATTTGAAATTGAATTTATGGTTTGAAAATGATCATCACTAAATTGAAATTGTATTTTATATTTTGAAAATGAATTGATTTGCTTTGAAACTGCATTTTATCCTTTAAAAATTCAGCTCTCAAATAATTTCAGTTTCACTTCTCACCATTCAGTTTCAGTTCTACAATTCAATTTCAGTTCCAAAATTCAGTTTTTTGGAACTTACATCCGGTTCCGGTTCAAGCGCAGATTAATAGAACTACGTTTTACTAGCGGACCGAAAGTGTTACTGATGGGAATCTACGGCGTCTTGAGCTGAATTAAGACTTCAGAAGTCATTCGTCATGTCGAATGACCAGCGGATAAACTCTCAGGTTGGTAATAAATGTATTACATGTATAAGAACATGCGTCATGTTAACAAATGATAGCCGTAAGGTAACTTTTATGCTTATTGTAGCTGTTAGCTAAAAACGCTAATTTAGCGTAGTTTGCCCTGGATTCAGCTTTGACAACAAATATGATCGACTGTTTCTAGTAGAATTCCAAAGTTGTCATCTTGGACCCTCTCAGAGTACCCCCTCTGTATGCTTGCAGAGACCCCTACAGTAGGGAAACATGCAAAACGGTGCCCAAACCTTTGTATTTTAGCTTTATTTATGTCTTACACAGCATCCCAACTCTTTAGCTAACTTAATAACTTTAGCTAAGGAGGAGGCTTTTTAAAAAAAAACAAAAAAAAACCTCTATGCTATTGTTTGTAACTAAAGAAGCACTTTCAGAGTTTGATAATGAAAAACAGTGCTGTCTCTTTCTCCTTCTACCTGTTGGCGACAGATGAGAGAGTTGAACTGCTGAGTGCTCCTGCAAAAGAATCTTTCTTTTCTCTGAAGAAGGTCCTGCTGAATTCAAACATGGCTTTGTAAGAACAGTATTGAATGAATTCAATTATTTTTGGAGCCAAAGAGTGTGCAGATATTTCCTGTTTTGCACAAATGCTGTGGATCTATTTGAGCTGACACATTTTTAACTGGAGGTGATTTTTTTTCCCGAGACATTTCTTCTCCTGTTTGAATATTAGGACTGTTTTTCACTGTCATGGCTAGTTTTAAAGTGCAGAGCCAGAAGATCTCCAGCCTCATTAGAGACACTGAAATGTCAGTCAGCATCTACACGCACGCACGCATGCACGCACACACACATGCACATGCACACACAGACAGGATGAAAATGGGTTACATACAGTTAGACACAAAGAAAAGGAAACGAGGCCACAGCGAAGCGAGCATCCTCACATCCCTGCACTTCAAGGATCTCAGTGAGTGACTGACATACATATGACCTGCTGAATATTAATCCACTCACACAGAACATCACACTCCGAAACTGCAGGCAGAGGACAGCAGAAGGAATTAAGGATCAAATTAGTAATTTGTTCTCTCAAATGAGTTCCTTCACCACCAACCTCCACACATCCTCGTTCAGCTCGCACGGAGACAGCGGGCTTTTCGACACACGAGCTGCTTTAAGCATAGGAAGCCTACACAGCTGCATATGACTCTGACCATGCTTCAGTTATCAACATGATATTAAACTGACTTGAAGGAACAAATGCAATAAAATTAATAATCAAACTGATTAATAATTCATGACTGCTTATTAGTTAGTTTCATTGCTGATTGCCAATTCCAATGCCACCCACTCTCCTTCTCACAACACCTACACTTGACCGTTGAGAAAAAGAAGACAAAATCAAATATCTGTGATTATTTTGCTATAAAGTGGAAAAAACTTCCAGTTTAAAACTTCTTCTCCTTTAGGCAGCGTGACACAGGAAGAGCACACACATCTGATGCTTTCATTTCATGTTTATAGGATGGTGCTTTGTGTTGATTGTCATGTTTTTGCTGACTTTTAATAGAATCATTGTTAGGGTGCCTGGGTCGTCGACCCGGTGTTTTGTGTCTTTGGTTCTTTGAGTTTGTTTATTTCATTATGTTCTAGTTTTCTTTGTCTGAAGGGTTAAAGGTATATTCTAAGTTTAGGTTCTCTGAGTGGTTTATGTTAGGTTGTTTGCTGTCAGTAATTATGTTTACCTCCCTCTAGCCGTGTCTTGTGTTTTGTGACTCTCGTCTCGGTTTCATTCCTCCAGTCTCGAGTGTTAAGCTTGCGTGTCTTGAGTTCAGTCTGTTCAGTCCTGTCTTATTTTGATAGTCCCTGTCCACTTTGTCTCATTAGCTCTGATTTGTCCCAGCTGTGTTTCCCTCCTGTCTCCCATTCCCTGATTGCTCCCTCTGTGTTTTCCTTGGTCTGTGTTGCGATCTCCCTGGTTCCATGTTGTGTGTGCTGCCTGTTTCAGCCTTGTTAATAGTTCCAGTTTAAGTCTATTTTTCTACTGTGTAGCAATACATCTGAGTTTAGTCTGCACTTTGGGTCCACCATTGCTGCCTGCCACACACAGTACATGACAGGTATAGATACAGCCAGCATGACAGCAGACATACAGAGTTTGTCCAGTTGTCCAACCAGAATATTGGTGGTTTTTCTACATTTAGAGTCATGCAGCACACTGGAGGCAGGAATCAAGCTGAAACGGATCTTATATTTTTAAATACAAATATGAAAATATACAGAACCAGAAAGCTCTATGTAGGCTTGGACACCTGGAATACTGAGGTGGGAACACATGGCTAATGCAGACGATTTTCTTTTCCCTGTATTTTTATTTTAGGACCGTGAGGTAGCCGTTGCTATGATTTGGTGCTATATAGATAAAATTGCATTGAACTGATACAATACTGAACACAGAAGATATTGAGGAGTAAGGTTATAAGGTTATAAACAAAATGAGGCAGGGGGAAGTAATCAGAACAGAAGACACAGATGGCAACAATTACCAAAATAAAGCAAGACACAGCTGAACGAAGAACACAAGGGAGACAGAAATACAAAGACAAAAGTCAAGAATAGAAGAACACAAAGGGGAATTTACTAAATAAACACAAGGATCTCCAGAACAGAAGGCATGAAATTATAGCATACAGCACTTATATAAGGTATCAGGCAATAAACATGACACGCAAACACTAAGAAATAACACAACACTAAATTCCAACAATGCAGACACATAACCTTAATCCAAAGAAAACCAAAAGTACCAAACTAAAGAAACCCCAGAGCCCCAAAACTCAAAACCCTGGCTCTGAAACCAAGGGACGTGACAGAATGCGCTTTCTCTTTGTTAATTCATTGATATTGTTTTGTAGTAAACAAATAATTACAATCAAATCCCAAAAAGTTGATTCTGTTCATCTGGACGAAGCGTTTTCAGTGGGAGAAACGTTTCGTCACTCAGGTTTCTCCAATCTTATAAACAGTACATTTGCATAATGACTGAAACCAGCCTACAGGAACAAAGGGCTGAGAGGTCAGTTCCTTCATCATTAATATGCAAATTGTCATGGCCATTGATCAAACGCCACTGATCAATGGCCATGAGAACCATTCACAGAGAGTTGGGGAATGACTGCAATCACAGCATTGTAAGATGGTGACAGATGTACCCTTAGGCCCCCTCCTCGATTCAGAGATGGTCTTTCCCTTTTCACATAAATCTCCTCTTTGACTCCGTGTTCAAACCAGCGTTCCTCCCTGTCCAGGATGTTACATCCTCATCCTTGAAAGAGAGTCCACTGGCCTGTAGGTGTAAATAGACTGCAGAGTCCTGGCCCGACGAGTTCGCTCACAGAGCCAAAAAGTAGATAAACCAAATAAGATGACCCACCCACCCATAATTTGCAATGCTTGGGTCAAGGACAGAGAGAAGAGATTCTATAAGAGACATTAGAAATAGGATCAAAAATATTTTAATTACTGACAACAGAAAGATGCTGTTACAAGAAATCAGCATACAGATGTAAGAAAAAATATGACATTTATGTGGGATTTGTAACTAACTAAGGGTGTGTCTTACCCTGATTTACCTTCAGCGTTCCAACCCAGGAATAATCTCCTACTTATGAATTATTCTCTGAAGAAAACTCAAACAAAACATTTTGTTTTTGTACCTAAAATAACTACCTGACAAAAATCTGACTATGAGTAAACTGATATCAAATGCTCGCTTGCATACATCCCAAGTGTCCTACAATAAATGTGTAGTAAAAGTACAGTAAATATCCAGCTGCGATATGACTACTTTATATGGCGTTGTGTTTTGACTGACGTGTGTGTGTAAGCCTGTTATAGTGAGCTGTGGAAAACTTGAGCTTCTCTCAGGCTTTAGCGTGAATAAACGATCAGTGAGGGTTGTCTCGAGTGTTTATTACCCCTCATTGAAGGTCACAAAACTGTTTGCTTGCCTCACCGACGCTTTCTTTAGAAGGACGCACACATTCCTGTAAACACATGTACATAACGCGAGCAATGAGTCCACTCCCTAAACACACTCTGACTTACATCACGCTGTGAACCCTGACCAGGCTTATCAGCAAAAGAGGCCACGGAAGTGAAAACGAGCGAGGGACACAAGTAGAAGAGGATTAAAGAGGAAAACCAAGGAGCTAAGAGGAGAAAGAGACACCAACACGGCTGCTGAGATAGTTGGAGATGGCAGCTGAACGCGCAGCAGCTCACAGCGTTGATTTGTAAAGGTACGCCACACACGCTCGAGTCAAACCACCGAGTGTTGGGAAAGGCTTTTATTTTGTACGACTAAAGCGAAAGAGGTGGCAGCCAGGAAGTGAAAGGGAGAGAGGGGACTGGAGTAGGGGCGAGCGAGCATGTGTTAATGATGTGTTAATAGCGGCACATGTCGAGCTCACGCTGCGACGAGTGTCACCGCACATCCTGACAAACACGGCTCAGCCTCCGGATCCATTCACCACAGCTCTGTGCATCCTCTGCTTTAATTCTCTCTTTATTTACCTTCTTGCAACCTTCTTTTGCACCTCGCTGCCTTCTTTATCTCATCCTTTCCTTCTCTCCTCGCTACCTTATTCACTTTCTTGTCACTTTATTTACATCCTCACTCTATTCTTTAATTCCTTTCTGTCTTATTTATCACCTCACTAACCTATTTGCCTTCTCACTGCCTTCTTTAAATCCTCGGTACATTTCTTACCTCTTTATTTCTTACCTCTCTAACTCTGTGCTGCCTAATATGTCTCCTCACAACCTTCTTTACCTCATCATTACCTTCTTTAATTCTTTGCTACTATTTGTAGCTCCTCACTGCCTTTTTTTTTTACCTCCTTGCTACTTTATTCACATCCTCATTTCCTTCCTTAACTCCTTCTTTACATTCCCATTACCTTCTTTACATCATTAACTTCTCCGGCTCCATTACCACATCCAAAGAGGTTGTGAGTTAGTTCAGGTAGTTTGTGAGTTGTTTCTCTGTGATCCTCTTTTCCCTCCCTCCAGTCAGTCGCAGCAGATGGCTGCTGCTTCGTGAGCCGGGTTATGCTGGAGGTTTTCTCCCCTACGCTCACCACATGCTGCTCACTGGGCTTCTCTCTCTAATGTTTTAGGGTCCTTACCTTACGTGATGAAGCTTTATTGAGATGACTGTGGCCATCTATTGTCTTCTGCTTATCCAGTTAAGGTGGAGCTGGAGTATATCCCAGCTGTCACAGAGCTAAAGGTGGGGTACAGCTCTGACTGGTCGCAGTCTATTGCAGACAATATGTTTTATACACTTCGCTCTGAGACTGAGGGTTTGCAGGATATTTAAAAGATGAATGGGAGGCAGAGCCTTCAGCTTTCACGCCCCTCTTCTGGGGAACAGGCTAAGGATTCGGGAGACAGACACCTTCTCTACTGATCTGTACTAATGAACGAGCTGTAATCAAAACAGCTACATGATTGAGCTTAAAACATCACTTTTTTGGTCCTTGATGGATCTTCACCACTGGGCCAGAGGTGGCTGAAGTCACAGGAACTGAGAGGTGCAGGCGTTAAGATAGCATCTCAGTGCTTGTTTGTACTTAATGTAAAGTCGTCAGTCTCATCACTGATGGTGCGCTAGAGCGCGAATTTCAAAATAAAAGATGCTTGACTCCTCACCTTTGGGTGTAGAAACTGTGGATCTGAAAACTTCTCGGTTGTAGCTGCAGACACAGCTCTCATCAGCATTGATGAGCCTCCACACAACATCTAGCTCAGGTCCATTTAAGTGTGAGGTCTGTGGTGAATTGTTGAACTGAGCGGTCAGGACAGGATGTTGGCTCTGGAACGAAGATGACCTTGAATCGTGAGTGGCTAAATTTTAATCAGCCTTGGCTTTTTGAATTTTATGCAACTATCCCTGGAACTTTTTAATCGCACCTTGTAAAAAAATTGAATTGCATGGGTCGTTTCATATAAACATTTAGCTGAAGGTCTTTCTGTAATAACCTCATTAGAGTAGGTTTGTGGAGCTGCCTACATTCAAACCTCCTTCCACGCTTCCAAGCCAGGAAGCCTTGCTGTCCCCTTGTCTCCTTCTCTCTTTAATCCCTAAAATAAGCTGCCTCATGTCCTCACTTCCAGGAAAGCTTCCTTGCTTGTGTTTTTGTCAGTCAGATAAATTTTGAGGCTCAGATTGTGAATTGCTGCTCAGGGACGACGTTGTTTGTTTCTTCACTGACTCCCACATTCACATATGCTCATCCATATTTAATGTACTACGTCTGGTAGCCTGTGTATGTGCCCGTGTGTGTGTGTGTGTGTGTGTGTTTCCCTGTGGGTATAACTGTGTATAAATGCAACGGTGGCAGTGACGAGTCTGTGTTTGTGCATACATGAGTGTGTATATGATTGTGTTTAACGCTGTGACTGTGTGTGTGGCTCCCTGCTGTCTGCCACCATCTGCTGTTCCCTCAGACTGGAGCAGCGAGTCGATGAGTCTGAACTCTGCCGATGACATGTTTTTCTGCTGCTCGGGGTCAAAATTAAAATGCGGCACAACAAAAATGTCTCGTGGTCGGCAGTTTAGAAGTTTTACTGAGCAAGGACGCAAAAAAGACAAGGTCTTTCCTTCTAGTAAGGGTATGAGGACACAGAATCTTCTTCTTCTAAAGGAAACAAAGAAGGAAAGAAGTTTCTTAGACACCTTGTTTTGCCTTTTGAGTGAGGAGGCTAGGAAAGTAAGGGTAAAGAAGTTTCCTAGTCAAATAAATAGGAGAAAATGAGCTTCCTGTAGTAAGGAAAGAAGAAGGTAAGTCATGAATAGAAGTGGGGAAAGAAGGTTCCTGTCCTATTAAAGATTTAGGATGAATCCTAGTTAGATAGCAAGAAGTTAAAGAATCAAAGTAGGAGGCTTGTTAGGGGGTAAGGAAGCTTCCAATGCATCCTATGTCAATAATGAGGAAACAACACTTCTGATTTTTCTGCTGGAAGGAAAACGCAAACTTGAGTTTTCCAGAATCAACTTCTGGTCTGGTCCTTAAAATCCTGAGGCTCTGAGTAGTGGGTGGATGTCACGAGATGTCAACTGCAGCACATTTGTAGCTTAAAACTAATAACAAGAAGAAGAATTTAAAAAAGACTGCATTATCGTTCAAGTAAGATACGAAAGCTATTTATCCAAATTACTGTCGTCCGCTTCAATCTTTCCGAGTCCTCTCTGGCAGAAAACAGTGACACATTGATGGATCAGTTAATTGGAAAACTGAAGAACTGGATCTGAATTTTAATCCAAGAATGTAAATCTGAGTTGCTGTCAGGGCAGAAGTTAAATTATCAGTTTTTCTTGACGTGTGGAGATCTGCTTCACGGAGCAGCTACAGCTGAACTGCTCACAGAATGATCAGAGTCATTCTGCCAGCGTTTAGTTCAGATCACCTGTCAGCATGAGCCGATGAAGTCTGCTGTTGAGCTCGCTCAGTGACTTCCTGTGTTCTTGTGTCTGCAGCTCAGCCGCCATGTCTAAAGCGACGGTGAAGAAGCTGCACTGGCGCTCCAAGGTACTGAAACGTGCAACGCCTGCAGTGACAACGGAGGTGAACCATTTCCTGTGAGAACTTCATCCTCTGTGTCGTCTGCAGGTGCAGGAGAGCTTCGTCCCGCTGGGCGGCGGCACCGGTGGCTCGGGGGAGCTGGGGCTGGCCATCGGGGGCGGGGCTGACTATGGCGAGTTCCCGTTCGTCACGGCCGCCCCCGGGGGCGGACCCACGGTGGGCGACATCATCCTGGAGATTGGAGGGACACCTGTGTTGGGAATGACCCTCGGTGATGTCAGAGGAGTCCTGAACTCCTGTCCTCATCCAATCAGAATCAAGACTGTCTCACCAGGTGAGAGAAAAGTTTGTTAATGACCTGATGGGGATGTTTGATGTTTAGTTTGTTCATCTGGAAAACATAAAAGAAGGAAAATTGGTCACTTATTTCACTTCTTATTTGTTTGTCTTTATTGGCTGAAACGGGCGCCATAAAATGTCTCATTAACCTGACACGTGTAATGTTCACATTGAGATGTTCAAAGGGATTTTTATGAAGCTAAAACAAATATATATAATAATATAAGTTAATTACTGGCTGACTGAAAGAAGAGTAATCTGCACTGCTTAATAACTCTTTCAGTTGTTTTTATCTTGTTTGAATCTTGAATCTCATGATTTGGTTTTATCTGACATCATTTTTCACCCCTCAGCTGTAAAAGGTGACCTCAAGGTCAGAGGTCAAGCTTTCTTAAATTCTTTTGAATGTGATAACTTGAGAACAAGGCGATGCAGGATTGTGAAATTGATACCATATGTATGGTATCTACTGGGAGGCTGACGGGTATCATTGGCGCACGCCAGTATTTTTGTCATTATTATTAAAGACAAAAAAGCAAAACTGTGATTATCAACAAAGATTTAGTCAGCTTCAGTCGAGGAGACACGGCCAAAGAGACACTTCTTTTCGGTTATAATAAGCTAACTGTACTTTCATGTAACATTTTATTCTGAAAAGAAACTACTTCCTGCAGTTGTCAAATCAGTGTAGTGAGGAGTATGCGGCAGTTTAAGATATAAGCAACGGAGTGAAATAGAGGTAATTCAAAACTGTTCTCAAGTTCAGCATAATGGCACGTGCTGCATGACTGTGACATCATATCCTGTATTTCTGTGTGTGTGTGTGTGTGTGTCCCAGGTTCATCTCTGTGTAAAGACCTCAGGTTGTACCTCAGTAAGTGTTTCACGCCGGGCTCCATGGACAGTCAGCTGCAGCAGCTCATCAGGGAGAACCTGTACCTGCGCGCCGTGCCCTGTAAGACACACCTGCACGCACACACACACACCTGCATGCACACACACACACACACAGTCTGGTGTTGCTATCCTCGTGGGGAAATCTCATTGACATAATGGTTTCTCCAGCCACTTACCCTAACCATCAAAAATGAATGCCTAACCCTTACCCCAGTACAACGCCAAAGATGACCGTTGAGGGAAAGAGAAGTGGAGCAGGAACAGGAACTTTAAAGGAGTGTCCGGATGATCCAGCGACCCCCAGGACTGTGCATTAAACGCTTTAGTAAAAGAGAACTGAATCCAACTATCTCTACACCTAACCATAACCCAATTGTAACCCTGACACTAAAACCACATTTTGAGTGTGAAAAATGCCTTCAACCCCGTGGGGACTGAGACTGTGGTCCCCACAGTAAGATTTCAGATTTTGGTCCCCACCAAGATAGGAAGAACTAGAGATGGACCGATCCGATATTACATATCAGTATCGGTCTGATACTGACCTAAATTACTGGATCGGATATCGGAGAGAAATAAAAAATGTAATCCGATCCATTAAATATCAGAAAAGCACCTCACAAAACTTGCGACACGGCGTAACTCGGCTCATAACCGTAGCACGTCGGAGCAGTGTGCTCACGTGATAGAGCGGCTGTGTGTATTTGGAGCCTCGCTACCAAACCAGCATTTCATCTCCGAGGAAGTGATCCCAGAGAGAAGTAAAGCAAGTGTGTAAGTTCATCTCTGAATGTTTGTAAAGCATTCGCGCGTTAAGTTTAACAACCGATATATGGAGTGACTGCCTCTTCTCTCTCCCTCCCTCTCCGGCTGCTACTTCAATCATGAAACTGATCAATGATCAGCTGATCGGCTTTTCTGTCACGAGTCCGTCTCTCTTGTTTGTTTTTGGCTCACTTCGTGCCAGAAAGAGGAAACCAGCAGCTGAACAACAGCAGCACGTTTAACCTTGATAAGCTGTTGTTAGAATTTATTTAATATTACTTTCTACTCCAGGATCTTTTTCTACAGCTGACGGCTGGTAACTGTGCAGGGGCGGATCTAGCAAAGTTTAGCCAGGGGGGCCGATAGGGCATGAACAGGGAAAAGGGGGCACAAAGGCATACTTTTCTTTCTTATTCTCATTTAAAATGTCTAGCTTTTAATAATTATCTGAATCTAACACCCAAAGTTTTAATTTGATGTAAAATGAATAGAAGTCCATTATTGTATATAGTAACTGTTAAGTCTAATATACCCTAGTAAGCTATAGTACTTTTTCCTTTGGGAAGGTACCATCTGTGCAGTCTGCACTTCTGTAGAAGAAAGATGTTGAATCTATTTCATTATTCTTGAAAAATAATTTATTTCTGTGCATCTTTTTTCACACTGCATCAAATTAAAGTTGATTACGTCGATTAAGCATCATGAGGTGGAGGGTGGGGGGTGGTTCCCTATTTTTTTTGCTGGGAGTTTGCAACCCTATTAGTTAGGTTGCTTAATATTTCTGCTAAGTACTCTTTAAAATACCAGAATAGGGAGGATGGAGCAGGTTTAAGTTTATTAGATTGATCAGTGTTGCTGAACTATGAAATATTTTGTTGTATTTTTTACATACAGGTATAACAGAATAGCTTTAGTGTTGTTGTTTATTTAAACTTGAGTATGAACTTATACAAAAAGCAGCAAGATATTAAAAAACAGTTTTATTGATTAAAAAACACGATATCGGATTCATATCGGTATCGGCAAAATTTATGATATCGGTATCAGACTTAAAAAAGTGGTATCGTGCCATCTTTAGGAAGAACATACCCTTGTTTGTACCCTCATCTTCTGATTCACTTTCTGCAACAACACAAAACCTGTCCAGCGTACACCCAGTGATCACATGACTCTGCCCTCCCTGAAGGTACGACCAGGCAGCCTCGAGATGGAGAGATTTCAGGTGTGGACTACAACTTTGTCTCCATCGAGGAATTTTTCTCTCTGGAGGAGTCCGGAGCTCTGCTGGAGAGCGGCAAATTCAAAGGTAAGGAAAACAAACACACCCTCAGGAATACTGCAGTGTAATGAAAATGTACTCAGATTATATGAAACTCCAGTGAATGAAAAGTGTGATTTATTCATCACGGTGTGATGTTTTTTACAGTGTGGAATGACTAATTTAAACTGTGTTCGGGCTTGTTTTTTGTTTTTTTTGGAGGAGGCATGAGGAAAAGAGGATTTTGTGTCTCTAATCCTCCAAACCTCAGAAATGAAACTTGCCTCCCCCTCTGTCCTCCCCCCACACAGCACTCCACCGTATTAATCTGATGGGATTAATGAAACTAAAATAGAAACAGAATTCACACATAGAGTCTGTTTCACACCGAACGATGCGTCTCTCACTAATGCTCCCGAACATTTTAATTTGACAGTTGATCTATTTTCAGTTCCTGTTGAAAACATTTCAAAACAAAAGACTGCTGTGCCTTCACATTATTAGATGATTCAGTATTCATACAATTTGATTAATTGTTTTGTTTAATCCTCGTATAAGAAACTGAAATTGCGCCGGTTGGTGTAAAGCTTAATTTTAAAAAGCTGATACAACAGTAGGTATAAAATCTCAAATTAACACAAATTGGGACCACAGGAAGGCAAGCGGATGATCTGAGAAAGACAGCTCAAAGAAATTAAGGGATCACTTGATCATCACAGTCCACCACAAAGTCAGATAACCCTCAGGGACATCAGCCGGAAGCACAAACCACTCTGAATGCTTTTCAGCTGCTTTGGTGCAAATCAAAGTGAGAACAGGCGCTCTGGAGAGCAACAACATGACGACCTCCAAAGAGGAAACGGTTTCGCAGGTCATTGATTTCTCCTCATCCCTCCGGGCTGATTTTTCTCTAATTTTGCTTTCTGTTTATGTCCTCGTCACTGTCAGTGTCACGAGACAATACTTGCAGACCAATCATAGTTACACGGATATTTCACCTCATCTAGGATGAGATACGTGCCGTCACAAGGAAACACAGGCCAAAGAGTGTGGAAGAGATACCAGGACACGGGCTATTAGGAGCACCGCCAGGACCCTACAACACGATCTCCAGCAAGCTACATACAGTGGCTTGCAAAAGTATTCGGCCCCCTTGAACTTTCCCACATTTTGCCACATTACAGCCACAAACATGAATCAATTTTATTGGAATTCCACGTGAAAGACCAACACAAAGTGGTGCACACGTGAGAAGTGGAACGAAAATCAGACATGATTCCAAACATTTTTTACAAATAAATAACTGAAAAGTGGGGTGTGCGTAATTATTCAGCCCCCTTTGGTCTGAGTGCAGTCAGTTGCACATAGACGTTGCCTGATGAGTGCTAATGACTAAACAGAGTGCACCTGTGTGTAATCTAATGTCAGTACAAATACAGCTGCTCTGTGACGGCCTCAGAGGTTGTCTAAGAGAATATTGGGAGCAACAACACCATGAAGTCCAAAGAACACACCAGACAGGTCAGGGATAAAGTTATTGAGAAATTTAAAGCAGGCTTACTACTACTGGTGTTGGCCAGAGGGGCCGATGGTGCGATATGGCAGCCTCGCTTCTGTCAGTCTGCCCCAGGGCAGCTGTGGCTACAACTGTAGCTGCCTCCACCAGTGTATGAATGTGAGAGTGAATGAATAGTGGTATTGTAAAGCGCTTTGGGTGCCTTGAAAAGCGCTATATAAATCCAATCCATTATTATTATTATTATTAGGCTACAAAAAGATTTCCCAAGCCCTGAACATCCCACGGAGCTCTGTTCAAGCCATCATTCAGAAATGGAAGGAGTATGGCACAACTGTAAACCTATCAAGACAAGGCCGTCCACCTAAACTCACAGGCCGAACAAGGAGAGCGCTGATCAGAAATGCAACCAAGAGGCCCATGGTGACTCTGGACGAGCTGCAGAGATCTACAGCTCAGGTGGGGGAATCTGTCCATAGGACAACTATTAGTCGTGCACTGCACAAAGTTGGCCTTTATGGAAGAGTGGCAAGAAGAAAGCCATTGTTAACAGAAAACCATAAGAAGTCCCGTTTGCAGTTTGCCGTCGTGCTTCTCTTCAGCAGGGACAGGGAAGCTGGTCAGAGTTGATGGGAAGATGGATGGAGCCAAATACAGGGCAATCTTGGAAGAAAACCTCTTGGAGTCTGCAAAAGACTTGAGACTGGGGCGGAGGTTCAGCTTCCAGCATCAACGACCCTAAACATAAAGCCAGGGCAACAATGGGATGGTTTAAAACAAAACATATCCATGTGTTAGAATGGCCCAGTCAAAGTCCAGATCTAAATCCAATCGAGAATCTGTGGCAAGCTCTGAAAACTGCTGTTCACAAACGCTGTCCATCTAATCTGACTGAGCTGGAGCTGTTTTGCAAAGAAGAATGGGCAAAGATTTTAGTCTCTAGATGTGCAAAGCTGGTAGAGACAGACCCTAAAAGACTGGCAGCTGGAACTGCAGCAAAAGGTGGTTCTACAAAGTATTGACTCAGGGCTGAATAATTACGCACACCCCACTTTTCAATTATTTATTTGTAAAAAATGTTTGGAATCATGTATGATTTTCGTTCCACTTCTCACGTGTGCACCACTTTGTGTTGGTCTTTCACGTGGAATTCCAATAAAATTGATTCATGTTTGTGGCTGTAATGAGACAAAATGTGGAAAAGTTCAAGGGGGCCGAATACTTTTGCAAGCCACTGTATGTGCTTGTTTCTGACCAAACTGTCTCCAGACTCCACGCGGGCCTAACATCCTTTCAGTGGGATCTGTGCTCACCGCTCAGCAGCACAAAGCTCGATTAGCACTCGCCTAAATGAAAGAGAACGCTGTGGTGAACATCTTGCAGCCTAAACATCATTTAGCATGGCCGCCTTAGTTAGTAGTGGCGTAGGTGGGGGGCATATATTTGGTGACCAGCACTCTTACAACATAATTACTTTCAGGTCACTTCACTCACTTGGGGAAACTTCCTAACAAAATCTGACTGTTTGAGCCTTTGGAAAGGATGGAGTAGTAAGAACTGGAGGAAGATATGAAATGTGTAAATCTCTGACTATAAAAGTTCATCAAACCTGAGCTGTTTCAAACAGCAGTTTGTTCTGTTTCATCCAATCACAGGGAATTATTATGGGACGCCCCGCCCCGTCCACATTGGCCCAGAGAGTCCACCAATCACATACCAGGAACATCGAAACCTGCTGAGGAACTTCAGGACAAGGAGCAAGTCTCTGAGTAACCTGGAGAAAGCTGTGGAGGAAGGGGACAACAGTGAGGAGGACAGCGGGCTGACGGGTAGAGAAGCTCACATGTAACACATCCCAGTCTTACCTGCACAGGTGTGTTTGCGCGTTGACGAGATTCTCTACCAGCAGGATCAGCTGGAGCCCCGCCCACAACCCTGCCTCTCAGCCAGTCATGGGAGTCCGCGGTAGGAATGGAGAATGGAGGAGGGGGAAGAGGAGTAGGGAGGGGAAGAGCGGGAGTGGGAGGTCCGCTGCCGGAAAACTGGGAGCTGGCCTACAGTGATTCAGGGGAGCCGTATTACATCGAGTGAGAAATACTTATCAGTTCTTCTTCTGGTGTCAGCTGATTTAATCCGTTTGATTATGGCCATCAGAAAAATATGTTGAGGAAAGCCATGGATGCTGTAATGCTGTTTAAACTTTAAATTTATCTTTTTTCCAATGAAGTCTGGTACATACAAAATATTTGATCCTTTAAATGTCTTATTCTGTGAACCAGTCCTGCTTGTTTTTGTTGTGTGAGTCAGTTTTTTTTATTTTCTTGCAAACTGAGACATGAGACCCACAAACAGGAAACTGAGCTGAGTTGCTGAATGTTTCCTGTCTTTGCAAAAATAATAATTTCCAGTAGCAGGCAGAAAAAGCACTACATTTTAACTTATCCTCAATCTGTCAGATTATATTGTCCAGTGTGTTGATGATGGTGGTGGTGGTGGTGGTGGTAATTAGGATGTGTGTGTTCCTCTGTCCATCAGCCATAATTCAAAGACGACCAGCTGGCTGGATCCTCGAACTCAGAACAAAGAGACGACGTCTTCTACAGAACGTAAGGCGGTTTTAGATCATTCATTCACATGCAATTCATCTTGTTTTGTTCATGATTATGTCACATAATTGCTTCTCTGAAGGACATTTAAAAATATTACAGTCATACCCTCAAATGGTTATATGTTATTTTTAAATTCTAGTTAAATGCTTTTTATTTGAGGTGGTATTTGTGTTGAAACTTCCCGTTTCCACACAAACTGCCTTGGATGCTTTCATTCTGGCAGCAGCAGCCAGCAGAGGGCAGCACTGACACACAAACTCCACTTTTTTTGTTTTTATTGTCACACCAATCAGAAAGAAAAAAGAACAATATAGATGCATGCCTGTCCTCTGTGAGTTTTACACGGAAAGAAAGAGTCCACGTTCTCCCTTCCTGCACATGAACCTCTGGAGTTATACAAGCATCCTTCGAGGATAGGACTAACATTTCCTCTTTCCCTTCTCTTCATCGTTTTTCCTCCTTTGCCTGCCTCCTTTCTTTGTCCCCCATGTCTTCTCTCGCCTCTCAGTCCCAGAGTTCACCGACCAGCCCAGTCAGCTGAAGGGCTACTCCATCCACACTCGGCTCTCTAAAGGTCCTCGAGGTTTCGGCTTCAACATAGTTGGAGGAAGTCGACCCCGAGAGTTTCTGCAGGTGTACAGCGTCACACCTGGAGGACCGCCTGCTCTCAACACAGGTACTGATCACAGTACAGTTTACCTTCAGTTATGTCACAAACCTGAATCTGTTACATGGTTTTGGATCCAGGTTTCTGAAATCCAGGTAAAATGTGTTCAAATGTAAAAGCAGGACGTTTCAAAACCCAAATCACAATCTGGACTCTCATAATCACATAAAAAGCATCATAAAGTGGGAGTTGTTGTCGTGGGTCAGGTGGTCAGAGGAGAGAGGTTGAGATTCTCTCTCTGTGGAGGATTACGGTGCTGTTGATTAAGAAAAATAAAGAGCTGAGTACTAATCTCATGATCTACAACTAATCCACACACGTGCGCTCTCACACACAGTTTAATCTGACCCACGTACCCACGCCTCCTCCCTGTGGGTTGGTTCACATGCTCTGAGATCAGCGTGGAATCAGGAATGAAACAGAGCTACGGAAAAAACAAGCTTAAGACCTGTTCACGTGTTGTGGTTTTCATTTTAAATAGATGAAACTTTGTCACCCAGAATGAGAAGACACAAAACATTAAATCTCATTTACACTTGTAGTCCTCTCGGTTCACACCTGGATTTTGTACCTGTGCCTGTTCACCTTACTGCTCACTGAAAGGCGAGAGAACGTAAAACATCAATATTCTCACTCAAATGATGGATTATGCTTGTTGTGGACAGACAGAGATGCTTCAGGAAGTCAAACTGAGTGTAAAAATGTGTGCTTCATGTCTTTGGATTCTAACTGTAAACTAATTTCTTTGGTAATCACAGATTTCAGCTGCAGCAGCTGCACATATGCACTCCTGCATGTCCTATTAGACATTAAGACTCTAACCAGTAGATTTTGCTTCCTCGAAGCGGACATCCTGGTCTACATCAACGACACCTGTGTGCTGGGTCGCTCTCACAAAGAAGTGGTGGAGATGCTGAAGTCGGTACCGATGGGTCAAAGCGTGGATGTGGTGCTGAGGAGAGGATACCCGATGCTTTATAACCCCGACGGCTGTCCCAAACAGAGCCTGGAGACGGTACAGCCCTAAATTTACTTTAATTACTTAAGGGCATAAAACTGTTTAAATATCAGTTATTTTAGTGTGATTTTTTTTTTACTTTTTTCCCATAGAGAGGGTGAAACATTTCAGTGCTTTCAAGTTAAAAGATTCCCCATGACTCCTCTTCTGCCTGCTGTGGGAAACTTTAAGGCCTGTGTAAGAGATCAATGACTTCACAGCCAGTGAAAACAGGCATAAAATACAAGACATAGCTGCCTTTTAGCACACACTAACATTTCCTCTTTATACAAACAAGCAGAGACAAAATTAAGCAGAGCCGAGATAAAAACAATGAGTTATCGTGTCTTGTTCTTGTTTTGCAAATGCAGACAGCCAATCTTTAATAATTGGGGATGAGAAGACTTTCACAGCCATTTAAAAGTGAGCCGTGCAAATATTTAGACCCTTAAATCAGTGGTTCATCTGTGAGGTGGGCTCCACTCGTGGGACATACACTACCAGGGGAAAAGTGTCTAACCTCATATCCGACCTTTCAGCAGCCGCAGACCCCCAGCGAGTCCGGCAACCTGAGCCGAGGCCTGACGCACCTCACCTACAGCCGCACTCTGGACGCCAACGGCAGCACGCCAGGTCAGAGCAACCGTGGAAACCACATGGTTTACATTTACAGTCCTCTACTCTCATCACAGCTGTGTGATACAAATTTAATTTAGAAACATTAATAATTTATTTTAATTCACTGCATAATAATGTGGCACATTAACAAATAATAAAGGATTGTAAAAACACAACGATTATTTTGTAATTTTACTAATTTCTGCTATTTGTAGCCAGGGAGGATGATGTAATGAGCTGCCGGCTCAGGGGTCCCAGCGGGGGTATTTAACATTTCTTGTTGGAAAGCCGATCAAAGGCCTCCAAAGGCAGAACAAAAGCGCGAGAGTTTACAATGAAAAGTCTCTACAAAGTGAGAAAGTTATCAAAATAAGATAAACAAAACACAATGGCTTATCCTGCTGTGGGACCCGTTGGCGTGTCTGCGTGGAGGGTCCCATTGTCTCGCTCTCTGAACTTATTTATAGCTCATGTAAAAGAACACATCACATCAGAGTTGAACCTAAGAACTTTGCTTTTCTCTGACAGCTGTTAAAAATAAAACACAAATTAACAGATTCATCTTCTTCTCTCTATAATCCAGGCCTGGCACAAACCCCGCCCTCTTATGCCACTCAGCCAATGACAAATGGACTCACGGGCCCACCCACCCCCACGTCTTCTGATACCCCACTGGGTCCACCACACCCAGCGGAGAGGACGCTTACCAATCACAGTGACTCTGATGGCGGCCTATCCAATGCAGGAACTCGAAGGTCAGTGAGGGCATCAGCAGTACCTCACACATCGTGGTGCTTCCCGGATTCTTTTTGTGAAAACGAACCTCAAAGGTTCTTCTGTCCTTTGGGAAAAATCCTGCGCAGCTTTAGCAGTGATCTCAGAAGTAATGGTGCTCAGCCTGTTCCACTCTGCTCTTCCTCACAGGTCTTCTCTGATTCGCTACAACAGCAACACTCTCCCCGCCCTCTCTTCCACTTCCCTTCTCCAACATCAGAGCTCCAAGTCCTCAGAGAGTGACCTGTCCACATCCACGCTCCCCATATCCTCCTCCACGCTCCCCATCACTTCTTCATCCTCACACACTCTTACCAAACTTGCGCTCTCTCAGCCCGAGACGGGCCTCCTCCAAAACTCCACCAGCTCCAGCAGCACAAACAACACCCCCTCCTCTTCTACACCTCCTGGTCCGCCTGTGCATCGCCCACTGATGCCTCAGACCTCCCTCGCTCTGACCCCACCCAGAGACATCCCACCCTGTGGCTTTAACGGGTGCCCGGCCAATCACCAAGCACCCTCCACAGCATCCAGAGGAAACCCGGGATTGGTGCTCCCCCTTGGAGCCGGGTCCCCGGGGACAGCCCACGGCGGGGAGCTCGTGCCGGTGGCTCTCAGCCGCAGTGAGAGCGGGGGACTGGGGTTCAGTGTGACAGCAGGAGGAAATGGGGGTCAACAGGCAGTAGTCAGGCGGGTTTGGGATCGGAGGCAGTGCCTGTCGCTGCAGTCAGGAGACATTATAGTGAAGATCAATGGAGCAGACGTCCAAAGCTTCAGCTTCTCCCAGGTAAAAGATTTTCATGGCTTTATCACCTCGCTCGACCTTGATATTCTGACTGACGTTAGCTCAGCAGTGAACAGTTGGTCTTTGGGAAGAGGGAAGCTCTCATGGGTGCTCATGGGAGTTTTGTGGATATTTCTCCGTATATCCTAGAGGTGTTTTATTTCTGTGTGTCAAGGAAAGAGAGATGGTCCTGTTTAACCTAAAAAAGAAATCCAAATCACAGTAGTTTACCTGCCTAAGCCCTCCTTGTTACTACTGACAGACATAGCCATTGGTTAATGAAAACTAACCGATGTCTAATGTGACGTGATGAGTGAGGAACAGATCTGACACTAAAGAAGTTCCATCAGAAGTAATAAACACGAGTGTGTTTCCTTCCTCAGGTGCAGAGAGTGCTGCAGGAACACACCAAGCAGGGAGAGGTTGTACTTCTGGTCTACAGAGGAGGTAGATACGCCCGTTACCCCAACCCTGATTCACTGATGACTGTGACTGTTAATAACACCAATGCAAATCTAAGTATGTCGGGCTCAGGCTGCAGGATGTCTTCGTCTCATCAGCCAATGATTGTGTCATAAATGTTTATGCATTTTGACACTGGTTATATTTGGTGCAAACTAATCAATGTTATTGAACAGCATAGGTTATCCAGCAATTCCTAGAATGTAAATAAGCATGCAGAAATGGCCAATAATGTGTTTTCATTTTGAATGCCTTCACATCGGGAGGCTTAGACTTAATTTCTATTGTCACTCACTGTTTGGTTAACTTTAACTGGTTAACTGGTTTGATTAACTGCTTAACTTTAGATCATATCTATATGACATAATGAGAACTTAAGGGCTTACTCTTTCCTCCGTCAGCTCCCGTATCCTCCCCAGTCGTCACCCCCAACATCTACAAACGCCTCATCATCCCGCACGGAATGACCGGCCCTTCCTCCTCCCACCCCAACACTTCAGCCGACATGCCTTCCCCGTCCACAGGTGCCTTGGTGGGGGGTATTCCCCCACTCAGCCAGGCTGGCTTGGCCCTTGAGAGTCCCCAGGAGGGGCAACTACCAGCAGCAGGGAACCACCAAGGTAAAAGCATCCAAGAGTAGTAGTGAGGTGTGCTGCTAAGTGAGTGGCGACTGTGCCAGTAGCTGTTTTTGTTGGTGTATAAGTGACATGATTTCCCAGTTCTGCAGAGGAAAATAATAAATGCATTTATTATTTAACAGAAAATTGGAAAACAAAAGGCAGATATTTCAGCACATTTCTACACTTCTACATATTTCTACTTAACTATGATGGGCTGTGTAAATATTTAAGTAAAATACTTTTTGTTGTAAAGCGAGAAAGCCAGAAAGAGGCAAAGGAAAATCATTTATTAAGGGAATCATTTAACAAATCTTGTGCTTTCCAAGCAAATCCAAAATGCCAGGTTTCTTTAGAATGATCATTTTTAGATGATGTGGGTCCCGTTGCACCCACAGTGTCACCTAATTCTTAGCTATAAGCATCTTGAGATGACAGATGTTGTGACTGAATACAAATAAAGCTGAACTGAATCCTTAGGTGCCCCTCCTGCCCAGACGCCTAACGGACCTCCAGCCTCGGCCCTCATCCAGAGCACTAGCTTCCTGGACTCAGTTCCTGTGACGCTGACCTTAGAGCCACGTGACTTGTTGGGCGTGGAGGAGAGTGCCGGCGGACCTCCTGCACTCAGAGAGGGCGGACTAGGAGCCGTTCCTAAGGATGGAAGAGGAGGAGGAGTAAAGTCAGTGGATGTGGAGCTGAGGAGGCGACAAGGAGAAGGCTTTGGATTTGTTATCGCCTCTCAGGAAGTGAGTGGAGGTGAGTGGCAAAGAGTCCTCCGTATGTCCAGCTTCTGTCGGCGTCACCGCCTGTTATATGATTGAGTTTTGTATTTTAGGTCATCTTTTGAGGTTATATTTAGGTCCTGGAGTTTTCAGTTAGTTTTTACCTCCCCTGTGCTCCCTGTTTCCTCGTATCCAGGCTTAGTCTTTGTGTTAGGTCTTTTTCTGTGTCATTACTTTGTACTGTATTTTGGTGCTGTCTCTTGTGCCATGTATTTAGCTTTATTTCCCATTTGTCTCATTAGTTTGATTTTGTTCACCTGTGCCTTGTTTCCCCCAGCTGTGTTCTCTCTCCCTAATGACATCATGCCTCTATTTAAACCCTCAGTCTGCTTGTGTTGCTTGTTAACCTCCCCTTTGGGCCCCTGGTCTGTGTTTAGTATCGTAGATTATTTTCCTCACTTTATCCGTCCTAGTTTGACATTCCTGTGTGTGACGCACAAAGAAGTACAACAGAAACAGGATTCAAGAAGAATATACCTGAAACGGACAATAGAAAAACAACTGCTTCAAATTATCATTAAGCAAATGTTGTTTAGATGGTCTAGTGGTTAAATTGTGGCGATATTATTCTTCCAGCAAAAAGAAAATTTGACTGTTCATCCAAAACAAGAAGAGAAAGCAAACAAGTTATTTCCATTGATCACTAAATGGCGACAAATCAAACTGTTAGAAAAAGCAGGCAGTCAATTAGTGGAGAGAGCTATTGGACTTGAAAGGGACTTTCATTTGGTAATATATGTGATGCATAAGTAAGAAACACAACCTCTCTACTTAGCCCGAGGGGAAGTGGGTAATTTAAAAGTAAAGGAATTCAGTGGGCTGGATCACAGAGTTGGAAATGTTACCCACTGACACTTGAAATGGGTTAAAAATAAAACCTATTGAAATCCTTCAATCTCTCTGAAGATATAGGATGAAAAAAATAAATAAATAAATGATGGAAACTTGAAAATTGTTTTTCAAGCCTACTGTTCACCAGCGATCCAGAGTTCAAGTTCATATTCAAATAAACAAACATCTGATTTTGGAGGGAAGGGCAAGACTTTTTATACTGGTACATTTTTGGTTTCTGTTTGAACAAGCTTTGGTGCATGCAGATAAAATTTATCTGTATTGGTTAAAAAGGACCAGAGGAGAAACAGGAAGTTTTGAACCGGATATCCATTATGTTCCTTCTGTACATTCTGGCTACAATAGAAGCTGAGAAAAATGGCTTCGTCAGCCTCAGGCCAGAGTTACCTTACTGATGTTTATACGTGTCTGCTGTGATTTTAAGGCACTCAGCTGCAATAAAATAAAGGTTACTTGTAATAATTACAAAACAAGAGCACTTAGCTTATAAGTAACTATAACCCTGGGCACTAGATTTGCATATCACAGTTTAGTTTGGGTTAATAAGCAACTCGTTTCACATGTAAACAAGCCGCGGGTGTACAGGGAGGAGTTAAAGCTTTCAGATAAAAGCAGCACAGTAATACATAAATGCAGTCCAAGATTCCCTCCTCCTGAAACTGTGGTGGAGCTGACACAAAAAGCAGCAGAAGCTGGACACAGTACAGTAGCTGTGCAAAAGCACTGAGGGATTTTCCACAGCTGGGTTTGTGGCGACTCTCTGGTTGATTTCAGCTGCACCTGAGCTTCTCTGGTCGGCATTCAGCTGGAAGGAACAGAGAACTGAGCGACAATGATACACAGCACTCCACTGCACCTCCTCCTTTGGAAATATAACAATCATCTCCACTGTTAGCATTCCTTCCCCTCCACATGGGTAATTTCCCTCCCACCGCTATCTGCTCTGCATAAGCCCCGCCCCCTCTGACTGTCCCTCTATCACTCACTGCAGCTCAGCTCACTCAGTCCAGCTCCTGCTTTTAGAGCCGCAACCTGCTTCACGCAGACAGCACAGAGAGACAGAAGGACAAACAGTGAGGACAGAGAAACAAGGACAGAGCATTGTTGAGGTCTCGGCTCGGTTCAGGTCTGAATTATCCATCATGTTGGAGCGACTGCAGTCAGCTCTGAAAACTGTCAAGGACTCCAAATGTAAGTTTAGTTTGGATTTTTAAGCTTTCTTCTAAATTCAAGGCTGACTTGGTTTCTGGGAGGTCCGTCCATCATCGTGTCTGAGCCGTATTGATTTAGAGTCCTGCTGTGTGTGGGTCAAAGGTACTCCTGAATTTGTACGTGCACTGCTGTGGAACAAGTTTTCACAGCCTGCTCCTCTTGTGCTTTGTTCTCTAGTAAAGTTTTTTTTAAGAGGGTTTTTTGTCATCTGACTACAGGCTCTAACCAGATCGCCTGTGAACCATTTATTGTTGGGGTGAGGTTGCATAAGAAGAATCATTTCAGAAACTAGAAGTTGTTGCCTTTCAACACTGTTATCTTAAATGAGTTTTGTCCTGGGTTTGCATAATAATGGAAAAACCTACATAAAGCAGTACATTTGAACCCTAACCAACACTAGCTTATTAAGAAAATGTTTTCTTTCTCATCTAAAGAGCCACATGCTGCTTCTTTATGTTTGATGATTCTCATCTAATGTGAGATTCTTCAAAGCTTCCAGTTGATACTAAAAAGTAATATCAGATTAGATACTGAGGAGTCCACTGATTCATGTTTGTCCACCACACAAAAGGGAAAGTGAAGTTTTGTGAAAATACAGTTGCAGTGGCAGCAATAACTGTTTCTGTTTCTGGGTGTCAGTGGCATCAGAGTCCACAGTGTACAGGACAAAATAACAGGCTTTCACTTACTGCAGCATCTGGAAGAAACACTTGAATGTAGTCAGAGCTGGTAACATGTTTCTCTCCAGCTACTATGAATCTGTTTCCTCCCTTGCTCCCTCTTTAATCTAAATCCTTCTCCCTTTTATTCCTGTCTCCTTGTTCTCCTCCTCAATCTGTATCAGCTCTCAGGAATGTCTGAAATAGTTTCACCTCATTGAAACTATGTGCCGTTATTGTGTGTGTGTGTGTGTGTGTGTGTGTGTGTGTGTGTGCGCGCGCGTGTGTGTGTGTGTGTGTGTGTGTGTGTGTGGACCAGTTTGAGTTTAGACCTTTGTGAGGTGTCTGGTCCTCACTGTGGCTCAGACTGTATGATGTGGTTTTTACTGTATGTTCCCACATCATCAGTAATGCAAACATGCACAGGGCTGAAGGATGAGCTTGGTAGCAAATTTCAATTTTTAATTAAATAGTTCTTTAGTTTTTGTTACCTTTGCTGTTTTCTGACAATATTAAAACAATGTGTGCGCCTGTGTGTAAGTTATGTAATATTAAATCTTCATGACATAACCCTTTGAAATTCACTCAGAGCTTAGCTTCATCTGCCGGCTTGTTTGTGTCCAGATGTGCTGTCTATTTCCAGCTGTGGTTCACTGTTAAAGGAGTCCCAAAATTAACACGAGAATATATATGTAGCCCGTATTAATCCTTATAGTTCAACTATTCCTCTCATTTTCCATCTCTGTGTTTTTAATTATGAATGATAGTTAAATAAAAGATTATTTATAATATCCTGGATCATTCTGACATCAAAAAGAAGTCATGTTGTACGGAGGTTTGAGAAAATGTAAACGCTTTTCTAATGAATTTCTGGTCTCAGTTGCTAATTTCAAGCCTCACTGAAAAGAAACAACATTGAGTTGTAAATTATAATTCCATTTAAAGTCAAAGGGACAAATAAATATATTTTCACCATGAGCGTGCAGCATCCCTGGGTTTTTCAGTCACATGTGACCCCTTGTTTGGCTTCAGCATCCAAAGATGGTAATAGCAGAATCAGTCAGCAGCAAGAGGGCCTCATTAACCCTTTGTATCATATTTGATAGATGAGTTTCTGAGACCTCTATCGCATCAACATGATCAATACTTGCCATAATTTCAAAATGTTATCGACCAAACTCTTTTTTTTTTTTGTCTAAAATGAACATTTTTGCTAATAAAAAGTTGCCAAAAACTGCCAATGTATCAAATGTCAAATCATAAACATGATATAGCAAAAAAAAAAAAAAAAGTGAATTTTGTTATAAGGGTTAATAATCATCCCAGTTCCAAAAAAATCTAAATTTTCTGGCTATTTCTTGATGGGTTGGGTTTTACAGGGTTAACCAATGGGTGACATCACTGTGGCCAGATCCATCTTTGGCTGGAAACAACCACCAAATAGCCAAAAGGACCAAAAATGATACATAGTGATGAGCATTACGTGTCCTTATTTAAAAACTGACCCGTTGTTATACATGCTGACTTCTTTCCTGTCCCATTCCAGTCACACTATGAACAGCAAAGCTCCCATGATTCCCAGAGGAATGCCGTGACTCAAAGAATTTCTGAAAAAACGTCAGCCTGTGCTCCCGAGGCGGTCGTGTGTCGAGTGTGAATGCGTCTGTTCGTGCTTTAGCATTCGGAATAGGAGATGTTAAACTTTCTATTAATAGCAGCTTTAATCCATAATTCAGCAGAATTATGAGCTGGGCTGTGTGTGTTTGACAAACTGGAGCGCAGGTGACTTCAGGCTTATTGGACTATGAAATTGGACAGACACACACATTTGTCTTTCAGCACTTGTGAGGACTTCCTGTACATGATGCATTAACATGCTTCTTACCCTGAACCTGAACTCTCACCTGTGCTCTAGCAGTCTTCTGAAGCTCTCCCAAGGTGAGCTACAGACTCAACGTCCTCGCAACGAGAAACATCCTCATGTATTTAACCATTCACCCGTAAAAGTCCCACAGCATAAAACTCCAAATATTAATACTCAGACATCATCTGCTTATTGCGCTGCTGACAAAATCTGTTTATTAGCATAACTCTGACTTTCTAAACACATAGAATTCAGTTATGTCGTGCTGCAGTGACGCGTGCTGGTATTACTTGGTTACATGTGGTCATATTTGAGTATTTATATTAAATTAGAGGCTATAGTCTGTATATAAATGGGAAGCATCAATAAAATCACTGCAAACATTCTGCTATGACACTGCTATAATCTGTCATAAAAGTGATGACAAACATATTTGAACCTCAGGACTCTGTGTGAGGCTGAGTTTACTGAAACTGTGTGAACTGATGTGTGTAAAAGTACAGATTATAATTTGCCACTTCATGGTTCAGGCTCATGACCCATGGCGACTAGTGGGAGAAGCATGACTTTAGTTATTGGATTCAATATGATTGGAATAAAGTGTAATAATAGGTGCTCCTGCTGTTCATGTGGTAACTACCTGACTTTGAGGATGCTCCGACAGCCCCTCCTGCAGATGGGGGGCCCCATGTTGCTCTTTAGGGCTGGACCTGTAGGCTGGCTTTATATATGTGCAGGTGAGCCTTCTGAAGCCAGTCGGAGGTGGGACTAAATCAGTGAGCAGGGCAATGATAATGCTGACAAAAAAACAATAATTGGTTGTGGCGCACATAAAGTGACTCCAGCACCTTCTGGGTGCCTCGTAGGTGAGGATATTTGGCACGTCCTACTGGGAGGAGACCCCGGGGTAGATGGAGGACATCCTGAAGAAATTACATCTCTCAGCTGGCTCGGGAACGCCTTGGGAAATTTTCCGTACTATATTTTATGTTTTGAGACTTCAAACTGCAATATTGTGAGGACTGATTCTTAAATAACGCTTTTCTACTGAAGCAGTCTAAGTGCTTTATACAACGTGCATCATTCACCCATTTATAGAAGCACTATCGAACATTTACACAATGAACACATCAGAGTCCCTCGGTCACCCCGGGATTGAACCACCAACCTTCCAATTAGTGGATTACCTGTTCTACCTCATGAGCTACAGACATGTGAACTGTAGATATAGATGGATATGAAATTGTGGAACATATTGAATATAGAAAACTCAGCAGATACAAAATGAATTTAGGTTTTTGTTTTTTCCAAGAGCTCTTTGTGTGCTTCCCCAACATGTAACTGTGTCTCCTGGGGTTGTTTTTCACTCCTAAGGCTGGTTTAGAGCCAGAGCCTAATCTGAAATACAATTATTCATGTTTCAACAGTCAGAGCAGCGTCTCTTATCCGGGGGGAAAAGTTCCAGTGTCGCAGGTCTAGAATCAGGAGCCACTTACTTGCAGGATTATGAATACCAAATAAGACTTTATAAGTCCCACACACAAATAAACTGGGCTTGAGTAAAAATTAATTTAAAGCAGCAGTGTGCAGAAAACTACTGAGTTTTTTTCTTTTTTTTTTCATTTATAAAATGCCAGCTGGTGATAACAAAACATCAAATGACAGGAAAATGTGATGAGTGTCATGAAGCTAGCTGTTATGTGTTGATGTTGATATGTTAACATGGCCTCTAGCCTTTTAGAGAGAAGGCAGAGCGGACTTGTTTGCGACTCTGCACCAGCAGAAAAGCACCTGGGTTCATGTGGGCAGACAGGAGGTATGTGTGATGTTTGAGGAATGTGGAAGAGGTCTTATGATGAGGATTTATTCTGTGTGCAGGCACAGGAGGGTCTTTTGGCCGCATAACAACGTCAGTAAATCATTTTTGGTATTATATTCAAACCCCAAACAACCAAACAGCATCTTTTCTGAGCCATACACAGAAAACTGCATCAGAGTTTACCACAAGGACAGTAAATAAACAAAAACACGATGAGCCGCCTGACCAAAGAGTCTGGATCGTGGTGCTGGTTGTGGTGTTGTGGTGAAAATCATGAATGTTTAGTTACTTTGAGATATCAAGCTGAATTTTTCCTCAACAGGTTAATATTTTATTGGTTTTCTTTGTGCAGCACATCTGGAGTCAGAACTGTGGTTGGAGAAAGTGATCTAGCAAATGTTCTCATACATGATTCATGGAGTCAGACCCAGAGAGGCCTCACACGGAAGGAGAAGGAAATGTCCAGAAGTACATGTCAGGACATATGAAATAGTTGTATGTTTGAGCAGAAAAAACGGCTGAATAGAAGTTTGATTTATGGATTTTTGGCACAATTTTTAAAGTTTTTTTATAGTCAATAATTTAAGTTCTTTAACTTGTAGTTTCGGTCCCACACTTTACCCCCACCCTACATCGAAAACAAGAGACTTGTGTGAAACTGTTGACGTGATGTGTCAAGCTGAAAAGGAGGTTGGTCTTTACTTAGTCTCTACTTTGTTTTTACGGCAAAACTTTACCAGAGCCTAAAAAATACATTGTTCAGTGGACCAAGAGGGAACACGGGGCACTGTCATTAGGAGACACACAGGACTTTATCCTCTGGGATGGGGGGGGGGCTATGATTTGTAGAGGACACAGTTTTTGTATCTGTAAACCACCACGGTTGGTTTTACATCAGACAATTAAGATGTGAGTGCAGACGTGTGAGTTTCAGCTTTATTTCAAGGGTTTTAGAAAAACCTTTGCATGAACTTTTTGGGAATATTTGGATATTTTTATGCACATCCCCAAATTTTTAGAGACTTAAAAGTAAACAAGTTAAAATGATTTTGAATGTTTTTAATACTTGAATGAAAACAAGACCAAATGCTGCATTTTTACAGGTTTTTACTGCCGTCACCTTCAGTTGCTGCTTGTGGGTCTCTCTGCCTTCTGTTTTCTATTTAATAACTGAAAAGCTGCCCTGTTGGGTTGAGATCAGCTGACTGGCTGTTAATTCCATTTCTTCACCTTGAGAAACTCTTGGGCTGCTTTTACTGTCTGCAGCTGCTGTTATTGGGTCATTGAAGGATCTGTCCTAATCTGAGCAGAGCGTATAACCATATACACTTCATAATTCATGACTGCTATCAGCAGTCACGTGATTAATGAACACCAGTGACCCAGTTCCACCAGTGACAATGACACGCCCCGAGAGTGTTCTTGACATGGTTAGATGTTGTAAAATAGTTTTTCTGAACAATGGAAAGAATTCTGTGATCATGCACTTCAGGCCAGTCCATTCATTGATTTTACCAGACTGTTGATTTTTTACTTGCTCTCTCTCTTCTTTACAGTGAAAAGCTCTATAATACAAATTCAGCACTTTGAGTAAATTTCTGATGTCTGCTTCATTTGTAATCAAGTAACAAAGAAGCGGGCCTGACCATGAAACTGCTTTGTCCTCTGAAAATGTGAGACTGTGTATAGAAACTATGGTCTCATAGTACCTGTGAGACCAGGCTGCTATCGTCCAGTAAGAAGCAACTGGATATGCATGAAGGCAAAGGCAGGGAGACAGATGTGTGCACAGAAATACAAAAGACACAAAGATTTGTAGTGACTGTTTATCAGTTTTGGGTTTTTCTCATCGCTCTCTGCCTGCAGCTGTCAGCCTGGATATTATCACACTTCTCCTCCTCTGCTTCACTGAAGCATATTTCTCTCTCTGTAGCCTCGCGGTGCCTCCTCCACTGACTGAACACAGTGATCTCAGCACTTTCTTATCAGCTCACACGCTCGCATTCACCCTCCTACACCGTGTGTTTAAACAGCATTAAATACACACTCTTTTGCCTCTTTGATATTTTAAAGCTTCTTAAAGTGACTTTAAAGGAGCAGGTGGGATTTTTGTCCTGCTTCAGTCCATTCTCTGTGAATCCTGTTTACATCGCAGTCCTGCCGAGTGCAGGCCAGTTTATTTGTTCAGGCTGTGTCTGAGCTGCAGGTCGACGGCAGCACGAAAAATTCTCATGCAGGTTTTCTCACGTCGGGGCAGCCTCTGTTTAATTAACTTTCAGCTTCATTTGAAGTAGTACGTTAATCCTCCAGAGTCAGTGATAAAAGCCAGCTGCATTTTTAATATTTTCAATATATATTTTTATACCAGATTATATCCTGTCCATTCATAGTGTGCACTGAACCAGCCAACAGGTGATTTAGAAATATTATGTGTATAAAAGTTCATTTCAGCTCATAATTTTTCAACTTTATAAATTTATGCTCTACATAGGAACCCTTTTGTTCATTTTTGTACCTTTTTACAACTGTATTTTATTTCTCTATGACTGCTTTTTGTTACTTTTTGGTCATCTTTGCCCATATTGCATATCTTTGTGCTCATTTCTTATTGTTGCCGTTATCATTTTTTAATCTCCTTTTAGTCATTTTGTGTCACTTGCTCATTTTACAAGTGGTTGCGCCCATTTTTTTGCTATTTTTATGGCTGTTTTGTGCATCATAAGTCAGTCAATATGCAGTGTTTTTGTTCTACATACCCCTAACAGCTACTGTCTTTGTTAAACTGGGTCATGTGAGCAGGTTACTGTAATCAGGTGAGCTCTCTGGCCTTCAGTCACTTCCTGTTTGATCTCCTAGACTTTACAACCTGAAACTCTGCACACAGTCAGGAGTTGGGACTCGGTGGTGGTTTCAGGGTCATCGGTTTGTGTATTTGCTGGTCATGTGACCACGCAGTCTGTTCAACCGGAAACGTTTTTTTCTTTTTCGTTTGTCTTCCATTTTCTTTGTTCTCAGCGATTCAATGATTAGTGTCTCTGAGCTAGAAAATCTTTCTCAGAATTTTCCCCCATGGTCCTCCCTCCCAGAGATTTCAACACTGGCTTGGATCAATGTGTGTGTGTGTGTGTGTGTGTGTGTGTGTGTGTGTGTGTGTCTTTGTGAGGACTGTCCTCACTTTAAAACAGACATTTAAAAGGATTTTTAAGGTTTTAGATTTGGTTTCGAGCTTCAGCTTTAGTTTATGTGCACTTAGTATGCGTGTTACGATAGAAATAATACAAAGGCATAATTCTGTATGTGATACCACACTATGGGGACTTGAACAGGTAAATAATTTAATGCTACATCTTTGGTTTAAGGTTAGCTTAACTTCTGACCAGTGTGAATCTCCAGAAATAACTTTACACTACATTGGTGAACTTGGCTGTTACAAAAACAAACTCCTACAAATGTTTTTCCCTCAGTTTAGTGATTAAAAAGGAAAAAAGTTCAGAGCAGGATCGAGCTGAGATTAACTGGTTCTAAACAAGATTTAGTATTGGTGCAAAGTCCACCAGTGATTAATGAACGTGCTCAGATAGGCGCACCTCAGAGTGCCTCCACTGTGACAAATTTAAATATATATTTATATTTGATAGTAGGGATGGGAGCACTGGCTATTGTAGGAAACCGGTACCCAGTAGTCCAGGTCCTATCGATCCTGCTTATTGGTTCCTGCACTCGCACTACAATTAGCTGATGTCAGTTCGCGTGCCAGAGGAGGAAAATAGTGACACAGTCTGGAGTGTGGATGTGGACATTTATTTTTATTGCACAAAAGGACGAGATAAATGGTAAAGTGTAAAACTGCATCCAGGACAGAAACAACCGCATTATGCTGCTAACACAACTTCGATGCAAGCATCTGCCGAGACAGCTTTATATTCTACAAAGAGAAAGATCTTAGAGACGTGTGTGTCCTCATTAGGGACTTGTGTTGGTGTGGGGTTGTAGCCTCAGGTTTATATTTTTAAATGGTGATAATGAGACATTGTGCTTCAGCCATATTACAGAGTAACATGAAAGTAACGAGTGTAATGAGAACTTTTTCCCGGGAGTAAATAACTGCATCATTTTTAAGAAAAGTGTTCTGTGTAATATGCGTAATAATGATTTTTTTGAGTAACAACTCCAACACTGATCATAACAAAGAGGTGAAATAACACGCACAAACATTTGACTACAGCATGCAATTAATTTACATGAATATTATTTCTTTATTGCTGCTTGGTGGTGGCTCAACCCAATGAGAATCGATAAGGAATCAAGTCGATAAATGATATTGATAATGGAATCAGAATCACTATATTCTTATCAATTCCCTTCCCTATTTGGTAGCATGGCTCGACTATGGCTTCCTGCGCTGACATGGAAATGCATGACGCAGGGAGAGCACGCTATCCTGCCCTTCCATGTACATATGTGAAAACCCCAGAGGCAAGGAGCGCAGAAGCACAGCACACAGAACAGGCGTCAGTAACAACACGACATGGATTCATTCAGAAAAGGCCATAGCAGGAGTGCCTGGGGTGGAGGTGGGTTGCAGAGCGGATTGCACATGTGCAGCAACTTTACAAAGGTTAAAGCAACTCAAAGAGTACTTTCTTTAGGAAATTTGTGTCAAAGGTTTTCAGTTTGATTCAGTTTTCTGTTTGGAAATAGTGCACGTTGTACTGTGCTGTGGTTTCCCTCCTCCCCACTAACACTGCTACTGCCTGCATCACTTTCTCTTCATGCTAGAAATGGGAACTAAAGTTGCCAGAGTCTCAGTCTTTATATGTCTTGGCAGGTGGGCAGGGCTACTTTAATCAGGTGCACCATTAGTCTTAGTTTTGAGGACAAAATTACAATTACAGGCAAGTGTACATTATACTCAAACGTTGCTCTGTCCAACCTCACCAACACGTTTCTGTGACAGTGTTTAGGCATCGATCCTGCCCTCACAGGACGCCTTTGGGTGTCATACAGGAGTGAAAACCAGATCACTGCTGTGTGCGAGTCTTTGTTTCTTTGTTTCTACTCTGTGCTGATAGACAACAGTCATGTGACCACCACAGGTCATACCAACACCCTGCAGTTGGTGTTAATGTGGTTTGACTGTGGGTCTTTCTGCTCCTTTATTTAGCTGCACCAGCTGGTAGTTCAGCCAAGCAGAGTGAACAGGCCTCAATTATTAAAAGTGAAGCACATGTATTATTACACAGCAGCGAGGAGAGAATACACAGCGTCGGCTAAAGTCTCACAGTTCTGAGTAAATCCTGTCCTAATCGTTAATTGTACTTTTTGGAAAAATATTTGGCAGGTTTCAGTGTTCTTATTTGTCATTTCAACTCAGCAGTCTGTACCAAAAATATCATGATTTGTCCAGGTGATGTCTGACCATGTGACCTCTTTCTCTCCTTTCTCCAGCCCCATCGCTGATGTCTCACCGGTTCGTGACGGTGCGTCGTGGCAGCCCGGCGGCTCGCAGCGGGCAGATCCAGCCCGGAGACCAGCTGGAGGCGGTGGAGGGTCGGCCGGTCGCAGGTCTACAGCACCGAGACCTGGCCCAGATCCTGAGAAGAGCTGGGAACACACTGAGGCTGAGCATCACTCCTCGACACCGTATGAAAAAACACAGATACACTAAAAACACTTATACCTACAGTAAGGCCAGTAACTGTAAATAAGCCTTTTAGCTTCCTTTGCGTCACTTTTAAGCCAGCTTTCTTCTGATTGGTTACCTGAAGTAAACAAAGCAACTGAGCAGCAGGCGGGGCTTCTGTGCAGCTGGTTCTGGTTTCTTCCTGTTAAAAGGGAGTTTTTCCTTCCCACTGTCGCCAAATGCTAGCTCAAAGACGGTTGTGTGATGGGGTTTCTTTATAATAATATAGGGTCTGTAGCTTACAATATAAAGCACCTTGAGGGGACCGGTGTTGTGAAATGGCACTGCATAAAGAAACTGAACTCTAATTACTGCTAAGCCTGTGAAAGTGGAGCTTGGACATCAAATACTTTACAGAGAGCTCTAAAGTTAGACACAAGGACATCACAGTATTATAGCTTATACTTGTATGGCTGCTACACTAGCCATGTCTCTCCAGTCAGACACTAAAATATTTTCCTTAGAATAATATTGCTTCAGCCTTTAATATCTCTGCCTCTCCCTCTGTGACAGCTGAGGCTCCTCCTGAATTGAATAAGCAGTTACAAAAGTGGATGGATGATGAAATATTTTTCCTAAACTGCTTAAATTAACAGATTTTGTACTGAAAGATAACACTTATCTTTCACGTCTTGATTGCCTAATTCTTAAATCTACTGTGATGGTAAATAGAGTCATCTCATCTCCCTTCTCATTGTCTTTTTCACTTCTTCCAGATTCCTCTTCCCTGACCGAAGCCGCAGATCTGGACATAGATGGTCGGATGATAAAAGGACCCAGAGGGAGGTCAAAGGTCGGTTTAACTTTTGTTTTGTTGTAATATTACTTTGATCGGCGACTGTCATCTTAAGCCTTCTTCACGCATGAATTGCAGCCCTGAATTTGTCTTGACATGTGGTGCATGTGAGTGCACAAATGACCAGGTGTAGATGTTCCACTTTCTGCACATCCTACCGAGGACAGGATGTGCAGGAAGCACCACCTAAATCAGAAAGTGTTTCCAGCTGTGCAAAAGTGTCTGAAGCAGACCGCTTCCTGCTGTGTGCTACATTTACATCTAAATTGTCTGAAGTTTACACTGGAAGACAGCTGTACTGTGAGACTGTCATTAAAGAGGCAGTACTGTTTAGTATCTGCAGTATTGTCTGTCTGTGTCCAGCAGGAGGAGTCAAAGTTCTACAGCGTGGACCTGGAGCGAGGTCCTACGGGTTTCGGTTTTTCTCTGAGGGGTGGCAGTGAATACAACATGGGACTGTATGTACTCGGGCTGATGGACGGGGGGCCAGCCCAGCGCAGCAACAAGATACAGGTACACGTGTACTCGTACTATTTAAATACACATACAGGTGCAAAATGCAAAATCCTGTTCATCATTTTAGATTTAGGTTCAGGCTGAGGTGTCAGTCATTAGCTGTTTCACAACAAAAGTCTTAGTGAGGAGACCGAATTCTTGTTTTTATTGTGAAAGAGGTGCAGGAAGTCTTATTGGGTTTTTTTTTCTTATTTATTTTAACAATAATCTAACCTACTAATTAAAACCCTTCATTAATACTTTAATGCAGGTCAATCTATATGAGAGGAAAATCAAATCTGTACACCTTAAACATTAATGTGAACAGACGATCACAGGCATCCATTAAAAACATTTGGACATATTTCAGCGTCCTGATGAAACGAATGCGATGAGAAGTCTTTTACTGACTCGGTAGAATAAACTCTGACAGTGAAACCATGAGTCTGATCCAGGACTTTCTCAGAGTTTCCGTCAACTGTTCGATTAGTAGATGACACCTTCTACCTGCTGAGCTGCAGGAGAGAAGCCTGCCTGTGTTACTGCGTTTGTGCTGTGCGGAGATTCAGAGATGCTCTATTAAATCTACTGATGATTCGTCTGCAGAAACGCTCTCTGTGATCTGTCATATCTGGTACTGTTAAAACACACGACACCGCTGAGCCAAAACACTGACCTCCAGGGGAAGTGAACATCGTTGGGTGTCAGGTAGGGACGGTCCAAGTCTGCAGGGGTGAGGACTCACCTCAGACTTGTTTAGAGAACAAGTCTGACAAACTTCTGGGGACTTAAAGGATCTGCTGCTGATATATAAGGAAGTCCAGTCCCACTGGGAAGCTTGGAAGTCTGTAGAGTCCAATTCTTGGCTGGTTCAAGGTGATGCCAGATTTGTGGAGAAAAAGTGGAGACTTGGTGTGATTGATGCTGGATCGGGTCTGAACGTGTTTCCTATATGAGCTGAGCTTTGGGCACAGTGAAACAGCAGGAAATGCAGCGGAGACGTTTCCACTCAGACAAACATCACTCAGGATCTCCGTCAAGTCGTTCTTTGTGATATTAAACCTTCTGAAATATTCAGAGCTTCACTTTGTGCCTGCAGCTCTGAGACTCTGATCATCAAACATTCAACATCGCAGCTGCTCGCATCGTTCTGCTTCCTTTTTTGTTGTTCCACAAAAAAAAGAACTTCACAAAATGCTCTGCAGCAAATGTAGCGCCCCCCAGAGGCCGAAATAGCCAACCTTTCTGAACAGTTTAAATCCTGATGTCTCAAACCACCTGAATGTGTCATGTTTGTGCAGCGTCTGTCAACTGCAAGTTGAACGTTTTTAAATGACACTGAGCTGAATTATGAACTGGATAATAAACAAAAGTGAATTAAAGTAAATATCTAAATAGTTTAAGCAGCTTTAGCACTTTAGATCTAAGAAGTAAAATATTGGACTGAAATATGGACTGAAAATAATAATAATCTGATCTGTAATTATCTCTCTGATGTCTTGCAGCTGAATGTAGTTTTCAATACTGTCAGCATCCTCAACAATCTACACAAAGACTTTTTCATTTCTGATGATTGCACATGCCCCTGCAGAGGATGTTTGTCGGTGCCTGAAATAACATATACTCAGTTTTATGCTTTATGCACTTTCCTCCTGATGGTAAACAAGGTGTCACCGTGTGTTGCAGGTGTCCGACCAGCTGGTGGAGATAAATGGAGACAATACAGCAGGAATGACTCACAGTCAGGCCGTTGAGCAGATCAGAAGAGGAGGACATCGAATCCACCTCGTCCTCAAGAAGGGAAACGGATACGTGCCCGACTACGGTGAGACTTCACAGGACGGACTGTTACACATGACACAGCTGAGAGAAAACTGGGAGACATTCTCTCTGCTAAGACTTCAGTTTCAAGTTCTTCTTGATCCTCTCTGAATTCTTTGATCTTTTATATCTTTTAATCAAAATGGCACACGGTGGCCCTGCGACAGACTGGCGACCTGTCCAGGGTGTACCCCGCCTCTCGCCCTATGACAGCTGGGATAGGCTCCAGCGCCCCCCGCGACCCTGAAAAGGATAAGCGGAAGCGAATGGATGGATGGATGGCACACGGTGAAGTTTGACCCCAAAGCATAGGAGGATCACTGAGTCACTCTGGGCGTGTGTCCAGGGGCACTCTGTCTCATTATCCATCTACAGCTTACAATCAGCAAGATTAATAATAATCCTGCTGACAAATACACAGATAAACCAGCAGCACTGAAAACTGCCTGGACTCTTTACTGACTCACTTGCTCTGTTAAGACAAGAGACTGAGGAAATAGCCGGGAAAGCTCTAACTTTGACAGCCTGCCCACAGCAGCTGAAAACTAACTTGTTCCAGGAGAGTTTGCATTTTCTGACCTCATAAGGTCGGAATTTGTGCAGAAAATCGCTTTTGTGTCTCTAGCAGCAGGGCTGCCAACAAATCGCTACAGACCTTCAAACTTCATGTGGCCTTCCGAGTAGCTCAAGATCAGTGCATAGAGAGCTTCCACGAATGGGTTTCTATGGTCGAGCAGCTGCATCCAAGGCTTACCGAGTGCAATGCAAAGGGCTGGATGCATTGGTGTAAAGCACGCTGCCACTGGACTCTAGCGCATGGAGACATGTTCTCTGGAGTGATGATTCACGCTTTTCCTACTGGCCTGCTGATGGATGAGTCAGGGTTTGGTGGTTGCCAGGGCAACGGCACTTGTCTGACTGCACTGTGGCAAGTGTAAAGTTTGGTGGAAACTCTTCTCATAGCTCAAAGAAACAGTAAAGCTTTAAAATAATAAGGTCAGTGAATTTGGAAGCAATCTGTGTAATTCCTAAAAGCTCAGGCATCTGATTGCTCTCAGCACTCAGCTTCAGAGCGTATTTTCTTTTTAGGCTCTGCATGATGTCATCAAAAAATAGAATACCCATCCTAATATGGTCATCTCAGCTACAGAAGCCCCTCCCATCAGGTTTCATAAAAGGGGAGGGGTTAAAAAGTTTGTTTTAGGCAGCTTGAATAGCCCAGCCCACTATAAGATAAATAAGGATTATTTTGAATTGAGAGTTATGCAAAGCTACTCTATTAGAGTTCAAAAATATAAATATTGAGATGGAAATAAGAAGATGTTCATGAATACTCTGTTGAAGAGGCTTTTGTAAAGTACTCCCTCATCACTGACCTTTGACCTGCTTCCACGGCTCTCTCACTGTTTGACTTAACTTTCTTTGACTCTCTTTTCCTCTCCTTCCTCTTGTTTTTCCTCCTCCTCCTCCTCCTCAGTGGAGCTCTCCAGCCTGTCTCTCTGTATGACCAACTCTAAACAGGGGGAACCCTGCTTCTACGTGATTGGACGCACTGAAAACACGCGGTTGGTAACTCCGTGTTTTCCCATCTGCTTTCATTTTCTTCACTTTCACTTCATCAATCCTTCATCTTCACTGATCATCAGCTGCAGTCTGCAGCATTATAGTCACATGTGAATAGCCATCAGATTACTGTACTGAGTATTTTAAGTGTTATTATTTGCATGTAAAGCGCCACACGTATAGGTCCAGTACCTGATAGTGAGTAACCTGACAGTTTTATGTTGTTTCTGTTTAAAGGTACATTACCACCATCTTCTGGTGGTAGTAACATATTACAGCCAACCAGGACCCGGTAAAAACCCTGACTGGCTTTAAGGTGTAGTTGTTAAAATATTTCTTACATGCAGAAAATCCCCAGTGTGACACGGAGAAGTGACACAGACTGAACTTTAGACTTTAGTGCCATCGTGTTGGTCATTTACACCCAGATTCAGAGGGGTGCCAAGTTAGCAGCTAATGTTAGCAAGCAGATTTAGATACCTAATCACTGCTGATTAAGACATTTGAAAAAATTATTGAATTTCTGTGACCAGAACTGGAGCAAAAACTTCATGGACACCTCACAGCAGGCCTTATTATGCTGTTGATTTCATTAAAAGGCATCAACACCACAAACACAAATGAGGCTTCCAGTTCAGTGGCTCATGATGGGAGAGGTGAGGCCCAGCAATCATTCGTTGGTTACACGAGCACACCTGTCCACCAAAGTAGCCACGCCCCTAACTTTAATAATTCAAAAAGAGCAAGTTTCAAAACAATTCGACTACTTTGCATTAGAGAAACTGCAGATTTGGCACCTCAGCTTCATTTTTCAGCACTGATGTTTGCATATTTGTAGCAATAGAGAATGTGTATTCTAATATAATAGAGATATAAACCTTCAAAAGTGCCAACATCTGAAATGTTTCTATTGTCATATCTTGGCTACGTGATCATGAATTTCTGATTGAACCTCCTGCTTCATTTGTCCTGGTTGGTTTTGGTTCAGAGTCTGAACACAAAGCTTCAGACTTTCATATTAGACCCTGATTTTAAAAAAAAGATTGGAAACATCAGCAGGGCTGGCAACAGCAGAGGTGCCCGTTGGTCACTTTGGTGATTTATTTTTTGACAGGAGAAAAACCTACTTTTAAAAAAATAAACAAAAGGAATAACCACAATAATTACTTGCAGATATTCAGATAATTATATTCTGTCTCTGTTTGTCCATAAGGCCCTGAGGAAGGAGCCCTCTCCCCCTCCTCCTCTTCACAGACCGAGGAGCTGGATGTGGATACGATAACCATGACAACTGCCTCTCTTAGCCAGGAAATGAGACGAGGAAGTGGTGCGGGAGAAGGAGAGAGGAGGAGGAGAGAGAGAGAAACCAAAAGAAGAACAGGAGGATTAGGATTAGGGCCTCCTGCTCTGGACCTGGACATAGTGGAGGAGGAAGCACGGGTGCTGGAGAGGAGATGGCAAGAGGAGGAGCAAAGGGAGGAGAGGAAGAGAAGAAGTCAGACTGTCAGGCAGATGAAGCAGGATGACCTCAAGGAGCAGGGGAGGAGGAGCAGGAGCTTACCTAGGAGTGATGCCCACCTCAGGGACTCACCTCTGTCAGAGGAGTCCAGAAGAGGAGGGGGAGAGCGGGAGAGGAGAGAGGAGAGAAACAGCAGCACCAACCGCCGTGCAAAGCATGCTGGGAACTCGGCTGCATCTCAGAAGGCAGCGTTCTCCTTCCTCATGCCGCTGGACGATGACAGCAGTGACAGACATCTTTCCGACAGCGAATCAACATCCAGTTTTTCGGAGATGCACCTATCAGCAGCAAGCATCGCCACTGCTGGCTCGAGGGAGGAGTCTGATTGGAGGAGAGCTGAGTTGCCGTTGCAAGATGGAAACGGCCCGGGCCCTTGGCTGAAGCCGAGCACGCAGAGACTGACGCAGGTGCTGACGAGCAGTCAGATCCGTGGGCGGGGACTAGCGGGTGGGCTCTCTCTCTGATTGGCCAGCTGTGAGGGCATTCTCCTCTTTTATTTGCTGATTTTTTTTTTTTATTGGCTACTTATCAAGGGCTTTTTTGATTGGCCTGCTGGAGAAGACACACCTCCGTCTGTGTCCAACTGGATGACCACAGAAAACTCTGTTTGTAATTGGCTGGTGGGTGACATAACAGCTACACAGACCTGCCGAACCAACACCTTTAATATTACCCATCATGCCTCAGTACATCCTGAGACCTGTATCATAAAGCTATATCGGGCCGCCATCGCCTGTCAGACAATTTCAACCCTCCACTTATTTTATCTTCCTCTCGGGATTCTGTTTTATTTCGACTTGATTCGAGTAACATCCTAATACGGGTTAGGGTTAGATTACAGCGATTGAAACATTCACCAAATCACCGAGCTGCCTGTGGACAGCTGAACTCTTTGTGATACAGGCTCCTGGTCTGCAGACCTGATGTGACGTTTCCGTGTGAAACATCACGTCTGCGTTTCATGGCTTCATCACGATCATCTTCACTCGCATCCTTCCAACTTCAAAATGGTATGCAAACAACATCCGAACCGAACAACGGCGCTGTTTCGTGATTCTCTCTGTGTAATCTGAGCATGTGAATATTACTGGAATGATTTTTTTATTTTTATAAACGTGTAACAAAATTATTATTATAACGATATTAGAGATTAAATAGATCCAGAGATGATTTGATTTGCCTGCTTGCTTGTAAAAATGAAAGGAAAATAACCTGATGATGTAACAGAGCCATACACACGCACACACACATACAGATGTCAGGTCCAGCTGTGGTCCTGTCGGCTGTCGAGGAACATAACATCACCATGGCAACATGGCCTGTCTCTATAGCGACAGCCGCGGAGGAGCAGGACGACCTGCAGCTTTGGATCATAACAAGTGCCTCGTTTTGTTTCAGCCTTCGTCCTGCAGACTGTCACTTTGCAGAAGCTGCAGGCAGAGACGCACGCCGTCACTTCCTGCAACACGTCAAACAACGGCAAGACCTTTCAGACACCAAAATATCCCATCATGCAACAGCCAATACTGAGTTTAATGCTTTTTATAATTGAGACATACTTGAGCTAAGAATCAGTTTGTGTGCCACAAAAACAAAACGACCCCTCATGTTATCTGAATGTGTCTTCGCCTTAACTCCAGAGGTCCCAAAATTAGGGCGGCAACTAATTATTTTCACTACCGAGTAATCTTCATTGATTTTTTTTCCCCTATAAGATGTCAGAAAATAGTCAAAAGATTGTGCTGTAACTTGTCCAACCCATAAATGCATCTTCAGAGGCCTTTTATGGGTTTTCTTGTTGAAAGATGTTTAATTTACATCAAGTGAATCAAAGGAAATCATTAAATCCTGACTTCTTTTCTTCAGGCTTCAGAAAATCTGGCATTTTACCAACTAATTAAATTTATCGATTGATTTTGTAGCTCTGTTTAAAACAACAGGAACAAAATTTACACAGACCTCATCTGTAATCTATAAAATCTCAAAGTTAAATTAAATATAAATGGGTATATCAGATATCTGCACACTTCCAAAAAAAAAAAAAAAAAAAAAAAAAAAAGATATCTGCACCCTTAAGACATTTGTTAAGAGTGTAGAAATAGTTCTGTCATTTTATAGACAAATCAATGAGAAGCAACAGTGTAGCCCTGTGTTTGCCATTTGGACTGAGGGTTAGTGTGCACTACAGAGATGTAAATAATATTAAATTAACAGATAAAACCAAAACACTGATTAATGTCCACAGGATAATGTGCAGAAGTTCAAGTTGAATAGTGCAAACAATCACGCACACGTCTCCGCTGAATCGAAATAGCAGAAGAAACAGTGTCTAGATTTTTCTTTTTGTTGTTCACGTAGCAGGTTTTTTAAGCCACATTTAAAATGTTTATTTTAAAGAGTTATTCACGCGAGAGTACTTTATTTAAACAACTAATAACGCTAACAACATGGTAAGGCTCCTTTTAAGGAGGACCTATTCTGCCTTCCCTGAGGTCTCGTAACAAACCAAAGTATTAAACATGTCGAAGTAAAACATGAAAGCCAAAAAATATTTAGAAATTAGTAAAATTATTTATAACAAATATTTTGTTTCTATTTTCACAATAAAATTGGCCAATCACAAGGAAGTGGCTGTACAAAGGAACAGTGTAAGATCGGTAAAAGAAAACTACAAATCATGCTACGCTACGTTAGCTGAGTCCCCGAATAAAGACCAGGAGCTGGAAATGAGCAGAATAGGTCTCCTTTCAGAATCACACCGAAGAAATGTAAAGTTTTTAAAATAAAAGATTATATGATGTAAAAATAATAAAATGGTCACTGCTCTCTGCGGACAAACTGCAGAACAGTGTTTTCACACCTTATTTGTTGTCATTTATGGGCTGATGTACAGTACGTGCTGATGCTGATGTGTCAGATTAACTTAATGTTTTCAGTTTGTGCATCAAAACTCATCCAAAGACTGTTTATGAGATGAAGAAGCTTCACTCTGTAACAAAGCTGTAAAACGGCTCATTTTAGACCAATGAATGAAAACTATTTGTTGTCCAGACCCGAAGATGAAGGTTTTTTTTGTAAATGTCAAACTTTGGACTGTTGAAACGATATTTTAAAAATATAACCGTGAGCCAAGGAAAGTTAACCCTCTGTAAAACCTCAAAATCCCATCCTTTCGTGACCCTCGGGACCAAAAATGGTCCCGCCCCAAAAAGTGCTCTAAAATGTTATATATCAATATTTTTTTCCACTTTAAATTAGTCAATCTTTTAAAACTACTTCTGCTTAAAATATCCATATCAAGTTTTAATTATATTTTCATTGTTTTAACCCTTTAAATACCAGTTTGTGTACATGAGCGCCCTGTTTTTAACAGAAAAAAAAAATTAAAAAATTAATATTTTCCATAAAATACATTTGAAGTAATATTTGATTGTTATTATAATTAGGCCTTTAGATGGGCCAAAGATTGGCACCAACATTCATTTTGATCCATTATTATTTTTTGTGCAGGAGCACATTTTTAAAAATCCATCCTTTCGTGACCCTCGGGACCAAAAATGGTCCCGCCAAAAAAAGTGCTCTAAAATGTTATATATCAATATTTTTTTCCTCTTTAATTCATTTTCATAGACAAAACTATTAATCCAAAGCATTTTTCAGCAGGTTGTTAATCAACAATAAAAACAGCCGTTAGCTGGATGAGCTTCTTTTTGACAGAGTGAAACTTCATCCTCCTCCAGCTGCTTGTGTTTCAGGACAGTTAAACTTGATGTCAGATCAATATTTGAGCTGATCAGGGTCACAGCTTTATAGAGGGAAAGGGAATATGACGCTTGCGGAAAAAACAGGGTGTAAATATCAGATTTAAAAGCACCTGTTTTGTTTCAAAGATCAACAGTAACCCTTCCCTGTAACAGGTGTTTCTAATTTCACTGTTTGTTTGTTTTTTAAGCTCAATCATGTCTGGAAACAGCTGGATTATTAATGACTAACCTCACTGTAAATTTAAGAATGTTTTCAAATATGACTTCAAATACAGATTAACCTGTTATTGCCATTACATCGATTATTGGCAAGTAATTTGTAAGTAGCAAATCAGACTTTATTTTCTATTCAAAGCAAGCTCTCATATCGAATCTATTAAATAACAGGCTTGCTGCTGCATAGAGGGGACAATAACCACTTAACCCTTTCTGATGCCAGAAATCACATTTGCAACACTAATGCAAACGTTACATATATGCTGACTTCACTGACCTTGATTTGCAGCGTAAAAATGAAAAAAAGAGAAGAAAGAAGTAAAAATTGTAAAAAGTCTTTTTAATGCATGCCCAGTGAGGGGTTAAGCATCAGTTCACAAATACTCAGGATTCAGAGCCTCACTGAGGTCATGACAGAACATCCCTTTTTATGCTGAGGACAGTTCACTTCAAAAATCAGTTTTACAGATTTTCTTTCCTTTGAGCTGTTCATCCTTCTAGATGTCTTTGTTGTAAATTGCACAGTTTTGCAGTTTCTTATAGGAACTGCAGGATTTAGAAATCCAACTGCATCACTGTGCAGAAGGAAGAATGGCTCTGTCCATTAGAGAGAAGCAAGCCTAAACTATATGGCCAACTGAAATCAAGACTGTAAATTTAATAATATTTATTGCTTTGATGTGCTAAAAAATACTTTGAAGTTATAAACCACACAAAAATAAATAAACCAACACCTCATCCATCGATCCATTACATCACTTGCATCATTTTAATGTCTGTTTCTATGTTCCATCCACAGCCTTAGCAGTTAAACTACAAACACCACAAACCCCTGTGCTACCCTTTAGCCCCACCCTTCTGCCTCCTGTCTTTTAGGGCATTAGGATGTTTGTCTTCTATGCATTTTCTAAGACTGTGTTCTAGCGACTGATTCCCTGATTGGTGCGAGCAGCGCCTAATCACAGGATCGCAGAGTCTGGACTAATGATTCTAACAAAGGATCTGATCATTCAGGTTCTGGTCCAGAGACAACCAGGAAGAGCCAAGTTCACGCTGGACTGAACAGTTTTACCATCAGACCTGCTCCCAGGCAGCAGGATGGAGGAACGTCACTCAGCTGTTTGCTTAATGCAGTTTTTATCTTCAGCAGTTGGCTGTAAACACGCAGAAGTGACTGAAGCAGCTGATCTGATCCGTCAGTGATCGCTCGGTGTCTTTAGATCCAGTCTGACTTTAAAACTCTGAGCTGGACCAACATCAGCTCAGGTAGGCCAAGCTAACTGTCTGCAGCCTTGTTCAATAAACAAGCTCATGTGAAATGAACTGATTATTTGGGAAAAGCTCTTTATTTGCTTTCTGTTCTCAGGTCAGTGCCAGATAAAATCGCTTATCCTGACAGCTGAAGCACAGGATAGCAGGCTGAGGATACTGAGGCATGCATGACAAATAAAACATTCAAATTTAAAGCAACACTGTATTGATAAGCATGAGCAAACAAGCAACCTCTATGACCCCAAGAGTTGCTGGAACAAACTTCATAATTTCTTTTCTTCTGGGTACTAGGCAAAGGTGTGATTTTTAATCATTCAAAGATTCATTGTGTAGATATAGAAACTGTATTTAGACACGTGTGAAGCTAACATGTTACAAGTCTGCCACAACTATCAGTTTCAGGTGGAAGGCAATCTTTGAAGAGTACAGCCTTTTACTGTGACTATAGAGCTGATATTAAACCAAGATGAGAAATGAGTAAAAATCCATATTTGATTATTTGTTCAAATAAGGCCTCGTTCACATGAGCATAGAGTAAAGCTTTATATTCAAACACTTGCTAACTTTCCTCCGAGCAGTAGTGAAATTTGAAAGTGTGACACACACTTTTCATCATTGGTCCAAACCAGGTGGGTCACACCTGCACAGTGTCCTACTGACCTTACTATACAGATGGCAAACATGTCGGAGTTCATTTGAAATACACTATTTGTGCTCACACTTACACACTCCAAAGCTGGAGTGTTTCCTTGATGAATACACAAAGGTGGATCCTCTGTCACGAGCCTCTCTAGCACACCGTCCAGGCATCTGCTAATAACAGCAATGTAAAAAAAATGCTCGTGATTTTAGTGGTCGGATGGCGTCCACGCTGACTCAAACTGCAGAAACTGTGTTTTTAAAGACTATTCCAGCATTCCTCCTACAAACAAGCAAAGCTCACTGGTAAAAAGAAATGTGTTCATTTGCATATTAAAAATATGCAATAATAACTTTATAACAATATTTTCAAAAAGCCTGGGTCTCTAAGGTGTTGGGCAACACCAATTTAACATGTTAATATTTAGCATTGCTGCAGCTCTTCTTTCCTCCTCCTGCAGCAGCTGGGTAATTTAATCACTTATCTGGATCTTTTCAACATGTGCTGTTGGTGTTTTTTTTCCACACAAATAATCTGACTTGCAGTGTGCTAAAGATCATCCAAGAAGTTATTTCCTCAATTTTACAAAAACATTGGCAGCATCAAATAATAATGTAGAGTCTTCAAGACAAATGGCGAAAGAAAAGGTTTCTGGATGTTTTCTGATAATCAGATGAATAAAACCCAAATTACAAGCTGTTAGGGTCAAAAATTGTCTTCACTCGTTCTCATTGCCATTAAATATTGAAAGTTTTACTATTTTTGTTTATATCTATTAAGACCAAGTCTAGCTCATTACTGAAAAAGAAAACCCCTTTCACACTGTATGTTTTCAAACGCCTTAAAAACAGCATTAATTTTTTATTTTTTTTACTGGGTCTAATATGATATTCAGTGGTTGAAAACAGTTACGTCTGCACTGGCTCACAGATGCAGCGTGAACATTATTTATTTGGTACGATTACTGATGGTTATGTAGGTGGGTAATGTTTTAACACATGAAGAGAGATCAACAACACAAACAGAACACAGACAGTAACAGATAAAAACCATTTTATTTATTTTCACTGTCTTCAAGTTATTAACAAAGAAATGGAAGGAATCCAATCTGCCAAATTCAACATGTATTCAAGCTATCATGCAGCACTCTTTGAATTGACACGTTGACAAAATATCATAATAGATAAATGTTAGAATAAAAATTAGAGAGTTAATTTAACTTATAGGACCTAAAAGGTCTTGATGCATTTTTCCTCTCACGATGGTTTGGAGGTAAAGGATGTGGAAAAGGGTCTGGTTTTATAACTTCCTGTGTGTGTTCTGGCTTGGCAGGATATGATGTAAGGGATAAGTGTTGATGCCAGTGAATAACGGACTTTAATGTGTCAGTAATGTCAGTATCAGCAACCTCAACCAAACAACAAAACAATAAAACCGTTTATACAATGAATGAAGTGAATTTGTGCTTCACTTAAGTAATATCACAGGGTGTTCATCTCATCACCATTAAAAAAAAACTTGCATTTCATTAGGTTTTTGTGGTATTTAAACTTGTGATTTAACGGCCTTTTATGTGGCAGAGATAAAGGAGACATTTATCTCCGCCACATAAAGACACCGTGTGCAGCACAAACGTTTTGAATCCACAGCAGAGCAGCAGACATGGCAAAGACTTGGAGGACCAGATGAACCTGGGGCTAATGTCTCAGTGCAGAGTAGAAGAAGATCACTGAAACCCTGAAACCTCACAGTGCCAGTTCTTGATCCAGCTCTCAGTAAAACAGCCGAGTTACAGTATCTACGCTACAGATGGGAATCGATAAGAATTTTATGATTCTGATTCTGATTCTTTATCGATTTTCATTGGCTCCATTTTAAGAGTCACCACCGTCACTAAGCAGCAAGAAGAAATAACATTCATGCAAATTAATTGCATGCTGGAGTCAAACTTCTGTGCGTGTTTGAGGTATTTGCGCTCGTTGTTGTAGTCAGTGTTTAATATTACACAGAATACACAGAATGCTTTTCGTAAAAGTAATGCAGTATGTTACTTAATTAGCTCTGGGAGCAAGTAAAATAGCTGAAACACTCTGTCTCATAATCACCATTTAACTACAGCCCCATGCACCAGTGCAAATCCCTAATAAGGACACAGACAGGAGGACTAACAATTCCAAGGAACTGGAATACTGGGAACCGGTTTTCTACAGGAACCAACAACCTGCTGCTGCTCCAACCTCAGTGGATCATCACAGCTCGTCCACTCGTCGTCCTGCTTGCTCTCATTGTTACACAGATTATCACTCCAACCTGTAGAGACAAGAAACAAGTGTATTAAATAAGTCACTTCAAAAGCTGTCACTCAGAGATGCAGCACATCTAGCCTGTTCACAGCTGCAGTGGAGGCGTGGCCTATCTTAGCCTATCTTAGCTTCTCTGAGCTTTCATGTCAACATGTACACCCACTAACCTACACGTTTGAACATCGAGTCTATTGTTCCACAGTGGAAGTGAACTGTGAAGAGTCATAAATGATCCACGAACATCTTTTTTAAAAATGTATTTCCTGCTGTTCAATTTAACACAAACATCTTTGTGGCGGCTTTCTGTAATATCACCTGGCTAGTAAACATGGAAGCAGCCATGAAAGACACTAAGCTAAGTTAGCTATGAAATATAGAAATATAGATCTGAATGTTATCTCAGATGTGTACTGTATATATTTGTATATTTGTCTGGAATTATTTCTATTGCAGTACAATACTGCTGAATGCAACACAGAGTGACTCCAGCTCTTTACTGACCTCAGAGTCTCCAGTCTATAGTCAGGACTTTCCTTAAGATCCAACAGCTGCTTCACATCTGGATCCCGTAGGTTGTTTTGGCTCAGATCGAGCTCCCTCAGATGAGAGTGGTTGGTCTTTAAAGCTGAGACCAAAAAAGTACAGCTGATCGCTGACACACTGCAGCCCCTCAATCTGAGAAATGAATGAAACATTTAAGTTTAGACAGATTTTAAAATTATAACCAGTTTAATAATCTGAAGCTAAAGACGGTATAGGATGTAAAAGGTTAGGAAACAGAGACTTCAAACACCTCAAACCAACAAGATATTTTATTCAGCAGAAAAACTAATAAAAAGTAGTTTAATATAACTGATAGATTCAATAAAGACACAATCAAACGAATCCTGTGCATCAGACAAGTCAAAAATGTATCCTTTCAGCCCAAGTTCATCAAGCCATAAAATGGAAATGTTAACAAAATGATGATCAATACTTATAAAACATTTTTATTTAAATAAACATGAAAATATATTTGATTGTCAACTTTCATTAATGATCCAAAAAATGAGTCCATCACAGTCCTCTTGTTCTTTTGTTTTCTTATTCTCTTTGTTTCCTTGTTTCCTTGCTCACTTTTTGTTTACATGTGTCAGGAGTGGTCCTCCTTTGTGCCCACTCTCCATGTGAACTACAGGTTAACATGATTGCTTTAAGGTTGAGGAAATCATCCAGTTGACACCAGTTCATTGCTCTTATCATCATAAGATAGCAAGTTATCCCTGTGACTTTTTATTCCTCTTTTCATGATCTTTCCTTCGTGGAGACTCTTCCCAGCCTGCAGAGATCCCTGTCTGTAACTCAAGGAAATCAGCACTCCCTCCAGTTTTTAGCTGCTCCTCTCAAAAAAAATTGAGCGCATGTTTAAATCAAAAATGGGATTGATTACTTAAATAGTAAAGCTGAAAATCTTTACTGATATACATTATGTTGTTTGTTAAAAACAAAATCATCAAATCTTTGAAAGCTGGATTCAAAATCACACCAGAAACCAAAGTTACGATTATTCAAGCATTTCTTACTTCGTCACAAAGTAGTTGTCTGCAACTGCTTCCATTTTTGAATCGATATAATTAGCTGCCTTTTGGCTGGGCTTCTCACTACAGGGCTGGACCTCATATAGGCACAAATTAAAAAGTTGTTCATCTGTTTCAGGTTGTTGTTAGCATAGCACTGCAGCCTGCAGCCAACCCACATAAAGTGGGGCGTACACTCTGAGGCTAACCTCAAAGAAAGTGAGTTTAATAATGTTGCTTCACAGTTTGGAACATTTTATAGACTAAACTAGTTAAATTAGAGCATATTTATAAAATAATTACATTATTTAATGACTTAGCCGTCACCTTGGTTTTAATTCTAATATAACAAAATTTTCTGATTGTGCTTAATCTACGTTTTTTAGGTTTTCAGTGTGTTGCTCAACATTGTTGTGCAACATTGCATCCTGCAGTTATTAGACTGAAGCAATAAAGAAGAAAGCATTAGCATTAAATCCTCTGCAGACTGCCAGCCTACATATTAAACTTTTATATTTATATGACCACACAACCAAAACATTTTTGCCTGACCTGAGCACTTCCAATCTGCAGCCTGGACTCTCCAGATAACCACACATGTTCTTCACTCCTGAATCCTGCAGCGTGTTGGCACTCAGGTCCAAATCTCTCAGATAGACGGGGTTGGACTTAAGAGCTGAGACCAGAGAAGCACAGCTGGCCTTTGACAACCTACAACCCTTCAGTCTGAATAAAGAATTTAAAAAAGGCAGATTCAGATTCAGTCATTTATAAAATACAGGAAATATAATGTATATTAGTTTTAAATTTGCACCTATACTATAAATTATGTACTAATATACAAATCATTGCAAATTACAGTTAGGCCTGTGCTTTGTTCAACAAAGACATCATTTTTGTAGTTTTCCTTTCCCTTTGTACACCACCGCAGTGGATCAAATAACCAATATGTGATTGAAGTGTGAACTTTCAGCTTTAATTCAGGGGGTTTAGGAATTACAGATTTTTTATTAAATAGTCCCTCATTGTCAATATGATTCCTGCTGTCGGCGGTGATCATAAGTTACAGAGTACTGAGAACTAAACTTTCTTTTTCTGTGCTTTGACTGCAGTTCAACACAGAAACAATGTACAAGCACAAATACACCGACTTGCTCTGTGACTCAGACTTCTGAATCCTCAAATTAACATCAATATTATGCTGTCAGCTGTATCCAATCATCTGATAATGGAGCCTCTTTATAACGGGGTTACTTCACAGCTCAACAAAAGAAATGTCTTAACACTTCAAACTACAATGCTCAATTTGAAGAGAGGAAAAAAGCAAGTATTACTCAGTAAACTGACCTCAGAGTCTCCAGTCTGCAATTTGGATTCTTTAGTCCGACAGAGAGCAGCTTCACTTCGGAATCCTGCAGCTTGTTAAAGTTCAGGTTCAGCTCTGTCAGATGGGAGGGGTTGGACTTCAGAGCTGAGGCCACAACTTCACAGTGAGCTTCTGAGAGCTCACAGCTAGAAAGTCTGTAAAAAAAAGAAGAACATTTTACAAAACATAGTGTTATGAAGTGTCTTGATGCATGCTCAATTGTCCAAGTAAGGAAATCCCAGAAAGAACAGAACAGAATCAACCTTTTGGGATATTGTTATGAAAGTAGACATTTATTTCGTTTTTCATCATCTAATCTTTAGATTTTCTAATAAGTTTTATTGAGTCAACAGAAGCTGACAAGAACTAGCAACACAAGGCAACAGCATTTGTTTGCACTGATTGCACCTAACAGAACCTAAAATATGTTAGCAGGAGTTTTAAGTTTAAGTTTAAAACCATTTTCTAATGAAAATGTGGAAGTTTACTGTCCATTCTGACCAAAATGTGAAGAGTTTCCTCACAGAAACTCCAAATCATCTTTCTGTTGAATTCTCAATCACAGCAAAATTGTATCTGAAATCTTATCTGATCTTAATTTTGCCCTTTGGCTCGAAACTGCTAACCTGAACCAAGTTTATAATGTTAGTCACGGGCAGACTTACTGAGCCTTTCTGCAATTTCTCACAGCTGGAATGAGTCTCTGTTTGCCCTCCAGTGTGGTGTTATATTCACCCAGGTCCAGTTCATTCAGAACCTCTTCTGACATTTGGAGAATGTAGGCCAGAGCTGAGCAGTGGATAACAGAAAGTCTCTGTGATCTCTTTCCTGACTTCTGGAACTCTTGGACCTCCTGATGTACTGAGAGGTCATTCATCTCCATCAGACAGTGGAAAATGTTGAGACTTCTGTCAGGGGATATTTTTTGGGTGTTTATCTCCTTCAAGTTGCTGATGGCTTTCTGGATGCTATCTGGATTACTCTCTGTCCGACCTAGCAGGTCTCTTAAAAGTCTCTGGTTGGACGTCAGACAAAGGCCATGAAGAAAGCGGACAAAAAGGTCCAGGTGACCATTTTTACTTTTGAGAGATTTCTCCATAACTTTGCTCAGAAAGTCATCTAAAAATAGCACATGGGCAGTTTTATTTCCAAAATTCCTAGACGTCCTAGAAAACTTAGGGATTAGGAAATCCTCCAGGATCTTGCTCTGTCTACTGGTGAAACAGTGGAACATGTAAACGGCAGCCAGAAACTCCTGAATGCTCAGATGAACAAAGCAGTAGACTGGTTTCTGGAAGATCACACACTCTTTTTTGAAAATCTCTGTACAAAGTCCCGAGTACACCGAGGCCTCTGTGACATCCAGACCACACTGCTCCAGGTCTTCTTGGTAGAACATGATGTCTCCTTTGTCCAGATGTTCAAATGCCAGCCTCCCAAGCTTCCGAAGAGCTTCAGGAGTAGAAGCCTTATGGTACTTCTGAATCTTCCTCTTGGTCTGATCCAGCAGGAAGTGTGAGTACATGTCAGTCATGGTCTTGGGCAGCTCTTCTCTCTGCCCTCCAGTCAGCATGTGCTGCAGAACTGTAGCAGTGATCCAACAGAAGACTGGGATTCCACACATGATGTGGAGGCTCCTAGATGACTTGATGTGGGAAATAATTTTGCTGGACAGCTCTTCATTACTGAATCTCTTCTTAAAGTACTCCTCTTTCTGAGCATCAGTGAAACCTCGCACTTCGGTGACACGGTCAACAAGTGTAGGGGGGATCTGATTGGCTGCTGCTGGTCGGGAAGTTATCCAGATGAGAGCCGTAGGAAGCAGATTGCCTTCAATGAGGTTTGTCAGCAGATCATTGACCGTTGACTTCTGTGCGACATCAGACATGACGCTCCTCTTAGTGAAATCCAGTAAAAGTCTGCTTTCATCCAGACCATCAAATATAAACAAAAGTTTACAGACAGCCAGCTTCTCTGCTGTGACCTTCTGTAATGTTGGATGGAAAACCTGGAGCAGCTCCAGGAGACTATACTGCACATCTCTGATCAGGTTCAGCTCCCTGAATGAAAGCAGAATCACCACACTGATGTCTTGGTTTTCCAAACCTTCTGCCCAGTCCAGAGTGAACTTCTGCACTGAGAAGGTTTTTCCAACGCCAGCAACACCGTAGGTCAGAACCACTCTGATCACTTTGTCAGATAAGGCTTTAAATATGTCATGACACTTAATTGGAATTTCATGGAGGGTCTTCATCTTGGAACCTGTCTCCAGCTGCCTCACTTCATGTTGAGTATTAACGTCTTCACTCTGTCCCTCTGTGATGTAAAGGTTTATGTAGATTCTGTTCAGGGGAGTTCTTCTTCCTGTTTCTTCAGATCCTTCAGTTACAGTTTCACATCTCTTCCTTAGACTGAACTTATGTTCATCTAAAAGCTCCTGCAGACCAGCAACTGCTAGAAGACAAAAAAGAAAGACAGAAATAAAATTAATGAAACTTTAATATTGGTATAGCATATCATCATCTGGAATCTTCCCCTATATCTTATAAAGTATAATCTTACTTTGCACAGTGTTGCTCTGACCACCTATATGTCGTCCAAACTTGGCTGTTTCTCCACAGTGGGAAACAGGATTCTTTGTCTTCTCTCTGTGCATACAAAAGAAAATGTATATTGACCAGTACACATACAATACAACTTTATTTATATAGCACATTTAAAACCAAAGGTACACCAAAGTGCTTCACAACAAGGTTAAAACATAAGATAAAAGACTATAAAAGAGAACAAAGGTGCAGACAGAATAAGAAGTAAAACATTATAGCATGGTTTAGAAGATAAAATTACAGGGTATTCATTAATATAAGGTGGGGGTATTTATTCAGTGGGAGATTAGTAGGAAGATAAGTAACACAAGGGTAAAATATAGGGGGAAGTGCACTAACTAACTGAAAACGCTCAGTCAAAGAGGTACGTTACATACATTAAAATAATAGTCTAATGCAGACAAATAATTATAGAAAAATATATATTCTTTGGTGTATAAATGCTAAGGTTGGGCGATATGTGAAAAAATATGTAAAAAGTTTCCAACCGGCAATCGTCAGTTCAACAATCCCTGATGGGCGATATAGGCGCACATGCACAGACTTTATGATCAGTGGGGCAATCATGCACGGACTAATTTTCAAGTTTACAACACATATTTGGAAAACTACAAATTACTTTACCATGGAAGAAGATATTAAATTTAAAAAAAGAAAGAAAGAAAGAAAAAAGAAAAACCGCCTCACTCTGGAGACCGGCCAGTTCAGAATACTTTCTTACTTTGTGTCCGAGGGTCCAGGTTCATTATTAAACGATATAGGGGGATTTTTGGAAGCGTCACTCCTCATAGACAGACACTCTGATCCTGGAGACGCTGGGCTGCATCTGGGCTGCTGACCCCTGGGAACACAAACATATAATATTTAGCACATTGTTCATCTGCATCTTAATGTTGTTGGAAATAAGTCACTTATTATGAGTACAGGACTGAGGTTCTGGAGGTTTTCGGTGAAAGCAGAAACATTCACTGTCCCAGGGTCTCAGTTTGGATTTTATTACTCAGGAACATATTCTACCTTCTATAGGTACATACTGTCATGGTCGCTGGATTTTGGACACAGGTTTGAATTTTGTGATGTTGGGGGTTTTATAGTTCTGTAGCTTTGGTTACGTTTAGGTTATGATGTCAGATTTAGTTTGTGCTTTATTCCTTGCTTCTCTGTTTATTCCTGCCTCCTTTGTCTTTCTGTGCTTTACTTGGTCTTCTTTTGTGCTTGGCATCAGGTTAATCTTGTCTCGCTGTTCAGTTGTGGCTCTCTTCCTGTTTTATTTTGGTGACTGTTCTTCTCTGTATCCTGTGTCTAATTTCCTTCCAGGTAATTATGATAGTTTACTGCTGCTGCGTTCCCACCTGTTGCCTTTTCCTTCATCATCCTGCGTGTCTCTGTATCCCCTCATATTTTGTTGTGTTCTCCATCATGAGTGTGGCCTATTTCATAATGTGTTTTTAAAATATCTGACACTTACAAACACAAGAAGTCCTTCATGTTTTCATGTTACAGCTTTTCTGTTCAAATAGGTTTCTGATTTTGAAAATCACTGAAGCTTTTCTGTGTTAGTGTCATCCTAACAAACCATCTTCGTGTCATTTTAGAGGAGAAATAGTTTCTTACTTTGTGTTTGAGACTTCAGGTTCATTACTGAAGTGCATAGGCTCGTCTTTGGAAAAGTTAGACAGAGAGTCGAATCCTGAAGTCTCTGTTCCTTTTCTGAAACAGACATATAATATTTAGCACATTGTTAATTTGTATCTTCATGTTGTTAGAAATAAGTCACTTATTATGAGTACAGGACTGAGGTTCTGGAGGTTTTCAGTAAAAGCAGAAACATTCACTGTCACAGGGTCTCAGTTTGGATTTTATTTATATCACTACCACAATAAGCTGATCTTACAGATATGGAAGCATGTTTGTTCTGCCTGCTAAGGGAATTTTCTTCTGCTCATTTTACAGCAGAAACATTTTCTTACTTTGTGTTTGAAGGTCCAGGTTCATTACTGAAGAATGGAGGATCATCTTTGGAGATGTTACTGTTCACTGACAGACACTCTGATCCTACAGACGCTGTTCTGCGCCTGGGCTGCTGACCTCTGGGAACACAAACATATAATATGTAACACATCGTTCATGTTGACGGGATCTGTCTTGGTCCCAGGGTCACTGACCCAGGGTTTGAGGTTTTGGGGATGTTTCTTCTCTTCAGCATCTCCTGTGGAAGTCAGTCTCCATGTTTATTTACCTCTCTGTCTCACCAGCTGTGTCCCTTTCCAAAGATCCACATCCTAAATGGTAGTTCTAAACAGGTGAAAATGTAAGCAAATGTAGCTGTATAAGCAGCTAATAAAAGAACTAATCAGTGCAGCTGATATCAATGCTAGTTTGCACTGAACTCTTCTTGTTTCCTTTTTCCAATGTCTTTTTGTAGTTTTTTACTTGATGATAAGGATGGAAGTTTTAAAAAATTATAAAATATGCATTTTTCCGACAAGAGTCGGTTTGTCTGTGGCCCACAAGCTTGGTGAACAGTTTATAATGTCTATCTATTACTCAGGCAGTCCTCCCTATACATATTTATCTCTATGAGTACTGTATGCATAAAAATGTAAAAACTCCCTCATGAGTTTCATTTTGCATTATTTCTGTGCAAACAGGTTTTTAGTCTTTAACATCCGCGGTGAAATTTTGCTCCGGATGTTCCACATCAAGGGTTTAGGGGGAACACTTCACTAAAATAGATCGCACACATTATTTCTTCATAACAAATAAATCATCTTCACTTCACTTTACAGTAGAAACGGTCTCTTACTTTGTGTCTGCAGGTCCAGGTTCACTGTCATTTATGGAAAGGTCTCTCTTCATAGGAAAACAGAGAGATTGTGCACTGTCCTCCTGTTCCTCCAAAACATTCATTTTCAGCCAGGCTCACCGGTAACTCAGAAATGCTGAGCATTAGCACAGAATACAAACCACTCTCATGACTGACAAAACAGGAAGTACAACACACACACAGAGAGACTCCAGCAGTGAACTGAGTTGTCAGTCCACTTCCTGAATTAGCACATCATTGTTTTTTCTTCTAGTCCACAGAGACAGCTGACTGAAAGCAGACGAAACGTAATGTCGGGCTTAAAGCTCACATTCATTTCTTCCTCCTGCTCCGTAGTTTGCAGTGACCTAGATCAATGGAGAAAAGATGCTCCTCCCTTCTCCATTTACAGGAAATCACATGACGTCATCCTGGGTGTGTGTGTATGTGAGAGAGAGAGAGAGAGAGAGAGAGAGAGAGAGAGAGAGAGACATACAAGAATACATAAATATATCATATAATTAGGCTTCTAGATTTATGATTCAAGAACTTTCAGAGCATCAAATCACATCGAACACATTCTCAAAACACACACATATATGGACAATGAAGGTTTATATATAATCTGAGGCCCCCTAATGGTAGACTTCTGGTTTTATCACCAAAATGAATACTTTCATTTCTAACTGGTAAGTCAAGTGGCATAGTGAGTAAGCGAGCAGGCAGCAACTTGATTCTAATCATGTAGAAGTCAATAGTTAAACATTAATGTAGCTCCATCAGTGTGTGTCAGGGAGACCTTTGGTCCAGCTTGGTTGTACGTCTCTTTTCTTACTATCAAAGACAACAGGCCTAAATTTAACAGCCACTTAAACATTGCTATCAGAGTAATCTAAACTGGGTTAACCCTTAAAGGTCTTTACACTTTGGGTTGGTTGTAAATTTTATGAAAAGAAGCTAGCATGGAAGAAATATGATACCACTATGTCACATTTTTTATTAGGTTTTGGGAACCCTGATTAAAAAGGATTTATAAAAGTCTAGCTCTTGCACATGACATATTTTTTTGTTTAGGTTCAATGCTTTTAGTAAATTCAACATGGATTCAAAAATCACTCAGATGTGCTTTATAATAGTAATAATAGTAATAACTCAGTTTAGCACCTTTAAAAGACCCAAGAATGCTTTACAGAGGAGCAGAAGGTTTTGGTGAAGACGTGAGTTTGAGAAGTTTTTTGAAGGATTCCAGTGACGGAGCGTTGTGAAGCTGATATGGAAGAGTTGCAGAGGGGGGTGGCCTCCAGCCTGACGACTCTGTTTCCAAAGGTATGGAGGCTGGTGCGCGGGACAGAAAGCAGGCCTGTGGCTGAGGACCGTAGCATCCAAGACTGTGTGTATGGTTGCAGCAGATCAGAGAGATACTGAGGGATCAGGGTATTGAGGGGTTTGTAACAGGATCTTGTAAGTGTAGAATGTTTAGCTTATTTTAGAGTTTAGAAAGGTGTTATTGTAGAATATAGAGCTATTGTAGAGATACTGTGTGTAGAGTAATAAAGGCCTCACTCTCTTGTGAAGTTAGGAGTAGATTTTAGAAGGCTTCTCCCCCACTAAGTGGAAATTCCCCAGAGGATGTAAGGTGGGGGTTTTATGACCTCTAGGGAGATATCTTCACCCACAGTGTTTTAACTGTCACGCACACACATCCACACGCACACTCACTCATGTGCACTCACACATACACACAGGTATGCGCACACACTCACTCACGAGCACTCACATAGACATGTGGGAACGTGCACATGTAGGCATTCACGTGCTCGTGCACAAAGACACAGACAGAGTTTGCAGCACACCGTAGGGGAGGTTTTATGATGGGGTCACTTCTATAAAGCTGGCTGTAACTAACAAAGGGGTGAAGATTTTTGCAGAGGGACACCGGCCTCATCTGCCCTTCTAGAAGTGCATGCTTAAATGAAGAAGAGTAAAGATGAATGAAGATGAATGTAGATGAATAAAGATTTTGTGAAAATGACTACTGAGTCCGGTGCCATCTCTGGATGCTCGAGGAATAAAAAGAACCGGGGTAAGACTGATTTCTCAACATAAGTAATGTATGACTTGACAAGAGGACATTTACGAGGGTGGGGATGATATGTTCTCACAGCTGCCCTTCCCTGGGATGTGGGTACTTGCTGGTTCCGGGGCTTGTGGCTGGATGTTCTGGCGCAGGCTTGTAGCTCATCTTTGTCGCCAGGGGTGGGAGGGCTCTGGCGGGTACTGGGCGGTACTTGTGGGCCTGGAGCCCTGGGACCCTGTACTGGGCTTGCACCAGGGAGGTCGGCCGCCCCTCACCTCTGGGACTCTCACCCTGTGGCCATGGGTGCCCCATCTAGGGCCTCCTTCCTTCTCCTCCTGGGTTGGGCGCGCAGATGTTGCTGAGATGTGTGGCCTTGGGGCTTCGGTACTCTTGGGGGCTGCCTTAAGACATTGTCCTGCTAAACCATATATAATGTAATAACTGAAATAAGATGAATAGAAATGAATAAATAAACACATAAAAGAAACACCTGAACAAGAGGAGCCTATAGAGATTTTATAGAGCTGATCTTGGAAAAATATGTTTGCATTCAGGTCGTAATTCTGATTGCAAACGCTGCCAAACAGGACAGGATTTCTTTTTTTTAGTCTTTAGCTATTTTAATAAGAGCAGTCTCAGTACTGTGGTGAGTTCTAAAGGGTTCAGTGAGCTCATAGAGGTTTATTAAACTTTCACATCGTTCCTTCACATTTTTATGCATTCAACAAATACTTTGCATTCAGAAATATTAATTACTGAAAGACTAAACAGGAACCTAATCCACTGACAGTAATGAAACTGTGCATGCAAGCAGTCTTTAACAATCAAGCAAGTTACTGTGTAAACATTAACTGCAGTTCTCAATTATGCCACAGTGTGGCGCTCTAACACAGAACAATTACAGAAAATCAAAGCCTACTCTAGTTTACACTGATTTGAGTGCCGTCTAAATGACTATAAACCTTGTGTCACCATAAGAAGTAATCAGAGGAGCAGTGCTGGTATGATTTTTTATACTCTATCAGGATTATAAAACACAGGGATGATGGTATATTCATCAGGATTCACTGACTTACAGTATATTGCTTACACAGATGAATGTTTTATTCTCTAAGACAAAGGCTGCGGCTCTAGTTTAAAAGAAAAGTTTGACATTTAAAAGTGTTAAAGCATAGCAAACCAGAAGAAAAGAAGTAAGCAGGTCCAAACAAGGACCCACCAGTCCATCATCTATAACCAGGACATCATCGAGAAATAAGTGTATCTAACTTCCGGTAAGGGTGGACTCTAATTTAAATACATTTTGAACAGATAAATATTAAGTATACTTTCTAAGACAGTTCATCTTTTGTATAGACACATAGTCTGTCGTAGTTCTAAATATGCCTGCTCATTACAAGCAAGCTCAGGAAAAGAGAACAGAAGGAGAAACACTCATATGCACAGTTTAAGCACATATATGTGTTTGCATAATGTCTGTGAATAATTCTTATTGAGTCTGCACTTCTAAGGGCAGTTCACACTGAAACAGTCATTTGTACTTCTTTTGATTCCTCTAGAAGTCACTGCTGGTTGAAGTTTTTCTTCTAACTTCATGGCTGAGTCAGGGCATGCTAATGCACAAATTCCTGCTGCTGTTTAAAACTCTCCAGATCATCAGGGCAGAGCTCGTCATAGCTCAGCAGACAACTGTTACCGACAATTCGTGGGGGCTGTAGAGAGAAGAAATAACAGAGGTCATGAATTAGAGTTTACAAGAGTCATAAAAAAATATGATTACTGCATATCAGGCTCTGCGTGTAAAAACGAACAGTGACTAAGTGTAAGGATGATTCTCTGAAATAAGGGAAAGGAGTTTGCAGGCTTCTGTCTGACTGACTTTAAAGAAAAGAGAGAAAAAATCTAATTTGATTGTACAACTATCTGGTCAAAAAGACCCATGTATCTATATCCATATCTATATCTCTTCAAATGTCTTGGCTCCAACACTTCTTTACTTGCTTTAGAAATGAACAGAGGGCCTCTTCCTCCTGAACTCTTGCTCACTGTGTCAGAGTTTTAGCTACTTCTCAGCCTCCTTTAGTAATGATGATACTTGTAACAAATATGGTTACAGCTCTGGAGGCCAGGAGCTTCAAAGAGTAGTTGTCAAACAGCTAACAGATCATCTGCATAGGAATGACTTATTATAAGAGTTTCAGTCAGGTTTCAGAGCTCATCACAGCACAGAAACAGCTTTAGTGAAGGTTACAAATGATCTTCTCATGGCCTCTGACAGTGGACTCATCTCTGTGCTTGTCCTGCTAGACCTCAGTGAAGTGTTCGATACTGTTGACCATGATTTATTACCGTGATTAGAGCACGATGTAGGTATTACAGGTACTGCGCTGCAGTGGTTTGAATCATATCTATCTAACAGACTCCAATTTGTTCATGTAAATGGAGTCTGTTATACATTGCATTATACATGCTTCCCTTAAGCCAGGGGTCTGCAACCTTTAACACCCAAAGAGCCATTTGGACCTGGTTTCCACGCAAAAGAAAACACTGGGAGCCTCAAATACTTTTTGACATCTAAAATGAAGATAACTCTCGGAGCCGCAGGTTGCCGACCCCTGGGTTAAGCAGTATTATTAGAAGACATAGCATACAATTTCACAGCTATGTAGATGACAGCCAACTCTATCTGTCCATGAAGCCAGATAACACAAACCAATTAGTTAAACTGCAGGAATGTCTTAAAGACATAAAGACCTGGATGAAGTTTAATTTCCTGCTTCTAAATTTAGATTCAGATAAAACTGAGGTTATTGAATTCGGCCCTGAAAATCTTAGAAATATGGTATCTAACCGGACTCTTACTCTGGATGGCATTACCTCGGCCTCCAGCAACACTGTGAGGAATCGACTTTATATCCTTCAATGCACATAAACAAATTTGTAGGATTACTTTCTTTCAATTGCACAACATCTCTCAAAATATAAATATCCTGTCTCAGAGTGATGCTGAAAATTCCGAAAAGCCTTCAGTTAATCCAAAATACTTCAGCAAGAGTGCTGACCGGCAGAAGAAAGACAGACCATATTTCTCCTTAAAAACTGATCTTGAATAATCAGACCCCACCTTATCTTAAAGACCTCATTGTACCGTATCTTCCCAATAGAGCACTTTGCTCTCGATCTGCTGGTTTACTTGTGATTGCTAACACATTTAAAAATAAAATCGGAGCCAGAGCCTTCAGCTTTCAGGCCCCTCTTCTGTGGAACCAGCTCCCAGTTTGGATTCGGGAGACAGACACTATCTCTACTTTTAAGAGTAGGCTTAAAACATTTCTTTTTGATAAAAGCATATAGTTAGGGCTGGATCAGGTGACCCTGAATCCTCTGTTAGTTATTCTGCAATAGGTCCAGTGTTTCACCTTCACTCACTATGTGCTTATGCACCAATCTGCATTTAATCATTAGTTATGGTCTATGGCTCTTTTCCACAGTGTGTTTTTGTCCTGTCTTCCTCCACTAACTCTCAACCGGTCGCAGCAGAAGGCCTACCCTTCTTGAACTTGGTTCTGCCAGAGATTTCTTCCTTTTAAAGGGGAGTTTTTTTATTCCCACTGTCACTGAAGTGTTTGCTCATTGGGGATCATATGATTTTTGGGGTTTTCTAGGGTCTTTACTAGTGCTGTCAGCGTTATTCTCGTTAATACGACGTTAACGCCTTAACACAGCAAATTCCCGTTCGGCCCATGCCAGGGTTGCACGGCGCTAACACGTTAACACAGTGCAGCCCTCGCAAGCTTCAGTCTAATCTCGTCCTCTCAAAAAATGATGACTGTTAACAGCTGCCGCTTTACTGAGAAAAGCAGCCAGTGAGGGTTTATAGGAAACACTCGAAACACACTGGGCCCCAGTCTGGATGGGCCTGGGCCCCCTTTCCCTGGCGGGTCGCGGAGTATGGGAGTGCCTACTGGGGTCAGCGGGGGAGCTGGCCCCAGGGAGGGGTCACCTGCCCCTCCCTTCCTTCCCTCCCCATCTCCAGCTGCCTCCCTCTTCCCGCTCCACCACAACCACCCACACATGCAGGGCCTTGGAGTAGGGGTATGTCACCAGGGTGCAGAGGAGGCTACCCCCCCCTGTCCCCTTCTGGCTGCCTCTGCCTCAATTTTATCCCACAACTTAGACATTCACATTACTCACACTCTCATTACACATACATATAGGATCTTGGGGGTGGGCACGATACACGGAGTCCAAATTACCATCAGGGTGTACACCTAACCCCTGGCGTCGTTGCCCACCTCTCAATTTTGAATACACGTAGACATTAAGGGCTAGCAGGAGGGACTATGCGCTTACCTGCTGCTCTCTGGCAGGTAGCTCCATGCCCTCCTGGGTTTTAAATGCACCTTAGAACACACATGCATCAACATTACAATGAGCGGGTGGAGGGAGGTTTGGAGTCTTCTCTCACCCCCGTTCTCTGCGGCCTGCTGGAGCGGGGGGGCTAGGAGGAGTTGGCCGTCCGACTGCGGTCTGGAGTGTGGGGCCTCCCTGCTGCTGCGGAGTCGGGGCGGTCTGCCTCTCCCCACCGCAGGGAAAAGGGTAACACCACCTGGGTCTGGGTGCAGTTCCCCCTCCAGGGGCAAGGGTACCTAGACCCGGTTCGTAGAGTACGCTTGGGGAGTGTGATCGTGTGTACAGCGTCTCTTTATGTCTGTCTCCACGTTGGTTGAGTGTGGAGTAAGTGCATATGAGAGCATGAGGGTGGGAATGGATGTTTGTGTCTGTGTGTGCCTGTATGTCTGTGTCTATATGTCAGGTTGGGTATCAGACGCCACCTCTCTAGGGACATCTCAGGCCCTCCAAGGTTTGGAGGCTTATCTCCACCCACCACCACTTCCCCTGCCAGTGGCGGACTCCCTCAGGTATCGGTGCGTTGGTGGTTCTTTGTGTCTGGGGGTGGGCGTCCGGGTACACACCGGCTCACTCCTTGGCGGCCGCTTATCGGGGCCTGGAGCCTGGGGCTCGCTCGGGCCACTTCGGAGGTGGGGTGCCCCCGGCCTCTCGGCCTGGGGCTCGGTCACTCAGGCACGGCTGGCTGCCGACGGAGCTCACGGGCGCGTCACTGCAACTCCCCCTGGCTTCTTCTCCGCGGCTGCTGAGTGAGCCCTCATCTGGGACTCTCCTCAGCTCTTACTGGGACAGTGGCGCGGCTGCCCCTCTGTTGGTCTTCCTTGGTCTCTTGTGTTCTGGGAGCCTCTGGATGTCTGGAGCTTTGATCTCCTCCATACCTGCTTCATACCCTGGAGGACGGGGCTGTGGCTCCCCACACTCCCTAGCAGATCGTTACATGGAGAAACCTTTGGAATGCAAGCATGCTGATCCACACAGGTATGCACACAGGTGTACACACGGGTATTCACAGACGCGGACTACAGCTTTCTTGGCTGCTGCCTCAAAGCACATTGGCCTTGGCCTTAAGACAACAATTCTGATGGCTAAAGATCCAAACGGGACACAAAAAAAAAAAAAAAAAAAAAAAAAGGAAACACTCGATCTTTGCTCCGATACCAACTGTGTATTATACAGTAGTGCTAAAAGCAGCATTGACTCAATGCAACTTCCTACTTACCACAGATTCTCCAGTCTGTAATTTGAATTATTCACAAGATTCACCAGCTGAATCATATCTGAATCCTGCAGGCCGTTTCTACTCAGGTCCAGCTCTCTCAGGTGGTAGGGGTTTAACTTCAGCGCTGAGCACAGAAAAGTACAACTGGCCTTTGACAAAGAGCACTCCCTTAGTCTGAATAAAGAATAAAATAAAAAGACAATGTTTCTGTTTTAAATATTTCATATAAATAATCAAACATAATAAGTAAAAAAAGAGCTGTTATTATTACTAATCAAATCTTGCTATTTCTGCTGCACAACAAAGACATAATAAAATCAGCTCTCATACACTGCCAGCTCAAGCAGTGACTTCATTTACATGCAGTTGTGCTCAGCAAAAAACATATGCACACCCATTTAACTGCCTGTTAACACTGATTTGCGTAATGCCTAATGGCAGTAACTCAATGCATTTAGGCATGTGGGCATGGTTAAGACAACCTACCTACTTAAGTTCAAATCAAGCAACAAGTGATTTTGAGCATATCAGGATTATTTGAACCACACAGGTGGTTCTGAGTGTTTTAGAAACTACTGATCTGATTTACCCACAAACCATCTTTAGGGTTTACAGAGAATAGACACAAAAGCAACAAGTTCTCTTTATTTTTTTTATTTTTATTTTTATTTGCCTGTCCCATTTGGTTCTTTAGCCATCAGAATTGTTGTCTGAAGACCAACAAGGATACCCAATGGATTTACTTTGCCAAATGGATCATCGTGGCATTGCCGTATTGGTCCATTTGATCGACCTTTGTTTTTATTATTTATTATATTTTATTTTCAGATGTTACAGACGGGACAGACATGAGTGAGGGATAGGAAAGGGAGAAAGAAAGGGGAAGGAAAAGAAAAACAGAAGGGGAGAGGGACAGTGAGAAAGGGGGGGAGAAAAAAAATCTCCTGGATCACCTGTTGAGAGAAGAAGAATAGAAAACAAGAAAAAAAAAAAACAACAAAGCAACATACTAAACACAACACCATCGCATTAATCTAGCTAAGTGTAAACAGCAGTAAATACTAAATATTCAATGTTGTTGTGCAGCATGCAGGACAGACAGCGCACAATGTGCTTTGAAGTAGCAGCCAAGAAAGGTGTAATTTAAGTCCACGAGCAGTGAACACCCGTGTGCATAGCAACAAGTTCTCTGAGTGAAAATCTCTTATTGATGCAAGAGGGAAAATGGCCGAACTGTTTTGGGCCTCTAAATGCACAACATGTTGAACCTTAAAGCAGAAGAACACAGTGGGTGCCACATGTAGCAGCTAACAACATGAAAGGGTTGGGGACCACCAAAAGTGGACAATAGAAGAGCTGAAAAACAATTCCCTTGTCTAATGTGTCTCGATTTCTGCTGCAACATTCTAAAGGCAGTCAGAATTTGGCATAAACAAACTGCAGATCCGTTGTGTCTTGTATTAGGGACAGATAAAACAAGATATTTGAACATGACTTTTTGTGAATTGAACCTGTAAGATCATCATTACATTCTGAAAACACAGTTTAATATGAAAACACAGCTGACCTCAGAGTTTCCAGTTGACAGGGTCGACACTCCAGAAAACCACACAACTGCTTTACTCCAGAATCCTGCAGCTTGTTGTAACTCAGATCCAGATGTCTCAAGCGGGAGGGGTTGGACTTCAGAGCTGAGCTCAGAGTAGCACAGCTAATCTCTGACAATCCACAGTGCCACAGTCTGAATAACAAAAGAAGAAAGAAAAAGACAGATACAATTATTTCTGACCTAATGACATGTTGACAGGTTTTAAACGTAGTGCCACATCACTTTATAGTATGTAATGCACAGATATAAAACTAATTCAGGGAAAAGGTATCATAAAAAAAATCACTAACTGAAATAACGACTTAGCATTTCTCTAATGATGGTTTTGTATCTTGCAGGCACTCAGTGATGATTAGATTGGATTACTTAGATTTTTTAATTCCTCCTATCTATGTAGGATCGGTTAACCCTAGCAGGTATGATTACTAAGCTTTGGCTAAAATTTCACTGGTACATGCTTCCAAACAATCCCCCCCCATTAAGAGCAGTCTGTTACATATTTTAGCTAGTCTGAAATGGTACAAAATGGTGTTGTTCACTTTCTAAGCACAGAAAAGGATACTAACCAAAGCAAGGTTTCACTTTGTGTACTTTTTATGTACTTTTTTGGTTGTTTTGGAAAATCCTGAAAATGTATATCCAAATTTATAAAGTAAATGTATTAAAAACAACAACAACGGGCAGGGTACTGACTTCAGGGTCTTCAGTCTGCAGTTTGGACTCTCCAGTCCTACAGAGAGCAGTTTCAGTCCCGAGTCCTCCAGCTCATTGAAGGTCAGATCTAACTCTATCAGATGGGAGGGATTGGACTTCAGGGCTGAGGCCAAGACTTCACAGTGAGTCTTTGAAATTCCACAGTCAGAAAGTCTGTGATAAGACAAATTTGCAAAAGACATTATCATGGAAGAAGATACTACATATTTATTTTTGCTTTTGCATTTAACATCAAAACAGTTGAGCAGATCTTGTTCAATCAGGGAACCCATCAGCGAAAAGCCTTTTGGGAACAGCAGCCAATTTGGGGGCTTTCCAGTGTAGCTAGCTGATATCTAGACCAAGAAGCATTCTGAGTAGAGATGTCAAGACTTTTGATCATCCAGGGCACCTCTTTCAATTTAACAGCTGCTCTGAAAGAAAGCCCAGCCACACCTCATAGAAAAATCATTGCTACCACTTGTATCTGCAACATCATCCATTCAGTCCGAGCTTGTGACCATAGGTGAGAGTAGGAATGAGAGTAGGATGCGGCAGCGTGTGCTGCACTGACCGCCAGCTAGAGTGAATGGCCCAAAATTTGTGTTGCGCTGACTACTGCACTGTATGTCATTTTTTTCTGCTCACTCTATGTGTACCAGCTGTGCCTGCTCTGTGTCATTTCAAAACATTTATCTCTCATCCATAAAAGGCGAAACATTGTAAGTATCCCAACTAGGGAAGAGTATGTCGTTTCCACAACAGTGCTTTCCTCCACATAGCTGTTGAATGGAGTGACTTACTCAAGAGCTCCAGGAGGTCCCTATATATGTATGTAAACATGTGTCATAGAGTTCCTCGTCCATTGTGTGGTTGAGGTTAGTGTGACTGTAGGCTTCGTTTCTCTTGGTTGTGCAAAGGTATGTCACAGCATATAGCGGTTAAAGTTCAGCTGGGTTGAACTTTGACCACAGCATGTGCGAGTACTCTTGTGCAACAGAAAAGAATGGGTTTTGGAGTACAGAGCTGCACATGCCGCGTCTTATGTGAAAGGGCCTTTAGACTTACAGAGCCTTTCTGCAGTTCCTCACAGCTGGGATCAGTCTCTGTCGCCCTGCCTCTGAAGTGTTGTACTTGTTCAGGTCCAATTCATCCAGAACTTCTGACATTTGCAGCATGTAGGCCAGAGCTGAGCAGTGGATTTCATAGAGTCTCTTCTCTGATCTGTTCTCTGAGTTAAGGAACTCTTGGATCTCCTGATGTACTGAGAGGTCATTCATCTCCATCAGACAGTGGAAAATGTTAATGCTTCTGTCGGGAGATATTTTATCGCTGTTCATCTTCTTCAGGTTGTTTATAATTCTCTTGATGATTTGTGGACTATTTTGCAAATGACCCAGTAAGCTTCCTAAAAGTCTGTGGTTGGACTCCACACTAAGGCCATGAAGGAAGCGAACAAACAGGTCCAGGTGTCCATTTTTACTTTGCAAAGATTTCTCCATGGCTCTGCTCAGAAAGACATCCAGAGATGGGATGGAACAATTAATATTTCCAGATTGTTTAGAGGTTTTCTCAAGAAAAGACTTTATATTTATAAAGTCCTGCAGAACATCAGTATTTTTATTAGTGAAACAGTGGAACATATAAACGGCAGCTAGAAACTCCTGAATGCTCAGATGAACAAAGCAGTAGACTGGTTTCTGAAAGATCACACACTCTCTTTTGAAAATCTCTGTACAAAGTCCTGAGTTCACCGAGGCCTCTGTGACATCCACACCATACTGCTCCAGGTCTTCTTGGTAGAACATGAGGTTTCCTTTTTCCAAATGTTCAAATGCCAGCCTCCCGAGCTTTAAAAGACCTTTCTTGTCAGCCTCCATCAGCTCTTCTGGACTTGCTTCTTCTCCCTCATGGTACTTTTGAATCTTCCTTTTTGTTTGTACCAACAGGAAGTGTGAGTACATGTCGGTCATGGTCTTGGGCAGCTCTTCTCTCTGCCCTCCAGTCAACATGTGCTCCAGAACTGTAGCAGTGATCCAACAGAAGACTGGGATTCCACACATGATGTGGAGGCTCCTGGATGACTTGATGTGGGAAATAATTTTGCCGGACAGCTCTTCATCACTGAATCTCTTCTTAAAGTACTCCTCTTTCTGAGCATCAGTGAAACCTCGCACTTCGGTGACACGGTCAACACGTGTAGGAGAGATATGATTGGCCGCTGCTGGTCGGGAAGTTATCCAGATGAGAGCCATAGGAAGCAGTCTGCCTTCAATGAGGTTTGTCAGCAGATTCGTGACCGTTGACTTCTGTGTGACATCAGACATGACGTCCCTCTTAGTGAAATCCAGTAAAAGTCTGCTTTCATCCAGACCATCAAATATAAACAAAAGTTTACAGACAGCCAGCTTCTCTGCTGTGACCTTCTGTAATGTTGGATGGAAAACCTGGAGCAGCTCCAGGAGACTATACTGCACATCTCTGATCAGGTTCAGCTCCCTGAATGAAAGCAGAACCACCACACTGATGTCTTGGTTTTCCAAACCTTCTGCCCAGTCCAGAGTGAACTTCTGCACTGAGAAGGTTTTTCCAACGCCAGCAACACCGTAGGTCAGAACCACTCTGATTTGCATTTGTTGTTCGGGTAAGGCTTTAAAGATGTCACAACACTTAATTGGAGCATCATGGAGGGTCTTCTTGTTTGAAGCTCTCTCAAGTTGACTCACTTCATGTTGGGTATTAACCTCCTCACTCTGTCCCTCTGTGATGTAGAGCTCAGTGTAGATTGCGTTGAGGAGAGTTTCACCTCCTGTTTTATCAGTTCCCTCAGTCACAGATTGACATCGCATCTTCAAACAGACTTTATGTTCATCGAAAACTTCCTGAAGGCCATCATCTACTGAAAGACAATAAAGACAATAAAACAAAATTTATATATAGTTTTTTTACATATATTTAACATTTAACATACACTCAACAAAAATATAAACGCAACACCTTTGTTACTGCTCCCATTCCCCATGGGATGGACGTAGAGACCTAAAATTCATTCCAGATACACAATATAACCATCCCTCCCAAACAGTGGTCACAAATCAGTCCAAATGTGTGGTAGTGGGCACATCTGCTATATTGAGATAATCCATCCCACCTCACAGGTGTGCCACATCAGGATGCTGATCTGACATCATGAGTAGTGCACAGGTGTACCTCAGACTGCCCACAACAAAAGGCCACCCTGGAATGTGCAGTTTTTTGCGCTATTGGGGGTCTGGGGACCCAGAACCGGTCAGTATCTGGTGTGACCACCATTTGCCTCATGCAGTGCAACACATCATCGCATGGAGTCTATCAGATTGTCAATTGTGGCCTGTGGAATGTTGCTCCACTCCACTTCAATGGCTGTGCGAGGTTGTTGGATATTCGTGGGAACTGGTACACGCTGTCGTATACGCCGGTCAAGCACATCCCGAACATGCTCAATGGGTGACATGTCCGGTGAGTATGCTGGCCATGCAAGAACTGGGACATTCTCAGCTGCCATCTGCCCTGAACAATGTGAACCATGATTCATCCGTGAAGCGCACACCTCTCCAACGTGCCAGACACCATCGAATGTGAGCATTTGCCCACACAAGTCTGTTACGGCGACGAGCTGGAGTCAGGTCAAGACCCCGATGAGGACGACGGGCATGTAGTTGAGCGTCCCTGAGACGGTTTCTGACAGTTTGTGCAGAAATTGTTTGGTTGTGCAAACCAATTGTTCCAGCAGCTGTCTGGGTGGCTGGTCTCAGACGATCTTGGAGGTGAACCTGCTGGATGTGGAGGTCCTGGGCTGGTGTGGTTACACGAGGTCTGCGGTTGTGAGGCCGGTTGGATGTGCTGCCATATTCTCTGAAACGCCTGTGGAGACGGCTTATGGTTGAGAAATGAACATTCAATGCACGGGCGACAGATCTGGTTGACATTCTTGCTGTCAGCATGCCAATTGCACGCTCCCTCATTGCTTGTGGCATCTGTGGCATTTTGCTGTGAGACAAAACTGCACATTCCAGGGTGGCCTTTTGTTGTGGGCAGTCTGAGGTACACCTGTGCACTACTCATGATGTCAGATCAGCATCCTGATGTGGCACACCTGTGAGGTGGGATGGATTATCTCAATATAGCAGATGTGCCCACTACCACACATTTGGACTGATTTGTGACCACTGTTTGGGAGGGATGGTTATATTGTGTATCTGGAATGAATTTTAGGTCTCTACGTCCATCCCATGGGGAATGGGAGCAGTAACAAAGGTGTTGCGTTTATATTTTTGTTGAGTGTATATTGCTTAGTTTTTTTAATGACTCCATCAGCAAACAGATGCTCAATTTTACTTTGCACACAGCTGCTCCTACTGGCTGTCCAAAATTCAGAACTGGACACGGGCTCCTGCACACACTTGTTCTTTCTGTGGATAGAAAGGGAAACTTATTCTGGCCATGTGGCGAAACATGAAGTTAATTAAGTTGAAAGTCTCAGTATGGTCTATTACTAAGTCAATGCTCTTTCTTTACTTATCAAGCAATAATCATTTCCTTTTACACCATCAGAACTTATATTAATCCAAAACACGAGTTCTCAGCACCCTGTCGACACATCTGTTTACAAGGAAGAGGGTTTATCATGACAGTATTTTCCTGATATCTGCTTTTCGGTCTCTTCCTGAGGACTCTACTACCAAGCAGCATTTTGTCCAGCTGTGAAGGTGGTTCACTTCTTACCGAGGTAAATCGCCATGGTAACCTATCCTGTTACGTTCAAGATTGGAGATTAACTGGTATAAAATAATCCCCTACTGACCAATCGATTAACCAGAAATTAACATCACCATTTCTAGAAGATCTCTCAGACCTCTATGGGGAGAGTTGGAGGGTCTAAGTCAGTAGTGGGGAAACTCCAGGCCTCAAGTGCCTGCGGGGTGGGGATGTATCCTTCATCCAACACAGCTGATTTAAATGGCTAAATTACTTCCTCAACATGTCTTGAAGTTCTCCAGAGGCCTGGTAATGAACTAATCAGTTGATCCGGGTGTGTTGACCCAGGGTGAGATCTAAAACCTGCAGGACACTGGCCCTGGTTTAAAGTTTTTCAGTTAGTTTTTGTATTTCCCTGATCTATCTGGGATGGAGTTTACATGTTCTATCAGTGTTTGTGTGGGTTCACTCCAGAAACTCTGGCTTCTTCCCACAGTCCAAAGGCATGCAGTAAGTGGAGTTAGGTTATTACTTATACGTGTGAATGTGAGTACGAATGGTACTTCCAATTTACAGGCTAGCATGGTAAATTGGAAAACTGCACTCAAATAAATGAGTATTTTTATGCTTCACATTGTCAATACCATGCCTGAAACCCAAAAAGTGTGCTAGTTAGATATATTTTTTTTAAAAGTCTTTACCCTACATTTACTTTGTGGGTATCTGGTCACCCTAGTCCCTGGGTGGAGTCCCTACCTATGCAGAGGTATCAGGTAGTTGTGGTATTTAACAAAAACAATAAAAATAAAATTATTACATATGAATTGCAGGGAAAAAACAAAAACAAAAAACAGGAAGATCAACATTATTCTACAACTAAAGACACTACCACTGATTCTGGCTCATTTTCAGGTCAGTGTAAAACAGAAACCGCCTCTTACTTTGTGTCTGAGGGTCCCGGTTCATTACTGAAGTTTGGAGGACGACCTTTGGACCAGTCACTGGCCATAGACATACAGCTGGGCACGAGGGACGATGTTCCATCCTCCTCTTCCTCCAAATTATTGTTTCCCCTAATGAGGATCAACAATACATAACAAATATCGATTTTTTAATTTAAATTTTTTGTTTTCTGTTGGTACCAAACATTTTCACAACAGCATTATTGTTCTATAAGAATTAATCCTGCTCCTCACATACAAGGTCTTAAATAATCAGGCCCCATACCCTGAATCCTCCCTTAGTTATGCTGAAGTAGGTGTAGGCTGCTGGGGGATTCCCATGATACAGTATTTCTTCTTCAGTCATGTTTCTCATTCACTCATGTGTTAACAGACCTCTCTGCACTGAATCATACTTGTTATTAATCTCTGTCTCTCTTCCACAGCATGTCTTTATCCCGTTTTCCTTCTCCCACCCCAACCGGTCACAGCAGATGGCCCCGCCCCTCCCTGAGCCTGGTTCTGTCGGAGGTTTCTTCCTGTTAAAAGGGAGTTTTTCCTTCCTACTGTCGCCAAAGTGCTTGCTCATAGGGGGTCATATGACTGTTGGGTTTTTCTCTGTATGTATTATTGTAGGGTCTACCTTACAATATAAAGCGCGTTGAGGTGACTGTTGTTGTGATTTGGCGCTGTGTAAATCAAATTGAATTGAATTGAATATCTGATCCTGAAACAGGACACTTTCCGCTGACCTCATAAGAAGTTTGTACGTACACTACGTTTGAAATCTGTTTTTATATTTCATTTTTACTCTGAAACCCTTAAACAACACCAAGTCTGCTGCTGACACAACAGAAATGAAAACTGTCAGGAGCGGATTATGTTCCGACTTTCACAACACGTTTTCTCTGAGTCTTTCATTTAAAGATTGTTTTAAGTGTATTATAGATTCTATGCTGGGAAATAAACGTTATATGTACAGTTTGCTGTTTGATTTTACTGTTACTTTTTCTGTGTTCTTTATAGGTTTATCCTTCACATCATCAATACCATGCCTGAAACCCAAAAAGTGTATTAGTAAGATTTTTTTTTAAGTCTTTACCCTACATTTAGTTTGTGGGTATCTGGTCACCCTAGTCCCTGGGTGGAGTCCCTAACTATGCAGAGGTATCAGGTAGTTTTGGTATTTAACAAAAACAATAAAAACAAAACAAAAACCGGAAGAACAACATTATTCTACAACTAAAGACACTACCACTGACTCTGGCTCATTTTCAGGTCAGTGTAAAGTAGAAACAGCCTCTTACTTTGTGTCTGAGGGTCCCGGTTCATTACTGAAGTTTGGGGGACGACCTTTGGACCAGTCACTGGCCATAGACACAGGAGACGGTGTTCTGTCCTCCTCTTCCTCCAAATTATTCATCTTCAAGCACTTGTAAACAACAATTCTGCAAACGCACAACGTGAGAATGAAGACAGGTTTGTTCAAAAGTCACCCAAGACCAGTACACACACACACACACACACACACACACAGAGTAAGAGAGAGAGAGTCCACTCTCTCTCTCTTACTCTCTCCTTATTGTCCACGTTTGCTCTGTCGGCTGTTTCAACATGTACACAAGTACGTATAAGTATACGAAGCGCCTCGAGGCGACTTTTGTTGTGATTTGGCGCTATATAAATAAAATTGAATTGAATTACGTGGATCACCCGAAAACAGGAAAGACCATCGATTACATGATTGTTAAAGAGACGCGAGAGCACCGCACATGTTAAACACAGCTTACGGCAGAAGTGATCTTTACCTGGATTTTATGTTAAGTTCAACAAACCGCAACACCCGCTGGTTTCACTTTCTGTTTTACAGCTTCTCCACCACTTTACGTTTTAGGAGATCACGTGACCACAATTTAACCTTATAGGATGATGGCGTGTCAACGTCACGACTGCAGCAGGGTTTGACAGTTTATCAACACTTTTCTAGAATTCTCATCAAAATGACCTGAATCATTGTCAGATTTCCACACGTCATTAAACTGGTTAAACATAACGGAACAAAGAAATATTAATTTTGCACTCTGTCGCAGGGCTATGAGAGGGAGGGTATGAAGTCCTTTACTGAATGTATTTGTTTAATTACTCATGTTTGCTTAACTTTCTTCTGCCCTGAAGTTCTCTCTATGGATGAGAGGACGTATAGTACCAGATGTGGGATTCATTTATAGTTGTTTATTATGATGATCCACTATTATCATGAATTCTCTTACTTTAGATTTAGAGTATATTTGGATCCTAAAACTCTTTTAACATCGATTAATCAAAAGTCATATTTATTTGAATAAGCAATTGAAATGTTAAGATTGAACCAAGAATGGTGGACACTGAAATAAGACATGACAGAAATCAAGTGGAGGGATTAATTACAAAGACTTGTAAATCTTGAAGTCTTGCTCTTTTTACAAAGACAGGGACAGATTCCTACTGAGCATGTGCACTGGACTAGCTTGTTCCTGCCTGGTGAAATTAATTGTCCATAGCAGCACCTCCTGCCTAATGATCCTTCGAGGCTTTGATTTTTATGAAAGCTTAATTTAAACTCCAGAACAAAATTCTGAAAAACAGTTTCTCTGTGTGAATGTAAATAACTTTTTAAACTGTGAACAGGCAGGTAGCGTACTGAAAGATAGAAGATGACACCACACCATACAGCACCATTGATAAAACTCTTTATATCAAAACTTTTACATTTGTTTTTAAAAGCACAGATTCTCCCAAAACTCTTTAAACTCACTGTTACAGATAAAGATATTTCTTCACTGAACTTTATTTACATGGTGCAACAGGACTTTCTGACACCAGAACATTCACTGTCCAAACACTTTTGACATTCCTGCTTTCTTCCTGCTTTAAATGAAAATAAAATGTTTACAGCTCAAATGTTTTTCAGGTTTTTGCAGAAGAATATATAACTGCTCTGCAGAGTAGAAAGAGCAAAAAGGAAGGAAATCAGCATTATCTAAACAAAACACGATGAACCAAACTAAGAGATCAGGTCTGTTCCAAACACATCAAGGTAGAAATGTTCTGACATTAAAGCTGCTGAAGAGCACCGAGGATCAACAGAAATCCTGTTTATCTAAGTGCTGCAGGAATTAGTCTATAAACATGGAAAACTCTTTGGTAAGATGCCTGAAATAAGCTTTTAAAATTCCACAGATGGTTTAAATACATATATGAACACTGAGCTGCTGCTTTTGAAGCTGAACGAGTCATAAACACGGGATTTTCAAACAAGCATCTTAACAAAAGAAACTCCAGGAGTTTCGTCACAGGAGTTTCAAAAAAGTTTTATGTTTTGGGAAGTTAAAGTCATGCATCCATGCTGTAGTGTGTTTCTGATTTGTTTGCCCTTTTCACTGCTTCAATACTGCTCGGTGACTAGTTGGCACCGATTGTAGGCAAGTCAACATCTTCTACGCAAACTATGACAACTGCAGCAATCTGCTTGCAACCAGAGCAATCACACGAAGGTTTTTAGTGAAGCACAGCAGACGACTGGTTTCACCTAAAAACAAAAAGCAGCTTCCAGCGGCCACTCGCCAACCGGTCGAGGGATAAACATTTGTCCCCAGTGGTTGTGGTGGAGTCACCAACCGGGCTCTAGGTCTGTACGATTTTGAAGTTTCTGATGGAGCTCGTGTAACTTTTCGTCCAGAACATTCTTAAACTGAGCAGCTTTAAACACATTATGTAAAAATATATTTTATACATAAATAGAATTTACAATTTTTAGCTATTTATACAAAAGCTGCATTCAACAGGTTTTATATTAAAGGTGGGGAGATTTATCAGGTAAATAAAATAATATGATATAAGAATGATGGGAGTCCACAGTCCTGGATCCTCTTTGTTGTATTTCATTTCATGATGCTTCAAATGCTCTCACATGGTGAAAGGTCTGATCTGCAGGCAGGCCAGTTCAGCACCACAACTCTTCTGCTATGAAGCCATGATGCTGTTGTAGATCCAGTATGCAGTTCAATATTGTCTTGCTGAAACATGCAAAGACTTCCCTGAAAAAGATGGCAGTATATGTTCCTCTAAAACCTGTATATACTTTTCAGCATTGATGTCCGCAGACAGGAATGTTTACGATTATACATTGAAGGCATCATCAATAAAGCGCTCCTCACAGCCACAAAGCATGCGCAGTCCTGCAAGGAATCAATCATTTAGTAAATTATAATAATAATAATAATGGATTGGATTTATATAGCACTTTTCAAGGCACGCAAAGCGCTTTACAATGCCACTATTCATTCACTCTCGCATTCACACACTGGTGGAGGCTACAGGTGTAGCCACAGCTGCCCTGGGGCAGACTGACAGAAGCGAAGCTGCCATATCGCGCCATCGGCCCCTCTGGCCAACACCAGTAGGCGGTAGGGTAAAGTGTCCTGCCCAAGGACACAACGACCAGGACAGAGAGCCCGGGGATCGAACCGGCGACCTTCCGGTTACAGATGCGCTTCCAATTAGTGATAAAGTCAAGCAGAAAGAGAACTGAGGCAATTGACTGAGTATGCGCTGCAGCCAGGGCCACGGGAACATTTCACTATTAGAAGGGGAAGAAGTTACAGGAGAAAAATCATGAAGCCGAAGATGAAAAGAGGATGACTTCGTCTTGTTGTCGATTCTGAGGTGGGCTCAGTGACTTCAGGCGCTTTCACAGTCACTCGACCTGAAAACATCCAGAGAACATCCTGTGGATTTAATAAGGACAACCTCAAAGAGAAAACTAACGGGAAAGGTGCAGAGACCATAGCAGTCACCAGGGGGCGCCCTTCACTGTAACTTCAACTGCATCAATGCGTCCTGCTCTTTTCTGATTTAAATCAAATTCAGTGGCAGATCTAGAAAGTTTTACATGGAGGCGGGGTCAAAGGAGGGGCAAGAGGTCTAGGCAGGTGGCACATACCTCTGCAGGGAAGTATGAGAAAATGCCCTATATGTAAATGCAGTCAACAAGATATCCACAAAAACCTTTAAAACTATTTATTGTTTCATCATCTCTTCTAAGAAAACAAAGTCAGGGTGATTTTTTACAAGCAAGTAGAAAAACTTTGTTCATTACCTGCAAAACTCACTGGCAAGACATTAACAATCATGCGCAGGTCAAAAGTCTATGAAGGTGGCCCTGTCCTGCCCTGTGCTCGCATCTTATATATCAAAGCAGAATAATCAGAAAATCCTCACTATAGAGGACAGAGATCAGTTATAAATAAGTTATTAAGATAAATAAATAATTAAGACACATTAAAAATAAACTGCTGAAGTAGAATCCATCCATGCATCCATCCTCTTTTGCTTAACCAATTCAGGGTTGCGGGTGAGGATGAGTCAGTAAGTGGACAACTCGGACCAAGGTAGAGTGACCAGGTATCCCTCCTTACGATTTACTGCACAGCGATTTTATCCCCCTCTAGACGCTCTAGTTTCCAAAAATCATCACTGCAAGACAGACCTGTCACGAAAGTCTGGATCTTATTGAATGACTGTGAAGAAAGCAGTAAAGATCATCACGGGCCTCCTGCACTTTAACATGTCTGCATGTACGCAGCAATTCTCCACAGTGGAAACCTACAAATCACAAGCTACTCAGATGTTTGTGGAACATGAAAAACTGCCAAAAATATCCGTGTAGGTTGTGAAAATGAGAAACAGCTACGATGCAGACAAGAAAACTTTTACTGGCTGGTGGAACATGAATGTAAGAAAGGCTTTTCTCACGTGAGCGTCACAGCTGATCGATGCATCCTCACTGAAAGCCAAATGAGACTTGAACCAGACTGAGAGGCTCCTTTCATTACCAAGAAGCTCATACAAATAAAATATGTGTTTCAAATGCCAAACTCCTGTGTCACACACACTCTTTGTTTTTTACATTTAGTTTTCTGGGATCTCGTCACAATACGCACAGCCTGTGTAACCTACCAACTGTGGTGACCTGGTGACCCCTCCCTCTGTCGCCACCTTCAGGACAAACTCAGACTTCATGTCCTGGAGGACCTCTGAGTGTAGCAGTCCACTCTCTGAGTGTTTTCTGGCTGCTGAGAGAACAAGATGTCAACATCTGCTGCAGCTGTTCACTCCCCAGCCGTTTACTGTGTGTGTGTGTGTGTGTGTGTGTGTGTGTGTGTGTGTGTGTGTGTGTGTAACCAGCACTAACGGCTAACGGATGCCTCTGTGAACATCTGTAAAAAAAGTGTGGGTTTGCTGTGGTTTCTGATGTTTCATGACGTTCATCCGTACTGTTATTGCCTGGACCCCTCAGACACACACAAACAGACACACACATTCAAGGTGGTGGAGGGAGGTAAGGCATCTTTGGCCGGCCTCAGACCACCAACCGCCCTCTCTTTATCTCCTTTTTCCTCTCTTAGCCTTTTTTTCTGGCTCCGGAAAACCAGAAGCCTCCTGCGTTGCACAATTTCGGCCCTCAGCAAGCAGCCAGCAGGAGGCTCTGAGTGGGTGGGGGCCAGGGTGGGAGTATGGTGTATTATTGTCTGATAATAGCATATGATGCTCTGTGACAGGCTGAGGCCTCTGTTAGCACTGATGACATCTCACTGTGGAGTTTGGGCAATAAGTCCCATTAAACCTGCGGGACTTTCGGGGCCTCCGTGACATTCAGTGACCCCTAAAGTGTTCGTAACTTTGTGTTCATTTAAATGTAACTTTACATGGAAAGACTGAGATTGTTTCCATCAGTTTACATTCAATAATCAGCAAGTCAAAGCGTGTTTCTAGCAGATTTGATGGAAAATCAAAAAATGAAATCTCTCATTGATGAAGGTGATCAGACACTTTGCTTTGGCGGCTTCCTGTTGGCTTTGCTAATCCAGCGCATGAAGACACACGGAGCAGAAACAACACGCTTCAGAGTGAATCAAATGCAGATGACCGTAAAAAATAAAATAAAATAAAATAAGATAAAGTGCAAAGCAAAAACAAAGTCAGCCGTGTTTACACTAAACAGGCTCTCTGCTTGCTCCTGCTGCAGGCGGCGATCTTTACTGTGTCTAATGACTTGGTGTTTTAGTGATTTAACATTTTTGTGGTTGTTGTGCGTTGGTTTTACTGTTTTTATATTGTTCTTTGTGGATGATTGTTTCAGAGTCTGTCTGTTTCCAATAAGGGGCAATAAAATAACTGACCTGAACAGTGACATCAGCACCCAGAGGTCACTCACGGTCATGTTAGAGTTTCTTATGTGATTTAAAAAAGCTCAGGCAGTTAAAAAAGAAGAATGAGTGATTCATTTGGAGATTGAGCTTTTTGGTATTTCGACAAACTGGATTATATTTTTATCACTGATTGATATTATGCACGGATTAATCTGACAAGTATTTTCTGTTTAAGTTCTAACTATGCCATCCACTACATTGCTGTGCCGGCATGAACAAACTGAATAATACTTCAGATTACATTTATTCCATTCATTAATATACAGAAAACATACAAATATAGTACTTTTTAGTTCTGCTTTGTGGATATTATAAATGAAATCCAGATTGAAGGCGAAACAACAATTCTTAAGCGAGCAAAGATCCAGATACAAACAGGCAAAATGAAGAAGAAGAAGAAGAAAGAAGAAAGTGTACTTTATTGATCCCCGTGGGGAAATTCCTCTCTGCATTTAACCCATTCACTCTGTGAAGCAGTGGGCAGCCATTGGGCGCCCAGGGAGCAGTGTGTAGGTACGGTACCTTGCACACAGGATATAGATAGATAGATAGATAGATAGATAGATAGATAGATAGATAGATAGATAGATAGATAGATAGATAGATAGATAGATAGATAGATAGATAGATAGATAGATAGATAGATAGATAGATAGATAGATAGATAGATAGATAGTAATATAGTATAGTAATATATACAGTAATATATATAGTAATATATATATCTCGGTCGTTGTGTCCTTGGGCAAGACACTTCACCCGTTGCCTATTGGTGGTGGTCAGAGGGCCTGGTGGCGCCAGTGTCCGACAGCCTCGCCTCTGTCAGTGCGCCCCAGGGTGGCTGTGGGTACAATGTAGCTTGCCGTGAATCTGTGTGTGAATGGGTGGGTGACTAGATGTGTAAAGCGCTTTGGGGTCCTTAGGGACTAGTAAAGCGCTATACAAATACAGGCCATTTACCATTTATTTGTCAAGAAATGTAGAGGGAACATTATTATTTTCTATTATTACATTAAAGCTGAAAGTCTGCACTTCAAGCACATATTGACTGCTTAATGTAAAATCCCAAAACTCAGAGTTTCCCCACGTAAGGATGAATCAGATATTAATAATTAATCAATAACTGATCAGACTTTATGTTAACTCATTCACTGCCAATGGCTGGCAGTGAATGAGTTAAACTGAGTTTTTTCAAACCTGTTTTCTGGAACGGGTCCTGGATTTAAAGCCATTTCTAAAACGTTGAGTTTTACGTGTGTGAGGCAGCTGAAACTAAACCCAGGCTGTTAATGTTTATCCATTGGATCACATGAGTGATGAGTTCGTCCTGGTAGCTGTCGATAAATGCTGCTGTCAGAAGGAGGGGGGAGTGGAGGAGTGGGGACCCAAATGTAGGAGGCAAAATAAGATGTGTTAAATAACAAAAAGTGAGTCATTTATTGGGCTGGAGACAAGGTCCACAGTAAATACAGCCAACAAAAATCTAAAAACACAGGTGATCACAGAGGACGGCACACAGGAAGCAACAACAGCAGACACGTCTGAAAAGCTTTACCCTCACAAATTTCTCTTCAAGTTGTGCGAGCAGCTCCTGTCTGCAGACGTTCATGGATTTATTTATTCACTCGATTGTTCTGATAATGAAGAAGAAGGTCCTGAGCTGATGTTTTCCTCTGGTGGATTTATGAAGGTTCAAAACAGAGAGAGATCAGAGGTAATGAGATCCTGAGAATCTAAACATGCACGTTTCTTGCATTACAGTTTATCTCTGACTGAATTCTGACAATAAAACCTAAACTGCTGCAGATCGTTTTACCTGCAGCATCAGGTCACCTAAAACCCGACAACGCTGCTGTCAGCTGCTGTGACATCACTGGGCTGGACCCCCTTAAGCAGCTTGGTCTCTGATTGGTCAGTTTTCCTCTTATTCTTAGTGACCACTTTCCGTTTTCTGGTTTGGATTCCATCTTTCTTCAAGGCCAGCGGGCGATTCACCTGCAAACATTTAACAAAGACTCAGCCTCAAAGTACAAGGAACACCTTCTTTGCTGTTTTACTCTTACTAGAGGAAGTAAAGCATGTGGCCAGAGCAGTATTTTAGTTTGTAGTACCCGGTGTAGTCTGTAGTAGAGTCCGCAGGCGTTGCAGACGGCTTCTCCTGCAGAGTTTCTCCTCCACAGCGTCGTGTGCTCAGTCAGACAGTTGACACACTGAGTTCCTTTCCTCTGAATCCTGCTCTGGAATAACACACCATACTGTTTTGAAATATATTTTGAGGTAATTTAACACAATTTTCTTTTTCAAACACGACGTTTTAGAGGGAACAAGAACAAGTTTCCCACAGGAAATCTGATTTTTTCAGTAATAAATAAGAGGAAGAAAACTGGCAGGACTTTCAGTGCATGCCCCTCATCCAGCAGATGGTGGTGGATCTGTTCCTGTTGTTCAATTATTTTCTGAAGCAAAAGCCTCAAAACCAGAAGTTTTACCATCAGAATATAAATGAAGTACCTAAAGTAAAAGTATTCACATTCGTCATATTAGAGGATCAGAATTACTGATCGGTTATTGTGTCACTTTATTGTTTCAGCTGGAGGTGTTTTCCATTACTTATATGGGCAGGGTTAAATATAATAATACTTAATAAGAAGAAGAAGAAGTAGCTAAAAATTTTAAATAATGGTATGGAGTACAAAGTACATTAAAAATAGTATTTTCAATTTAATTTTATTTATACAGCACCAAATCACAACAACAGTTGCCTGAAGGTGCTTTATGTGGTAAGATGGACCCTACAGAGAAAACCCAGCAAACATATGACCCCCTATGAGCAAACACATTAGCGACAGTGGGAAGGAAAAACTCCCTTTTAACAGGAAGAGACCTCCAGCAGAATCAGGCTCAGGGAGAGGCGGGGCCATCTGCTGCGACCGGTTGGGGTGAGAAAAGGAAGACAGGATAAAAGAACAGTATAACAGCATCTAAGTAAAAAGTAGTAGAAACGTGTCAATAAAGTAAAAGTACATTAAAATTGTGCTTCAGTAAATGTACTGAGATACATTCCATCACTGGTCTTGTCAGCAGAAATAAAAAGGTTTACAGCCTGATCGCAGCTGTTTTAATGACCTGCTCACTTTTGAGTTTGTTAGTTTCATGACTGCTTTGACTGACCCAGCACAGGCGGGCGTCCGCTGGGCTTCACCTCCACTCATCTGAGTCTCTACAATGAACCTCTAGACCTTGTTTTTGTATGAACAGACCATCGGAGCAGTCTGTGCTGCAGTGTGACTGAAATTTTGTGTTTTTGTTTCTGAATCTGCGACCACGCAGGGGTCCACATGGGTCCAACTGACAAAACTGATGTCATCAAATGGTGAGCATGAAGCTCCGCGCAGACGTCCAACTTTTTAATGACTGCTTGGACTCTTTCACGCAAACATAAAGTGCACCCAAATGCCCTTTGAGCCGACTTCAAGCAGACTTCAAATAAGTATAACAGAAATAACTCATCCATCATCTATGCAGTCGTTCTGGTTTGAAACCGAATGTAACCCCTAGTTATGTGCACAAATTAGTTAACTAGCATTTAACTAATGATCTCTGTGTCTGTGCACTGCCCCTGTACAGCTTAAGGATGCTGCTTACTAATGAAGCAGCACCAGCTGCTGAACAAACGAGCATTTGAAACGTGTTCCCTTCTAACTCGAACCAACCAAATAAAAACAGTAAAAAACAAAAATGCAAAGGTCCCGACGGCACAAACCGGAGCGAAGCATCTTTGCGTCTACGTCCATCTTTTATAAACAGTCTATGATTTTAACCCCAACCACAATCTTTTCCTCAACCTCAGCAAACAGCAAAAGCAGAAGTAAACAAGGAGTGAAAACAAAAGTCTGCTGTGAGTGAAACGGAACACAAACCAAGCTCCCCAACGGCGCACTACACCTGCCTTCTTACACTGTTACCACCATCGCTTACACATTTACAACAGCACTCCAAATAATGGTTATCAATTAGTTTCCAAAGCAATAATTAATATTTATATTTTTATTCCTCGTGAACAGTAAAAAAAAAAAAAAAAACAATTACCCAAAATTAACTTGAAGTTTTAATATAAAGTGTTAGATGGTGTTGTTCATATTGTTCATCACTGGGTATCATAAATAGTTAAGAATTAGTCTGTCAATCAGAGGAGCCACTGAGGCAGGCAGCTGTTCAGGGCCCACGCCAGTAACTTCAAACTACAATGACCTGATCTCCCTAAGAATGCCTGAGCTGGAGTTTTGATCAAACCTGATAACTGATGTGATCAATGAAAATGGTAAATGGTAAATGGCCTGCATTTGTATAGCGCTTTACTCAGTCCCTAAGGACCCCAAAGCGCTTTACACTACATTCAGTCATTCACCCATTCACACACACATTCACACACTGGCAATGGCAAGGTACATTGTAGCCACAGCTGCCCTGGGGCGCACTGACAGAGTGAAGAGGGGAAGAAGAAGAAAAGAGGAAGATTTTGGCTTTAAACAGTGGTTAGCTTGGCCTGCAGAGCAGCCTGGTGTGTTTATCTCCGCAGGCTGTCACATGACTGAGTTGAGGGTGTATGGCGGGAGTCAGAGTCAGAACACCACCGGTACACTGTAGACCGAAGGAACTAGGAAATATGGCATAAATATCTTACAACCAGCCAGCTTGGTCCTGGCATCATTACTGAGCTAAACCTGGTCTCTTCCATTTCTACAGTTGCTGGTTTACTCTCTGTTTTATTGGGCACCAGTAACAGAATGAAAACTGCCATCTTGAACAGTTTTCTCTAGTTCACTGATGACAGCTGTGTCTGCTGGGGCTAACTGCCAAAGCTGTGAATGCTAACTTATGAAACTGAGACGCAAAGAAATTTGGATGTGTATGCTAAGGTACTCTGATTACTCTGATGTACTGGTGTAAATTACTGTGCTGTGTGTACTTTATTGTCCATTCATCCATTCTCTTCTGCTCATCCTCATCAGGGTCACCCATCCCAGCTACCACAGGACAAACAGAGAGACGACAACCGCTCACACGTACATTCACACGTATGGGTAATTTAGAATTCTAATTCTATAATGTGAAATAATTTACTACATCCCTTCATTAAGTTTTCTCAGAATGATTACGTTTCTGGCACCAGCAGGAAAGAGAAGGGTTTGGTCCAACCTTTAAATGTTAACTATAGGTTCAGGATTCCACTTTTAACTGATTATACTGTATGTACAACGTGCTCTGAAGAGTCCCCATGACAGGACGTCATGTTCCCGTTTGTCATGTCAGTTCAGTCATCAGAAACAAAAAAAATGATCTTTGAAAGTGATATACGTTCTTACTTATATTACTATTTATAATGTGAATTTCTGCCAAAGGCCCCAACAGACACCAGAATCATCAATGACTGCAGCTTTGCAAGCAATTTTTATTATATAAAAGATAAATTAAAATAGATACAAATGCCTGTGAGGGACTTAATTAAAATTAAAACAATAATGTAAACTTCAAAAACAACTCTTCATATATCTATATAAAATGTTATATATAAAAGTCCTACCTGCTGTACAGTGTAGAATTTTAATTTTCTGATGCTCATTTTAAATTGGTGCAATATTATCAATAAAACACGATTTTCAAATTAAAACGTTAATACAATTTTTCAAATACGTGTGTGTCATCTTACAGCTCGTCTCTTCGGTCTCAGCAGCGGTGTGTTGTTGGCTTCCTGTCCGAGGCTGCAGGTGTTACACAGGAGTCGACCTGCAGCGTCTCGCCTCCACAGGGGGGCGCTCTGCGTCCCACAGCTCACGCACTCGCGCTGCTCTGAGCAAACGATGACAAATTACACATCAGCACAAAAGACACACACGCTGATCTACTAGCACAGGCAGGTAATTACTCACCTTGTCCACATCCCTGCCCCCAAGACAGACTGTCAGGTAGCATCCAGTCACCTGCAGAGGGGGAGGAGGGTGTGTACAGGTTGCCATGGTAACTGTTACATCCAGGTGTTGAGGAGAGGAGGTGGGTGGGGGATGGAATCAGAGCATGATTACTATACAAGGATGAAGAAGACGCAGGTGGGATGTAAGCAGGGCTCGGTGACTGACAGCTGGAATCATTCAGCCAGAGGCAGGGGGTGAGGAGGAGCGAGGGTGGGGCCTCTTGGGATGTGCATGGTGATTGGAGGAAAGTGTCTGAAAGGACAGGCCCCACCTGAAAAGAGATCATATCAATGTAAGAGAAACCTGCATCTGACATCTAACAGATCAGCTCATATCAAATCTACCGCAGGCTCTCTGACCCCTGAGGAGCCCGGCTGTGGGGTCAGTGACCTAACAGAAAAGGCGTAACAAGAATAAATAAATATATCATGTATACAGGGAGTGCAGAATTATTAGGCAAATGAGTATTTTGTCCACATCATCCTCTTCATGCATGTTGTCTTACTCCAAGCTGTATAGGCTCGAAAGCCTACTACCAGTTAAGCATATTAGGTGATGTGCATCTCTGTGATGAGAAGGGGTGTGGTCTAATGACATCAACACCCTATATCAGGGGTGCATAATTATTAGGCAACTTCCTTTCCTTTGGCAAAATGGGTCAAAAGAAGGACTTGACAGGCTCAGAAAAGTCAAAAATAGTGAGATATCTTGCAGAGGGATGCAGCAGTCTCAAAATTGCAAAGCTTCTGAAGCGTGATCATCGAACAATCAAGCGTTTCATTCAAAATAGTCAACAGGGTCGCAAGAAGCGTGTGCAAAAACCAAGGCACAAAATAACTGCCCATGAACTGAGAAAAGTCAAGCGTGCAGCTGCCAAGATGCCACTTGCCACCAGTTTGGCCATATTTCAGAGCTGCAACATCACTGGAGTGCCCAAAAGCACAAGGTGTGCAATACTCAGAGACATGGCCAAGGTAAGAAAGGCTGAAAGACGACCACCACTGAACAAGACACACAAGCTGAAACGTCAAGACTGGGCCAAGAAATATCTCAAGACTGGTTTTTCTAAGGTTTTATGGACTGATGAAATGAGAGTGAGTCTTGATGGGCCAGATGGATGGGCCCGTGGCTGGATTGGTAAAGGGCAGAGAGCTCCAGTCCGACTCAGACGCCAGCAAGGTGGAGGTGGAGTACTGGTTTGGGCTGGTATCATCAAAGATGAGCTTGTGGGGCCTTTTCGGGTTGAGGATGGAGTCAAGCTCAACTCCCAGTCCTACTGCCAGTTTCTGGAAGACACCTTCTTCAAGCAGTGGTACAGGAAGAAGTCTGCATCCTTCAAGAAAAACATGATTTTCATGCAGGACAATGCTCCATCACACGCGTCCAAGTACTCCACAGCGTGGCTGGCAAGAAAGGGTATAAAAGAAGAAAAACTAATGACATGGCCACCTTGTTCACCTGATCTGAACCCCATTGAGAACCTGTGGTCCATCATCAAATGTGAGATTTACAAGGAGGGACAACAGTACACCTCTCTGAACAGTGTCTGGGAGGCTGTGGTTGCTGCTGCACGCAATGTTGATGGTGAACAGATCAAAACACTGACAGAATCCATGGATGGCAGGCTTTTGAGTGTCCTTGCAAAGAAAGGTGGCTATATTGGTCGCTGATTTGTTTTTGTTTTGTTTTTGAATGTCAGAAATGTATATTTGTGAATGTGGAGATGTTATATTGGTTTCACTGGTAAAAATAAATAATTGAAATGGGTATATATTTGTTTTTTGTTAAGTTGCCTAATAATTATGCACAGTAATAGTCACCTGCACACACAGATATCCCCCTAAAATAGCTCAAACTAAAAACAAACTAAAAACTACTTCCAAAAACATTCAGCTTTGATATTAATGAGTTTTTTGGGTTCATTGAGAACATGGTTGTTGTTCAATAATAAAATTATTCCTCAAAAATACAACTTGCCTAATAATTCTGCACTCCCTGTACATCAATATAAATCAACTAAATATCAGATGAGGAAATCTGGATGCGTCACAAAAGAAGAAACAAATAATTTCCTGTAATTACTTTTAAAATGGCCTCAGAAGGCCTCGTTCTTTGAGGAATATCAGGAATTTTTGTAAGACCAGGGCCACATTCATCGAACCGAGCTAAGCTGCAACCCCTTTAGTCCCCGGGTACCATCTCTGATACACACGTTTTTTGGGAGTTTTTGAGACATCTGCATCATCAGTGTGATTTCTTTCCCCTGAAAAGCCTAAATAAATTACACAATACTTTTTTAAACATTTTTTTAAATGCCAGACGTCGCAAATACGATACAAATGTAAAGTCATATGCAGAAATTCAAATTTCAAGAATTTTTCAAACTAATTTGTCAGATGTTTTCAAAAAAAAAAATTCAGTCTTCTTTCAAAGAGCTAAACGTGTGCATAAGAATCACCAAATAATTTATGGCGAGCCAAATAACATTTGTCAATAACATTATCAGGACGGCACTTTTTACTTCTGTACAGGTAAAAGCACATTAAAGCAAAAACATTAACTACTTATTCAGAAGAAAGAAAACCCCACTCCATATGTTTATTGAACATCAGATTACATACTTCCATACTTGTACTTGATTACATTTTGACTCCATAAGCAGGAATATAATAAAACACTCTCACCTTCGTACTGAAGCTTGTTTCAGATCTGCTGGACATCACAGCAGAAGACCAATAAGCTAACGGCAAATAGTTTGACATCATCGCTGAATTTCTAAGAGGAGGAAAGAAAAATTAAAGACTGAGTGAGTGCTCTCTCTAACACAAAGGATCACTGCTCTATTTTCTGATGGTACTCACAGAGGCTGAAGAGCTTTGAGGGCTTTAACTTCCTCTGAATGCTGCTCTGGGGTCTGAAGGAGGGCGACCAGGAGGAAGAGGAGGTGTCTGACTCCTCCTACAAATTCTGACGTGGGTTTTTTGAAGGGGATTTTTTTTTTTAATTGAAATTTTGAGTTTCCAGTGTTTACATAGCTGTTATCATTTACTGCTGTAAACATGGTATAATATGAGATCACTGTCAGACTACTGGAGTCCAGGTTCAGCCCACAACTGGCCTCAAAAACACATCAAAAAGTAAAGAAAAGAAAAAAATTCTTCTTCTACTTTTCCTGGTCTGCTGTTCCAGTTGTGGACGCTCTAGTTAAACATCGCCACACACAGTACTGAGGTCAGTGTGTGTACAAATAATCACTAATCCACAGGTTCAGTCTGCTCTTACACTCCGTTTCAGTCAGTTTTTTTTACTCTTGGTTCTGTAAGATGTCAGTGAGTGCATTCTTTGATATGGTCGTCTCAGGCACACAGCTCACGCTGTAAACACATCATTATTTTCAAGATTAATTCTCAGATTCACACCACCTGGGTCTGGGTGCAGTTCCCCCCTCCAGGGGCAAGGGTACCTAGACCCGGTTTGTAGAGCACGCTTGGGGAGTGTGATCGTGTGTACAGCGTCTCTTTATGTCTGTCTCCACGTTGGTTGAGTGTGGAGTGAGTGCATATGAGAGCATGGGGGGGGGGGGGGGGGGGGGGGGGGGGGATGGATGTTTGTGTCTGTGTGTGCCTGTATGTCTGTGTCCTATATGTCAGGTTGGGTATCAGACGCCACCTCTCTGGGGACACCTCAGGCCCTCCAAGGTTTGGAGGCCTATCTCCACCCACCACCACTTCCCCTGCCAGTGGCGGACTCCCTCAGGTGTCGGTGCGTTGGTGGTTCTTTGTGTCTGGGGGTGGGCGTCCAGGTACACACCGGCTCACTCCTTGGCGGCCGCTTATCGGGGCCTGGAGCCTGGGGCTCGCTTGGGCCCCTTCGGAGGTGGGGTGCCCCCGGCCTCTCGGCCTGGGGCTCGGTCACTCAGGCACAGCTGGGGGCCGGCGGAGCTCATGGGCGCGTCACTGCAACTCCCCCTGGCTTCTGCTCCGCGGCTGCTGAGTGAGCCCTCATCTGGGACTCTCCTCAGCTCTTACTGGAACAGTGGCGCGGCTGCCCCTCTGTTGGTCTTCCATGGTCTCTTGTGTTCTGGGGGCCTCTGGATGTCTGGAGTTTTGATCTCCTCCATACCTGCTTCATGCCCTGGAGGACGGGGCTGTGGCCCCCCCACACTCCCTAGCAGATCGTTACATGGAGAAACCTTTGGAATACAAGCGCGCTGATCCACACAGGTATGCACACATGGGTATTCACTGCTCGTAGACCCAAATTACACCTTTCTTGGCTGCTACTTCGAAGCACATCTGTCCTGCGTGCTGCACAACAACATTGAATATTTAGTATTTACTGCTGTTTACACTTAGCTAGATTAATGCGATGGTGTTGTGTTTAGTATGTTGCTTTGTTTTTTTTCTGCTTGTTTTCTATTCTTCTCTCAACAGGTGATCCAGGAGATTTTTATTTTTTTTCTCCCCCCCTTTCTCACTGTCCCTCTCCCCTTCTGTTTTTCCTTTCCTTCCTCTTTCTTTCTCCCTTTCCTATCCCTCACTCATGTCTGTCCCGTCTGTAACATCTGAAAATAAAATATAATAAATAATAAAAACAAAGATCGACCAAATGGACCAATACGGCAATGCCACGAAGATCCATTTGGCAAAGTAAATCCATTGGGTATCCTTGTTGGTCTTCAGACAACAATTCTGACGGCTAAAGAACCAAATGGGACAGGCAAAAAAAAAAAAAAAAAAAAAAAAAAGATTAATTCTCAGAAATGACATATTTAAAGGGAAAAAATGGTCAGGAACCAACCCAACTTCTCCACACTTTACTTTAAATAAAACTCACAACATGTTTCATAAACAGAACAGAAACAAATATTTTTAGAATGAAAATCTGCTTGATTTTGTGTGGTGTTTTTTTTCATTATTCCATCCTTTTACCAAATGGAGACCCAGTGGAGCTAAACATTAATTCCTTTTAGTCGATAAATTCAGTTTGTGGAAATTTAACTGTATTAGGTCATTTTCTCACGGTTATAAGTGGTTACAGAAGAGGTTCAGGCTCAGGAAAGACCGTCAGAAATCTTCTGTGTGAGCTAAAGTTCATAAAACAATGAGGATTCAGTCCGAAGGAGAGGATTTAGTAAACTAAGAGATAAGATAAGATAGAACTTTATTAATCCCTCGGGTGGGTTCCTCTGGGAAATTCGACTTCCAAAAAGCACAGCAACGACCGAAGTTACAGTTACAGAACTAGATAATAAATAAATATATAAAACAAGATTAACTGGTATAAGAGCAGCTGAGAGATGATAAAGATCAGCGGTCAGTTCAGAGGCAGGAAGCGTATCCATGTATTAGGGCAGGGTCTACCATACTGTTCTGCAATGGTAGGTCCACTGAGAAGTCAGTGGGCGGAGCCTGGAAACGTTGGCGGGGGGGTCGCCCTCCCCTTTCAGGGATGGGCAGCTCTGAGTGGTGAGCAGGAATTGGTGAAGTGAAGAAATATGGATGGAGGAGAGCCTGCAGTAAGGAGGAGAGGACATGGAGAGCACCGATCAATAATCAGGTTATTAACCTTTATCTGAGTGATAATGGGTGATAAACAGACCACAGTGATCAGGGAAAATATAACGGCTATGTCCAAAGAAATGATTCTTTATGTAAAAATGAGAGGACCTCTGACCGAGCCCTGAGGAACTCCGTTTTTAAACTTAAGCTCTGCTTCAGGTTTCTTACCTCTCTGGCTGAGCAGCGCTGTTTAGATGGATACACCAGGAACTTATAGAGCAGGTCCACTGCCTGAGGGGGCGTGTCAGGGATGATTTCCTCCAATGGGATCGCTGGATTCTCCTTAAAGGTGATTTTATTGTAATCTGGCAACTCCACTATCTCCTGGAGACAGACAGGAGAGGGATTAAAATGTTTTAACCAGTTTCACAGCCATAAAAGAAAAGAACAAGACAAAATTAAACTAAAGCATTATTTTACCTCAGCCTTCAGATAAAATCTCACACAGACCACAAAAATGGCACCAGACTTCAAACAGTTGTTGGTTTTTAGAGTAAATTACACAGGATCAATTTTAGGTCCAGTTTAATTTCTCTACATATTTATCATAATTTACTGCTAGTCTACTGGATTTCCTTTAATCTTAAACTAAACATTTTAAATAAAGCTAACTGGAGACCAACCAATATTTCAGGCAGATGATTGCAGGCCTATCACATATAATAATATACTGATGATGATTATAATGTAGACTATGCACTAAAAAAAATTATTTTTAAAAAATAACACATTTCGTCTTTTTAGCACATTTAAATTTAATGAACATGGATATCGGCGGATATTTATATGCACTATGTGCAAAGATGAAAGAATAAACACTACCACTGAGTGAATACATGTGGAAATTAGGCATCCTCATTGTGTTTACATTTTCAGAATATCAATTTATATAAAAGGCAGAATGTGTGAGATGATAATTTGATATAAAGCTTAATAGTTTAACCTAATACAAAAAGATCCCTAAGAGAATGAATGTATATTAATGTAACGTCCCCTGAAGTGATGGAAAAACCAGTGTGTGTCTTACAGGCCAACTGTCCTGAGTCGGGGTTCCCAGCACTCTGAGGACACAGCAGAGCTGCTCGATGTCGTTCTCTCCAGGAAACAGAGGAGACGAGTTCAACAGCTCCCCAAAAATACAGCCGACTGCCCTAAAACACACACACAAGCACTCACACATGGACTAAACAGAAAGCTGTGACTTCAGACTGCTGCTGCCCCCTGCTGTTCATCTCTGATCACTGGACCCATTTACACCTGAGCAGGAACTGTGAACACTAACAGAGTGAGTGTACGGAAGCTAAAGCTTACTCTTTCTATGTTACATGGTCCCATGTTACATAGTATGTTAAAGAATAATATATAATAAAATACGCTGATACAGGAAAAGAATACAAGCATGCACAACAGAAACAAAAGCATCCAGGTTTATTGAGTAAAAGCTAAACAGCGGAGGATTCACAGTAGATAATCAAATCAAATCAAATTTATTTGTATTGCACATTTAAAGACCAAAGTACACCAAAGTGCTTTCCAGTAAAACCATGATACAGATAAAATCACAATATAAAATATGAATTACAGATATAAAATAATTACATAATATAAATGCAGAGCCAGGTGAAAAATCACACTAATTAGCCTCGAATGCCTGGTTAAATGTAAGTCTATGTAATGTAAATCTATATAATGTAATGTAAGCTGTAATGGTCGAACAACAGCAAAAAAATAATACTGTGGGCGCTACTTTTAGCAGCATTTTCAGGGTTGTACTTACCACAGGTCGACTCCCTCGTCATACTTTCGGGCTCCGTACAGCAGCTCAGGGGCTCTGTACCATCTAAACACACAGTGGTCAAATGTAACTGAGCACATTTACTGCACATTACTGATAAAGTACTGATGTCCAGTTGAAAGTGGTGATTATTTTAGAATGAACTGAACCAGCAAGTCACATGACATGGCGACTTTAACATGATTATTATTCACAGGCGTAATGAGCACCTCAAATCTGAATATGTGAATCTGTTCTGTGACACATTTGTTCACCAGTCGAGCTTTAAAGCAAGTCTGAGTGAATATTTAAAGTATCATCTGACTGCATTTTACATGTCACCACGTGGATTTTTCCCAGCAGCACTAAAGCTAATGCTGTGTTAGTGCTACTTTACTTTATAGAGCCATTTTCTGTATTACATTCAGCCTTTTAGATACTGCATTACTGCATTTTATATACAAAAGTACTTACTTTTAGGTTCATTATATTGCATTTAAATTTTCACTCGAGATCTTTCATTTTACTGTCATTTTTCTATTTAAATGAGCATTTTGCTCTTCGTGTTTTGTACCTCACTGAGTTCTTTTGGTAAGTCATACTGTATTTTATTTTGATTAGCTAAAGCTAGCTGCTAAATAAAGTCATATTTACCTGGTGGCCACCTGGTGGCTGTACAGCCTCTCTCCCTGCTCGCTGAATAGCCGGGCCAGACCAAAGTCTGCAATCTTCAGGTGGCCTGAGGAGCTGATGAGCAGGTTTGCTGGTTTCAGATCCTGCAAACACACAAACGTCACTTTATAATGGTTTGATTTATTTTGTTAAAGCAAAAGAAACCCAAACTCTCCACATATTTCACATATTTTCAGCTTTTCATTTATTATGAATAACCAACAGTATTTAAATATCCTTGTATGTTTAAGTGTTGCTTGTTACAAACGCAGGATTCACTGAGAAAACAGTCAGATGACTCATTAATGATAATAACTGTTAGCTGCGCTCACCCGGTGCATGACATTGTTGTGATGCAGGAAGGCCACACCCTTCAGCAGCATCATCATGTAACTTTTGACCTGCGCAGGGGTCAGAGGGCGCTGGGAATTCCTGATGACCTCAGAGAGGTCAGACAGCATGAAGTCGAACACCAGGACAAAGCCCGTGCCGTGAGGAAAGACGTCCTTCAGCTTCACCACCTGAGGAGGAAGTCACAGAAAGAAGTCCTGCATCCCTTCAGACTCCAGACACTCTGCAGCTTCTTATAATTTTCTCATATAGCCTAATCTCCTTTTTATTAACATGTCTGTTATGCTCGGCTCTGTTCTTGCTGCTCTGCTTTGATTGTTTATGTTTTCCATGTACTAATTTTTGGTTTCTGTTATATCTTGTTTGTGATATCCCCCCAGCCACCAGGGGAGCTGGAGTGTATCCCAGCTACCATAGGGGAGAGGCAGGGTACACCCTGGACAGTCTGTTGCAGGGCTAACACATAGAGACAGACAACTATTTGTACTCACATTCACACCTATGGGCAATTTCGAATTACCAATTAACTGCATGTTTCTGGACTGTGGGAGGAAGCCAGTGTACCCGGAGAGAACCCAGGGAGAACACGCAACCTCCACACAGAAGGGAGTCGAACTCATAGTCAGGACCTTTTTGCTGTGAGGCAGCAGTGCTACCCACCGCAGCACTAAACACTAATCAAATTTTAAGATTAAAATGACTCTTATCTGTAAAAACTCTCTGCACATTCACTCACATGCTCGTTGTCCTTGATCTCCTGCAGTGCTTTAATCTCCCTCAGAGCCTGGTTCGGAATGCCGTCTTCCAGCCTCCTCAGAGCCACTTTCTTCAGAGCCACCGTCTCCCCTGTCTGACACACAAGAACATTTCCATGTCACATTTCTAAGCCGCTGAGGTTAGACTCCAAATTTAATGCTGATCGGATTACACAAAGAAAAGGGGGAAAAAGAAATGAGGTAAGATGCAGACATAAAAGCACCAGTCCGTCACCTCAATATGTTTGGCCTTGAAGACTATGCCATGAGCTCCTTCTCCTGTCCGACCCAGAATGTTGTACTGCTCCATGTTTTCATGAGCGTGTAAAACAGCTTCAGTTAATCTGGATTTAATCTGGTCACAACTCTCACTGATTTTTTTTTTTAATTCAAAGAGTGGTTTGAAGTAAACCCCCAATGATGTACAAATTAGCTCCTTGGAGCAGAAAACCAGAGAGAGGAACGCCAACCTCGAACTTCACTCATAAATTAAGCTGTTCACGATGCTGCGCACGTTTTCTCAATAAGATATAGTTATTAAACTATTATCTTAAGCCCAGTAAAAGTTTAAACCGTTAACTTACATTCGGCTTGTATTACATATGCAACAACAAACAGCTGTAAAGAAAAGTCTCTCAGAAAATAAATCCTGAGACAGCTAGCTGTTGGCTAACGTTGCCTTGGCAACGTCTTAACTCCGATTACCCAGCTAAAATTTTAAAACTTGTCACTGTTTAACTTCTGCTCCCGGATTGACACGCACGCTTGTTAAGAAAGAAACTACAAAAACGACGATATGTAATTTTTTAATACGCATTTTCATTTAGGACGTTTTAATAATTGTTTCGTGTTACAGTAGCTAGCTACAGATCCGCCCGTGGTCTGCCATGTTTGTTTACAGTGACGTCATGAGACAGGACCACCATAGAGCCAGAGCAGGTAGAAAGCATTAGGCAGAAACAATGTTTTATTTTATTTTATTTTATTTTTGATTCTTTTTTGTTGTTCTTGTTCGCTGTTTCATTTTTTTAACGTTCAACTTTGTTTTTCACCCTAGTTTATAAAGCACGTCTTTTGAACTGTATAGAGATGTACTTGATGTGTCTAAAATTTAAAATCTGCTCAGGCAAATCCTTCTAATTTCCCTGACCAACAGACAGACTTTTTTGAATCCAATTGGGAAATTCTTTTTTACAGCAGCACGATAAAGAATAAAAAATTATTCACTCCGTACTGGTATTGTACATAACGAAAAAGGCTTTCTATTCTAGTATATTTAAAAAAAAATAAAGTAAGGCTTTTTTTGAAATTCCGAATTTATGCTATCATTAGTTGACAAGCGTTTGCTGTCGTTTTGTCTTTTCTGTTCTCACAAAATCTATTCTTTGGGTTTATTTGGAAACCCGGAAGTACTTGTTCACAGTTTCTTCCCATCCGGTGTAGAGTGGCGTGTTTACGTCCTGTGTTAAGCATGCTAGCCGGAGAGTTTGGTGTCCAGAAACATTAACGTTTACGACAGAGAAATCGGGTAGTTGGCAGCTGGACTTTATCTGCAGCTCAACCGGATGTTTTTTCTGTTGTTTGTAGCTTCTTTAAAAGAGAAGACAGTGAAGAAATGTCTGCTCCCGACAATGCCACAGCTAGACCTAACGTGGACCAGAAGGTGCTGCAGTATGAAACCTTCATCAATGAAGTCCTGAAGAGAGACTTACAGTAAGAAGACACTACCGCTGATGTCTGAACACAGTTTATTATGTCCGTACAGAAAGCTTTATTCAGTTACAGAACTTTAAAAACTAAAGTAAAAGAAATGTAATCTGTAGTTAAAGTAGTGCAAAAATACTTGTGTAGATAGATAGATGTAGATATGAACTCAGATTTTTTTCCTGGCAGACTTTGAACAGGTAGTAGAGGCGATATGAAGGTCAATGAGGAGTGACTACAAATTAAAGTAATTTAAAGCTTAATTAACAGCCTAATAAATGTCAAGTCTCACAGCTGCTGATTGTATAATAGTGCTGGTGTCATTTTTGGTCCCCCTCTGTGCCTTAATTACTTGCAGACTGATTATTAAATACTTACACTCACAGGTCACTTTATTGGGAATACCTGCTCAACCCAAATATCTCATCAGCGATTCATATGCCAGCAACTCAATGCATTTAGGCATGTAGACGTTGTCAAGACAGCCTTTGCGTGCAATGTGTTTTTAATACAGTGGGATTGTCATACATGTCACTGCTGTGCCAGCACTGCAACAACTGGGTCAACAAACCAGACAGAACTGGGAGCGTTTTGACCACACTAAGAGGAAACATCTCAAATACCGTACTGCTTCACATTCTGCAGCCTGTACTGCAGAGCAGAGCTCAGCATGAGCTAACAAAGTGCGAAGCACATCCAGTTATGTTAATTTACAGCTTTATATTGTTATTCTTGCACACTATGACACTAGAGTAGCTTTGCATGATTCATAGTAATCATGCAAAGCTACTAATTATTACTAAAATATTTTTTTTTTTTGCCTTTGACATGTGGGTGGGCTATATTGGGGATATCTCTTCTCAATGACATCATACAGATTCAAGACTTGGAAAAGTATTTAGAGGAATCTAAGGCCTTAGCCTTTGGTTCACATGGGTTACTTGTACATGCACAGACCCGACTGGTTGTGTTTAATGTGAACACTGAGAATTTTATTAGGGTGTAAGAAAAGAAATACAGAAATTACTTTGTACAGTTACAGAACAAAATGGTGCAAAAATCTAAAAACTACACTTAAGAAGGAGCTCAGTTATATAGAAGGGATACAATAATGAGCTTGAATCTGTTGTAAGTACACATGTGTGATGGATAAGAAGGGTAGATCTAATCTTACAGGTATTTATGTGGTTCTTCAGGTTGGCATCTGACTGTTTGGTGACACAGACTAAAGAGCTCAGGTGTCTGAAATGCTGTTTGGTGCTTTGAATCAGATTTTCTTGGCGCGTTTAGGCTGTTTGAATTATTTTGGTCCATCTGAAGGCGTTAATGTTCTCTGTAAATCAAGTGACGGCTGTCGTTTGGCAGGAAGGTGATGGAGCAGAGGGATCAGGTTTATGAGAAGATCTCTCAGTACCTGCAGCTGAAGAACACCATACAGAGTCTGCAGGTAAACGCACACAAAATGTATTGTGTTATTTTGAAGGCCTGTAGGTTTTTCAGTTTAGAAAAGAAGAGATTTCCACATTAAACTGGAGATCGTTGTAGTGATTCCCAAGTGTTTGTGCTGGCTGTCATTCTCTGTTAATGTTAAACGCTTCAGTCTGCTGGTTAATGAGCTGCAGACTGAACTCTGCTGATACAGACACCTCTCTCTGTAGCTTCTCTGTGTGAGCTGTTTCTGTAATTCAGCACACTCTTCTGTGAGGAAAGGTGGAGGAGCTTATCGCACCTCCATCAATACAGCTGAGCCTCACTGCAGCTGTTTATCCAGCAGATCAATACGTGTGGCTCATTAGGCCGAGAGCTGTGAACCCAAACCTCCATCGTCTGGATCAAAGAGCCTGAAACTACAGCTGGAAAAAAAAAACATTCAGACATTTTGCCTCCACTTTTCAGATATTTGAAAAGATACTTTTTTATTTGTTTTTATTTTATTTAGAGGATAGAAGTTTTAATTTTAGTTTTCAGATATTTTTAAAATAATTTTCATAATCATTGATGTCTGTGTAGGTTTTCAGTCATCCGGGTCATGGCAATCTAAGGAGCTTGGAAATAAAAGCGACTCAACTTCTTTAAGTTTCTTGAAGACGTTTCATCCAAGAAGCTTCTTCAGTTCTAAAACCAAACAGTGGAGAGTCCCAGGTATTTAAGTCCTAGTGGGAGTTGTCCCATAAGAGGGTCGTTGACCGACTATTGATCGTGTGCCTCATCACACACCTTGGCTCATGTGATGTAATATTTTGAATTCTCCACTATTTGGTCTTAGAACTGAAGAAGCTTTCCAGCTGAAACGTCTTCAGTCGCTTTTCTTTCCAAGCTCCTTACATATTCACTGATATATTTTTCTGTGGAAACCCCTCCAAACAAGCCAAACTCATTCAGTCTCTTTTCTAACTGTCATGTCATGAACTTTAACCTCTAACATGCTAATTGAGGCCTGTAGATGCTGAGATGAGTACTTTTTTCTCTGAGCTTGGGCCGCCTGTTCCATGAGTGAATGAAAGTCACACTCTTCTTTGTGTTCCTGCAGGAGGCGGGCTCTCAGCAGCTGAAGACTGACGTTGATCTTGGCTGTAACTTCTACGTTCAGGCTGAAGTGTGAGTTGCTGACACACGAAGGTCATCAGCAGCTGTTCTGCATTCAAACAGGCACAAATGCTGCATTTAGGCTAATGAAATGTGCTGCGAGACTCCAGAGAGGCTAGAGGATCCGTGCTCTGTGTTTCCGAGAGGAATTCACTTCCTGTTTAAACTCAGTTCTCGTTTTCTTTTCCTCCATCAGCGAGGACTCATCCAGGATGTTTGTGGCCGTTGGTTACGGTTTCTTTGTGGAGATGACTCACGACGAGGCTCTGAGGTTCATCGAGAAGAAGACGAGTCAGCTCACAGCGTGAGTTCATTGTCACTGTAACACTGTTAAGATTAAAAGTAGGAGAAAAAAGCATAAAAATTTAATTGTTTCAGATATGTTTCAAATGAAGGTCAGGATTTCACTTTGTTGTGAAATTATTTGAAAAAAATATGTTAGAACTATTTATTTTGAAGTGTCCTGATTTTGTTTTTAGATATTTTTGGTGGGTTTTCTGAACATCTATGATTTTATTATTAATTTTATCTTTAGATATTTCTCAAGTATTTTTTTCACACTTAAATTTTCCAGTTTAAAACATTGATATTTTTGTTGTATTTTTTTTTTCTGACAAATTCCTGTTTTTATTGTACTTAAAAATTACGTTTTATTTGTTTTATTTATTTATTTAGAATTATTGGAATTATTGCTATTTTTTTATTTTATATCTTTTGTAAGATTTTTTTTTTTAATTTTTATTATTATGATTGATTGTTTTTTTATGATTTGTTGTTGCAGACTGTCTATTAGCTAGCTCATGTTAGCTCTTTGCTAGCACTGTCACTTTCTCTGAATGAGAGATGCTAGCCATGCTAACCCTGTGTTTGTGTTACAGCTTCACTGAGCAGCTCACAAAAGACTCTGCCAAAATAAAAGCCCACATCCGCATGGTGCTGGAGGTCAGTTTCTTCTCAGGCGGATTATAGGACAGTTTTTATATAATAATAGTTTCTGTTGGGTGCAGGAGTTTTCCTCTGGCTTATACTTAAGTACTAAATAACTTGTTACTCATTTCTGAGGATTTTACAGTCAGTGAAGTTTGAACATTGAACTGGAAATAAAAAGTTTTGCCCACCTGATGAAAAATAATCAAGATCAGATTTGAATATGTTCAGTTAAAAAACTGTTTTTCAGTATTTACTGGTGACAAAAGGGTTAAAATAGTCAGATTTATCTGATGTATGATCAGATGTTAAAGAAGCAGGTAAAGAATCTGATTGGCTGCTCTTTTCTTCTTCATGTTTCCCTCCTCAGGGTTTGAGGGAGCTGCAGGGCCTGGGCGACCTGCCAGAGAGCAGAAGAGGAGACGTTTTTTAGACTTTCCCGCCTGACCAGCTGCAGAGGACGGGTTAACGAAAGCCGGCTGCTGATGTCAACGGTGTGCTTTGGGAAAACAGGGTCGAGGAGAAGGAAAGACTTCAGGTCTAAAGCCTGAAAGTCGTCACAGAGCTGAAGAGGAGGATTAGTGCCTGAGCCTTCTCAGAGTCAAAACTCACTGTCATGAAACGCGTACACTCGACGTGACTTTGTGTCTTTGTGAAACTCGTCTGTTGAAAATCAGAGAATATTCCTGTTTTTTGTTGTCTTCAGTGTCACATTGAAAAGGGGGCTGCTCAGAGATGATCCTGCAGCCTCTAAACAGACACTTTCAGTCAATGTGACAAATTCAGGTTCAAACAAACCTGATCTCATAGGTTGAAAACAATGTGACAGGAAGTGAGTGATGTTTCACTGTTTGGAGTTTGAAATAAATTGTTTTGTGAAAATGATCCAGACAGCTTTCCTTCCTTCGGTTTGTTGGACCTGTGCTCAAGGTGTTTCCTGGGTTTTCATAGAAATTCTTTGGATGTTTTACTGATCTTTGAGGATTTCACTTTTTTTCCCCTGACTAGCTGTTTTCTAAAGTTCTTTGAGAATGATGTGTTTATTCAGGTGTTTCAGGACTTTTAGCATCGTCCAGCCTCCTCCTGGAAACCCTGCTGAGGCTGATCCGACACCAGGATGGGTCCACATTAACGGGTGGTTACTCTCCTCTCCTGGTTCTCTCTTGAGCCATCTTGAAGTTTTCTCATGTGTTTCAGTGGTAATACAGATGTCTGTTCTCCTTAATCTTCTCTTTAATGCCCAACAAGTTGAAGGCTTTAGACACAACACCTCCTCATCCGGCCTCCACTGGGAGACACTTTGCTCTCCATTCAGCTTGCTGACAGCCGGCCTCTTCTACGGCGGTCAGCCATCCTCCAGGAGTGGGGCTGGTGACTCCCCTTTGCCAAACACGGTGTGTCTCTGGTTTCCACAGTTCGGTCCAAGTTCATGTTCTCTTTGATCCTGCTGCCTCATTCCCACCATCTTCCTCCTCGACTGCTGTTCTCTTCCTGGACTAAGCAACACGTCTTTCGCTTTGATGATGTCACGACAGGAAGCTGAAGAGGCTCCCAGACCAGCCCTGGCTGTTGTCATCACTCCCACCTGCTGCAGTCTGCTGCTCAAACAGCCTCCTCTGCCCCCCGCCTCCTCCCTGTCCCCACTTCACGCTCAGCTTTGGCCATATTTGGATCTCTGTACTGCCACACTTCTCTGGCTCTCCCCACTTTGAGCTTTTTGTACTATTCCTTTGTACGTTATTCCTCATGATAAACTTTTTACATGTCAGTAATTTTTTCAATAATATTTTTAAATGATGTTCATTCATTCTATGGACTAATAAGCTTCCAAAACAAGTTTCAGTTATTTTAATATTTTGAAATATTTATTTTGCTGAACATGTGTCCATATTTGTCTTATTTTCTTATTGTTAGTACAAACGTAGTACAATTTTCTCTGTTAGTACTTTTTAATTATTTCTACTTTTTTTTTATAAATATGTTTCAGACATTTTACTGATTTAAAAAAACATATTTTACTAATATAACATTTATATGGAGTAATTTAAAAGATGAGTACAGCGACTGTGACTCACGTCTTTCCACCATTATTTCAATCAGAATGCTTTTGTTGTTATCACATTATAAAATACAAAAAATCGAGTGCGAGTTCTGTCTCAAAAAAAGAAAAGTCAGCAGAAGATGATAAATAATGATCAATATTAAGGTGTCAAGAATGAAAGAGACGGTGCTTTACAGTATTCGATTTCAGACAGTAACTGCACTGTTTGCCTTTGTTTTGATGGACTTTTACCTTCAACCACCGGGCAACAGGTCAAGCAGAGTCCAGAGTGAGAAAACTTCTTCTGCTCACCTTCAAGGCCATTCATAACCTCACACCTCCTTACCTGTCTGACCTGTTAAGCACCACCTTTTCTGTCCACTCGCTTTGATCTTCTTCTTCTATCCAGCTTTCTGTGCCTTCCTTCCGCCTCACCGCCATGGGCAGCAGAGCTTTCAGCTGTTCTGCTCCCAGGCTGTGGAGCTCTCTGCCCCCAGATAAAGGAAACACTGGTTCTCTCCCCCAGTTTAAATCCCAACCCAAAACCCATCTGTTCAAATCTGCATATTCACTGTGAGCCCACTGTTTGTTAATTTTATCTTGTGCTTTTGTTTTTTTATTGTTCGTCATTGTTCTATTATGTGTTTTTATCTATTGTACAGTGTCCTTGGGTGTCTTGAAAGGTGCTTTATAAATACAATTTATTATTATTATTAATCATATTTAGTGATTATAAGGTGATATTTTGCATTAACAGCTTCTTGTAGGGAGGGGAGTGTGCAGCCAGCAGTCTTTGGTAATGTGTTTGTTATTTCCTTCTGATTACCCTTTTTATCTGCTGCAGAGCATCCGGCTGTTAGGCAGTACACCGGGATGCTTTCTACACATAATAAAAGGCCACCAGCAGTTTGCCATGCACACAGTTCCTCTCCAGCAACCTCAGGAAGTGAAGTGCTGCTGAGCTTGTTAATGTTCACAGACCAGGTGAGTTTGTCAGAAATGAGGGTCCTTCTCTACACGGTTCTTACTATTAAACAAATAATTGAATAATCTTAGAAAGAAATCTTTCATTTGGGAGATAAAAGGTTGTGCCAGAACAGAAACATCCTGCTCCGAACGGGTGGAAATCTCTGCAGCAGGGTCACACGTGATCCACTGTCCACATACTTTTGGAAATCCTCCGATGAGATGCGATTGTGCGTCGAACTGACGCACAAACAGACCCTCAGCATATGTAACGATTATTGAAACAAGATGTAGCGGTGCTTGGCCATTAGCTCAGCTGCTTTTTAGAGATGCAGCGCCATAAAGAACCTGTTGCCATGGAAACTGGATGCTGAATAGAGGCAGTGGCGTAAAGAAGCAGAGGGAAAGAAAGAGAAAGATGTGATGCCGACTGAATGGCCAGAGCTCGGCCAGCATGTGGTCGATTCTAGCTGCAGTCAGACAGGAGGAGGTGATTTCAGCCAACGTCTTTAGAAGAAATCCTTAATGAGAGTTGCTGTAAAACAAAATAACGACGTCAAGTTTGAAATCAAGATTCAAACCCTGTTACTCTGAGTGAAAGACGTCATCCCAGTGCACTGCAAGAAAGGATCTGTGGACATTTGCTCTCTCTCTCTCTATCCTTCTTTTATCGATGTAAAACCTTCAAGATTCAACTTCAGGAGCCAAAAGCTTTTTAATCTTAGTCATTTTCGTTATTTTTATTGATGTATTGCAGATCTACAGTATTTTAGTTTTAGGTCTTTAAAAGAAATTAGAAACAGTTAGAAATATTCCGTTTTGCTTGCGATGCTTTGGGAATTTATTTAAACATTCCTCACAACAAAAAGACAAATCTGCAGCACATTGCTGAACTAGAACACCACCTGGGTGTAACAAGTGAGAAGATCTGCCTTTAAGTTTGCCATATGTTATTAAAAACAGTCTTTATACTCCAGTAAACTGCTGATACTGAGAGGAGACCAAAGAGGACACTCTGCAGGAGTGAGGCTCACGCTCACATTTGGACTTTTTTGAGCTTTTCAGGAAACAGGAAGGTGGCTTGGGTTTCCCCCAGTCTGAATTATACTTTGCTGATATATAAATACATTATCTTTGTGGCGTGGTTGATTTCCTGGCACTAACCTAGATGAAAATGGCTGTTTGGCTGTGGATTGAACACATGTCCTGCAGGCAGACGTCTCTCACATCACTCCCGAACAGTTAGACTTTTACAGTGAGAATCCTAGAGTGCAACACCCATTAAAAGTCTGGTCTCAGATGCTCACTATACTGACAAAAATCTATATGCTGACACACTGATATGCTTTAATCATGTATAGCAGGTCTGGAGGAGCTCGTCTTTAAAGTCTAGAAGCAGAAGGGTAAGAGTATGAGGTATTGATGGCCAGCTACAGCAGACGTTTTAGTTTTCACATTTGCATTTATTTTCATTTTTAGAGTTTGAAACAACTCTAAAAATCACGTCCCAAAGTATGAACAGAGACCTCTTCATGCAGCTTTACAGTGTCCTGAATAATCAGACGTCTTCCAGTGGAGCTGTAAAGCTCCATCCTCGGGATCATTCCGACTAGACTGGAATGAAGAAGTGGACGCTCAGATCGCTGATGAAGTCTGGGAAAAATCTTTGGAAAAAATTGGTGGTACTTCTATAAATGCTCACGTTCAAAACCGTCCACAGACTACACTTCTCTCCATCCAGATTACATAAATTATTCAAAGACATTCCACCTCTGGGTGTGAAAGTTCAACAGAGAAAGGAACCCGATCTCATCAGTGTAACAGATTACAGACTTTGTCACCAAGGATTTAAACAGGGGGGGCTTTGTTTGGCCCCTCTTACAGCACAGTGTAGGGTGATGATTCGAGCAGTGTGGAGGATTAGCATATTTCCTACAATCCAGGAAGTCTGAGACGCCTCCAACAAGTCAAACAATGCAAAGGCTGAAAAGTTGAACTGAAACTTTTTTGGTCTTATTGATGATGTCACACTGTCCTATAAATATGTATAACAGGTAATAATGTAATTGAGTCTGTATGCTAACACCATAAATACTAACACCTAAATCCTCCTTAAGTACCTTTTTTTAGCTCTCTCAGAGACCTTGTAGTTTAATCTACCTGATGTTTTATAAAAAGATAAAATTATAATTAATTGATTATTATAAACAATATTATACTTCTTATAAAGTGAATATTATGAATAATTAGTGCTTGAGATTATTGCTGCATTTTAATTTTGCAACATGTTTGCAGTTTTAGTTCAATATTCCTTTCAGCTTTGATTTCATTTTACTGTTTACTGAAGACAGAAATATTTTGATAGCATTTTTATAATATTTTTCACTGCTTTCCTCCTTAAACGTAAATGAAAGATTACAGTAGTACTGTCAGTAGCAGTGCTCACACGATGTTTACCATGAGTATAGGTCAGGGTCACCTCATGGCTACAGCTGGTTCCTAGTGACAGACTTCAAACTTCAAAACAAAAAGGTTTTCATCTGAATTATTAGAGAATGAGCTTTTTAACAAAAATAACGTCCAGTTTATATAATTTTGTCACAACCCGGTTCTTAAGGATATGACAAAGAGGCGGACACACCTTTAAGAAAATAGTTTATTAAGAAATTAAAGAGAAACTAATTCAGCACACGGCATGGTGGCAGGGAGAGAGAAACGCGGGAGTCCCAGCCAGAGATTTATAGTCTGGGAACACACCTTCCAGGTGTGCTCAGGAGCCCCGCCCACCGAAGACCTGAAACACATGTAGAGAGAAAAGCCTGGGAACAAGGGACAGAGATTTAACTGTGAAAACCTGTGAACAAATTTAGACTTACCTTATTTTATCACAGTACCTGAGATACGAGCACTATTCCCTGTTTCCAAAATGGGATTGGCCGTGCGAGCGGTTATCTTTGCAAAGACCGCAGCGGTGCGATGAGAGTGCAGATCTGACATCGATAAGATGCGTTTCACTGAGTTCGTTCAGCAAAGTTTGGCGGAGTTACTCAGAACTCCTGTCCATGGAGCGCACAGCCGTCGTGACGTCACCCCCCGTTGCTGCAGAAACGGCGCTTTCACTCACCGGAATTCAAACAAAGCGCGAAAGGATGTTCTTCAAAATAAGAGCACATAAAACCCGCAAACCTTTCATTTGAAAACGTAATTCCACACAGATTTATGATAATATTCATTGGCTGATTCGGTCACTGATTCGAGGTTTAAAAACAGGGCAAAACCCCCAAATATATAAAATAATTTTGCTAAAACCCAGACAACGAGCTGATGCTGAACTTTGAGAAGCAAGTCTGCACTCAGAAACCTCATTTTAATGGTTAATTAACCTTAATGTCAGTGGTCAATGAGACATGAAAATTACACGTGTGCACTCATCAGTCAAATATGAAAAGTTTGTCTTTAGTGAAGACTTGAGACTCCTCTAAACACTCTTTTACCTACACTGTCTTTTCTTTCTTTGTTTTTTACTCTTTTTTTCTATGAGGAAGTGTCTCTAATGACACTCTCAGGCAGAGAAGCCTCCACTAACAATTACAGCATTACAAAGTGCAAAAATATTAAAACAAGTCACTGTAACTGTTCTTTAACCAGTTAAATGATCAAAAATCTTTATATTTGTCAAGCTCTGCAAAAGGTGAATACCTTACTAGGTATTTAAAAAATGTGAGTAACTCAAAATTTTGAGATACTAAACTTAAATTTTGGCATATGGCTAGCATTAAATAAATGAATAATAAAATAAATAAGTAATAATGGTAAAAAAAAAAAAATACATTTAAATTAAAAAGTGCTGGAAACAAGCTTCCATTCCTGAGTTTAGGCAAATAATCGATTTTAAGTAATCTAAAAATATCAAAGTTACAAGGCTTGTTTAAAAAGATCTATGGTAGCAATAAGAATGAAAAACGATCATTTCCTAAAGAGAGAGCGTGGGGCGCTTGAGCCATTTTAGTTTTAATCTGAAGGTACACCGGAAGTGATGCCGTTTGTGTTGAGGCTAATCTGACGAGAATGGAAGCGTTGAGGAGGCGTGTGGTTCCAAACAGGAAGAAACTGGGAAAACACGCATTAAATACGATATCCTCGGACACAGCCTACTAACAGCCTGGGGCAGATGGTACAAACTACTTTTTCTCCATGCCGGAGGCCTGTGGACCGTTCCTGGTGTACTCCTTTTAGATCTGTCCCGCAGTCGGAGGGGCTGTTTGGGGGGGCTGACGCACCAGCAGAAGCGCAGGAAGGCGGGGGGCTGTCATAGCAGCAGGCTAGGCTAAGCCTGGCTAAGCTAACCTAAGCGCTGCAGCCCGGAGAAACCTTGAACTTGTGTAAACTTTGTGGAGTACAACACCGGAAGTAGCATCACCGGAGTGGTTAAACGACAACCACGGACTCCACAGATGAGACAAATATACACAGACGTCTATTATTTTTATAGTTTTTTTTTTCCTAAAAAGTGTTAGCCTGGCAGCGGACTTATAGCCAGTTAGCTGTTGAACACATCCAGGCTCTGGCAGAGGGACGTGAGCGGGAGAAAATCGCCTCAGTTTGCCCCATGCACATCCGCAGAATGGATCTAATTTGCGTTGTTAACCAGTGAAAAGCTATTGGACGCTAACTAACACAGTGGATGTTAATTAATCACTGAGGTATCAGCGGATGAAGATTGTTTTTTGACACATAAGAGGGACTTTTTTTCTGTTTTGTCATATCGGTTTTTGTGATAACTTCTGCTTTCCGTTAGTGTGGTTATCATGGAGGTAGGGGAGCCTGGCAGCGGCAGCTCGGAGCGGTTACATAACGCCAGCAGGCCGGTAGAGAAGCTGCTGAACGTCGCCTCCTCTTCAGCCTCCTCAGCCTGGCTCTGACAGCTGTAAACCCCCTCCAGCGCGCACACACACACACACTAACAGACTCACAGACGCACAAACAAACACAGACAGACTGACAGCAGGACAGCAGCATGGAGGTGGTGTGAGGCATCTGGGAGATAGAAAACAGCAACGAGAAGGATCGTTTTGCTGAAGATGGAGTCCAACCCACTGATTAACGGTGAGAAATACTGCTGCAGGATACAGTTGCGTGCGTGCGTGTGTACCGCAGTCCTGCGTGTGTTTCTGTGCACTTTGGAGGGAAGAAGCAGCAGCTTTGCAACAGGTGTGTGGAAGCTGCTGTGGCCTGCAGCTGGGTTGGACCTGAATTGTTTTCATGCTGCTGCAGGCGTGTACAAACTTGCAGCCTGAGAGAGAAAATCCACACTAAATGCTCTTTAACTATTCACAGTAGGGGGGCAGAAAGTCACTGCAGGGGGGATGGTGTGTGTTTATATGTTTTCTGTTGCTACAGCACTAATACCTGTTTATGATTTGGAGCAGAGCACACTACTAGAGATTAATACAGGGGTTATGAAAATGACAGTTTCTGCTTTATTTTATCAATTCATATGAACATAAATGGAAATGCAGCATGCTAAAAAAAACCCATTGTCAATCAGTAACTTCTGAGATGGTATTGCATAGTGAATCGAAATCTATTTGTACGTCTCTGCAGTTTTAATTACATCTTTTTTGAAAAGATCAACACCACTGGTTGAAATACAGTTCCAAACCATGACAGAGTCTCCACAGTGTTTTACAGGTGGCTGTAGACACTGTTGTAGCTTTCTCCTGACCTCCTTCATACATACTGATGATGATTTGACTCAGAAATATCAAATTTGGATTAATTGCTCAATTAGACCCTTTGTCAGTGATTTTCACTTGAGTTCTTGTGTAATTTTCATACATCAACCTTTCCTTTTCCATTCCCTTTCACTGCTTTCTTGACTGCCACCCTTCCACTGAGATCATTGCTGAAACTTCAGTGATCTCTCAGGTCCTGTGTCAGGTTTTTGCTGGATTTGTTTTAAGGACGTGACTTTCAGATGCTGTCTGTCTGATGTAAACAGTTTCTTAGTTCTGCGAGTTTTTCTTTTGTCCTTAACTTGTCCACTTTCTTAGATTTTTCAAGGACATGCTGCACACCATGGCGAGATATAATGCAAGTGCTTGGCAATGTGGTCGAGCAAAAATACTACAGTATGCACTACAGTTTTACAGTACTGTGCAAAATGGAACAACGTTGTGATGATACTGATTGGTTTTGGGCTGCAATTGAGGTTATCGATTGCTTCTATGTGTTCTGCTTTTGCTAGTTGGCACCAGAAATACCTGTTGGCTAAATGAATGATTTTTGTTTTATAATGTACAACGGCAGTATCTATTCGTTCAAAAATGACACAACTTCATTGACCACTAGCCAGAGCAAAAGCCCTGACACATAGCTGTGGCCCATCTGTCTGATCTGACCCATTTTTCCAATCCGATGCCAACTTTCTGGCTGTGAGTGTGTGATACAGCATACCTGTTATCAGCATTAAATTAATAAACCGTGTGTAACCTTGGCTACGTTCACTTTGCAGGTCTTAATGCTCAATTCCGATTTTTTGATCAAATCCGATTTTTTTGTCTGCTTGTTCACACTACGAATAAAATGCGACAGCAAACGTGCTCTAGTGTGAACGCTCAAAGCGGCCCGCATGAGCAAAAGATGTCACACACAACGCGCTCTGTTTAGACCCAGACCAAACAATATTGTTTGACTGATGGCCCTTAATATAAAGACTTCGGATTTTACGTTTCCCAATTTTTGCTTTAAGTTATTTTGTTATTTACATAATAATGTAAATAACCTAATAATGATCCTTATTGCTGTTTTAGAGGAGCGGTGCTTCAAAGGATAGTTGCAGATTTCTGTCAGAATCTGCAGATTATACAGAACAAATAAAATGTTAACGTTGTCTTCCCAACAGTTTCACTGACATCTACTCTGGATGGCCAGGAAGCGTTCACGATGTGTTCTCCAGCGCTGATAATTAGCATCTGTCTTGTGTCAGTGACGTAAAAGACGGATTTAATGCGACATGACTATTCAAACAGCAGTCGCTTTCTAAAACATCGGATATGTATCGGATTCAGTACCACATATGACAGTGACCCAGATCGGATTTGAAAATATCGGATTTGTGCCGTTCACACTGTCACACCATGATCGGATATGGGTCGCATAGGGTCAAAAAATTCGGATTTGATGTGCCACAGCCGCTCTATCACGTGACACATACTGCTCCGACGGGCTAAGGTTATGAGCTGAGTAGGGCTGCCACGATTAGTCAACTAGTCACGATTACGTCAACTATCAAAATCGTCGACGGCTGGTTTAATCGTCGACGCGTCGTTTGAAGCTTTGTAAGATCACAAAAGACGCAGGAATAAGTAGCATGATTTAAGAGTGCAATAACGGACTGAAACAGAAGATGGCAGCACTGCATGTACAAGGATGCCAGCTGCCGTTAAACCCTGAAGAAGAAGAAGCTGTGTCCCAGAATTCATATCGCAGCCCAGCTCAGTTTCCAACAATGGCGGCAGCTAGTTAGTTTTAATATTACTCTTATTATTCTTTCTGGGTCACAAAATAAATGTTTAGCATATTTTCAGGCGAGAATGTAGCTGTGTAAACCTCAAATATCTTCTCAGTTTATCAAGACACTAGGGCTGCTCAATTAATCGAATTTTAATCACGATTACGATCTGGGCTTTCAACGATCATTAAAAATGACTGAGCCGATTATTAGCCCCTCCCTCATTTACCCGCGACACCTTAAAGGCCGGTCCGTGAAAATATTGTCGGGCATAAACCGGTCCGTGCCGCAAAAAAGGTTGAGACCGCTGATTAAGAGGACCCGAGGGAAGCTCGGAAAGCTAAGCAGAAGTTATTTGGAGAGGAGAGTGACTGCCGTTGGTTGAAAAGAGAGGTAAAAAAAAAAAAAAAAAAAACTTCAGTGGTGTTGCACACTATTTTATATTATTTTTTAAAGTCATTATTCAATACATTGTTATTGTTAACCCTTTAAAGCCGGTCAGAGCAGCACGCTCCGTTTTGTGTAACTATTTTTAAATCCCTGTAGAACCTGAACCGTGTAAGCTAGCGCAATAATTTGTTTTGCATATGAAACTTACATCTTATGTCATCAGCTTGTCCTCGGTCACGGTTTCCTTCCACATAAATTGCATAAAAAGCGCTTGCAGGAACAAAAACATAATATTCCAGAAACACGCTTTGCCGATCCGATCAGCTGTTCGTAACACTTCGCACATTGAAACAGAAGTCACCGCTAACTATCACATGTCCGCCATTTCCTGCCCGAAACCGGAAGTGATGTCATTTTCGCGGAAAATGTAGTTTTTTTTTACTTGTAGGCCTTAAAAGCCTATACTGGTCATGTTTGACTTTTCTGAATAGTTTCTGGGATGCTTAGAACTCGAATTGCACTGCTGGAAATAGTTTATTTTGATGCACCTGCTGTTTTCTTTGCAAATTTGCATCATAGGATTGTTTTTGTTTTTCCTGCAGTATATAAAAATTGCTGTATCTCCAAAATAAAACTATGAAGACACTCAAAATTAATTTCCTGTTGTTGTAAACTATTTTTTGCAACTTTTTTGTATTTAAAGTTTTGAGGGATAAACCTCTTAAATTTCTCCAAGTAGAAATATATGTTAAAAAAACAAAAACTATTTTCAATTTTTTTTGTAGTTTATTGCACTTTTTTGCAATTAATGTAGTTACTATGGACTTAATGCATACATATTATTAAAATATGGGCTATAACAGTTGTATAGCAACTTGAAATGCTCCCACAAATGGCACTACAACATGTAAAAAAAATAATATAAGCTCTGGCGGACTTGGTTCTATGGTAGGTCTTAAAGGGTTAAATAAATATCGTCAAATAATCGAGATCTCAATTTCAGTGAAAATAATCGTGATTATCATTTTAGCCATAATCGAGCAGCCCTACAAGACACCACATATTTTCAAAAGCGCTCCGACGTTTTCGGAGACATCTGTTACCCACCAGCTCGATAGCTAGCCGGGGGCGAGGCTCACTAGAGCCGTGAGAACACCGGACTCCCGGCAAATCGTTTTCAAACCCACTGCCGTCTTTCGCTTTCACTTAGATACCTTAAAACTGTTATTGTTTGGCTTTTTCAGTATTTTATTAGTTCCTGAGTAAATCGGTTTGGCTGAGATTAAAGTTATAGTTTTTACACAGCTGAATAAACGTCAAGGAGACAGCTGATTATCAGAAGTGTGAGATGCTCGAGAATATACTGCGGTGTCCTGTTATATTTTAGATAGCAAGGAGTTTATTAAACTTCACTGAAACAATCTGCAAATGTCATTAAAATTTAATAACCCATCAACTTGTCTGTATTTTTAGTTAGCACAGACCTTAAACACTTAAAGCTGTAAGCTAATGATAGTTATATAAGAGCAGATGCTGCTGGGGCAATAAGCTGTACGTTTTACGTTCAATGGATGCATGATCTGATTAGTCGACTAATCGCAAAAATAATCGGTGACTAGTCGATAGGGCTGAACGATTATGGAAAATAATCTAATTGCGATTTTTTGCCCCAATATTGCGATGCGATATGCGATTATTTTTTAAGGTCTTTGTCTTCTGTATTATTAAACAAAGACAAGCAATACATCATATAGTATGGCCAATACTATATTACATTAATTTTAAACTGTTCTTTCCTGGAAGACAGACCTCTGTTATGATGACATGAGGTGATGCATGAATTGATGACTGACATTTTTATTTAACTTCTTCAATCACAACAGTATATTTGAACATACACAATAGTTTATTTTTAGCTTACAAACATCTGAGCATAAAGTGCTGACAAGGAACCCTGGTGTAAACATTAAAATGAAAGTCAGTACAATGTGCAGATTGCAGAAATATACATAAAAAAAATCAGTGGCTTTACCACACTCAGTTTTTCGACATCTGTGAACTACTAGACAGTCATTCAATTAAAAAATAATATTAAATAAATAAAACTAATAAATAAAAAATACACACATCTTACTGATCTCTGCAGTCAGTAACATTACACATAAAGTGCAAACATAATAGCAATTGTATAAACACACACACAAACACGCCTTTAAAGTTTAAAGGCGTGAAATTGGACGGTCTAGCCTTCTGATTAGCGTCACCGCTGTCTCGGTGGAGTTTAATAAACTCGGCCGTCTGCTTCTTGCTATCTAAAATATAACCAGACACTGGTGTAAATTCTCGACTGTCTCATACTTCTGTTTAATAAGTTTTCTGTTTGACATTTAGTCAGCTGTGTGAAAACCAAGGAGGAACCCACCCGGGGGATTAATAAAGTTTTATTTTATCTAATCTAATAACTTTAATCTCAGCCAAACCGATTTACTCACGAACAAACAAAACACTGAAAAAAGCCCAACAATAACATTTTTAGGTTGTCTAAGTGACTTATATATTACGTTTAACCCGAGCAGCGAAACTCCGCGGTGATCTGAAAATGATGTGCCGGGAGTTGTGCCGTTCTCGGCCGCATCAGTAACCCTGGAGCTCCCGGCTAGCTGTCGAGCTGGTGGGTAGCAGACGCCTCTGAAAACGTCGAAGCACTTTTGCAAATATGGGATATCTTGATAAACCGAGCAGATATTTGATGTTTACACAACTACTTTCTTGCCTGAAAATATGTTAAAAGTTTATTTTGTGACCCAGAAAGATTAGTATGAGTAATTTTAAAACTTAGTAGCGGCCGCCATTGCTGGAAACTGGAGTTTGGCTGGGCCGCGCTATGAATTCTGGGATATGGTAGTAATTTGGACAGCCTTCGGCACGTCGCTGTGACGTAATCGGTCTACAAATGCGGCCTCAGGAGGATGCAGCCCATGAATTTGGACATGTCCAGAGTATAATCGCAGCCTTTGCGGTTAGAAAATTGCACTTGATCATGTCGCGATATTATCGCAAATGCGATATATCGTTCAGCCCTACTAGTCGACTATCAAAATAATCGTTTGTGGCAGCCCTAGAGCTGAGTTACGCCATGTTGCAAGTTTTGTGAGGTGCTTTTGTGATATTTAATGGATCGGATTACATTTTTCATTACTCTCCGATATCCGATCCAGTAATTTAGGTCAGTATCGGACCAATACTGATACGTAATATCTGATCGGTTCATCTCTAGTAAAAAGTAAGGTTTTGTTTTGTTTGGGGGGGTGTTGCAAACATAGGTTTTGCCCCCTGCTGGCCAATAGAGCGAATGCAGGTTTAGGGCACAGACTGCAGTAAAGATCCAAGCGCTCTGGGCCTGTGTGGTTTATGAAGTGTGGCGTCTGCTTGAATTTCACTGTAAAAACTGTCATTAACACAGCCCTATCACAGACATGATGCCTACTGTTATCATGGAGACAGTGTCAGGTCTGTGATGTAATATCACCTGCTGCCATGGCAACACTGACTCATTCTGATGTGTGTTGAGCGATGCTGTGAGATGTGACATGTTTCTGGTATGATGCGTGCTGATGAGGAGTCACAGCGCTGTCAGCTGTGCTATCGGGACCATCGTGTGGTTGGATTCCACGTCATTTCAAGGCTGAAGGTCCCTCTCACAAACATCCTGTTTTTGCTTTGACTTTATTCTGAAAGTTTTGACCAGAAGTGGTGATTTGTATCTTCTGAGCTTTCAGGATGTTCGTCTTCAGTTCTTTATCTGCTGTGTCAGTCTGTGTTTTTGGAGGAAAGTACATGTTCACTGCCATGTTCCAGACACCTCTTGACTTTGTTGACTCTGAAATAAGAGAATCTTTGGGTTATCTGTTCAAGAAAAGAGCTGATTTTAAACTGTGAGCCACTTGCCAGGTTCAGAGCATCTGCGAATCTAACCTGCCTGCTTGGCAGGTTATATTCTGACTCCTCCCCTTCCTGCTGCTCTTGAAGGGGCTATCTGATACTCTTTTCATTTCCTCTTAAATAGAATCGGTGTCAAAGCTCGTATTGAAGTGCATTAATGCTGTATTATATTAAACACAGTCAAAGTTTCAACATAATGAAGGCAGCGTATATACGAGGACATATATGTGCACCAAAAGAGCTTCAGACTGCCCAAACACCCAGTTTCAGAGAGTTTATTTCTACTCTTAGGTCTAAAGATTAAGATGGCCTTAATCATCAGGCGACTAAAATGACCAAGTGGGTGTCATTTATTACCCCATTGCATTTCATACAGGAATATATACTGTTTCCTTTATCTATGACAGATGACGAACATATTCTAATGAAACTAAATCATATTTCTATTATCTTGTTTTGTTTTTTTGGCATCACAGTTTCCATACTTTATGCCATACTTGGCTGGTTTAGAAGAGATGTGAAAACTCAGAAAGTGGCCAACTGTTCACCCACACAGAGATCAATAGCAGTGATATAGTATTTGAGTAACTGGGCTACAGACACAGTCCAAATATCCCTAAAAGCAGCCTGTCTGTCGGCTCTGGCTCATCGGTTGTCGAACCACAAGCACTTCAGGGGCATCTCTGAATCTCGACTTAGAGAGACGACCTAAAATGACCTGTTTCAGTCAGGGGAAGAACTGAGGGGCTGCACCACGGCTCAGTATAAGATTTATGAAGGTTGTTTTGAACTGTGAGTCATGCAGAGCTACTGTCAGAATGGATTCCTGTTTAATTGGCATTGAGGAATTAGCCACAAAACGATTTTCAGAAAAGCCGACAGTGTTAGAAAAAGAGGTATCTTAAACTGCCATTGTTTTAAATCGTGATTTCAATTTTAAATCCATTAATCAATCAGGCTTTTTATCCGACCAAAAGGTAACAAAATATTGTTTAATTTCCTTTGATATTATAAATCATTGACAAATTAATCTTTTATATTTTTAAGCTGCACAATCAGACAAAGTTTGATTGAAGACTAGTTTCCTTTAGTAAAACCAGACACTTTCCCCTGTAACCAGAACAGTATGTTGAGATCTGACTGACAAACTGATGTCAGGAAGCAGAGAAACCACAGTGCAACAGGACGTGGTTTCTGGGAACAAACCAGTGGTTCGACTCAGTCTGTGTTTGGGTTTTTCTGTTTTCCTCTCAGCATTTGTTCTGTGGGAACTTCAGAAAAGTCTGCGTATTCAGAATATGGATTAAGACAGAGCAAAGCTGTCATACCGGTGAACACTCTGGCATCTAGATGTGTAATAGTTTATTTTCTGAACTTGTGAACGTGTTCATTATAAAACTACGGCTGCAACTGATGTTGACTCTGGCATTTCGTTTTTCAGTTGCTCAAGTATCTTGGCTGTAGTAGAATTAAGATTACTAAAATATCAGCCAGTTTAAGTATAAAAAGCAAGGGTACCAAAAACTGAAAATGCACTAAATAAAAACAAGTAGTAGCTAAACTGAGCTTCAATTGCTGAAAATTCCTTTTTCAAAACAAAAAAAGAGCAGAACTGGAGCTGAAGATCATCAAAATGAAGAAGTGCTGAAATAAATGCTGTACAAGAGAAAAAGAGCAGAAATTAGCTCAGCAGGCAGTTTCTGATTGGTGGCAGTTTGTAAACACCCCTATCACACAAATGTGGACACGCATGTCCCCACACAGCAATGTTTGCACATAAGGACACACACACACTGTGATACACACCTGCCTCTGTGTTTCTATGCCAATCAGTCTGAATCAGTGTCTTTTATACAGTCACTGGTCTGAATCTGCTGAATTTAAATCCACCTTTCAGGAGCAGCTTGTGTCTGCATCCTTAAGTCATTTTTATGCTCACTGCATCCTTTGTGTCTCAGGTGTCACATGACGATTTTCACATCACATCCTGTGTTGTGAGAGACAATCTTTGTAGCGCGTTGGTCAGTCAGTCACCTCTTCATTTTTGTAACTTGGAGCATTGATCTGCAGCTGTCGCAAAAATCCTACACCGAAGCTCAGACTCGTGCAAATACACAGAGTGAGATGTTGTAATCGGTTTGAGAACTGAGTCTTAGGCTACGTTCACTCTGCAGGTCTTAGTGCTCTATTCAGATTTTTTTGATCAAATCTGATTTTTTGTCTGCTTCTTCACACTACAAATAAAATGTGACAGCAAACGCGCTCTAGTGTGAACCCTCAAAGCAGCCCGCATGCGCAAAAGAAGACGTCACACACAACGCGCTCTGTTTGGACCCAGACCAAAACAGCATTGTGTGACTGATGGCCCTTAATATAAAGACTTGTTTCGGACTTTACGTTTCCCAATTTTGCTTTAAGTTATAAAGTTATTTTGTTATTTACATTTGTCCTAATAATGATCATGATTGCTGTTTTAGAGGAGCAGTGCTTCAAAGGATAGTTGCAGATTTCTGTCAGAATCTGCAGATTATACAGTACAAATAAAATGTTCACGTTTCTCCAACGTTGTCTTCCCAACAGTTTCACTGGATGGCCAGGAAGCGTTTGCGATGTCTTCTCGGGCGCTTCTCCGGTGCTGATAATTGGCGTCTGTCTTGTGTCGGTGACATAAAAGACGGATTTAATGCGGCATGACTATTCAAACAGCAGTTGCTTTCTAAAACATCAGATATGTATCGGATTCAGTACCACATATGAAAGTGACCCAGATCGGATTTGAAAATATCGGATTTGTGCCGTTCACACTGTCACACCATGATCGGATATGGGTCGCATAGGGTCAAAAACATCGGATTTGATGCGCTTTCGCCTGCAGTGTGAACGTAGCCTAAGTTTCTAGTTTTTCTTTTATAAATTTTAAAATGTCACTGTTTGAAAACCATCCATCCATGATGCAGGGCTTTTGAAAACCATAAAAGATATAACAAAACTAGTAATACCTTAATGGTGTTGGGACCGGTTTAAAGTTTTTTCTCTAGCTCAAAGTATGCGGAACTAGTTACGTTTCAAAGTAGGGTGGGTTTAAAGAGGATTAGAAGATTTTTCCATTTCATTCAAACCAACAAATAAAACTCATAAAAAGAACGGTTTCCGTAGCACAAAGTATACAGAAGTAGTTAAGTGCCAAAAAAGTGCAGAGGGTTTTAGTTATGTGAAATGCTTAAACAGCATTCACATTATTTATTTACAGGGATTGATGGAACAGAAGATCAGGCAGCTGGGGGGAGGAAGAAGCTTTTATAAAGGTTAAATAAATGCGCTGCACTGTCAGCAGAGAGGTGCACGAGTCGCTCGGCTCCGGCTCTTATTTTTTAACTCATCAGATGCAGTTTCTTTTTCAGAAACCAGAATTTCTAATGGGATTCCCACCGTCTGCGGCGGTGGTTGTTATGGTCAGCTCACAGTGTGAGGGCAATCTGACTCGTCTCTGTGCCACGCTGAAACCTGCGCGCAGAGATTAGCTGCTGCATTCATTAATTCGCGCAGCGCCCTTGTATCTGGCGTAATCGTCGTCATGTGTTTGTGTGAATTTTCCTGCAGAGATCAGGTTCACGGTTTTGCTCTGCTGTTCCTGCACAAGGTAAACAGCACACCAAGAATTCTGCTGAAGCCTCTGCTCTATCATTACTGAGCAGCAGTGGTGGAAGATAATAAAGTGTATTTACCCAGGTACTGCTTTTGTGGTGCTTTTATTTCCCTTTTGTCTGCAGCTATAGCGTTGTTTGAAGAGCAAAGGCTTTTCCTTTTTTAACCTCTCAAAGAAAAAGTAAACCGTTCTACTCTGCTAGTTAAAACTTGTTTCTGTTGACGTCTCTGCAGTTCTTCACATTCACTTACATTCTTTTTGTTCTGATTTATTGAGTTTGACTGTGCCTAGTTATGTGCACTTGCACTAGCGAACAGTAACAGTCTGGAACGGTGTTTGATTTGGATCTGATGCTCGCTCCCAAACTTGATTACCTGGTTTATCCAGTTCTTCTTTGTTTACTATGTGGCATGCCAGCAGTGGTTTGTGGGTTGCTGGGAGGGAGGGCTCACATAGTATGGAAGAAGCTTACAGCTTATGATCATTTGGATGCTTTTCAGTTTTCATGCATTTGTTTGTCACATTTTATTGTACAAAGTTAGGAAATCTGTGTTTAAGTGGAGCCACATGTTTCCGTATGTGTAAAGAATGAATCCCAGCCACCTCCTCATAGTAATTGATACAGATCATTCATTTTATCATGGGTGTTGGCTCAGTACTGGGAAAAGTTGGATCAGTGTCTTTAACTTGCACGGTGCAATAAGTTTCATGTACATTTGCTCGAATTATTTATTTAGATAAATATTCATTTAAAGGTTCTGCTCTTTAAATATTTTAATAGTCCAGTATAGAATAAATTAGACCATAATGCAGAGTCTTTACTCTGGGACTGGAGTGCAGCTCCACAGTGACGCACCGCAGCAAGCTCGGGAAGATGGAGCCCAGTCTAGAGGAGTCAGAGCTAGTTAGCAGTAACTGGACTTTCAAAATAAGAGCGAGGGGATTAGCTAGTGATAAGCTGAACATGGATGGTGGCGTCCCCTTGGATGCATAAAAAAATACACATCCAAGAAAAAAATTTAAGATATTTAATATATTTGGGTGGGTTATCCCGTCCAGGGTCAGGTCACGCTGTGTGCTGATTGGTGATTCTGTGAATCCTGTGATTGTGCTGAAGGTCAAGGTCACATTTGTCACTTCACGTAATAACCTGTGAATCAAGATGGCCAGATGAGCTACTGCGCCTGCTTTCAAAATGTGGACATGTATATTATCGCACTCTGACCACATCACATCCCTCTCTCACAGCGGTGACCATCCCACTATAGAGGTCAGCTTTTTATTGCTGCCAACAACAAATAACTGTAAACAAACTGTAAATACTGCTAAAAACCAATAATAATCTTCAGCGTTATCATTAACATTAATAAGGGCTTCACATCCTCCTCCGAGTATCCCTGGTCCTCCGTGTGTCAGATTCATGCTGACACCACAGTGGCTGTACTGAGTGCCTGTGAGCTGATGTCAGCAGTGAACCCTCCTCATTGCTCTGTTTTTCTCTCCTCACCCTTGGTTACCATTGATGAAAGGTCTCACCATGGCGATGGTTTCCAAGGTGTTCGATAGGTTAGTTGTGTACCAGGTCAGCCAATGGTAATGAGGTTCATTTCCATGGCTGACAGGCATCTCCCTCTGTGTAATCTGTTTAATGTTGACCTTCTCAGAGGAGTCTCTCTCTGGCTTCTGCTGGAGAGTACTCATTCTCTTAAATCCCCTGACTGTGTGATTGTGTCTGACAGTCAGAAAGTATTACACTCCGAGGCTTTAAGCAAGTTTCAGCTTTAAAATGACTTATTATTTCCTCGTAAAACTGTGGCAGATTATTTTTCTGTTGTGATTTTATACCGTAAACTGATGTTTGTTTCAGGTGAGCTGGCCCACCTGTGCTCTCACCTGTCATTCATTACTCTGATGACCTGTTTGGTTTCCTGCAGCAGTTTTACGCTGAGCTTTATGCTGGATTTCTGACTGGAAACCATAGTCTCCATTATTTTAATCAGTCTTAAGTAATTGATTTAATAAACATGATTCTTCTTCAAAAATTGACAGATGAAAAATTGGGCACAGAAAGGAGCGGTGTGATATGCTGGCTAATCTGTAAGCGAGTTGAAGCCAGTGTAGCAGATGGTTTTGAATGTAAAGCACATCTCCCAGGATTGATCGCCGTTTCCTTCTGGGTTGCATCCTCCACTTGGGATGCAGACGGAGCCAACAAGGTGTTCGGGGGGCAGCAGACTGCGTAGCAGCCGTGCAGACGGTGACACTTGTGCTCCTCGTCTTTTTTATTATTTTTATTTTTTTGTTTGTTTGTTTTTGTAGGCTTGCGTGTGGCGCGCCTGGGAATGCCCGGGAGTGTAGATGTAAAGCAAAGTTTTGCCTCACATGTCTCCTTCAAATACAGTTGCTGAAGTGTTTTTAGAATATTTTGAAATCTTAAATATTTATTCCTGCCAGCCAGTGAAAGAACTCCTTTCTTCCAAAGTATAACTAATAGCTGGATTTAAGTGGCATTTAAGTGGTTATTCAGCTGCCCATAAATGACTATAATAAGCATGGTCTTTATTTTTGAAACAATCCTCAACTGTCTGTCCGTGTCCTCAGCGATGGACCCGTCCATCACGCTGTGGCAGTTCCTGCTTCATCTGTTGGAGGACCAGCGGCAGCGTCACCTGATCTCCTGGACAAGTGAGGACGGCGAGTTCAAGCTGCTAGACGCCGAGGAAGTGGCCCGCCTGTGGGGGCTCCGCAAGAACAAGCACAACATGAACTACGACAAACTGAGCCGGGCACTGAGATACTACTACGACAAGGTACTGCTGATAATACTACTGTTACTGCAGCAAAACGAGTACTACGTTACCTCCAGGTCGGCAGGCTCACCATTTTTTCCCCCTCTTTCAGAATATCATAAAGAAGGTGAGCGGCCAGAAGTTTGTCTATAAGTTTGTAAGTCAGCCTGACCCCTCCCTCCCCGATGGGATACGCAGTATAGAGGAGGGCCAGAGGAGGGACGTCAGCGACTCAAACAACCAATCAAAAAGCCTTGGGGGCGTGGCACCAACTTGTCCGACAAAGGGCTTGCCCCAGGTACGTCCACACTTCCTTTGTTTCCTACAGGGTGTTATGAATAATTGGCTGATTGCTTTTTTTCTTTCTTTGCGTCTGTCTGCGTGGATCACCAGCGCTCGTCACCCAGCAGCTCCCAGAAGAGCTCCAGAAACGACTACATGAAGTCCGGCCTCTACTCCACCTTCACCATCCAATCCCTGCAGGCCTCACCCAATCCACGGCCAATCAAATCAGAGCTCCTCCTGCAACAAGAGCCTGTCCCCAAAGTTGATCGCACACCGAGAGAGGTAAAAAGAGTTAAATGTTACCCCCTGACCCCTCTGTGCACTTCATAATAATAATAATAATAATTCAGCGCAGCTGCTGGACTTTGTGTTTCACACTGCTTGAGGTTGTGCAGCTAACATTTTTTTGTTATTTAATTCCTGTGATTTATGCAGGTTGTGAAAGGATTTGCTTTTTTTTTTTTTTTTTGCAAACGTATTTATTTTACCAGAGGAGGACCTAGTCACAGTTAATAAGTGACCTGCTTCTGAAGTTGATCCAGAGTCACATCACAGCAAAATTGAACAGAAAAACGAGGTGCTGTTCATAGGAAATATTAGACACTTGTTTTCACATCACTGTCTTTGTACATTTAAGCAGTGAAAATTTAATCTTGTTGGGCTCCTAATGCCAGTCTATGCACAGATAGATGGTAAATGGCCTGTATTTGTATAGCGCTTTACTTAGTCAACGACCAGGACAGAGAGAGCAGGGGGTCGAACCGGCAACCTTCCGATTACAAGACAAACTGCCAACTCTTGAGCCACGATCGCCTCACAGCGCTTGAGCCCCATAGATAGATGGGGCTGGTTGTGTCTTCAATGACATTTGGTTAGAGTCTTTGTCAAATCAGTGTATTCTTCTTGTTATCGTTAACTTCACCCATCTTGAGGGTCGTAGTCATTATAAGTTGATTAGGAGTAAAAGCAATATTTAGCTTTTTCTCCTGTTAATGTATTATTTCTTTTTTTTAAACGCTTTTTTTTCTTATTTATTTTTCTATTTTTCAAATGGATCTCTAATACACCTTTTCTTCCTGACCCTTGCGCTGCCGTGCCATGTCTATGTCTGTGCCATATGACGAACACACGCATGTGCACATGCACTATTTGTGGCAATCAGCTGCTCTAACTCCAGGCCTTTTTTGGCGTGTCCTCCTCCTCAGGTGTGTGTGTTACCGGAGTCTAAATCCTCTCCGTCCGTGGGGAGCGCTGCGGACTCTGTTCTCCAGGTCATCGTCACTCAGACGTCTCCCTGTCCGACCCCGGCTCTCAGCCCACAGATACCAGCCAACTCCAATGGCCAATCACAGGTCAGTAAAAAGTCACGCCTGGTACTTGGTTACTTGTCCGAGAACACCTAAAGCTGGACAGACACTGTGCGATGAGCTTGCCTCATCCTACAAGTTGTGCCTCCATCGCTTGTGTCCAGATCACCCGCTGCGCTGCCGTGCTGCTCCGTCTTTTCACTTTCATTTCTGTGTTTGCGTGTGCGCAGTGTGAGAGGCTGCAGTGACGCCCTCAGGACGGCCGACAGGATTTCAAACAGGTTTGATTTTCTTACGACCAAACGATTGATGATCGGGAGCTGGTCGTGAGGTGTTTATCGCTTCTCGTTACCTCACGTATACTACACGATACACGATGAAGGCGAAATTCGGGCCGATCGCCAAAACGGTCGCACGACTAAAAAATCGGCTCAAAATGAGCCAAAAATCGCACTGTGCATGCCCAGCATTAGATGACTTTATGAGATATCTCTGCTCTCAGTGACATCGTACAGATCCAAGAGTAGAAAAAACTACTTTAAACGAAGCCTGTTTTTGACTCACAGGGGTTACTTGTACGTCTACTGAAGTCATTATTTGCACCTTTGTCAGTATTCAGTATGAACATCCACCACTGGAACGTTATAAATATGATGGAAAATAACATCGTTCTCGTCTCTGGTTGACATTCCCAGAATCCTCCTGCTGCTCCGCTGAGCGACCCTCCCCAGATTTATCTCACCAACATGGGGGACCCGTCCACCCTCATCACTCTCGGAGGGGGCACGGTGAGCCCCGTCCCCCCTCCTCATGTCTCAATGGGCACACAGGGCCCACAGCAGGAGGATTGTGGGGGGCTTACCAACCCCACCAACTTCCCCTCGCACCACCCGCATGCTGCTCCTCATCAGTCTCACCCTGCCCCTGTGTTCGTTATTATCAACCCACCTCTCAATCAGCAGCAGCAACAGGTGCCGATGACGACTGCTGCTCCTCCTCCCTCTGTCGCTCTTCCTCCCACCGCCCGTCCTCCACCCATCGTCATCAAGGAGGAGAATCTGCCGTCAGAGCAGGAGCTGCTGGAGATGGTGACACTGGATGGGAAACGGGTGGAGGAGGTAAGAGGAGGAGGAAATTCTGGGTTTTTAATAAAAGTTTAACAGAAACATGGTGCTAAGGTGGTGCCCTGTGCTCTTCCATCCAGGTTCCTCAGCTGATCTGTGACTCGGGAGAGCCAGAGCCTCCCCCCACCATTGTGGAAAGCCCGCCCCCGCCCTGCATTGATGCCGGGGTTGGAGTTCAGCAGCCAGCAGAGGAGGAGAGGACAGAGGGTGAGGGCCAGGACACGCTAACAGGTGACAGGAAAGCATTTTAGATGATCTCCCTGATTGACGAAAGGGTTTTTCTTCCCTCTCTGGGTGGAGCCCACCGAGACCGCCTTTTTATGTCTATTCCCATAATTCATTAGATTTCATTCCTGCGATTTGTTTCCTTCAGATCCAGTCATCCCCCCGGTGACGACGTCCTTGCCGGTGACCTCTCCAGCAGCTTCATCCTCGGACGCCGTTCCTCCGAAACAAAAGAAGCCACGAGGCCTGGAGCTGCCCTCCTCTCCCTCCCTGCCCCCCGGCCTCTCCCTCGATAAGGTCTGCAACACTGCTGGTCACTTTACTAAACATCACATGTAAAAGTTCAGATGTGCTTTACAAACATAAAAAAAATATTTAAAACAGAAAGTCAGGAAGACTATGGCTGCTATGGGTTGCTATGACATAAAATCAAATGTCATAGCAACCGGCGGGATAAGTGACTGGTCAAAACAGTTACAGTCACCTTTTCACCTCTGCTTTGATACCAGGCTCATCATCTAGCTGTGAATCCCTCAAAGACATTTTCTCATATAGTCATGTTTTAACATTGGAAAAATGCAGGTTTTGGTTGTGAAATGGAGAAACATCACTATGTGTGCTATGTAACAACTTGAACGTTAGACATTTATCAGATAAATTGAAGTTTCCAGAATCCTTTGAGTCTGTGATGTGAGTCTCACAGCACTTAAATAAAACGTCCAGGACGAAAAGCTTTTAGCTTTTTCTCTTAAAGCTTTTAGCCGCTCTGGATGTGTTCGTTTTCTTTTCTTTAAACATCAGCAGCACATACTGCAAATGTAAATGACTATAAGACAACTTCAGAATACAACAAGATTAGGTGTAACCACAAATTTATAACATATATCCTGCTAACAATTGTAAAAGTCCATATATATTTTATTGTACACATTGTAATACATATTTTTAAAGTGGCAGTGGATCTACTACAAATGACAACAAATAACAGGAATATGCAGCGACTACTGTTAAGACAGTAACAAAAATTAATTGCCAGTCATGCAGAAGTCCGTGGCCACCCCCACAGAGGCTCATTTTAACTCTGTAAAAACCCAGATATTTCCACTTCTGCATAAATAATCACTTTAAATATCTTTTATTGATTTAGGTTTTATTAAAAGGATCTTAAATAGGGACACAGCTGGGCAGTTATTTCTGTCAAAAGCAAAGCGACATCAGCAGAAAGATGTCGATGCTGTTAACAAAGTATGAAACAGTCGGAACATGCACTCCTTTCCACACGGCAGGAAACAACACTGCCAGCCTGCCCACTGGCACTGACCGACTCTTCTTCACAGCTTTTGGACTCGAGTGTCGTTTGCTGTGTGGAGTCTGTGCGCTGACTCTGCAGGAGGAAAGGATGGCACCAGAGTCAGGGAGCGATAGGACACGCCCACACAAAGCAGGCCTGCTACGCCCAGAACGTGTTGTTTAACAAACAAATTATTTAAGTAGAGAGTTTAGTCCTCGGTGATCGTTTTAAAGAGCTCTAAAGTCTTGAATATTGTAGTAAAGCTGTGTAAGTTTTCGGGTTGCCAAAAATGTTTTTATCCAGGAAAACCCTGAAGATATTTTGTGTGCTGCGTCCTCGAGTCCTTATCATGAGCGCACCAAGATGAATGTGACACGTAAACAAAAATCTTCTCCACAGTCCATGATTCATAAGTTTAATCATTCTGCAGTCTGTTTGTTAGCTCTGTGACACACTTCTAATCGACTGTTAGGTTTGCTGAAATCTCACAGCGTGTAGGCGCTTTCACCCTGAACTCTAACCCCGTGTGAGCCTTGGCAGTCACAAGATTAAATAAAAATCCAAAAACACATCAGAGCTTTTAACATTTTTATTTATTTTCTATGGGATTATAGGGATTTATATATATTGTGTATATGTGCAAGTGTATGAGTGAATGATCGTGCTGTGTTTAGAGGTAAACGTGTGCTGTTGCTTCCTGTTCCTTCTGCAGGTGAATGCAGCAGTTAACAGTTTATTGGCTCCTGGATCAGCGACCAACACGCTCACCCCGACTGTCATCACCTCCCACGCTCTGGTAAACACTCGCTTGTCTATGTGTGGCACACGTGTCTTTATTCATATAGGCGTCTGTTCGCAACTTGGAGGATTGTGTCGTTCTAGCAGCGATCCTCTTTGCATCGCTGCTGCTGACAACAAGTTGACACGAAACACTTTCCTCTACAGCACCACAGACCTTGAATTCCCTGGAACGTCACTTATCTGTTGTTTTGTCTATAGCTGTTTGTTTAAATTATCTTTATTTCAAATCACGTAACACACAGCAGACTGTGAGAGTTTAGTGTAGAAAACTTCGCTCTCGCTCTGCAGGCCTACTTGTTGTTCCTAGAGTATTTAAAAGTAGAACAAGAGGCAGAGCCTTCAGTTTTCAGGCCCCTCTTCTATGGAACCAGCTTCCAGTTTGGATTCAGGAGACAGACACTATAAGCATAAAGTTAGGGCTGGACCAGGTGACCCTGAATCCTTCCTTAGTTATGCTGCAATAGACGTAGGCTGCCAGGGATTCCCATGATGCATTGAGTGTTTCTTCTTCAGTCACCTTTCTCACTCACTATGTGTTTATACACCTCTCTGCATTTAATTGTAAGTTATTATTAACCTCTGTCTCTCTTCCACTGCTTGTCTTTATCCTGTCTTCCTTCTCTCACCCCAACCGGTCGCAGCAGATGGCCCCGCCCCTCCCTGAGCCTGGTTGTGCTGGAGGTTTCTTCCTGTTAAAAGGGAGTTTTTCCTTCCCACTGTCGCCAAAGCGCTTGCTCATAGGTGGTCGTATGATTGTTGGGTTTTTCTCTGTATGTATTATTGTAGGGTCTACCTTACAATATAAAGCACGTTGAGGCGACTGTTGTGGTGATTTCGCGCTGTATAAATAAAACTAATTAGCATAGAGGTGCCAAACGTGCAGCATGCATTTTAGTGTTCGGGAACAGAAATGTACCCAAAGTTCAAAGTCTCGGGAAACATGTTTGAATCATAAATAACTTTATTCATAAAATGATAATTTTTTTTCATCTTGTTGGTTGTTGTTGTTTTTAGAAATGACCTCAAAGTCATTTTCAATACAAGTGAATCAAAATATTGTTCTTCAGTCCCTAATTACATGTGAAGGTCTTGTATGTGTTTATAAATCCTCTGTGATCTGTTTTTCTCCCAATATCTCAGCCTGTCCATCAGCTAAAAGGATGGTACATTGAATTCAAACATTTTCATTAAGAACTTGTTCTTGTTCACTCTAAAACAAATTTAGAGTATATGCACATATGAAGACTTTCAAGTTTAAGTTTAACTGGCTGAGATCAGATTGAGCTCTGGTTTAGTCCATTGTTCAGTTAACCTTCATCTGAAATGCTGCATTGATATTAAAGCTTGTTTTGATGAGTCATTCTTCCTGTTTTTGATTTGTTCTGCAGTGTCAGGAGTTCTTGAATTAAAGCTTCTTCTTTTTTTTCTTTTTTTTTTAACATTTTCTGTCTTTAAATGTGTCATCTGCATTTGTAGAGCGGCTGATAGGAACAACCTGCATTCCTTCCACAGAAAGGAATAAAGACGGATTTCACTGTTAGATACTCTGACTTGTTGATGTAAACAGAACTGAATCTGGTTGGGACGTCCACACAGGAAGTTGAATCATTTGTCAATTGTTTTTCCTTGAAATGTTCGTTCCTGTCAAACACTCTTGGATGTTTCTGTCCATTTATCCTTCCAGACTCCGGTCCTGTTGACGCCCAGCCCTCTTCCCTCCACCATCCACTTCTGGAGCACGCTCAGTCCCATCGCTCCTCGATCGCCAGCTAAACTTTCCTTCCAGGTAATAAATACACTGAGCCCACTGCATGCAGTTCCAACATCCTGAAACACAAATCCACAAACAAATGGACGATAACAAGTGCGACAAAATTCACTTCAGTACCAAAACTCCTTCACAGTAAAATCCTTTAATCAGCTGGAAACATGTGCAGGAACTAAAAGACAATATTGTTTTGGTGAAAGAGAAAAGAATCAGTCTGCAGGTGAAGTTTGTGGTGAAAACTGAAAGAAAAAAGTGTTCAGAGCTGGTTCTCAGAATAAGATACTCGTCTTTTAAAATATAATCTGTCGGTTGTTCATTTGCAGAGCTCACACTGAACCTTACCTTACAGCCACATAATGCTTTGGTCTTTGTCTGTATGCAGGTTTGGTAAATGAAACCACAGCTTCAGTTTCACAGAAAATTCACACGTTTGTGCAGCAAGTTTGCAGTTCTGCTTGTCGCTTCACGCACGCCGTCATGCACACTGGTTCACGTTCAATACATCAGCAGCTGTTAGTTGGGAAGTTTAGACACTTAGATGCTCATTTACACCAGAAGTGAAATCCTACTACCTGTGGTGATCCGCTTCATTCCTTCTGCAACAATTCATGTCTCAGTCTGCGCTGAAAAGATCATTTTAGAGGCCGTCTGTCATCATTATCGTCCCTTTATCTCTGTGTGCATGTTTTCTGTTGAGTTTGTCATTAAATAAATTTTCACCGAAATATTTTTCTGCAGCCAAGTTTTAAACAAATATAAACATAAAAGCAGAAAAATTCTCTTATTTCCCCAAGGCTGTGTTTTCACAGCCCGGCGTAGAAATGAGTGGTTAAAAGCATAAACTGTATAAAAGATGGACGTAGCCACCATCATGTCACCCTTTGGTTTTGGGTTCTGCAGCAAGCTGCAGCTACAGACTGTATGGGTGCATCACACACAGACACCGGCTAATTAGTGCAACAAAACAGAACCACAAACTTCTTGCAGGAGCCGTACTGTAGAATACAGGGAGTGCAGAATTATTAGGCAAGTTGTATTTTTGAGGAATAATGTTATTATTGAACAACAACCATGTTCTCAATGAAGCAAAAAAAACTCATTAATATCAAAGCTGAATGTTTTTGGAAGTAGTTTTTAGTTTGTTTTTAGTTTGAGCTATTTTAGGGGGATATCTGTGTGTGCAGGTGACTATTACTGTGCATAATTATTAGGCAACTTAACAAAAAACAAATATATACCCATTTCAATTATTTATTTTTACCAGTGAAACCAATATAACATCTCCACATTCACAAATATACATTTCTGACATTCAAAAACAAAACAAAAACAAATCAGCGACCAATATAGCCACCTTTCTTTGCAAGGACACTCAAAAGCCTGCCATCCATGGATTCTGTCAGTGTTTTGATCTGTTCACCATCAACATTGCGTGCAGCAGCAACCACAGCCTCCCAGACACTGTTCAGAGAGGTGTACTGTTTTCCCTCCTTGTAAATCTCACATTTGATGATGGACCACAGGTTCTCAATGGGGTTCAGATCAGGTGAACAAGGAGGCCATGTCATTAGTTTTTCTTCTTTTATACCCTTTCTTGCCAGCCACGCTGTGGAGTACTTGGACGCGTGTGATGGAGCATTGTCCTGCATGAAAATCATGTTTTTCTTGAAGGATGCAGACTTCTTCCTGTACCACTGCTTGAAGAAGGTGTCTTCCAGAAACTGGCAGTAGGACTGGGAGTTAAGCTTGACTCCATCCTCAACCCGAAAAGGCCCCACAAGCTCATCTTTGATGATACCAGCCCAAACCAGTACTCCACCTCCACCTTGCTGGCGTCTGAGTCGGACTGGAGCTCTCTGCCCTTTACCAATCCAGCCACGGGCCCATCCATCTGGCCCATCAAGACTCACTCTCATTTCATCAGTCCATAAAACCTTAGAAAAACCAGTCTTGAGATATTTCTTGGCCCAGTCTTGACGTTTCAGCTTGTGTGTCTTGTTCAGTGGTGGTCGTCTTTCAGCCTTTCTTACCTTGGCCATGTCTCTGAGTATTGCACCTTGTGCTTTTGGGCACTCCAGTGATGTTGCAGCTCTGAAATATGGCCAAACTGGTGGAAAGTGGCATCTTGGCAGCTGCACGCTTGACTTTTCTCAGTTCATGGGCAGTTATTTTGCGCCTTGGTTTTTCCACACGCTTCTTGCGACCCTGTTGACTATTTTGAATGAAACGCTTGATTGTTCGATGATCACGCTTCAGAAGCTTTGCAATTTTGAGACTGCTGCATCCCTCTGCAAGATATCTCACTATTTTTGACTTTTCTGAGCCTGTCAAGTCCTTCTTTTGACCCATTTTGCCAAAGGAAAGGACGTTGCCTAATAATTATGCACACCTGATATAGGGTGTTGATGTCATTAGACCACACCCCTTCTCATTACAGAGATGCACATCACCTAATATGCTTAATTGGTAGTAGGCTTTCGAGCCTATACAGCTTGGAGTAAGACAACATGCATGAAGAGGATGATGTGGACAAAATACTCATTTGCCTAATAATTCTGCACTCCCTGTAGAAAGCCTTTATCGCCATTGTACATAAGACATATCCAAGATTTGGTGAAATATTCTGTACAGTGCAAAAACATTGAAGTAGAAAAATGAGAGAAAACAATGAAAGCTTATAAAACTATGTAAAGAATAAAGGCTGCTATAAAGAAGACACACACACATATTAAGGATTCACCATTCACTGTTGAACTTCACATTAGTTGCTAAATAATCATTTGTTTTGTTTATTTATACGAGCTCAAATTTGTGATAGCTCAAGGGAAAAAACTGAGTTTGTTTTACCCGGCGCTTGGTGCACCTGTGCTGCAGGGCAGGAGGTTGAACAGTTAGATGTCCAAGGTGAAAAGGGTCTTAAATTATTTTCCTCGCCCCGCTGAGACACCAAGATCTGGAGATGTCCTCCAGGGAGGGCAATGTGCAGCCGGTGGTTCTCTGGGAAGTGTTGATGGACGTCTGCACTGAGCAGGTCCCACACTGTGATGCATTCACTGCCTGTTCAGTTGTTATGAAGGTGGAAAATATTCATAGAGGCCCAAAAGGGATTTTGCACCAGGCTGTAAACATGCCTTTTAATGCTGTAAAGTTGTGCATTTTAACATGGGAGTCTGTGCGTTAACACACTTTCAGAACGAGTAAGTCAACTGTATGAAGCAACAACTGTCGCTCGCTCATGAAAACTGACTCGCCTTCAATTTACTGAGCGATAAAATGACACGATGAAGCATCAGCGTAGCATCAGTCATATGTTCAGTGGAGACTCTGTAGCATGGTGTCCGGCCACACTGGCTTTATGTAGTGAAATTAGAAGACGATTTATGGATGACCATCATTGATGGGAGGCCCTTATCTTTACTTATTTGGCATTGAAGAGGAAAGCATCATCACAGAATCACCAAAGTATAAAAACTGGTTTTCAGGACACAAGCTCCTCTACCACAAGCACACACACACACACACACGGCTACTGTGCACTGCGGGTACCTGAATCTGATCCAGGGTGCCTGCACGCACACACATACACACACGCAAACACACACATATACTATGTGAGGACTCGTATTGACGTCAGCCTTAATCTGAATATAGTTCTAAACATGAATCCTAAATCCAGGTGTAAACCCTTTAAACCTGAAGGTCTCAATCAAAGTGAGGAGGGGCGTCCTCGCATGATCTAAGATACACACAAGTCCCCACATTGATAGATGAACGAGAATACACAGAGCTGGTTTGTGTGTCTGCAGGTTTCTGGCCCAGCTTGAAGTCCGTCTGTTATCTGTTATTAAAGGTTCAGTTCACTCAGTGCATAAACAACAGCACATTCTGAGTCTTCTCTCTGACGGAGTCGTAATAATGATTATAATGCACTAAAATACACTGCACATTATCTCGTTACAATGGGACCTGTCAGGATGTGGGTTATATTAGACAGCCGTTGAACAGGGAGCGCTTGAAGCTGATGTGTTGGAGGCAGGAAGGATGGGCGGTGCGAGGATCTAGGCCAAAAAATGTTTTAAAAAGAAGAGGGAAAAGCTTCAAACGTTAAATATTTTTTAATGTTTGCATGCCTGTGTGCACAGTTGGGTAGTTTAAGCATTTATTTGTCTATAACTAGTATCATTAAGTCATTTCGTCCTGTGTTCTGAAACAAAGGTGTTAAGTTTTCTCTGCTGTTTGTATCGTGACGCTGTGATACTTTGTCGCCTCCTTGTGGTGCAGCTAAAAACTGCAGGCTGTGAAAACCCTGCAGCTTCTCAGTAACATCTTTCATGACCTGCTAGAAAAAGCTGTGTTTTAACCCATTTTAACTCTTCAGTAACGGAAAAAGTGTTCAGCTGGTTTTTTACATTGTAAGATGAGGATTTGGGCTACAAGTGTGAAGAAACCAAAAGGAGAGTTTTTAAGCGTTCTGTGTCCGAGCGGAAATGTTCAAATATGAAAGATTTTCCACCATGTGCTCACCAGACCTCAGTGATCTAGTGAGACTATAAATAAATATCTGTTATTTAAACAGGTTGCCTCTTTATCAAGACAGACCAGTGTACAAGGGCAAAGTGTGCAGTTTTAGAGCAGGCAGAGGTACAGGTAACCCTTGAGGCCTGAGATTATGAGTACTACATTAAAAATGTAAGTAAAGAACAGGTAAACCAGGCAGGCTTAAATCATAGTAAGTACCCCTGAGTCCTGGGTTTCTCAGGGTTATGTCTGTATTTTAAGTAAATGAAGTGTCAGAATATTTTTTCAGCTTCCATCACGTGCCCAGTGGGACTTTACAGAGTTTACAGACACTGTTTGGGAGTTTTGCTTTTATATAGTTTAACCATTTCAAGTACTTTTCTCCAGAGACTCAAATGTTCGACCTTTAATCTGAAGACAAAGTGTTTAATTTGAGTCATTGTGTGATGTGTTATTCTTGGAAAAACGTAATGAGACGAGATACACTGCAAGATCGCAAATCTCCACCAAGACACCTCAGTCTCTGGGCACGATTTACTTTTAAGGGAATAGTGTTTGTATTTTGTATGCAAACATTGTTTAAGAGCAGCATGAATAACACCAACTTATGATGTAACATTATGCTACAGTTTATTTCTAACTAGGCAGCTCATTCTCGTTTTCTTGACTATATTTTAAAGATATAAAATATTTATAGGTCAACTTGAAAGAAACCCAGATGTGTGAGGTCAGAGGTCAAATGTGACATGATACTTTAAATTTTAATATGTTACTTTAACACACACCACACTTGTAAGAATCATGGTTTCTAAGTTGAGGCGGTTTTCAATAAATAAATAAAAGACTGCAGAACCAAATTTTAATGGATTGTTAACATCAAAACTTTATTCAAAGCGTTTGTGTTTACAGATAAAATGGCATGCAGGCATAAAAAGGAATCAGTTACACATTCTTCCGTCAATGTGCAAACCTTAAAGTGTTCAGAAGCGACGGGCTCAGTTTGCTTAAAAATGCCTTAAATGTCCTAGAATCGGTAAATTGGCTACTGAGGAAGAAAAATAATTCATAAACCTCATCAGTGTGCATCATGTTCTACAGAAAGACAAAAAAGAAAGTGAAGCTGAAAAACAGCTGATTTTTACCAAGTTGGCAGGATATTTTCTAACATTCCTTCAAAATAAAACGTCAAGTTTTCATCTTCAGTGTCTCTTTCTGTCTCTTCTCAGTTTCCCTCTAACGGCAGTAATCAGATCCACATCCCGGCTCTGAGCGTCGACGGCCTCTCCACCCCCGTGGTCCTCTCCCCGGGGCCCCAGAAGCCCTGAGCTCCCCGCCCGCCTGAAGCAGCTCTTCACCGGGCACAACCTCGCCCAATGATCTCCTCAACTCCTGGAGGGTCGGAGGAAAAGCCGGATCTGCACTGACTCTGAAATGCATCACTAAAAACCCGACGCCATGAGAAGTTTAGGCTGCATCGGCTGACTCTTTTTGGGTAGGTGTCATGGTTTGTGTGGGCCTTTCACTGGTGGACGCGTTCACAGCCGAGGATCAGTCAGACCCTCCGCTGATTCTTACACTTTCCAACAGGTGGGAATCTGCGCTTTGTCCTCCTTCCACCTTCCTGTTTCTTTCATAGCTTTGTACTCAAACACTATGACAGCGGGGTTTCGAGAGAACCAGATGCTTCTCTCGACTTGGACCCGACACGAGGACATAAACGGCAACTAAAGGCCACGAGAAGACGGAGGGATGTTTTTCTCTTTTTCTACTGGTGTTTTTTAAACCTGTCGTTGGATTTCTTTCTATAATATTGTGAGGTCTTTACCTTGCGATGCAAAAGTGCTCTGACGTGACTGTTGTCAAATAAAACAGCTTAACCTTGAAGATGGCTTTTATAGCCGGTCTGCTTACTGAAAACTGACAGCAAACAAATGTCTGTTTTCAAACGGTTTCTTCAGTGTGTGACGGAGGGGAACCGGAGAAAAGCTGGAGCCGTCTCTTATTTGAGTTTTTACTAAACAGAAGATTTGACTTGACGTTTTCTGGGAGTAACTGATCGCGGACTGGAAGGAGGGAACGTTCACATGTTTGTGTGTAAAAGGATCTGCAGTTCCTCATAATCTCACATTTTTTCTGATGGGATCTTTTGTTTTTTAAATTCGAGGTTATTTATTTCTGTCTTGTTTTCAATGCACCTTTCTCTGCAGATTCCTTAAAGGTTCTTGACTGTTTTTAAAACAGTCTCATCTTTTTTTCCCTCATTTTTTAAGCTACCAGGCGACTCTCTCCCAGTTGGAATTTAATTTCAGCACCAACACTGACATTTTATAAACTCACCTTCTGCTGGATTTCGTCAGAAATGACTTTCAGAGCCATTTAAGGGTTGTTGCTTTGCTCTTACTGGCCGATTTTAAAGGTCACGCCTTTCTCTGGTTCTGCATGGCCTGTTTTTTTTGTTTTTGGTTGTTTATTGTTTGTTTTGTTTCGAGTGGACTCCTCAGCAGCATTTCGAACTGACCAATCACAAAGGATGAAGATGACGGTGGACCTGAGGTTTTTCAAAGCCAAGTTCTTTCTCTATAAAAGTGTCTAAATGTGACAGATTGTATATTTTCTCACAGAGTTTAATGTCCAAACTGAACTGAAGTGTCTGTCAGACTTGATTTAAAGGTTTTACCGAGGACAGAGTCACATTCCTTTGGTTTTTAAAACAGTGATAGATGAGTTTGCGTTACTTATTAACAACTGCTTATTGTTTGAATCTCAGCAGTCATTCCAGAGATTTTATTTGAGCAGCTCTGAAAAATAAATGTTTTGTTCCAAAAGCCTTGGAACAAATCTGCAGTCATGTTGCCACAAGTTGAAAGAGTCGCATTTATTCTCCTTTCACTGAGAGTGTAGGATAGCCTTTAATATATTGAAAGCTTTTTCCGTGCAAAAACCAACAACAAAGGACCGAGTTTAATGACACTCTGTCATACCGGGGCTTATGATTGAAACATTTCAAATAATTTGATCAATTTGTGTTTAATAAAGCACCAAAAACCATAAAAAACATAAATTCTCCAACATCCAAGTCAAAGTCTACGTCCTCATTTTGTACAAACATCAGCACAACATTTCAAAATTAAAAAGGCATTAGAAAAGCATCAGATGGTCTTTAGTGTCAACCTTGGAACAAGATGACTAAGAAAATGTTTTTTTTCCTTTATGGCTTAAACGCGTATTTAATTGGATCTCTGAAGACATCCTTGATGGCAGGGGCTGATTTATCTGTTTATCTGTGTGTGAAAAAAATTTAGTTCTCTGAAATTTAAATAAAAACTAAACTTTCAGATAAAATACAAATACACAGGAACTGGCTCTAACTTTAGTCTTTGTCAGTTTGGTAAAATTTGCTCTCAGAGTTGAACTTAAACTCCTCGAGGTCATAAATAATCTGACCACATCAAATGTCAACGACCTCGTAGTACCATGTAATCCCATCACAACACCTTACTCTCAGACTGCTGGCTTACTTCTGTTTACTGAGTTTCTAAAATTTAGAGTGAGAGGCACAGCCTTCGGTGTTCAGGCTAATCTCCACTTTCAGACTCTCTCAGCTTTGCTGCTGTAGGCTCAGCCTGCTGGAGGACTTCCCATGATGCACTGAGAGTTCCTTCTCCTCTCCCACCTCTTCACTCCCTGCTGCAGATCGCAACATTTTCTTTCTTGATTCTCGGGTGACGTATACGTCTGCCCCTCCCTCAGCCTGGTGCTTCTGGAGATCTCTTCATGTTTAAAAAGAAAAAGAAGTTCTTTCTGCCCTCTGTGTTGCACACAGGGGATCAGCTGATTGTTGGGGTTTTCTCTTCAACCCCGTAGACTCTTTTTGATTTAATTCCAATTAAATTAAATAAAATAAATTTGAATGAAAAAGGAAGAAATGAAACCTTTAAAAACTAACAACTAACACTAAACACTTTCATTGATTTAAAAACTAAACTCAAACAAACTAAAATTGAACTGAAACCTGATTAACGATTAAACATAACTGTGTTAAATGTTGTCCCGTCAGTTCTTACAGTTGGATTTGAGATTATTCAAAGATGAGCATCCTCTAATCTTCAGGGCACCGCAGTGATTTTTATCCACTTAAGAACTTTAAAAGATCAAAACTCTGCAGAACAAAGTATCAGATTATCAGTTTTAAACATTTTTTAAATCCTTGCTGGTAAAGTTTGATAATTTTAGGTTGTGAGACATGCGGTCGTATGTTTTGTTCTCTCAGCATCGGCTATGAAGCATATGAGTTTTACTGTACATGATTTACAAACAACTAGGAGGCTTCATGCATTAGAACAATGATTAGTTGGATTTTGTGCAGTCTTTAGTTTTGTTTACGGACCTTTTCCACTAATACCTGCTCGGCTCGGTTTTCAGGGTTTCCCATTAGGTGGTAGTACCTGGTACCTGCTCCATTGGGGTTCTGAATGGTCCTAAAATGTGACTGCATGTCAACAGACAGCATGCAGCAGATGGGCCAGTCAGTGGCGTCCCTCGATGTGTCATGAGAGCAAGTCCTTTACAAAATTCCAAACCGCCATTTTTGAAATCCGGCAGTGAGGGAAAGTGGCTCCACACAAACCAACACCGTGATCCGGTGATGAGGTGCAGACACTTGGCATCGGTTTGGCAGCAGGTATACCAGCGCTTCGATATCCTCCACTGTTGTGTTGTGGCGCATACGAATGACATCACAGGAATTTTGGCGGTGTTGCCACAGCAACCCCAAGGACACTGATGCGGTTGTATTATAATAGAAAACAACTGAAACAGAGTCGAGCCGAGCAGATCAGACTGGATACTTGGTTCTCTCCGATGACCTGTAGTTTCGCTTGATTTACACGAACATGTGATTTTTAAAGCGTGTTTGACGGGAACTTGTGGCAACATCGAAAACCTGCAGAGACAAAAAAAAAAGTTTTGTTTTGTTTGTTTGTTTGTTTCCCCCAAAATTGTAGACAGACACTGACTCATGTTCCTCTAAAAAAAAAAAAAAAAAAAAAAACCCAGACTGTTGATGTTGTTGTTGTTGTTCGTGTTATTTCTAATGCTAGCTGTGGTTGCCACGGTAAACTGACCCGACTGTTGCCGCCCTGCAGGTTGCTGTTGTCATTGCTGTTGTTATCGTTGTTGCTGCTGGAGCTGTTAACGTGTTTCTATGCTTCTGTGTGTGACGCCAAGGCTGCAGACACACACACACACGCACAATGCAATCTTTGTGAGGATTCATTGGAGGGGTCGGTCCGTCCATGCTAACTCAAGCTTTGCTCAGTTACTCGCTGTGATGTTGCTACTGCTGGCACATCTTGCGCTCTGGCTCGTTGCGCACTTACACGTCTTTATCACATAAATAAGATCATCTCCCACGTTTGCATCAAGGGTGAGGAGGAAGCTCGGGCATAGATACCCAGAAGGTGCAGAACATGCTCCAAGAAAACAGAAGTTAACGAAAACTTGTGTTCATATTTGAATTACCCCTTTCTCCAAATTCATAACATTACGTTTCGATATTTCAGTGACATTTCTCTTAAGATTACAGTTTAGGGTGCACTGCTGTGCCGACCACGCCACAAATTACTGCAGCATCACTGCTGTGCTTTTTACCAGCAGCATGGTGTCATTACCAAATCTGTAACTACCTGTTTCTACTTGAAAAGTATGATGGGGGAAAGAAAATACTGCACTAACTGAGCTAAGAGATTTTTGGTGGCAAAGGTGGGCCCACTGGTGGTAGTCTCTATGGGAAGGGCTGCCAAAAGAAATGCACAGTCATCCATATTTCTTCTGTACAATACTATGCTTTGGGTTGCAGACCGGTTCAGAAAAAGGCAAGAAAGCGGAAGTTGCTTTGCTCCAACAGTGTTTAAAGTTCAACAGACAAGTTGGAGAAATTTAGGCAGGCGTTGAAGCGCAGCAGGAGCTGCACTTTTCTGCACTTCCACTAATGGCCAAAGTGAGTCAGTCACTATTGACTCATGTTCAAATGTCCAACTTAGGTAAAATGGTCTTTGCACCTAGAGCAGGGCGATATGGCCAAAAATATTTATCACGATATATATTTGAAAATTTGCGATAACGATATAACCGACGATATAATTGATGCGAGACAAAATACAACTCCACAACATTACTAGCGCAAAAAGACAACCTTCCATTTATTTTCACTTAAACAAGAAGCTGGTTTTTATGTACATTAAAGCTTTATAAAAATGTAACAGTGCAAATGCAAATTCCTTGCTGAAAGTTTAACCAAAAGGCATTTCCAGTAGAAATGGGCTGACATATACTGAGCATAACCATGTATAATATCCACTGAAGTTAAAAAGAGGTGCTTTGCAACATTAAACTGCAGTGTGCAGTACGCATTTTTCGGACCATAAGGTGCACGGGATTATAAGGCACATTAAGCGAAACAAAGCAGTCAGATAAATCAAACTTGATTAAACTCATTCTTCTTGCTTCCTCCACTTCTGTACCATTCATTCATTAATGTTGAATTCTCTGGCAGCTGCTCTATTCCCATGTTGTTGCAGTATATTAATGACTAACCTCGTATTGTGGATGGATTATCTCAGTTGTTCTCCTGACTGAAGTTTGGTCCGTTTACAGCATCCTGCCATGCGATTGCATTTGTCTCTAACCATGAAGAACCTTCACGTTAACTTTTATAAGTGGAAAAGTGTTAGTGTTGGTCCTCCAGCTTCACTGTTTATGTTATGCTAACATAGCTGTGTCGCTAGCGATCACATAGCACATCATTATATACCAGCTAGCCCAACTTCAGTAACCCTACAAACGTCACTGCTGTTTAGTTTCCTGTCTTCATTTATGTTGGAAGTGATAGCAGAGCTGTACGTTTGATTTTTTTCAGAAATCTCTCAGTCAGAACATGCTATATCATGCTTAGGTAACTAGCAAAACTAGCGAGCTAACTTCCGCTAGCTTCCTGCTAACTTCTAACTCCGTTAAATGTAATAACTTTTGTTTTCATGGATGCCTGGAAGTTAAACTTTATAGTTACACCTGGTAAAGCAGCAATGCTGATCGTTTTATTAAAGATGAAAGAATTTAGACAGTTTTTAACGCTCAGTGATGCTGCAGTGTTGTTTGACCTGAAGCATACGGAGTTTAGGACCCAGATTACTCCCAGATTTAAGAGCATCTTAGTCCGACAAATACGACAATAACGACGGCCGCTTGCATGTTCTGCAAAGAAATGTGCTTTGTCGTGTATCTGACGGACAAACACCAAACCAGTTCCACATCACTGAAGTTGCACCATTTTTACAAACCAATTCTGGTTCATCTGTTTCACTCAACAATCGGCCATGTGCGTATGAAAACAAAGGCACTGCGCATGCGCGTTTTACTCCCATTCTATCGCGATATTTCATTTTCCTATCGTTGCCTAATATTATACCGGTATTACCGTGAACGGTATAATATGGCCCAGCCCTATTTGCACCCTACAAAATATTATTGTGAAAAATGTAATTTGTTTTGATTTGACAGATGTTCCCCTCTGCTAGTCGTAGAACTGGACCTGTCTTGTGTGTGCTGTTGGCACTTTTTGGATTATTTTTAATGGAAAAATGTGTCTTTGTTTACAGTCAAATGTAATGGCAGCAAGTATCAAGTATCTAAGCTTTTAGGTTCAAGGTTGGTTGAGCTAAGAGCAGTGCAGTGTCTGCAGTGAGGTTCAGGCTGAGGACAGGGGCGCTCTGGATTTGGACAGATGGTTCATAGATGAGAGGAAAAGCCCGACTACCCAACCTTTCAAAGGTGGGTCCTCACAAGGTTGACCCTCTATTTGGTTCCCACAAAGATAGCTGTGCAAGCACACACGCGCACACACACACACACACAGCTGGAGCGTCAGGGACTGAGTGAAGCTCGTATTCAGTGTTTCCACCTTCACTGAGGTTATTCTGCAACTCGTTAAATACCTGAAACATCTTTCTTTACTACTTAATTTTTTTTACAATGTGAAGTTTAAAAAGGAACAAAAAATCTGATTCAAGATAGAGGTTCTAGTTTTCTCTACCTGATCCAAGCTGGAACCATCCTTCATCAGCTCCTCTGAATTCAGCCTCAGATCGGTCCCTGACGGCGGGATTTCCCAGCCTTTGCGGCGACGTAAACGCAGCACCAAGCCATCGTGTTCGACTGTTCTCTCTTTACAGCATGACTCTATTTTTCTATCAGAGATGATGTGTTTATATTGCGTATAAGATTTAAAGAGTGATGAAGCCTTAAAGATTTCAGCTGCAGCAGAAGAAAGATGCATCCTCATTTAAAAAAAGAAAGAAAGAAAAAAGATACTACCTGTTGTGTATCTTTCTTTCAGAGCATGATGATGAAAAATAAGCCATTTATAACTTTGTGTATCGAGTTTTGGACGCAGGGTTTGAGTCTGACATGTTTAACTTCAAGCTAACCTTTCTCTCACCAGCAGAACATGACGAATGTCTTTATATCGATTAGAAACTGCTTTGCATTCTGGGTAATGTCCAGATTTCTGTTTTTGAAACTCATCACCATCTGAGCGAACTTGACGAGGGGTCTGCTTTGCAAACGCTGCCTGTATGCAGATGAAAGATGCTTGCAAAGTGACATTTGAGGAAATACTTCACCTGCAGGCCTTTAAGTCTTAAAACAATATTTTCAGACGTCTTTAATTCACAGAAGTCTTAAACTGTCTCTCTCGAATGTGAATCACTGAAAGGAAAGCACGTTATGGAAGAGGCAAAGCAAACCCCTGCCTCCAGTTACATAAGGCATCTTTTCACTGTAGGGGCAAAGTGTTGTAAAGGTATCTGCCTTAACAAAGTTCTTGGGCGCTTTCTCCAGGTTTAAAGAATCAGAATCGAAGCCACTCAGCGGTTCCTACCCCGAAAAGGGTTTCTGTAGAGTTGGTTCCTGAGATCTGAACATGCGAAGATTGAAAGCCAAAACAGCCGGCTGGTTCCTGCAGTCAGAGGCGGTCTGTGGACATGTACTCAGGATTTGGTGATGAGTTTCACTTCATAAACATCATCAGTTAGATTTTCTGCTCTGGTTTCTTGACATTTATAAAGGAAGCCGTTCCTTAAATCCAGTGAGGAACATCTGTTGTTCCTGAGCTTTCTGTCTGTTCACTTGAGGCCTGGAGTTTTCTCAGTGGTTTTCATCTCATAAACCAAAAGTTGTTTGGGTTTTTCACGTTGACGTCCAAAGCCTGGACAGACTTTGCTGCCGGTCATTCTGCATTTGAGCGTACCGTCCAGCTGCACTTCAGAAACTGTTCGTGTGCAAACCAGCTCAGTGCAACTTAATGAATCTTTGTCTTACTGTAACACTGTTTAGAATTATAGTAACTTTGATATGGTAATACATCTAATGTATGACTTGTTCAATGACAAAACATAACATGAAAAATGAATAAATATTCACGCCTCTTTTAAGACAGTGATTTCTTTTTATAACTAATATTTATAATCTGCTTCCTGTTATCATATGTATGTATCTGCTTTACTTTTTAGTAATTTAAATATGAAATAGGTCATTCATGCTGGGAAGTATGAGCAGCTTCTTGTTATAATGACAAAGATAGAATAAAAGTTTAAAAAAAGGCGTAAAAAGAGAAATTAAATGATGACGGTTCTGGTTTTCACCGGGAAGAGTTTTTTGTTATAACAACAACTGCCTCCTTATGTCAAAGGTTTGTGGAAAATAACTAGAATTTAAGCTTAAAATCTTTCTTGCCAGAAAAGTTTAACATTATGCAAAAATTAAAATTTTTAAATGCTGTCATTCAGTTACTTTTTTTTAATTTTGCAATTTTGAATTAACATTTGCACGTCTGTCGAGCGGTTTCATCCTTTGGTTATTGAGCCTTAATTGCACAGTTTAAATTTCTAGTCTTGAGGGCAAAACTAGCAATTTAAACTTAGAGAAAGAGTACTGACCCATGATCCTTTGCAGCAGAATGACAGACAGAAAGCTCCGGAAGCCGATGGCTGACGCGCCTCCTAATTGTAAAGAGGTTTTCTGTCCACAGTTTGTGTGGAAATCTTCACTGTATATAGACACAAAATATAATCTGAACATATGAATTTGCTATATATTCTGTACCATGTGACAGGCCTGACCAATGGGCTGGGGGTTGTTAATGACGTGTTGTTCCTGTGGCCTGTCGTTGCTGTCAGATCCTGCGTGGCCCCTCCCCTCCTCGGCTGTGATTGGCCATGGAGTTTATTGATGTAAAGTGGCGGGGCCTGCTTTTATTTTTCTGAGATAGTGCTACATGTTTAACATGTTATTTACTGGAACCATTTAAAAGAAAAGCTATTTTTTATGGACGTGACTTTAGTTTTTGTTGGTGTACCATGTTATGCTGATGATTCCTCTTGTTTTCTACAAACACACATGCACACACACTGGGAGGACGGTAATAAAACTATTTTGTCCTGTACAGTTTGTACTGTCTCATTTATGACTTTTGAATGCTAAGCATACCTGGGCACGGGAAGCCGTTTAGTTCAAACTTCTAGCATACATGTTGAGTGCTTGTGATGAGTTACCCTTAGTTAAAAAACAATAAACTTCAGATTTAGAAATGTAAGAATTCTGAGAGGAAACGCTCGCTCAGGATTTTGCTGATTGTTATATTGTGGATCACTGTGGATGTGGGGTACTTTTACTGCACCGCTTTAATGCCATGGATTTAATCTCTGCTAATGCTAGCGCTAACTCAGGCCACCTCACTTGCCGCTCATGTGACACGCTCCCATTTCTCCATCAAGAGTCTCCCAGTGGAGGTTAGAGAGCCGGAGGCTGCAGGTCCCAACCTTAGGGCAGGGATAGCTCAGTAGGTAAAGTGGTCGCCCCATGATCGGAAGGTCGGCGGTTCGAATCCACTTAACGGCTACCCTGAGGTACCCCTGAGCAAGGTACCGTCCCTACACACTGCTCCCCGGGCGCCTGCTTAGTGGGCTGCCCACTGCTTCACTGAGTGAATGGGTCAAATGCAGAGAAAAACAAGTAATTTCCCCATGGGGATCAATAAAGTATCCATTATTATTATTATTATTATTATTAAACCAAGTCTTCACAGTTAAAGATAAAGGTTTACCAGGACCTCTTTTTGTCCCCACATGTCAGTGTGATAACAGACAAATGTCCCCATAGCATCAGTAATGCAAGTACACACACTTTTCTGATGGGAATAGTGAGTTTTAATCCAGACTAATCTGGATTTGAGAGGCTGCAGGATTGTTTTCACTCAGCAGGAGTTCACACCGAGTCTCTCACACACACATAAGATGCTCTGTGTGTGTGTGTGTGTGTGTGTGTGTGTGTGTGTGTGTGTGTGTGTGTGTGTTCGCCTCAACCAAATTTTCAAAGATAAGTTTTCCATTTTATTGTTTACACTGAACTTTGACCTGATTTGTCATAAATCTCCTGCAGATAACAACATGAAGGCTGATGACAGTTTATGTGATGTGTGTGTGCGTCTTCTTACACACACACACTGATTCTCAGGGTACAAGCTGACACACATTTACAGATAAAACAGGTTGGAGGAAAAACCTACTTTGCATTGTGGGAGAATTTGGGTTGAACTCGAACGAGGAGGGAATCAGATGTCGGTGCTTCCATCCAGCTGCAGCTCAGAGGTTTAATAAAACATGAATCCATGCTTTACTTTTTATTAAACCTCTGATCCTCTGAACATGAGTTCACCTCTGGTCAGGAAAAGAGCAGGTGGAGTAAATCTTCCTGTTGGCGTCCTTAAACCACACAGAAGAAAGGACGAGCCTTGGAGCTGTCAGTGGTTGGTCTTGTTGTTCTACGGGAGACGCTGATCATTTATTCCAGTATGAACAGAGATTAATGGAGGCTCTGAGGAGATGTAGCCCAAAAATGTATTTTCATCATCGATAGAGGAGAACAATTGCAGTTAAAGCCCCGAGTCTCATAGACCTCACATTACCACCTTACAGCATTTTGATTTGAAGCATGATAGCATCAGCTTCAACCCCCAGCAGCTGCTTCCTATACACACACACGCTGGTTTAACTGTACTGCTAATGTATGGTTACTGTTTTCTGCAAGGTGCAGTTTTTATGGTCTAATTAGCTTTCATGTTTAAAAAGAAAAGATTATTGATATTACATCTCTGAAAACTGAAACAAAAAGGTTTGAATAATTATCTCAGCAGTTTGACCCCGGCTCGCCCATATTGGCTAAGAAGGTGAACACAGGACTGCTGGCGTTTCTATTGAGGAAGTGCTTTTAACACTAAATATTTGCAATTGGTTTTTGTTTTGTTTTAATTTAAGTCATGCTTTCATTTTATATTCATCTCCAACAAAACGGGAATTTTTTAAATGATGTTTTATCCACAAATTGAGAAAAGGTTATAATAGCAAACAGCAAGTGTCATCAACTAGACGTTCACCCAAAGAAAGGACCCAAATGCACACCAAATAAATAACAAACAAATAACAGAATACAGAGCGGGCAAAGCCTTAAGTAAATAATAACCACGGAGGGTCAGTGACTGGGACGGAGAGGGAGTGGCCTAGTAAATCAGGTTGCAGGAGCGGGCACAGAAAAGGCATCAGAGGAACAGGAGGGATTCTGTAACAGACGGAGAGGCAGGAACTTCACAATCATAAGCAGGTGAAACGAGAAGGTCGGAGGGCAAAGAGATGGAGAATATCCAGGTGAGATTGAACCAGGGAATGCAACACCTCCAAACACAGGGAAAACAGAGTTACACAAGGAAGAAGCAACTAGCATGAGTCTCAGAGGGTCAGTCTAGTTCTAGTTACCACACTAGTGAGCATAACAAACTGGTGAGGAAAGGCAGGTTGCACAGGTTTAAGTAGCTCTCCCGCTGATTGCTTGCAGATGGAATACAGGTGAGGCGCTGGCCCCACCCAAAAGGGGAGGACCCACAGCCACAGATGGAAAACTCCCACGGACCATGACAGGAAGTGAGGGGACTTAATCCAACTGAACCACTCTGAACTTGAAACTGCTCTAAAAGGCTTTTATCAGTAACTTTTGTGACATCAGAAACCTGACTGGATCAAAGTCTCAAGACTTTATAATGTCCATCAGAATCGGATTTAAAAAAATAAAGATATTTAAAAGTCCTGCTGAAACACTGCTTTGTCAGTGTTTTAAAGATTTAAGGTCTGATATGACGAGAAGTGTTTGGTGTGGATTTATTTTTTACTGCTCTAATCTGTGACAACTCCTGACTGATATTAAATTAGCTGATATTTGTGTGGAGTTTGGTTCATATCTGTGATCAGAATGACGATCAGTCTTCTTTTATTCTTCAGCATCTTGTTTTCTTTTTCCTTTTCACCACCGTTTAAACGTCTTCATCATCTCCCTCCTCTCTGTCCAGTCATTTTTAAAGTGAGCCATCGTCACCTCGATGTCCTCATCCTCGCCTTCGCTCCATGTACAGTAACGCTGACTCACCCTGAGGATTTACTGGATCAATGTGAGATCACTCATGATGTCAGCAGGTGTCTCGCATTACTTTGGTTTCCTCACAGTGTTGAGTGCTGGACGTCCGCAGAGATCAGAGAACCTCGCTGGGACTCGCAGTGGAAATTAAATAAAAATGCAGTAACTAAAAGATAACTGTGGATGTTTATATTTGATCCTTTTTCCATTTTTGATTTCTTCATGTTCTCACCTTTCTGTCTGCATCTTTTCTGGGGAATATCGAGGCGTTCCCAGAAATAAGCTCTGGGTCTGTCGAGGGATCGCCTTCTGGCTGGATTGCAAAAAATCCTCAGTTGGCTCCTTCTGATGTAGAGCAGTGGCTCCTCACAAATCTCTGTGGCTTTTTTAATACTAACAATTTCTTATTTACTTATTGCGTTACAATCCTAGAATTGTTGCTGGTATTATGAAGGCGATAATGATAATATTAATTCATTTATTCCATTTTATCATGAACACATTTGCTACATGTGATCAATCACAATTGTAGAACTTATCAAACTTTTCTCTTTTGTTTGTTGTTTGATTCGTTATCAACATTGTTTGTTTGTTTGGTTATTTTTTTATACTAAATAAGAATAAATACAAACAAAGCCCCCAAATTGTTTTGTTTTATGGAGGAAATGAAGCAATGTGTTGTTACATTGTTGTTCACTAAAACTAAAAAACCTTTTAATTTCAGTGTATTTAATTTATATTTATAGGCACTGATTGAATTTCCATGAAATGTCCCAATAAAAAAGAGATGAAGTGCGATGTAAGCTATAAAGCACTGACATCATGCTTAGATACTCTCTGTTTAACAGTAAACTCTTTGCGTCTGATGTGTGACTGAAGACATTTTGACTTGTGAAGTTTCAAACTTCCTGTTTAAACTTTCTGCTGGTTCGTGCCTCAGATCAGACAGCACCACGGAGACACCACAGAAGAAGAAGAAGCAAAGTAGAGAGAGATAACAAGGGGAGCGCAGACTCTCAGTCATTAGGTGAATCTGGAGCATTACGTCATGTCAGAAGACACCCACCCTCCCCTTCCTCCTCATCATCATCGTTCACCCTCCTCCTCCTCCAGCGCTTCTGTGCAGCATCCGAGCTCCCTGATTGGTCCCTCGTCCAGTGGCCTATAAATCCCATTGGCTGATGGGAAGTCAGCTGCCGCGGACCTGACAGAGGACAGGAGGGAGAGAGGGAGGGATCCTTCAGATAAAAGCGCCAGCAGCAGCAGGACTCGGCCCGCCCTCATCTGGATCACCAAAACATCAGCGGACCGGAGAACCGCCCGCTTCTACCGGACTCATTCCGCCCGGGCTCTGTGAGGCTCTGCCCGGCTCTGTGAGGCTTTGCCCCGGGCTGTGTCTGCAGCTGCGGCTGGGAGCAGGAGAAGCAGCAGGCGGAGGAGCAAGGTGAGAACATGGGCGTCTGTCCTCACTGGAGCACGGAGCTCTGCAGGGACACCACAGTGAGACGGAGGGACGAATCATGAATCAAACCCGGGTTTAATCCCGGGTACTCACCTCAAAGTTTAGCATTTCTTTATTTTCACAAAGAAAAAGAGTCGCTGCTGCGAAACACGAGCTTTGTTCCTAAATGAGCCGAAATGCAGCTGGATGCTGATGACACTGAGTGATAAAGAGAGAAAAGATGAACGGGACTCTAATCAGTCTCTGTGTTTACCGCACTGTGCAGGGAAAGTCAACTTCAGTCTTCAGGCATTGTTAATTTTTAACTTTAAGAGTTTTAGATATAAAACATGACATCAAAACTACTTACAAAAAAATCGGGTCTCATGTGGTGTCTTTTTAAAGTTTATACAGGTGTGTTATTCTTGTTGTCTCTTGATTGTGCTACACAATCATTTTATGAAGTTTGGGTTTCGAAGCAAAAGTCCAGTTTATTCAGGGATCATGGGAACTGTAGTCTTTGCTATAAAATGAGTAGAAAGAGTGTTTTTGAAGAAACCCTGTCCCTGGCTATCCAAAGACTGTATATAAAAGATGGAAATTGTCAGGACTTCTCATTTAAAAAATGTTCCAGCAGTACAAACATGGTTGAGAGGCCTGGTTCAGTGATTTTATTTAGCCGCAGTTTCGTCTTTCAGCCCGTGAGGTTGACGCTCGGTCTGCAGTGCCTCCACATTTTTATCAACATTATTATTCCAGATGTTCTTGCAGATGTATTAATAAACTGTGTTTGCTGCTTTGATCCGTCTGCACTTTTTATGGGCTGATTGACAAAGTTTTAAGACTTGGTGTCATGGTCCCTGGTATTTTTGTTGTGTTTGTTTTTACAGTTGTTCTTTTTCCTTCTTTTTATCATCTTCCACACCTTTTATTAGTATCACCTGTTTGTTCCACCTGTATGTGTAGCTTGCTATTCCTCTTTCCTCCGGTTCCTTTTATTAGATTCGAGTTTTTTTTGTTGGATTTTGTGTTTCTTGGGGTTCTTTTAACTCCGCCCCCAGTGTTTTATTGGCGTTCAGGCTCGTGGGTTCAGTTTCAGGGTAGCAGTTTGAGTGTGGGCCAGGTGTGCAGTTTTTGTGGTGCTGCTTTAAGACTTTAGTCATTCTTTTGTTTTAATTAGGTTTGCATAATTTATTGTGTTGTGGGTAAGGTTGTTGCACCACTTAAAGTAAAAATATTTACTGGGTTTATAATGTAGATTTGATGTCATCAACAGTATTTTTGAGTCTCACTCCATCTCCTTGCATGTGTATTTTCAGTCTAATTAATTCCCTAACGATGAAACAAAACACTAATTTTTTTCGAGCTATTTAAGTTTATTACAGATATCTCGTGTAAATGTTTTACCCGTCAGTGGCAACTCTTTTCTTTAGTCAGACTGGCGTTTCAGTGTCGGGCCAGCAGCAACTACTTTCTGGCTTTTTGTGCAGATTTTAATCAAAATCCATCTATATAGTCGTCATCATCCGTCTAAAACGAAGCTCCCTCGTCTCATCTTCCTCGGGAGACGTGAACCTCTGGCATTTTGATGCAGATTCAGACAGAAAGGAGGATGACTTGACTTATTGTTGCATAATAGATTTTTCTGAATGAAAGTAGGTCAGAGAGTTTCTGCACTTCAGTCGACTTGGTTTCACATCCACAAGGTTTCCACAGCAACACCGACTCAGCTTTATGTAATCACCTCTTACCTCTTCGACTCTCAGTTAACCCTCAGGTTTATTTTCCACAGAACGACTGCAGCAACACGCTCGCAGTGATTCAGACAGGTTAATCCGTCCCTTTGTGGTTGTTTTGTGTCTCTTTGTGGTTGTAGAGCAGATGAATTTAACCGAGAGACACTGAAAAGTCCCTGCAGCAGTGCAGAAGAATTAATCAAAATGCACATTCAGTTACAGTTATGGCTTCCTGTGATTATGAAAACTAGATAATTGTGTTAAAGCAATTACTCTGATGCATTCCTTTTCACAAAGTGCTCCTGGTGTGTCCCGTGTTATAAATCAGCTGCGCCTCCTTCCTCCTTTCCTCGGTTAGTGAAGCATCACCGTCTTGGAGTTTGGGATGAGACATTGTGAGCAAGGGGGTGGGTCTGACTCTGAGACGAGCTCACACACTCGTTATGTAACAATTTCTGAGTGAAACACCATCAGCTAATATTCATACTCTAAATCACAGGTGTCGAACTCCAGGCCTCGAGAGCCGGTGTCCTGCAGGTTTTAGATGTGTCCTTGATCCAACACAGCTGATTTAAATGGCTAAATGACCTCCTCAACATGTTTTGAAGTTCTCCAGAAGCCTGGTAATGAGCTAATCATTTGATTCAGGTGTGTTGACCCAGGGTGAGATCTAAAACCTGCAGGACACCGGCCCTCAAGGCCTGGAGTTCGACACCCCTGCTCTAAATAATCCTGCTTTCTTAATCTGGAGAATGACCAAAATTTTAAAACATGAGATGTTTCAATTCAATTTCAGTTTCAATTATAAACTGAACTTTATAATTTAATCAGACCAACCTGACTGATCCGTGAGGTCACTGGTCGAAGGAGCCGAGTGTCCATAAACTTTGATGCAACCAGATGTGCTGCCTCCTACTGGCTGTTAAAAAGAATGCAGGTTTAAGGCACTTCAAAATTAGGTTGACTATTATGACAAATCTATGGCTTTGAGGACTTCCTAAGAGCTCAAACTCGGGCCTTAGCAGGCCGTGGCAGGTTTGCTTCAGCTCAAGCCACGATGACCAACAGAGAGACAAAATGGCAAATTTTGGTAACAGTTTATTGTTATAGTAGTTAAATGTAAAAGTAGACAAGTAGTATTCAATGATATCCACTCTAGAGCTCAAATGACAGCTGATTAGCCCATTATTTGATTATTTTTTTGCAAGATTAGTACATTTACAAGCTTTATTTAAGCAATTCAATTAAAATGTATTCATATTATTTTCTTTAGTCCAAAATCACAACACCAGTCATCTTGCTGCATTATAAGAGTTAGCATCTGGCAACAGTGGGAAAGAAAAAAATCCTTCTAACAGGAAGAAACCCCTGCAAAATCCACAGTGAAGGGGGGGGGGCATCAGTCTGCTGTGGCTAGGGATTGAGGGGAAGAGGACTAAAAGGTTTTTACTTTTTAAATCTCTTTTAAATCTCACATTAACCCTTACTTAACCAGTCAAGTCATTAACAGTGCATTCCTGAATGGGTTGGAGTTCTTAATAAAATTCATTACAACAATCATGCAGAGATGAGTGGGCCAACATTCCTCCACGGCGCTGTGAAAGAATCATTGCCAGTTATCTTCAATGCTTAATCAACAGTTGTTGCTGCTAAGCGTGACCCAACCAGTTATTAGGTTTAGGTGGCAATCACTTTTTCACACAGGTAATAAAAGCAGTGATGCACAGTCAGGCATGAAGCATTGTAACCTTAATTTCTGTGAAATGCTCTTCAGGCTGATTTTAAGCTTTGGGTTCATACTTAAACACGACAAGAAAGATCTCGTGTGTTGTCATTAGGATAGGAAGTTATATCAGCGTGCAGGAATGTTGCACAACATTTTTATTGTTAAATGGTAGCTGTAGTGTAATATATCTCAGGACATGTTACAAAGCAATGTAAGAGGTACTGCAACAAAGTAGTTCATTTATGGAGTAATTAAGTAAAGTAATGTATTTTTTCCTACTTTTTTGAGTTCAACCCCAACAGCATTTAGTACATTTGTAAAAAGTGAAAAACTTTACACAAAATGGGGACATTTTCTTAAAAAAAGTTAATAGATGTTCACAAAATAATAACATCAGTGAAAAGTGAGGACATTTTTTTTTAAATTGGACATTTGTTGGAACATTAGAACAAGAGTAGACCTTTTAAATCCTATCTGAGTGTTTAAACATTTGTTTAGCTAAAATCAGGCAGGTCCCGGATTGGCATTATGTTTGTGATGGTCCTTACAAAGGCAGACGTGTGTGTGTGTGTGTGTGTGTGTGTGTGTGTGTGTGTGTGTGTGTGTGTGTGTGTGTGTGTGTGTGTGTGTGTGTGTGTGTGTGTGTGTGTCACAGTTCATTAACCAGCATCTCCTGCTTTCCTCCAATCACAGCCTGTAGAGAAGGACAGTAAATGAGGCACTCACAGCTGCTTAAATAATTAATATCAGCTCATCAATATTCCATCTGCTCAACAGCAAAGGGGCGGGGGGGTGTTCAGATGTTGGAGCAGAGAGACGAACCTCCTCTAGTCTGTCACTAACCAGAAGGAGGAGGTTCAGACATTTGAACGATCTGTCAGACAAATGCTGACATGTTCTTACCGTGCTGTGTTCAGGTTTGATGCGTTCATCGCAAATTCATCAACAAACCTTTGAACTTAATGAGCGATATTTAATAATATGCTAACGAACTAGTGGCAAATCTGCCCCACCCCCCTGTGCACCTTTTGTCCCAGTAGCTCTGCTGTCTGACTCACTGCACATTATATCCTCACAAAAAGCTTATTAAAAGGCAGAAAGCCACAGACAATCATTACTGTTTGGAGTGTATTATTATGAACCAGCAGCGGACTGAAAACACGACTGACTTCCAAAGTCAGCATTTATTTGGGGTTTTATGAGAATTACTGCAAAAACAACCTGAAAGCTTAATACAGACATGAACTAACCACAGATGCTAGACTGCCCGGCTGTTATTAGAGAATCCTTTCCTTTTACTGATAATACTATTGCACATTAATTGGCTGGTATTCAGCCCAGGGCACATAGAGTGGCACAAAACTAAGATAAATTGCTAAATTAATTGTTTACACCAGCTTTTAGACTATGAAAGACAGTATCAAGAAAGAACATGGTATCAATAATATGACCAAAGAGAAATAAAATGGCATTTTCTTCTGTTTTCTCACAGGAAAGCTCATATTATCCATAAAATAATAGTGTCCTGCTAATTCATACTTATTGGTTAATCAAGAATTTTGAAAATGTTGGCACAATAACTTCAATTTATTCACAGAAGCACAATTAAATCAGTCCACAGCATGAAGGAAATTACCAGAAATAAATGTTTACCCTTCCCAAAATGTGTATTTTTGGTCTACAGCTCCATAGGACCCAAAGTTCTTTGATATAGTGAACTAACCAGAGCCCCTTGTAGTATTTCCCATGATGTTCAAGCTGATTTTCTGTGTTCATTCATCTCTCTGATGATTTTTTTTTTTTTTTTAAATGATGTGCATGCTGCCTCAGGGGAGGACAGCAGGTAGAGGCTTATTTTGTGTCCAACCTACCAGCCGTGCTTCATATCAGCCTGCCACAGAAACACACACACTGTTTGAAGCCACTGTTTTAAAGACTCGAGTTTTTCCTTTTTGTCCTGTTTGTTTTTAAGCAGACGCGACCACATTAGGAAAGGAGCGAAGAACTGGGGAGTATGAGCTGAACCTGAAAATAAGATGACTTCATAGAATGATTTCAGTACAACTGAATGATGGGCTGTATGTGAAAATTGAAGTAGCTTCCAGGTATGAAAACTGAGGCCTACATGGAAGTGTGATAATCGTGCGTTCTTTCTAAAAGCTAGCAGGCAGCTGAAAGTGTGTTCGGTATTATAGGACTCGATGGGAGGAAAAAATTGTAATTTTCAACTTTGTTTTATTTTAATGCCATTTTAACATCTTATTTTTAATTCAGTTTTGTTTTTGCTTTTTGAAAATGTTTTGTTTTAATTAGTTTCAGTATTAATTTTAGTCTTTTAATTATTATACGGTAGTATGGATGGCATATATAAGATGGAAGATTTAGGAAAATCAGGACAGCAATTACAGTAAAAACACAACTTCCTGATAGCCGTTGACTCAGTCTTGCAGTCTCAATAAACATGCCCATCATGGCCTCATCAGGCAAGTTGGAATACATTTTTTACCAAAGTAAGAAATGCTACAACTAAGGACATTTTCTCTGTATTTTTATTTTAGTGCAGTTTTCCAAGTTTACAAAATCATTCCAGTTGAGCAAATAAATAAATAACTAGAGAATTTAAGGTTTCATATATGATAAATACAAACATTAGTCTATGTTACACACATAAAGTGCATGTGATTATATTCAGTGTGGATTTGGGACACAGTGAGAACTAACTGGACCAATCAGGGGGCGGCACTGAGGTCAATCCCTCCCCTTTGTCCTGCTATGTCACTTCCTGGCTGGTTGCCATGGCACCAGAGGCAAGGTGTCCCCATTTCCTATCCCGCTGTGTGTGTGTGTGTGTGTGTGTGTGTGTGTGTGTGTGTGTGTGTGTGTGCAACATCAACAGCAGCACGGCTGTCTGGTTACATTAACAGAGGCTGTGTGTGTGTGTGTGTGTTCTTGTATAACTCATGTTGTGGGGACTCAACTTCTTCACATTGAGGACATTTTAATTTGAAGACCTGATTTTGGTTTCATTTTAAATTAGACCGATATATTGATGGCTCTTTTATCCTATTCTGTTCATCTCAGTGCAATGTCAGAGCTGCTACTTTGCATAAAAACACGCAAAAACAACCTCAGTGGTTTCTTTGCAAACAAATGTATAAAATATAATAGAGAAAAATAATGAAGACCAGAGCTGGAACTTGTGCAATAAAACTGTAGAGTAAAACAAAGAGTACTTTAAAGTTGTGGCCCCAGTGAATGAGCGTGAGAGAGTTTAATGTCCTCAGAAGTGTTGGAAACAGGAGCGAGTGTGTGTTTTGGGATTGGCTGGTCGGCTGCAGACACACTTTGATTTGATCCTGTGTGTCACCAGGCCGCTGCCCCCTCCTCTCCTCTGCGTTGTCAGATTAATTGCTGCTGTGTGTTGATGGATGCTGCAGCATGAGTTTGACACAGTTCCTGCTAATGAAATATTTATGTTTGTTTGCAAATGTGTGTCACAAGCTGTAAACAAAACACTGGCTTAGCCAACATGATGCCGCCGACTGGTTTATTCAAGCTTCAGTTTTAGCTGATGCTTGAATAAACCACGTTCCTATTTTTTAGGAACGTGGTAGGGTAGAGAGTTATCATCTGCCACTAGTAAGTTTGGTTTACTAGTGACAAATGTACCTGTGCATAAACTGTACAGATACATTTTAATAAATGCAACTACAAATCACTCAGAGACTGAGATTACCCATAATGCACCACTGAACGACACAGGAAATCATTCCTGTACAACTCCTCCATCTAAAGCGCAGTACACAGTGTAATAGCTTTACACCCTTTATATTTACACATCCTCTACAGAGAAAATAAGAAGGGCACCTCAGTTTCAACCATATATTTTTAATTTATTTATAATTTGTATATATTTGAGCTGTTTTGTTGTATTTTGTAACTTTGTAATATATTGTATTGTTTAATTTAGGTTACTCGGTTAATGTTCTCACTTTCTCTGTGACCACGTGCTTTCCTCAGGCATCAATAAAGGATTCAGATTTTCAAGTGGCCACTAAAGGAACTGCAGCGTTGTCACTTTAAAGTTTAGTTTTTCATGCTTGGTCTGTGACGGTTCCACATTTCTGCTGTTACAACATAATCAACCCAGGTGTTTTCACTTACTCAACTTCTTTAGAGACATTTAATTAAATTCTAAGCTAGGCTAACTAATGATTAACTGTATCTGCTAGCAGCAACTTCAACAGAGTAAATTCCTTTAAAAAAAAAAAAATTCTATCCTTTACTTTTTCAGTATTTGTGTAGATGAAACTCCGACCAGCCATCTGGAGGCACGTGTCATCGCTATTTATCCTGCGCCACAGCCCAGTGCATCATGGGATCTGAAGTTCTCTCCATTCTCCTCCTCTCCCTGGTTATAGCATCAGCGTGTGCTGAAATGAGCGGGACCAGCCAAGGTAAAGATTAGGATAAAGGATGCAAATGGACATTTAATGATCCGCAGATGTTGTTTAAAGAGAGCCCTGGTGCATGTGTGTGTTCCCTCCAGGTGGCGCTGTGCTGTGCCCTCTGCAGTGTGTATGTGAGACGCGACCGTGGTACACCCCACAGTCTGTGCATCACCAGGCCAGGACAGTCAACTGCAATGAACTCCATCTGCAGAGAGTACCAGCCAACATCTCTGCTGATACGCAGGTAACAGCCCTGCATGGATGGACCTCCATGCAGAGCCTAAAAATGAGCTTTTACAATACATTTCTTATTATGTATTATGTCTCTAGCTTGCCTTCAATTTAAAAGCCTGCTCATACAACAGTGTCATAAAAATGTAACAAAAAACAACTTTTAGGCTTAAGTGTGAAGCAGCTTGGTTCACTTATTGCTAAGAAATATTAATAACACACTCAGACTCCTTGAGTCATGGGCTAAACAATGTGAGAAGTGGCTGTCAGTCACGGGATGCAAACCCAAAGCAAACGTTGCTCTATCCTTTTTGTGCTCTATTCGGGACCATCATTTACCCAAAACAAAGCATGAGACTTTGAGCAAGTCAGACCATAAACTCATCAGGAACATTTTTACAGTGGTAATAGAGCAGGGGAGCAATAGGCTCATTTCCCAGACTTCTATCAATTTTTCAATGGCAACCAGAGGAACCCCACCCCCCACCCTCCTTGCTGGCTGTTAGCAGGTTTAATGCATTCATGCACTTGATTCACTTTTCTGGCCTACATACCTTTCAAATCCATCACTATATATAGTGTATGGTTGTGCTCTTTTGACCCTCAGGTGTGTCTGCAGGCACACAAGGATCAGACAACACCGAACTACTTACAAAGATGACAGAGATTTATTGTGAAATTTGATTGTTACATCTGCTCTAGTTCATGAACCCAAAGAACAAGGTAGCGTCTTTCTCAGTTCATGCCTGCAGAGAGCATCGCTTTGGGATTGAATCAAAAGGAGAGTATTTTCTGTTCTTGACTAATGAGACCCTGCATACATTAACATAAACTGGGGTTCTGACTCTGACCTGACTCTAATGAGCCAGTTGAAAGACTGACCAGTCATTATGTTGTTAATATATTCTGAATGTGATTTTTCATCATTCCTTTCAGGTGCTGCTGCTGCAGAGTAACAACATCTCCTCTATAACTACTGAACTGCAGAGTCTGACCAACCTGACAGAGCTCGACCTGTCTCAGAACCACTTCACACAGGTATGCGCTTCTCGATTCTCAATATTTATCCACAGTCTTGTTGAACAGCAGGATACAGATGTCAGTAACAGCTGGATGAAAGCTTTCAGCTGCTACATATTCACACGGGGTTCGGCGCAGTGGGTAGCTCTGCATGTTTGATTTGAGATCAAATCTTTACACCAGATGCCGGATTTTGCTTACAACTTGTAACTGAAGTGAAAAAAATGTGGTTTACATTTATCTCCATCCTGGTCCAACTTGATAATCCGCTCTAAGTCAGCTTCATACCGAAATACTGTCTCTTCTTGTCTGTTCAGGTGGGCTCCATGGGCCTGTCCTCTCTTGGCCGCCTGGTGACTCTGTACCTGGAGGAGAACCACATTGAGGAGCTGGAGGACTTCTGTCTGAGGAATCTCTCCAGTCTGGAAGAGCTCTACATCAACCATAACCACATCTCTTCCATCGGACCCAAAGCCTTTGCCGGCCTCACCAACTTGCTGCGGTAATCGCCACCACCACTTCTTCTATCAAACCTCATTCTGACTGTTAACTTATCCCAGAATCTTGCAGATGACCATCAGAACTGCATATGAGATGAATAGAACCTTAAAAAGACCACCAGAGCCAGCTAAAGCCAGTACACCTTTCTCAGTGAGGACTCAGGAGGTAGAACGTGGGGGTTTCTCTGAGAACAGAATCATAGCAGACAAAATCTGAAGGCTGGATCTAGGAGTCATCCATCTCTGATGTTAACTGTCGAAGATCTGGGCCCAGCAAATGTGAAGTTGGTCGTTGTTCATGTCAAATTCACTATACCGGTAGAAGTAAGATAAATAAGATTAAAGGCAATTTAAAAAAACACCAAAGACCAATATAATCAGATCTTGAAACTTCCTAAAGGTTCACTAGGTCACTCTCAGGGACTACATCCACCCCAAAACTTTCAAAAACCTGTCATGTTGCTACCATTCAGCTTCATCTGAATTAGTTCTCTATTCTCTGATGTTTCTCCTAGGCTCCACCTGAACTCCAACCATCTGGTGGCTATCGACAGTCGCTGGTTCGAGTCTCTGCCATCCCTGGAGATTCTGATGATTGGGGAAAACCCTATCCTGGGTCTTGAGGAGAAGAACTTCTTGCCTCTGTCTCGCCTCCACAGCCTGGTCCTGGCAGGAATGGGACTGGCCTCTGTTCCCTCTGCTGCTTTCTTGGGCCTTGACTACCTGGAGAGCCTCTCTTTCTACGACAACCGGCTCAGGTTCGTCAGCACAGGACCCCTAGTTTACTTTCTCTTAGCCTGTTAGACCTAGCTATAACCCTGTTATTAAGTAGACTTTCCTGTCTTAAATGCATAAAGGGCAAGAATAGAAGCAATGTGGTGACCAGAGAGCATCGAAAATGGCAACTTGTAGTTGTTGACAGATGAAATAGCCATTATCAAAGGAAAATGGTGATGTGATTGATACGAGTGGTAGTGAAGGATACTGTTGATGTAACAGGGTGGGGGGAAAGTTGTTTTAAAGGGTTCTCAGCAGTCAGAGCCTTGAATGTCCACTAATAACACACTTTTAGCTTCAAGGGGATGTACAATGATTAAATAAGGTCTCAGTTCCATAACCTTCTGCCACTGGAGCCATGGCTGAATTTCATTCTCATGGCAGGTCTGTTCCTCGCGATGCTCTGAGCGTGCTCCCAAACCTGAAGTTCCTAGACCTGAACAGGAACCCGATTGGTCGAGTCCAGCAGGGAGATTTCCAGAACCTTGAGCACCTGGAGGAACTCAGGTTGGCTGGAAAACACAAAGTAGAGATCACGTTGTTCCAAGCTGTTGGAGTTTTCTGGCTTTGTTTTTCACCTTAGGATGCTGCCACGGTTGCACGTTGTAGTAAATGCAGTGTTGTGTTTGGCTTCAGTCTGAACAACATGGAGGACCTGCTGATGGTGGAGCGAGCAGCTTTTCAAAACCTTCCAGAACTTGCCAAATTGGAGCTCTGCAACAACCCACGCCTCTCTTACATGGACCCACAGGCCTTCAGGTGAGTGTCTAACGGTCTCTGAGCCACCCCACACTGATGTTATGTTTTATTTTTACATACGTTATGTTTTTCATGAGTAAAAGTGATTTTTTTTTTGATTTTTTTTTTTTTAGATTTTGTACATTTGTAACTCCTTCAGCTGTTGTCTCCTCATCTTCTTCTTCACATTCTCCTAGTTCTTCATCTCTTCTTTCTTTTCTATCTGTCCATATTCTTCGTTTCTTTTTCCTCATTCAATGTCTTTTGTTTTCGGTCTTCTGCCCTCAGTAACCTGCCCTCCCTCCGGACTCTCCTCCTCCATAATAACCAGCTCAGCCTCCTCTCTGGAGACCTCCTCTCCTCCCTCCATTCTCTTGAGGAGGTTTCTCTTCACTCGAACCCTCTTCGGTGCGACTGCCTCTCCTCCTGGGGGCCTCACCTTGGCAACCAATCACACCTCAAGCTGCTGGATTCCTCCATCACCATCTGCTCCTCCCCGCCTCACCTGATCGGTCAGGAGCTGCAGGAGGTGGTGGCGGTTGGATGGGGCGGAGGAGGTACCAACAGCTGCCTGCCTCACATAACTCCTCACTCCTTCCCCCCGACCATAAATGTCAGCGCAGGGCAGCCAATTACGCTGGAGTGCTGGGCAGACGCCGACCCCGCCCCTCAGTTCTATTGGGTGACGCCAAATGGTGACAAGGTGGGCAGAAACTTTTGTGTGTGTCCAAGTCCCAGAGAGAAACACAAAGCTTTGAGCATTTTCACTTCATTGATTTCAGTTAATCAGTTATCACAACAGACAGTGATTATTACACGTTACTTCCTCTTCATGCTGGACGTGGTGAATAAACTCCCCAGTGTGTCGTTCCCTCTGCATCTCCACTGTTCTGTCTGTTCCACTGTATAATTAGCGATTAGCTAATAACAGAGCTACATTAATCAAGTGCAACATTAAATTGTACTAAATGACTCACTCCAGCAGACACAGCTTCAGCGTGAGAGCATGAGACACCCTGGAAATGGGTTTAAATCACCACAGCGACTCAATCTCCTGCCATGTACATTTACAGCTTTGACATCTGTGCCCTGATAGGTCGTGGGAGTCACTTACTGTCATCGTCCTGGGTCATTTGACCCGTTTTGAGTTTTCTTGTATGTTGATGTCATTTTTGTATTATGGTTTATTTTGTTAGTCTTGAGTTTATTCTTTATTGCCTAGGTTGTCCTGTTTAGCTCCTTGGTTATTAGGTTCCCCTGAGTCTTTGTCCTCTGTGTCCCTCTCTGTGTGTCTGGGTTTGTGTGTCTTTGTGTCTTGTTTCCCTTGTCTTCCATTTCACGTTCCCCCCTCTATCCTGTTTATCCCACATTTCCCCAGCCTGTCATGTCCCTCTTGTGCTCTCTTCATTCTCTTGGCTACTTGTTCCCCTCTCGCTCTCTGTGTTTTGCCCCCTTGACTGTTCCCGTGTTCCTCTACTCGTGTTTCATCCTGTCTCCCCGGTCCGTCATGTGTTCCATGTCCTATTGTCACAGTCTACGTCTGCTGTTGTGTGTACGTGTACCCCAGCTAAAATCTTTTCTTAACCCAAAACAAGTATCTTCACATGACATGAAGCAAAAATTTTGAGCAATGGCATCTGAAATAGAATTAAAGGTTTATTTAACCAAACAATTTATCATTAAGAAAAAAAAGCTCTGGCATAAACTGAACGTACATTTAATAAAAACTGAATGTGCCCATTCCTTAACTACCTGATGTATACCATATTTAACCTAAAAAAAACGAATTAGTCAAATAAATTCATGCAATGAGTGAGAACTAAAAAAGTGCATGATCCTGTGAAGAGACACCAAAGAGTGACATTATGAATCTGCTCAGGTGAGCTCAGAGGCAGTGGCTTCACCAATCATATCAGAGGAGGGGCGTGGCCTGAGCAGGAGGAAGAAGAAGCATCGGATGTCAGATCCTGGTGCGCTGGTGATCGAACACGCAGAGCCATCAGACGCAGGTCAGTCTGAGCTGCAGGCTCAAATCCAGTTCAGTTTAAAGTGGATTTTTAATTTGGACCTTCAGTGGCATAAAAGCTGCTCTTCTCTTACAGGTGTGTACACCTGTGTGGCTTGGAACATCGAAGGAGCAGACACCAAGAGTGTCTCGGTGTTCGTAGACTCTCAGGGATATGCCGGCTCTTGGTCTGGTGGGGGGAATGACCCCAGCAGAGAAAGGACCTGGTTGGGGAACTCATCCAGTGGTGCAGGGTCTCTGGTGGTGCTCGCTAAGGTACGTTTTGTCCTTCATGTGCTATACGAACAGGTGTAGGTGTTATTAGAAATATGCTGTGAGCTCTTAATATTTTTCCAGTTCTTGCACTAATTCATCTATATCTTCTGCATCTTCTCCTTCTTATTATTCTTGCCCTTTTCAAGTTCTTCATCTTCTTCTCTTTTGTTCTTCGTCTAGCGTGTGATTTTTATCCATATTTTCATGAAGTTCTTCTTCCTCTTCTTCATGTTTGCCATCGAGTAGTTACTCCTCTTTTGTTTCTTGTTATTCTTGTTCTTCTTCTAGCTATTTGTTCTTAAAGTTGTTCTTCTAGTTTAATTATTTGTCTAGTTTTACATCAAACTTACTACTTATTTTTTTTCTACTTCTGCCAGTTTGTTACGTTATTCTTCTTCAGGTCTTCTTCTGGTCCTTTCTTCTTCTATAATTTATTCTTTTTCTAGTTCTTCAGCTTCTACTTCATCTAGTTTTTCTTCTTTACTTCTTCTGGTTATATTTTATTCTTCTAGTGCCTCCTTCTATTCTTCTGCTATTAAACTATCTAATGCTCCAGACAGTTTGTCCTCCATGAATCTGGTGATTCACTGTTTCTTGTTTCATGTGCAGGTGGTTCACGCACAGTCTGTGGTGTTGGAGTGGAAGTTATATCCCAGCGGAGGAGCTTCAGCTGTGGGTTCAAACCATCATGACATCCCCGGCCCTCTTCCCCGGTGGACCAGTGCAACCGTGCACATTGACAACCCTCAGATCAGCTACACGGCCAAGGTGAACATATCACCCAATGACATTACTGCTGGAAGTCGTGAAGCCATCACAGGAGTTTGCATTTACAGATTATTTTGACTCAGCTTTAACTAAGTTTGACGCGTGGCGTGGGAAACACGAATAATATAAACTTGCTATCAATCGCTCAACCTGTTCGGGCTCTGTCATCAACACCCTATCTTATCACACTCGGTTTACACCCAGCAGGAGGCACTCGATGGGCTAATTACATTTTCCTCTCTGCCTCCCCCTCCCCCTCCAGGTTCCAGTCGACGTGCAGGAGTACAACCTGACTCATCTCCTTCCTGCCACAGAGTACCACGTCTGCCTCACTGTCTCCTCCTCTCCTCCTCACCCCACCTCTCCTTCTTCCTCTCCTAGAACCTCCCCTACCCCTCTGTCTCCATCCTCCTCCTCCTCCTCCCTCCCCTCTGGTCCTGTCCACACCTCCTGTCTGAACATCACCACTAAAGAGGCGGGTTTCTCAGTGGAGCTGGTGGCGTCGCGGCGCAGCAGCGTGGCACTGGCGGCCGTCATGGGCTCCATGTTCGCTTTGTCAATCATGGCGCTGCTGGTGGTGTACATGGGCCGGCGCGTGCAGCAGCACAAGTCCTGCGGCCACTCACTGAAGAAGTACATGCAGCACGCCACATCCATCCCTCTGAATGAGCTTTACCCGCCGCTCATCACGCTGTGGGAGAGCGAGACCGAGAAGGACAAAGACGACAAGGAGGAGGAAGACAGGGAGGGAGGAGCGAGGGGTGAGGAGGCAGGGGGGAGTCAGATCGACACCACAAAGACGTACATGTGGTAGCTGAAGGAGGGTGGAGGGGGAGGTTTGACAGACACTCGGGGGGGCAAGAGGACCACAGAAGTGAAGCTGTATGGATGAAAAGGGTCATGTGACTCAGCGAGGAGCCTGACAGTCAAAGAGATGACGGCGAGGTCAGGTGTGTGAACTGATTAAAGCAGCAGGACACCCATCTCAGCTTTCTTAAGGGACTTTTTTTCATGCTTCAGTCCATCTATTCCAAACCAGCTCACTCCCGCTAATCACCTCCCATCATCAGCCGTCAATCTGATCGATTTCCTTTCTTCCAGGTCACCACTTGCATTCCAGGTAGACTCAGCTGTGTAGGTGCCTTTAAAGTCAGTTCATTTATGCAGTTTAAATTGAGTTTTTCTCAAATCATCAAGCGACAAAAGCCAAGTTATGAAAAACTGCAGTTCCTCTAGTGGCCACTTGAGGCCGGCTCCACCGGTGAGTCCGTCCCCATAGACTCCCATGTTAAAATGTCTACTTTTAGAGCAGAAATAAACATGTTTTCTGCCTGCCACAAAAAACAGTTTTGACCTGTATGGATAGTTTCTCCCTTCAATGGAACCATACAGAGGTTCTTTTTTAAAAACTCCTTCATCTGGATGATTTCAAGGCCTTAAAATTAGGGTCATGACTGTTTTGTCAAGTGTCAGAAGCACAGAGCCTGGAGCCACTTGGTGTCTATTAATCTAAACACTTTCAAAACCAAAGGAAAAAAATGTGGAGTCCAATTTTAATCACAAATTTATTTTATGTGGGATAAAAAAATTTCTGTCTGCATTTTTTCTCTCAAATCTGCTTTTTAAATAATGATAAAAGTCATCCAGTGACGTTGACATGTGTAATGACCACTAGAACCAGTCAGGAGCCCAGCAACAGTTAACCGCAGTGGTTCAGCCCAGAGGTAATTAAATAAAGAGTTGACTTTTCGATTAAAGGAACGATCTGAATACCAGAACTAAAATAATATGAAATACTATCGAGTGCACTTCAGGCCGGCCGAATGATTAAATTTTTATATTTTATCGAGTTTGAAGAATCTTAGTATTACGCTGTTTTTAATATCAGCCAGGACTCGGAGAGAGCGGGGAGAAAAAACTCCTTTAAACAGGATCTGACAGGATTAGGGATGCACACTTCGACTGGCTGTGCGTGCTGGGATCTGTGCGAGGATGAAAGTGGACGTCTGGTTTGTGTTTCGTGGCTGAAGCATGAAAAGAGGATGAAAGTTTCAGTTTTGGGGGGTTTTCTTTTCTCAAAGCATCCTTCTTCTTCTGTCAAACCGGAGCAGCTGAACAGTCTGTGGGACAGATTTAACACAGACACATTAACAGGAAGTCGCTGGATTTGTTTCTCCTCAGATCGGCTTCTCAAACGGTGGGTCGGGGTCCTGTTGTTGGGCCGGCAGCTGGTTCAAACTGGGCATTTCTTCAGAGGAAAGCCCAGTGAGTCCGGATAGTTTCACCTCTGCCCCCTCCCTTCTTTCTCTCCCTGTCTCGTCTCTGTCAAGCACACTGACAGTAGCTCTACTGTTAAAAAAAACGGATTATTGTAATTTAGTTCATCTGATGAACACAAATGCAGCACTAACACTCAGCACAGTGTGCAAGATCTCACTTTAAATATCTTCAGAGACGGTTAAAGGTCCCGTATTCAGGTTCACACGTCAGCCTGATGAAAACGAGTCTGGTGCTGAACTTCACACAAACCTCTTTCACAGCAATGAAACAGATTTAGGGTTTTGTTAAAATTATCTCATTTGTAGCTTTCCGAGTGTGACAGCGATGCTCAGAAGTTCATCAGGGAGAAGAAAACGCTTTTAGAGACGCACTGATATATCCGTCTGTTATCGGCTCAGTTGACTGATGCTGGCAGATGAGATTTCTCAAAGACCAAAAACCTGTTGAGTCAGCTTATTTTAAACATTTCCTCAGAACTTCCCAACAGCAGCGTCCATGAAAGCTGTCAGAGCGTCGGTCACTGAACTCAGACACCTCGCACCCTGTTTCATGTTCTGTTTTGGTTTCATGCTAAAAAAGGTACAGGACGTAACTCTGTTGATGCTGGCTGCGTCTGCTGGTGTTGTGACCTCAGTGGGTGGCGATCTATCAGTGTTTGAATTAACAGCGGGTAATTAATGAACAGATTCTCTCGAATTCACTCCAAAAACACCTGAAAAGTCATACATTTTTAAAAACTTATTGAATAAACTAAATGAATAAAACCAAAAACAGGACAAAGAGATAAAGATGATAGGAAAACAACATTTGGAAGGTAAATACGCCAGCAAACCGAGTGCTGTGAACAACCTGCAATAGGTTTTCATACTAGAAATGACCCGACCTTAGATGACCTCTGACCGTGGTCCTGTGGAGGTTTTTGTACTCACTATTGTGGTTTGGACGAACAAACAAACCTTCAGACATGCCTTCGTGTGCTGTTTGCTCACCGCTCACAGCTTCACGTCGTGCAGCAGGTGAGAAATGGTTTGATTTGGGGCGGCTGGGGCTCAGGAGGTAGAGCGGGTCAGCTGCTAACTGGAAGGCTGGAGGTCCTTGAAGTATCCTTGGGCACAACAGTCGCCCTCAATACATCCATCAGAGTGTGAGTGTGTAACTGTTAGGTTATAGGCCTCTGGTGTGATTGAGGATAGTAGTAAGAAAGCACCATGAGCAATCAAATAGAGTATAAAATTCCAATAACCGGCTTTCCCGCCTCCTTTTAATTGAGTTCAGAGGCTTTTTTAAATGAATAAAACGAGGAAGTCAAGAGCAGGTTCACCTCCACACTCAACCTCTAAGATTACTCTAACGAAAGTAATCTACTTTAGTTACAGTATCTAAACTTGTTTCAGTGCATCAGCTTGTCTGCTATTTCTGTATTCAATGTTCAGCTAAAGGCACTCCCACTGAGTGTGGATCCTGAACCTGTGAGAGGAATTGTAACAGCAAAGATGGTGGAAGAAGTTTAAGTTATCTACTTTTCTAAAACCTTGTTTCCGTGTAAAGTCAGCCAACCTTTAAGTGTTATTCATCAGATTTTACTGGTGATTCTTTACATGCAGCTTTTATGCCACGGTGACCGTTAAAGATTGCGTTTCTTTAGATAATACTTCAGGAAAACTGCCCCAAAAGATGCCCGAGGTGTTTCTGGGTGGATGCTGAGTGGCAACATACTGCGTCTCAAACAGCTTCTTACATACTTCTAGTGCGATCTTGTCTGATATTGTTTATATAAATATAAACAATATTTATGTTTTCCAGCTGTACTTTTAGAACTTGATGTCCATCCTCTTTCAGGTCAGCTTCAAACCAAACACAAGACTCCACTTCCTGTCTGAATACAGGACCTTTAATCCTCCTGAAACCCGTCGCCGGACACACTCGTCTTCATCAGCAGCATGAATGCATAACCTTTATATATTTGACTGCATCGGGAGCAGCGCTCTGTGCACGAACACTAACGGTGACCGTGTTCTGCTGCTGTTTGTTCGCTAATGCAGAGCTGTAATCTCTTTTCTATCATGTGATGTCCTCTGGGTTTGTGGGTGACGCCGCACCGGGAGGCGGGTACTGCTGCATGCCTTTGCACTCGTGTTTAGGACTGTTTGTATAAAACCATGTCCGTGTGACAGCCTGCAAACTGCTGGAGGAGCGAGGATCCAGCGTTACGCTCCGACTCTGACCACAAACACTCTGCTTTCACCAAAAGTGACTGAAATGCAGACTTTGTGCTTAAATTCAAGAGCTTTCAGAACAAGATTACGTTCATTGTTTAGGAATTACAACCATTTTTTACACCATCCTCCAGAGGATCAAAAGTAATTTGACAAAGTAGCAATTTTTAATATAAGAATTCTTTTTCATATTTGAAAAATTAGGAAGTCTAGGAATAATGCTGTGTTTCCGTCCTTTGTTCCGTTCGTGAAGCCTTTGAATTAAAGCTGAAAGTTGCTCTTCAGTCACGTCCACTGTGGTGACGTCCAGAAACAGGAGAGGCAGATCTTGGGATTTTCTTCTCATAACTACAGGAGAGATTGTTTTGGGGGTTTTTAAGTCTCTGATCTCATAACTGTGAAGCAATAATGTAAAACTATCCAGAGGTAATTATGAGATCTTCTAATTCTAACATACAGAGCTTAATATTTCGTTTCAGTCATCTAGTTTGAGTAGCCAGACAAATAAATCAGGGGGCAGAAAATTGATCAATCGTTTTGATCGGCCAGTTTTTCTTTAATTTTTATTTCATTTTTTCCAACCTCGACGTTTCTTGTAAGAGTCAAAGTAGGATTAATATTTTTTAAGCGGTAACGAGAATTACAGAATTTCTTCAATCTGTCTCCAAGTTTGGTTTTCTTTGGTGAATGCAGAGTTTGCCTTCACTCAGATCAAATCAAATCACTTTTATTGTCACATCACATGTGCAGGCACACTGGCACAGCACATGCGAGTGAAATTCTTGTGTGCGAGCCCCACAAGCAACAGAGATGTGCAAACACAACAACACAAACGAGCAAAATACAAGAATGGCCAACCTGAAACTAATAAATATATGTACAAGATGTGAACACGATGGCTGTTTGTGCCATAAAAAATGAATTTAATAAATCCATAATCCCAAATAAACTTTGTAATAACTGATGGACCAAGACCAGACCTCAAAATTCAAGAAAGTTGAGCTGCTGTGATGGCCGCCATGTCACATGACCAGTGGATCACAGTTTGATTGGTTTGATTTCAGACAGAGCTGATTCCCTGATGTTCCCGATCTTTAAGATGACTTATGATGCTCAGATTTTGGGGTTTGATCTTCTCGAATACTCGAACAAATGTGATTTAAATTTGTAAACTTTTATTGAGAGTCAAAAAATCAATTCTCTCACTTTTACACCTGAAACAGCAGTGGGACAGGTTCACCTCGTGTGTTGATCCTCCTACAGATCCTCAGTTTGCAGGTTTTGTTGTTCAGACTTTCAGCCAAATATTCCCTCAGCTGTCTGTCAACCAAAACACTTCAGGAACAAACACCCAAAGGATGCTCTGGGCATTTCAAAGAGTATGAACTGTATATACAAACATCACATGCTGTTTTAAAGGTGTCTCTCTGGTTCTGCACTGTGATGATGTTCTGCTTTAAACTGAAGCCAGACTGAGATAAACTCTAAACTAAAATCTAAGATTTTAACCACAAACTCAACATTTCTGCACATTCCTGGTTTCAGATTTGTCTCCAACATGCAAAGTGATCGCTGAACATTTTTCTCTTTGACCTTCAAGCTTTTTTTCTTGGAAACTGCAAAATGCAAACCTCACTCAGTGAACCTCACTCTGAGTCTCTCAGACACAAATGTAATTTACTGCTGTTTTTTTTAACAATCTTTAAAACAGACGATTGAATCACCAAAATACCAACTGAAGCAAAAACGGCAGCCCAACACTGTGCACCACCGCCAAGGCTAAACATGCCCTCCTTTATCCATGATTTGAACCTCTGGATCCAGAAGGACATCTGGCTCTGGCTCTGGTTACTTTGTGAAATTTCCTTGAGAGCATCAAGCTGTTACCTCCCAAATTCTCCTTTGATGGATGATGTGAAATGTGCAGTTTTGTCCATTGTCCCAGTGGTAAAGAACGCCGAAAATTCCTGGCTCCGGATCTGGATCAACTCCAAAAGTTATCCAAAAGCTGAACTGTCAGTAAAGTTTAAATGCAGATCCATTGATTGTTTTTTTTAAGCAATCCAACAAACAAACAGACAAACCAGGCCAACTGTGTAACCTCCTTGATGTTTGAAACAGCAGAAACAAGAAGCAGCTCACAATAACCTTCTGTTCATATTTACAAAACCAAAATGTTTGTTTGTTTGTTTTGATTTTTGCATGCAGCTCAGGTCGCTCACCGCGAAGAAACAGGAGCTTGCTCCATTTGACGTCCCTGTTATGTTTTCCCATCAGAAGTAGGAATGTCAAAGATGTGTGTTTTCTTCATGAGCTAATCTCAGCTTCCTGACAAATGTTTTTCTATTTCTGTCAAACAACTCCTGGACTTTACTCTGTGATGGATTGGTCACCTGTCCAGGTGTACCCCACCTTCTGACCAGTGACAGCTGGGAAGGGCTCAACCCCCCTGTGACCCTGGATTAGATACATGGTTAAGTAAATGGATGGATTTGATGGGTCTTTCTACTTTTTTGTCTAAGCCCAGTTTAATGAAAATAAAATACACCTCGTGGCTGTTGCAGTTATTTTTTTAAATTCAGATGGTTAGTTATCTCCTAGTTTAACATCTCCTGGTCTCTGAATGCTTTCCTTTGTTAAACATGCGCATAAAATAAAGCCCAATAACTGTGGACATGTGGCTCCTGCTGGCTTTTGAAAATCAAAGAATCCGAATATGTTTTGGTTTTGTAAACGTGAACAGAAATCTGAACCTTTACACCTGATAGAGTTGTTGGGGGCGCCCTCTGGTGTCCATCACAGCAAACAACAAGCAGAACCAGCGACTCGTCACACAGCTGTTCTCATTAACCTCCACACTTATATCCAGGGTATTTTGTATAAAGTGCATCACTCTATATTTCAAGAATTGCTTATATTATTATTGTTATTGTTATTGTTATTATTTACTCAACACTGAGCACCAACTGTAACTAAAGATATGTGTGTGAGAGTGTGTGTGGGAGGGGAAATTATATAAATACACTTTGTCACCTCACAGCCTGCTGCCTCTTTATTGTTTATACACTTCATGATAACATTTAAGCATCTGTTTGATGAATGATCCTGGTTATGATACATACATAAACAGGAAGTGGTGTTAATTCTGCACAATTAAACAACTGAAGAAGAAGGATTCAAAGACCTCACATGTATTGTCATAGATTTTACATAGATTTTAAACATTTCCATTTGTCAAGTGTAAAATATTGATAGATGGAAATATTGACACCCAGAATGGCTAACCGAAGGCCGGACAGTCCTGATCATCAAGGACCCCCAGAAGGGACCGGTCTCCTCCAACTACCGACCAATAACCTGCCTCAGCACCACGTGGAAGCTCCTGTCAGGCATCATAGCGGCTAAGATGAACAGGCACATGGGTCAATACATGAGTGGGGCACAGAAAGGGATGGGCAAGAATACCCAAGGCGCAAAACACCAGCTACTGGTAGACCGAACAATCAGCCGAGACTGCAAGACCAGACTGACCAACCTGTGCACTGCCTGGATTGATTACAAGAAGGCCTATGACTCAATGCCCCACAGCTGGATACTGGAATGCCTAGAATTGTACAAGATCAATGGGACCCTAAGAGCCTTCATCAGGAACTCAATGGGGATGTCGCGTACAACACTAGAGGCCAACTCCAAGCCCATAACACAAGTCGCCATCAAGTGTGGGATCTACCAAGGAGATGCTCTGTCCCCACTGCTGTTCTGCATAGGCCTGAACCCCCTCAGTGAGATCATTGACAAGGCTGGCTACGGATACCGACTACGGAATGGAGCAGTTGTCAGCCACCTCCTGTACATGGATGACATCAAGCTGTATGCCAAGAGTGAACGAGACATCGATTCACTGATCCACACTACCAGGATATACAGCAATGACATTGGAATGTCGTTCGGGCTGGAGAAGTGTAGTCGGATGGTAACAAAGAGAGGGAAGGCACACTGAGGCTGTATGTAAGCGGAAAGAAGGACAGGCCCCTGCACGGTATGTACCACAGATAACAGAGGTGGCTGATATCCAGAAATCCTACCAGTGGCTGGACAAAGCTGGACTGAAAGAGCACAGAGGCACTAATCATGGCAGCACAAGAACAAGCTCTGAGCACAAGATCCATAGAGGCTGGGGTCTATCACACCAGGCAAGACCCCAGGTGCAGGCTGTGTAAAGATGCCCCTGAGACAATCCAGCACATAACAGCAGGGTGCAAGATGCTAGCAGGCAAGGCATACATGGAACGCCATAACCAAGTGGCCGGCATAGTGTACAGGAACATCTGTGCCGAGTATAACCTGGAAGTCCCGAGGTCAAAATGGGAGATGCCCCCAAGGGTGGTGGAGAATGACCGAGCTAAGATCCTGTGGGACTTCCAGATACAGACGGACAAAATGGTGGTGGCTAACCAACCGGACATAGTGGTGGTAGACAAACAGAAGAAGACGGCCGTAGTGATCGATGTAGCGGTTCCGAATGACAGCAACATCAGAAAGAAGGAACACGAGAAGCTGGAGAAATACCAAGGGCTCAGAGAAGAGCTCGAGAGGATGTGGAGGGTGAAGGTAACGGTGGTCCCCGTGGTAATCGGAGCACTAGGTGCGGTGACTCCCAAGCTAGGCGAGTGGCTCCAGCAGATCCCGGGAACAACATCGGGGATCTCTGTCCTAAGATACTGCGCATATATATATATATGTATATATGAGTGTGTGTGTGTGTGTGTGTGTGTGTGTGTGTGTGTGTATATATATATAACTTTTGAAATCATGAGCCAGCACCCCTCCTGGCCTTGAAAACAGCACAGGATAAATCCACTCAGTATCCACTAAAATAACCTGTGAGTTTTCACTCCTGACGTTTCTTTTGTTGCGTGAAATTTGTTTTGTTATTGCATATGTCTGTTTGGTTGCTTCCTGTCACTCTCAGCTCTTTGAGATAATGTCATCCTGAACTTGTTCTTAACTGGGTCACAGTCACAGCGGCAGCGCTGTTTCTCCTGACTGTAATAAGCACGTCGGCCACACGGTGGCGCCATCAGGGCTGCACATAAAGCTCTTTTTTAAATAAACAAAACAAAGCGATCAGGAGTAACTTCTGGTTCGTTTTGGTTTGTGAAGCTTCTCCCTCAGGATGCCGAGCTGAACGCAGCGGTCTATTTGTTCTCCATCACTAACTGATTCCTCTCCTCTGGTTGCTAGGCAACACCTACATGACCTGTTGTCAAACATCATTGTTCGGCTGTTTTCTTGCTTTTGTCTCAACCAGCAGTTGTTGCCGTGAATTATGTCGCTGTGTAAAGACAGATGGCCAGACTTTTCTATACATTTTATATAGAGAGAGATAGCTCTCTCTCGCTCTCTCTCTCTCTCTCTCTCTCTCTCTCTCTCTCTCTCTCTCTATATATATATATATATATATATATATATATATATATATATATATATATATATATATATATATATTTTTTTTTTTTTTTTTTTTTTTTTAGTCAGTCTGTTTTACTGCCTGACAGGAAGAAATTTGTGTTCTACTATTTTCAATAGGGTTAAGTTACGACAGCCAATGACGGCCTTTGAAAACAAAAATGCTGTAAAAGAAACAATCTAGGCAAACAACTCAGAAGGGTCGAAATTAAAGATTAAACTCATGAAATAAAAATGAGAAAAGCTGTATTTTATTGGATCAAGAACCAACTCACTTTACTTTTTTCATAAATGTACCAGTTTTCAGCAGTTTTCTTTTCTAAAGCTTAACTTCGTGCTCACATTCAAATTACATATGTCTTATCTAAACCTGGTAAAAGTCACATCATTTAATTCTGTTCTCTGAGGGAAAATATGCCTTTTTAAAGTACAAGGTATATGTATTAGTAAATATCTCTGCAACAGAATGGTGACCTCTACAGATGTACCCCACCTATCCCCCCACAACACTGGGATGAGCTCAGTGGATGGATGGTTAGATGAATAGGGTTTTCCTTGGTTCAGATATCAAATTGAAACATTTTAAGTCAGAGCCTGCCAGGCAGTTCATTGGGTTATCTCTGTGGAGTTTTAGATTATGATGTTATGCAATGTGAACTTGTGTTCCTATTTATCTGAAGACACTTCATATTTCTGCAATTGCATTTAGAGTAAAAATCAGGTGTCCATATAGAGAAAAGTTCAGAGAGAAAGTTCCTAATAATAAACTGCAGATCTGCAGGGCCCATCTTCTGTGTGAGAGCTTATGTAGCTCAGAAAGTCTCCAGCTAGCAAACTGACCTGAAATATTTGGTCGTGAATCCCATCCTAACCCTTTCAAAATTACACCTACACAGTTTTGTTCTGAGAAAAGTTCTCATATCACACAGCAAGAAAATGTCACATTTAGATGCGGAGAGTTCAGATTAAAGAGACACTGAGAAAAAAGGCAACTTATAACTGCAGGATGTTTTTTCTGCATTTACATTCAAAATATACTAATAATACATACTAAATAATAACACTGATTACATACTTTTTGCATACTTAACTGAAATGAATAAATTGTATAACGTAATGTAATTGTTACTTATAATATGTATGTAACTTTGTAATTTCAAAATGTTGTCACCTCTTGGCCAGGACTCCCTTGAAAAAGAGGTTTTTAATCTCAATGGGACTTTTCCTGGTTAAATAAAGGTTAATAATAATATTACTATAAATTGCAAAAAGTTATATGTAAAAGCAATTCTATATTTAATTTAATTTATTTTTTTAATTAAGCTCATTATTTTGTGTATGTATTTGTTTGTCATGTCAAATGTATTATTAGTAATAACTATATATTTCTGCTATTATTATTAGTAGTAGTAGTATACAAACAAAAGATTTTTTCTAATAAATAAAATATTTATTATAAAGTTTGGATTTTAAAATAAACACGGAATAAAAACAAAGGTCTGGTTGACGTCCTGCCGTAAACGTGCCGTGGCAGCCGTCCCGGACGTGACGTCATGTTGTGTTGATGTTGTGACCGGACGCGCTGTGGACGGAAGAGGGAGACGCGTTTTGTTTTTATTCAACTAAACCGTTGAAAAGGAGCAGAAACGTCGCTTTTGTGTCCATTTCGGGTCGATAAGAGCCTTAGCTCGGTGATTGGTGCCAAACGGCCGGGCCGGAGGGCGAGTAGACCGTCTTATTTGATCTAGAAAGGGAGGACTTGTCACCCTCTGACCCCCTCCCTGCTTCCTCCACACTCTCCACCATGACTATTCTCCCGAAGAAGAAGCCTAGCTCCGGGGTCGGCGTCTCGGACCACGCAGATGACAGCGATCGTCGGACCGGCTCCGACCCTCACCAACATCCTCACCCGCACTCAGGGCGAACTGGAACCCGACCGAGGGCTTCCCCTCCGCCTTGGTCCTACCAGCCCGCTCCACCCTCCGCCAGGGACGACAGGCGGAGCATTGAGGCGAGCTCCCGGCCGCAGCAGGCCTCTCCGCCGCCCGTCGGCTCCGTGTCCCCTGTGGGGCCGGGCGATGGTCGGGACAACAGCGGCGGAATGGTTGCCGGGTCCCGCGGAGAGCTCGTCGTGTCGTCCGGCGTCGTCGGATGCGGCGGAGGCATCGGCAGCTGCTGCTCCGGGCCCGGGCTGAGCAAGAGGCGGAGGCAGGCAGGCACCTGCTCCGGTGGGGTGGTGGGGGCGCTGGCCGGCGGAGGCCAGCCCGGGGTGACCGGACCGGGAGGTGTAGGGTCCAGCCAGGACACGGAGGAAGGAGCCGGAAACAACAGCGAGGACGAGTACGAGAACGCCGCCCGGCTTCAGTCCATGGACCCGGCTACTGTGGAGCAGGTAGGACGCTAACGCTAGCTAACATTAGCAACAAGGCTAACGGAGCTGCTAGTGCTCCTGCACAGGTGATTTCCGGCACTTTTACCAGAACTCAGGTACTTAAAGACCGAAAACAAAACGTATAAAATCAGCACAGGCCACTAGGAAGCAGAAAATAAGGATTTAAGTTAACTTTAAGAGGGAAGAAATTGCTGTTATTGTTCGGTTTTACGCTTAAGCCCAATGAGTCGTTTCCCTCCAGAGGCAGGCTGTGGGGACAATTGGTGGTGGTGGAGGGGGGAGGGGGCGTTCATTAAGTAACCTGCTAATCATGTCTGCTCACCTGAGGTCTTAAGAGAAACCCGTTTGGGGCAACCATAGCAACAGCACGGACGTTTGATCACCTGGCAGTTAAACATTTACCCCAAAACTAACCACAAACACACTCTAGGCACACATTTAAACACTGTTAAAGAGAGCTGCATTTGTCTCCACGGCCCATTCAGGTGAGGCTAAAATAAACAGCCAGATGTTCCCAGATTGGAAGGATAATAACTGCTACATACACGTTTTTGAATCGTAATATTACGCATATGAAATATAAACTAAGAATTAAAATATTTTCATGCCACTATTTCCAGGACACATTTTTGTCAGCTCTCTGTTGAATATAATAACACCAAACGCTTATTTTACCTATTGATTAATTTCAATTAAATGTTTTTCTTTGTTCAGAAGTCGCCCATGTTCAGGGTTTGTTTTTTTTCTTGGAGAATGTGATGAGGTTTTGTACAACTCTTTACCGAGATACTTGACTGCATGCTAGAAATTCTAAACACGTTTGTTGGACACTTGTACTATGAAACAAGTTCAGGGTACGGATATCCTCTCTGTATGTTCTGTAACCTTAACATGGATATTATCAATATACAAAAAAAACAACAAAAAGTCAGAAACACAGGCAGGTCTGCAGACAGCTGAACACCTGATTTTTACAAAGAATAGAAAACTGTGAACAATATGGTTAAACGGATAATACAGACTGGGAGTAACACAGCTGCTGCAGACAAAGCAGCAGATTGTTAGTATGAATGTGTGCGCACTTTGGCGTTTTTGTCAATAAGACTGGAAAAGACCTGCTATGGTAATAAAGTTAAAGTCTGTTTGAAGCCAGAGAAGAAAGCCGACTGTGTAACTAAACAGACTTCTCACAGCTCTGTCATTAAGACATGAGCGAATTTGACTGATTAGAATTTTTGTTCAGTTAAATCATTGTTTATATGTGTGTAAGAAAGTGTTATTCTTTCAGCTGCTGGTGGTGTTCAACAGTCTGAGAGTGAGTAAAGAATAAATGTAAAAATCCTGAGGTGGTTCATCCACTGACTCGGTCTCCATGTAGACTTGATAAAAGGTCTACAAGTACAAATAGGTTCTTTGTTTTAGGATTATACGTACAATCATAGAACAGTTAATTAAAAAAAAAAATGTAGTCAACCAGAGGCAAAAATCAAGTAATTATGTTGTGTCTTAAGAATCTGTATTTATTCCTGATGCTCATCAGGAAAACAAAGACTTTAAACACTCTTTCTGCAGTGCAGTGAGGTCAGCAGGATCTTCCAGGAATGGTGACGCTGTTTCCTGGAGAACTGATTCGTCACTAGGCGGTGATTTCATACCTCTTGCTCTCTTATCGTGAACATGGAGCAGGTTAGGTCTGCAGCCTAGTTGCCATGGCAATGGTAAACCTAAGCTTAAGATGTTAACTGCCTTTTTAACACTGAAAAGTCGGGATTAAACCAGAAGTTTTACTTGACTCAGTGTCGGGGATCCACAGAATGACAAACTGAGCCTGAACCGAAGCACTCTGCAGGGAGGCTTTTAATTTGAATCTCAAGCAGAATAGATGTTTGATATTTACGGATCAATAACGCGACTATATCAAGCAGAAATGAACTTTGAAGTGCTACTCAGTTTGATGTTGGAGGTGTTTTCTGATCCGGTCTTTAGTATTTTCTGGTGCAGGTTAAATAATTTTTTCTTTTGCTTTGATTTATATATGAAACTGTTGTTTTTTCCTTGTATTTTAAGTCGAGTTCATCTCTTTACAGCAGTTTGTTTTTTGCCCCTCATTAAATCCTCAAACTCGCTTCTTAGTTCAGATTGAGCCAGATAAAAAAATCTATTTGGAGGGAGTGATAAGGAACAGCCTATTATAAAATCATCCACATCTGATGGAAGTTCTCTATTTTGTGTGCTTGTTAGTTGTTTATGTGTTTGTTTTGGTGCAATAACTTTGTATATTTAAGGAAACCTTGCAAAATGTTACCTTCAAGATATGATAACAAGTTAGTGGCCTTCCAAGTACAGGGCACAAGTCAATTCACCTCATTTTGTTAGCGTTTTGTAGTCATTATACTTCATAACAGGAAATGCTGAAAAACACTTTAAAGTTTCATTTTAAAAAAACTGCAGCCAAATCAGTTTTGTTTCACAGTCTGCAGACAGAATGTCCTTTCATTTAGAAATTTAGATTGATTTTTCTGTAACCAGCTCTGAGCGTCAGCATCATGGGAAATGTCATAGTTTCAGTAGAAAAACGGCGCCAATTTCAAGTCAGTTTTTCACCAGAGAAAAACCTCAAGGGTCATATATCACAGTGGGACATGGATGGCTGCTTATAACAAATCATAGCACATGAAAGGTCTCTCTGTAACCTACATTTGCCAAACTCATTTTCCTAATATAGAAAAGTTACTGTACCAAAGAATTTGCTGATTACGAGGATGTCAGGTTGAATTAGGGATGGGAGTCGGTAACCAGTTGCGTAGAGAACCAGTTCCCAGTAGTCCAGTTCCTTGGGGCTGTTAGTCTGCTTGTCTGTCGATCACACTTATCGGTTCGTGCACTTGTGCTACGATCAGTTTGTGTGTCGGAGGAGGAAAATAGTGGTGCAGGATATGGTCATTAGTTTTATTTTTACTGCACAAAGAGTGAGTGCGGTGGTAAAGTGTAAACTGCAACGCTAACTAGCCAAGAACCCAGAGTGACTTAAAGCTGAGTGAACACTGACCCCAGCCCAGCAGACACACCCTGAACTTCAACAGGTAACAAACTGATGAGCAGTTTGCAGCCTCCGTTTGTACCTGTTCATGTCTCTACAGTAGATTCACCGTGGCGATCGCTTTAAAGTCTGTTTGTGCTGGTTTTCATCTTTGCTGTTGGCTTTGTTTTCTGCTATAAGAGGCTTTGTCTAATACTAAGAGACAGATTATACGTGTGTCCTCAATAGGATTTGTGTTGGTGTGTAGGTCTGCAGTTTCAACTGTTAAATGAGAAATTACCTCAGGCGGTGTGTTTTAGGTCATTTTACACAGTGACGTGAAAGTAATGTAAGAACTATATAATGAATTACTTTCTTCTGGGAGTAATTAAGTAATGTACTGCATTTTTACATGTTTAAGAAAAGTGTCCTGTGTAATGTGAGTAATAATTACTTTTTGAGTGATCATAACAAAGAGGGGAATTGCGTCCACACAGCATGCAAGTAATTTGTATGAATGTAATGTCTTTGATGTGCTGCTTGGTGATGGTGGTGACTCAAAGAGGAGCCAGTGAGAATCGACAAGTCATATCGATAATGATAAATAGAACAAATAATACTTTACAAAAAGTTAAAAATAGCCCAGACGAAAGAAGCTCGATCGAAGGAAACGTGTAAACAAAACCGGGCAGTTCAGCAAGTAAACCTCTGTGTAAAAATCTAAATAAAGTACATTAAAGTGCTGCAATGAAACACAGCAATAAAGTGGCGCTAGGGCTGTGCGATATGACCAAAATCTCATATCCCGATATAAGACATCTATCGTCCGATAACGATATAAATCCCAAAAATGTAACATTTTCTGTAAATTCTGTAAATCTCGGGCAGCTCGACTTGCGTGAAGTGTTTGCAGCTGCGTGTCATGTAGCTGGAGTCGAGTGTTTTAACCGATGCATGAAACTATACATTTTTAGACATAAGTTGTAACAGCCTCCGTTTTCTTTGTGGGTATTTATTACACGGCGTGCTGCGGGTAGGGCTGCACGATTTTGCATAAAATGAGAATCACGATTTTTTGGCTTAGAATTGAGATCACGATTCTCTCACCATTTTCTTTTCCAGTATAAATATTTATTGCACTTATTAACTGCACATCAACTTCGTAACAGTTGAGACTGAACATAAAAACAATAAATAAACATAAAAAAAAACAAATGTCTCACGTTTTGTTGTTGCTGCAAAATGTTGTACTGCTTGAAATTCCGTCTCCACCATTGCTCGACGCTGCGTGTATAGAGCAGGTAGTGCAACAATAGAAAAATAGTTGCGGGACGGCACTGTGTAGCGTTTGTCTAGGGTGTTGATCATTTTCCTAAATCCCTCGTTTTGCACAGTGTTGATGGAGCCATATCTTTGGTCAGGTGATAAGTGATAGCCTCCGTAATTTCTTTGTGCCTGCGGGAGGTCGACGGGTATAGGGAAGCGCTGTATAAGGTTCCCGTTATTGATGTTTGGGTGGTTGACCGGGACGGATTTTCTCCTGTCACTTTCTTGTCATCCCTGACGTGCTCTCTGTTGTTTTTTCCCTGCTAATTTTAGCATCACACGGCACAGCTTCTGTATCATGTGGTATAAGGCTCCGCCCTTGTCATTTGTTGAGCAGGAAGAGTGAGCGCTTGTTTTCATGCAGATTACGTCCCGGATCAAAATGCGGTACAATCGTCGTCGTCGTCTTTTTTTTTTTTTTGTTTTTTTAATCGTTGTCATTTGGAAATGAGATCGCACATAAGTATGAATCGAGATCGCGATTTTCTAACGATTAATCGTGCAGCCCTAGCTGCGGGGAAAAGCCTGTTCTAACGTTTGAGTCTAAGGTTTATTTTTTAGCATCTGGCGGCTCTTTTTGGCTTCTCATCCGTAAATAATGTGCATCTTTCACGTGATTCAGTTTATTTTGAAAAGTCTCAACAGGATCTTGAGCTTTATTGTGAAAGGTTTATGTGGGTGGTTTTACCGTCGTTATTGCTAAAGACAACACATAAAAACAGGCGCTTGTCCGTCCATAGTGTGGTTATATTAAATATAAGAGAAAGAGAGAACTTTAAGAAATTAATATAGCCACTACAGTGACCATCAAAACGTTTATTTTGCGTAAAATGAAACACAGACGTTTTTATATATATCGTTATATGGAACAGCCCTAAGTGGCCCTGTAGAGGCCAAAGCATAATAAAACAGAATTGTGCAATTTCTTTAATTCCTTGTGTCTCTTTCACATAACGTCTCTGGTTTGTTGTTGTTCTTCAGACGTGTTGTTGTATTAAAGTGAAAGCTGAGGCCGATGCCACGCCGCGGTCATGCTTTTTACATTCGTTCTGCTCCCAGCCTGCAGCTTTATTCTCAGAAATCGGAGCATTTTCTTTGCCTGAAGTGGTCCGACCGGCTCGCACAGCAGCGATCGAGCACTGACAGAAGGAATCCGTTCAGAACTCGTCTTGTGACATTTGTGTCCTGCTGTTAAACCCAGCCAGTTTTCAGTCCTGTTCACGAAGCCGTCGCTGACTCGCACTTTCGGTATCGGTGCTTTTTATAACCTGTTTGTGTTATGACAGATGTCCAGTGTTAAACATGTTATTGTTTTTTTTAGCCTTTCTTCATCTGACTTTAGTTCATGGTTTCACTTTTTGTTTGACTAATGAGCCAAGTGTGACTTTTTATTTAAAGAGGAGCCATTATGCTAATTTCCAGCTGTGTGTTTTTTATTCTTGGACTCTACTCTAGGGCCTGTGAGGGATGATTACACACACAGGTTGAGGCGAACAAACTTTCTTACCTCGGTTGACACAGATTTGTCTGTTTTCCTGCTTTTTTTGGACCTGTATTTAAGTTTGAGTTAATTAAACCCTGTTTAAATTAAAATTAGGATTATAAATTATATAAATGATCACAGTCATAGCGGAAGTCCAAAACATCTCTACATTTTAGAGTAGCTTTGCATGACTCACAGTTCAAAATAAGGCTTATGTGATTTATCCTGGTCCTCGGTGCAGCTCCTCAGCTCATCAACAAATACAGAATATAATGAACCTGTGAGACATTTTAGACACATAAACAATAAAAATGATAAATATGGTAAAACTGGGGTTAAAAGCACAGCTATGTTTGTGATTGTAAGTTTTATTTCTGTACTTTTAGACTGATCCTCAGAGAGGGAAATATCAGGGTATGTCGTGATTACAGAAGTGTAAAAGTGCACATGATAAGGAAATAAACTGTTTTTAGTTTTGATTATTTGCTGCTTCTTCTTTTTTTATAAATTAAAAAGCATCCTGTTCAGCAGTGTCTCAAAGAGGAGTAAGTAGGTATTTAGGGCTCCTGAGATCACCTGAACATCCGCAGTGTTAGAAACCAGTGTGTCTGCTCCACTGTTATTGATCAGCATTAGATAACTGATGATCAGGATGGGAGGAGCTGCTTTTCCCTGCAGAAGATCTCATTCATTTGTTATGTCCAGCCACTAACCCTGGAGGACTTGAGCACCATTTTCCTGCTTTAGCAACCAAACGGTGAATTTAATTATTCTAGAAAATAACACAGCAATGAATCAATAATGGAACTGAGCAAACTGTCCTCTAGGTCCTCACATATAATGCTGCTCAGGCCCAGTTCACTGACTCTGTCTGTGTGTGTGTGTGTGTGTGTGTGTTCAGCAGGAGCACTGGTTTGAAAAAGCTCTGAGGGAGAAGAAAGGATTTGTGATCAAGAAGATGAAGGAGGATGGCGCGTGTCTGTTCAGAGCTGTCGGTGAGTAATTAAAACACACACACACACACACACACACACACACACACACACACACACACACACACACACACACACACACACACACACACACACACACACAGCGTTCTGGTGTCTCCTGAGCTGGTTCCCTGCACTTCCTCTGGCTGACAGCAGATGGCAGTGTTGCAGTAGGTTTGCCCTGATGTGTTTACATTTTACATATAACACTATTTTCAGCTACGAAGCTGAAAAAGGTCTTTGCTGTGTGTTAATTCTCTTGTTTAAGCTAAATTAATTTCATATATTATGTTTTTTTATTTTACATTTTTACATTTTTTAAAAAGATTTCACCTCGATTAAAATGATTTAGCAGTGTGAGAAACAATCAGGACATAAGAAGCAGTCATTGGTGATTAGGTGCAGTAATCATAGTCTGATCTGATAAGTCAGGTAATTTCCCACAATCGTGTCACTTCCTCTCCATGAACAAAAGAGAATGCTGAGCAAGAAAAGAGGTCACACAGTGATCGTTATTTAATGAAAAGCTGTTTAGAAAACCCTGTGGTAATTACCAGGTAACTGTAGCGCTGTAGATAAGGTGGAGCCTTACCAACAGCTGCGAAGCATCAGGTTTTACACAGAGGTGTAGCCAGGGGTGAGAGTGTGATTTGAATAATAATTTCTATCGTAGGTATTACATGAGCCATCGTGGCTACTTCCCAGCCATTAGCCAGTGTTAAGGTGGAGTTTGGCAAGTGTTCCAAAAGAAAATCAATTTAAATTCAAGTTAATGACCCCAGCCAGTTTGTCCTGTTACTCAGCAGCCACATCGAAGCACATCTGGGCACTTTGCTTTGAAATGTCGTTTAAATTAACATTTGTTTCAATCAGCATGAAATAAAAAGTGCAGATACAGAATATCCAGTTAAGATCAGATTTTCAAAAATTATATTTTTGAAAGTGAGCTGACTCTGCCCAAAATAAAGGTTTTAAAAGCTTTTCTTACTGGCAGAGAACTGATTCACCTTCATGCTGTGATTTTTTTTTTTTCTTCCTCTCTGCTTGTGAAATGTAACCTGCTCCAGAGCAGGTTATGTCGGTAGCACACACTACCATCAAAACACACCAGCAGTCCTGCTCTGCAGTCCTGAGGTCATACTGACACAAGCCTGCTGCTGGGGCTGCTCTGTTCCAACAGGGGGTGCTCTGATGCTGACAGACTGTTCTTTTGTATGAGTGTGTGTGTGTTGGAAATGTGGGTCACACTGTGAAAGATGAAGGTTTCTGTGTGTGTGTTCCTGTAAGCCACACAGAGGTCCTTTCAGTCGAGTCCAGGTTGTCTTTCAGGTAGAGGCTATTGTGTAGCTGCAGTTATATCATCGCACTGACCCCGGCCCTGTGTGTGTGTATGTGTGCATGTGTGTGTGTTTGCGCTGCCTGTAAGTACCTGTAAACTCACACCTGTCTTCCTGCTGTTTGATAATAAACTCTGGTTGTTCCTGAGTTTCACCCTGTCAACCAGAATACACCGAGCCTTTATGCTAAAAACAAAACCCTCACATCAAAAATCACTCTTTTTCCTTTCGTTTTAAAATGATCATTTACATGCAGCACAGAGAAGCTGAAGTTGCTGTTTAGTTCATTAACTGTATATAAAGGATGGACGTAACCACAATGGGATCAGAGTGTTAGACGGAGTGTTGTTATGAAGCCTCGATGACTGATCTTTGTTGTCGCCGTCTTGGTGTTTTGTAACCAGAAGTGAAGAGACGCTCTGACTGTGATGAGTTGTTGGCTGGTGAGGACACTCAGGATAATCCTACCTGACTGTAATCGTCATCTTCTTTCAGCTGTTCCCTTTAGGGGTCGCCACAGTGGCTCGTCTCCCTATCTCACCCCGTCTCTACCATCCTCTGTCACACCAAGCCTCTGCGTGTTGTCCTTCACCACATCCACAAACCTGCTCTGAGGTCCTCCTCTTTCCCTCCTGCCTGGCATCATCACCACCCTTTGTCCAGTATATCCACCATCCCTCCCCCTAACTTACAAAATCAGCTTTGTTTTTTGAAATAAGATTTGAAACTAGCGATTGAGCCTGTGACATCAGCAGGAAAGTGTTTGCAGAGAGAAAAGGAGCCGGGGCCTGTGTTCAGAACTTCTGAACAACTGGTTTTTGCTTTGCAGCCCATAGGAGCCCTCTACTGGCCATTTAGAAGAAGGCGGGTTTAAGGCACGTGTTTTGAGCCATCTTTCTAACAACACAGAGGTTAGCACTGTTGCCTCACAGCAAGCAGGTCCTGGGTTTGAATCCACCATCCAGCCAAGGCCTTTCTGTGTGGTGGTAACATGTTCTCCTCTTCGGGTACTCTGGCTTTCTCTCAAAGTTCAAAGACATGCAGTTAGTGGGGTTGGGTTGTTTGGTGATTCTAAATTGGCTGTAGGTGTGAAAGTGTTCGTCTGTCTATGTTAGCCCTGCTGCCCTGGTGACCTGTGCATAGAGCTGGGCGATAGAACGATAACGATATGTATCGCGATATAACTTTTACTCGATAGAGAAATTAAGCTATCGCGATAGACCTCGCCGCTCTTGTCCTCTTAAAAAAAAAAAAAAAAAAGGTCAGCCAATCCAAATTAAGTAGCGCAGAGCCGAACCAATCACAGCCGCAGCGTCACGTCGCGTGACTTGTTACATACAGCACAAGTGCCAAGCCGCACGTGTGTTTGTTTGGGAAGCAGCCAGCAGGTAATGGAGCCAGCGCGTAATGGAGGAAATGAGTGTGCCGACTAGAAAAATCAACCGAGCGTGACCGAAGAGAAAACAGATGATGGTTCCAACGCCGGAGAGATTGTCGAACGGAAGAGCCATAGAAGTTCCGTAGTGTGAAGGTATTTCGGCTATTTCAAGTCTGACAAAAAACAGAGTAGCGTGCACTGTAAACTGTGCCGAAAGCAAGTCTGGAAATACAATAAACTGGTGCATGCGTCACACTGTGCGCCACGTTATTGTTTCGGTGAAATGAATTTCTACAATACTGTTAATTCTACTCTCTGCAGTGTTTAAATGCTTACATATACACACAGTTACTGTCCCTCCACACATACGACTCGGTTCTGCTTCTATGCCCCAGCTTTGTTTACTTTTTCCCACCGAGGCTTCTAGACTTCTGATTGGCCAACATTTCTGCATGGTTAGGAATCTAGCGCCACCTGCTGCTTTGGCATGTTCATAGCAGCGTTTTCCTTCATTTCTGCCTTTATGTGTGGACGGGATTATTTTTTAAAACGGAAACGGAAAATCTCCGTTTTCAAAAATACCCGTGTACGCGTGGACGTAGCCTCAGTCTCTGACTGGAAGCGCTAATTCGTCATTCGGCTTTTGTCAGACTAAAGTAACTGTTAAAACTGTTTGAAAAGCTCAGCTATACAACAAGGAGAGATTGAGAATTTCCTTTTAGTTCTCAGTTTATTTGATATTGACAAAAGTTAGTCAGTTTTGTCTGATCTTCTGTAAAACAAACTAAGATTTATTTTTAGAATTAATATTTTGTTTCTAAGTGGAATTGACAATTTAGTCTGTTTCATTTGTTCTATTTTGAAACTTAAACGCTTTAGCGGCTGCCTTTTGTGTAGTTTGCAATATTTGCCTTTATTTATCTGAAAAAGTCTCATGTTCCTTAAGTACATCTACCCTGTTGAACTTATTATGGGAAATAAATATTTAAATAAAAACAAGCTGCTGATTATTTCACATTTTACTTGTGAGCAACGGCACATTTAAATCTTACAAATATAGTTATTTGGCTTATATCGTGATAGATATCGTTATCGCCTGAAATGAAAAAAACATATCGTGATATGAAAAAATCTCATATCGCCCAGCTCTACCTGTGCAGGGTGTGCCCTACCTCGCACCCTGTGGCAGCTGGGATAGGCCCTGAATTAGACAAGCGCAGGAAAATAGATGGATCTTTCTAATAGCCAGCAGGGGTCGACTTTAGTAGTTTCTTGTCATTCTAGTAACTCCTTTAGAAAACAACATTTTTCTTGTAAAATAAAAAAATATTTCTTGGTTTCACACTCGGAGCCACCCTTCTCGTTTTGTGTCCACTTTCAAAACACCACAGTGGTGATAAGCTCAGCTCGAGGCTTGACTACCACTGATCTCACAGTGGCTCCGCCCATCTTTCAAACACGGTGGATGTTTTAGCTGCAGGTGCTGCAGTGGTTAATGGAGCCTGACCAAAGGGGGAATTTCAGAGCAGATTCTGATCATTTTTTTCTTTTATGGAACGTAACCAAATACAACCTGAATAGTTTTTACCGGACCCAGAAGGGTCGCAACCTCGGAACTGGAACTTGATTTCATATTCGTGTTACCTTCCTCTCCAAACTTATTCCCACATAGTGGGTCTACCTCCGAAAGGTGACTGACGACAGACATCAGCATCAGTGCTCAGACACACTGAAAACCTGCAACACATTCACAGAAAGTGAAGCTTATGTTGTTTCGTACTTCAGATAGGGGGGAAAAACCCCGATATAACCGATGTATGATGTCGGGCGAGCGCGACAGAGAGATGGTCGTGCGTATTTTTTTGTTTCTTTTTTTTAGGTTAACGATTGTGAGGCGATGGACGTGCACCTTAAAATGACACGTGCAATGAAAGAAAAAAAAAAGTGTCATGTTTCATTTTCTCTTAGTCCACTTGTGGCTCATCTCGCGTCTGGTTTCAGAGGCCGTTTCTTCTCTCTGATGCATTTCCCAGAAGTCACCTCCTCTGGTGCCTATACGTTTACTTGAATGTCTTCTTCGCTTGGTCTCTTGTTATTCTTACACTTACCCGAACCCCTCTGTCAGCGCGATCACAGCGTACAGAAAATCCAGTGATTAACAGACGAAGTATTTATTGTTATTTTTTGACCCATATTTGAGCCTAATATAATAAAGCAACTACAGATGGTCAAACATCTGGAAAACCAGATGTGCAAAGATTGCAATCTGTATCGCATTGGCTGTTATGTCAGGGAGGAGCCTCTGGAACAGCACACAGCTCATTGGTACGCTGCTGCTGGGTTTAGGATACCCGAGTTTATGGTCAGAATTGTGAGTGTTGGGATGTTTTCTGCGGTTAAGGTGAGCCAGCATCAAACAACAGAGGCCATTAAAAGACATATTTTACAGTCCACCCTTTGCCCTTAACATCCTCATTTCTTATTACTTGTTTATTTGTTTGTTTGTTTGTTTGTTTGTTTTATTGGGGGGGGGGGGGGTATTCCCCATGAAAACACGTTTTAAAATTTTTACTTTAATACTTGGAGCTGCAGTGATGGTCCAGCGTCAAACTCCTGCAGTTGGCCTGACCAGTCAAACGGTTATTTATTATCCTGTTTTTCTTTTAATGTAAAGAAATATAAGTAAACATTCACATTTAATCCATCTGCCAACAAAAGAGGTGATGAACACCCTGGGCAATATTTAAAAAATGATCCACATCCAGGGATTTTCCAGGCTCAAAGTTGCAACTACACATGAAAGCCATATAAATATGAGTTGCCCACATAATATAGGAAATGAGTCTTGGTGATTTTCCTTTGGTGGAAGGACAAAATCTTCCTTTAACATGCAGGAAAAACCCTGAAATCTGCTTATTAAATGTGTAATGGCACTACAAAAGCACAACACTGTCATATTTAGCGATATAATAATAACTACATATATTTATTTTACTCTTTGTGTTACATCCGTTTATATGCCTGTATAGTGATAATGGTCTTACCGCATACTTGACACCTCTGGAGTAAAACTCGCACTGTTCACGCACACACAAAAACAAAAACACACAGCTGATCTCACTTTGATGTGTTAAACCTGCTTTCACACCTTGAAGACCACTTTCTGTTTCGGGTGGGCAGGTGTGTTTTTGCGTGGGTGGGTGAGAGTTGTAGTTTCCCCCCTCGTTGCTGCAGGGGAAACGGCAGCATTTCGCATCAATGGCACCCAGCCCGAGGGGTTGTGACCGTGCCACGGGATGATTTACAGGAAAGACAATGTGGCAGAAAAAAAACAACAACGTTAATTTAGATCTTTCAGAGAGTTGTGATGCTTGAAGTGTTTGCATTTCAGGTGACTTTGCTTTCAAAATAAGATTTTAACATTTTAAAGATGGAGTTACCGCACACGGTTTCAGGTTAGATCAGTTTCCAATCTTTTATCATTGCAGGTTTGACTCCTCCTAATGTTCAAATGTCTCAGCGTTCCTACCAGATCCAGCAGGAAGAGACATTTTCTTCTTTGTCTCAGTAACTGCTTGTGATCCTTACATTAAAGTATTAAAAATACAGGAAAAGTAAAATGTTGATTTTAGTGCAACACTCATGTCAAAACTTTATGCAGTGATATAATTGTTTTGATATTTTCCCTGTATTTGAAGTCAGCGCTGAAATGAACCCGAGTGCTTAAAGTTACAGCACGATAAGATTAGATCAGTTTCTGACGTGTGCGACTCACTTGATAAAGTCGGCGTGTGATTTTGTCTCCCCGTCGCCTGTAAAGGTTTTTGAGTTCATTTTAGGTTCAGCGAACTCCTCGGTAACTTTTCATATCAAATACTCCACAAAAATCCTCGACTTTCACAGAAATGTCGAAAAAATGACATTTTTTTCATTCCTCTTTCTTTAATCATCTCATGACCCGTCACGTTTATGAGGTGACATTTAAAGTGTCCTGCCCCCCAGTAGTATTTCAGATGTGAATAAAATGAATAAAACCTTCAGTTGCAGCAGTCAAAGTGTCCCAGATATTTTCATTCACTTTATCTGCATGAAATTTCAAATATTTAATATTTTCTCCTCTTTTAAAACAAGCCCTGAAAAACAATCCCGATGGAAACAGATAGTTACAGGTGTTGCCATCCTGGTGAATGTCCTTCAGGGGAAAAGCCAAAACGTCTCTTGCGTTTCACCTCTGTGCATGCAGGAACGCCTGATGCTGATGAACGACCTGTAAACACAGTCGGGTGTGAGTTCACATTCCTGCTGGGTCATTAAAAATGGCAGACATGCAGGTATTTCTTTTATTGGCGGGATAGTTGCAAAGGAAAACTCCCACAGTTTGTTGTTACGGAGAAAAAGTTGCAAAGGTTTGGCACGTCTCTTGTCCCGACTCTGTTTGTTGTAGAAACAACGCTGAAGCTCTAACATTTCTCGCACGTGCGCGAATCGAATGCCAGCTCGGAAATTTGCCTTGACAGTTTGCTCTCTAACCTGCTGCTCAGCTCACAGTTTTCACTCCACAGGCTTTATTTTTCCACCAGATTGTTGGAAAATCTGTCTTCTTTCAAACAATCTTAGCGCCTCCTAACTGCCCACAGAGCTCCATTTTAGTAGATATTGGATTTAAGGTGGAAAGCAGAAACGATCGCTCTCTCAGTCCCGTGACCACGTTTAACACTCGGAGCACAAACAAAGCACAGATCTGTAGAGCAACGTCTTGTTTTCAAACCACATCGGTGCCAGATGCAGTTTTTCCCTAATTAATCGCCATGGAGACTGTAACTGACAGCACTCGTCAGTTGATGAGCTATGATTGATTTGGCTTCGATCGATCGCTTCTCTCACGCTTCTCTCATGATTGTGTGGAAATGCTAACAGTAGGTTCAGGAGTCGCACCAGTGATTTCTCCAGAAACCACATCAACAGCCAAACATCCCGAACAACACCGTGCACAAATGTTATGGATTTAACTTTCTTTGTCATGTGATAAAGAAAGAGTGCGTGTGCGTGTGTTCAGCCTGTTCAGGTGACTTTGTCTGGTTGTGTTTCTCAGTTGTTTGCTGCCTAACAACATCTGACACACACACACACAGAGGAACAGCTGATACCAACACACCTGACCTGACTGCATGCCAACAGCAGCTGCTGCTCAGCAACAAACAGCTGATCTCAAACAGTGTCACATTTATTTATTTATTATGTCGACTGAAAGTTAATGGCTTTAAAATCTGTACAGTACAGAAAAAAGCTGCCTCCAGCATGTGAGCTGGACCTGAACCATGCAGAGTAAAGTTCAGACGGCTGAGACACGGTGTGTGTTTCCACTGACGACACATTCCTGTGTGTGTGTGTGTGTGTGTGTGTGTGTGTGTGTGTGTGTGTGTGTGTGTGTGTGTGTGTGTGTGTTTGCTTTTTTTTTAAAATTTAGACCCACGTGTTTGTGGGGTTTTTTCTTTCTCCAAATATTAGGAAACGTCTCCCATGTCTGACGTTGTTGTGCAACGGCCGACTGGTCGCAGTCGTGCTCCCAGCATGCTCTGCAGCTGGTCGTGGTTAGTCACAGGAGTGGAAAGCAGAGTGTGACGAGCGTGTTTCATTGCTCAGCTCGCATGCGTCCAGTTTCACTTCATGTCGGTTCAGATCAGCCGACTGCGTTTAATAAAAAAAATAGTGAGTGTCATTGAATGCATCCACAGGTGGATTTCAGTTTTCAAAGCAGCAGCACCTCGTGACAGGCGGCTCATCCCAGCCTGTGCTGCAGCCGGGGCTGGTTTTACTGCATGTTTACTGCAGTTTCCTCGACGCTTTACTGTCAGCGATGAGATCAGGACAGAGTTAGGTTTATAACCCAGCAGGTTTGGCTTGTTAATCCAGGAGTCAGATCAGAATCACGAGGTGTTTGTTTGATTTTTAGCTTCAAAGTGTTGCTTTTCCACATCGACATGTCTGGCATAGATGTTAAACTCAAACAGAGCCATTTAAAAAATAAAAAAGCAAAGCTCAAGGTTGAATCCACTCTGTCATTTGAGTTACTTCAGGGTTAATGGTAATTAACAAGATTCCCAGCTCATCAGTAGCATTGACACGCAGACTGGGGGGACTGGGTGGTCTGATAGGATCCCAGCGTCTCCCAGCGATCAGAGACACTTTGGCTCCCAGGTCTCCGACAGTCTTTTCCAGCTGTGAGTCGCCACTCTCCTCCTTGACTCAGCACTTTGAGTCTCGACTCATTGTTTTGGCTCACACAGCTGTTTGTTGCTCACATGACGTGACAGTCATGTGTCCCAGCTGTCACAGCGTGTACCGTGAATGGAAAAAGTTCTGCTGCAGAAGTTGTCGACCTTTCAGCCAATCAGGTGACCGAGTCTGTGGGTTGAACTCAGAGACACTTTGGCACTTTTTAAAGTTTAGATGATTTGTACTGTGGTGAGCTCATCTGTTTATGTGGCTGTGTTTACGGTGAGCAGATCCCAACAAACAAATGCGGGACAAAACTGTTATCAGGGATTTTACACACAAACAAACACAGAAATGATGCAGGTTCACGTTATTTAGCACGTGAACAACAAATAGGCTGAATTTACATGTCCGAACGAGCTCTCGGGCACGTAAACGTCATTCAAAGTTTAAATCTTTTGTAAAGCTTTAAGACTTTTTTTTTTGTCTGAATTGGTGTTTTAAGTATCGTCTACACTTTTATTATAGTTCTGGTTTGATAACATTTTTGTTGAACTTTATTCTGGAAAAATCATTTTCCCCATGGTTTCATGCCTGCACCCTCTACATGCACGAGGTGTACTTCAAAGCGTGGCCATTTTTGTCCTCGTTCACTTGTTGTGATAGGACGTACATTTTTTTTTAATTCCCCAGAAGGGCAGCGTGTGCTCAGCATACGTCCCGTAAACAGATACATTAAAACACAGCTTATAAAGTTCTGTTGAAAATCGGGAGTGGTTCTCCTGCAGTTATTTGATTATAATAATAAACACCGTGCCCATTCTTCATTGTACAAACGTGACTCGTTACCTGCACACATCCCGTTAGCTCTTATTGATGCTGATCATTTAAATGGAATCATTGACACACTCGGAAATTTTCTGGTGGTGTTTACGGTTCTTTGTTCATTCCCTTGCAAAAGTTTACATGTGCTCTCTTTTTGAAGTGTCCTCTGTAGTTTCTCATAATGTTATAAAAGAGCGACGCATGAGTCACATCTTATGAGAATCACACGGTATTACTTCATGTCATTGTGCAAAATTAAACTGAATAATAACAGCGGGAAACATAAATGGAATTCTTTCACTGCAGCCAGCAGCAACTTCTGTTTTTTGGCCCTCTCCAAAGACGCAGATTCAGTCGCTGGTCGGTCCAGCTCGAGTCAGGATGCCTGAAAGTTGAACTTGAAGAGTTGAGATGTTTCTTTGCTGAAGCTGTGGAAGGATCGGGGCCCTAAACTCTCTCACCGTCTGAATGATGATGTTTGGGTTGTCGCAGCAGCTAGACTGGAAAGAGGTCAGAGGTCACCTCTTTCCAGAGGAAGTGTCTTCACGAAGAAACCTCACTGAGGGGCACAGGGAAACTCTGACGACCTCCTGCTGCCGATGAGTCACACAGTGTGTGTTAGAGAGAGAGAGGGACTTGTGTCAGAGTGACCTTTGACCTTGTGTTACTGTAAGAGCAATGTCTGAGTGTTTGTGTCCAGACAGTTTGTGTAAACATGGGAGTATGTGAGGTGGAATCTCCATAGTTTCTACATCTGTCTGTGTGTGTGTGTGTGTGTGTGCAGTCTTGAGTTCATACTGGACACCCGTCGTTTGTTCCAGTTTGTCTGGTAAACTCCAAACTTGAGTCCTGATTAGTTTTCACAGTCTGTGTCTTCATTGCCTGAATCTGGAGTTACCTGCAGCACTGACGGGAACCTGAGCTACAAATACAGAGATTGGCTGACTAAGTGATATATTTATTAATTTTAGTCAGTTTGTCTTAATAATAATAATGGAGTGGATTTATATAGCGCTTTTCAAGGCACCCAAAGCGCTTTACAATTGCACTATTCATTCACACACTGGTGGAGGCAGCTACGGTTGTAGCCACAGCTGCCCTGGGGCAGACTGACATAAGCGAGTCTGCCATATCGCGCCATCGGCCCCTCTGGCCATCACCAGTAGGCGGTAGGTGAAGTGTCTTGCCCAAGGACACAACGACCAGGACAGAGAGCCGGGGGATTGAACTGGCGACCTTCCGGTTACAGATGCGCTTCCCAACCCCCTGAGCCACGGTCTCAGGGGGTTCTGTGTTTCAGAAAATAAAGAAAATGTTAAAACATATTACAGTGTTTAAAAATTCAGATAAAATATGAAGAAAAAAATCTATATTCTGAGATATTAAAAAATACTAATAATTAAAAAGCTAATTTATAGTGTATATTCATATAAAATAATTTTATAGAATCATATTTAGTTGTTTAAAAGCAAATAATTAGCAAAAATACAATGTTTAAAAAAAAAAAAAAGTATCACAGCTGATGTTCATGGTTCAACTATGCTGTGATAATCCACATCTGTACTAGTACTCAGGTGCATTACCACAAAAAAGTTGCAACTACCCAACTCTTTCCTGCATACATGAATGTCCCAAAGAGCCAAACGAAAAACACTGGTGTTTAAAAAAAAAAAAGTTATTCGGAGTTTCATTAATTCAAAGTCTAACAGACATTTTTAATGGTCACATGGTCAAAATGTAACATTAACAGTGAACCAGGAAAAATTGCTGACTGCACCTAAAAATGTGGAAGAAGTCAGGTATCTTCAAAGTTTGCCCAGATGACCCCAACATAACGCTTAGCGACCAATATCAAAAATCTCAGTGAGTGTAGAAAATTACTTTCCCGTTGGTTTTCATCTGGAAATTTACCCTTCCAGCATCAGGCGACTCCATCTGGATTCGTTTCTCTGGGATTCTGACTGTTACGAGACTGAGAGTTATAAAAAGTTGTGGAAAGTTACAGAGATTGTATAACTGTGTGTGTGTGTTCAGGTGTGTCGGGCATCCTCAGGTGTTTACACCTGCCGTGGTTTCATGCGCACATTTTTTGTCATTGTGATTGAAATCATTGTTGTGTACCTGCAGTAGGGCGGAGCTGTTGTGTGTGGACAATGCGCCAGACGTCAAAACAATAAACATGGTTTGCATTTGTTCCTCAACAGCCATCTTATCTGTTTGACCGTGATGTTTGGCATCTTCCTGAAAGATCACTTACGGTTATCTTCTTCTTGGTCCTTGAAGAGTGTTGACAACAGACACAAGATGCAAATCTTTTTTTCTGCCCATCTATTGAAAAAAAAAAAGTGCAAAGTATTAACAAAAAACAAACTCTGAGCGGCTGTATCAGGAAAGAGAAGGAGGATACTTCCCCACCAAAGACTGTAGTTCCTACAATGGTCCAAAAGGAAGTTAACGTTACAGTATATCATTGACTGTTTCAAAAAGCTGTCTGTCTCCACCATTACATCCCCACTGCTCTCTGAACTTAGCATTTGGAAGCCTCTAGGATTTTTGGTCTCCATCGTGCTGAGATCAAGAAGTGACAAAAGGGTTATCCGCTAACCCGACACAAGTCGGTAAACGTCCAACGTTATACTTCATTGGAGAGGTTTTCACTCACGGTTGTCATAGTTTCACTTATTTATGTTTAGAGGCTCATCACTAGGGATGGGTATCGTTTAAGTTTTTTCCGATACCAGTGCCAAACCGGTACTTTTGAAACGGTGCCGGTGCTTAAAGAATGGAGCACAAAATTGGTCCAAAAACCTCTCATGTTCAGCTGTTTTTTTTTTTTGTAAAAAGATAACAATGTTAGCCTTTTCTGCAGCTATGGGGCATATATGGTATCACTCTTGGCTGGAAGCAGTGCTTAAACAATGGAAAAAACACAAACTTTATCCAAAACCTCTCATGTTTAGCTGTTTTCCACTTTTTCTTTGGTCATTTTAGCCTTTTTGGCCAGGGTGAAGGGAGTATCTGTCATTAAACAAGAAGACAGCCGCATGTAACTATGATGATGTTTGCTAGTTCACCTTACATGCATTAATGTAATAACGTGGTTAGCCTACTCAACGTAAATTACACACGAACAACATTAAGCTACTCACGCAGAGAAGAACGGCTGCTGCTGCATCATCATCCTCATCATTTCTGCTACACTGGCAGGGCTAGGGGCCAGGACTCTCCTCTTCGGGTTTTTGGGGGATGTTGCTAACTCCGGGTCCGATAACAGGCACCACACCCGCAGTAGATGTGCACGGTGTGAGGTCTCGCAGCAGGCTATCAAATACAGCGCATTTCTCAGCTTTTAAAAAAAACGCTATGCGTCGCCAGATGTTTCATTGGATTCGAGGTGTTACCTCCTTTGACAGTATCACAGTATCACCTTAAAGCACTTGTTGCTGCTGAGTTTGCATCTTTTGCTGTGAAGTACAGCCAGAGTTTTGACCGCTTCGCCTTGGACATTTTTAATCTGTAGCTCTGCTCTTAAAGAACGTACGTACCTGGCCCCGCCTACTATCCTCGGAAACGTAAAATGATTGGCTAGAATCTAAAGTGTATCACAGCTCAGGAAAAAAAAGCACCGAAATGTGTGCTGCTTTTCGGTCTGGTTACGACCGTTTATGTCAGAACCGGATACTGGTACCCATCCCTACTTATCACTGACTTAGGACCGGTCAGTGACCATCAGCCAGCCACTGCAGGATGGTTGCCAGGTGGTCAACTAACCATAGGAAAGACATTTTTCTGTAAAGGGAAAATGTGTTTTCTGTGGTTTCTGCAGGTTGAAATTGGTGCAAAGACATTGTTGCACCAATAACCTCCTTGCGATTGCTTTGGGGCTGCAGCAGGATGCTGTGATGCCCTGTGGTTTGTGTGGAAGAAGCTGACTTGTCCTCAAGCGCTTGCCAACTACTCGCTGAGTGGCAGTGAAACTGCAAAGAGTATGACACAAACCGAAAATGGAGAACGTTTCTCTCCAGAATAAAAGTTTAGCCTTACCACTGAAACCGCCGAGTTTCAAAAGACACAGCTTTTATTTTGAAATAGAGCATTCTTCATCTGTGCAGCATCCTGATAGAAAAGTGGAAAAGCTGCAGGAATGTTTCCTCAGTTTCACTCACAAAGTTCAGTCCGATTTTAAGGTTTCCATCTCAATTTCACTGACACAAGTCTAAAACCTGCTGCAGGATTTAAAAAGAACTCAAAGACCTGTACAGAGTGACTGTGTGCGTGTGCGTGTGTGTGTGTGTGCGTGTGTGTGTGCGTGTGTGTGTGCGTGTGTGTGTGCGTGTGTGTGTGTGTGTGTCATAAGTATAAAGCACCGCTGCTCAGGTCACGGTCACCTCAGCTCGACAAACAAGTCTTTTAAACTTGTCAAAGTGTCAGGTCGGCTGGAGCTGGTCACTCAAAACCGACCCAGAGTCAGTGCACAGACACACACAAATACAGACACACAAATACAGACACCTACACTGAGCTGTGAGGAAATTCCCTCTTAACTTTCCCCTTGAATTCTCTGCAATCTCCTTGTGAATCTCTGAGTTCATGTTGCATTATTTACGAGTAAATAAGTGACTCAGTGTCTAAAGAAACAACACAGTTAAACTTCTGCAGAATCAAAGAAAGGTCAGGCTGCAAGTGAAGAATGAAGGCGTTTTTGAAACATAGTAAGAAATACTTCAAAAATAGAAGAAAACTATAAAACAAATCGTATGAAGAATATGAAAACCAGTCAGACAATTATACCGGTAGATAAAAATGTGTCAGAATTTGACATTTTAATTGGATTCACAGCTCTGAGGGTTGAAACAGCTGGATAAACAGCTGCAGGGAGGCGGACGTTGTGGAGTGAGGTCGTGGAGCGCCAGCTCGCAAACACAAAAAAGTTTTTGGGGTCAGTTAACTGCAGCTGATCTGAACCACTCGTAAGTTTACCTTCAGGTTTTGAACATATTAAAGGACCTAACAAAGTCGCCGCACTTCTCTGTTTGAGGTCGCCTGATGTTATTAAAGCTGACCTCTGACTGGAAGTTGAGGTTCCTGCTTGACAGTGAGCTTAATTCTGCAGAAGGAGGAAGGACGTGAGGCCCAGCGGCCCACACGTCACGTCACTGTGGCGCCTCTGTGGTCCGCGGCCCGCTTTCGAATGTGTAAAACAGGGGCGGAGCTTCGGAGCTGATAAAGTTCTGCAGAAGAGATGGTGACGTCCCTCTGCTCTCTGATTGGTCAGCTGGAAGCTTGATTACCAAGATATGAATACTGCTACCAAGAATGTTGGTTCTGCTAATATTTTCAATGTCTGATATTTCTAATCAATAATAACTTGTTTTTATTGATCACTATGAACAAATACTAATAATAATGAGATCTAATCAGCAGCAAGAGGATCTACATTCCTTCTGTCCATGTTAGTGTCCAGCTGCTGGTAATTTAAAGCTTGCTTCTGAACTTCAGTACCCAGAAGCCTTTGCTGGTGTTGGCGGTCAGGGTGGAGTCAAACTGCGAGTTTCAGATAAAAACTTTATTGACAGCAGTGGTGTAACAAACAAGACGGACACGGTTCTGTGAGGGCCCACCTCTTTCTGAGAAAGCTGTCCAAGCTGACCAATCACAACGCTCGCTGTGGTTTATGTGTGCGTGTTTGTGTGTGGGTGTGAGTGTGTGTGCATGTGGTTTATTATTAATTCTGCAGAAGTCTATCTGTCGTGGTGTGTGTGGTATTTCTCAGCAACCAACTCAAATTCGCCCTTTTGTTTCCTTTTCCTCTGCATCTTGTCTCCGCTCATGTCTCCTACCTCATTTCCTTGTGTCCTGCCTCATCTCCTTGTCTCGCATCTCCTCTCCTAGCTTTGGTTTCCTCTTCTGTTTTGTTTTTCTGCCTTATTTCCTTGTGTCTTCTATCGTCTCCTGTTTGTCTCCTCCTATGTTTCCCTTCTCCTCTTGTTGCCTTCTCTTCTCCTTGTTGCATGTGTCCCTTCCTCTCCTGGTTTTCTGTCTTTTGTGCTTGTCTCCTGTCTGCTTTTCTTGCGTCATGCCTTTGTTCAACAAACTCTCAGATGCACCTGTTGCTGCTGAAAAACACTGAACCTGCACAAACCATCTCGCTGCCCAAGCCAAACTTGGCTTCCAAGGCTTCACGTAGGCAAAACGTGGTCCAAGGGTGGTTACTGACCCAGTGACCAACAGATCCTGGCGATCCTGCAGTGAAAGGGATGCAGTTTAATGCACCTTGATGCTTAGCAATAAAATAGTCTGAAGAAACGTGCAAAGATGGACGAAGACAACAGTGGTGTGAAAGTTCACGAGATCTTTTGCAAACTCTGCCAGTCAAAGTTGTGTCTTTTTGGATGAGCTGCAATGAAGAAAAGGTGTAATGATATCAAACATGTTTATTCTATCAAAAAAAGCCTGAAATTAGACAAACTGACGGAGTTTTTGGAGTTTGCACTGTCATTTGTACCAAACTGTCACAACTTTAGCAAAACTGAAGTTTTGCTAAATTTTATTGCAGCATTAAACACGTGTCTGCATCAATACAATCACATTAAAAGTCATTTAATCCCAGCATGAGTCAGTGTGGCTATCTGCAAAAAAAAAGAAGCTGCCCTTCTTTTACACCATTTTTCTGAGAACTTGTTGGTCAGTAAACTGTGGTTTTTGTGCATGTGTGACTAACCCGCGGGTTAACCTCGCTGTGCTCCAGATCCTGCACCGGGGTGCATGCCACTGCTCTGAGTGGGAGATTACTGGGAGATTCCCTCTTGAATGTTTCTGAGATCTATATATACAAACACACACACACACACCTGCTGCTGCTGCTCAGCCGTGTGTGTGTGTGTCAGATGTGTTATGAGTGTGTCACTTTGCAGTCATACCGCCATGTTTATGCACAAAAACACGAAGCAAACCGCTAGTGAGAAAAAGGAAGTCATCGGGGGGGTTCTGAGAATTACTGCGGTGACAGATCATGTGACTTTCTGTAAACTGAACCGAAATGGGGCTCATTTACATCCCACCGCCATCTCAGACAGGAAGTGTGTTTGTGTGACATTATTTTTGTTTGTTGACTTTTTTTCTGCTTCTCTATTTTTTTGACATGTAACACAAAAACTGGCTAATAAACAGTGAAAATAATCTACATGTGAAATCAAAGGGAAATGAGCGACAGATTGATCAATTAATATTGTTTTAATTTGTTTTTAGTGTTTTTAGGTTGTTGTTTTTTTAATCCAACACTTGGCTTTGAAGTCGGGCTTCACAGACTAACTATTATGCATCAGTTGTCAGCAGCATAAGTTTTGTCACATCCTTGCAGCACTGAAAGTGTTTTTTGCTTTTTTTTGACCAGTGCAGAAAGTGCATTGCTTCTGTGCTGCAAAGGGCCGTGCAGGCAGTGCAGGGGACACTAATGCTGCAATTATGGCTGCAACATTGGTCCTTTGCTTGCATGCACAGTTGTGCAACTATAATGGCGGGCGCTCAGGCCACCCTGGACTCGCCAGTCCTCCTTAGCTTTTTGTTCCCTTTCCACACAAAAGGTCAAATCAAAATTTTAAGGCACACATGTTGTCATATCTGCACAAAACAGTGTTTATGTCCTCCGATTACAAGCATTCCTGAATTATTATTATTATTATTATTATTTTGAATTGTCAGATGAAACCACTTTTGAGCGTGATGCCTGCAATTGTTCTACTTTGCAGTAATCCTCACTAGCTTATAAATTATAGATCAGTGCTCTTTTACAGCAGACAAGGGTTTTATCAGAAGGGATGTTTGGTTTCCAACTGTCTCTTAACTAACACCAAGATGGTGTCTTAAGTCTTTCCAGCCAATGACGCGCTCAGGCTCCTTACATCAATAGTATGAGGCTATAAAATGTAACTTTTACAGTAAATTGAAATGTCTTTTTCTGCAGCTAGAGTAGTAATGTTTGGTGAACACAAAAATCACAAAGCGCACCTGAACTTGGCTTCAAACGCACTATTTTGGAGCCACGTCCTACAGGATAGTTGTCATAATCTAGAGCGTGAGCTGAAAGAGGAGACAGAGTGATCATAGAGGCATTTTCAAAGTTTTCTGCTGCAGTCTCCGTCTCTGTGCAATTCAGGAATCTCTGACCTCCTGCAGTGATGTATTGACTAAATGCCGGTAACACTGACCTGCTCAAAGTTTAAAAAGAATCGAGAGCTGCACCACAAGCCAAAACCAAACCAGAACACAGCCGTTCTCATAGGTTGATATGACCTTTGTGCATCCACTGCCATTTGCAAAGTTGTCAACGTCAAGCAGAAACTTCCAGTAAAACTTTCCACACTGAAATATTAGGCGGCCCGAGAGGGATTCTTTAAAAACTTTGCGTACATGAATGCATGCAATCATGCATGCACATGAATTAAAACAGTTTTTTTTTTAAAAAGCTGCAGAGGCTGAGAATGAGGACTGAAAAGAAGAGACAAAGCTTTGCGTAGTCTTAAAAAGACAAAACAGGGTCCATACTCCAATTAACAGACTGCAACAGTGCATGATGCTCTCATTAAAACTAACCTCTCTCAGGATCGCCTAAACCAAGCTCACTGTTCTGAGTGAGTCCAGTGCTAACGAGTGACGTCAAAGGATCACAAAGTAACCTCACTAGCCTCAAGTGACTAGTGGAAAATTAAATCCGCTTCCTCGTGGAAATCACCTACAGTATTCCTGCACATCCTGAAAAAATCTTAAAAGTCTTTAGAATTCATCCAAATATCAGTTTTCTTAAATGCTGGAGCTGTCACAGCGACAGGTCTCTAGTGATTCACAGCAACAGGACAGTTAATTTTTTTTATTGGAGTAAAAATGTCTTCAGTCATTCAGAAGTCTTAAAAGTGCTGAATCCGTTGGTAGCCTGGATGCTCGTGTCGTTAGCATGTCTGCTGGCCGGCAGTGAGATGGAGAAAATCAGCCATCATTGTTAAACTGACCCTGCACATGTATGCAGGCATTTCAAACTGACTGAAATCAAGACAGAGAAATTAGTTTGCTGGTGGTGGATGCGAACAGCGACGCGCCCCTAATGTATTCGTATTTTTCAGTATTTTTGGTTGTTGTGAATTAGTTATTAGTTTAATTCTGAGTGGCATTGATAAAAACCTCTTAAATCTGTTTAATGTTCTGGCAAATTACCAGCATTTATACTGAATCCCAAATGAATTGACTCTTCCTGTGTGTCTGTGTCTCAGCTGATCAGGTGTATGGAGACCAGGACATGCATGAAGTGGTGCGGAAACACTGTATGGACTACCTGGTGAGTAGACGCGTCCTTTTTTCCTCCTCCTGTGTTACTCTTACAGTTCGAGTCTGTGTTTATAAAGTTTTTGCTTTTGGCGTTCAGATGAAGAACGCAGATTATTTCTCCAACTACGTGACAGAGGACTTCACCACATACATCAACAGGAAGAGGAAAAACAACTGCCATGGCAACCACATCGAGATGCAGGCCATGGCGGAGATGTACAACAGGCCAGTGGAGGTTTACCAGTACAGCACAGGTGAGTCGAGAAACAACCTTCATCGCCGTCAGCCAGTCACATCCATCTAACAACCTCCTCCTCCTCTTCCTCCAGAACCAATCAACACTTTCCACGGCATCCATCAGAACCACGACGAACCAATCAGAGTGAGCTACCACCGCAACATCCACTACAACTCCGTGGTTAATCCCAACAAGGCCACGATCGGGGTCGGACTGGGACTGCCCGCCTTCAAACCTGGGGTACAAAAACCAAACTCGCTTAGCACATCAGACTGACTTTAGTTATCCTAAAAGTTGGGAAATCCCAGTTCTGCAAAAACACAACAAGTAACACAATAAATAAGTAGTAAAGCTCAAGAAAGTAGAGCATGACAGATTGGTAAATCAAGCGAATCAAGCTTGATTTTATACACCTGTGGCCAATGACGTGTTTGAAACACCCGAGTTCAACGATTTGGATGGGAGAGCGAAGACTCCTGCCTAATCCACCTCCATACCATCAGAGATGCAGGCTTTGAACTGAGCTGCATGGTCTCTCGCCTCCATAGCAGGACAAAATTCAAGTTGTCTGACCACAGAACAGTTTTCCACTTTGTCTCAGTTCAATCTAAATGACCTTTGCCCCAGAAAAGATGGCGGCAGCATTTCTGGATCATGTTCACGTGTGGTTTCTTCTTTGCAGCTTTAACCTGCATTTGTTGTTTGAATGGCACAGAGAACAGGCTGTGTTCACAGACCGTGATTCCTGGAAGTGTTCCTGAGCCCATGCACGGATTTCCATGACAGAATCATGACTGTCTTAAATGCAGTGCCGCCTGACAGTCCAAAGATCACGGGCATCCAATATTGATTTTCAGCCTTGCTTTCTGCGCCAGAAATTTCTCAAGATGATGTACTTCAGCATGCAGAGTCCAGTTTTTTTGGAGACTGGTGAACCTCTGTCCATCTTTAGCTTTAAGAAACTCCGCCTCCCCAAGACGCGCCTTTTACACCCAATCGTGCTGCTTACCTGTTGCCAGTTAACTTAATTAGTTGCAAGCCTTTTCTCTCAGTTTAAACAGTTGACATGTTTTCTGTGTTGTATTGTGAATAATCGAAGGGTTTGCTGGTTCCAAATCATTGCATTCAGTTTTTGATTACACGGCGTCGGGGTTGTTGCGGTCTCACGCCGTCTGTTTAACGGGCCTGAGAACAACTTCTTGAAACATGCCGTTTATATGTACAGTAGAGGGGGCAGATCAAAGCCTACAAGTCTCAAACTTGGCAGGGTTTTTTGATGAAAACTTTCCTGTGAGTGCTGTTACGAAACATTCGTCTACAGCTCCAGCGCTTCAAGATTTGTGATGCAGAAACGTATTTTTATGTAGATGCATGCCTGTTTTCAGTTCAGCGACTCTTTGAAGGCGCCGTTTCCGTCTGTGACTCCATATCTCTGCTGCTGCGTGGTTTCAAAATGACAACAGAGATACGAGATGGTCTCAAATGGATGCTCAGCCCCCCTCTTTACACTTTATAAAGACGTACTGAGTTTTATCACCTTAGCTGAGATTGTCTGTGTTAACCATCCTGCAGGCAGAAGTAAAATTTATGAAGGACTTTAAGTTTGACACATTGTGCCTTGTTTTGTCTCCTTTTCCCAGTCACTAATAAAATCTGACCAAATCCAGGGTTAAAGAAAACCGCTGTTCTAGCTGATATTTAGCATTTTAGCTCAGGGAGTTGTGTGTGTATAATAAATATATTTCCTCCTCCTCGCAGTATGCGGACCAGTCTCTTATGAAGTCGGCCATCAAGACGTCAGAGGAGTCGTGGATCGAGCAGCAGATGCTGGAGGACAAAAAGAGGGCGACGGACTGGGAGGCCACCAACGAGGCCATTGAGGAGCAGGTGGCCCGGGAGTCTTACCTGCAGTGGCTGCGGGACCAGGAGAAACAGGCCAGACAGGTGGGACGGGGGAGCCGGGCCATGAATATTCACTGAAAATTATTTGACTCAGAACTGTGTGCTTTTATTTCACTTTCGAGAAAAACCTGTTGTTCTAGCAGCAGAATCCTTAAACCATCCGCCCTGTTTTCGTAACTGCTTATGTAATGTAGGAATGTGATGGATTTACTTTCATTTTTAATGCTTTCAGACAAACCATACAGACAGATATGAATCGTGCTTTCAGCTAAACACCAACTCAGTCGATGGTCATTTTAAACAGGACCCACAGTTGGACCTGGAACAAAAATCAGATTGCCATAGGTGACCCTAACCGTCACTCACTGTCGGGGTTAAAAGGTTTTGAACCTTTTCACTTTAATTTGTCGCCATCATTTAAAACCCCACAGAGCCAGCTGGCTAATTTGTGCTTTTCTTTGAAAGAAAATTATACAGCAGTTCATATCAGGCCACCAAAACCATTTATTTACCTCATTCAGCCGAACGACAGATGAGCTCGTGCCACAGCGAGGCGACAACACTTCGACCGTGCATCCGTAATTTACAAGAGTCGCTGTTCCTCCTGCAGTAGCAATCAGACCTGAATCAAACGTGCTCGTCCAAATGAACTATAAACTGTGACTTTTGATGGATTGTGAGCCACACAGTTGCTTTTGTCGACCATGTATGTCAGATACAAAGACAAGGATACCAACTACCCATACCCATCATTTCATTCACTCTCCCACACCCGGTGTTTAGTTTGCATGTTCTCCGTGTGCTTGTCCCGGTTTTCCAGCAGAGCATCGATTTCTCCCGTCATAAAAAAACATGCTTGTTAATGCTCCCTTTGTCGACCCACTCCTGCAGGAGCTTCCTGGTTAAACAAATATAACTGATGGTCAGGTGGAGGTGTTTTCCACAGAGTGAGACGCCTGTGAAGCAAATTGCCTCAAATCCCCTTAATAATGAGTAGGGTTTTTCCTTTTTTTTATAGTCGGTAGTTTCACTTTGGAATACCAATGAAGGTCCTTAAAAAAACCAAAAAACACCAATGTTCAGAGTTAAAATATGAAGAAGCTGCTCAGCACTGATTTGTTATATACAGCAACGACTGAATTAAGAAGATGTAAAATGAAAGATGCAAGCAGTATGCAGAAAAACTGCTGGATATTTAAATCTGGAAGATTTCTTGTAAACTGCAGGCTGACACAAACCTTCTTCCCTGTTTCTAACAGAGATATCTGCAGCATTCAGGGGAAGTTTAAAGAGGAGCCACAATATTCAATTAATATGCTATATTCTGATAGATTAACAGGATATACAGTAAATCAGCTGGTTATTTGTGGGCCTGTAAAACAGAAGAAATAGCCATTTATATTTGAACCTACTGACTCAGTGACTTAAAAAGCATCAGTTCTGTCTGCTTTAAACCGTCCTGTCAAATAAAGGCATGAAAAATAATGAAAAAAATGTCTTAAATTCAGTTTAAGTGGATGAAACTTTGCTGGTGTAACAAAAACCAAAACTTTTCTCTTTTTTCAGCCTCGTAAGGCCAGTGCCACCTGCAGCTCGGCAACAGCGGCTGCTTCCAGCGGGCTAGACGACTGGAGCGCTCGGTCACCACGGCAACGTGACTCAGACCCCTCCCACTCTGACCTCACAACTCCCCCATCAACCAACAACAAGCCCCCTTCCCCTGCAGGAGCTGCCCTCATCCTGAGCAAACCCCCCTCCCCCTGCGCCCCAGGTATAACACACACATATGTACCTTGGCTCTAAGTCTGCACACTAAAACGTACCAATCTGCTTTATGAGGACTTAATTGTGTCCACACAGTGTGAGCTAATGTTTTTTCCTGACGTACCTGTATGTATCTCGGCCTGTGCAGGTCCCAGTAATCAGAGTCGTCACCATTTGGAGTACAGAGCCATCATGCAGGAGATGTCACCTACAGCGTTTGGTAAGCGTCACACACACTCATTCACACCTTTGAGGACCTTATTTTTTATACTGTGTGTTCCTGTGACGTGAGTCTGTCACACGGCCCTTTACAGGTCCATTCCACAGAGAGGTTCAGACTCCACGTTCACACATGTAAAACTGTTTGTCATTTCTGAATGGCCCAATCAGACTGCAAAAGCTGCAGTTCCTCTAATGGCCACTTGAGGAAGTTCAATCAGTCCCCACAGACTTCCATATTAATATGTCTAACTTTACAGAAGAAATAAACATGTTTACAACCTCATACAAAACAAAGTTTTGGCTTCTATGTATAATTTCTTTCTCCATGGCAACAATAATTTTTATATAGAACTTCCTCCCACAATCATTTTGTTAAGGCTCGAAGGTTTGGGTCAACGCTGGTTGTGCTTTGCTAGCTGTCTGCTAGGCTTCACATCCACTAACTGAAGTTTGTGCTGTTGGCACCTCATGAAGCGTATTTACGGAAATTATCTGACAAATAATATTACTTTAGAAAGCTGTCTGATAAAGATGGACATGGCCACCGTGACATCACCCACTGATCTGCATTTTGAAGACTTAACATTAGCATGCTGGTGTTTTGGAGCCATAAGTTGGATTTGGATTGTAGGGTGGAATACTAATTTATCAGCAACTGTAGTCATCAAGTTGTCAGCCATCAGCACAGACCTCCTTACAGTAAGTCATAATATTTGTTTGATAACTTAATTTAAAACTGCTCCAAAAGTACAAACAGTAAAAAAAAAACAAAAAAAAAAAACACGTCCAGTTCAGATAGCCACTGGCTACAGTTCCCTGTGCCTGACAGTCATGTGTGGCCATGTATCTGTGACTCAGCATTTAAAGCAGGTCATCCACTAATAAGAAAGTCAGGGGTTCATTCCTCAGATCCTCCACTCTGCATGTCAAGTGTCTTTGAGCAAGATACCTTGATGCATGCATCGTAATGTTTAAATAAATCCGCTTCCTCATTTATGAGGCATAGAAAAGTGCTTGTATGAATGTGTGTATGACTGGGTGAATGATGCTTTGTGGTAGAGTAGAAAAGTGCTACTCAAGTAGCCGTCCATTTACCATTTACTCTTAACCATAGCTTCCATTCAAAGGAAGCATGTGCATTTTCTTTGCACATGTGTAGAACAAATCTGGGTCAAATGCTGACACCCAGTTAGCTTAGTAGCATTAGCGTGCTAAGTTCCACCCTCCAGTCTAAATATGGTCACTTCTGGTTAAAAAAACCCCATCAATGTCGAGGCTTCAGAATGCAGATTGTAGACACCAGTCGGGGGCACATTACAAATGGTGTGGTCCTAGTTTTGCAGAGATGTCCCTCCAAGGTGTAAGTTTCCTCCTGGTCCTCAGAAAGACGGCTATAACCGTACACTCGTGTAGCTGACAGTCACTTTGTTTACAGTCAGTCCTCAACAGGAAGCAGCTGAGCCGTGTGTGTGTGTGTGTGTGTGTGTGTGTGTGTGTGTGTGTGTGTGTGAGAGGTTATCTGAGGACGTACATGCTGTTGTTGCTATGAAAAAACACACAGTTTTGTTGTTGTTGCTGTATGTGTAACAGTGTTATCACGTTTAACGCACAAAGCTGAATTCTGGAGTGTTTATCAAAGTACAAGATGATATTTAACTCATCAGGATGTCTCTCTGTGTGTCTCATATCAAATTGGCAATTACATGCAGAAACACACTGCATGTAATTGCCAATTTGACCCCATTCAATTACAGATCGTCTCATTTATGGCAAGTTTTTAATGACGGCTTTGGTTATGCTTCAGTCTTATTTTACAGTATAATAATAGCTTAAGCAGGATAAAACGGATATGAACAAAACTGAACTTTGAGGGCGTTGTTTGAAAAAGGGTGGGAAATTGCAGCATTGTTATTTAAAAAGTCACCGTGTTGCAAAATGTTAAAAATTGCAATAATATCGTATCATGAGTGAGGTATTGTTATAATAACTGTGTCATGAGTATCTGAGTCTCCCCTGATCCTGCTTTGACTGTTAGTTAAACTAAAAAGACAACGACACGTTTCTGTCATCGCGGTGAAGTGGCGTCCACTCAGCGCTGCGAAATCTGTACGCCAGCAGTTTAAAACAAGAAGACCGTAAAGTAATATCAGGACCGCTTTGCTGAGTCATTCACTCCATCTACCTAACACACAGTTCAGCTGTTGGTGAGCCGTGATTTCAGATGTTAGTCACCGAGCCTTTGTAAAGTGGAACATACTGCATTCATGGTGCACACTACTTACAAGTGCAACACATTAACCTCATCTCCTGTCATATATGTACGGGCCACTGGTTCCTGTTTCTTTTAGTCGGGTCCCGATAGTTCCCAAAACCATGTTTGTGTCAACATGTATGTAGACACTGTTATTACTTATTTGAAGCGCTTTGGTTAGTGTCATGATGGTTTTTGGAGCCATGAGTGAAACATTTAGATGAGAGGGTGAAGTGTTATCAGCTAACTTGAACTTGCAAGCTGCAATTAAAGGACATAGATTCCTGCTAATTAATGTTATGTAACTGACTAATAACATAATAAAACTCCATTCGCCTAAAGTGAAGCACAGATGTCTTTGATGTTATGTTAGCACAGTTAACCACACCGCAGATGCGATTTTTTTTTTTTTATCAGTTAGTTTCATTAAAAATGCTCTCAAAGACACCAGCAACACAAATATGGTGACAGTTCAGTTATTTCAATTGGTGAAAGCAAACTTTAGCATTTAGGAAGGAGCATCTACTTCGCACCTAAAGTGGCCTCGCCCCTAATTCTAAAAGATGCATGAGTTTGGGGCAGAAGAGTTGTCAGACCTGGTGGCTGTGGCTGAGAGGGGGGTCACAGAGTTATCCACCTCCTGTAAGGCTCAGACACACAGGTGAGACAGAGTCCTCAGGCAGATCGTTCAATGAACGATGTCTTTTCAAAAACAAATCTCAGAGAAAGTCACCCTCTCACCTTGTATTGAACTTATGGTAATGTAATCAGTTAGCTTCAACTGGTGCCAATAAGTGCTGTCAAAAGCCAAAGAGGAAGAAAAGTTACAATTTCCTTCCAGAAGCAGTCAAAGTGGCAGAAACTTGAGTGGTTTTGTCTCTGGTTCTTGAATAAAACAAACTCCACCTGATAGCAGAGCAGCTATCAATGGGGAAAGATACACACTGTGCTAATATAAATTAAGTACATAAGAAATCCTGATATCGGGCTTGATTAAACTCGACCTATTCGCCTTTTACTAGAGTTGATCATTAGCTTATTTGTAAGTTCATCACAAGCTTCCAAACATGTGTTAATGAGTTTAAACTAAAGATGGGCAGACCGTGACCCTCCCAGAAGCAGCTCAACTGACAGAAACTTGAGTGGTGTCTTTGTTTGACCATTTTCTCCTCAGCTTTACATGATGAACAATGTAACTGAGAGCAGGGGAGATAAATGAATGCAAGTATTTCCCTGAGTAGTTCAGCTTTAAATATGCTTATTAGCATGTTCTGTTTATCAAAAGCTTCCTAACACATGTTAATGAGTTTAAACTAGATGGCCAGGCAGCGAGGGACCACTCCTAAAATTAGTTAATCAACACTTGAGAGTCATTGTCATCGTTTGATCAGTTTCTCCTTGAGAGTGTAACCAAGAGCAGAGGAGAGAAAGTTCGGACTCACTGCGCTGAAATAAAACTGCTGCATGTAAATTGGTGAAATTACATGAACAAATTTTGGTGTCTTGTGTTCATTTGAGACTCCGATCAACAGCAGGTTTCACTGACCACATGTTTACTGCCGCATGCTCATCTTTAATTGGCCAGATAAAATTCCCAAGCGATTAGTCATAAAAATAAAGTAAATCTTTGTTTTTGTGTAAAATCTCACTGCCCTCTGCTGTGCTTCTGTGTCACCTCCTCCAGGTTTCCTGACACGCTCACAGCTTTAGGAGCTTCGTTTTCAGTGGTTCAGAACTTGTTTGTTTTTTAAAGTTTAAAGTTTTGACACATCCCGGTGGAGCTAGATGGATAGCGGTGTGCATTATCGTTTGAAAGATATTTGTTTGTGTTTATGGCAAATGCCAGATTAATGCAACCGCAGCAAAAGAAGTCACAACTGCAAAGATAGAAATAACAAAGTGCTCTGTAACAGCAGCACTCAAATCGCCGCAAAGTACAAGCAACACATGCCTGGATTTGTCCAGCAGAGATGGACCAGATGGTCGTTCTGCAGGCGCGAGACGTCCCGATCGTAGTTGGTCGTATTCGCTTTTCCATCACCTCTCGGGACTTGCTGACTCTCGTTACTGTTGTTGGCTGTTGTTCCTGCAAACTCAGGGAGATATTTAAAACCTCATTACATTTGCTCTGATTATCAGAAAAGAAAAAGACAAAGTTGAAACCCTCTCTGCAGGAGTAGTTTTTCTACCAGCATCAAACTACTCAAAGTATAAGCATTATAATCATTTCCTGTAAATCTGTTTAACAACTATCACTCTCCCTGAATTTTCACAATAGACTGCAATACGTTCACCGTTCACAGCTGATAGACAGCCAGACCCCGGCTTGATTAACTGGGAACTATTCAGCTTTTGTCAGAGCTGATAACAAACTGTTTGTGCATCAAAAGCTTCCTGACACGTGATAATTAGCTTAACACCAAAAGATGGATAGACAGAGACTGAGCCCCACTCCCCAAAAATAAAGCAGAAACTCTGACTGGACGAGCTTTGTCTCCATCTGACCAGAAGCTACAGACACACTGTGAGACTAACACAACTTTAAATGAGGGCGAATGACACTTTCACTGTGTTGAGCTCAGTCATTTAGGTAAATAGCATTAAGTTGTTTTTAGTGTCCATATGTAGTCTTCAAACTGATTTCCTCATAAAAAACCACTGCAGGACGTCACATCTGAGGCCAGTGCTCAGTGCCCAGCTTATCCTTATAGTAACCGATACCATTCAGGGAATCGTGCTTCATTATTTTAGGCATTTTTGTTAATGTCACTGTTTGTTGCTCTGCATCACCTCCTCCTTTCTGACACTTTCACACCAAACCTGAGGGGATTTTTCATTTCTTTTGTGGCTCAGCAGCCACAGGTCTGTCACTTTAGGCGTTGATTAATTCAGCTGTTTGTTAATTGAGCTTTAATTCAATTTTGACAAACTTATGACGACCCGAGCTTCTTTGACCGTAACCTCATCTGCTTTTTTATTTTTTTATTTTTGAAAGAGCCTCTTGTCTTTTTTGACACGGTGCCCTGCTTTGTCCCTTTGGTTTTGAGGCTTGAACAGACCCGAGCACCCGAAACCTATTCAGGTGTCGTTGTCAATGTCTCTGGCTTTTTATTAACACCGTTCACGCTCAGCGGGTGTTTAAGATATGATTTTTCAAACTTATGATGTAGAGCAGCAGTCCCCAACCTCTTTTGCGCCACGGACCGGCCATTAAGGTGTCACGGATAAATACAACAAAATAAAATGATACGACCAAGACAAAAACGGTGGTATTCTGTAAATATATAATAAACGCGAATTCACTGTGTAAGTGTGTTTATTATTAGCAGCGTCCTCCTGAAATGCACCAACAACATTGAGAGTAACATCCTCCTCTCTGCCCCTTAATGCTCTCTGGTTGCTATGGTAACGCCTAAAAATGTCTTTCAAAATAAGACACAACTACAACACGGGAAAAGACCCAGAGAAACAGAGTTAACAACAAAAACACTGAAAACCATAAATTTCACACCCGAGCCACAACTCTCGTGGCCCGGTACCAAACAACGCATGGACTGGTACCGGTCTGTGGCCCGGGGTTTGGGGACCGCTGATGTAGAGGACAGCCCATGGGCTCACACTGCAGAGACGTTTGGTCAGTTTTCATCGCGTTCCTCCTGCCATGTCACCAAATGACACGATGAGCATTTCAACTTTTACTGAGAACATTTTGACCCCATACCAAGTCTAACATCGTGTATGGCTAAACATGAAAGCTTATTATAACACCTGGGAGAACAGCCACACTGTTAATTTTGCTGGAAATAATTTGGACTGTCTTTAACTCTCAACACTCCCTCTGTCTTTGTTTGCATTGGGACCTGAAGGAGCATCTGCACATGAAAAAGGCAAATGATGTCAGACTTAACGAGCAGATCATGTTGCAGATAATATCTGGGGTGTTCATATTAACTGTCACCATCATAAATTAAACCTTGCGCGCTAAAAGAACCCCAAAGTGCTTCAGAGTGCTGTGAGTACTGTCACAAACAAAAAAGTACTGTCCCTCAGCTGGCTTCCTGAAGCTAGCAAATGAAGTAAGGTTTGTTTCAGAGTGTGAGAGTTTTGATCTGAACTGCAGAGGTGGATGTGAGCAGAGCAGGTCTGTGTATTAAAAGTTCTCATATGTTTTGTGTGTTTGTGTTTCAGGCCTGACAGACTGGGAGGACGACGAGATCCTGGCGTCGGTGCTGGCGGTGTCTCAGCAGGAGTACCTGGACAAAATCAAGCACCAGAGCGCCGCCATGCATCGAGAGAGAGAGCCATCACCCGACAGCAGCTGATAACTGGCCCGATACGCACAAAACAAAACAAAAAAACGCGCACACACAACAACAATGACCCTTCAACCCCAGCATCCCAACCCCACCATTACTCTCCTGCCCCTCCCCCACTTCACCTCTGACCCACTGAAGGAGCTCCACCAGGGAAAAAATAAAACATCCAACAATGATGCACTTTTTTTTTTTTTTTGGTTCCTCATCGGCTCATATCTCTCTGTTTCCACTCCGTCGACTCTCTTCCCTGCTTCCCATCTCACTTCCTCTTCCTTGCCTCTTTTTTTTTTTTCTGTCTTTTCGTTTCCTGGTTACCACTCGGACGGAGCTCGGTCTTAACGCTGACTCGGCGTCAGCTGTAATTTGTACTTTTTGACATTTAAACATCGTTCTGGGCAGCTTTGAATTTTAATCCTCGTGTTTAGGGATGTACTGAAATATTGGCGGGAGATCTGCATCGCCTGCTGCCGACCTTACTGACTGCTGTTTGACGGCATTCAGCGACGACAGCGGCAGACGTTTGCGCATTTGTTTCACTTCAGTTTCGTCCAGGCTAAATGTATAAAAAGTAGTGATATGAAGAGCTGAAAGACTTTAAGTTTTGATTCAGTGAGTTTTTTGTTGTTTTTATACAATGAAGGTTCCTTTGCATAAATAAAATAAAATAATTAATAAAAAACTTAAATAAACAAACATTGGTATCAGTATCAGCTGTAGGACAAATTGTACTTGTAAACATTGGCCCAGAATTTTGCAATCGGTACATTTCTACTCTTTGAAATCAGGCCGTTAGCTCTGCAGCTAACATCATCATTGGTTTGAATGAAGAACGCTAATCAGAAGTGGGGGGAAAAAATGGCGGCCAGTTGGTTGTTTGTGCGTCAGGGTCCTGGAGGCTAACGCAATTACCTGAAGTCTTACACCACTAACAAGCTATATTTACAGTTAGCTTAATTAAAGAAGGTGTGTTTGTTAGCTTTTTTTCCCCTCCCCACTTATCGTAGCACACGTTATGCTAGTTAGAATTGTTTCTTTGGCCCTTTTGTTACTCATGCTGGTAGCCATTCTGCGTCAGGGAATGACTGCATTTTAAAACTTGATCATGCTAATCAGGATTGGAAATATTTAACAATGTTAAGGTTAAGTTAGCATGCTCGTCCGTGAGCAGGCTATCACTTGAAGTCTTACTGTTTTAAGGCTAGGTCATTAGCAGCGCTGCTAATAAACGGAGTCGCTGTTAGCTTAGCAATCAGTAGCAAAGTAGTAATTTTTCCTTCTGGCAGTTGTTTTGCGTGAAGATTGCTAGTCCCATAATCATTGTGTTTAGGCTAAGTTACCCAAAGTCTTTAGCGAGCAAGCTATCACACAAAAAAGTCTTATTATGTTTTAATGCTAGCTAAGCTTAGCTTGGCTGTAAAAAGCCAAACCAACCCTCCACCGCTACTGGCGGCCATTTTATGTCGACACATTTACTTTCTAAAACAGAAAAAGCGCCCCCAGCTTCACGGCCTGTAACATCCCCCCACAACCCATTCCTCTTTTTGTCTTTCTCCTCTTCCTCCTCTACCTTCATCATCATCATCGGACTTATTTAGCTGCATGTTTAATTGACCACGACCAATATCATCATAGAGAAAAGCGTAAAAAAACCAACAAAAAAAACAGAGAAAAATAGAGAGAATTGTCATACTTATCCTCTTAATGATTGATTACTGTTGTTATTATTAATAATATAAGTTTGTTTTATTTTATTTTCTCGTTTGGGATGAAAAAACTTTTTCTTGGAATAAAAAGAGGAAAATGTTTCTGAAAAAATGTGGTTTCTTTTTTCTTTTCCTTCTCCTTTTCACTAAAGTGTAGCCAAAGGCTACGTTCACACTGCAGGCGAAAGCGCATCAAATCTGACTTTTTTGACCCTATGCGACCCATATCCGATCATGGTGTGACAGTGTGAACGGCACAAATCCGATATTTTCAAATCCGATCTGGGTCACTTTCGTATGTGGTACTGAATCCGATACATATCTGATGTTTTAGAAAGCGACCGCTGTTTGAATAGTCATGTCGCATTAAATCCGTCTTTTACGTCACCGACACAAGACAGACACCAATTATCAGCGCCAGAGAAGCGCCCGAGAAGACATCGCGAACACTTCCTGGCCATCCAGTGAAAGTGTTGGGAAGACAACGTTGGAGAAATGCAAACATTTTCTTTGTACTGTATAATCTGCAGATTCTGACAGAAATTGCAACTATCCTTTGAAGCACCGCTCCTCTAAAACAGCAATAAGGATAACTATTAGGCCATATGTAAATAACGAAATAACTTTATAACTTAAAGCAAAAACGTAACGTCCGAAACAAGTCTTTATATTAAGGGCCATCAGTCACACAATGCTGTTTGGTCTGGGTCTAAACAGAGCGCGTTGTGTGTGACGTCTTCTTTTGCGCATGCGGGCCGGTTTGAGGGTTCACACTAGAGCGCGTTTGCTGTCACATTGTATTTGTAGTGTGAAGAAGCAGACAAAAAAATCAGTTTTGATCAAAAAATCGGAATAGAGCACTAAGACCTGCAGAGTGAACGTAGCCAAAGTGATGGAGGTCATTCTATTATACGTATAAAAACACCAGAACGAGAGACAGGGTAATATACCGAAAGAGTGGAAAGATATCACAAGTTTGAATCCAGATGAGAAGTTGTGGTTTAATGATTCTGCGATGGACCTAAATTTACTCTTTACCCTGTAAAGAAGACACTTTTTGACACAGGACTTGTATATCAACAAAGACGTGGTTTGATGAAGTTCTGGGTTTTTCCAATTGTAGCTGTATTAAGTCGTGTAGGTAGAGGTCACCCTCACTAACTTCTGACACAAACCCGGTCCTTTTGTTCTGGACTGAAATATGACAAGAAGCAGTCAGTTCAGAAAAGAGAAACAACAGTTAACCTTGTCTCACAAACACAAAGTTAAACCAACAAAAAGCCAACACTATATTAGTGTGATTAACTAATGCAGCTTTCTCTCTGACCTCTGTGTTCCTCTCTGATTTACAAATGAAACAATGAGTTCCAGTAAGAATATGAATCATTGATGTTTAAGAGCAGTTGCTTCTGTTTGCTTTTTAGCACTTCAGAAACATGAGAAAGTTTGGGGGGGGGGGTCAGTCAGCATTTTGAGAAATTAACTCGAAATTTTAAGTTATAGATGGCAAAAAATAAAAATCAGTGGCGGAAGCAAGCTGCCATGGACTGGTGTTAGAGCTCGGCCATCATGTAACTACAGTGCTGAGTACTCATCCTCTGATGAGGGCCACAAAGTATTACTAGTGAAACTGAGGTTTGTGAACAAATTCATCAGATCACGACTTGGATGAAATCTTTTTCTGCATTAGCAGTGGAGTAAAATCTGCTTTGTCCTTCTTACAGTCCTGTGATCCATTATGATCCATTTTCACCAGTTAGCCAGAGAATGAGACGGTACTCAAAGAAAGGTCAGATATGGAAGAACAGCAAAACTTTTTATTTGAGGCAAAGCTTTCAGTAGCTTTTATTAAATTTGACTGGTGGTTGTAAACATGCATGCTACTGCTTTAAAATTACTAACTTCTCAAAGCTTTCTGTGTTTACTTTTACCCCCCCCCCCCCCCCCCCCTTTACAGGTAATTGAACCAATAAAAAAAGTTGTTCTCTTTTAGTCCAAAGAAAACGGATTAAAACAATAAATCAGCTGTATTTACAGCACTTAGACAAACACACAGCACTTATAATAATAATAATAATAATAATAATAATAATAATGATAATAATGATAATAAACTTAAGCATAAGAGCATGAGCACTATCAGCAGCAAAGGTGTTTTAAGCTTTTAAAAGAGGCGCAGGCAGCGTTTTTTATTTAAATGTGACAGTTTGTATGTTCCTGTAAACGCCAAATTAATTTGTAAAAAGCCCTGCAGGATGGTTTAAAGTCTAAGAAAGGTTTTAGCTTCGTGCTGGGGGAAAGTTTAAAACTTTTTAAAAATCTGACGTCAGTTAAATGATGGGATTACTTGATTCTGTGGTAAGAAGCTCAGACTGAGCAGCTTCAATAGGTTCAGGGGCAGTCTGCGGTCCTCTCGGACGGATTCTTGGCACTCACTTGTCTTATTTTGACCTTCTCGTAATTATCGCTTTCACCGTTTAAAAATACCGCATTTATAATGAGGCGCGACCCCAGTCAGCAGGTAACAAAACTTCGTCACTTTGACAGAAGCTCAACAAAACGACTCTTTGAGGAACCGCTGGTTTCGGTGTGTGCGCGCGTGCGTGTCCCTGAGGGGAAACCGCCCCGCTCTTTCCCGTCAAGATATCAGCGCGCGCTTCCTCCGATAGTTCGTTGAAACAAATTCTACGAATTCTTCTCGCGGGATTTGAATATTCATGAAGGCGCGACTTGAATGTAGCCGGTTCAAAACATTGAGCACACGGCTCCGCTGATTGACACGGCTGATTGGACAGTGAGGGCGTAGTGGGCGGGGCTGCGTTAGATAGCTTTAAATAAGGAACAAAACACTGTAGTAGAGCAGCGAAGGCGGTCAACAGAGACGGAGCTGGTTACCAGGGTTTTGACTCTTCTGCGAACGCGTTTCCACCGCATTAACCAGGAGTAAATATATTTAAAGGACTTTTTCTTTGACTTTTCTGGGATTTTAAAAGCATAACGCTTTAATCGGTTAAAGACGGAAAATCATCATTAAAAATCTGAAGAGCTATTCCGCCCACAGAAGAATGGACTTTTATTAACTTCAACTAGACGGAACACTTTATAAAATGCTGGATAAGAGAGCCATGGAGTTCGACTTGGAGGAAGAAGTCCAAGGAAAGAACGGTGAGAACTACAAGAAAGGTTATATGTGTGATTAAACATGTCAAATAAGGACGTGTAAACTGGTTTAATTTGCCTCCAAAACGCAGTAGCTGCTTTTGCACGCTGCAGCCAGACTGCATGCAAAAAAACAGCGATTTTAACAGCCCGCTCAGGGGCTGTGAAACGTTTAAAAAACGCTGAAATTTAAAAAGGGAAACCGTTAAAGGTGGCGCCTTTAAAATATTATATATTAAGTCCCGCTGGATTTGTTGGAGTGCATTGGTCCGACATTATAAACGATTATTTCGGTTATTTTAGTTTAAGAAACTGGAATATCAGACAGATATCCGAGTTGTAAATTAAAAATAATTGTGCGCAGTGACGTTTTTTGTGTACAACGGTAGAAATCTTAAGGTATTTTGAGTTTCTGTTGTCTTGTTGGGGGATGTACGGTCTGTAAGTGTGAGCCATGCACTGATGTGACCCTTGTGTTTTGGCCCTCAGTGAAGGAGCCCTTCCTCAGTCAGTATCGCTGCGGTCCTCTCCTCGGCAGCGGAGGTTTCGGCTCCGTGTTTTCAGGCCAGAGGCTCTCCGATGGACTACAGGTAAATAATACCCGCCTGTGTTTGTTCATTATAAGAGATGCGCCTTTTCTCCGTTATTATTGCTCGAGAATTCGATTTTATTTAATATTTTACTCCTTTTTTGTCCATCCAGGTTGCCATTAAGCAAATTGCCGTTGACAGAGTTCAAAAGTGGACCAGACTGGTGAGTGATAATTTATTTTTAAACTAAATGTGTACCAAAACGCACGAGGTGTTTTGAGTGACGCCTGTAAACAAAGCTCAGATTGTTTAGCTCCGCCCTCTGCCGGTGGCTCAGGTGAACTGCAGCTGTGGGCGGTGGTTGGGAAATGTGTAACGTCACGGTTTGGTAAATGACACCTCAGGATTTCCCCACTATCACCACCACCTCTTTATTCATTATTATTCATTGCGAATTCATTTGGGTTTCCCCACCAAGGCAAAAAACACCTGAAGCCACCTGCAGGCGAGGATTCAGGGCACAAAAACACCAGGCTGGAGTTTCTGATTTTAAAACCCAAACGTGTGACTCAGAAAGTCCTGAAAACAGAGTCAGTTAATTTGCATACTAGTATCAGTCACTGTGATTTCCGCTATGACTCATTTAAAAACTAGAAATTAAAAAACAAAAACAAAAATTAGGACATGATCTACTTCTACTACTACAGATTATTTCTTTATAATTTATCAATCTTCCTCTTTCCTCCCCCCAGCCAGATGAGGTCAATCCTGTTCCGATGGAGATTGCTCTGCTGCAGCAGCTGTCAGAGGACGGGGGCCACCCTGGGGTCATCCGCATGCTGGACTGGTTCGAGGTGGAGGGGCGGGGCTTCCTGCTGGTGATGGAGAGGCCGCCGCACTGCCAGGATTTGTTCGACTTCATCACGGAGAGAGGAGCGCTGTCAGAAAGCCTCGCACTCAGGTTTGCGCTCCCGTCCGCCACCTTTGAATGATGCTACTGCGTTCTGCTGAGGTCACTGACATTTTCGCTAACGTCCTGGTTCTTTGTTTTTCCCGATAGGATTTTCCATCAGGTGGTCGAAGCGCTTCGATTCATTCACTCCCGCGGCGTCGTGCACCTGGACATCAAAGACGAGAACATAGTGATAGACACGAGAACGATGGATATCAAGATCATAGACTTCGGGTCGGGGGCGGTGCTTAAGGACACGCCGTACAGAGAGTTTCAAGGTACCCAGTCACTCTACACCCATAGCTTCTTCTCAACCTCCCCCTACAAAACCCCTCTCAGTGCCTCCAAGTTTCACGTTGTAACCCTCCTCGTCTCACTTCCTGCGTCCTTAGGAACTCGGGTCTACAGCCCCCCTGAGTGGATCGCATCGCAGTGCTACGAGGCCGTCCCCCTCACCGTCTGGTCTCTGGGGGTTCTGCTCTTTGACATGGTCTGCGGCGACATTCCCTTTGAGCACGACATGGAGATTTACAGAGCCTGCCCCAGTTTCACCAGGCGGGTGTCAAAAGGTGAGCATCAGGTTCTTCTCAACAGGAGTTTCCTCCTGACTGGGGTTCAGGGTCACATGACCCCCTCCTAAATATGTGGTCCAGTTTTTCACATCCTTTCTCTTTTGTTTTTTCCACCAGGATGCCAGTCTCTGATTCGCTGGTGTCTATCCTTCCAGCCGGAGGATCGTCCCACTCTGGAGGAGATTCTGTCGCATCCCTGGATGAAGGCAGGAAATGACAAAGAGGAAGAGGAGGAGGAAGAGGAGAGGGGAGGCCTGCGTGAGGAGCACGGCTCCCTTCCCTGTCAATCCCTTTGAAGTGTCAGGACTCTGGACTGTTAATGACTTTAGGATCGTCGATTGGGCGCGTTCCTGATCCGTTTCCTGTTTGTCACATTAAACCTGGCGGCACCTTCGTCTGGAAGTCATTTATCTCAGCTGGTTTGCCTATTTATTGATTATTTATTTTGGCCCAGGGTTTGTTCCAGCTGTTCCGGGACTGAAATTTAAAAGTTCGGACGGACAACCGGCTCCCCCTACAGGACGGAGGTCACATAAGTAATCACAACGGAGCTGCTGCTGTGATGGAAGTTGCTGATCTGCAGCTCTTCTGATAATCTTTCGGGTTGTTTGAATCGACTCTGAGGACGACAAACACTGACTTTATTTATTTTATTATTTTTATTTTATTTTTATGTGCCACAGAAGAAATTCGACACAAACACCTGCTGTTACTTTACACCGTGAAGCTGAGTTTTTTGAGGTGATACTGCTTCACTTTAATCTTAACACTGTTTTCAAAGGAAATTCAGCCTCTTTATTTTAATTTTTTAATTTTTTTTTTTAAGCTGAAACCTGCAAGCTGTGACTTTTTTTCAATCACGCTTCAGGTCACTGAGTCACTCTCAGTTTCAGCTTCGATTTATCAGTAAAATGAAAATTCTGTGTTTTTAATATGGAAAAAAGACTTTTTCATTTTCTGATGTGAAGGTGGGGATTTTTTTTTTTTTTCCCACGTCCTGTTTTTGTTGCGGATGTGCTGCCTCTGTAGATACTTATGTATTCGGTTTTTCTATGGTGAAAAGAAGAGAAAGTGAGTCATCGGGGTCACTTGGTTCAGTTTATTTACATTAAATAGAGAGTTTGGATCAAAAGCAAAACAAAACCGATCCAACGTTTGAATAAAAGATTCATTCATTTCATCATGTTGTTCTATTTTTTTGTCTTTATTTAATAATAATAATGGATTGCATTTATATAGCACTTTTCGAGACCCTCAAAGCGCTTTACAATTCCACTATTCAGTCACTCTCACATTCACACACTGGTGGAGGCAGCTACAGTTGTAGCCACAGCTGCCCTGGGGCAGACTGACAGAAGCGAGGCTGCCATATTGCGCCATCGGCCCCTCTGACCATGTGCTCAGAGCGAACCTGCTCTCACCTGTGAAGACAACGCAGTCCTAGAACTGGACCTCGTAGCTCTTATGTCAACTCCAAACAAGCTGCACGACGCTGGGCTGTGAGCACAGAGTCTGTGTCTGAGCAGTGCTTTTAATTTGCTTTTTCATGTAATAAGCTGCTGCACCAAAACTAAGCAGTTAAATGTCGTTGTTTATATTAAACACTCCTATTAGCTCAGGAGGACTGTGAGGTTATGTCACCTTAGTCTTGTGTCTAAGAGCAGAGATCAGTGTCTGTGAGTGCTGTGGGAGGTGAAGTGGTTTTCCTCGACCTGCCAAAGAAGCCCCGAGGTGAAGCTTCAGAAGAAACTGGTTTGAAACTTGAAGCGCTTGATTGGTGACTTGTTAAAACTGGAAATGCTGCCTCGCTGCACAACATGCAATCAAGAAGAGTTACTGAAATGCACATGAGGTGCTTTACTGCATTACTTTAAGTATGTACTGTACAACAATCCAGCAGGAAAAACTACTTTTACAAAGAGAAACATGAAATATAAAACAATGAATATAGGTATACGTCACAAATATGACATAAAAATGATAACAAGTATTTTTTTAGTCACTTAGTAACTGTAGTGACAGAAATGTCAACAAACTCAAGTGCAACTGTAAGAACCTTTGAGACAAAGTTGTTAATGATATAATTGTTGAATACAAATTTAAATTAATAAGAGGAAAATTCAAAATTTGGGATTTACTGAATTAAAACTGTGAGAGGGAAATTTTTAAATTATCAAATCAAAAACGTCCAAAATAAAATGAAATGATTAACATTAAAGATAAAACTTTACATTTTAATGTAGAAAATCAAATCCATGTAAATAAAAACAGTGCGTGATTACAATGAAATCAATTAAAATTGATTGATTGTAATTAAAAATCGAATAATTATGAGAAGCAATCATGGATATGTCAGCTGCACAATCTCCTGTTTCACCACAACCCAAAGATGCTGTGTTGGACTGAGATCTGCTGCCGGTGGAGGCTGTTTCGTTACAGTGAACTCATCGTCATGTTCAGATGATTTGAGCTTCATGACACAGTGTGTTATCCTGCCTGACGGACCAATCAGAGGACAGATACAGTGTGGTCACTACTCAGGCAGGCAAACAATGGTCAGCTGGGCCTACGTGACCAAAGAGTGCCAAGAAAATATCTCCCACACCATTACATCACCAGCAGCCTGATGCACTGATACAAAGCAAGATAGATGCTTTCATGCAGTTTAGGCCAAATTCTGACTCTTAACATCTAAACAATACAGCAACAATAGAGCTGCTGTAGCTCGTGCACTTCAAGGTTCACCGTGCTCTACCCTCACAGATGCTCTTCTGCATACCATGCTTGTAACAAGTAGTTATTTGAGCTACTTTTGCCTTCACCTCAAAGCAGTCTGGCCTTTCCCCTCTGACCTCTGACATCAACGAGTCGTTTCACCTGGATATTTTCTTTTCTATAAACCCTGGAGATGGGTGTGCGGTAAAATCTCAGCAGTAGCCCATCTGGCAACTATGCCACATTCAAAGTCAGTTGAATCACCAGTGTTACTCATTCTGATGCTCAGTTTGAAGGTACAGGAAGCAGATACAAAGAAAACATGAAGAATTAATCAAACATGATGTTTTTGTTGGAGTACCAGCAGAATAAAGAAGCAGAGAGGAAATTATTTGATTAACAAAATTTTCTCCCAAAGTCAAAAACCAACAGACTTAAAAATTCCTTTGTCCCACACGCCATCAGACTGTTTAACTCCTCACTGGAGGGGAGAGGGAGGAGAAACGGGACAAGGGAGGGCGGGAACAACTGAGTTGTAGGTGCTTTTCTACACTGTGCAATATTTGCAATATTTGTTTTTTGTTTTGTCTGTTTTTCTTATATTTGACTGTGCAATAATCACTGTGCAATATACTCACTCAAATGAGCAATCCTATTTATCCATATTGTATATTCTGTATCTATATATGTGTATATATGGTGTATTTATGCTTATATCCTTACTCTCATTCCCCTTAATGTATCTGTAACATGCAACTTCTTTCGGTGCTTTGCTACTGGAAACTGAATTTCCAGGAGGAACCCACCCGAATCGAATCGAATCGAATCGAATCTAACAGTTTAACTGTTTTTTGATTGATCAGGTTTCTTATTAAATAAATAAAGTCATTTTAGTTTTTATTTTAAAAATCATACAGTAAATTAAAATCCAAAACAGCAGACTGCAGTTCATAAAGGTAATCTTTACCCGTATGTGTGTTCGTTCATTGGATAAACGTCTCCTCCATGTTTGACCAGGAGGTGGCGCTGAACACTCAAACCATCTGACAGGCGAGGTCCCACCAGCAGCCAATAGGAATGCTCCCTGCTAAACCTGGAGGATTGTTCGTCTGTTGGTAGAGGAGGAGAGAAGGATGTCTCACTCTGACAGTTTCTCTGGAGCTCCTGGTGTCGGGCAGTTTGTGGTCCTCCCTTCCTGCGCCCCGTTTTCTCCCACAGCGTGAGACCTCCTGCTCGCCGCTCCTGTCTCTGCAGCTGTAGTCTCTTCAGTTCCTGGACACCTCACATATTACACGAAGTATTTTTCTCCTCCTGATGATCCCGGTGGGTCCTCCGGTTGTTCCTCCGCAGCCTCCTCTCTCCTCCAGCCCAGTATTTGTCGGACGGCCCCGGCGCTTTAGGCCGCGCAGTACGTCGCGGAACGGGAGCTCCGGTGGGGTCTAAACTGAGAGCGGGGCTAGCTGGTGGGCTAACGGAGTGTTAGCCGAGCAGGCAGCGGTGTAAGGGCTCGGTTCGCAGGGCAGCACAGGGAGCGCAGCATGGCCGTGGGGGACCTCAGCAAGACGGGAGAGGAGAAGACAGCGACCCGCGGTCAGAGTGAAGGTGAGCAGTCCTCGGAGGGAGAGCCGAGAGCTGGGATAACTTCACACGGCCCTCACGGCTCCGAGCCTGGGTCAGTGGGTGAATAAGACTCGGAGGGATGGAGAGTTTAAAACAATGAAATTGAACTTAACATAAATTAAATATAATAAAGTTTCTCGGTCTGTTTTAGCAGAGTGGTGGAAGCAAGCTAACTACCTGCTAAGCCAACCAGAGTAAACAGACTTAACGACGACTTGAAACTAGTTAACCAGAAAGATTAAACTGTGTGCTAGCTAGCTAATGCCGATAGTCAGGTGTTTATTAAATAAAACTTTAGGTGATTTTAAACGAGTGAAAAACAGCAGCCTCAGCAGGTAGCGGCTAACTCAGCAGCTAACTAGTCCGTGTCTGTTAATGGGCTCTTGCCTGGCTGCTAACGCTAACACACTGCCATGATCAAGGTGCAGTGTGAAGGTGTGTTAGTGAGCGACGGCTGGTGACGTGGACTTTGAGTCCAGCGGAGTTTGTGGTTTACACACACACACACACACACACACACGGCACACCTCTGCAGAGAACACACACTCCATTGTGCTCACCCCCCTCCCCCTTAGTGTGTGCGTGTGCGCGCGTGTGTGTGCGTGCATGGCCTCGCAGGCCGGGCCAGCCACGGAGACCTCAGAGCCAGGTGCACTCAGGTAGAAACTTCCAGACACACCCTTGGAATAGCAGAGAACCCGTTCTAGCTGATAAACGGCTCCGAATTGTTTAAAAATGTTGACAAACGTCACACCTTTGGCACACCTGAGTGGCTTCACATACATTAGGACAAGAAATAGACACAGCATGCAAACAGCCACCAGAAGAAGTTCCAAGGAGGAAAAACTGGTCTACTGTTCCATACTTCCACAACAGATGTATGTTCCCACTGGGCCCCTGTGGTTTTACCGGTCTGCATGAAGCTGACATATTCATTACTGCATACACAGAAAAGCAAACAGCTGTGTGATGCTCTTGTTGAGTCTATGCCATGAAGAATTAAGTCAGGTATGAATGTAAACAGGGGTATTAGCAACATGTGCTTAATAAAAAAAAACAAAACCTGTGCTCTTGGTAACGAAGCCTGCTGGGCGTGCAGACATGAGTGAAAGCTCACACTGTCGAGTCCTGCACCACCAACACCACCACTTTCCTTCAGTGTCCCTCAACAAGGTGAAGGTGATGCTGCCTTCCTCCTCGGCTGTTTCCCATGGCCATCTAACGGACCGCATTGGACCATTTGATGGGCCGGTTTTGGCCCCCATGCTGCATGTTTGACACCCCTACAGTACAGTGTTAAAGTTGCTTTCAGATGGAAGTAAAAGATAAGAAAGCTGCTCCTGAGAATCAAGTGAGTGTATTACTGATGGATTAAAAACTTTGCACTGAGGTTTAATTTTCCATTAATGGTAAGCCAATCAGTCAGCCGCATCGTGGCCTGTGGATGCTAAACATGCATCGTGTTAGGCCTGCAGCATATGTTGCCATGGTGATATACCACGCTTATTTTATTTAATGGTTTATTAGTTCATTTCATTTGTTCGGTCCACTCAAGTTCTGTTTGGTTTCTTTGTGGCCCACAAAATACCCCTGATGCAGTCACGTCATCCTAAAGCGGAGCACCTAGACTTTGCTGCTCTTTTGTAAAATCTCTTCCTCGTATGAAAACTGTGGTGAGCCTTATGGTGAGCTCTTGTCCTGTAGTTAACAGACGGTTGAAGTACATCAGCCTGGCTGTCCTCGTGGTCCAGAATGCATCGCTCATCCTCAGCATCCGGTACGTCCGCACGTTGCCAGGCGACCGCTTCTTCACCACGTCGGCCGTGGTGATGGCGGAGGTCCTGAAGGTCCTGACGTGTCTGGTCATCATCCTACTGCAGAAGAGACGTGAGTAAATCCTACTGAGCTGCTTTCTTGGCTGTGGAGTTAGAAGAGTTAGTTGTAGCCTCGCAGGCTTTTGTAGCTGTTCTTGTTTGAAAAAACTGCATCAATTGATTAACTGATCAAAAATACTTAAAAAGATATAATTGATTAATCATCTTAAGGAACTTAAGACATTTTATTCCTGAACTGTACATGCCGAGCTTCTCTTTGCAGTGTTTGATAGACAAAAGAATTAATTTATTTTAGGAGATGATATGAAAATGAGTTACTTGGTTAATTACAGGAATATTCTTTGCTTGTAGCAGTGAGGGACGGCTTTAAATTCAAATAGTGATTTGATTTGGGTGGAGTTAAAACAGCCCTGACCAACAAAGCAGCAGCTTCCTCCTGTTCTAATTATTCATGCTAAATAAATACTCCAAAAAACTAGTATTTCTATTTAAAAACTAACAAGGGCAATTATTTACATTTCATTATGTTTAACCCCAGTTTGGGTATAAGATGCAAAGCAGCCTCCTAACACTAGGGGGCAGCACCCCATCCCTCAATTTTGGGCTACTTACTCGAGCATGGCTTACTTTTTATTGCTGTGATCATAGACCTGAGCTGCTTTGGAGGCTACGATCAAAGATCAGCAGGCACAAAACCAGCCTTTAGCTCCGCCCCTTTCTCTCTGCAGTAAACGTGAAGGAGACGGTGTACTTCCTGATCGACGTCATCGTGGTTCAGTACAAAGACACTCTGAAGCTCGCCGTTCCTTCTCTCATCTACACTCTGCAGAACAACCTGCAGTACGTGGCCATCTCCAACCTGCCGGCCGCCACCTTCCAGGTCAGACCGCGTTCACAGAGAAGGCGCTCGAACCCGCCTCGTCTCTGCATGTCTGTTCTTATCGAAACAGCCGGGTGATTAACGGGTTTGTCGATTGACCGAAACATTTGGCATCTTTTTATAAACTGAAAGGTTTAATCAAACCAATAACGGTGTTCTGGATCTGTTCTGTCATTTGATTCTAGTAGGACATAATCAATATTTCAACAGGAATGAAACTTCTAATACTAATTTTATTTTATACTGTTCATATTTTTGGCATTTTTCAGATATTTTAGGAGCAATTTTCTTTACACGTTATTATCTTGAGCTGCCAAGTTCTTTAATAACTTGTAAAACTTTTAATGCACAGACTTACAGACACTGAGATTTAATAAATGCTTCAGATCTGTGTACATTCGATTAAACACAGTTAAATGGTGACTTCCTTTCCGTCCCTCAGGTGACCTACCAGCTGAAGATCCTCACCACGGCTCTGTTCAGCGTGCTCATGCTCAGGAAGTCTCTGTCCAGAGTTCAGTGGATTTCTCTGCTGCTGCTGTTTGCCGGCGTCGCCATCGTGCAGGTGAGCTACCGCCACCTGCCGTTCCCCAGAAGCCCTGAAATTTAAGTTAACAAATCAGGCGGCTGCTTTGTGTAGCCACAGTTCACAGAGAGGTTTAAGAGTAAGCGTCTCTGCGGTTTCTGTGGCTCCAACTTTTAATGCTGAAATGAGCTGCTGCGTTTGTGGCGTAGGTGAGGTGGCAGAGGGGGCAGAAAAATGCGGTGGGAGGTGAATAAACAGGGATGGGCGTAGTTAAGCTCTTCAGTCGTAATTGTGTGGGAACCTTTCAGGGACGATGTTCCCCGTAAACATGAAGCCCGGCTCGAACGCTGACGCATTGATCATCTCTCTGCAGGTGCAGCAGGAGGGCAACAAAGAGGCGTCGGTGAAGGACACCTCCACTCAGAACTACACCGTGGGCTTGGTTGCCGTGGTGATCAGCTGCTTGTCGTCGGGATTTGCCGGCGTATACTTTGAGAAGATCCTGAAGGGCAGCTCCGCCTCCGTGTGGGTGAGGAATGTGCAGCTGGGAATCTTCGGCATGGTGCTCGGCCTGCTGGGACTGTGGTGGAATGATGGCGCCGCCGTTGCCGAGCGTGGCTTCCTGTTTGGGTACACCAGCATGGTATGGTGCGTCATCTTCAACCAGGCGTTCGGTGGGCTGCTGGTGGCCCTGGTGGTGAAGTACGCCGACAACATCCTCAAGGGCTTCGCCACCTCCTTCTCCATCATCGTCTCCACGGTGACGTCCATCTACCTGTTCGGCTTCCATGTGGACGTACTCTTCACTGCAGGGGCGGGGCTTGTCATCGGTGCAGTCTACATGTACAGCCTCCCCAAAGCGCCTGCCGGCTCGGCGTCCGCAAGCTCCTCCTCCTCCTCATCTTCCACGTCCGAGAAGACGGACATAGACGCAGAGATGGAGGCGTTTCTGCCAAAGTCAGTGCTGGTGAAGTGATTCCTGTTTCTCTCTGCTCTCTCTCTTTCGGGCATCTCACTTCCTGTGTGCTCTTGGCGGGGTCAAAGGTCAAACTGGGCATCTATCAGAAAGAAAGAGGTTCATCTGCTGCTCACTCACCTGCTTCCTCACCCCTCTGATGGCCTCCCGAGTCATCCTCCTCCTGACGTCCTGCTCGCCTTTTCCACACCTCCTCCTGAGCTCAGCCTTCCCTCCTGGCCTCCTTCTTTCCTTCACCTCCTAACCTCCTCGCCTCATCTGGACTATAGGATACTGCGCTTTCTTCTCCCCCTTCCTTCTCCTTTCTCTGCACCCCTGAACAAAAAACACAGACCTCCTTGCTTCCTTTCTCCTCCTCCAGTAATTTAAAGGAGGAGAAGATGGCCTCCTCAGACCTAAAAACTAAACCACATGCATTGTGATGCAGAGGAGAGCTGCTCCCTCCTGTATCGTCCTCCTTTTTGGAGGATGAGAGGGTGAGGAAGGTTTGGGTTTTTACCCCTCTCTCCCTCTCTTCTATCCTGCTTTTTCCTCCTAATCACTAATCTCTCCTCTCTCCTCCTCAGAGCTCAGGGAGGCGTGTCTCCTCCCTCTGCTGTCCACATCACAACCTAACTGCTCAAAGCACAACGGCAGCAAGAGGAAGATGAGGAGGAGGATGAGGAAGGAGCCGCAGAGTGTCAGAAACCCTCACCACCCTCAGTCTGTTTTCTCCTCCGCGGCGTCTCGCCAGCTCTGCCTTAAAACTCTTTAGTAAATGAAAAGAGAATCGCCTTACGCTGAATATCGATCATATGTTGATTATTGTTGTTGCTGGTGGAGGACAACGGCAACCGTAGTCTGATGGAAAGTTTTCACTGTGCAGCCCCCGTACATTTAAAGTGTCCTGTTTAAATTCCACCTTAAAACAGGAAAAAGGGACGGTTTCTATGGGAGCCCGAAGTGTAACTTTGAATAAGTAATTTACATGTTTGTATACAAAATGTACAAAGTAGCTTGAAGTGATGTAAGAACTTTTAAAATTCAATACACATTTTTAACCTAAAGGAAGTTCAGTGAAAATCACAACAATTTAAAATAAAAACGCAGCATTTGTAAATAAAAGTCACAGAAATGGAAGCAGAATCGGAAAGTTAAAATTGAGAAAGATAAAGTGATAAAAGTGTCATTATGAAATGCAAGGAAGACAAAACTACAACATTTAATTAAATTCAATCAAAAGGTACATTAAAAATTCAACATTTTGAAAGTTGAAAGTTATTTAGTCTTATTTTATTTTTCTGCAATAATCAGAAATGAACTAAAGTCATTTATCTGGGCTGTAATGAGCTTTTGGCTCATTTGTAATCGTGTGTTGACTAAAAAAGCTAAATATGTGGAGAAATCATAGTAATGAAGACTAAAACCCTAAATAACTCTCTGCTTTTGTTAAAACCTGCTTCCTTTTTTGTCTTTAATTCCCAAATTGCACAAATTACCGCCCTTTCCTTTTCTCGGCTGCACAGTGAAAACCTCCGGGGTAAATCGTTGCTCCTCCGGGTGCGTCTCCGCTGAGGGACTGTTTGTGTTGGTGCCTTTTCTCCTCATCTGTACAGAAGCCATACGACTGTGTTGGTGTAAAGTTTGCGGTGTACAGTTACGGGACTGTCCGGGAGGCTTTGCTTTATCTGCAGCTCCCGTGTCGGCGGGGAATGTGCTCGTTGATTGGAGCACCTTTAAACTACGATCATAACGTGATGTTTGTTTGTTTTCGCCAAAATGTCCTGCCGCAGGCGTCTTGTTGAAGTAGGCGTCCTGCGGTGGCGTCCTGAATGTTTTTTCTGCTCCTGTTTGTCTCGATCATGTCGAGGCGGTTGTGGGTTTTTATCTTTGTGTGTGTGTCTGAGCTGCTTCTCGGTGTTTACGTCGTTCAGCTTTGGGAGGAGAGGTTGAGTCGTTTTGGTCTCCTGATCTCTGCAGCAGGTTAAGATTCTGTGATTACAGCAAGTTTTGTTTTTCCTCACATCCACCACCGTTGCCGTGTAGCAGTTTGCCTCTGTTGTTGTTCATTTAAATCCTGCCAGCACTTGACGTAACCCCGTCTCTTCACGCTGGCCTGTTTGAGCCCCCGATTGGACTGATCGGTCCGTTAACACTCTCCGTTATCAGCCAATTACATTAGCCATCAAAACATCTGTGTGGAGAAAAGAAAAAGCTCTAAATTAAGGAGCTGGAAGGAAAGCTAGCTGCTCCATCTTTAAAGTCTTTATACAGGCACAGCATTTACTGAACTACATTTCATTTAAAGCAGTTTACAGGTTATTATTGAAAATATAAATCTACTAATAAATTCTACTAAAATCTTGTTGATTAAGCAGCTTAGCATAAGTTTCCGTGTGAAGTGAGATGGTCTGCACTTCAGGTTCTTGTAACTGCAGCTCGTGACAAACTGCAAGAACTGTTACTGATGCTTATATGAAGCGCTATTCACTATAACTGTTTCAGGCTCCACAACACACTATACATGTATGCAGTGGGATGTGGTTATGGATGGAGATGATTGAAAGTTGCTGCTCTCATGAGTCGGCAGCGGAGTCATGTTAACACCACCCACCACCAGTTTGGGCTGCAGCAGCGCCCCATTGCTCTCTCTGTGCAGCAGGAAGTGGATACAAAGGGGAAAGAGAGACGGATGCTAGCATGCGTGGTTCTGTCACGCTCGGTTGTGTCAGAGTAAACACGTATAACCAAATGAGACGTTTGGCAGGCCTGTGGATGCTAACCTGCCTGAGGGGAAGGTGCACTCTGCACATTAATCTGGCTTCGTGTGTGTGGTGTTAAAGTGCCACACATTAACGTCTTGGATTTGTTGTGCGTTCCTCGCAGCAGATCTGTAAAAGCTTCTTACTTAAAAAGGTTTTTTTCCCCAGTGGAATATTTTTCTTGAAAATGTTGCCAGTTTACACTAAAGAAGTTACAGTTCTCCTCACATACAGTTAAACATAAACCACTGATGTGTAAAGATGACAAACTCGCAAATACAAGTTCACTAACTGAACCTCTGATGTTTTTATTGTGTCAGAAAAAAACCCTCAATTAAACCTAAAGTGGGATAAATGTAGCTCACAGTCTGTGAATATTAGGAGCTCGATCATTTCACGGGAAACTGACCTGAGGACGGAGAAACGCGGAGACACAAACACGAAGCCACATCTCCCAAAGCATAAAAATGAACTTTAATTATTTTTCCGATTTCTTCTCATGATGATTGAAGGCTCTTTTTCTGTTTCCAGTGTGAGATTATCAAAATCAAACTGTGAAGGGACAAAAAAACGTTTATTTTCAGTTTTTGTAAAACAAGCAAACAAAAAACCTCCAGCTGACACTTTCTCTCTGGAAGTCTGAAATTAATATCTATCATACATAATAATATATAAGCTGTTTTTATTTAATGTGGGAATCTTTGGGGTGGTGGTGAATGAAAGGAAGAGGAAACCCAGCAGGAAGCTTCAGATTTCAGCCAGAAGAAGCTTTTTGTTCTAAGCTCTTCTTAATGACATAAATTTCTAGTGAAAATGAGTCCTTTGAGTTCTGTGCGTCTAATAAAGGATCATTTCTGCACTTATTAAATGTTATGAATTGATCGTTGTAGATGATCATTTTAATCTCAAACTGACATTAAAATGTCTTTATGTAGATATCAGCTGATTTATATCAGAGGAATTATGATGGGATGTTTATTTTTCATTAAACATCACATCATAAACTTTACATCTTTTTTTTTTTTTCAATGTTTTCTTGTGAAAATATAAACTTGAATCCCAATTTTCTCTCTTGCAGTGGCTTTTTCCACCTTTTTAGAATAACAAGACAACATTGATTCTTCTTTATTCACTCGAGGTAGAAACAGTGATAAACATCTACTTCTGCTCTGTAAAATAATCCTGTCACATCTTACAGATTCACAGAAAAATAACTTGTTTGTTCCTCTTTACGTTTACTTTACCTTATTTTTTATCTACATTAAAAACTAAAATATTGCAAATTATATAAAATAAATTTTATATAGAAAATGATATTGACACAGGCTGATATCACTTTAATTACATGAAAATCCATATTCATTTTATTTGATTTTTTTCAGCACAGGCTGAAACGCAGATACTCCAAAGTCAGTTTCCAGGTTTTCTCTCCGCTGACGCTCTGCAGCGCCTCCTGCTGGCGGTTTTAAACCACATCCTCGGATCAGATCCTGCTGCGGTTGTTTCCCGAGGTTGGTTTGTCCTCGGTGGAGATCTGCCTGCAGGATCGGGTTTAGTTTCCTCTTCCTGTTGGTTTGAGTTTGTGTGAAATCTGTGTGAGCTGGTTTCATCTCTGATCTGTTTGCACTTGATTGTTGATTTGTATCAATGCCTCTGAATTTGTAAATACTTCCTTTGGTAAAAGTTTTATATAAATGAAGACATGGACTAAAAACTGTGCGGTTTGTCTTAATTTAAAGATCAGTGATAGTGAACGACACACAGTGTCTGCTCTCAGGTTCGAGAGAGACGATTTCTGACAGTATTCGGAAAACTTCGGGAAAAATCTGGGAAATTAGAAGATACAATCATGGAGGAAAAAAGTCTGGACTTCACAAGTCTTTGACCCTCTGTGGGAGTCGGCAGGTAAGGTGTGATATTCCAGCCTTTTATTCCAAATATGGAGACTTTAGTCTTCTTTCTCCCAGTTTTCTCCCAACAGTGCTCCCGATACTCCAGTTAGGAGAACGATTAGTGTTCGGTCTTCTGGAAATCCTCCTCTGTATAAAGTAACCCAGCTCTGTCAGAGAGAGAGAACAGAGCGCAGGGAAAATATGAGAGGCTGGTTTAAACCAACAACACTGTATTTAAACATAAATATTAATATAGAAATATTTGTGATAAGTTTTGAGTTGTTTTTTTAATTTATGAAAACCTGGTAAAATTGTGAAAAGAACATTTTAAATCTGTCTAATTTATTACTTTTGGATATTTTGAGGGTTTTTACAGCTTACATTTTTTTAAAAAACTGTTTATTTTTTATACATAATATAACGTTATAAAAGTTCTCAGAAGTGATCACTGTCTTTATGTGGACATGTGGGGGAATCGGTCCTCAGGTTTAGTTAGATCCACGAAACTTTAACAGGCTAAAGAATTTTGTTCGTCCTTCAGTAAAATGATTTTTTCCGGTAGCGCTAAAAACACCGACTGTAGGCAGATAAGTGACGGTTTTTTAAACGCTTATGGTTAAAGCCACCTGTAACAGTACTGTTGTGTAACTGTAACTTATTTTACCTGTAATTAGTTTTACGTACACTGACCCAGAGACTAAGTTACATGTAAAGAAAACTAACTCATTTGTAGTTGAAACGACTTTGAGATGGTCTGATCTTTCTGACATGGTGTGCGATCCCGCTGGAAGCAGCCATCTAAAGATGGAGCACTGTGGCCGTAAAGGGATGGAGATGGTCAGCAGCAGTGCTCGGGCAGACTGGGGGATGTTTGTGCGGGAAAATCCAGCAGATCATCAGATTCTTAGAAATACTCAGATCAGCTGGTCTGGCACAGAGTCACGTACTTCCCCTTTCTTCTTCACTCTGATGCTCAGTTTGAACTTGAGCGGGTCGTGTTGATCATGTTGATGTTCGACAGTTTGAAGCCCGAGTTCTTGGCTCATAGAGATTTCTTTTATATACTTTTATGTAATTACTAGAAACTTTGACCATATTTCATATGAATCTCCAAAAGTTGATTCTGTTCATCTGGACGTAGCGTCTGTGAGCTACGTCCAGATGAACAGAATCAACTTTTGGAGATTTACTTACCTGGATGATTGAGCATCCAGGCATCCAGGGATTTAATGTGAGCATTCAACAGAAAACAAGGTCAAACACGAGTCCTCATTGAGTAAAGCTTAAATACTGCAGTGCCCCTGTGATGTAATGAAAAGAAGATTTGAAACATTCAGCGTGTGTTGTAGCAGCCAGGGTGATGTCTTTATCTAACCACCACCTCCTCCTCCTCCTCCTCCTCCTCCTCCTCCTCCTCCTCTTCTTCTATCTGTTCTGTAGGTGTCCAGGTAAAGAGAAAGGATCCTGAGATGGACCCCTGCCACCACCTGCCTGCTGAGATCCACACATTTCCGAGTACCCCCACTTTCACTCAGAACCACAGCACTCCTCCTGCATCTGCTGCACTAAAGCTAAAGTACTGTAGTCACAAATATTCCTCTCATAGTTTTCAGCTGCTTCTCATAAAGAAAACACTCCAGTGTGCACCATTAGGTGATTATTTGCCTTTAACACAACAAGCACACTCCAACAGCCGATAATGAACAACACACCTGTGGGTTGTTACGCTGTGACACTCATCCATATTTTTTATTCAGCCTTTTAAAGATGTCAGGAGCCAAAGAATAAAACTGAGTTGATGGACTGAATCAAAATGAATTCATTTCAAAAGTAAAGGCAAAAAACAAACAAACCCAAAAACATTTCCTCCAGGAAAGAAAAATATAGAAAAACCTATTTAAAAAAAAATCTAAAGGGAACATTATGACACTAAATCAAAAATATTAAATACTAATACTAAATAAACACTAACACAATTTTTTTTTTTGTAAAGAAAAACCTTTATTTTTTAAATAAAGCGGTCTATGTCATTTCAAAATAAAATCATTTGTCATTAAATCTGACAAATTTTTATTTTTTGTATTTTATTAAGTCAATTTTTTTGTAGTATATAAATTTAATAAAGAATAAGTTTAATATTGGTGATTTCAAAACTGATGACTGAATATTTAGTTTATTTTAACTTGAAAAATCATCAAAGTTCTTTTAGAATAAAATATTATATAAAAAAACACAAAGATACAGGATATGAAGGAACAACATAAAACAAAATGTTATACTTGAATGACTGATTAGGGATTAATTCAGGCTTCGGGTACTGAGGGGAGCTGAATGGTTTGTAATGACCACGTTTGTTTGATCGTGACCAAAGGAATCGTTTTTTGGATGCGTTGGAAAGTTTCAGCTGATCGAAGCATAAGAACTAAAAACGTTTCCTGTACGCTCGGTTTGCACCGACTCGCAGTGATCGTCTGATAAAACAGGAAAGATGAGTTAAAAAAGCAGCTCATAGATGGAAGAGAAAACCATTTCTCTTAAATCAGATGCCAACATGAAACACTAAACACTCCTGGTAACCGCGAGAACGTCATCAACACGTCAAACGTCTTTTTGAAGTCGCTGATGTTCATGCACAGAGCGCCTCTCTGACTCCTTTTCATTGAATGTTGCTGAGGATTTCTACGAAAAGTGCCTTTAAGTGACCGTTTACAGCGTTTCCTCCTCAGCGTGCGACAGTATTTTATGCTTAACAACTGAAAGTTCGACATGTTGTAATCGTATTCGACTCTGTGCCTTAAAGATTTCTCTTTTTTCTGAGATGTTAAAGGAGACCTGTTCTGCTTTTTTCCTTATTTCATGTCATTTTAAATCCAAATGCCACATGCCGAAGTCCTCTACGCCGCAACACTTCGTTTTTTAACAGGAAGTGCACCTCACACATTCTTAGTCCTTCCTCTCAATAGGCTCCCTGACGTTGACCAATCAGGAGAAACCAAGCTTCTTGGGTTTTTCAAACACAAAATGAGCTGAGTGGGCAGTGTAATGCAAAGATGAATTATTTTATGTGAATCATGCAAAGCTACTCTGATAGAGTTCCAGAATAAAAGCTGGAAATAAGCTGAACAGGTCCTCTTAGAGAGAGATCTGAAACTCTTGAGGCCATTAGTTTGAATTCTGTGAAGTGTTTTCATACTAACTGATGTTTCCATTTTTTAAGATATGACAGAGAAATGTTTAAAAAAAAATCTTTGTGAAATTAAACTGATGAAAACGTTCAGTGCCTTTTCATTTCTTATTCAAGAAAAAATCGATGATGTGTTTTTAAAGGTCACAGTTTTATAGACAGGCCCAGTGTTTTTTTTAGAGGCTCAGAAATATTTGGGAAAGTCTCGAAGCCTCCACCCTGGAGATGCAGTGGTTTGATCAGATCGTGAGCCATGTCTCTTATTCTCCGTACTTTCCTTGTTTTCATTCATTTCATTCATCCACAGATTTTTTTCCAGAGCTGTGCCGACTCGTTAAAATGTTTTTCTGGGATGTTTGTTCTTGAGTGTAACGGTGGTTTGCACCGTTTCACAAACCCTCTGTATTTCCTGTATTCATGAAGGCATCTCAAAGATGCTCATCTTGATTGATTGATTTAAAGATCTGAGGCTGTGCACATTTACAGATTTACCAGCTAGTATATTTCTCTGTTTATGAGAAACAGAAACTTGAGCTTAACAAAACTTAATCAGCCCAGATTTGCTCATTATAGTGTAAATTTAGACTTCTTACTGCTGAAATGTAATAGCTGGAGTTTGACATGTAATTTGTCTCAGAGCCACCGAGGGGCGACAGAGGACGTTTTTTGAAAGGGAAGGAGGATGATGACCTTTGGAGATTCAGCTCCTCACTGCAACATGAATCCAGATTTTTATCACAAATGGAAACTTAAACAAATCGAACAGAGCCGCCTTCTCATCCGGACTGTGGCTGAATCTGTGGGAAGCGTTATAAAATCTGGGTATTAGGACAAGCCACAGTTTGTGTCCTGTGGTAGCCAAGACCTCCTGGGGGATCATATAAAGCAGTTAATTTAAATGTTTTACATAAAAACAGTTCCTGGTAAAAAGGGTATTTTTTAAGATCACAGCAAGTTGACTGACTTGATTGACAAAATATCCTGTGTCATTTTTATTCAAATATAACAAGAAAAAAATGTTGAAGCGATGCATATTTATCTTCAGACATCTTATGCTGTTCATCATCTGTTTTCAAATGAGGTCGTCGTTGTCAGAATGCTCTTCTCTTCGCTGGAACGAAGGAGCAGAACATCTCTAAGCCCAGATCTTGTCAAACATGAAGCAGATGCGCTGCAGCAGCAGAAGACCACACTGGGAGCTAAAAACTGGAAAAACATTTTCTGCTCCGAGGAGCCGATTTCTGCTCCAACATTTGGATGTTTGGACGAAAATTTGGTGTAAACAACATGAAACCATCGATCCTGCTTTGTAGCAACAGTTCAGACTCGTGGGGGTACTGTCTTGGCACACTTTGGGTCCCTAGTAACAGCTAAGCATCATTTAAACACCACAGCATGCCTGAGTCCTGTTCCTCACCATGTCCATCCCTTTATGACGGCAGGGTACTGTCCTCTGATGGCTGCAGGATGACGCTCACAAAAAAACTCACAAAACTCAGATTATCTCAAACCGTTTTCTTGAACGTGACGATGACTTCGCTCTACTCAAACGGTCACTAGATCTCAAATTTATATAATAATATTTACCTCAAAAGTTGATTCTGTTCATCTGGACGTAGCGTTTTCAAAACGCTACGTCCAGATGAACAGAATCAACTTTTGGGAATTTACTTACTTGGCTGTATCAAGACATCATAATATTTAATTATTAATGTTGTCAAATGCTTTTGTTACGTCCCTCTGCCGCCCCTAATCTCCTCAATGTTTTCAGCTGGTGCTAATTGGCCACACCTAGTCAGGCACACCTGAGGCAAGCTTCCAGAGAGCTCACTTGTCTTTGCCTTGGTGGCTCCAGTCATTTTAGCCAACCTGCTATTCCATTTTAAGAAAAAACCTCTTCCTACTAACACTCTGGTATTCATCTTTTTTTTTATTTATTTTTTTTATGTTGTGGCTTTTGAGCCGGGTTGTAACACTTTTAATGCAATTCAATTTTAATTATACAGCGCCAAATCACAATGACAGTGGCCTCAAGGCGCTTTATTTTGTAAGGTGGACACTACAATAATACATACAGAGAAAAACCCAACAATCATATGACCCCCTATGAGCAGCACTTTGGCAACAGTGGGAAGGAAAAACTCACTTTTAACAGGAAGAAACCTCCAGCAGAACCAGGCTCAGGGAGGGGCGGGGCCATCTGCTGCAACAGTTGGGGTGAGAGAAGGAAGACAGGATAAAGACATGCTGTGGAAGAGAGACAGAGATTAACAACAGATATGATTCAATGCAGAGAGGTCTGTTAATACATGTTGAGTGAGAAAGATGACTGAAGAAGAAAAACTCAATGCATCATGGGAATCCCCCGGCAGCCTACGTCTATTGTAGCATAACTAAGGGAGGATTCAGGGTCACCTGGTCCAGCCCTAACTATATGCTTTAGCAAAAAGGAAAGTTTGAAGCCTAATCTTGAAAGTAGAGATAGTGTCTGTCTCCCGAATCCAAACTGGAAGCTGGTTCCACAGAAGAGGGGCCTGAAAACTGAAGGCTCTCCCTCCCATTCTACTTTTAAATACTCTAGGAACAACAAGTAGGCCTGCAGAGCGAGAGCGAAGTGCTCTAATAGGGTGATATGGTACTACAAGGTCATTAAGATAAGATGGGGCCTGATTATTTAAGACCTTGTATGTGAGGAGCAGGATTTTGAATTCTGGATTTAACAGGAAGCCAATACAGGAGAAATCTGCTCTCTCTTTCTAGTCCCTGTCAGGACTCTTGCTGCAGCATTTTGGATTAGCTGAAGGCTTTTCAGGGAGTTTTTAGGACTTCCTGATAATAATGAATTACAGTCGTCCAGCCTGGAAGTAATAAATGCATGAACTAGTTTTTCAGCGTCACTCTGAGACAGGATATTTCTAACTTTAGAGATGTTGCACAAATGGAAGAAAGCAGTCTTACATATTTGTTTAATATGTGCATTGAAGGACATGTCCTGGTCAAAAATGACTCCAAGGTTCCTCACAGTGTTACTGGAGGCCAAGGTAATGCCATCCAGAGTAAGAATCTGGTTAGATACCATATTTCTAAGATTTTGATTACAAGTTGCAACACCTTCCCAGGAAAGCCTCTCCCACCTCCTTTGTTCTTTGAAACCACAGAAAAGTTACAGTTTATGTTTATCAGGATTGGTGATGAGCTGGGCCTCTTCCACGTGTGGAGGCGTATAGTTCCTGGCAAAGTTTAGTCAAATTCCCTTACATAATGCCAGAGTTACTAATGAGAAAATGTCACCCATCAGGGTTTCATTCAAGCATTGGGCTGTGTTGAAAATAAGAAGTGAGACAAAGAGAATGAGACAGCACTGAACTTAAACTACAAAGTCCTGACTACAAAAAGCTAATCTGAGGTCCTGGAAGAGACGACCAGTGGAAAAAGAATCCAAGGTGGTAATTTTTTATTTCAAAAAAGGAAGAAATCATGAATCAACCTGCTTTGGTGACATCAGATACACTGAAGAAGAGATGACAGTCTTGTAGGATGGACACAAACCGCTGCTCTTTGCTGCCCTCCTGGCTGATTGTTCTCTAGTTTTGCTTTTTATCAGCGTCCTTGTCACGACTGCAGGTGAAAAAGTGAAGATTATGGCACGAACAGGGTGATAATCTCATCTCTTCTCCTTTCATAGAGGATACTCCAGTCTGTCCTCCGCTAAAGGAGGAAATAAAAGATAATAAAAGAAATTTAATTTGTAGTTCTAAATAAACTCTAAATGCATTTAGGACGTTTTTTACTCACTTTAAGTCTCTTCCACGATGTTATTTCTCTCTCCAACAACGTAGGTTACAATTATATTAGCATGACCAATTATGCAAATTAGGCGATGACGTCATTTAGCGACTTTTATGACAGCCAATAGCAATTTTCCTTACTGAGGAGTTGGCAACACTGGTCGTTTCTATGGTATATCGTTTATATCGCTCTCCCCTACTTCAGGGTCGTGCCAGTTTGTTAGAATCCTTCCTCAGAAAAACTGACTGCTCGTGTCCAGTCTGTCACTTGCTGACGGTTCCTTTCTCCTCGGGTTTCAGAGTTCTTTCACAACACTGAATTTTTGTCACAGCTACTTCACAGAGTTTAAGTATTAGTCAGGGCCTTTCAGAGGCCAACAGGCTGAGGCTGTTTCTCTGAAACGCAAGTGTCCACAGAAAAACATCCTGGGTCAGAAGCTCCAACCTGCCTCTGGCAGTGATAGATGTTGTTACTGTTTTCATGACCACGGTGTACCCATCTTCTGATGGCTGCTTCCAGCAGGATATTTGCTCACCTTTGGCCTCCTGACAAGTGGTCACCACATGTTTTACCCTGAACGGCTTTACTCACTCTGGAGATTTGTTTCTCCGGCTGGAATTAAACCAGCAACCTTTCGCTTGCCAAGTGAATATGTAACCAGCTACACTGTGGCGCCTGCTTCAAGCAGGATCAGCTCAGATCAAACTGCTTTCTGGGTGTTCATTGCAGTCTTGTGAAAAGCTGTTAAAACCTTTTTTTTTTTCGTGGTTAAAATGGATTTTTAACTGTTTCTTTTATTGTCTTTTTATTTATTAGGCACCTGATTCTCTTACCTTTGGTACGTGCAGGAGCAGGAGATTCACACCAGAAATGTGCAGCTGATAAATCTGCAGCATCTGTGTGACGCTATCATGTCAATGTGGATCACAATCAATGTTTCCAGCACCTTGGAAAAAGTGGCTGGTGAGTGCATGTTACATTATACCCAGCTAGAAGTACACAACGTGTTAAAAAATAAAATAAAGTGTAACGCAGGCCCGCAGTGATCTTCTAGAAAAAGTTTTTATACGATTCCTACAGAAACTTTTCCTCTAAACAGAGCCGTTAGAGGTTCCTCAGAGAACCCTCTCTTAAGTTCAGAGCAGATATTTGATTAAACTCAGCTTCAAGTTGTTTCCTATAGCGTCTCCTCAGTATTTTAACCTCATCAATCAGTAAGTTACAGATGTCACAGTCATGCTCACGTAGCCTGAGGATAAACGGTGCTTTGAAATAAAAATTGCATCACGTTCAAGTTGAGGCCTCTCGCACCTCGTTTTTACCTGAAACTACAGCACAGTTGCGGTTAAAGGGACTTAATAAGAAGTTAGAAGCTTAGTGCTGAAGAACGAGACTGGGGTGACGATGGATCCTGTTAACTTGGATCTGCTGCAGAAACTGGATGGACTACAAATACTAATCGTAGGTCCTTCACCTCCTGTTCTTCTCGTGAACCACCAGTGGAAAATACGAGTCCATTTCACGTGTTTGTGAGAGGTGAAATGGACAGAGAAGCAACACCTTGTGGAATCTGTGCGAATGATTGTAGATGTGAAGAGAAAAGGGGGTCAAGCCGGTACCAGCAAGGTGTGCCTAATTAAGTGTCCAAGTATATCACATAGAACAGCCTGCCACTGAAGTTTCAAGTCAGAAGGTCGTGTCCTGAACAGCGTGATGGTCTCCTCTCATTTCCTCTCATGAAGGATGCTTCAGGGTCTTTCTCAGAAAACCCAGCTGTTGGTCTCCAGTCTGTCACTTTCTGACAGCTATGACGTCGTTCATTTCTCCTCAGGGTTTCACCAAGTTCTTTTACAACATCAGGTGTTTTTCACAGCAACCTCACACGGTTTCAAGTGTTAGTCAGAGCTGTTCAGACCACTAACAGGCGGCGCCGTTTCTCTGAATCACAAGCATCCACAGGAAAACATGCTGGAGCTGCTCAGAAGCTCCAAGTTCAGCTTCAGAGCTTCTCACTCTGAAGTAAAATGAGAAAGCACTTATTTATCACCTGTTCGTGGTGGAGCTAATATTTTCCATCCAGCGTTTTTTTTTCTTTTACATAAAACAAACGAATGAACAAACAATCCGCTCCTCTCGATCCGCACGCAGCAGTGCACATCCCAGTTCCCGTTTATTTCCTGAGATTTTCATCTCAGCTTGTACAGTTTTAATGAATGAAAAGTTGGTTGGGACCAAAGCTGTTACATTTTTAACTTTGAGTTGGGTTTAGTTGCAGTTACATTCCAGAGTGTTTCTTTTCTTTTCAGTTTACTTTTAGCGTTTTAGTATTTTTATTATTAGTGGCAGGGGCAGATGCAAGACGTTCAGGACAGATAAAGTACAAATATAACATTTGCAGCCTGGCAGTGTTGGAATGAAACATAATGTCCCGGAGGTGTTCTGTTAGATTTATGTCACGCAAGCGTGGGGGTGAGTCGGTGGTGTCAGTTCCTTCAAACTCCAGGAACTGCCTGCGCACTCCTGCCACATGATGAAATTTCTGAAGTGTTTCTTACAAGTTTACCCTTCCCTCTCCTCAGATGTATTTATTCACCTTCTGTGCCTCTAAACTTTTATTGGGGCTCTGCAGCCCCCTGGTGGTCTGTTGAGTTACTGCAGGAACACTACCTTTGAGACCCCTTCCAAAGGATCTACTGCCAGCATTACAATGCCAGATGCCACAGGACACCCCCAGAGGTCCTATGTCTGTGCCACACCATACCTGGAAAATGCCCCACACCTCCCCCACAGTGTAACTGAGCCACCAGATACCCTCACTGTAAAAGTCAGATCTGTCAAAGGGGCCCAGAGGCCAGTACATAGGAGTGGACCCAAGCAAAGACACCAAACAGAAACAGTGATTTACAAGTTTATAATAAACACAAAGATAGCAATGAAGGCACTCAAACAGAGGGCGAGTGTAGTTAGACTTGAGAGGAAGGAGTGAATACCAGGAGGTGAGAGGAATATTGATCTCGGGGGCTCACTGGTGGAGGTAGAGGTCATGAAGCCTTGGGGAGGAGAACTAAATGAGTGTCTGAAAGGTGAGTGGGTGAATGAGGTGCCAGCCTTATCTTCCTGATGATCCACAGGCGGGGGAAAATGGTATGTAGTTTTGAATCCGAGGATTAGACTGCAGAGACGTGAGGAGAATCTTGCCAATATGACCAGCGTCCAGGTAATTAAGCTGCAGGTGAGCAAAGCGGTGGTGCAAAGCATAAGCGAGAGCACAAGAAGCGCTGAGGCCTAGTTATCACCATGAGGGAGCTGACTGACTGGTGGAGAAATGATGGCAGTGCTGGTCTCCTAAAGTGCCTCAGTGATGTCAGGTGAGTAAGGTAAGGTGAGGAACTGAGAAGGCTGACACAGGTAAACACCGGCAGGCAGCGGAGAAACACCAGAAGCTCACTCGGATCCTAACAGGCTGAGGGTTTTCCGTTAAATTGTCACCTGTCCACATGTGAAAACGTGTGCTAAAAACAAGCCGACGCTCAAGCGTCAGGCTGTAAATCTGACACTGTCAAAGCTAAAATGCTAATGTTGAGGCTTCAAAATGCAGAGACAGCAATAGTGGCTACATCGATATTTAAGGTCGAGTCTGCAGATACAGATACTGTCCTGTGTGTCTCCACTCTCCCCCTCTGCACATGTCTGAACCATCTCAGCCTCAAGAACTTTGACTACAGATGCCACCACCTTACAGTCTCCTATCACTTTCAGACTGCACACTCTGCATAAGATATACTACACCTGGGTGCACCTTCTTCCTCTCTTATACCACTCATAGTCCTTAGATTTAGATCTCCTCCACCACCCTTTCTTCTCTCTCACTGCCTTCTAACATGACTTCCCCCTTTCCTCTTCCTTTGTTTTGGGCTAACAGTAGCACAGTTTTCCAATGAAAATGAATGCCTAATTCTAACCCTCCTAAACTTAACCTAATTGTAACCCTGACATTAAACCACTTTTTGAGCCTCAAAATGCATTTTATCCCCATAAATGACTGTTGGTCATCTACTAAAGGTTGGTCATCATGTCCTAACCAGTGAGAAACATTTGCTCAAAATAATTATTTTCTAAAAGCAGTTATCTTTTTAATATTAAAAACGTAGGTCACTAATTCAGTTTTCCATACTTGTGTTTATAGTGAGTGAATTATATTGATGGGGTGTGGTTCGGTCATGCAGGAGAACTTCAAGCCTTTGCACTAGTTTCTCCTCCCTGAAGCTTTTTCCAGCTGCAGGTTTGGTGCTGACAGCTTCAGGTTAAGCCACAGATCACTCAATCTTCACGAGAAATGTGGCGTCTGGGATGTGAATTAATCTGAGAGACTCCTCCAGGAACACGGTTACATGGTTAAAATGATGCGAGACACAGAGGGTAAATAGAAGAGGGAGAAAAAGCGACGGGGAAGGAAGAGAAGAGGTGAGAAAGATATGAAGGGAAGAAAGGAGTTAAAAAGAAGGAGAAGTGAAAGAGAGGGGGAGGATAAGAGGAAAGGAGGGAAGGAGGAAAGGAGAGAGGGCACAGGGGGAGAAGAGCGAGGGGACAAGGAGGAAAGTCAGAGAGAGAGGGAGGTAGAGATGGAGAGGGGAGGAATGGCAATCGGGGGGCGTGGTATTTGTCGTGACGTCACACAGAGCGGCAGCTTCTCCTTTTAAAGCCGCTGGTCCCTGACAGACTGACAGACTTTAAATACCGACTCCGCCGGGATCTCTGACAGCTCTGCGCAGCGGGACGCACTCTCCTCGGTCCGGACGCGCTCTTCCTCCTCGGATGGAGCTGCTGCTGCAATTCCTCCACAGTCTGCGTCGCCGCCGGGACTGAAGTCGTGAGCAGCTCCGGTTCTTTTTTCTTTTTTGATTATTTTTTAGGGGAATAATAGGACTGTTCTCGGTTCCGCCGTCCTCTCTGTCTTCCAGCAGGCCGCCGTCTCCTCCGTGACTCTCTGTTCCCATGCGATTCTTCAGACTCACATTCAAGTGTTTCGTGGATTGTTTTTGAGGTCGCTGTCCGATCGTCGGTGTAATTCCCTTTCTTTTATTTCTATTCTTATTTTATTTTTCAAATTAAACCCCTGTAATTCGAGAACCCCCCCCCCCCCCCCATTTTTTTAAACAATAGACTTTCTGGATTTGTGACCTCCTTTTTAAAAAAAATTAAAATAAAATAAAAACATTATTAAATCATCTGAAAAAGAGTTGGCGTCATAAATAAAAGACCACAGTCTGGATCCTCGGCGGCACAGAGGAAGAATCACGTTTCTTCTGGTTGTGAGTGAGGAAGAGTGAGAGGGGCCGAGGATAAAGGTCCTGACCCGCTGTCTCTGAGTGACTGTTGGTCTGTAACTGGCAGCTGGCTGGTTTAGTGGGAGTCTGAGAGGAGGTGAACACGAGGTGTGGAAAACTGAGACTGTGAGACTAAAAGGAGAAGAATAACTCAGTCTTTAAAGAGACAAAACCTTCAAAATAACAGCACGCTGAGGGGGACTGGTGTTTTACTGGTTTATGTGGTACCTGACTGGTTGCTTGGACTTGAGTTTTGGGGACTTCTAAAAATACAAAAAGCCAAATTAAAGGGAAAACACCACCCAGCCTTTGCTGACTGGTATCTGAGTGCTTTTTGGACTGAGAAACTGACTTTAAGGATTATAATCTGCAGGAATTAAAACACTCTAAAGTGGGAATCACAGCTGATTATTCCTTCTGGTATCTAACTGGTGTCTGGGTTTAGGAGTGATTTAAAAAGACTGAAATCTGAAGAAAATAAAGGGATTCTAAGTGGGAACCATTGCTGACTATTCCTACTGGTCTGACTGCTAGCCTGAGTGGGAACTGTGGGGAAACACCTGAACAGAAATAAGAGATATTGCAGACAAAACCTGCAGGAATTAAAGGGGATACAGAGGCTGAATATTTGGAGCACTTCCTGACTGGTTCCCATTCTGTGAATGATGGAGAAGCAGGCTCTTCCAGCCTCCTCCTGCTCTCTGGTTCTCCTGGAGGAGACCAAAAAGAGCCCCATAACTCTCTCTAATGGGGGCGGTGGCAGTGGTTATGCCCCTGCGGCCGCTAATGGCAGCCTCGTCCCGCTGACAGTGGCGGGGACAGGCGTCGCTGGTGGAGTGGTGGGCACTGCTTGTGTTGGACAGGACAAAAAAGGTGGTGTGGTCAACGGAGCGGGGCCTGGTTACCAGGAGCGGGAAACCTGGACGCGACAGATGGACTTCATCATGTCCTGCGTGGGCTTTGCTGTAGGACTCGGAAACGTGTGGCGGTTCCCCTACCTGTGCTACAAGAACGGAGGAGGTGAGATGCACCACACACACACACCTGTACGGGGCATGTGCACATCCTCACTTTACCTAATGGTTTCTGCAAGATTGCTGTGAGACAACCAGTGAGACAGACACTTTTTTACTGGTATCCACAAGCACAGATTCTTAGATTTGTGCTTGTGGATACAAACTGTCCAGTTTTCGTGCTCTTGGATGTGAACGGGAATGCTTATTTTAATTTTATAAGCAGATCTTTTCCACAGCTTCACGTTTGTGTACATGGGTGTGAAGATTTTCCACTTTTAAAAGTTCACATTCGAAGGCTGGACACCACCAGACATTTTTTAGGGATTAAAACACACATGCTGCATGTTTGAAGCTGTACAAAGAAGATAAATAATAGCTTAAGAGAAAAATGAAAGCTTTAAAGTCTTTTCACTTTAGAAATGAGGTGGGCCAGCATTATCCCACTCCCCAAAATGACTCCTCCTCTGTGTTTGTGCTGATGTCAGAGAACATCCAGAATTTTATCCTCCTCACAGGTCAGTGTAGGTTTCAGTTCACCTTCAGGTGAGTCCAGGACAGAACAGGAAGTTCAGTCTAACTGTGGCGTGGCGCTGGAGCTGAAAAACATCAAAAATAAACTTTTCCTTTCCGAACTTTTCCTTATGTCAGTCAAACCAGCTGTTTGAATCTCAGATTATTTTACTGAATAATTAAATTTGTAGCTGATGGGGGAGGAGCTAAAATACCAGGGGGCGTGGTTTGCTGTAGAGAGGCTTGGACTCAGTTTCTCAGTGACATAATTGGCTGCATGTGTTTGGATGGTGGCAGCGACATGTGTGTTATTGATCAGAGTGACAGCAGCAGGTTCAGCCGATCAGCTTCCAGCACAGTAACGTGTGTGTGTGTGTGTGTGTGTGTGTGTGTGTGTGTGTGTGTGTGTGTGTGTGTGTGTGTGTGTGTGTGTGTGTGTGTGTGTGTGTGTGTGTGTGTGTGTGTGTGTGTGTGAAAAGAACCACAGCAGGCATAGAGGGAGATACTGTTACTGCACGTGATGCCTTTTACCATATATAATACAACTGTGTGTGTGTGTGTGTGTGTGAGTGTCTCGAGTTAACTGACTTTTATTGAGCCTGATGCTCCTGCACGCTGCTGCAGGGTACATTGTAAACGTGAGGCTGGGCATGGACGCCTGCGTGCACGTTGTCACCTTCTCTCCAGTTTGAAGAGACTCAGTGAAATGTAGGAAAGCAAGACTTATATTCAAAGGAACTTTATTTCAAAAGAAAGGAATTAGCATCACAGGAGAAATGATTCAAAAACATGGATAAACCCAGGAATCTCCAAGCCTCACATCCAGTGGTGGTTACAGTTACACATCTGCACTGGTATTTAAATACCAGGACTGTCTGTCGATAATCTTAAAAGAAATCTAGTTGCTTTGAGCTCAGGCGCTTTAAAATTCAGCAAATCCTCAAATTTTAGACGCATTAATCAATAATCTAAACGTATATCAATAAAGTCACAAAAACGTTTGTAAAGCTTCGTTTTCTGTTTTGTTTGATCATAGATTTATAAATTGATTACAATTGATTACTTTATTTTTAAGTCACTCCAAACTGAATTCTTTTGGGCTCGTTGGACACTTACAGATGTGGTTTTAGGCGTTTTTCTCCCAGTTTAATTAAAAACTATTTAATTCAAATGAAGGTTTTTTGGGAGTAGAGGAGGTGTCAGCAGGTGGATTCATCACCTCTGTTTGTTCTGTCAAAGCTGAACTTTAGCAGCAGAGAAAGAAAGGAGAAAAAAGTTGGATCCTTTCACCTGCAAAGGTCTCGTTCACACAGTCGACCAGTCTGAGCTGGACGGAGAGGAGGAGAGACGGGAAAGGTCTGAATGTTCGCAGAGAGGAGGAGGAAGAGGAGGAGGTCAGGCTTAAATCACAGAGAGCGAAGAGAAGAAGTTCAGCTCTCACATTGCAGACCGTCGTCATGTGACTCTGTAAAGGTCACCTGCTTCACATCTGAAACCAAAGTTAAAGGATCATTCTGGCGCTTTTTCAGCCTTGTCAGCAGCCTCAGTTATTGCCTTCGTCTTTGAGAGACGACTGTGTGTTAACAACTGTTTAATGGAAACCACAGGGTTCAACAGAAGACTGTAAAAGCTGTGTAATGATTAAAAACACCAGGTAGAACATCTCAGAGCTGATTAGGTTAATTAGTAACATGATTGTTAATGAAAAAAAGCATTCCAGAGACACTCTAAGCAGGACCTGTTAGGTTTTTATTTCCAGCTCATTTTAACATTTTAACTGCTAGAGTAGCTTTGTGTGACTCACTGCTCAAAATCATCCTTCTTTGCCTTATACTGGTCCTTGTCACACTCCCTGGTTTAGCTCCTCTCCCTTTTAGGCTAACTTTCTTTCTTCTGACTTTTGCAATCAGGAAACGAGAGAAAATGGCAAACAATAGCTTAAAAAGGGAATGTGCGAGTCTAAGAAGACTGTCAAAAAGGCCACGAAACCAAATATTGTTCAGCAAGTCAGCAGAGAAAGATAAATTACATTCATTTGTCCTAAGAAAACACAAAAAGCCAAACCTGTCACCTCCATAGATGGTTTATTTTGTAGGATGCATTAAAATTTCAGATGACGTCTCCACATTTAGTTTGTTTGACTCTGTGTGTAAACCTGGTGACTTTGTGCACCTTCAGCTGATTATTGTAACTTGCATGCAAATCACAGTGTAGCATTTCATATCAGAACACGAGGTAAACGCACTGCACACACGCTCCATCGCGTTTGGTCTGAACGCATCATTCCTGTGTTTAGTCGCTGACTCTGATTTAAGATGTGCAATCAGCACTTTATGCACACGTTGCACCTCTGAGACGTCCCCATCAGGCGGACATGTGATCAGTGTTGAAGCCGAATCTTGAAAACTGTAAAGACCTGATTTTCCTAAAGGTTGTTTTCTCCACAAGAAGGGAGGGGCCATGCAATCACTTCTGTCTGCTCGTTTGTTCGTTCACAGTCTAACATCCACAGTTTTCAAGATATCACGGTTAAATTTTCTATGAGCTATCAATAACAGCTCGAGCAGATTTAATTTGGGTGTAAATAATGTTTTATGGATCATCTTCAAACTTCACAACAAGACCTCGGGAGGCGATTTTGCAAACATCCCACACTGCATGAACAGACAATAAAATGTCAAGTTTTTACAGTTTATAGAAGGATTTTAGCCAATTCTGCTTCAATCAAATAGGTAATAATAATAAAATAAAGTTTCATGGTTCACATGAATTAGGAAACAGCTTTAGTTTCTATTGGATCATCTCGACACTTTAAATCAATACATCAGCCATTGATCGGCATAAACGCTTTCTTTGATCGGATTATTTTGTTAATCCTTGTAGTGTCCTCGGGATTCCCATACACTTGTTTGCCATACACCTGGGGTCATTTTTGACCCGAGGACACACAAGGGTATACACCATTATAAGACACAAAAAGATTAACGTGCTACACTAGATTTCCATTTTACCGATGCCGACATCGGCCCTCGCCATTCACGCTCTCTTAGTGCTCTTGTGTCGTTTCTGTAAACCGGACGGTCTTGTAATGTTACTGCATATTCACGATCAATCAGCCGAATCGCTCATTGTTGTAACTTGTCTATGGGAAAATGCACACATGCAGTATTTTGTGTTAGTGCGTGACACTCCCTGCAAACATGTGCAGCTCTCCTTTTTTTGTTTAAAATATTTGTTGCTGTTTATTCCTCCTGTTAATCTTTAACAGTATCTGGTTAAATTATTCATTCAGCTTTACAGTCTGGTCTGTAGCTGTTTTATCAATTTTTCCGCTTTATTCTTTTAAAGCTGTTCTGAGGAAGAAGGTTAAATATTCATAACTGATCTCATCTCGATTTGCTGTTGCGTAGACTAAGCTGTAGACTAAGGCCAGGTTTTTGTAGCTACAGTATCCGGACGACCCATAAACGTGTCACATGCAGACAAACGCAAAGTTCCTGTTTCAAAAAGAGGTCGGCTAAAAAGACACTCGCTGATGTGCAGAACCTGCAGAATCGCTCATCCAGGAAGCTAACACACACGTTATGAATTAAATATTCCCAAATATCTTTGTGAGATACGTGTTTGAGTTTTACATCAGACAGACAAAATTTTATAAAACAATTGTTCGGCCAGCCTTTGGTTTTTTTTTTAAAAACACTGCTTCAAGATCTTGTTGTTGAGGGTTGAGGTTAGCTAGAGTTAGGTCAGTTTAAGATGACTGAAGGTGAAATGAGGTGAATCTTGGATGTTAAGAGGCTTGGCAAAGCATTAAATAGAATTTCTAGTACAGATAACGGTCACATGAGAAACTTTTAGCAAAAATGAGAAAACTCCTCATCCGAACGACCTCAAATATGGTAGTGAGCTCACCCTCGTCCCCAGAGAGAAACCTGCCTAGTTTAAAGTGGATCAGATGAACGGTCATCGAGTTAGACAAAAAGGGACAAATGGCAGTTTCCTCCATTATCAGTAAGGGAAAGTTTCTATATGTTAAATAAAAATGTTTTACAGGCTACTTTCTACTTTTATCTGAGTAAATGTTGTGTTTTACATCCTTCCTTTCACTCCTTTGTGTCCTTCCCTCATTCCCTCTGTCCTCTATCCTTTTCTGTCCTTTCTGTCTTCGTTGTCCAATAAATCCAAGTCACTTAGATTTATTATCCTGCAGAGCGTGTTCATGCTGCAGTCACCCTACCAAGGAGACAGACACACACACACACACACACACACACACACACACACACACACACACACACACACACTATCATTCTCTGCTTCAGTGATTATAAAATGACCTGCAGCTCAGTTTCATCTTCACAGATCAGTTCTGTCCTTCAGATCGCTCGTCCGTCTGTGTGCGCCTCTTCTGTCTTTGAGAGGACCGGCTGTAGTTTAAAATATTCTCAGCGAGGACATTTTGTCCAAGCTGTTGTTTGTGAACGTTTGTGTGCATGAGAAGTGGATCATTTCAAGGTTCAGTTTGGTGATGAATATTATGAATTCCCTTTCTCTAATTCTTTCTGTAGAATTGAAAGGGTTAAGAAGAGGGTACCGGGATCCTTGAGGGCATTCTCCGAGTGCCTAAAGACTTACCAAAGGTCAGTGAAAATGTGCCAAGGGTCCTTGAAGGTGTTCCAGGGTACCATTGGGATCTTTCAAAGAATGACTTCTAGCTTCCACAGATCATTGAGGAGGATGCTGCGGATGTTATACGAGACATTTCAGTGTTTTAATTTTAGAAGGACATTGAGTTGAAGGCAGAAGACCTGGAAAGGTCAGTGAAAATGTTGCAGGAGTTCTTGATGGTTTTCTAAGGGTGCTGTTGATTTGAGACTCCATAAGTCCTAGAAATTCTCCCAGGGTTCAACCAAAGGCCTCCAATGGTGCTGCTGTGGTTTTTGGTGGTCCTGGGAGCATTTGCAAGGTTGGTTGAGATTATACTAGAACCTAAGAAAGATTTTTCTGGAACATTTAGGTTTTCCAAGGGTCCTGCAAAATGCAATTATTTGCTAATCATTTAAACTCTGTATATCTGATAAATAAACAACATATCAAATGCTGGAAAAGACCCTGGAATAATAAACAAACTGCATAATTAAGCTTGTTCGGAAACAGGGAGGTCAGCTGTTTATTTGACCATTCTCCAGTTACTGCAGTATTGATCTGCTCTGTAGTCAAGCAGTCTGATTGATCTGATCAGAAGTGATTGTTCCTGCTCTGCTTCATGTCTCCATGGGAACGTTTTTTTTGGTGAGGTGTCAGGGTCGGAAGTCAACGTTGGATACAGATTTTGTGTGCGGGTGTGTTTCCCTGCCAAATGTGACATCATCATCCCTCTCACCACGTGGACCTGAGATTAACAGGAGTGGCCTGTAATCTTTTAATCCTGTTGACAGAGCTTGCTCCTCCTCCTCTCCTCTCCTCTCCTCTCCTGGATTCAGGAGACAGACACTATCTCTACTTTTAAGATTAGACTTCAAACTTTCCTTTTTGCTAAAGCATATAGTTAGGGCTGGACCAGGTGACCCTGAGTCCTCCCTTAGTTATGCTGCTATAGGTGTAGGCTGCTGGGGGATTCCCATGATGCACTGGGTGTTTCTTCTTCAGTCTCTGTGTGTTTATACATTTATACACCTCTCTGTATTTAATCAATAGTTATTATGAATAATCTCTGGCTCTCTTCCACAATGTGTCCTTTGTCTCACCCCCACGGCAGATGACCGCCCCTCCCTCGTTCTGCCGGAGGTTTCTTCCTGTTAAAAGGGAGTTCTTCCTTCCTACTGTCACTAAGTGCTTGCTCATAGGGTGTCATATGATTGTTGATGATTTCTCCGTGCTATTGTAGAGTCTTTACAACTAAGCTTGATTAAGCTTTATAAACAAAACTGTATTGAATAGAATAGTTAAAATGTTCATGTTCACTTTTGAAGTGGTTGCAGATGGAGGGACTTTTAGGATGATCTTCTTTGAAGTCCTGAAACGTGCAAGTCAGAGTTTCCTGAAAGAAGTAGTAATCCTGAACATCCTGAACATTTCTTCAGGATGTTCCAAAGGCTCAACGTGGTCTTGATGGTCCAGTACAGAAATTACTTCCATCAGTGATGAGGACTTTTTATAATTTTTTTTATGAAACTCATATAAACCTCGATTTAGACACAGAATTGTTTGGTGTTTGATTTCTACAATATTTTTCTTATTTTTTTACGGCCTTCAGCTGTTCGTTGAGTCATGTTATGGATCTTTCTCTCTGCTCAGTTAATGTGGGCGAGTCTAATTTCAGCCGAGCTGAGGTTAGAATTTGGCAGCTAGTGTTTGTGTGATGTCACTGAGGCTCCTGGCAAGTAGACAGGAACCTGTTATCTCACTGTGTGTGTAGTTTTATGCAATCAAAGTGACTGATGAGTCAATTAGCTGGAGGTTTGTATGTTTGATATCAGCTATAGAGAATTTTGAGCTAATTAATGATACTTGGACCAGGTACTACAAGGATAAAATCTATATTCCTATTTTAATGAACTGTTTCCATGTGAGCATGTATACTATATACTTTCACTAAGTCATGTGCAATTATTTAATAATAATCTATATCTTTCCCTCTTTTTGTATTAACTAGTTTAACCTCCAAACAAAATCTATAATAATAAGAAATGTCACAGTTGTGAAAGAAACCCAAAACATTTTTACCAGACGTGTTCAGGATGTTTCTATTGACAAACCAAACGTCGGCACTGATGTTTCACTGAAATGTTTCATGTATGTCAGAAATAAAAATATTTGATCAGTTGGTGTTTGCAGTTTGGAAAATCAGTTGAATTTAGGCTTATCTCTATTTGATTTTAGCCTGCTATAGTCACTCCCACTTCTCGTGTTACTGAGCCTTATTTAAGTAGCAAACATAATATCTGCACTCACACAATAATTGACCTTTTATCGGTGAGTTGGCAGATTGAATAACAGTTCATAAACCTGTAATGAGGCCGATTTGGATGATACTTAAGCTGCTTTCACACAGTTGCCCTTTCTCATACATGGCAGATAAGAGGAGATGGTCCACATCACTAATGGAAATGTTACAGTGAGCTGCTTGAGCAGACCAAGCTGAAGACGAGGCTGCCTCCTGGGCGCCTCCTGGGTGAGGTTTTCCGGGCATATCCCACCGAGAGGAGGCCCCCAGGCAGACCCAGGACACACCGGAGCGATTATATCTCTCGGCTGGCCTGGGAAACCCTGGACAAGCTGGATGGATGGAAGTTTAAATGTTTGTCTAAAAGGTCAACATAGCAGCAGACAACCACAGATTAAGAGTGTTGGAGTGTTTTTTCTCAGGTGTGTTAGTGAACAGTAGAGACACATAGACCTGCACAATTCATTCAGATACGAATTGGAAGTTATCAGGGCAATGACGAATCTCCTGCTCTGTCATTAGCCCTGTTATCAGTCTGTCAGTCCCTCAGCACGTCAGTGCTTAGCCCACTGATTTACCTCGGATTAACCAGCTTAGCTAGCTAACTGTAGCGCTGCAGCTTAGCGAGGTAACTGCAGCTGTGGCTCTATTTGTTTCTGACTTACTTTCAACTCTGAACTGACCACGTGTGGGACACGTTAGGTGACGCTACCACAGCACAGGGTGATATTATGCCCTTTTTCACGTTGGACCTTTTAACTGTCAGTCCTGTGGTTACTCATGTAATCATCCTGAAATCTTGGTAATTGATTGAACTGCAAACAACTGCACAAAAGCTAATATGTATTTTTTTAACACAACATGTGACTTTCATGCAACGAGCAATAAGCATTTATACAAACTTTACACATTTCTTTGATGTTTTCCCAACGACATAACATAATGTCTGCCTCTAACATTTTGGTAATGTGTTTCCATGTGTAGCTACAGTTTTGTGCATGTGTGTGTCTGCTGTGGGTTATCATCAGTTTGGCTAAATGTCAAGGTAAAATAAGATTCTAGAATTATATTCTAGATACAGAGAGGTCAAAGGCAAGATTGTACAATCTAATCAGTAGTCAAAAGCTGGACTCTTGAATCTTGTCATTAGCCAAAGATTAGACGACAGAATCTCATCAGTGGTAGAAGGCTGGACTGAAGAATCTCGTCAGTAGGACTCTTGAATCTTGTCAGATTGGTTAGTTTATGCACTGCTGGCGACTTCCACCATCTCTGATGCTATCAGTCTGAAAAATCGATTCTCACTGACCGGCGGTTCATTGTCAGCTAACTAAATGACCTGACAGACAAACTCGGCCCAGCTTACTTTGATCGGGATTTATCTGCGGCAGCTCTAACTCAATTTGAAAATCAGAATCTCCATAGAAGATGATTTAAAATCGAACTGTTGTTTTAGAATAACTTTACTTTCGCTAGCTGGATCTACTAAACCGACCGAGCTGCTCAATGCTGATAATTGTTCAAATAATACATTTAATTTTCTTCTAATGGTATTTTCTCAAAAAGCTTTTTCGCTTTGATCTGACTGCACATCTCCTGCAAACTGTATTCAGTCTTCCTTCAAAATAATTTTTTTTAATGCGTAATCTGAGTTTTGGCCAATAGAGTACAAACAATCTGTAAAAATGTTTTGGAGCCGTCAAACGCCTGGAACTTTAAAATTGAAATGAAGCATCTTATTATCACATTGCTTAATGCAAAGTTAAGTTGGTGTGTTTCAGTGCAGCTGACTGTGATGAGGCTATAGTACTCTGTAATCCCATTAACACTGAGTTACTGATGAGCTAACAGCATTACACCACTTAGCTCTGACCGTGTGTGTGGGGGGGAATTTTTAGCGAGCTGCTGGCATAGCCGACCCTCCCCCTTCCTCCATCCTCTCTCTCTCTGCAGTCATGACTCACTAGCAGCTTGTGTGTTTTCATGCTAAGCTAACCTTGGCTAACACAACAGAACAGTGTTTGACTATGAGCGGCAGCAGGCCTTCGCTAACCCACGTTGATTCACTCGGGCTTGCGTCATTCATCAGGTTGGCGTCATTCAACCTGTCGTGCGTCTCATACGTCATCAGCGGTGATGTGAGCTGCATGTGAAGCAGCCTCACTCTGAGAGCTGGTGGTGTGCACCTGTTTGTGTGTCATTGTGAGGACCAGTGGAGGTTTTAGATATTATGAGGACATTTGTGAAAAATGTGGACGGTTTTGGATAATGAAGATATTTGTCAGCACAGTGGACAGTTTTAGAAAGTGAGGGCATCTTTGGAAAAGGCCTTACATCAAAGGCCTTGTTGGATAGTGATAGATATTTTTTAATAGTGGGGATCAAGTTTAAGCTATTGTGAGCATTTTTTTTCCAATTATTGTGAGGACATTGGTGAAAATTGGACAAATCTTGTAGACATGTAGATTTAGATACTGCGAGGACATTTGTCAACATTGTGAACAGCTTTTAAAAGTACAGACATTTTTAGGGAATGATGGATACTGTGACTTTGTTTTCCGGAGGACATTTGTGTGGACATCTGTGGATATACAGTTTTAAATATGTAAGCTCAACATTTAGTTGAGCTGTTTGAGGGTTCAAACCTATTTTTAGGCTATAGATTAGAATACTAGCTATGGGTCCTCACAGTGATAGAATAACACATACAGTGGGGCAAAAAAGTATTTAGTCAGCCACCGATTGTGCAAGTTCCCCCACCTAAAATGATGACAGAGGTCAGTAATTTGCACCAGAGGTACACGTCAACTGTGAGAGACAGAATGTGAAAAAAAAAATCCATGAATTCACATGGTAGGATTTGTAAAGAATTTATTCGTAAATCAGGGTGGAAAATAAGTATTTGGTCAATAACAAAAATACAACTCAATACTTTGTAACATAACCTTTGTTGGCAATAACAGAGGTCAAACGTTTACTATAGGTCTTTACCAGGTTTGCACACACAGTAGCTGGTATTTTGGCCCATTCCTCCATGCAGATCTTCTCGAGAGCAGTGATGTTTTGGGGCTGTCGCCGAGCAACACGGACTTTCAACTCCCGCCACAGATTTTCTATGGGGTTGAGGTCTGGAGACTGGCTAGGCCACTCCAGGACTTTCAAATGCTTCTTACGGAGCCACTCCTTTGTTGCCCGGGCGGTGTGTTTTGGATCATTGTCATGTTGGAAGACCCAGCCTCGTTTCATCTTCAAAGTTCTCACTGATGGAAGGAGGTTTTGGCTCAAAATCTCACGATACATGGCCCCATTCATTCTGTCCTTAACACGGATCAGTCGTCCTGTCCCCTTGGCAGAAAAACAGCCCCATAGCATGATGTTTCCACCCCCATGCTTCACAGTAGGTATGGTGTTCTTGGGATGCAACTCAGTATTCTCCTTCCTCCAAACACGACGAGTTGAGTTTATACCAAAAAGTTCTACTTTGGTTTCATCTGACCACATGACATTCTCCCAATCCTCTGCTGTATCATCCATGTGCTCTCTGGCAAACTTCAGACGGGCCTGGACATGCACTGGCTTCAGCAGCGGAACACGTCTGGCACTGCGGGATTTGATTCCCTGCCGTTGTAGTGTGTTACTGATGGTGACCTTTGTTACTTTGGTCCCAGCTCTCTGCAGGTCATTCACCAGGTCCCCCCGTGTGGTTCTGGGATCTTTGCTCACCGTTCTCATGATCATTGTGACCCCACGGGATGAGATCTTGCGTGGAGCCCCAGATCGAGGGAGATTATCAGTGGTCTTGTATGTCTTCCATTTTCTGATGATTGCTCCCACAGTTGATTTTTTCACACCAAGCTGCTTGCCTATTGTAGATTCACTCTTCCCAGTCTGGTGCAGGTCTACAATACTTTTCCTGGTGTCCTTCGAAAGCTCTTTGGTCTTGGCCATGGCGGAGTTTGGAGTCTGACTGTTTGAGGCTGTGGACAGGTGTCTTTTATACAGATGATGAGTTCAAACAGGTGCCATTCATACAGGTAACGAGTGGGGGACAGAAAAGCTTCTTACAGAAGACGTTACAGGTCTGTGAGAGCCAGAGATTTTCCTTGTTTGAGGTGACCAAATACTTATTTTCCACCCTGATTTACGAATAAATTCTTTACAAATCCTACCATGTGGATTCATGGATTTTTTTTTTCACATTCTGTCTCTCACAGTTGAAGTGTACCTCTGGTGCAAATTACTGACCTCTGTCATCATTTTAAGTGGGGAACTTGCACAATCGGTGGCTGACTAAATACTTTTTTGCCCCACTGTATGTGTGTGTACGAAGCATACGGGCATTATTCTCTGAATGGACACAATGATTACAGCTTTTTAACGATCTAGAGCATTATTATTATTATTATTATTTAAAGATGACCTCAACTCAAATATTTGTTGTTTTAATGAGCAGGTATTCAATCAGGCTAAATCCACAATTGCATTTTTATGATTTTTCTTTTATAATGAAGGTTTTAATGTTGAAATATAATGACCTGAGGTGTGTTTATTCAGGCAGGGTTTTCTCATGTTTGTCTCACAGCTGTACAGGCAGGTTACATTTTAAGTGACATAACCTGGAATGATGTAACTGTAGCAGCTGAGCACGGTGCAGTCAGCCCAGGTTAATTCCTCACTACCTCACATTACCTGCTCCTGTTCTGGCTTATAGCAAGCTCTACCGTAAAAACCGAATCAGTGGCCGTGCTTTGCTTTAAAAGATGGCTGGTCTGGTTAAAAGACTTGCACACCCTGGACAGAACAGTTGATCAAGGTCGTACAGTTAGGTGGCACTTCAGATCTCTTCATAGAGAGACGGCAAACTGAAAGAGTTTACTATGAACTTGAATGTTCAATATTTACTAATATTTTTTGTTTTATGAAGACGATTGAAGGATTGATGGGTGGAGAATCTGAAATCAATATGTTTTTGTGCAAAACAGCTAGACAACGCGACTTGTTTATTTAACTTAAACAACAAAACTGTTAAAATCCAAGATTAAGGATTAAGATTTAATCTTCATGAAATTTAAAGAAGTCCAGTCATTTTCTTTCAAGCTCCTTAGACAACCATGACCCGGATGACTGAGAACCTTCACACACGTCTTTTTTTGTTTTTTCTTTTCCAGAATTCTAAAATTAAAGTCAGAATTCTGGGGAGAAAAAAAAAAAGACATGTCCACCTTTCCATTTCCAATGAGGATCAATGAGCTGAGGAAAATCTCGTGGACAGTCAGTGGTGCTGACAGTTTAAATGTCATTAAGTCAAATATTTGCAAAGGTTTGAGGGACAACATAAAACCTCATTATGTCTTGAAAAGAACCAGAGGCCAAAAACTGAAGGGTAGCATTAAGTTTTGGTCCCGTTGCTCTTGCACGACCTCTTTCTAGTTGGAAGTTTTGTGTTTTCTTTATTTTATTAAACAAATTAAGAACAACATTCAATCTGCTCTGATAAGGCTTCCCTCTAACGTTCCTGTAAATGAACACAACCCAGTGTTTTCTCCACACACTCTGTTCTCAGTCGCTGCTCTTCTTATCAGAAACTACTGCAGGCACATCAAGCCCAAACTTTGTTTTCATCTTAAATAATGGTCCAATTAGCAGTAAACAGACTACTGAAAGATGTAGTAAATCACATTAGGCTTATTCATTCAACGACTTTCACCAAGTGATTTCTCTGAAGGGAAAACTGCTATAAATAAATAATCAATAACCATAGCTTTCCCTCACTGCTCTTTACTGTGCATCTTTATTATTTCACTCTGCAAGTAAAGTCAAAGGAAGATCAATATTGAAATCTCCCACACTTCCATGCACGTTGATTACATCAGATGCAACATAACAGGTGTAGCTGGGGTGAAAGTGGGTTGCAAAGAAGCTTGCAGCTGTGCCTGATCTAGCTAAATCAGCTCAAGGTGCACGTGCTACTCGAGCTACCTTTGCACAGTACTAAAACCTCCACATAAAACTGATCTTGTGACTCGCAGGGAGTTTATTTTACCCTCCTCTTTGTTTAAAACTTTAACCACATGTATATTGAACACTGTTATGACAGGAAAAACATCTGAATAATGTTTAATGTTGTGGGTTCAATTTCATGTGAAAAATAATGGAAAAACTTAATGTTGTGGCTGCCATCAGAGTGCTGCTGTGGGAGAAAGCATCTACACTGGTTGTAAACATAATAAAGTACCACTGAGCTGTTCCCTTAACATTGCAGTTATGATATGATGATAGTGGCCACCCTTCTTTCTCCTTGTGTAAGAGCTGAGAGCGTAATGGCAGCCGCTGTTATGTAACTGCTGGCACACAGCACCCCCCTCTCTGCCCCCTGCTCTCTCTCTCACCCCGCCAGTGTCATGCCAGTTTGATTCCATTCATACCAGTTCCTGGTGGCAGTGTGACCCAGTTACCCCTTGCTGTTTGTGTATGTATATATATTTTTGTGTGTGTGTGTGTGTGGGTGTGTGTGTGTGTGTGTGTGGGTGTGTGGATCCACCATCACGCCAATTAAAATACCAAAGTCGGAGCGAGAGAGTGAAGAGGAAGCATAATTGTTCATTCATGTCTCTCGCTGCAGTTCAGAGTGAAGGAGAGGAAACTCATTCATTCACTGTTTCTTTAGATCCATCAATAATTCATCACTGCCAAAGCATTAAAATGTGATTCTAACATGTACGGTTCATGTTACACTTCATTCAGTCACATTAAAACATCATACAGGAGCCGATTTCTGCTCAAAAGAAAACAAATGAAAGATTTAGTCGTTAAAATGTTTGAGAAGCAAAATAATTTTGTTTGATTTTATGATTATAGACATGCAGCTGAGCCTAACATGCAGAAATGAAGATTTATTGATTGATTCAAAATAACTTTAAAGAAGATTATTGCCTTTTTTGTTAAAACATTAACATTTGGAGAATCTCAAGTAGAAACAAATTATTTATGACTGAATAGTCATAGTCTTTATTTTAGGTCAGAAACTTGTGAAATAATCAAACAAGATAGTTTATCTATCTCAACAGCTCTAAACACAAGTTACTCTAATTCGCTTTAGTTTTTTTATATCTCAGTTAAATAAAATCCAGTGCGACAAAATCAAAAGGTTAAATATGTTTAAAATTCCATAAAAGAAAGTCCAATTAAGCAGAAAGCAATAATTTAATAAAGCAACTCCAGAAATAAAAATATAGAAGGGAAAAGGTGATTATGACAAAACCGAACGGCTCTATGGAATAAAATGGCTCAATAAGGCAAACATCACAAAAGTCTTTGAGTTATTAAAAAAAATCATCCACTGTGCAGATGTAACGCAGGCTGAAACTGTGTGTGAGGCTGTAAACATGCTTCCACTGTGAGGGTTTCAAGAAGACTCGTACTGACCCATTCAGGTGGCTGTTAGAAGAACTGCAGGTTTTTGCTGAAATTTCATGAACAGGAAAACTGAAACTATATAATAAGCAGCGCATCTACATGCTGTGAGAAAACTCTTGATTTTGAAGAAGATTTTCTTGTGCAACAGTAACAGAACGGTTAGAGTTTTCAGATGTCTGAACGTCCCTGAACACGTCATCACCGATGACTCTGTCTCCCACAGGTGTTTTTCTGATCCCCTACCTGCTGATTGTGTTCGTTGGAGGAATCCCCATCTTCTTCCTAGAGATCTCTCTCGGTCAGTTCATGAAAGCGGGAAGCATCAACGTCTGGAACATCGCGCCGCTGTTTAAAGGTGCAGTACGCCACAAAGTGGGACTTTACATTTACCAAAACAAAACACTTTAGTAGGACTTTAACTACTTTTACATTTTTTTTTTTTTTTAAGTGAAATTTTATAATTCCACCTCTGCAGCGTAGCCTTTGGAATATTTGGCCCATTAATCTGATCATGGGAAGTTTTCTTGCTGTGTATCAATGTGTGTGTGTGTGTGTGTGTTTTTTGTTTTTTTTTATTACCATTATAAGATTTGATCAGATTATAAATTCCACTGCTAATCACTGCATTGTCATGCTTTTCAGTGAATAATAATGAGATATGCAGCTGCAGAAGCCTTAAAATCCAAACGAAGGAGATGAGTTGGACCTAAATTTACAGAAATGTTTGAAAACCAGAATGTCTGTCATAGATCAAAGGACAGAGCATAAATACAGTCATGGTTCGATTGTTCACAATCACAAGCATCTCATAAGTTTTCCTTCCCTGTTTTTAATTTCTGAAGATTTCGTTATTCCTAAAATCCCCCACTAGGGAAAAAAAAGTCCTGGGTGTGCCGCTGCAGACTCTGTTGGCTTCAAGTGCAAACCTGTCGTCAGGCTTTACAAACAGACCAAAGATATTTAAGAATTTTACATTCAAAGACTGAATAAAGGCACCGTGTCGTCAGATTTAGGTCAGTAGAAATGTTGTTGGCCGATCCTTATGAGCGGGTGAGTCTGACACGTCAGTCTGTGAGCGCACATTCAGCTTTCTGTGGAGGTTTATCTGCAGGTGGTAATCTGAGATCTGCTGTACGTGACTCCACATCCGTCTGGAAAACTGCACACACACACACACACACACACACACACACACAGACTGTGCATTTGTGAATGTGCTCGTTTCCTTTAACTAAACTTGACCTTCAACTTATCCTTAACCATAAACATCTCTTTACCATAAAATTTTATCATTTATCATGATGTCCTCATAATGTGACTATTTAACTATATTTATGGCCCCACAACACGAGTATTACACACACACACACACACACACACACACTCAGTAATAATGCACGTCTTGTACCACTTAATAACGCTTGCACACTGCATTTTTCAGAGGGCTGATCTTTACAGGGGACCACATGACTCTTCGGCTCTATCAGTAGCTAACTTTACTACACCGGCCTCCCTTTGACCTTTAGTGCAGTATTGACAGAGCTCCGCCTTCACATTCATTCAGTCTGATACAGTTACAGGGAGCAACACCAACAGTCAACACCAACAGCTCATTCATCTGTTCTGAGAGTCTCAGCAGGAATGGAGCTAAATATGGAGCAGCAGGAGGAGCATGAGGATGCATGTAGCAGAGCAAAGAACGAGCCAATCACAGGCAGATTTAGTTTTATATATTAGAAAATACAAGGATGGACCTTAAATAAAATAAAATAAATACATTCAAATAGTAGCAGACAGATGTCCAAACATGCATGGAAACACATGAAAAGTCAATATTTGATATAAACACGTTTATTCTGCAGCTCTGCCTGAAGCCCTTTTCTTCTAATTTCTTTATGTAGTCTTTATGAAGCGCCTTGAGGCGACTTATGTTGTGATTTGGCGCTATATAAATAAAATTGAATTGGATTAAATGAAAAGATGAGCAGTGTCTGATCTGCCTAAAGGTTGAGTACTTCAGCCTTTTATGTCTTTGTGAGTTCAAGAAGATTTGGAAACATTTCTCTCTACTTTCAAACCTGTCATTTTTTACATTAGCATTTGTTTTTCAATGTCCTCTATAATTTTCTGTAGATTAAATTTCTTTACTGTTAACCCAGGGGCGAGGGAACTCCAGGCCTCAAGTTCTGATGTCCTGCAGGGTTTAGATGTGTCCTTGATCCAACACAGCTGATTTAAATGGCTAAATGACCTCCTCAACATGTCTTGAAGTTCTCCAGAAGCCTGTAATGAACTAATCATTTGAATGAGGTGTGTTGACCCAGGGTGTTAGACCTGCAGGACACCAGCCCTTGAGGCCTGGAGTTCCCCACCTCTGGGTTAAGAGGCTATCATGGGATTAATTTTTGTATTTTTCCTCATATTTTCCTAAAAAACTGACTAATATCATGCTGTAAATTCGATTTCCCAAAATCATTCAGCACAGTTTGGCAGTAATTTTAGCAAAAATGGCAAAAACGTTGCTGTTGTTTGTATGTAGTCACTGAAAAATCCCGTGTGATCAGATTTTGTCCTCACACAGAAACTGTGGGTTTTTCAGGTTAGACCGTTACATGTGTGTTGGATGTGGTTCAGTTTATTGTTGGTCGTCAGAAAGAAAACACGTGGTGCTGGGATGTGGGCCACCTTCAGCTTGTGTTCAGTTTAATAGATAGAGTTCATTTAATTCACAGTGCAGTCTGGATTTTACTGACACGCATAAACTCAGAAATGTTTGTACAAACAGAAGCTTGAGTCTCTATGAAATAATTATTTATTGTGCAATGAAAGTCATCAAATGTACAAGAATAGAAACAAAAATGTTCTGTTGTGTGCTTCAGTCTTTGTATACTTTATGTATAGCAGCAGTCGGATGGTTTATACAGGCTGAAGACCAACAGTGTTTAACAGTGTGTCAGAATAGTCACACAAAAACTACAAAGTATAAAAGATAAGAGAATTTAATAAGCCAGTCCTGCGTCAGATTGGCGACTTGTCCAGTAGCCTGCCCCTCAGTCTGTGGTAGCTGGGCTAGCCTCCCACACGACCCTGATGAGGATAAGCAAAAGAGGATGGATGGATAGTTCAACATCATAACACATGTTTCAGTGAAGTGCATGCATGCAGTTGCAGGCTAGCTCTCAGTGCCCTGCAGTGTCAGAGAAGATTAGGAAAATATCTTTGTTGCATTTACAGAAGAAACAACCAAAACAGTTTTGTGAGGATCTGTTGCAAAATGACACATTTTCTTTGATTAACCAGGAGAAAGTATGAGTGAGCATCTTTATGCATCATACACCAGCAAGAAAAAAAGAAGAAGCTGTAAATGGTGACTAGACTTTAATGACCCCAGTCAGCACAAATAGAAACAAAGAGCTTTAATGAGCTTATGCTTTCATCTCTTTCTGTTAATAAACGTGTTGTTTTCCACCTGCTAAACTCTCCCTGTGCTCTCGTCCTCTGCAGGTCTGGGTTATGCCTCCATGGTGATTGTGTTTTTCTGTAACACCTACTACATCATGGTGCTGGCCTGGGGCTTCTACTACCTGATCAAGTCCTTCACCGCCACGCTCCCGTGGTCCTCCTGCAACAACGAGTGGAACACGCCCAGCTGTATCGAGATCTTCCATCACCAAGACTGCAAAAACGCCAGCTTTGCCAACATCACCATCGGCAGCAGCAACATGACCTGCGCCGACCTGGCCGACGCGCGATCGCCCATCATCGAGTTCTGGGAGTGAGTTTTAAATCTGAATGTTTCCAACTATTTCCTATTACTGAGGTTTGTTTTATATAAAATTCACAGAAGTATTTGTGACGTGTTATAATGGCTGAATGCAGCTGAGAGCCACAGACTAAGCAGGGAGGTAAGAATTAGAGATGGACTAACACATTGTTGGTGTGAATGTGATGACAGAAAATAACAGCAGACGTGTCCTGTAGTTATAGGTGAGAATGAGACGCTCACAGATGTGATGTGCAGCTTGTGAAGCTTGCAGCTCCTTTAATGGCCACTGGAGCTATTTTCAGCTCTTCGATCATGATGAAGGCTCACATGTGCTCCTGTTCGTGGTGAGGCTGTGTCGTCCTGGCACCTTATTAACACAACAGAGCAGCTAATGAGGTGAAGAGATGTTTGTCAGATGACTGAGCTCGTTAGATTTTCAGTTTCGAGTCAGTCAGCAGCGCGCCGGCTCTGAGGAACGAGGTGGCGATGATGTTAAAAGACTGTGAATGTTGTAGGAAGCGCTGCTGCTCTCAGCCAAATATAGAGTGCAGTGTGTGTGTGTGTGTGTGTGTGAGAAAATAGGCCCCCTTTAGTCTTTTTTTTTTTAACATCTGCACAGTGTTTTCCGCCAGCTGTCTTTTGCTCCCGTGGAAAGCACAGATCTGCTCTGTGACTCTGACGCTGGGCTCTTTGTGATCTTCTCTGCGCAGAAACAAAGTGTTGAACATCTCGTCTGGTCTGGACGAACCGGGGAAGATGAACTGGGAGCTCATTTTGTGTCTGATGGCTGTCTGGGTTCTGGTTTACTTCTGCGTCTGGAAGGGAGTCAAATCCACCGGGAAGGTAAAACGTTGTTTTTTAAATGGAGTCCCAACCTGTGTCTAGCACTTTGTCACCTTCCCTGTTATATAACATATTAATATCATTATTATTAACTGAGGATCAGATCAGAACATCTGCATGTGAATGAGTCTGTGTCCAGATTATTATAACGAACCAAAACCAATTAAAAATCATAACTAGATGTGAAAAAACCCCACATCCAGCCTAAAGAGGCTTTGGTGCATCTTCGATGTCTCACATCGATTGTTGTCTTGTCTGAATTGTTTAAATTCTGCACCCATCAAACACACCCTACAATACTTTTATATACCACCCAAAGAGACTAACACTAAACATGTTTGCTCAGCACAAAAGTGAACTGAAATGAGCAAACCCACTCTGGAAACTAACACAACTGACAATGAATCAAAGTCAAGACGTCAGAATAAAATCACAATAACAAATTTAAAAAACCCACAAAACTTAAACAACTCCGGTCGGTGTCCCAGGAAAAGTTTACACAGTTAAGAATAAACAGAAAAGTCCCACGAAGGACACACAAACTGAAACGTGTCGAACAAGTAAACGTTAAAAATGTGTTCCAGTTTAACCTTCGAGTGACCGAGTCAGCTTGTTGTGACATTTTTAATCATCAGAACGTTTCCTGCCGCCAAGCTGGTAAGTTGGACGATGAAATGAAACGGCTATGATAAACATAAAGTAGAAAGTGCTGCAGGAAGAAAGGGAACATGTTTAATGTCCTTTATGAACCCTTGCAGTCATTTTAGTCGCTATGGTGATTTGTTTGCTTCACGATCAGGAAATAGACTCGATCTTGAGTGCTTGAAGAGAAAGTAGCTGGACTCCTCTTTGGCTCGTGATGTTTGACTAACAGCTGATAGAGACTCCCAGTATTTATCCCTGTCACCGGGGAAAAGTGCTCAGACTCGCTGTAGATGGCTCATGGTTTGTTTAATAAGCCGCCATCTTTGCTCATCACTTGTCCTTCACAGTGGACATAGATGCCCCTCTTTACTCCTCAAACCATCTTCCCAGTTTTAAATTAAAACAATTTAGCATCTTCAAAAGAGTGTCCTCTCTCCTTAAAGGTCAGATTGAGTCATTCTCATAGATTATTTTTTTTTAAATTTGCAATAAAACTGAAGATACGGAGATCTTGTCTGAATTTAAAAAGCCACTGTTTGAATAATTCTTTACAAAAAGAAGTCGAACAGAGAAGACTTAGTGCTTCCTGTTGCCATCCATGTCCCCTAACTAAGACAATATGTGTGAAACTTTGTTCCCTGAAACTAACTGACCATCCTGAGTTAAAATGTCATTACCACATCACACTGTGACGAAGGTGGAAAAAAATACGGGACTGTTCCTTTAAAACTACAACCTTCAAACGACGTGTGTGTGTCATCGGATTGTGATGACGAGACTGTACACGGTGCCGTCAGATGGCAGGCTAAGAGTTGCTATGACTACCCTAGAGGTAGTGGTGGTGGGGAGGAGAGTGTGGGGGTGTGTGAGGTGGCGGCATGTGATTGGTTGTCTGGTAGGAGGGCAGCTGACTGCAGTGGGACGTGACTGAGAGCCACTCGGAGAGCGAATGACCCCCTTTCCTGTACTGTAGGAAAACTCCACTCGGGGACAAACGGGGACATAAAAAATCTGTCCTGGAATTCGACCCAGATCAGCAGCGCAGGAGCACCAAGCTCTCTCTGCATCACTGATAACCATACAGATGATTTAGCTATGAAATCACACAAACTTCATTTAAAAATTTTAAATGGTTCAAAAAACCCATTCTCACTAAAGTTCAACACACAGAACTCTGTAGTTATTCAGATAGTCAAAATGATCTAAACAATTAAAGATTTCATTTTCTTGTTTTATTTTCGCTTGGAAAAAAACAGAGTGTACTTTATGTAAACAAGGTCTGGTGGCCCTAAAATGTATAATGTAGGCTAGATTTTGTGTTAATGTGTTGGTCTTAAGTAAAACTAAGGTGTAACACTGAATTGATTGACAATTTATACTTTATATTTTAAAAAACACTCAAATGAAGTGGGGACATTTTTGACCCCTGAGGACCACAGGTGCAAGGAAATCGGGAGCACATTATGAGGGTTAAACAGCACCTTTAAAAAGAGAGTAAGGTGGGGCCTTTGCCTTTAAGGTCTGGACAAAAATAAAGACGAGACAGGAACAGAAAGAGAGAAGGACAAAGAAACTGTGCTGGAGTTGGTGAAGCCCCCAACCACGTAGAAAGTTTTCTACATGAGGGAAAACTACTAAACGTGCATAAACACCTAACAGTAACACAGCTCACTGTTACCAGTTAGAGGCCCAGAGGATCTTATTAGCCACGGCTGCGGGGGAACACCCTTCAGAGTGGCCACGCCCCTAATCCAATTATCCAGGTTAAGTTATTACAAATAAATGAACCTTTGAAAGAGTAGGCTGTAAACATGTTTATTTTTACTGTAAGGTTAGATATTTCAGCACTGCTGGAGTCTGCCTCAAGTGGCCATGAGAGGAACTGCATTTTTGGTGGCTTTGATTTTCTTTTGACCCTGGATCTGGTTGTTTGGTCAGCAGTAGGATGATGTGTCGTCTCTTTTGGTCGAGTGTACCAAATGATGAAGATGCCAGAAAGGAGGAAATCCAATATTAGGGCAAAGAGAAGAAAGAGTAGCTAGTTTGCTAGTGTCTCCTGAGGGAAATGTTACCCAGCCTTCTGGTTTGCACTGAGATTCATGACTGTGGTTTCCTAAAGATTACAGAGGACCTGTTATTCTATGACTGTGCACAATGTTTTGAACATGGGCAGAAATCCTTCTGAAAGACCTCTGGTGTATAAAAGTGCACTTCTCATAAAATAAAACTAAATGTAACATTGAGGCAAACAGCTGCCAAACAGAAGCAGCCTGACATCAGAGCCTCTGACGCTGGAAGCAGACAAACACAAATGAGCACAGAGGAGTGAGTCACGCCTGTTCGTGTGCCGACTTGGCAGGAATAATATTAAATGAGAATAGATGAGAATAAATATTTGAAAGCCTGAGTGCATGACTGCCATTTATCCCAAAACACCACCGCTGATGCACAGACAGAACTTTATGATACATACTCATAAAGTTTAGAAACAGAGCAGCCCTTTGAATGGCTGTTATCATTCCTGCATCACCAGCAGGCTGTCTCTTTCATAAACAAGGAGGCTAATGAGTTTTAATGACTTTAATTCATGGTGGACCTGATGGTAAACTAAACGGGAATAATGGGAATGAGAAATGAGTGTTTCTACTTTGAAAGATGAACAAATGTCTCTCCAGATAAGCAGGAAAGGTGACATAGATTCAGTGACTTTTACCCAGGTGGCATCTCAGCAATGACAACGTATTCCCAAGCACCAGCTTCAAGGTCATGATAGTGACGACTTCAAGTAGATTTTATATGCACTTGAGTACATAACCTCTTCAGATTCTCACCATTATCTGGACTGCTCTCCATTTATCATTAATTGGAAAGGATGATAGGACACTTTTTGAAGTACAAGCACAGGTACACAAAGTGTCTTCTCTCCATGGGACGGCAGATAAGAGGTATTCAAGGAGCTGATAACTTAGAGTACATAACAAATTCAATTCAATTCAATTTTATTTATATAGCGCCAAATCACAACATAAGTCGCCTCAAGGCGCTTCATAGATACAGAGAAAAACCCAACAATCATATGACCCCCTATGAGCAGCACTTTGGCGACAGTGGGAAGGAAAAACTCCCTTTTAACAGGAAGAAACCTCCGGCAGAACCAGGCTCAGGGAGGGGCGGGGCCATCTGCTGCGACCGGTTGGGGTGAGAGAAGGAAGACAGGATAAAGACACGCTGTGGAAGAGAGACAGAGATTAACAACAGATATGATTCAATGCAGAGAGGTCTGTTAACACATAGTGAGTGAGAAAGATGACTGGAAAGGAAAAACTCAATGCATCATGGGAATCCCCCAGCAGCCTACGTCTATTGCAGCATAACTAAGGGAGGATTCAGGGTCACCTGGTCCAGCCCTAACTATATGCTTTAGCAAAAAGGAAAGTTTGAAGCCTAATCTTAAAAGTAGAGATAGTGTCTGTCTCCTGAATCCAAACTGGAAGCTGGTTCCACAGAAGAGGGGCCTGAAAACTGAAGGCTCTGCCTCCCATTCTACTTTTAAATACTCTAGGAACAACAAGTAGGCCTGCAGAGCGAGAGCGAAGTGCTCTAATAGGGTGATATGGTACTACAAGGTCATTGAGATAAGATGGGGCCTGATTATTTAAGACCTTGTATGTGAGGAGCAGGATTTTGAATTCTGGATTTAACAGGGAGCCAATGAAGGGAATCTGCTCTCTCTTTCTAGTCCCTGTCAGGACTCTTGCTGCAGCATTTTGGATTAGCTGAAGGCTTTTCAGGGAGTTTTTTGGACATCCTGATAATAATGAATTACAGTCGTCCAGCCTGGAAGTAATAAATGCATGAACTAGTTTTTCAGCGTCACTCTGAGACAGGATATTTCTAACTTTAGAGATGTTGCGCAAATGGAAGAACGCAGTCTTACATATTTGTTTAATATGTGCGTTGAAGGACATGTCCTGGTCAAAAATGACTCCAAGGTTCCTCACAGTGTTACTGGAGGCCAAGGTAATGCCATCCAGAGTAAGAATCTGCTTAGATACCATATTTCTAGGCTTTTCAGGGCCGAGTACAATAACCTCAGTTTTATCTGAATTAAGAAGCAGAAAGTTAGCGGCCATCCAGGTCTTTATGTCTTTAAGACATTCCTGCAGTTTAACTCATTGGTGTGTGTTATCTGGCTTCATGGACAGACAGAGCTGGGTGTCATCTGCATAGCAGTGAAAATGTATGCTATGTCTTCTAATGATGCTGCCTAAGGGAAGCATGTATAATGTAAACAGAATTGGTCCTAGCAAACCATCCAAAATTTATTTTGAGCACCAAGGATCTGATTTTTAATGCACATAAGTTAAAGGAAGAACTTAAAGTCTTACAGAAGATATGCAAATGCTGTTTTTTGTTAATCTCTTACAGTAAAATTGTGAATCTCTTGATGTCTGATGTTAACAGGACAAATAACAGAAAAACCATCAGGATACAGGATGGGTTTAACTGGAACCCACAAATAGAACTTTTTCACCTTAAAAGGTTTTTAATATTTTCTTTGTATGTTTTAAAATAAAACTTCATGGTGTTAAAAAGTCTGAGATCAACACTGAAAACTCTGCTGTTTTCTATTTGTTTCGCTTTAATCCCAAAATATTTACTTCCTGCTGAAAACGCCAGCTGACCGTTAAGTCTTTGACAGATCTGGAAGAATTTCAGGATATCCCGCTGTTTGCTCCACCCCCTTTTTCCTTTAATGTCAGCAGTATTAGAGCTGCACGAACAGTACCAGCTCTAATCATGTTGTCCTTGCACGATCTGACAACAAAATAAAACTACTTCTGCAAGCGCAGGAAACCGCAGGCGATATTCTACAGCTGATTCACTTGGACTGTGTTGTGATTTAGAGGTAAAGTGTGTCTGATGTGCTAAAAACAGGAAGCTGGCATCTGATATGATCCATCTCCACCTCCTGGCTTCTCCGCTGTGTTTGTGCTGTTGGAGCCTTTTGAAGCATTTTTAATGGAATCATCTCTTGGCTGGCTGTGCAGCAAAAACATCTGTGCTTGCCGTTCAAATGCAGAATCCAGAACCAATGGGTGGTGTCACAGTGGCTATGCCCCCCCTTATACACAGTATCTGGCTCCAAGGAGCTTCTTGTGATGTCAGGAGTTTTTTAGAGTTCAGGTGTGCAGGAAAGCCCAAACGAGCCAGCAAGCTTTGGTTTTTACGCAGTTCTCCGAAGCTTTTAGTTGTGTTACAGCTCTGCTTTGGATCCAGGGTTTGAGAACTTTGTGCACCACCCTTTTACTAACTTTCAGTCCAACAACAAAAGTTCCTCTTTTCTCTGAATAACAGTCAGACTTGTGACACTTTCTCTTAGTTCTGCTTTAAACGCAGGGCACGGGTGTTATCTGAGCGCTGCTTCAGTGGAAGGGCTCAGACTTATTTCGTTGATTACCTGGAAACAGAGATCAGGACTTCTTTTGTTTCTGGATATTTTCATTTATTTCCGTGTTTACATAAAAATGTGACAGACCTTTTATGTGCTCGCAGACTTTTTGACCCAGAGAACAAAGGGAAGTGAATCATGCTCTTTGAAAACTAACCAGCTGCTGTTAGGTGGTGTTAAAAGCATGATTAATGGGAAGAACATCTAACAGTGTAGGAGTGTTTCTGAAAAGCTGGAACACAGTGTTGCTGTCGAGTTAAAGGTCGTCATAACAAGCAAACACACATCAGTTTTGTTATTACTCCATTTTGAAAAGGAAATCGCACTAAGCTGCTGCAAAACTAGAGCACGTAAACCGCATTAACCTCTGACACACATCTGTAAACACACACTCGCACACCCTCGACACACACGTTCCCAGGATCAGATAAATGGCTTTTTCTTCTCTTTTTTTTTCTTGTTTTCACTGCTTCAGTTTAGGGTGTTGCCAAAATGACCCAATCAAAAACAGCTTCACTTATCAGACTGAGCATGTGCAGTAGAAACCTCTGTGCTCACCTGAATAGAGACGAATCCAGCAGCTTGTTTCTGTGTTGCATTCATGAACCCCGTGTCCTCATATTATCTGGGTCAGCTGTGTCTTCACAGCAGTTTGATGAAGTGAATGTAGAAGATGTTCAGTGAAAGGGCTTTTAAGTCTGCAGGCTGGACTCTGCAGGAACTTCCTGTTGGTTTTTATTTAATTATAGATAGAAATGTTGTGCCGTGATCCGGGTCAGGTTGCAGAGATACCCAGACCTCCTCCAACTCTTTAGGGTGGGGTTCCCAAACTAGCAGCGGCTCTACTTTGAGCACCTCATGAATGAAAGATCATCCACACAGGATGAGAGTAGTAGTGACGTAGCAACCGTAGACCATGTGATGTGAGTAAAAATCTGAGGAAAGAAGAGCAGGCGGGTCCAAAGTTAACGTTTTCTCTATGTTGAGGTAGGCAGCTGCCAGCGAGACATGGTGATAGTGCTGATTCAGTTATGATGGGGGGTAAATACACTAAAGAGCTGCCTGCAGAACTAGAGCCTGGGATGTCTGCTAGCAAGGAGATACATGAAGAAGTAAGAGCGCTGATGCTTTCCAGAGGAAGCTGTTTTCACGCTTGTACTCTGAGTCTTATTGTTTGGTCACGCTGCAACCAGGCTGTGACAGTTCATTTCTTACACGGTGAAGAGAGGAAAGTTTGTTTTGGTCCCTTAAATGTGAAAAACACTCAAAACCAAATCCTAACATGTTAGTTTTGGGACACAGGTTCACACGGTGTGACCTAAACGTCGAGCTCCATTCATGGGGTAGTTTACACACATACGGTATCTCTTATGTAAGAGTCTGTGTGTGTTTGTGTTTTTAGTCTCATGGCAAGTCAAGCCGCGTTCGCAGGGCTCTCAGTACCACCAGAAACATTATCTGCTGTTTGTCTTCAGCAGGAGGCTGAAAGCTGAGCATCAGGTCAGAGCAGGGCGAGACAGCCTGAGACACACAGAGAGAAAAGAGAGAGAGACAGACAGCCAATCCAGTCACAAAGGCAAGATGTCTGCTCTTAAAGGAAACATTCGTTTGAATTAATTTTAAAAACCCACATTTAATTGGGCGTAATGTTCGACTTTTTCATTGTAGATATTAATCTTGTTTACAGTAAAGTAAACAGGCAGAGCAGACAGTAGAGACGAGTTCTGACATGATTACGTGCTTGACTGAAGTGTGACCTCGGAGTATTTGATAGTGAGAAATGCCCACAGTCACCTTCGGCCCCAGAAAATAAGATCGCAGTGGGATTAAAGCTGAAGTGGAGTCTTGGATGTGTGGAGCCACAAACAGACCCCTGGGTGATGGCGCGGTGGCTACATGCATGTTTTGTCTTTGTTACTATGAACATGTTTCTGTTACACCCTTGTCCTTACATCCAGAGATTTCTCTCTTTAGTGTCACGTGACTGTCGGATGAACAGGCTTCTTTAAAAGACCCAAAGTGAGACGACTCGTTAGCAAACCGGCCTACAGATCCTGGCATTAATCATGCTGCATATACAGAGATCTGTTGATTTATCAGTGCGATCAAATTTATATCAGTTTACATAAAAGTATCAGGATTAAAAGAACTCCCCGTGATGAACGAATGCAATGAAAATGAGAATAATATGCCAGAAATGGCTGAATAAGCAGAAGATCAAAAGGTCATGTGCGAGCTTTAAAAATATGAATCGCTTTGAGAAACGTTTCAAACAGACGACTGAAATGTTTTTTCTTATTCCTTAACACACTGAACCGAACGACCTGAGCTTCACACTGTGAGTGTGCGTCAACCTGAGAAGGTGCTCCGCTGTGATTGCACTGACACTCGACCCTAACTGGGACCCGGCGCTCTCCGTGGTGCTGAAATGCCACATTCCTCCGCGTGTGTGTTCTGTCTCAGCAGGTCTCAGATCAGGTTCATTTTGCTTTCCTCTCATTTGTTTTCGTTACCTGATTCTCATGGATTTTTTTTTTAATGGCAGAAACCCCCTGGAGATTTTTAGGTCAGGAAACAAAACCCCTTCTTCTTCATTCCCCCTATGTAACACAAATTCACTTACCTGATTTTGATTAGGTAAATGAATTTGTGTTACTCCAATTCTGCAAACATAAAACCGTCAAACGCACGAAAGTTCACTGTGCATTTATCTGCAGGTGAACAATGAGACAGTCTAACCTGCTTGTTTCACAGGCAGGTGATTAAAAACAGACAAAGAGTTTCTAGTTGAAGCTTTGACAGACTGATGGATTCAGTGAAAGAAGTGTGTGTTTTATGATAGTATGGTTGTGTTTCAGATTGTGTACTTCACGGCCACCTTTCCCTACGTGGTCCTCGTCATCCTGCTGGTCAGAGGGGTGACCCTGCCCGGAGCCTACGATGGCATCATGTACTACATCAAACCCAACTGGTCCAAACTGGAGGAGGCTCAGGTCAGTTCATCATCCTGAAATCTCACTTACAGGCAGACTTTGTCATTGCATGGGGCAGTTTGAATCACTGGGCCTCTCCTTCTGACATTAAAGGGTCTTCATTATAAAATTATGAATTTTAGTTTTTGTCATGTGCGTTCATGGTGAATACACCAGCAGGATTGTCTTTAGGTTGTTTAGGTAGAAGTTTTAAACCTAATGTAGGGAGTAGAAAACCGAGATATTTGTGTTAAAACATAAAAGTAACAAAGTGGCGTAAAAAAGAAATACTCAAAGTACAGATACCTGCAGTATTTGTACTTCGTTACTTCGCTCCTCTGTTGGGGTGGGTGAAGCACCTGAAAGTGCACGAGTGGGAGGTTTAAATCCAGTTTTAGGCTGTCGGGCTGGCTGTTGTTTTTTATGGCTTGAGCATCCAAGATGCTGCAGCGTTTGTCATTAAATGTTTGCATCAAACATCAAACCCATGTGACTCCACAGGTGTGGATAGATGCTGGCACTCAGATCTTCTTCTCCTACGCCATCGGCCTTGGTGCTCTGACCGCTTTAGGCAGCTACAACCGCTTTAACAATGACTGCTACAAGTACGACACACACACACACACACACACACACACACACACTTCACCAACTCCTTCAACCTCAGTCATCATATCTAAACCCTGTGAATCTTTAAATTTACTCCACCTTAAACCTGATCGTGACCTTAAACGCCTTGTTTCCTCTCCTCTTCCTCACAGAGATGCCTTCATCTTGGCGCTCATAAACAGCGGGACAAGTTTCTTCGCTGGCTTTGTGGTGTTTTCTATTCTTGGCTTCATGGCTGCGGAGCAGGGAGTCGACATATCGCAGGTTGCTGAATCAGGTATTTACTCACACCGGACCTGTTCTAATAATTTCCTCCAATGCACTTTTTTATTCTTGGGCTCTATTTTACACGATTCACAGTGTAAATGATTATTTTAATACGCTGCCCTTCAGTAGACCTTCAGTTCATCTGCTGTTTTAGCTCCTCCCTATAAACGCTCTCAAAAAGCTAACATCCATCTGATTGGCAAACTTCCAGAAGCCTACAGAGGGGCAGCACTGAGTACTGGTGTCCATGCTGCGCAGAAAGAAATAAGAGCAGGCTGAAACCTGAGCTTTGAGCTCATGGGGATTACTTTTACATAAGTGCACAGTGCTATTTGAACCATGTTCAATATAAACATAGAACATAGTGCATCAGAGAGCAACATGGGGTTAGTATCTTGCCCAAGGATATTTGGCACGTAGACTGGAGGAGCCGGGGATCGAACCACCAACCTTCCAGTGAGTAGGTGACCAGCTCTACCACCTGAGCTGCTGCCACCCCACTGTGCTTTGGTTTTCCAGCATAACGAGGGTAACTGTTATGCTGGAAGTCAGATTGTTAGTTGTAAAGACGGAGGATGAGCAGCATCTCTGTATCACTTCTCGGGAGGAGAAACGAGACCAAGAGAGTTTCACTGTAACGATGCATTAAAATACAAAAAAAATATCCAAATCTTTACTCTCTGTCTCACACTTTTGGATGTGCTATACATTCATATAGAAGCAGCGCTTGCATCCACTGTGGTGCATGTTCCAGCTTTGATAATCCTTGTTTTAAGAGCCAATCACAATCCAGATTCTAGGAAAAACAGGAAGGGGAAAAAGCGTCAGGTCACATGAGGTCAGCTGATAATTGTGTTGCCTCGACGATTTCAAATGGTGGTTATAAAAATAATGATTACAGAAGGATTCACTGCACTGTAATGAAGACCTGAATGAACCTGTGTGTGTGTGCGCGTGTGTGTGTGCGCGCGTGTCAGACTCCAGCCAGCAGTGTGTGTATTAATAGCTAAGCATCACGTGACGTGGCATCACAAACACACCGTTATATTTAGCTTGTCCACAGAAGGCTGCAGCTCTGAGCGGCTGTTCGGATCAAAGCTTTTCATTCAAACTTAATGAAGACTTTATGTAACCACAGAGCTAATGTTTACAGCCAGGTGAGAATAGTCACATGACAGTTCTTTGGCTATTTACACCTGGCCTCTTCAGCCCCCAGATAAAGAGCAACAGTCCTGGTGGAGGCGTGGTTGTGATAAATATACAGTTTATGATAAAGGGCCAAGAATTCTGAAAACTGCAATAACTCAAGAACAAAGCGACGAGGATTTTCAGTTTGATGCTGTTGATGTGTTCAAGAGGCTGAGCTGTAACACTGTTAAACTAAAACTGATCATTTTTCCGTCCATCCATCTGATGCCCAGATCTCCAGCTCTTCTGGAGGGATACTGAAGTGTTCCCGAGCCGTCTGATAGACACGGTGTCAGCCTATTTCAACTCTCCCACTTGGAGCAGTAACTCCACCCTTTTCTGACAATCATACTCTGAGACTTGGAGGTGCTCAATCTTTCAGTCCGCTTCATTTCTGTTGTTCAGATTTATGAGCAGTTGAGAATATTTAGGTTCATTTAAGGTTCAATAACATCAGCGTTGCTGACTCACTGATTTATGGTTGTTATCGACCCTCTTATTTATGACTTTGGTCAGGTGAAAGCAGCGTGATCGATATTATTATGGAGATTTTTAAAAATCTGGGCTGGTAATAATCAAAATGAGTTTTATTGTATTTCAATTTCTCATTCATAAATTTTCAAGCCTCAGAGGTTAAACCAACAACACTACAACAAAGCCTCGTCCAAGGTGTGGCATTAAAAGCATCTTATTTTATCTAGTTGCTCTAATGGTAAAGTACAAGTTAAGATTATATATACACTTTATCCCAAATTATCATGCACTGTTTATCAGAAAAACTGGGATGCCAAATCAGTCAACACACCCTGTAAGAAACTAGCTTCAATAAGCTATAATAGCTCAATAAAAGTAATATAATAACGTTTAATAAAAAGGCTCAATAAGGTGAAGCTTGTACAACAGAAAGGAGCTCGGTCATACAGAAATAAAACTGCTTTATAAGTAAAAGATTAAATAACATTCAGAAGAACAACATTCAAACCAATCAATCGAATAAAGTTATTCTTTAATGTAAAACAAACAAATAAACTAAAACAAAACAGAAGATGGATCGCTGTGTTCCTCTCATGTGTGACTATAATGAGATGTGCATTAATGAGTCACTAAAGTCTTCATCATGTTCTCATTTCATCTGCCTGAAAATATTTTCGTGTACCTCTCAGGAATGGTGTGTGTGCGCGTGTGTGTGTGTGTGTGTGTCTGTGTGTGAGGACAGGAATCTTTTTATTTAATCTTGCTGTAAAAAGAACAAAAGTAAATCCAATTTACTGAATCCAATCTGACACGTCTATACTGGTTTAAAGTATTAGCATCTGTGTGTGTGTGTGTGTGTGTGTGTGTGTGTGTGTGTGTGTGTGTGTGTGCAGTATTAACTGTCGGATTATTTAAGCGAGGCCTTTCACCTCGCATGCGACAGCTCTCCAGTGCATATTTCTGTGCTGCCTGATGAAACACGCCGTGATTTGTCCTGCTGTAAATATTTGTCCTGCACCTTTAATCTTTCTGCATATCAGCAAATTTATTTTGTGGTATTTGAAGCTGACCATAGCTGAGCAGATGAGACTTTTTCATAATCAGGACAAACAAGCATTTAAAGTAGAACAACCTACTTTCAAAGCTGGATGTTTTATGATGTTTCTGTTACAGCATGATGACGTCAGCCTGTTATTGCTTCATTGTGACATCGCAGAGTGTTGTGTTGAAAAAATAAAATGGGTGTTGTACAGGTCTCTCCGCGCCCTTTCATGTGATACATGGTCAAGTCAACCTTGATCGTGGATACTAACAATGACATCATGGTCAAACGCTTAGCCAACCAATTTCATATTTATGACTCTTTTCTTTTAATATTTATACTGTAGAGCCAGAAAATGAGCTGGTGGCGCTGCAGCTTTAAATTCTGCACACATTACATCTTCTGTGCACATGTTGGAAAAACATGCTGTATGAGCCAAACCTTGAGCCGCATGTTAAAATCCTGTGAAGTCTCTAATGCCTGTGCTTGTGTGTGTTTCAGGTCCAGGTCTGGCCTTCATTGCATATCCAAAGGCAGTCAGTCTGATGCCGGTGGCCCCGCTGTGGGCGGCGCTCTTCTTCTTCATGCTGCTGCTGCTCGGACTGGACAGTCAGGTGACCAACACACTCTGTATCATACCTTTAATCAGCTGCGCATTTTCTCAATAAGTTTGCAGGAGTAACATGGAAATATAAATATCTATAAATATGGGTGTCATGTGGTTATAAACTGAATTTATGATATTTCCCGCAGGATTTTGGTAAATGTTTAATAGATCAGTGGTCCTAATGCAGAGCCTTGGGGGACACCACAGAAGCAAATGATTGGAGAGAAATTTTAACTGGTTTTCAATATTTTACTTGTATTCAGCTTTATTCCTCCACTTCTGTTCAGCAAAGAGACACTGAAGACACTGTATGTCTTTCTCCATGTCTGTCCCTGCAGTTTGTCGGGGTGGAGGGTTTTGTTACCGGGATTCTGGATCTGTTTCCTGGAAAGCATTATCATCGCTACAAAAGGGAGATTGCTGTGGCGATATGCTGTTTACTCTGCTTCATTATTGACCTCTCCATGGTGACACAGGTTGGATGAACAAAGACTTTTCCCTCAAAAATTTAAATTTTTGATGATTTATACCATTTTTAAATAAACTGTCTTTTCTTACTAGCTCGTAGTAACAAAAATGAAAACGCATAACGTGTGAAGGAGCTTATGAGAGAACAAGAAACACTTCAGCTGATGAACTGGTTTACTAAATCGACACTGTTCACTGAGCCGTCTGTTCCTCTGTCTCTGCAGGGAGGGATGTACGTCTTCCAATTGTTTGACTACTATTCGGCCAGTGGGATGACTCTGTTGTGGCAAGCATTCTGGGAATGCATAGTAGTTGCCTGGGTCTACGGTATGTAATAAACACAAACACACAGTGTAGTGCTTCATAGCAACGTGATTGTAAATAGAGCCTTTGTGAAGTTTGTCAGTGAGGTAACCCATCTCAAAATAGGTCTGAAAATCATCTCAGATGATGTGATATTAGAGGTCACGGGTCAACGTGTTTTTTGTCACAAGCTAATATAAAATACAATATCACAGAATAATATGGCAACAAAAGACTATTAAGCTTTGTCATAGTGTGAATACAATCATGGAGAATTTCTAGTGTTTTATGACGTGAGTGGGGAAGAATCCTCAGCATCTTCCTGTCTTTGACTTGCTGATTAATGAACTGCAGGTGCTGACCGCTTCATGGATGATGTGGCTCGTATGATCGGCTACCGGCCTTTCCCCTGGATGAAGTGGTGCTGGTCTTTTATAACTCCATGTGTCTGCATAGTAAGACTGAACAACACTATCCCATCCAGAAATAGAAACCCACAACCACACACACCAGTTTTCCTCCAGGCTATCAGGCACTAATACCAGTTTATTAAGAGCTGAGCGCATACGTACATTTTTGATTATTGTAGAGGAACAAATTCAGAAAAGATTTATATTGATTATACACTTATATTTACCTTTTGCTGTCTCTTGAGCATACAGCAGAATCATATTAAAACTAACAGGCATAGACCAACATTATTCATCAGTTCTGCTGTGACAACATAATGAAATCTCACAGTATCAACACCACAAATCATGTAAATGATGCCAAATATGTGCCAATCTTCCTCTTTAATCTCCCCTTTCTTCCCGTAGGGTATCTTTCTGTTCCACCTGGTGAACTATAAGCCCCTGACCTACAACAATGTGTACGTGTACCCATGGTGGGGCGAGGTGATCGGCTGGTGTCTGGCTCTGTCCTCCATGCTGTGCATTCCTGTCAGCCTTCTCTACAAACTCTTTAGAGCCAAGGGAACCTTCAAAGAGGTAAGCGCCAGCTCACCCTGGACGTGCACGCTGAAACAAAGGGTTATGAATGTATTTAAAAAGCATAGGTACAGACTTACCTCACATGCAGACTTTAAATTGACCTAAAACTGATGTAGTTACTATCAGATAACAAAATTAGCCGAGACCACAAAAAGTTTTACATTTAGATTTTATAAGGTAAAAATGTAAAAGGCAAACCTCAGTCTACCTGAAATTTGGTTTAAAATAAGGTTTTATGTAACTGTAATGTATGTCCCAGCGCTCGTAGCTCGGTATGAAGAGCAGAACATGTGACTTAAACTAATGCAAACACTCCTATTGAGTGACAGCAGAGGTCATTTCTAAGATATCACATCACGCTGCCCAACTTTATATAGAGTCGTTGTTGTAACATAAGCACACGTGGTGACACATGTTACCCTTCAAATTCTGGGAAATATACCTTAAATGAATAATAAAACACATGCAACATTACAGATGAATTAATTAAACTTTTCTTCTCTGAACGTTCTGGTTTCTAAGCTTGTTGAACCAACTTTGGCTAAGAATTTTTATTTTACAGTTAATCACCTGCTACAGTTTTGCAGAACAATTAACTTTAACGCAGCTGTATTAAATACAAATAAGTCAATAAACATGCATCATGCATCATGATAAGCTCAAGGATCTGGAAGTGACAGGTTAAGTTCGATGGAGAGGGGAGAGCGAGTACAGTTGGACTGGTGCTGTTGTAGAAAGTCTGGAAACATCGAGCTTTCTAGCTAGCACCTACACCTCTGCTGAAATGGGTTAACTTGACTTATGAGTGTAACAGAGGGGCACATAGAAGGTTAGGTGGTGGATTGGTTGGAGAAAATCACCAAACTACCGGTTGCTCCCCTGAGGTGCTGGCTGCCACTAGTTCTCCTTGACAGATAAGTTGTCATCTTCCATGCTAATTTTAGGTGACCATGGCCATCAGCTAGTGATCAAAGCAATCACAAGGATGTTTTAGGAACAGTATTGTCTTTGAGACCTAGTGACAGACTGCAACCTCTTGCAACCAGTTGGAGGATAGCAAGACATATTTTTGTGACCGAGGCCTCACTAAGGAAATTTTGTTGGGTATACGTCTAGAAACACAAAAAGTATTTGCTTTGAAATGGAGATAATTTAGTTTGCACAGTCCAGGTCAGCATGTCTAACTTCTAAACAGGAAAAGCTTTAATCAAACCAAGCGATTCCTCCAGATCACATGACTTGCAATCTGTGTGACCACGTGTTTGTTGATGTCTTGCAGCGTTGGGCCCACCTGACCACTCCGGTGTGGGGAGCCCATCACTTGGAGTACATGGCCCCGGATATCAAGTCCTTGAGCTCCATGTCGCCTGGCATCGATGACAACAAAGTCATCATCTTCGAGAGTGTCATGTAGGCAGGACTCCATCCCCGTCCATCCATCCACCTCCGACCAGACAACCGACAGCACCACACTCGACCTTCAGCTTTACCTCCAACCCATACAGAGGCCTCAGAAAGGACTCGAAGTGATTGATTAGATTTGTGGACTGATTGATTGCCTTTGCCCTTCGATTAATTGATTGATGGGTCTCCTTGGACCTATTGATCAGTTGGTCTCTTCATGTCACCAAAATAACCAACGCTAAAGATTTTTTTTTTAATACCTAGAAAAGAACAAAACAGAAGAGGAGTGACACAGCTCCTTCAGAAAGCTTCATAATTCCAACAACCACGAACAACCGGGAAAAAGAAATACTCTGCATGAATGTGGATAAAATGCTAAATAAGGGTAATCTAAAGTTTTCACTAAAGGCAGAATCATTTTGTGTTCTCTAAAAATACAAAACAAAAGAGTGTCTGCTGTCGAGGTCGAAGTCAGAGGTCAGTTTTCCTCCATCACCGATGATCGGTAGTATCAATGCTCTTCTCTCTGGGTGGGTGGGATGAAACGTTAACTAATAAACTGCCATTACATACAATCATCTCATTAAATGTTAAAGGGACTTGTGCTCACTGATTTTTATTTTAAAAAATGGCGGTTTATTCACACAGACAGAGTTGTAGACAGACAGACTGACTGACCCCCAGAAAATTAACAGAGGTCATTTGCTTTGCAACAGGATTTAATAAATGACAGGAAATAGTCTGAGACGCAGTCCCGTCATCAAACATAAAAATGGAAGAAAAGATCAACCGAGAACCAGAACTATCGGGTTGAACGATCTCCGGGACTGGAGAGTAAAAAGTTCAACCTCCTGTTATCAAGCAAACCAGCGGTCCAGGAAGCCAGACTGTGCTCGGAGTCCTGAAAACACCCTCAGACACCCTTTGAGCACTTTGATTGTTGAGGCCCAAATCCTAAAACTCAAACTGATGCCCTGATTCCTTTTGAACGTTTCAATATATCGGTGCAGCTCTGCTGAAGCTAAATACTACAAATCACCAGCTTTTTACTACTGATCCCAGAACAGTCCTGGCTCCTGAGCAGTGTCGTGCTTCTCTGACCGCTGACCTCTGATCTGCAACAACAGATCTGATCTCAGAGGGAAATGTCCAGAGAGACTTCAGTCAGAGTTATAACAAGGGCTTTAAATTGAATCCAATCAAAAACAATTAATAAGATCAGTAAAATCTCCTCAGAGCTTTTAACCCCAACCAGATGCAAACACACAGATGCCGTCAGCTGTTGAAACTGATTTGAAACTAGACTGAAATCTCACTGGATCTGACCTTTAACCCTTCCCTGTCATGTGTCTGACCTCCCTGTGAGGAGGTTCAGGCCTGTGTGCGAATCAGGTCAGAGGTCGGGCTTCGTTCAGTGTCCCCCAGGTTGACTGAAGTGCCAAATGGGGCGCTTCCCGCCCTGCAGGGCTGATCCTAGACCAGGACTCCAGGCTGCCAAAATCAACCTGTTAGCTCTTCTCTCTGCCTCGTCTCTGTCTCATCGATGCTGCAGTCCTCCATCCAAACCTCACTTCTTCCTACTGAACCACTGATGGTGGCACCTTCCATCTCACATTCTCAGTTTCATACGCCTAAACTTTTCCTGTGTGATCAGAGTTCATATCATTCTAGCCATTTGTTTTAAGGGCCTCCCTTTGGGTGTAGCTCCTCACAAAAAGCAACGCTGCCTCTGTATGTGGTTAACCTCGTCTCCGCACAGTAATGGAAATTAGACATTCACACTCTAGTGACTGCTCTGTACGTAAAACCACCAAGAGGTCCAATATTAGAATCTATCACAAAACATTTAACAGGTTTCTAAGATTCCTCAAGAAAAAGAAATATCGATGTGAGATTGGTTTGAATAAAATACTTTCTGAATTGAAATAAGAAAACTAGCATCAATAAAATGGTAATATAAGTACATCGGTGCTCTTCCTTACACAATGCATCGACTGAGTAACACTAACTCACATTCATGAAGTTAGACTGCAAAATAAACTAAAACAAGAAATCACTCACACACTGTCAGTCGTAGACAAATTTATGTAACTGTACACAATTAAATATTATTTGTGTAAAATTAACAGCAGAAAATGACAGTAAGGGGTCATTTGTATTGCTTAAACTGATAAATATGATTTAGCTGGGTGCTACACCTTTTTTTTTTTTTTTTTAACTGAAAAATAGCACGGGGCTAATTTCTAGTGTTAATGATTTTATAACGTTGGAAATGTGTGAACCCTGTGCAAATCGTCTGCACAAAAAAGCCCCACACAGATGAGCAGACACTAAAGTACTGACACACTTCAAACAGTGTTTAAATTTAAGAAAAATTGCTGAAGTGAAATATGAACCTCAAAATTAGCTACAAAAACTATCAACAGGACTTCCACTGATTTGCTTAGTGGACCCAAAATGCACCTTTAGTCTGGAGACCAGAAAAAGACCTGATTTGACTTTAAAACCGAGTCCGTGTTCACCTGCCGTCCGGTCAGCTGGTGGAGAGATGAGAGCCGGAGGACTCAGTGTGGTGCCAAGCATTGCCTTACATTGTTGTCTTAACTCTAGAGCCTGAACGGTTGACTAGCCAAACCCAGAGCCCTACAGGACGTCCTGTGTATGGCTCTGGTTTATATCAAACCAATCAGCAGTCTGCGGGGGCGTGTCTATAACTCTGTCTCCTAGTAACCCCTCACCATCCACCCATCATGGGGAACTATAACAATTAGAATGTCAAATATGCGAAAATTACCTACATTTGCACATTACTGTAAAAAAAATAAATAAAAAAAATAAAGAAATAATGTTGCTAGCACTTTAAAAAAAAGAATCGTGTTAGAAATCGCGTTTTGTTTTACATATTGTAAGATGAATCAGAGATTTATTTTATGGAGGCTTTTATTTTGCTGATACATACAATATGACAAATATATATATATTGAATATCTTTGTGTGTTATCTATATTTGATGCAGTATATAATTGCGATGATGATGATGATGATTTCTGGCTGATTGTTCACGTTTAGCTGGCAAGCACAAGCAAAGCGGTACCTCGAGCTTCAGGCTACCTCACTCCTCATTCAGAGACTTTCAAAGCAAATTTCTTTTGGCTTTTTATGCAAAGTTTTGTCAGCAGTACCGGCTGGTAGCAGGAGGGGATTGTGGGAACCTTTACAGTTCTCCGACACCAATGAAAACAAAAAGTCATGCTTTAAAACAACTTAAACTGGGGATTTTTATGTTGAATTTTTTTTTAAATTTAATGTTGCTGATACACACTGATACTGCGAGGCCTTTGACCAGGTGTATGACTAGCTGACGTGAACAACCAGCGTAGGGCGGGGCTATTATTCCGGCGGGCTTGCTGCGATGCAGTGATATGAAGACTGTCGAGGTTTCATGTGGATCTGAGCAAACTTCAAAAGGGAATTGTTGGGTTCTCTCTTTTACTGACTTCTAATGTTCAAAGTGCTCAAGTGTTTGAAGAGTTTTAGGTTTAGATGATTTTTATTCTTTGGGTTTTAAATCAATATCAGTGTTCTCCCAACGACCCCCCCACGGCTCTCACGTCATTACTTGAGTTTGATAGAAAAGTATGACAAACAATCCTTTAAAGTAAATTTGCTGATAATTGCTGTAACTGCCATTTGAAGTAATTAGGAAGCTCCTGCCACTCACTGTCTCAGTATAGTGAGGTGGTCAGGCCTGGAGTGACAATGCCAACATGCGTGCAGCTGAAAAGATAAACAAAACAAACACTAAGATACTCCACCGGTTAGTTTAAGACCTTAATTACAGCCAGATACCCAAGAACGTGAAGAACAGCATTAGCAGAATCAGCAAAACAGACACAAATCTGGTTTCTGTATTTAATCTCTGGCTTAAAGCCCTGTTCAGTCAGAACGGATGGAGGTTTTTAATCCAGTCAAATAAACGAGTCGGATGAAATGGTTGAGTTCAAAAACCTGCATCCTTTACAACAATGATAACAGTCGCCCTCTATCATGTTTGGTTTATGCAAAGTAAGAAGTCAACATAGCATAATGGACACAAACAAGACAAACTCAGTCATTTTCAGACCAAATGGAAACCTAATTATGAAGACCAACCAAAGGGACTTAAAAACAGTATTTGGGCTGTAAAGTCAAACATCATCTGCATAAAAAAAATGCTTCAAAAACACAATTCTTTGGATTTGGTATGACTTCTACTATTCAATTATATCAATACCTCTGATGTAAATCTATATTAAAAGTTTGATGTTTTAAGAAAAAGCCCATAGTTAGCCTGAGAATCTTCCCGTTTTCTTCAGAGTCAGTGACCTGAAAATAATTGTGCTTCTCGCTGAGAAAAACGTGAACAAATCAAAAATAAGGGAACAAAAAATAATGTATAAGAGAAAAATAAAGAAGGGTTTTAAATTAGAGAAAGAAGAGGAATCCTGCTCATGAGGAGCTTGTTGTGGTTGGAACTTTTACAGTTACTACCCAAATACACAAAAGACTCTCTTACAATTCTCAAAGAGAAAACCACCTTAAATGGGGTTTAAGGGAAAGAGTGCAGAGCTCAGATGAGCCAGTTCCCAGAATGTTTAGGATTCATCTGTCGATCAAACTTTTCATATTTAAATGAGAATCTAAAGCGAGGATGCCTTTTGTGCAGCGTTCTGCTGCAGTGTGCTGGGACGTCTTCTAGGAGCCAAAACAAAAGTCATCAGCTCAAAAATACTTCAATACAAACCCTTCTTTCAGTTATTGTACACAACTAATTCAAGAATGGATCAAAGACAAAAAGTTTCTAATTTTTTAAAATGTACAGATGACTCACTAAGTTATCAGTGACTAATGTCACTGATAACTATTTCATTAGTAAAACTAAGCTTGCAGCAATAACCAATCAAACTCACAGTTTAATGTTCAATGTTTGATTTTTTTAAAAGTTGTATTGTAGTGTTCTCGTCTTGTTTCCGGACTGGAGCCTGGGTGGGTCAGAGTGTGAAAAAACAAAAAGAATCTACAGCCATTTAAGAAAATGAACATGTATGTTACAAAATCAATGTTGTTTCATGTCAGTTTGTGTGCTCTTCTGCCAAAACACATGTTGTGACAGAGTCATTAATCCAAAACTGTGACTGGAAACGGCCAGGCTGGATGCTGTAAAAAACACCTGCACAGGTGCAGGGAGGTGGCTCTTTTTAGTTTTCCTCACTCAGGCTGAAGTGAGTGATGTCACAGGTGATGGTGTGAACTGAACATGCTATGCAAACGGTTGTGCTTCAGCCTGCGTGTTTCTGGACGAACAATCAGACATTCAGACAACAAAAATGACCCAATCTGGATTCTCACAGTGAGAAATGTTCTGGTCTCATCTGGACTGAAGCCACACTTTACTATTTTTTTAAATAAACAGTAACTGATGTAACTGACCTTTTACATATCAAACTTTTTAATGCCTGCCTGTTATTTTCATTTTCAGACAAGTATTTAAAAATAAAAAACAAACAAACAAAAACTGATTTTTAAAGAGTAAGAACTAAAATAAAGTAAAAATAAGTCAAACATCGATGTGTTGTACTCAGAATGTGAAAATCTTTAGCAAATTACTTTTATGCAGCATTTTGAAATGCACATCCAGAATGTATCCATAGTTAAATTTTTTGAGATCTTTTTTTGTGCCGAAATTTTTAATGCTAATTTGCAGTTGTAAAAATTAAATCAGAAACGTAGCATTAAGGACGACAGAAATCACACCTGAAACTTGGTGATGGAACAACTAGCAGAGCAGAAAAGGCTCTTATGTTCAGTTTTTAAGTTTTATATTTTAATTCAATAAAGTTAAAACTTTTAAAATCTTATGAAAGAGAACAGAACGGATGCTTTTTTTACATTTAAATTTTATCCCTGAACTTGTCCATGTTGCTCTGACTGTCCGATTGTTCACTTCAGGTTTTTGATAAATGATACTTCGCTCAGCTGGTTTCCTTCAGTGGAGAGCGTTTATTTCCCAGAATCCTCCTGCTGTTCTCAGACCCATATAAAGTAGATAACACTCACAGCAGAGATGTTAGCAGAATGTTTAGCGGTTATTTTACAGCCGATAAGTTGCCAAAATATTTAACATCCAAATAAACCAGAACTACGGAAGCCTAAAAGGGAACACGCAAAGAAACGAGATGATGCATTAAGGTTTCGTTTCTTGACGGAACAGGAAGGTTTTCTGGGAAAAGCAAATAACTGGTGCTGTGGAAAAACAACCAAAAATATCACCGTGTGAAATATTTTTTTGGGAAGCTAACCTCAGGTGGGATTTTTGCAGCAGTGGAACCAGCAGGAGGCGCTCTCCTCCCCTGGGAAATGTCATCAAGTTTGGGCTGGAAACAGAGACAGAGACCCCTGACAATTAAAACCTGCTGAAATCAATTAAGGGTTCAATAAAAACACTGACGTGTACACAAGATCAAGCTAAAATTGGAAGTCAAGTGAGTGAAATGACTGTCACAGTAGCTTCCACTGAAGGCAAAGTACAAAACCAAACAACCATCCAATCACAGTCAGGCAAAAGTACCGTAGCTAAACATCATCTCATTAACTGAACCCATTCACTGTAACATAACAGATTCTGAGTGAACGTGTACACGCAACAGACAGGAAAGACTTCAGCCAGCAGGTCCTGCCTCTGTCCCAGCTCAGACACAGCTACATGGTGCCCTCAGTGTTGTAACTGTGTCTTTGTGATTTGTGTAAACCACAGTCCTCCATACATAACTGTAGAGCAGACTCTTGATTAAGTAGCTTAACGAAGTAACTAGTAGTCGTGCTAATGATAATAACGTAACTCGGGGGCTTCATGTTAACGAGTCACCAGCCAAAAATTTTGCAGAGTCAATGTTAAAGAGTTAACTTTGAGCCCTGTCGGTGTCACCTGTGTTTCATCGACCTTTGACCCCTGCGAGGGTCTCCATGCTGCCAGCTGCTGTGATCACTGTGCTCATTCACCACCCAGTAAACTAACAGCAATAAAACTAATGTCACAACAAACAGCTGATCTATCTGTGTGGTTATTGGAGTATATAAGGTCCACTGAAGGAGAGTTATTAACTGGTTACATCCCACTGGTTTAACGTTCACATTAATAAAACTTCACTTCTTTTATTCACACTTTATTATTTTGTCAATCACAGAGTCAGATTTTCAGGAACCTAAAGCAAAAAACAGACTGATTCAGTCAATGGACGTCTCTCTGTGACCAAGAGGAGAACATTTCATTTGTTTACATAAAGACAAACAAAAGTTAATGATAGAGTTCCACAAGGTTCTTTGCTGGGGCCAATACTTTTTCACCATCACACTTCCCTCACACAACACTGCTCTACAGCCAGAATGCTTCTGCCCCTTATGTAGTCAAACATTGGTGACTGTGGCACTGAAACTGATGCTTTAATCTATTAGTTGGCTCCAGTTTTAATGGGATGCTGCTATTTCAGTGCTGAAAGTGAAAGTTTTTAACTTAAAGTGGGAAAATGTCTTCATATACATCATAACGCCTGAATTTTAGAAAAGATTAGATGCTAATTTTAGATGGCCAGTGTTGAAAACACGCAGTTCTTTGAATCTTTGGGCTGAAGGAGGGACAATACTCGGTGTATAAATGCTCAATCAACAATCATTTATTTCCATACAATTCAACAGTCAGAGCATTACAACGTCCGGACGGGAGAGATGCTACCAGAGGGTCAGGCACATGTCTCAAAATGGTGACGGGTTGCTCAGCTTTTTATAGTCTCTAGTGGCCCCCAGCTAGTCGTAAAAGCCAAAACATCACATTTTTTCTCTGTTACAGCGCCTAAGTTATGACCTCGGCAGTTGTTTCTCTGCTTTCTGTAAGGTGGGGGTGTGGAATGTGGTCTATCTATCTCCCCTGTCTTTAGACACAGAGTCTCCTGCTTACAACCTTCTCTTCATGATTCAACAATTAAGCATGTCAAGAAAACAGTGTAACACATTCCCAGCAGATCAAGGATGCACCTTTATCTAATGAACTAATATGTGAATATGTTCTGTTAACTCAAAAGTATAATGAGAACTAAACTACATACAGATCACACACTCTATTTTAAAGGGTATAATATGATCTACAACAATATCATAATTCAACTATTTTGATTACATCTATAAGGTAACATATAATAACAGAATAATATCACAATGTAAACATGTTATTTTCATCTCTAAATTTATATATTTTAAAATAAGAGTCTGTCTCTATTAACTCCAATGGAGGCAGCTTCAAGTGGTAACTAGAGGAACTTCAGCTTTGAGTACTTGTATGCTAGCTTAATCTTTCAGCCCTGCAGGTTGTTGCTTATACACTGAAGCCACTCTCGTGCACTGAAATGTCCTTGGCTTTATCCATGAGCACACAATTTAAAAAACAGTTAATAACTAGACAGTATTTCAGTGCGTCACATTTGGTTTACACTAAACTTCATTACCTGTGTGCTGCTCCAGGTGAACAAAACAGGAGGCAGAGGGCGGAGCTGGACCAAACCATCTGCTGTCACCACATGGAGGAGGGGAGATATGGTTTTATGTCAGGGGTGAGGGAACTCCAGGCCTCAAGGGCCGGTGCCCTGCAGGTTTTAGATGTGTCCTTGATCCAACACAGCTGATTTAAAGGCTAAATTACCTCCTCGACAGGTCTTGAAGGTCTTGGGTGTACGTACGCTTGCCTCAATGATCCATTAAAATCAATCATGGTCTACTTCTAATGACTTCACTGATTTGGAGATGTTTTTTTGTGTGTAATTATTTTATTTAAGCTTATTGAAGCTGATTGCTTCAGTAAATTGCAGCCAAACTGTGTCATCCATTTACTCTCACAAGGGACACGGCGTTAAACTGGTTCGACTTGGGGGTGAAAAACACCACTCAGACAAATTTTGATCTATTTTCCTTTTGTTATCCAAATTTATTCCAGATCATCACAGAGCTCTTCTTACTCAGATATTGTGCGCCACATCTGTAATTCAATCTGCCAACAGAGTGCAACTGGTGACCTGTGTGAATATAAAATGACACTTTGCATCTGTTGAGCTTCAAGTGTCAAATCAAATATCTGAAAACGCTTTTAGAAGCTCAGCCTGGCTGTAACTGATCTCTCTCACTCACACACACACTCACACACACACACACACACACACACACACGTGTCGAGCAGCTGCTAAATATACCTTTAAGTCGGTGTGCCCTCCACTCAATAATGTGTTGATCCTGGAGACCAGCATAGAAAAAAAGGACTAAATGTTTTATTCAGTTCAGTTAGTGTCTGAGGTCATAAACTGCGCTTCATTCAAAGTTTTAAGAATTTTCCTGGACCGACTGAACTTCAGTTCTTGAATTCTAACAGTTGTCAAACAGGGCTGTCAGCTGTCTGCCAACCGGACTTTTGCACTGCTGATGGTCTCAACCTCATTAAGAAGGCAAGAAATACCACAAATGAGGCACAAAGCACAGATGTGAAGTGAAACCATCTCAGGTGACTTCATCATGAAGCTGACTGAGAGACGTTCAAGGGTTTGCAGCGCTGGTAACAAAACAAAGGGCGGCTACTTTCAGGAATCTATAATATAAAACATATTAAGACTTATTTAGGATTTATTTTGTTTGCTCCGTACTTTTGCATGTGTTCGTTCAGTTTTGATGCCTTCAGGAAGAATGTACAATTTAAATATTCATGAAAATAAAAGTTTGTGTCCAAACTTTTGGTAGTATATTTGTTTGTATTAGGGTCCTGGTACTCAGGTTTCACCTCTCAGTCCAAAATACACACTTATTAGGTTCATTTAGGTTCTCGAACTTTTTCACAGAGACCCCACAACGTTTCTCAGTCCATTACAAAAAAAAAGGTTTCAAGTAGACACCGAGCGGTTAAGAAGACGGATGGATGGTCAGAGGCTCGGCCCAAAAAGTCCAGTATTCCACTCGTATTTAACAGATCACCGTATGGCCATCTGTCAGTTATTGTGTCAGTGTTATGAGGCAAAATCCTGTGTGTCTGAGGAGAAGCCCAAATCTTTGAGGACATTTGTTCACATTAAGTTTCTTAACTCTACTTTCAACCACAACTGCGTGCCAAGTCCTGTACGCTGAACCTAATTCTATCCCATCAAACCTAAACCCTGAAACAGACACAAACTTTTAAGAAAATGTTTTTACTCCGATCAGTTTTTCACTTAGTCTTTGGTTTAGACTTATGGCAGAATATCCTTATAGCTGTCCTCGTTTCCAAACTGTAACTTTATGACTGTGATCAGTCTTGTTGTCCTCCTGTGGTCATGTGATGTGTTTAAGAAACATCTAAGAAAAGTAAAGCAGGCTACAGTCCATGTTAAAGGAGATTCAATCAGATGATATTTAACGAAACACACCAGATCTTCAACCAGCAGGACATCAGATTTTCTTTCAAATCCTCTGCTGTACTGCATGCACTGTGGCCATGAAAGCAGCAGGTCTGTTGATCATTATAAATATTCACTGAGGCCTGAACGGCTCAAACACAGTCTGAACTTCCAGGAAGCAGCTGACAAGAAATACTGGATAATCTATGGAGAAAGATGAGCCAGCGGGACGGTGGGAAGGCTCGGCCGTGCGGCTCAAACCAGTTTCTAATGCCAAACGCCCATTTAGACCAACAGCTGCCTTTTTAAGTGTGAAGAGGAGGTGAAGATGCGACACCAAGTTTAGCCACGAGAAAGAAAAAGAATCGACACAAAGTTTGATCTGAATATAATCGTCCTGATGAAGGGCTGTCGGAGTTTCTGTCAGTTTATTGAAGGTTGTGACTGAAACAGAACAAACACATGCAGCAGATCTTAAACCACTGATTGAGGTGGTAACGCTTCAACTTACAGGGTCTGCTTCCAGATCACTTCCAGGAAACATTCCTCAAATTTTATTTGCTTCTGAAAAACCTCCGACTCCTTTAGAATCAGAATGAGAAAGTTTTGACGTTTTCCATTTTACTAAGATCCTGAATTTGATTTTTTCCATTGGGAGAAACAATTTATTCTATTTTTTACAGGAAAGATAGAGTGAAACGTTTCACTGCATCAAAAAACCCACGAGTGATTCTATGTTAATGATATTAAAGTATACGGCCATAAAGTTCAAATTCTTCTTCAAATGGAGGAAAAAAAAAAAAAAAAAAGTTAGCCTCACTCATAAAATAGACGACAGAAGCTTTCATAAGAAATTAAAGAACATTTTGTTCATTGTGGGTTTAACAGAAGAAAAAAAAAATTACTGTAAAAAGAAAAACTCCAGATAAATTGTAGGTGATTAAATAAAACACTTTCATCCATCACCACGAACAGTTTGTTTTACATATTAATATTTAGGGGATCGCTCCTTAACCCATGTCAACAGAGCGGTCACAATATGGTTGAATTCAAACAGCAGCCTTTGAGATTTGGAGACTAAACGCACTTTAATTGCGGTTAAAGGAGAAAAGGCTTCAAAATAGTCCAAGTGGAAATGTGGCAAAATGAGATGAAAGAACAAAATAATGCATTAAAATATCAAAAATGTGATTTTAAAAAGTGCCATTAATTGCAGAATAAACCTCATGAGAATTAAAACGCAAAAACAAAACCCGAGTAAAGTCGTGAAGTGACGCTCGTACATGAGAACGATCAGAAATCGACCCACAGCCAAACGGTAAACTGAGGTGAAAGCTGCGTCCACTTTCCCCCAACAAAAGCCAAGAAACCAGAAGTTCCACATAAACAAGAAAAATGATGATTAAACCTTTTCAGAAAAAAACCTGCTCGTGTTTTTAAAGAGGGATAAGGTGGCGACTCTGATCCATCCTCAAAGATAAACGCACTTTTTCCTTCAAGCAAAGAAAAAAAAAATGGTTTCATGATCAGCTGATCATCAGCCCTCCTATCACTAATTTCCTTTTTTTAAGCCTATAAAAACCTGACATATCAAACCCTTTTGCACCACACGGGGTCTTACTGTTGTTGAAATCATCCATGTTTATTGTGACACGTCATTAAAGACACAACAAAAATCTGATCACACCACACAAGCAGAACAGACACGGGTGCCTTTTCTTTTCTTAACATTTTGTAATGAATAACCGAAAGTGGAGCATCAAACAGCTCCAAAATTTAAAGTGTGTGTTCAGCACACGGCTAACAGTGACGAAGAGTTCAGGCAGAGTTCAGGCAAACCAGAAGAAGAAACCAGGGGAGACGCCGGAGTCTTGTTTTGCTCGTAATAAGTGATCTTTGCTGCAGTTCCAAACATTCATATTCACAAGAGTCTCGATGGAAATTACAGTTTAAGAAAGAAGGAAATCTGACGGCACAGACATCCTTTGGACTTTTTTAAGCATGTTTTAAACCAGAATGTGCAGAGAGGACTAAATGCTTTTATTTTGGAATGAAGATGATCTTTTCCTGCAGGGAACAGGATTCATTGTTTGGATTTACTTTGCTCCAAAAATGTTAATCAGGGAATGTCCTCAGAAGAAAACAGTTTATGGAAAGTGAAGGAAAAGGTCAGCTGTTTAAAGGACAACAGAACCCCAAAGCTGGCCTTTAAACAGCAAAGTGGACAGAAGAGAGAAAAACAGAAACACTTCAGAGGTGTAAACAGTGACACAGGAAGTCTGACAGTAAACCGACATTCTTATGTTGGAGCTCAGACAGTCTGATTAACCAATCGCAGCCATCGGTGATGTCAGCTGGCCCAAAAGTCGGTGACATCACATCGCGGAGGTGGAAGCAGAGGCAGCAGACAGTTTACTGAGGACGGTGATGAAGATGAAAGAAGCCGGGAACCGTCGATGTCCTCCTCAGTCTGATTTCTTGTCGCTCTTCGCCTGCGGATAAAATACATAAAAACAGCTGATCGCCATGACAACATGCAGCCAAACCATGTCATGAGCTGCTGTAACTGTAACTGATCTCACACACACGCTAAATATCGCTGTGCCCTCCGCTCAGTGTATCCTGGATAATCCTCGTTTTCAGACCAACGTTAAAGAAAAGAGGACTAAGTATTTTATTTATGGCCTCCAGTGAGTGACTGAGCTCATCAACTCATCAGTAAATGTTTACAGAGGTCAGCGCGAAGGGCCATCTCTCCCATTAACCTCTACAGGACCAGAAACCTCTCTTTTGCAACCTCAGGTATCGCCCCCTGGTGGATAATAGAAGTGAATGCATGTTTAAGCAATGACTCTAAACGAGGGCCGTCAGGGGGCTCTGTGCCTTGGTTCCTGCGTGCTTTTGCCTCTTTTTTAAATTCTTGTTTTGGAGATTTTAGTGTGTGTGTGTGTGTGTGTGTGTGTGTGTGTTACCAGGAGTTTGCTGTGCTCTTCCAGCAGTCTGTCGTACTCCACCGTCAGGTTCGCGGACTGTTTCTTCATGGCACGAACGTCGTTGTCCGACTTCTGCAGAGCTGTGAAACAAACAGATTTCTCATTTTCACTCAGATCTCATCTTCTCTGTCTCAGTCTTCCTCCTTTAACTTCTTCTCCTCCTCATCTCTTGTGGATTTTACCTACTGACTGCGTTTCCTCCACCTTACCTTTCTTGGTGGCTTCCAGCTCCTCCTTCAGGCTCTTCACCTCCTCCTTCAGAGTCTTGTTCTCCTCCTGTGGTCCTGGTCCTTTCTTCCCAGCCTCCGGCAGCTCAAGACCAGCCTCACGCAGTTTCTAGAAAAACAAACAATATTTTTTAAAAAAGGAGCCCTTTAACATCTGCCAGATGTTTGCCATTTAAATTCTGGTGCAGATCTGAAAGTCTCCAGAGAGCTGAAAGAAGCCTAATGCATATTTGAAATCTTTCCGTTTGACACAGATAACTCCAAACTTTTGACCCAGTTTGAGTCCAGAGAACCGTTACAGCAACACACCGGCTGTGCACCACTGCTTTATACCACAACTGTGCTCATTGGTCCATACCTGACCTTTTCATTCATCAGGAGCTCGGTCATGGCTGAAGGTTTTGGCAGTGACACATATTTTGTGTTTCCTACTTCGCAGCCTGCATTTAAGGGCTGACCACAGATTCTTGACCACTTTAAAAACTTCTGAAATGCTGACTAACGGAGATTTTGGGAGAACAAGTGAATTTGGAGTTCGTTAGAAAGTGGCGCTTGACTCTTATGAGCCAGACGTTGACTTAATTTAACACTGCCAACAAAAAACAAAACAAATAACAGCAGCTGAAATCTTAACGACCCGTCTGCAGCAAACTGCATTTCCTCCAAACTAGGGGTGGGCGGTATAAACCATATATGGTAGAAACGATATAAATTTGGCCAACGGTAGAGATTTTGACTATACCGCTCTACCATGAGTTGATGGTGTCATCAAGCTGCGGCGGATAAAAACAACATCATCTGCAAATCATGCCGGCGACAGTAATAGCAAAGAGGCAAAGCAGTTCTGGAATACGGGGAAAGCAAAAACTGCGCTTCCTCCACATCCGTACCATTGATTCATTAATGCTGAATTTTCTCGCAGCTGCTCTATTCCCATGTTGTTGCAGTATATGAATGACTAACCTCGTATTGTGGATGAATAATCTCAGTTGTTCTCCTGACTGAAGTTTGGTCCGTGTACAGCATCCTGCTATGCGATTGCATTTGTCCTTGACCACCAGAGACCCTCACGTTAACTTTTATCGCGTGGGAAAAAGTTAGCGTTCATCCTTCAGCTTCACTGTGCTAATGTTATGCTAACGTAGCTGTGTTGCTAGCAATCACGTAGCACATCATTATATACCAGCTAGTACAACTTCAGTAACCCTGCAAACGTCACTGCCGTTTAGTTTTCTGTCTTCATTTATGTTGGAAGTGACAGCAGAGCTGTACGTTTTAATTTTTTTCAGAAATCTCTCAGTCAGAACATGCTATGTCATGTTTAGGTGGAAACTAGCGAGCTAACTTCCTGCTAACTTCTAACTCTGTTAAATTTAATAAATTCTGTTTTCACGGATGCCTGGGTGTTAAACTTCATAGTTACACCTGGTAAAACAGCAACACTGATCATTTTATTAAAGATGAAAGAATTTAGACCGTTTTTAACTCTCAGTGATGCCGCAGAGTTCGTTTGACTTTGGGACCTGAAGCGGACGGAGTTTTGGATTACTCCACAAGCCTCCTGACTATGGTAGCCGTAACGCTCCGGCAATCCATCAAGCGGTGCGCCTTCATAGCTTACCAAAGTTGTACTAAATATTTTTTGATAGATTTCTGTGCACCGTGTACTACATAAAATCGGTTCGAGGTCAGTAAGCACAACCAGATTCCTACATAAGGCACACTGTCGATTTTTGAGAAAATTAAAGGATTTTAAGTGTGCCTTGTAGTGTGGAAAATACGTTATACAGAAGAAAAGAATATATTGCGATATATATCGTTACTGCACATGCTTCAAATTATACCGTGATATGGATTTTAGGCCATATCGCCCAGCCCTACTCCAAACTACTCAAGAACAATAATTCATGCAGGGTGACGTGAGGAAAATCAGCGTTCGTGCTCGTTTAAACATTTTCAAATTTGATTCACGCTGCATTATGAAACCATCACTGTGTGTGTGTGTGACCAAAGTGGTGGTGACATCTTCAGTTTCCATTTCTGCTGAGGAAGGAACTGGAGTCATGAGGATTACTGGATTTATTTCATTTCATAATTCATTCGATCAGTTTTGTAATTTCTTTTTTTTTTTTTTTTTTAAAAGCAGACTGTGGAAAATCTTCCTGTGACTCGCTGTAAGCTGGAAACAGACAGAACCTAATTGAGAAATATTCAGAGCATCAATAAGTTTGTCAGACCGACGCATTGGCGTGTTCGCTCAGTGTGACGGAGTTAAACAGCTGCTGAGCTTTAGTCCTTTAACTGACGAGGCCATAAACCCTGGTTTCACTGCTCTGAACTGAACCCGATGGCACGATGTCATCAGACCGACCCACCAAAGATCACAGAGCAGCGAGCGGTCGAGTCACAAACCATAAATTTACAGTAAAAGTGAAACACGAGCAGCTTTTTTAAAATGTAGAAACAGATGTAAAAATAAAAAGGCAAGCATTATAGGAGGTTAACAAGGTTATTACAGTGAACTAAACTAGCTGTGACAAAACATTTTAGTTTTAAAAATACACTTTTGAAAAAATTCCAACTGTATCATTATTATTGTTATTATTATAATTATTGTAGGGTCTTGACCTTACAGTATAAAGCGCTTTGAGACAACTGATTTGATGCTATTATAAATCTAATTGAACTGATTTATTTTGTGCCCTTCAATTAAATTAATTTCCTCTCTTGTAATTTTGCTAGTAAGTATTTTTGAGTCATTGACATGACACAGCTTGAGTAAGTTTAGGGTCAAACAGTGCTGTATCTGTCCAGCAGAGCTTTATGTCACAACACCACTGTAAGGAAATACAGTGTTTTCCAGAAGTCTTGAGCCACCTCCCCATTTCTTTATAATCTGCTTCAAAGGAGACAGACGATCTTGTAATATTTTAAAGTGCTATTAGGCAAAGCTCTCCTGGCTTTCTCAAGACCTTTCACATTATGGTCTCAGGAAATTGGCTTTTTTCATTCATTTGTGTCCTTACAATGAATAAATAAATATCAATGTGAAAACCGTAAAAAAGTAGAGGACAAAATAAGAAGCGACAAACCTAAAAGACACTGAACTATACAGAGCAGATGGAGAGGAGCTGGAAGTCTTAAAGAAACAGAAAAAAACCTCCTCATCTGAAACTGTCTCAGTAGATGGACGCTTTCAGGAAGCTGTTCTTAGGAAAGGGGAAACCAGGAGAGAAGGGAGAGGTACTCCAAATTACACAAGCACTGAACTGAGAGTCAGCAAAAACACATCTTATGGAGTAAGGAGTCACATTTTACATTTTTGCTCATCAATATGTACAGAGGAGAGGGGTGCAACAGTGAGCGTCTGCAAGTCTCTGAATGGCAAATCTTCATTTTTCAGCCTCACAACGATCCCAAACAAAGCACAGGGATATTAAAAAAAACACACAACACCATCAGGCAGGGACTGGCCTCCCCAGAGCCTGAACTTCAACATTATTGAAGCAGTGTGGGATCACTCTGACAGCGAACACAGCAGCAGGCACCAGCGCCCAAAGAAGCGCTTTGAATGTTTTTCGGGGCGGCTGTGACACGTCGACAGCTACATGTATTGGCAGCTAATCAGCTTGTTGCTTATTCTTTCACTCACTGCCTGTGGGAACAGCCCTTTCTCTCCTGTATTCGGGTACAGCACATTAACATTGAGGCTGCTGGCAGGAGTGTGCTACAGCCCTCCTCTGTGTCTCTGTGCCAGGCTTTGCCCTCATAGATTATCTCTACAAGAATGTGACCTCCTGCAGCTCCTCTCAGCTCAGGACTCCCTCTAAAAAATTCTGTCAGTGGGAAAGGATAAAAGCTTTTAATCTGCTGCTACAAACAAAAGCAGGAATGCAACGCTCTGAGGACTTTTGGCAATTTCTTCCTCTCGTGTTTGATAAACACCGACCTTGAACTCTTTGCTGAGTTAATTCTTTGTCTACACCAAACCAAAGACAAAATAACTCAAAATAGGTTTCTTTTTTTAAAGAAAATCCTGCCTGCTTCGTGGACCCACAGGGAAAAAAAAGATCTTACAGAGCAAATAAATGATCTCAGATCTGCAATTTCGACATTAGTTAGTAGTTAGAAGTCCCTCTGCGTAATTACATGGAGCAGAGCAGGTGCCCAGGATCATCTTACTGGCCTTTACAGTAACACACACACACACACACACACACACACACACACACACACACACACACACACACACACACTCTTGTTTTGATATCTTAGTGAGGACATCTCATTGATTCTTTCCTTAGTCGCTTACCCTAACCACCAACCTAAACCTAACCCTTAGCCTGACCTACCTAACCATAACCTAATTGTAACCCTGTCACTAAAGCCACATTGAGTTTCAAAAATGCCGGGCACTTTTGTCCTCATAAGTGAACGTTGGTCCCCACAAGTAACGCAACATTACAGTTTTCAGTCCTCACAAAGACATCTAAACAGGCACACACACACACCTCCCTCAGTGTAAACTGTGACCTGTGTAACTGTGTTTGCAGTAAAGTGACTCCACCCTGACAAATCAGTGAGTGCTGCACGACCACTTGCGTCTTCCTGTAACTCCACGTGTACGTTTGACCTTTGGGGCTGCGCGCACACACACACACACACACACACACACACGCGCGCGCTGGGTCTTAATAGAAGACTCCTTGGAGCAAAACATCCTAACAAAAAAAAGAAAAAAAAGAAGAAAAAAAAGACGACCACAGCTCGTTATGAAATCTGAGAATCTCCTGTGGCCTACTCAAACCTGTGAACACATGAGCATAACATCAAGTTTTTACTTATTAGTGTTGTCACCGATTCATTTAAACTTTTTTGTATTACTGACTCTTAGATGAGTTTAAGATTTTAAAAAAAAGGCCAGAATCAAAGTATAACATATCATTTTTAAATATCACTGCTGTCTTATTGTTTTTAACATTATAAATGACTTCCCTAAGCCCATTACAACAGTACACTTTGGAAATGAAAATGAGATGAATTAGTTTTCACTCCGACGAGCATCTGACACTTTCTGATCACAGTCACTGAGAAAGAAGGCATAAAAGACAAAAGACGGGACCACTTCCACATCAACACTCTGACTGCAATTAGCAGAAGGGAGGCTTACAGCTGCTTGTGTCAATCACAGCAGTTTCACCACTTCCAACATGACGGTTTATTTAAAACAAACAAACAAACAGACAGAGTTATGAAAGAAGAAACCTGTCCCCTTTGGCCAAAACTGCGTCTGCAGCACTTCTCTGTTTCTGCTGTAAAGCTGGACACTTTAATATAGGGCTGTATGGGGAGGACTGACTTACTTCTACAGCCTGCCTCGAGTGGTTATTTACGGAACTGCAGTCATTGCCATAAAGAACATTTATGCTCAATGAGGGCAATTCTCAGCCCACGTCATATATTTAAAAACTCAATAATTTACATTGGAATACTTTTTAAAAAAAATCTTAAAATATGCATTTTCTCTTATTTTACTATTACCTATTGCACAGCTGCCAGAAAGCTGAACTTTGCCTCTCTGGTTGATGAGATCAATCAGCGTGTTGTTGGGAAACATTCAAGGGAGTTTATAAAATCCTTGTTGAGTCACTGAGAAAAATCCCCGCTGCCGCCAAATATTCCTGAAATGTCGAACGTGTAAACACATTCATGGAAACCAAACCCAGAGATGAAGTGGAGTTTGATGAAATAACGTCAGGACCCTTTACCACAGTTTACACACTGCCAAAGTTTCAACCTCGGGAACGTTGCTTTGGATGGACAGTTTGTCCGTTCCTCACCTTGGGACACGGTCAATGAAACAATGTCAAACATGGATTGTGTGTGTGTGTGTGTGTGTGCGCGCGCGGGGGGGAATACGAAGCACAACACAGTATAAGCGCGAACAGCACCTGATAAACTCTTATTATCAATCATTGAGGTTTCTGCCAGAAAACCTATTAGAACCGGCTACTGTGATAGCGAACCAGGATGGGATTCAATTTAATAATGCACAAAGTGAGCTAGCACCCCTATCTGTCCAGAACTAACAAACTCCTGTCTAAACCTAACCCTGCACCACTCCACTATTTCAAAACTCAGATTTAGTCTTTCAAAGACTTTTCAAGAATTAAAACGATGTGAATATACCACTTTAACCAGACAGCTGGTTTACCCTTTGCTTTAAATGCTTAACAGCTACAACTTTAACTTGGTTACATCTTATTAAACTAACACGAGTCAAATTCAATGTTAGTGATTAACATTTTTTGTTATTAGTCAGCTCTACTGTGTATCATCATGACTCAAGCAGGACACTCAGTGAGCGGCACATTTCTCTTTAACAAACAACATCTACAGCGTCTGTGCTGCAGACCTACTACATGCTAGTTAATCTGCAAGTGAAGCTGCAGTGAGCAGCTAACTCAGGGGTGGGGGAAGTCCAGGCCTCAAGGTTTTAGATCTCACCCCAGGTCAACACACCAGAATCAAATGATTAGTTCATTACCAGGCTTCTGGAGAACTTCAAGACATGTTGAGGAGGTCATTTAGCCATTTAAATCAGCTGTGTTGGATCAAGGACACATCTAAAACCTGCAGGACATCAGAACTTGAGGCCTGGAGTCCCCGCACCCCTGCACTAACTGAACAGTAGAAGGGACCACAGTTACTGTTAGCTGAGCACCCTCTAGTGTTCCTGTCTTGTAACTACATCTCAAACTAAACGTGTGATCAAAAATAAACATCTGATAGAAAAGAGACACTGCAAAAATGCTAAAAACATTTTCAGAGTCAACATTTCTGTCTTAGCAGCAGTTTTAGCAAAGACTTCGATAACCTCAGCTGTTCTGGGGTCGGGGCACAGAGCCTTCCAGCTTGTCCTGGGCCACCTCCGGCTGAACACGCCTAAAATGCCTCACTTAGTAGGCATCCTTGTCAGGTGACCAAGGAGCAGCAGATCTACTCTGAGCTCTTTACACTTTCTCTAGAGAGGAAACTGAAAGCCAGCAGCTGATGTTTTACTGAGAGAACCTGTATCCCGGGGCGATCGTGGCTCAAGAGTTGGGAGTTCGCCTTGTAATGTTACATCCACTGAGGTTGTGGCCCGAGAGGCCTAAGGACACACTAGCAGGAAATAAATCCCATAATGCCTGCAGGGATACGTGTTGCCTTATTGTGAAGCAGGAAGGAGAAAACAAAAAATTCAGGGCTCATTTCTGAGATTTACAGCACAAAATCTGCCATGTTGGTGCAGAAAAGCAAAGAGATTTGGTGCCTTGTACAAATCGGCGTGGTGACTCAAACTGAACTCTGAATGTGCTGAATCAATTTCCAGATGAAGGATGACGCTTCCAGTCATGAGCATGTGGTGTTTGCATCAAACAGGAGTGCAACTAGAGAAATCAGCACAAAGAGGATGCACTAGAGCAAGAACACATTGAAACTAACATGCAGGATAAAATTTAACTGTCAGGGCTGGGATGGAAAATGGAAAAGCAGCTGAGATAAGCCAAACTGCAGCTTCTCAGCCGTATAAAACAATAACTGGCTCACAAGACAAAGTTTAAACTCCAAAGAAGAGAAGCAAACAGTCTCCTGCACAAAAATGCTCCACCGCAACCACTTCAAGAAACCCAGGAGTCATTTTTATTAAGTTATGGCTCCTGTGGGGTCTGCCTCTCAATCACACAGACCTAAAAATACTGCCTTTTCCCGTCTCTGAGCGGCACCCAAAATTTTTTAATTGTTGTAGTTGCTTTTAGAGTATCTTGCTCTATAAAATGTGCCTGGCATGCTGTGTCTGTTCTTCCAAAACTCAGGACTGAAACTTGGGAATCCGCTTCTTCCAGTCTGGAGTTTCTGCAGAACAGTGAAGCTGGATGGAGTTTTATTATGAAAGACATCTCTTCCAGAAACAGCCAATCCTCAACCACAGAACAGAACCATTTTTACCAAATATCACCATGACGGCAGTGTAGGGATGGGTACCGGTATCCGGTGCCATGATGGCACCGGGTCTGACATAAACGGTAGTAACCAGACCGAAAAGCAGCGCACATTTCGGTGCTTTTTTTCCCTGAGCTGTGATACACTTTAGATTCTAGCCAATCATTTTACGTTTCCGAGGATAGTAGGCGGGCCCAGGTACGTACGTTCTTTTAGAGCAGAGCTACAGATTAAAAACGCCCAAGGCGAAGCAGTCAAAATTCTGGCTGTACTTTATAGCAAAAGATGCAAACTCAGCAGCAACAAGTGCTTTAAGCTGATACTGTGATACTGTCAAAGGAGGTAACACCTCGAATCTGATGAAACACCTGGCGACGGTGTAATTTACGTTGAGTAGGCTAACCACGTTATTACATTAATGCATGTAAGGTGAACTAGCAAACATCATCATAGCTACATGCGGCTGTCTTCTTGTTTGATGGCAGATGCTCCCTTCACCCTGGCCAAAAAGGCTAAAATGACCAAAGAAAAAGTGGAAAACAGTTAAACATGAGAGGTTTTGGACAAAGTTTGTGTTTTTTCCATTGTTTAAGCACTGCTTCCAGCCAAGAGTGATACCATATATGCCCCATAGCTGCAGAAAAGGCTAACATTGTTATCTTTTTACAAAAAAACCAGCTGAACATGAGAGGTTTTTGGACCAATTTTGTGTTCTCCATTCTTTAAGTACCGGTTTGAGCACAGTTTAAGCACCGGCACCGTTTCAAAAGTACCGGTTTGGCACCGGTATCGGATAAAACCTAAACGATACCCATCCCTACGGCAGTGTGACCCATGACCTCTGACGACTGGTTTTCTACCAGCAGAACTTGAAAAGCTCAAAACTCTGTGTGCGTGTTTTTTTCACCTCTTGCAACATCTCGTTGTCCTCCATGTATTTCTTGGCGGCATTGCTGGCGCCCTCCGCCTGCTTCTTGAAGGCTTCGTTGGAGGCCATGAGTGAAGCCTGCTGGGAGAGCAGAGTGGCCAGGCGACGCAGCAACCTGCAACAGACAAAACATCAGTATGTGATCACACTAAACAGACTGCTTATCAGCCTCCTTTAATTTGATAAACGTTTCAGCATCACCTGAAACTCATCAGTAAACATCCTGGAGAGTGGGCAGTACCCACAGGAGAACCATTAAATATCTTCCAAATGAACGAGCTTTGAATTTTGTGAATTCCAGCCATCGAGTATCCAAAACTAGTGATCTGTTTTACAAAACATCTACCACAAGATATTCCTGGTAAAGAGGGGCAGCAGATTCCAGGGGTTCATTTATATTTTCCACAGAAAAATTACATAAATGCTGAATTACTTAAAAACAGAGTTGCCTAGTATATCTGCAGGTATCTTTTAAAGAGGAATAGTAAACCATGCATGAGATCATCTGACCGCAGCTTCTGAACAGAAGCAACAACGCAGTAAAGAGATTTTGAAATCATCAGATCAGGATCACCATGTTCCCAGTAAAGAGGTCCGGGATTATGACATCACAAAGTCAGGAATCGCTTCACGCATGGATACATGTATAGTAACACACTGTGACCCCTGACATTTCCCCGCGTGCTGTGTGAGGCGTTCGTGCTGTGTGTGGCGTCGACAGGCGGTGATGTAATTGTAGCTCACTGTGGGTGGAGGGCGGGCGGGTACACTGAATATCTGCCCCCATTCATGTAAGTTGTGGGAGAGAATCACTGAGCTGCAGCTTTGGATTAAAGGAGTAGTCCAGAGTTTATTCTGAGCGGGCTGGAAAGTTTCAGAGCACTTCTGCCAACATAGTTATCAGACAGAAAAATAAAATGAAAGTATGAACCGTGCGTTTCCTCTCAGCTCACATCAGACTCCAGACTCTGAGACTTTTGATGTGAAAAGATCCCCACCTGCTCCATCTTTGGTTGTGGACAAAATGACACGTATTGAGATGCTTTTAGTGCACATACAGTAGGTTAACAAGCAGACAGTTTAGCATTTGATTTTAATTGAAATAGTATTTTCTACTTTTGCTTTTAATTCATTTTTTTTTAAGTCTTCACAACAGTTTGCCTAGTTTCAGTGTTTTTGTTATGAATAACCTATTTGAATGAAACATTAAACACAGGAATGTAAAATCAGGCTTCTCCTGCAGAGATGAGTAACAGGACGCTGAAATTTGAAGCTGACTTCACTCTGTAAAAAACCTGCAGATGTGAAGCTTGCTGGGGGTAAATTTACCACCTCGGTGAGCAGTTACCTCGTGGCTGCTGGTTCCCCATCATGTGAGGCTGAAGCCATGTGCCAGTTGTAAATATCTCATTGGTGATGCATTCAGGAACATTCTGACAAACAGCAGAAACCAGCAGGTTCTGTCTGTGCAGTTTGACTCACACTCAACCTGCAGCTATTTTCAGGGTGTAAAACTTCCCCAGCAACACACAGCGCTGACAAAATGTCAAATACACACTGACCAGTTTCTGTGAGCTGCAAAAGTGACCCAATACACATTCACTCTGATCGATTATGCCCAAAAAACAGTCTCACTATTATTTAGGGCTGCCACAAACGATTATTTTGATAGTCGACTAGTCACTGATTATTTTTGCGATTAGTTGACTAATCAGATCATCATCCATTGTACGTAAAACTACAGCTTATTGCACCAGCAGCATCTGCTCTTATATAACTATCATTAGCTTACAGCTTTAAGCTTTTAAGGTGCTAACTAAAAATAAAGACAAGATGATAGTTTATTAAATTTTAATGAAATTTGCAGATTGTTTCGGTGAAGTTTAATAAACTCCTTGCTATCTAAAATATAACAGGACAACGGAGTATATTCTCCAGCATCTCACACTTCTGATAATCAGCTGTCTGCTTGAGGTTTATTCAGCTGTGTAAAAACTATAACTTTAATCTCAGCCAAACCGATTTACTCAGGAACAAATAAAATACTAAAAAAAAAAAAAAAAAGCCAAACAACAACATTTTTAATTTATCTAAGTGACTCATATATTTAACCTGAGTAGCGAAAGACAGCGGTGGGTTTGAAAACAATTTGCCGGGAGTCCGGTGTTCTCACCGCGCTAGTGACCTAGCCCCCGGCTCGCTATCGAGCTAGTGGGTAACAGACGTCTCCGAAAACGTCGGAGCGCTTTTGAAAATATGTGGTGTCCTGATAAACTGAGCCGATATTTGAGGTTTACACAGCTACATTCTCGGCTGAAAATATGTTGAACGTTTATTTTGTGACCCAGAAAGAATAATAAGAGTAATATTAAAACTAACTAGCTGCCGCCATTGTTGGAAACTAAGCTGGGCCGCGCTATGAATTCTGGGACACAGCTGCTTCTTCTTCTTCGGGGTTTAACGGCAGCTGGCATCCTTGTACATGCAGTGCTGCCATCTTCTGTTTCAGTCCGTTATTACACTCTTAAATCCTGCTACTTATTCCTGCGTCTTTTGTGATCTTACAAAGCTTCAAACGACGCGTCGACTATTAAATCAGTCGTCGACGATTTTGATAGTCGATGTAATCGTGACTAGTCGACAAATCGTGGCAGCCCTAGTGCTAACTAAAAATAAAGACAAGATGGTAGTAGGGCTGGGCCATATTATACCGTTCACGGTAATACCGGTATAATGTTAGGCAACGATAGGAAAATGAAATATCGCGATAGAATATGAGTAAAACGCGCATGCGCAGTGCCTTTGTTTTCATACGCACATGGCTGATTGTTGAGTGAAACAGATGAACCAGAATTGGTTTGTAAAAATGGTGCAACTTCAGTGATGTGGAACTGGTTTGGTGTTTGTCCTTCAGATACACGTCGTTATTGTCGGACTAAGATGCTCTTAAATCTGGGAGTAATCTGGGTCCTAAACTCCGTATCGTTCAGGTCAAACAACACTGCAGCATCACTGAGAGTTAAAAACTGTCTAAATTCTTTCATCTTTAATAAAACGATCAGCATTGCTGCTTTACCAGGTGTAACTATGAAGTTTAACTTCCAGGCATCCATGAAAACAAAATTTATTACATTTAACGGAGTTAGAAGTTAGCAGGAAGCTAGCGGAAGTTAGCTCGCTAGTTTCGCTAGTTACCTTAGCATGATATAGCATGTTCTGACTGAGAGATTTCTGAAAAAAATCAAACGTACAGCTCTGCTATCACTTCCAACATAAATGAAGACAGGAAACTAAACAGCAATGACGTTTGTAAGGTTACTGAAGTTGGGCTAGCTGGTATATAATGATGTGCTATGTGATCGCTAGCGACACAGCTATGTTAGCATAACATAAACAGTGAAGCTGGAGGACGAACACTAACACTTTTCCACTTATAAAAGTTAACGTTAAGGTTCCTGATAGTTGGAGACAAATTCAGTCGCATGGCAGGATGCTGTAAACGGACCAAACTTCAGTCAGGAGAACAACTGAGATAATCCATCCACAATACAAGGTTAGTCATTAATATACTGCAACAACATGGGAATAGAGCAGCTGCCAGAAAATTCAACATTAATGAATCAATGGTACAGAAGTGGAGGAAGCAAGAAGAATGAGTTGAATAAAGTTTGATTTATCTGACTGCTTTGTTTCGCTTAATGTGCCTTATAATCCCGTGCACCTTATGGTCCGAAAAATGCGTACTGCACACTGCAGTTTAATGTTGCAAAGCACCTCTTTTTAACTTCAGTGGATATTATACATGGTTATGCTCAGGATATGTCAGCCCATTTCTACTGGAAATGCCTTTTGGTTAAACTTTCAGCAAGGAATTTGCATTTGCACTGTTACATTTTTATAAAGCTTTAATGTACATAAAAACCAGCTTCTTGTTTAAGTGAAAATAAATGAAAGGTTGTCTTTTTGCGCTAGTAATGTTGTGGAGTTGTATTTTGTCTCGCATCAATTATATCGTCAGTTATATGTCAGTGCGCCCCAGGGTGGCTGTGGCTACAATGTAGCTTGCCATCACCAGTGTGTGAATGTGTGTGAGAATGGGTGGATGACTGGATATGTAAAGCGCTTTGGGGTCCTTAGGGACTAGTAAAGCGCTATATAAATACAGGCCATTTACCATTTATATCGTTATCGCAAATTTTCAAATATATATCGTGATAAATATTTTTGGCCATATCGCCCTGCTCTAGATGGTAGTTTATTAAATTTTAATTAAATGTGCAGATTGTTTCGGTGGAGTTTAATAAACTCAGCCGATTTACTCAGGAACAAATAAAATACTGAAAAAAACCAAACAATAACACTTTTAAGTTATCTAAGTGACTTATATATATTTAACCTGAGTAGCGAAAGACGGCGGTGGGTTTGAAAATGATTTGCCGGGAGTCCGGTGTTCTCACGGCTCTAGTGAGCCTAGCCCCCGGCTAGCTATCGAGCTAGTGGGTAACAGACGTCTCCGAAAACGTCGGAGCGCTTTTGAAAATATGTGTTGTCTTGATAAACTGAGCAGATATTTGAGGTTTACACAGCTACATTCTCGCCTGAAAACACGTTAAACGTTTATTTTGTGACCCAGAAAGAATAATAAGAGTAACATTAAAACTAACTGGCTGCCGCCATTGTTGGAAACTGAGCTGGGCTGCGCTATGAATTCTGGGACAGAGCTACTTCTTCTTCTTCGGGGTTTAACGGCAGCTGGCATCCTTGTACATGCAGTGCTGCCATCTTCTGTTTCAGTCCGTTATTACACTCTTAAATCCTGCTACTTATTCCTGGGTCTTTTGGGATCTTACCAAACTTCAAACGACACATCAACTATTAAATCAGTCAGACGATTTTGATAATCACGACTAGTCGACTAATCGTGGCAGCCCTACTATTATTATTATTGTGCTAACTTTTGTAATTTCAGTTATTAATCTAACACACTGGGGCTTAATGATCTTTTAAATCCGCAGTATTTACAACAAGAATTTTCTTGACTTTTCAACAGAATTCAAATGAAATACAATTAACTGGGGACAGAACAGCTGAAGAGGAGCTGGAGAGGTCATCTGGTAGAGAATTACACTCAAAACTAGCAGGTGATTTAAACCACAAAGGCTGTCTCTGCAAGGGCAACAGTTGGTTTCTGACAGATTCATAGAGGAGATCTGAAAAGTAGCCAAATGGAGACCAACAGCCTGATCACATGGTGCTGAAAGGGGACCAAGGTGAGAGACTCAGCGGGACACATTCACTTAGACCAAAGAGTCTTTGTTTTGCTCAAGATTAATCACACTGGGTGACTCTGGGCATTTATGGTGAGGCAAATATGCACTACTGTAACAACGAGAGAAAACAAAATTTGCCTGAAAAGCCACACCTAGAAGTATGTTCTCCTTATTGATCTGTGCTGCTGTGTTAGCATAAGTAAGGCTGAAAAATATGTTAACTGTTAATAACACCACAGCTCAGCGGATGGTGCAGAGTATTGTAAAGGTATTCGAACACGCAGGATGATACATTACTTCTTAAGTAGTTAATAAGCAATGTTTTACTTCTGCAAAGGCACCAAGTGATTGTTTTAGCAACATCACTGTTCATGGTTTAAAATTCCCTCACTGCTTTTTCCCCAGCCTTGAATGTTTACTATAACAACACGGAAAATGTCGAAAAAACAGTGCATTAGTCAGGAACAGCGGTGGATTATTCCACACATGTCGCTGGATGCCATATTTGTTGCAGCAGGAGGGTGTGTGTGTATAGCTAGGTTTAAGTTTGGTGTCTTTAGCGGTTTAATAGATACATCAGGTTGTAAGTCTGATTTATCTTCTGCAACACCACAGCAGCCTGTTTGGATCGGTGTGTAAACTGCTTCAAGGTGACCAAAAGTGGAGTAGTTTACACGAGGAATAAAAGAGATTTCTCCATCTCAAGTGTCTCTAGGAGGAGCGACTGTCTGTTCCAAATACGGCTGTCAGTTACTTCACAGGCCTGAAATAATCTGACCAGGCAGCTGCCAGAGCTTCAGCCTTTCCACAGTCTTCTTCTTGGCTCAGGCTGGAAATTCTTGAGCTGGAGTTCCCAATCACAGCGGCCTGGCAGCGGAGGGCACGGTCTAATCTTCCTCCTGGCATCTGCTTTACAGCAGCTGTCGCATCACATGCTACGCTGCCACAGTGAGTCACAGAGCAGCAGCTGCTGCACACCAAAAAGTACCCCAGAAGAGCAGCAACAAGAAAGACGTGCTGCTGCCCCCTGCAGGCGACCAGGGGGCACAGAACAACTCTGCAATCAAAACTTCACCAAACTGATCTGTCCTGATTTATTGTCACTTAGACCCACCAGCTGTAGGTCAACCAAGATCCGTCAGGGTCACATGACCACTGACTGCTCAACTAAATATTTAGAAAGATTCAAAATAAAATCTCACACAACACTCACGAGAAGCCAGCTGACTGTAGCAGCAGCAACTCAAACTGAACCGTCAGCAAATAATTGTTATCAATAAAATACGCATGCAAATGTCATAAATTTCACCAACTGCTGCGTCGTAAGTAAGACCCTCTAAGGTTCAAGTAAAGCTGCAAAACTAATATAAATCTCTCAAATTATCTACAGGGTGTTGATTTGAGAGCTTGCTGTATTTTACCCTCCCGTAAAAAGACGTAGTCTTAGTGTAAGATCAGTGCATTCAGATCAGGCTTTTTATGCATTCAAATACTGTGAAAACTCAGGATTCAGACAGGCTGGTCTCCAAGTCACACTTTGTTTTGCAACTTTCTGATGAACACAGGAGACAAATTTCAGGTATTGACAATAACTGTGATACATACAAAAAGTAAATACTACTTCCAGCTGTTCCTTTTAGGGGTCACAGCAGATCATACACCTCCCTCCTCACCCTGTCCCAAATAAGACACGATATCAGAAATGATCTAAGACAATGGATCTGAGGATTTCACCTCAGGAATGAAGGAATGGGTAATTTCAGTTTTTCCTGCTGTAAAAAGGGAAATCTATTTATAGATTTCGCCATCCTCACATACTGACTTCTTAAGTCAGTATGTGAGGATGGCGAATGAAACAAGCCTTCTTCTTTGATGGACTTCACTGGTAACTTTATGGATTTTCAACCCAACAACAAGCCGTCAGACCAGTAACAACATGCCATGTTGCTGAAGTCTGAGGTTAGTTGTACTCAGTCACGTCTGACTCTGAGTGGGTCAGCCAATCAGGCTGCTTCGCACCTGTGAGGTCTCTGTCCAATCTGGATGGGGATTTACACTGTACAGTGGAAACACACACTGACAGACACACACACGGTCAGCTGCTCATTCTTTCCGCCCGACTTTAAATTCCTCTGAGTTTAGATCAGTCGGCCTGTTGGGTCTATTCTGGTGCGACTGAGTATCCCACTGCAAGCTCGCTTTAGGACAGAAGTTCAGAGAGAAGTTCAGCTGCACGCTGGTCCTAACTCCCATATGTGGTCGTCTCCTCACTCCTCAGTGCACCGACGACCCTTTCGCTCTGTTTGCATGCTCCTGTGGAGGCTTCGACTGATTCAGCACTCCCAAGCAATCAGCCTTAATTAAGGGAAAGTCGGCTATAAAGTCGTCCCAACAATGATGAAGGCTTACTAATAACACTCTTACAGTGCAGCATCCACTCTGTGTCAAAAATGGAGGAAACTCAACAAGAGTCTGAGGAATCTTCATGGCATTAAATCTCTTAATTTGCAGTTCTTTTCGGAGTTTGTGGTGAATGATTTCACCGCTCACATAGCTGGAAACAATTTTACACTTCAGCTCCTGATTTTAATTGTGTTGAAACTGTTAGATTTAGGCATTAAAAACCACTAGTTTCACCCCCATGCGACACTTAATTGGATAAATGGTTAACAGGATGGCGAAGGGGTGTAGAAAAAGTTACTGGTTTCACTGCTCTGGTTTCTTTTACAGCAGGATGACAGACTTTGGTGGAGAATGTGGACAACATACGTGCTACAGACACCAAAACTATTACTGCTGAATTACAACAGAGTCAAAGTCTGTAACACAAAAAGTGGACACGTGTCCAACAACACAAACAGACTTCTGTATTGTGACAATTTTAGCACAGGATCAGGCAGCTCTTTGCCTCTTTTAAAACTTAGTACGCTTATTTGCATTGTTTGTTTTATTTTGGATCTATTTTTGAAATATGTTTTAATTTAATTAATACTTTTTTAATGATCTAACAAAAAACAAGGAATAAGAAGACCGTGTCTTTAATTTTAAAAATTGCCGCAGTTCAGAAATGTTGCACCTTCTTTAACCCTGAGCACAGCTGATCTTTTGTGATCTCTGAGTCTAAGCAGAGCTCGGCCTGGTTACTACCTGGATGGGACACTGCCTAGGAACTAGTTTACAGCACCTTATCTTACCCTTCCCTTTATAAAGAGACTCTTAAGTGGAAGTGGGAGGGCAAAGAAGATGAAACCACCTTTTTTGTGATTGAAATGGAAAAAAACTAAACAAAAAACCCACCGGAAAACCCACAGAGCTCAGATCTGTAACGACAGCCCATGGAGGAGAGTCGGTCTGGCTATAATGACACACAAACAGAATTTAGACTCCATGAGGTCGAGTAGTCCAGATGCACGAGGCAGCATCATGTATCGTTCCCATCCTGATCCAGAAAGTTCGATCAGATATTAGTGGCGATGTGCCGATCTATGAAGCCGATCTAGTTCGACCGTTTAGGTCGTTCTCTGAGCAACTATCCGATTGCTAGCACAAAAGCTAACAGCTGTATCCTTGGTTTAAAGTCTTTCCAGTGAAGTGAGGCTACTGTGGCTGATCCTAAAACTTAAACAGCTTGAGGTGAGGGGTGTGTGTGTGTCTTACAGGCAGAGCAGCAGGGCGAAGCCAGCAATGTACTCGTTCCTCTGTGCTCTGAACAGCTTCATGTGGATGTGCTCGATGGCTGTCGGGTGGTTTGCCAGATCCACCTTCTCCGTCACACTGTACTTCCTCACCTCACGGAAAGCATCTGTACAGGAAACACACGGAAACGTCACCTTTCTGCATCTTTAATTCACAGTAAACTTATTTTGTAGCTGCACTGTAGCTCTGCTGCTTCCCTGCTGGCTGAGGTACAAAGTCGGTGCTTACTGGGAGCAAACACTGTCCTACCACACACGCACACAACAGAACTGATTTCTGGCACAGGTACTGAACTGTTAATGGTTGATGTTTTTAAAATCCGAACTTAAACAACTGCTTAAAATAATTATTATTAGTAGAAAACCTCTTGCTCTAAGTAAACTCTCTGTGAGGCCGTTGGCAGGAAAAACCTGGTTTATGTTAGAAGCTAGTTCAAATCACGATGTGTGGTAAACCTGGGCGGATAAATGTGGCTACTGAGCAGAGAAGTACTGGATATACTGTCACAATACAACATGTAATTACAGTTGTACTTCCTAAACAACATTTAAGCATATGAAAAAATAAAGCTGTCTTTCTGCACAACCAAATGAGTAGCTTCTATGTTTAGATGGAAACATCTCGAATCCCTGTGATCTGCGATCCCTGTGATCCAACTACGACAGATGTTATGTATCTGGGAAAATTTTGCAGTTACTTTGATGCTTTACAAAATCACAGACTGATGCCGAACTTTAATTTAGTTTTAAATGTTATAAAAGCCACACATTATTTCTGCCTAACACTCCTTTGATAAAGAGTTTGGCAACATTTCATCAGCTGGACTCTGAACACGCTGTTATTACAAAGTAAGGAACTGATGGTGCCGTTGTTTACCCGTGCTTCATCAAACTTGATTGAAATGGAGCTACAGCAGCGTCCTCCACAGACTGGAAGAATGCAGAATATCGACTACACTTTGGCTAAAGGCCACCTCCCAACCAATCAACAAAAGCACTGCAGACGTACCGATGAGCAGAAAGACGAGGATGGCGATGGCCACCATGAAGGCGGTGTTTCCATAGAGAGTGATGGCCTTTATGATGCGAGATTTGAAAATGCTGTTCCACCTAAAAAAACAACAACCAGGAGAATAAAACACAAATCAGTCGGCAACTTCAAGAAGTTCACTTTTACACATTTTTACATTATAGAGACATTAGAGTCACTTTTCTTTTCTTTGTTTATTTTTTAACTCTTTGTTTGGAGTAATCTGAATGAGTTTTTTGTTATTTTATGAAGCCATTATTTAATTTTTAAATGTTCTGTTGGACACTACTGGTTCTGCAGGACAGGAACTGAACTTCTGGGATAATTAAAATCCATCTTATCGCATCTTTTGGGAGCCAAAAGTGATCCTAGCACGCTTGAAGTGATGGAAAAAAAAAGGAAGAGAGCAGAAGAGAAAGGATGGACGAATGAATGGTGATCTTAATGTTTTACAACACAGCAACTAAGCCTGGAGCTCTAGCCCCCTCTAGGGGCCAAACAAAAACAGACATGAGCTCAACTGTGCAGTGACCTCTGCAGGAAGCTGGTTATTAAGAATATAGTTAGTACAGTTTTATATTTATTTTTATTTAGTTTATATTATATAGAATTTTTTTTTAAATTTGCTTTAGTTTGAGCCATTTTCTAGAGTCAGTTCTTAGTACTTTTAGAACTTTTAACAGTTTCAGTTTTGGGGTTTTTTTTCCATATGAGGGAGTGGGATACACCAAAGTTTCAGTCTGAATAACCACGTTGCTATTATATAAAATTGCACATTTTCATTTTACACAGTTTAAGTACAATTTCATTTTGTTTTATTTTTATTTTTGTTGTCTAAAAAACAAACAAAAAACATGTCGACACCTTGTTTTATTAAATTGTAATTATGGTTAGCAACAAAACTGTAAAGTAAGTTGAGTTGTTGTTTTCCTGCTTCCATCTGTGGAGTCATGAATCAAGAACAATGATATTGCGGTGTGAAACTGACTAAAAGGGACAACAATATTACTTATCCTTGTTGTTTCTGGGTTAATGTACCATCCAACAAACGCAACTGTTGCTCAAAGCCTACATAGGCAGAGGTCATGTTATTGCATTTATCCATGTTAGGTTACACCATTGCTACAAACAGTCAATCAGATAAAAATGATAAACTTTCTTTCACATATGAAAATAACAAAACAAAGGCTATTTTTAATTCTTGATATCTAGTCAGATAAAATAATTTAAAAACTCCTCTATGAGGTCTAGCACTAAAACTTCTCTACTTTTATTGACTTTTTTCTTTGTTGGATTTCAGCTCGTATCAGCGCTGTGCCGTGTGTGCAGAGTTAATCAGAGCTCATCATTCGGCAGTCAGGAGGTCTTTTAATGTGATCACAGTCACACAGAGCTGCTCTGTTTGAGGACAAACTGAACTCTGCTGCTTCCATCAGCGAGCTTCACGCTTCTCCAGCTAAAAATTAACGGCCAAAGCTTCCTCTCATGGAGCCAACAGCACACGGACACAATGTTGTAAATGCTTTGCATTGGCTGCTTTAAACCCAGATGGGCCAAGATTTATCTCGCCGTCTGTTTGTCGTGTGACAGTATCGAAAATCCATGATTGGGGAAGTTTTCAGCAAGGCAGAGAAAACATTCAATATCCAGAATTGTCTAATTGTCTGTAATTTTTCCCATGAAAGACACATCCATCAGCAGGGTTGTTAAAATGTCTGATTTCTATAGAGGTACTTTCTTGTGATTGTGATACTTTGTTTTGTTTTCAAGGTGTACTAAACTACAAAAGGATCGGTGTAGGGATGCATGCATCAAAACTGGTCCCCTACCAGCCCAAAAGCTCGGCAACAATGAGCCGACATTACTGGTTGTGTCATGTGCATCTGTGAAATCACCACAGCCTTATCACCTTTCCCTCTCTGTAAAGTGGCACTCTGAGCTCCAGCTGATACATCAACTCAAACGACGGCAAGCATAAACTCGGTGGAACAAAAAAGTGTCAACAGTTTGGAGATATTCCACACTGGTGCGCCAACACCTTGTTTGTATGTTTGCAAATGTTTTTATTGACTAAACTGCGGTCAAACCCAGCTGACTGACAGCTTAGACGATAATCTCTCTCATTTAAAAGTGAAATGGATTGAAAGTCATTTCTTTCCAGCTGCTAGTTTACTACAAACTACTGACCTTTCCAGGCAGTAGTTTGTACTGGCAGATATCTTAAGCCAAGGTAACGCTATCAGATTTGAGCTGGAAAAAGCCTGATGCCAAGACAGGTGTGTGTGAGTCAGGTGTTACCCACCTCTTGGGTGAGATGAAGGGAATGCAGAGCAGCAGAACTAAGAAGACCTCAGCGTAGAGGAAGGTGGCCACCGCAGTCCACTGCAGACTCATCCTGACTTCTGAACAGGAAACACAGCAGGTTCACATGTCAAAAACACCATCACATGGCACTTGATCATGACATCTACAGTTAATCGTTCTCAATAAGCAGAAGAACAGAATAACTACTTTATTGCCATTCACAACGTACAGCAGTTAGTGCACATTAGAACAAACTGTATGACTTTAATCCACCCAGTTATCAGACACTTTCATCCATCAGTGCTCTGGCTGCCTCTGGCTGATGTGCTGCTCTGATGTTTAACATATTCATTTCATCAGATTGAGAATTAACGTGATAACATACCAGTCACACAAACTACCCAACTGACCGAGGCAGGAACAGTGTGCTCTGTCACGTAAAACTCAGACCCTAACAAAACTTTAAATCCAACAGTTAAACTGAAAGTGGCAGTTTCACAGCACCTCTGCTTAGCACCTATTGCATTTTAGCTCCTCCTGGTTTGCAGCAGTACCGGCGAAAAGTGTGAAGCCAACCGTCTTTCTTTATAATTTACTAGGAAAATTGGAAATACTATAGATACAAAACACATGCAAACATAAGTATATTAAGGCAAAAAAAACATTTGTATTAGCTTGAAAGTCAATATTTGCTGTAACTGCCTTTATTATTGAACACAGCCTAAACTCTAGTCAGCTTTCTTGTCATTCAGGTCTTCAGGAATGACTCAAGGAAATTCAAAGCTCTGTTCTGGATGTTAGCTGGTTTCTGGGAACAAACTTCCAGAAAGCCTCAGATCAGCTGAAACACTCAGTTTATTTAAATCCCGGTTGAAGACTCACCTGTTCTCAGCTGCATTTGAATAAAGCACCAAATCCACAGTGTTTTACTTTTAAGCTTAAATTTCAAAACTTACATTTAACTACTGATTTTATCTACTGTTCCTTCCTTTTTTTTTCTCCATTTTAAATCATGCTTTTTATTTGTTTCTGTTTTTTAATGTCTCTGTAAAGCACTTTGAATCACCTTGCTGTTGAATTGCGCTATATAAATAAACTTGCCTTGCCGTTTGTTCCACGCTCTATAAAGATGATCTCAGACTTCAATAATGTTAAAGTTTGCTTTCCAGGGAGGCCAATCAGAATCCAAATCCCTTTATTGTCATTAAACATCAGACATTCAACAAATACAGAAGCAACTTCCTGTGAGCAGCATTTAGAATAGATCCATCCATCGCAAACACACAGAGACAGACAACCACTCGCACTCACATTCACACCTGTGAGTCAATCATTAAATTCAGAACAAATAACAATAGAAACAAATATAAAAATACAAACAACATAAATGCAAAACGTTTATACAGATGTGCAAGGGTGCTAATATGCATGTTGTTGTGTGTATGCGTTGTATGCATGAGAGAGGTGTGTGTTTTGAGGTGGGGCATGTGTGTATCTGTGCTCAGTATGAGTCTGGATAGACCTGTAGCCTCACCCTGAGGGCGGCAGGCCAAACAGGTGAGACCCAGGAATGGGTGGAGTCTCTTGTGATTGCCTGTGTAGATGTCAGTAACTGACATCTATTTTATTTTTACTTTTAGATGCATTTTATTGTATTGATGGTGTGTTTGAGATCTTTGTCTTACTGAAAAATGAATCCAGTGGTGAACCACACACTGCTGGCTGAAACGCTCCAAACTATGACAGTCTCCACTGTGTCTAACGGCTGGCTGTAGACACTCACTGTTGTACTGCTCTCCCAACCTCCAGACAAAAAAAAAAATTCATATCTGGATCCATTGCTCCATAGGAGTTCTTGTGTAATCTGCCTCTGACCTTTCTCCCAGTTTCCCTTCCTGAAGAATGGCTTCTTGACAACCAGCCTTTCATTGAGACCATTTCTGAATTCACCTGGTAGACATACCGGTAGCTTTTTAGGCACGACACTTTGCCCAGTTTCCTCACATTTTTTTAAGGACACACTGCACCTTGTCATTTGATTTTTGGGGTTTCCTCTGTTTTCTTGTATTATTGTAGGGTCTGTATTTTACAATATAAAGCACCTTAAGGCAACAGTTTTTGTTATTTGGCACTATATAAATAAAATAAAACTGAACTGTCAGCCACGTGTAGCCACAACACTGGCTCATCCCTTGAATTAGGTGCCTTTTTATAATGAATAGTTCACAGGTTAGAAAGCCAAAATAAAATTATTTGAAAATGGAGCATGGACTGGACTGAAAATGAGTGAAAAGGCAGAACAAACATCCAAAGAAAAACATTTGAAAGATTGGAAAACTATTACTTTAACACCACTTTGAAAAAGTCTGACTCTTTGGAAACTAAAGAAAAAGAAGCGAGGAGTGGCTCAAGACTTTCACATAGTTCGGCATGAAATTTAAAAAAAGAAAAAATGTAAATGGGTAACTGTCATGTTGCTGATGTTGTGGAAGCCAGATTTTCACAGATCATACTTTATAAAAAAATGTTACAACCCCATGAAAGTGGATTTTCAGTGTATGGCTTCTTTCAGCTAAGCTTAATGACATTTTTCTAAAAATGCACTCCTAATCCTGTTTTAAGATTAAATCTAATAAACTCATTTACTTCTTCCACAAAACTGAAAAGCAACACAGCCCACTTTAGAGCAACCCGATGGGTGGAGGCCGGAGGCTTCTCCTTATTCTGAGATTGACGTCTTTGTAGACGATCCCTGACAACAATAAGTGAAAAAGACAAAAGCTAAAACAAAATCTGAATAAAGCATTTGAGTGTTTTCTTTGGCTGTGTGCAGTGTGAGCACTCGTGAGGGGTTTGCTTTGCTTCAGATATGGCAGCTCAGAACAGCTGTGTCATTGCGGCTCCGCAAAAACTGCAGAAACACAGCGCAGCATCACGCCTCCTTACACATTAAAACACTGATAACGCCCCTCATCGATCCCACAACACTGTGCTCCCTGTTACAGCTCACTTCAGCCAACAAACCAACCCACAAAGATTCACTGGCAGTACATTTTACCAGCTGCGACACTCTCAGCTGTCTGACCTAAAAACTTTACTCTCCTACCAGCACTCATTTCACATCTTCCCAATTTGCAGACTCTCCAGTGAGCAGATAAATTTGCAGGTCTGTGTATCTGCTGGAACTAAAGTCCATAAAATGAACTATGTGCTGGGAAGTAATTAAATTTGTTTTGTTTTTTTACATTAGCGAACTAGCATGCTAGCTAGTTTCCCCTTACTAGTTGGGTAATTCTAAAAGAAAACGTAACTAGTAAGGGGAAACTAGCTAGCATGCTAGCTAGTTTCCCCTTACTAGTTACTTTTAGAATTACCCAGGTTATTACTGAAGGTTCAGTCTATTTTCTGGAAAACCGAGCATTCTGTTTCAAATTCACATCTATTCCAAGCGCTTGTTTCCAAAAACAAGTCACTTATTTCGCGCCACTCGCTGAAGCTAACTGTTGGTTGCTGCTAGGAGCAGTTAGCCTCGGTAAGCTGGAAAGAATCGGGGTGCTGATTGTTAGTGAACAGGTGGGACTCACCTTAACAAGCACCGCACACAGGCTAGGAGATGCGTCCGCACTGCACTTCCAGGAGCTTCAATTCTCCACTGACTCTGCTGTTAGCTGCTAGTTTAGCCTCCTGCTGTAAACACTTCCGGGTATTTTAGTGCCAGCTCATCTTGAAATATGATTGGACACGGAGCCGGAAGAGCGGAGGCACGTGACCTATCGTTGCGTCACTTTATTGTTCTATAGTAATCATTGAATGAATTTATAATTATTATCTTTTTGTACCTCACGTGATATTACATCTTTTGTTGAATGAAAAATACCATGCGATAATTCCAGTTAATTCCTTTAGTAGCTTACATTGCTTTTTAACGTGATAATTAATTGCATTTCAATTAATTTGAATGTTTTTTAAATTCACCAATTATTGTGTAAATTGTTATTTTATTGTTTGGTACACATGACCCTCATAACAACATATTGTTGGAGGTGTATGCACATAAGCCACGAATTAATGAAATACTACGATCTGCGTGTAGTCTCTGCACATGAGATTTTAATCTCTGAAAAAAAATTAACTTAAATTTAGACCACCATGTTTTGTAGCATGTTACATTTTATTTGTATCAGATACGATATACATATAAAATATGTAGTATACAGATTAAACGCTCATTTAATTAGTAGTTCCTTAGTCTATCCAACAGAGGGAGACACTGTCCATTAAAATCAGGCCTGTTTCAAAACAAGGACAAGAGCCTGCTCTGTTGTTCTATTTCCACAGGTAATTATTTACATGTGGAACTTGTATTTAAAAAAACATTTATTTAAATAATATAAATGCAAACAACTATGTCTGAAGTATATCAGATTCACATTAGTTGTTTTTTTTTTTTTTCATTGGCCTGTGACTGGATAAAGACCTGCATGAACCGAGGGTCCCATGGCAAAAATGTTTTCTCATAATCCTTACTGATCTTTAGTCAGCTGACTTAAAAAAAATTACAGCTGACTTAAATTACAGCTAAAAAAAACTAAAAATAGGATGGAATAATTTGGAAATCATTAAAAGACAATATTACACCTTTGAAAATACTGGACTTTATTGTTTTGTTTTGGGGTTTTTGTTTTTATTCTAACATGATCTTTAGGTCATCACAATGGTTTAAATGGTTGGGATATTACAGCTGCTTAACATTTTGTCATATTTCATAATGCAAAGAAAAGCATCTGGACTTCTTTAAGTTACTTGAAGACGTTTCACCTCTCATCCGAGAAGCTTCTTCAGTTCTAAGGTCAAATGGTGGAGAGTCCCAGATATAAACCTAGTGGGAAGAAGCTTCTCGGATGAGAGGTGAAACGTCTTCAAGTAACTTAAAGAAGTCCAGACGCTTTTCTTTGCAAGCTCCTTTGACCACGATGACCTGGATGACTGAGAACCTTCACAGACATATTTCATAATGTAATAAATGTCTTCATTGTGTCTGGAGGACAGTTGGGCCAGTTTGGAACACGCATTTTGGTTTTTTGTTATTTTACTAACATTCAGCATTAATGGTGCCTTTACAGAGGTGCATATTACCCATACCAAAGGAAAAAATGGACTCTAATAACCTATGTGGTCCCTCTCCTCTTTAACCTGGAGGACGCTGTATCCGTGATTATCAAAAGGATTTTAAAATATTGATTAGTCAGACCACAGGCCATGTTTTTAACTTCAGTCAATTAAAAGATCAGTCCCAGAAAAGGAAGGAATTTTTCTTAATTTTGTTTATATATTCGATTTTTTTCACCTTTGCACTTCAGAGGGTCATTAATATGGCCCAAAAAATCACCGGACATCCTCTTCCATCTTTGAAGGACCTGTAGAACACTCGCTGTCTCAAGAGGGCACGCAGCTTTGTATGGGACTGTACACACCCAGGACACTAAGTTAAGTTACGGTGTCATGTTGTGTTGTATGTATTGCCGACGTGGGACAGTTTTCCAATTTCATTGTACCATTGTACTATGTATGACTGTGCAATGACAATAAAGAGTTATCTTATCTTGTCTTAACAAATAATAAATAAAATAAAAAAACAACAGCATATAAACCTTGCTAGACATTTTTTGTACATGTTTCTGCATATGCTGCACTAAGATTTGACGTAATTATGTAGTTTTTGTAATTTTTTCTAGTGGATGTGTGACTTGTTTGAGCAGCTTTGTCTTTGCCAGGTCCACATTATAAATGAAGATGTGCTCAATTCACTAATTAAATAATGATTACATTGACTTGCTGCGCCCTCTTGTGGTACACATTGGTATTGCATAAAAGCTAGCATGGGCCTGTTTTTAATTCATATTCAGATCTTTTGGGACATGAAATGATATTAACTGGTTGTTACATTCTGTTGATGTTTGAAATTATTATTTATTTTTAAACAGGAATTTACAAAAAGTACCTCTGCTGCTGTACCAGCCAGTAGCTGTTGAGGGCAGCAGAGTGCGTGCGCGCGCACACACACACACACACACACACACACACACACACACACACACACACACACATACACGATCTCAGACTCCATAAAAACAGAAAAACAAGACCACATGCACACACACTCACTCTGCTTCATAAAAATGTCAGCGCTCATAAAGACTGTTTATCTCCCTCTCTGTCTGTTTTTAGAATTTTCCACCACTCTCTCTTCTTCTTCTTCTCGCTCTGGTTTTCTTCCCCCTCCCTACTTCTACTCCTCACCCCAGCTCAGACATCCTAAATCACACATTAAACTCTTTAAAAGGTTTCCTCCAGTTGTCGGGTGGAGTAGAAACACACAGAGGCAGCAGCATGCTTCATTGGATGATGGCTTTTTCTAAACAGCCAATTGAAACCCGACTGAAAGTGCAGTATCGTAAAAGTGGCTAAAGCGAGCGGATGAGCGATGGACAGATTTATAAGTCATTATAGTGAACACACACACAAAGGTTTGTGCTTATATCTTTGTGAGGACCTTTGCTGAACTCATGCACCATAGGAGTGGGGGGTATTGATCATTCAGCCATCCATATCAGCCCCCTTTTACCCCTTTATAGTGAATTTTAGCAGTTTATGTTGTAACTGTGGTGTTAATCAATGAATATTATTAAAATATGGGATCTAATGGTTGTATTGATGTAAAGCAATTTGAAATGCTCCAAAATGGCACCATATTATGTAAAAATGTAAAGGGCATAACTTTTAGATAGAGGTAAGAGTCTTGTCCTGTTTTGAACACGAAATGGAAAAATGAAAGATGGCTTCTTCTTCTTCTTCTTCTTCTTCTTCTTCTTCTTCTTCTTCTTCTTTAATTTAAAGGTTATTAGCCTGTTTAGCATGTTGCTAAAGCAAAAGCAAAGCCTAACCTTAAACCCTGTTAGGGTTGTTACCAGGTGAACTGCACAAACTATAAATTGCAATAAAGTCTCCGGCCTGATGATGGAGATCGCTGAGAGGGCCAGTCTCCGCATGGTGCTGTGCAATTCATTGATACACATCTGCCGATCATCTGCAGCACTAGTCGTCTCCAGCTTTACCTGATCATACAGCCGTCTCAGCGGTTACATCAGGCTCACTTAGTTCTTCCTCTTGGTCTAGTTTCTTGGTATTCAGCTTGTCTCCTTTTCCAAGAAGCTATTGGTGTGCTCTCTCACAGCTCAGTTGGACTGTCTCAGCACCTGTTTGGAATTAATTGGACTTTCATTCAAAACCAGATCACTTACCTGCTTCCTGCTCACTCACCTGTTAAATTTGCAGCCCTCCCTTCTCCACTTCTGAGAGGAGCCCTGAAATGATCTTTACAGCAAAATCTCTATGTTGTTAATAAACCTTTTAGCTCTTCCTGTGGTCTGTGTCTGCACTCGGGTCCAACCGTGGCTGCAGGAGCTGAACAGGTACTTTGGTATTTAAGTCCTGTCATCTCAGTCACACTATAGCAACAACCTATCCAAACTGTTAACCCTGCATCACCGCTGACATGATTTACTGTTTCAGATACTAATGTTGTCTAAACTTTAACAGATTTAGGACCTTGCTACTTATATATTTTACAGAACAACACAAACACTTGTGAAAAGCTATGTTTTTTGCAGACTGTAGGGGAGCTTACACCATTTTTTCTCTTTGTGACTCTCAGCATGATGCATGAAATGGAAACAATATTAAGAAAGCAGTTGAAGATAATCTGGAACAATGCTTATATGAAAAAAAGCAGAGTGAGGTTCAGCTGAAGGGACCGAGATGTGTCCAGTTTCAGATGAGCTGAAGCCTTCAGCCTGCAGGGGGCGCTGGCAGCACTTCCCACGATGCTGGATCGTGTTTGATAAACTGACACCAGCAGACGTGAAGCAGACTCTGATCCTCTGAGGTCTTTCAGGCTTCGGCCTCCGTCTCGACACACATCACGTCTAACTGCTGTGCATGCTTCATCGTATTCGCCATCTCATTGTTGGTTCTGTCTTTAAGTCTTCGTGCGTTCTGACAGAAATATTCTTCAGACTCATCGATCGGCCGCAACATGAAACCAGAGACGGCTGAAGTCTCCAGAGAGAGAGAGTGTTATCAGCACTGTGCAGCCCCCCTGATCCTGGCAGAGCTGAGTCGGTTCATACAGGGGGTAATGTGTCCTTCTGCTGTGTGCATGTGTGTGTGCATGAGAGAGAGAGAGAGAGAGAGTGAGAGTCATGCTGCATGGATAAAACGATTAGTGAAATATAGGCAAGAGGAGGAAGAAAAAATGGACTCTGGACAGGAGAGAAGGATGAAGGAAAAGGAAAGTAGCAAATAAGACGAGAGGGCGTGAAAGGATGAAAGGAGGAGAAGATATTCTAGAAAATGATCAGAAAGATAAAGATGGAGATAATGATGTAACCACACATGATGGCCCCACTGGTTTCTGGGCTCCACATTTTGAAGCCTCAACATTCGCCTTCTGGCCTCAGCCATGTTGGTCTGTTGGAGCCAGAGCAAAGTCCTGCTGGAAGCAAGTCTCACAGCTAGGCAGCCATCTTGGAACAAATCCAGGCATTTATTTGGAAGCCCATAGTGAAATGAGAGGGACAAAGAAATAACTTTATTTTCAGAGGCCAGTGCTTCAAAAAATATAAAAGTTTCGCCCCAAATTATGATTTAAACACAACTTTACAACTCCAATAACGGCTCGGTCCACAGTGCTGACACGACCGGTACCTCTGCTCATCTTTGCTATCAGAGCACTGAACAGACTCCATGATCATTCATGTTACGGACACAGTGAGCCAAGTTTCAGATGCTCTTTAGGCGTTTTTAGATTCTCAGAAATCCCCCTCAGATTTCTCTGTAATGGTTTATATTGTGTTTGGTTGGACTGACAGGTAAAACATACAAACATCCTGATTGTCATGATTGCCCTTTTTTAAATAATCCCAGGAAGCAGACTCAGACAGTGAAAAGCAGGTTTACAGTGTTTACATGAGTGAAGTAAATAACAGGGACTGGAGCAGGCAGGAACAAAAGACAGCACCGCAGGTCTGAGAGGGTCTGTGGAGGGAGAGGAAGGGAGTCAGTACAGGTAAGTGGAGAAGTATGAATGGCTGCTTTGATTAGTGTGTTTGTTAGCCTTACTTTGCAGAGATACGATAATAGGGGTATTTGCAAAAAGGCTGACAGAGTCTTCTGGTGCGGGTGGTGGACAGTGGGTGGACAGGTGAGTCTCCAGTGACAGGAAAGTTTTCCACAGGGATACAACGAAACTGCTGACAGAATCTGCGACTGAGATAGAACAGGTAAGAGTGAGTCTTTGGGTACGAAGCTCTGCAGAGGAGGCGACAAGCAACTTTGGGGAAACGAGGATGAAGAACGGAGCCAAATTGCCCATGGTGGAAATAATGATCAGGTGGAGATCCATCACCAGAGCTGGCTCCTAAATACACAGCCACACAATTGGAAACAACTTGCAGGTGTGTGGGGGGTGAACGCAGAGCTGACCCACTCAAAGCTGGTGCCAGACATGAAAGTGCCCAGAGCTACACAGAGAGAGAAACAACAGCCTACCTCCCCAAGACCATGGCTCAATGTGTGGCACAGCAGCTACCACACATTTTTATTTCTTTATTTTGCAGAAGCATTTTTACACATGGGCACAACAGCCTGCTCAGACTGCAACTAGCTTTCAGCAAAAAGATTCCAGATTTTTGTTTAATCAGATAATATATCATACAACCTCATATATGTCCTCTGCTTATAGAATTCAGCCCTGCTTTGCACATAGGAGCAAGAAAAAACACCAAGAATATTTGGCCTACAGCCATATGCAAATCAAATACATAAATAAGTAAATAGTTTGGCTCTGCTACGGAGAGCAGCTTCCATAAACTAAACTGTATAGATATCTGCCAATCAGGGCTGAGCAACAGACTAATAAAATACAAGACTTTTATCACCAAAACTGAAGCACAGACTTCTCGAACCCTACATCAAGTCACATAATTTGTCAGATAATTTGATAAAAAAAATTCTCCAAAAGGGAGAAACAGCACAAAGAGGAAAGGTTCAGTGACTGAAGTCAGTGGAGGTGAAGCAGTGTAGGTACACCCGTCAACGACGCCAGAAACATTAAGCCTTAAAAAAACTCAGATACTTATTAAAGGAAATCCCTGCAAATCTGTTAGTAGTAAGAGACCAAAAGTGATTTCTACAGCAGGTAGTTTCATGGCTGATTCACTTTCCAGAGAGCCTCTAGTGGCCATTAGAGGAGCTGCAGGTTTTTGGCATTGAGGCTTTGGCTTCATTTTTCAGTCGTTTGCTTACCACAAACTCGCAAAACAAAATATAATTCAACATGCCACAAAAGCACGAAACAACCACAAACAGCACGTCAGGAACGGTTAGCTCTCCCTGTGTGAATCCTGCTGCTCTGCAGAAGGATTACGGGGAAATAAGCCATCGCTATTAGAAAGAGTTACTGTACATGTGGAGATGCAGACCAACTGCTGACAGGAAGACAAGAGAAGCAGGTGGGTTTCATCAGGGAAAACATGTCAGTCCAAACCAGCATCTCCCAAATAATTTTGTGATCATTTTCTGAAAGCCTGATGGTTTGTTACTTTCAGTACTCTGAGATGAGATAAAGGAAATGGAGACGCACAGAAATGAGGGGTATAAAAATACAGAAGACGAAAGAAGCCAACGCAGAGCGAGGAGAGAGAGAGAGAATATGGCGATGTGAACGGAGCGAGAAGCAGATTAAGGATCCCGCAGAAAAGGAATAAATGATGAAAACTGGAAATAAAGGAAGATGGAGAAGAGCGGAGAAGACAGGGATTAGTAACAGCGAGGGATTACAGGATGAAGAAAAGTCTTTGATGGTCTCGGTTATGAATGAGATGCTGTGAGTCACAGATTAACTCCTTATGTTCCAGATTAACAGGAGAAGACGGATGATTATACTGCTGTGACAGGTGAAGGAACAGCACTGACTGGCTGAGTATGACCTTTGACCCTTACGTGTAATATATTCCTTTATATGCAAAATGTTTTACAATTCTCATTCCTGGTTTTCGTGTACAGGACTTTGGCTTATGGATAATGGATCATGGATCTTATAACCAGACTGGAGACCTCACGGAGAATCCTGCCGTTGTCCTGCTGGCTTCATAAAAAAGCAAAATTACCGTATTTTCACGACCATAAGGCGCACTGTGCTAAAAGGCGCAGTCTCAGTTATGTGTGCCATTACTGTATTTAACACACACATAAGGCGCACTGGATCATAGGGCGCATATAAGTACCGTATGCGTATTTAAAAATAAAGCGGGAGCAAACCTGAGTTCGGTACCTTACTCACATTTCTATTACCGGTAATCGTCATCATCAACAACACACAAGCATACAAGTGTGCATATTTAAAAATAAAGCAGGAGCAAAACTGAGTTTGGTACTCACATTTGTATCATCAATCAAACCCATGGAAGTCCTCATCCTCTGTGTCTGAATTGAACAGCTGCGCTAAATCTCCATCAAACATGCCAGGTTCACTTTCTTCACTGTCAGAGTCACTTTCCGTGCCGTGCGGCTCCTCGGAAATGATGCCGGCTTTTGCGAAAGCTCGAACAACAGTGCCAGCAGACATGTTAGCCCAAGCATCTACAATCCATTGGCAAATTGTGGCGTAACTCGCCCGGCGCTGCCTTCCACTCTTGGTGAAACTGTGGTCTCCATCGGTCATCCATCGCTCCCAGGCCGCTCGCAGCCTTACTTTGAACGGGCGGTTCACACCGATGTCCAGCGGTTGGAGTTCCTTCGTCAGGCCTCCCGGAATGACAGCAAGCTCACAGTTCATTTGTTTCACTAGTTTTTTCACATCGGCTGTGAGATGGGCACGCATAGAGTCACAGATTAAGAGTGATGGTGATGCGTGGAAAAAACCACCTGGTCTCCTTACATACACCTCCCTCAGCCACTCTTTCATCATTTCCTCATCCATCCAGCCCTTTTCATTTGCCTTAATGATGATTCCTGCTGGAAACTTCTCTTTAGGCAAAGTCTTTCGCTTAAAAATCACCATAGGCGGCAGTTTCTGTCCATTAGCATGGCAGCCAAGCACAACAGTAAAAGAAGACTTTTCATACCCCGTTGTGCGTATCGCTACCGTGCTGGTCCCCTTCTTCTCCACAGTGTGACTCACCGGGATGTCAAAAGTGAGCGGGACCTCGTCCATGTTAGTGATGTGGCTGGGCTGGATGTTTTTGTCGCCGATGTGTTTGCTGCAGTAGGAGCGGAAGATGGCCAGCTTTTCCTTATAATCTGCTGGAAGTTGCTGCGCTACCGTAGTCCCGGTCCTGATGGAAAAATGGCACAGTTTCATAAAAAGTGAAAGTGAAACTGCTTTTAGCCGAATGGTGACCGTCGAAACGCTTCTCCCGCTCGTTCTTTGCTCGATGATCCACCGCTCGAGTCTTTCCTCCAACTCCGCCACACTTCACCCTTTAGCGTTCTCACGTTGTTCTCTACTACGTCCTCATTACAACACACAGGGCGCACTGCGCTATAGGGCGCGCCGTACTTTTTGAAGAAAATCTAAGACTTTTAAGTGCGCCTTATGGTCGTGAAAATACGGTAGGTAAAATTCTAATGTCCAAATGTTACACTTTTATTTATAAATTAAAAGAGCTCTTTGTGATAAAAGTAACTTATACGGTGTACTACATACATGAATGCGATTAGGTGGAAGGGCGAAGCCCGTTACAGCCACTGTATTCAAGATGGCGGCTCAGCATGGCGACTTCCACAAACTGGTGCCAAGGCCTAAGTTTATAAGAACATATCAGTTTTTTTGGAAGATGTAACTACACTCTAATCAATGTACATTAATGAGAGCAACATTTTTTTTCTATATAATAACTGACGGTACCTTTGAGGGTTTTAAAGACTTTTCTTGGTACATTTTGTTTAATCTTCCCGACATTGTTAGAAATCATTTTGTGAACTTTTCATCAAATGCCAGATAATCTTTGTTTTCAAGCTATAAGAAGGAAAAAGGCAAACCCGAGCATCCTTCTGGTGCTCAGGTGTTAATGCCTTTCATTTATATTTCAAAAGAAGAAGCGGTCACGAGACAGCTGGCCATATAAGAACACTTTAGACTGAGTTCCTTCTGCTGTAAATGTGAAGATTTAATATGATGGCCAGACTTCATTCATTAAATATGACACGTAGCATCATGTGACCAGCTCAGAACCTATCATAAATGATGCAAAAGCTTCCCGGCTGTTGCCAGGTGGTTTAACCTCTGCGGCTCATTAGGACTATTTGCAGCCTCTCTGGGATTTCACAATAAAAGTCACAATACGTCAGACACAGAGAAGGGTGTTCACTTATAACACAGCAAAATAAAATAAATAAAAAATATTAAAAAAAACAAAACAATAAATGACCTCAACATCACTAGAGACATCTGAGAAATATCACTCCCGGCTGTTATGGATGACTTCACTCACATTATTAGCTTCCATAACGGAATTAAATTGGGTCTGTGGTTAACTGACGCTCTGTTCAGCCATTCGCTGTAAACCCGATTAGACTCAAGTCTGTTTTTGATTTACAGGAGCAAAATCTGACAGGAAAGATTCTTTGTAAGCTGACAGGTGGCTCCGGGGCAACACAAAGAGCCAAATGATCTTGTTTTCCTGTGAACTAGCTGCTCCTGTCCGGAGCCTCAACAAGCCCCGAGTGACCAGGCCCCATCGTATCTTAAAGACCTCACAGTATAATCACAACACAGCACTTCCCACTCAGGCTGCAGGCTCACTTGTGCTTCCTAGAGTTTCTAAAAGTACAGTGTGGGCCATTTATATGGATACACCGTAATAACATGGGAATGGTTGGTGATATTAAAGTCCTGTTTGTGGCACATTAGTATATGTGAGGGGGCAAACTCCTCAAGATGGGTGGTGACCATGGTGGCCATTTAGAAGTCGGCCATCTTGGATATAACTTTTGTTTTTTCAATAGGAAGAGGGCCATGTGACACATCACACTTATTGATAATGTCACAAGAAAAACAATGGTGTGCTTGGTTTCAACGTAACTTTATTCTTTCATGAGTTATTTACAAGTTTCTGACCACTTATAAAATGTGTTCAATGTGCTGCCCATTGTGTTGGATTGTCAATGCAACCCTCTTCTCCCACTCTTCACACACTGATAGCAACACCGCAGGAGAAATGCCAGCACAGGCATCCAGTATCCGTAGTTTCAGGTGCTGCACATCTCGGATCTTCACACCATAGACAATTGCCTTCAGATGACCCTTAAGATAAAAGTCTAAGGGGGTCAGATCGGGAGACCTTGGGGGCCATTCAACTGGCCCACGACGACCAATCCACTTTCCAGGAAACTGTTCATCTAGGAATGCTCGGACCTGGCACCCATAATGTGGTGGTGCACCATCTTGCTGGAAAAACTCAGGGAACGTGCCAGCTTCAGTGCACAAAGACGGAAACACATCATCATGTAGCAATTTCAAATATCCAGTGGCCTTGAGGTTTCCATTGATGAAGAATGGACCCACTATCGTTGTGCCCCATATACCACACCAAACCATCACTTTTGTTGTTCCAACAGCCTTGGAGGGATCCATCCAATGTGGGTTAGTTTCAGACCAATAGCGGTGGTTTTGTTTGTTAACTTCACCATTCACATAAAAGTTTGCCTCATCACTGAACAAAATCTTCTGCATGAACTGAGGGTCCTGTTCCAACTTTTGTTTTGCCCATTCTGCAAATTCTGTGCGCCGATCTGGGTCATCCTCGTTGAGATGCTGCAGTAGCTGGAGTTTGTAAGGGTGCCATTTGTGATTAGCTAATATCCGCCAAAGGGATGTTCGACTAATGCCACTCTCCAGTGACATGCGGCGAGTGCTACGCTGTGGGCTCTTGCTGAATGAAGCTAGGACAGCCACTGATGTTTCTTCATTAGTGACAGTTTTCTTGCGTCCACATTTTGGCAAATCCAACACTGAACCAGTTTCACGAAACTTAGCAAGCAGTTTGCTGACTGTAGCATGGGAGGTGGGTGGTCTCGTAGGGTGTCTTGCATTGAAATCTGCTGCAATGACCCGGTTACTGCGTTCACCAGATATCAACACAATTTCGATCCGCTCCTCACGTGTTAACCTCTTCGACATGTCAATGGCTGTGAACAAAGAGAAACTTGTAAATAACTCATTAAAGAATAAAGTTACGTTGAAACCAAACACACCATTGTTTTTCTTGTGACATTACCAATAAGTTTGATGTGTCACATGGCCCTCTTCCTATTGAAAAAACAAAAGTTGTATCCAAGATGGCCGACTTCTAAATGGCCACCATGGTCACCACCCATCTTGAGGAGTTTGCCCCCTCACATATACTAATGTGCCACAAACAGGACTTTAATATCACCAACCATTCCCATGTTATTACGGTGTATCCATATAAATGGTCCACCCTGTAGAATGGGAGGCAGAGCCTTCAGCTATTGGGCCCCTCTTCTCTGGAACCAGCCCCCAGTTTGATTGATTTCAGTCTCTTTATGCCCCATCTTTTCATCTCGTCTCTTTCCCCTCACCCCCCAGCTGGATGAGTTCAGAGCCCGGGTCTCCCAAAACGCCTCTTCCTCTTCAAAGAGCGTTCTTTCTCCTCAGCTCTCCCAAGCACTGCTCATATGGGAACATTTGATCATTGGAGTTCTCTCTGTAATAATTTCGGATCTTTACCTCACAATAAAACTGGCTCGAGAGTGTATTCTCTTTAGTTGGCGTGATATAAATAAATTCTGAGACGTCCATTGACTGTGTATCATCACTGGTCACGTTAAGCAGTCAGAAAAGGGCAAAATGACGTTCAGGCTATTGGGAGATTTTCCCCGATGGGACCAAACCATTGGGATATGGCCACAAACCAGTCACAACATGTGACTGCAAATACTCACTTAGCAGTCGAGAAACTGTGAGGAGTGTGATACAAAGTGAAAAGGAAGACTGTTCTCCTTCAAAATAAAAGTTTTAGCTTTTGAAACACGTTGGTTTTGGCAAAAAAAAAACGACAGGCAACAACCTCCAGCAATCAACTGGAATCTACGTTTTACCTTAGCAACCGGAGGTTGTCAGAGGGTTGCCGACTAGTCTCTAGGTCTGTGTGACTAAGCGTCATAAATAGAAACAGAGAGTTGTACCCACAGGAATATATCCGGTGCACTTGTGACGTGTTCCAGAGTTGACTGCACCCACTCAATATGCACGCCTGCATTTCCAGCACATGCTTCACAGCACGTTTCAGAAGCAGCTCTGCACTCCTTGTTCCTTAAAATAGTGGTGGGATTATGTTTTGCATAAGCTGTGCAGAAGCAGCCGAGGAACCCAGAAAGTCAGACACAGGAACAAAACACAGACTCCAGCAAATCTTCAAAATAAAAGCCCACATACAGTTAATGCTTTGAGAATTATGCTACCATGTCTTTGATGAAGCTTTTAGGGGAACCCTACGCAGACACACAGAGAACGTGAAGGTAACGATATCGAACCCTCGAACCTCTTACTGTACGGCAACAGTGCTGAGGAAGAAGCTCGTGTTTGAATGACTCATATTCAGTTAACTAAAACCGAATGAGAAATGGCATCAACATTCCCTGTGAAAGCTTCAGGATCACAGAACTGAACAACAAACACAATAATCCTCAGAGATGTTTTTAAATTTCACGAAAGCAGCGTTTCAGGTTAGAGTCCTCAGATGTGTCTGATGGAGGCGAGACGGCAGGAACTCTTCGAGTGGAAGAGATGGCATCTATTAAAGATGAGAGAGCTGAGTGGACACGCACACACCCTGTAATAGAATATTCTATGTTGGCACAGTGACTGCCGCCATCAGTAATATCTACTGTATGACCTCACCACCACCATGATGTCACCTCTCAAGCTCAGACACAACATGAGCTCAGTCATACGTGTCCAGATTTGACTGAAGCATCAGAGGGTTCAGTGTTGGTGACACCTGCTGGTACACACAGATTTAGAAAGATTCTTCTTTTTTAAAACAAGGACGGCTGAATATATTTCAGGTTGTGGCCACATCCATTGGCAGGTATCCCGTCACAGGCAGCTGTAGCTGGTAAAGCTGTCCAACATGTTTATGGTGCCTTTTGGAGCATTTTTAATGGAATTATCTCATTAATATTAAAGCTCGTTAGGTACAGGAAGGTTGTGCTTCAGTTTTGGTGAGTGGAAGAATGTGCAAGTAGAACAATTTTTGAATAATCTGGAATCTTCTTCCCCACCAGTAAGACATTGCTAATACGTTGGCTTTTAACTGAGAGGTTTTGGACAGAATGGAGTCATACACTGGAGGAGCTCAAACCAACCAATCAAATCAGCTTCATATTTCTTACTACAGAGATGACCACCGACCTGAAAACATCCTGGTTTAATTTGTATAGCATACTTACAAAAAGTACCTTCATAACATGTTTGTGGCGTTTTTTTCATTGTTGTTTTTATGGTGGGTGATTTTTTTTAAAGTCACGCATCTGGAGATATCTGGACATGCAGACACAGGCAGCTGGTGTTTTTTGCACAATTAAATTAAATTAATTGACAAATAAAATGATTTACTGTGTGGTTTGATTGCCTAAGACGTCCATGTTTCAGTTTTGGTGAGTGAAATTAATGTTTTTATTAGTCTGCTATTAGCATCGTATATTAGCAGGTCTGCCCTTTTTACCCCTGCATTTTAAGGCTTGCTACGATTTTGTGGCTAGTGTCACATTACTTAGTCCTTGGTGCAGTCATGGCTCAGTGATAACTCTGAAGTCTGAATTATGACGTAAAATGAAACACACAGTTGAAGACCCTGGAGTAACCAACTCTACAAAATACTCGGATTCGCTTTTTTCTCCTTATATTCTCATTGGATTTCCATTAGAGTAGCTTTTCATGATTTGCAGATGTTGGGCCTTGGTGCAGCGCCTCAGTCTGAAAAAACAATTTTAGTTCCTCCCCTTTTAAGCCAGTTTTCTTTTGATTGGCTGCTGCTTGCAAACAAAGACGTCTGCGCTCACAGCTACAGCTGTGTGCCTGAGATGATCTTATTATTGCCACTGCAACTTTGTTCATGTTTCATATTAATATCCAGCACTGCAACAGTTTATATTTGACAGAAAATAAAGCAAAAACAAACAACGATACCAATTTTGCAGCAGCATATAAACAGCTGTGACTGTGCACTTTTTTGACAGGTCTGGTTTCACTTTGAGAACATTTTAGACATGTTCTTGAATCACTTCTGTGTGCTCCTAAAAATATATATCTATTGTGACGTTCTTTGGTTGGTGCCCAGTTTGGCTCTGAACACGGGATTTGTGTATAGAAAAAAGAAAAAAAAAGCGGACTTAAAAAAAATGATGGCTGGGGAAAAACCTGGTGTAAAACGGGTCCTTACAAAAACCAACAAACACCGTGGAAGCAGCCAGCACCAGAGAAGCACAGTGGAACAGTTTTGTCTGCTGGTGTTTGAACACAGCTTCATCAGCAGAATGTTTAGCTCTCTGTCTGTAGTCCAGTGGGCCTGTTGCCATGAAATTAATGAGACTTCATGGGCAGCAGTCCCAGAGTCAAAGCACATGTACACACAAACCCATCCTCCACATGTGGTTGCTCTCATTGTGTGGCTGTGTTGTATTGTTGTATTGTTGCTGTCTGTGCTGATAAAACTACAGCTCACTGATGCTGAAAACAGCATACTGCCACTGTGAAGATATCTGGGGTCCAGGCTTCAGTGTGACGGGGCAGAATGCTAAAGTAAAGCGCTATCCAAACTTAGCCATGTTGTCCTGTCCAGACCCTGTAGACACTGTCTGTTTTATATCTGTTTACACTAATGTTCTCTCACTTTGTAGAAACTTTAAAAACAACTAACTTTTCCTACTAATTTGCTGTCTCTTTGTGGAAGGTTTGTGTATTTGTAGTAATTTTTCTCTCTTTATGGCACATTTTTTAAACCTTTTTATTCTAATTTTGTGTCCCTTTCTTTTCAGGAACTTAAAAAAAAACATTTTCTGAGTAATTTTGTGTCTGTTTTTGACTTGTTGGAGTAATTTTGGCCATCCATTTTCTTCCACTTATCCTTGTCAGGGTCACAGGGACTGGAGCCCATCCCTGCTACCGCAGAGAGGCCCGGTGCACCCTGGACAGGTCACCAATCTGACGCAGGGCTTATCAGTTAACCTAACCCCACTAACACTAATGTGTTTGGACTGTGGGAGGAAGCCAGAGTACCCGGAGAGAACCCAGGAAACAGGGGAGAACATGCAAACTGTGTTTTTGGAGGAATTTTGAATCTCTTTATAGAAACCTTTTTCCATTTTGCAGTAATTTTATGTCTCCTTGTAGCATCTTTTAGTCTTTTTTGGAGTAATTTTATGTATTTTCATAGAAACTTTTTGTTCTTTTTGTATTTCTCTGTGGCAAACATTTATCTTTCAAATTAATATAATCTTTGTAGTATTTTTGTGTCTCTTGGGAGTAAGTTTCCCTTTTCAATTTGCATATTAATGATCAAGAACCTGACCTCCCAGCCCATTGTTCATTCAGTGGTGCTAGTGTCAGTTATTGTGCAAATGTACTGTTTATAAGGTTGGGAAACCTGCAGTCAGCTGAGACTGAAGAAGTCACTTGGACGAGTGATGAAATGTTCCTCCCACTGAAAACGTCCAGATGAACAGAATCAACCTTCTGGGATTTCCTGGATGATTGAGCATGCATCAAGACTTTCCCTCTTCAAAGCAACATTTTCACTTGTTTCCATTTTAGTAATTTTGCATTTTGAACTAACTGTTTATAATTTTGTGGTATTTGTGCAGCTATTTTTCCAGTGATTTCTCTGTTTCATGGGTATTTATGGTCACATTTAGCATTAGTGTTTGTTTTTGCAGCATAGCTCATAAATTCCTATCCAGTGTTAAACTAAAACTAGAAACAGATACCGAATGCCCCCAGACTCCTGGACCAGTGTCTACTAAAGCCTTTTAGCAGTCCTTTCATGTCTCCATTAAACAAAGTGAACCTCTCCTGGAAAAGAGACATTAACCTGTCCTCAACAGTTAATATCTACACATAATTTATATAACAAAGCGTGTGTTATATGCACACACACACAGTCGTGCTGACTCAGCCTCATTATCATTTTTGTCCCATGTGGTTGCCGTGGCGACTGCATCATGTGGTCAGGAAAGTTGAAGCAGATCAATTAAATCCTCATCTGCTCTGCTTAACTGATTGATTAGTAGCTCTAATGGACGCCATCTTTAACGAGCCATTAGCTAATTGGCTGGAGCTTTAAAGACCGGACTCTGTGTGTGTGTGTGTGTGTGTGTGTGTGTGTGTGTGTGTGTGTGTGTGTGTGTGTTTCTTTTACTCCCTTTATTACAGATATCAATAATAATAAGTCAATTGATTAGTAGAAAGTGGAAAATGAAAGGAGATAGAGAGGGTGAAGAGTTGAGCAGATAGAAGGTACTTCATTTCCCATCATACACCTGTCAGACATAATGAATAGGACCTTTTTAAAACTTGTTTAGATATTTATGCTGTTTATTAGGTATGGATTTGTGAAAGGTCATTAATACTAAAAGAATCCAGGATTATAATAGCTAGGTTCTGGATTAATCCTGCTTTGACATCCTGGGTTTGGGTATTAAGAGTATTCAGACTTTGAGTGATTTATCTTTCAAGTAGTTCAAGACTAGAGAACTATTAGAGTCCTGGGGACGAAGATAATCCTGGATCAGAGCGATTATGCTGTAAGTTTGTTCTATGTTTCAGCATTTTAATTCAGCAGGCGTTCTGGATTAGAGCAAATCCTTTATTAGAGAATTTAGTTCTTGGATTTAGCACTTAGGCTGTGAATTAGTCCTGGATTACAGTATTCAGGCAGTAAGTAAGATGGCAGTTTAAACACACTGAACATAAGCTGATTTACAGTACTACAAAAATATATATGAGTATATATTTAAAATAGATTATTACTGGATCAGAGTATTTATATTATATAATAATCATGTATTGTAACATTTCAGATAAAAATGACTCCTGAGTTAAGGCCTTTACACATCAGATGTGCAAATATTTCATGCATTAAAAATATTTTTCGGACCAAGCTATTCTTAATACACCTGTCCTCACAACCGTGTAATTTCATTGGATGAATTTGTGGTATTTACTTTTTTAAAAACCAAGCTCAATTTTTCTGAACCAAAAAATCAGATCTGACCAATCAGATCACTGCATTTGGCAACAGGCACACTCGTTACACAAATCGCGTACAGGTACCAAATACTTAATGATATGCAAATAGTAAAATAATACTATTTTACCTCAGACACTCAGCTAGAGGCTGCCGTGGGTCAGTCAGCAGTCTGAAATGGTTTCTCTGCCTTCTCACGTGTGGGCCCTACTCTGCCAACAAGAGCCCAAACTGCCCCACTGACATCCTGAAAGATCTACAAAAGCAGCTGTTTAAACTCGTGGATCAAACCATGAAATTCTCCCTGCTGCTGCCGTCTCCTGGGAATTGTTTGGAAACATCCGGACCAGCTCGCTATGGCCTGATGGCAACTTTTTTTTTGAGTATTTTTGAAGATTGATTTTCCACAAAAATGCGTTGGATGTGCATGCCAGTAACATGGCAAGCTTGACTTTGAATTCTATTATTGCAGAAATATTTAAGTAGTTCTGGATTTAGCTGTAAAACTAACCATTTAAACCCTGATTAAATCCTGGTTAGTCTATCCTTAAATGAAATCTAGATCAGAGAATGCACCCCTGTTTTAGCTCTAGAGCACAGATTAAGACGGATTTATTATTTCTTAAACAACATGTTAGCGCTGACATCATGAAGCTAAGTGATCAAACTCTGTCTGCCCAGGGATTAGTCTGTAACTAAACAATATTCACTGGTGGACTCAGGCTTCCTCAGGGAGGTGTGCATATTTTGGTCTGGCTTTGTCTCTGGAGAGCAGACACTTTTGATTCGCTGCTCCATGGCAACTGTTGCCAGTTCCTATTAGAGACATCAACTGTAAATAAACTGGGCCAGTGGGACATGCCTATCACCTGGAAACAGGCTAAATTAAATATGCACTCCAAAGGCGTTTCAGAGGAATTGATAATTCTGGTTAGTGTCTAATGTCTGGATGACTATGACTATGACTTATTCATTATTTGAGTTCTTTAGGGATGTGTGGATTCCGACCTAAAAAAATCAGTGATGAACAACACATCTCGATTTGGTCTATTCTCTGGAGAGGGCATATTATTAGTTTTTGAGAAGCTCAGAGAGTAGTCCAGTCCACGTGGGATTCGTCTGCGTCTGTTACATTCAAACAAAAATCAAAAACTGTAAATAAGAAAGTAATAAAGTCATTAAATGATGAGGATAATAATTAAAAATTACATTCTTCTGCAGTGAACGGCTTCCCACAGTTTTTTTTGGTTGAATCTCTGAAGGGAGGTGGTTAATTTTCTCCTGAGGGATTGTGGGTATTTTCATCTCAACAACAAACACTCAGAGCCTCATTAACGTCAGCTCAGGGGGAGAGAAGGTTCAGTGCAGTATAATCCCTGGCCAACTCTCTTTCCTGTTGTATGGACGTCAGATCAGCTCATCCAAAGTGAGTAAACATCAACAGTTACCTTTAAAACGTGCAGACGATGCAAAGAGTGTAACCATGCATCCAAATTCAGATATGAGTCACAACGTGACTGGAAGAAGGTATAAGTGGGAGCAAACTTTTCATGTGTGATCTAAATTTGAACTGTGCACAGGTGTGTACAATTGCACCTCTTTAATGTGTTGATGCCAAATTTTGTGCGGTGGTCATGGGTACTCTCAGTTCATCGACGTGTGAACTAATGTCAGGGATGTGTTTCAGTTTGACCTACAAAGATTGAGGTGTCTTTCCCAACATGTAAATGTTCAGTACCAAGTATTACGGTGCTTCAAGACAGGAAATAGCAACGTGGCAACCAGAGACCATAAAGGGTTGATGACCCTTTGTGACTTCAAGCAGCTGTCATTGAAATAACTTGAACGGAGTGACTCCCAAGTTAAACTTCTCTTAACTTTAAGCCAAGTCATTGAAGCAACTACCAATGAGAGTGAGTTGACTGACATATGGTATGCATGGTAAAACTAATGTGGCAACCTGGTTGCAATTAGGAAAAATTGGATAAAATACAAAGATCACATTTTTAAAGCTTTATTTTCTGCAGAAGCCTCCCTGCTTTCTCTGGATGAAATATGCACTTCTGGTTAATACTTCTGGTTAATACTTCTCAATTCCTAATGAAATCACAAATTCATGCTTGACATGGAATAAATGTCACAACTCCTGTTCATGGACTTGAATAAATAGATTTTTTGTTACTATTTTATAAGAACGGTTTGAATTCATAGTAATTTTCATTTTTTCCTGATCCTGTGTTTTGGTTCTATTTAGGTTTTTATCATTTAAGTTCCTGCACTTTATATTTTGGATTCCTGTTTTGTTTTCTTCTATTTCTGCACAAGTTGTTCGAGGTGTTTCTTCCATAGCGGCCTCAGTTAGATTTGTTTGGTAGGACATAGCGTGCTCTGAAACCTGCTTTAGCAGTATCTTTAGCGTTACCTTAACTTGGCTGACTAATCAGACTGATGGTAGGACAGTTTTCCAGAGGTGTAAGTTACGTTTCTTGGGTAGAATAATGATTAGGGATTGTGTCCATGGTGTTAGTTATTCTCTAATCTCCTCCTTTATTTATTAATCCTGCGGGTATATTTTCCACTCCTACTGATTTCCCCAAGCGATTTAACTGCTTCCTCTACGTCCTCACCAAGGATGGAGAGATTATTCTAGTCTGTTACTGGGGGGGCAATCAGTACCTCTGATAATACCCTGATTGGTAACAGTAAATTCAATACCAAGAGTACTGTTACTAACACAGTATTATTATACAACACTTACACTGATGTCATATCATATCATATCTTGAGATGACTCAACGGGCCTGTCACTATTGTTATAAAATTGGTTTCTAAGCCAAATGTTAGGTAGTTATCGGTCTGGGAACCTGTTGGCAAGTTGCTTATCTTCTTGGACTGATATTTCGGGGCATGTGGGGTAGCCAGGGCAGACCTCCTGTTCCCCGTACCAGTCATTGTCCACAGCATTTCTTTTATTCTGTCTTCCTTCTCTCACCCCAACTGGTTGCAGCAGATGGCCCCGCCCCTCCCTGAGCCTGGTTCTGACGAAGGTTTCTTCCCGTTAAAAGGGAGTTTTCCTTCCCACTGTCGCCAAAGTGCTTGTTCATAGGGGGTCATATGATTGTTGGGTTTTTCTTTGTATGTATTATTGTAGGGTCTAATTTACAATATAAAGCGCCTTGAGACGACTGTTGTTGTGATTTGGCGCTGTGTAAATACATTTGAATTGAAATGCAAATGTAGATATATTTTAAAAAGCTTATCAGACATCTATCAATAATTGATTCGTAATAATCAGCGCCTTTAACATTACATTATGCCTAAGAATATTACTCTGAGACTCTTCACAAGGACTGTTTACCTGCATTTAAACAAGGAGTGCTCAGATGTGATTGGTCAATAGAATTCACACTAGACACCAGAAACTTTCTGCTACCGAAAATCTTGTCGTGCAGATTCTGAATATTTATGTGCAGATGTCTGTTTATAGTGATAAGGAAGGGACTGACAGAAAAACAGAGAGATTTATTTAAATCTTGTACTGCCTATACATTCTCCTCCAAATCCAAGGAACAATAGAAGTAACCGAGAAAGAAGAGTCTTAAGAAGTTTCCTAATCAGACACAAAGTTTGAAACCAGAAGTTTTATCAGCAGGAAAACACACAGACCCAAAACACACAGCAAAGAAACGTAGATATCAGAATTCAATAGAGACAGAGAGAGAGAGCGTTATCTGTCTGAAGACTCTGTGTGTGTTTTTCTTCCGTCCCTCTAAAATGTGTTGTTAATGGGCCATCATTTATTAATAATTCACACAGACCACTCCCTTCACTCTGACTGGGCCCGTCGCTTTCAGAGGTTCTCATGGGTCCAAACATTGCAGATGGACTCACTTTGCAAACCGACTTATTTTGCAGTTTTGGTCCAGAAGTATTTGAATATTTTGACTGATATCGATCATAATGAACTCAGACCCACTCAGATTGAATGTGCAGGAATACACACAAACACACACACACACACAAAAGTCAGAGCCGGTCAGAAAGTGCATCAGTTTTGGTCAGCACATTTTGCACCTCAACATAAAGCAATGGCTTTTAGATCAATTTACTGTTAGCACTAAACACTGACTTTATATATTATAAGGGAAGTTTCTTAAACCTGAATTTATTATTATTATTACAACAAGGCGGCTCTTCTGACTGCAAGAAGAAATCAATCAGATAGACATAAAGGTTGTCCAAATACTGAAGAACTTCATGATTCGTGGGAGGTTTTTGTGCGATGGCTCAGATTGAATAGGACTCTAAAGCGCTCTAGCTTAAACAGTATAGTTCTATTTTTAGATTTTTAAATGTCTCGATAGCGTCTGTGCAGTGTTGTTAAGGATTAAAAACTTCTTTATGTGTTTGTTACCTCTGGCTGGACTGGACTTTGAGTCCTTATTATCATTATTGTTCTTAAAGGTTTCCCTAAAGACTTCAGCTGATCATATTTCTCCCATATCACCTTCTCTAACTGGCATCCTGTTAAATTAAGAACTGAATTTTAAAAATCCTCTTTTTTACATACAAGGTTTTTAATTAAACTGTCCCCATTATACTTTAAAGACCTCACAGTGTTAACCCATATCTATTTCATATGAAACCCTTGGCTCTCAGACTGCAGGTTTACTTGTTGTCTCTAGAGTATTTAAAAGTAGAATGGGAGGCAGAGCCTTCAGCTTTCAAACTGGGAACCAGCTCCCAGTTTGAATTCAGGATACAGACACTATCTCTACTTTTAAGGTTAGGCTTAAAACTTACTTTTTGATAAAGTGTATAGTTAATGCTGGATCAGGTGATGGTGACTCATCCTATAATATGATGCTATTGGCTCAGACTGCTGGGAGTCTGCTGTCTGTATCGTCCTGTTCTGTCTAGTGTTGCGCTGTCTTGTCTTGTTTTGTGCAATGTTTACAAATTGCACTTCACGTAGTCGTGTGTTCGTCTGTTATATGTGATACGTAGCACCAGGGCCTCGGAGGAACGTTGTCTCCTGTTCCACTGCAGATGGCTGAAATGATGATAAATGCCACCTGACCTGACTTGAGGTTTTTCATTCCTTCAGCTCTTTTCACTCTCGATCTCTTTACATGGTGCTCCTGCAAATCATCAGCATTTACTGCATTTTCTGCTGTTTGTTGATCATGGTCTCTTCAAGCTCCCCCTTTTTTCTCTCTTCCGTCTCCTCCTCCAACTGGTCGCAGCAGATGGCTACCCCTCCCGAGCCACGTTCTGTTGGAGATCTCCCCACGGGTGCCAAGTGCTGCTCATCTGATTGTTAGGGTCTATGGTTTTATACTACAATGTCATGTGCCTTGACAACATAAGACAGCCTGAACAGAAATAAATTAAATTACACTGCATGTTCTCAAATATCGTATTGAGCTATAAAAAAAGGAAGGTGATGTTTTTTGATTATAAAAAATGAGCAAACTAATGCCTCGTCAGTCGATTAGCAATAAAGTGAATGTTTATTCCAACAAGATGTGGTCAAAAGGTTTAACCCCCTCGGTGTACATACTTGGAATTTCTGAGATTAGCCTAAATAAATCCATATTGACGTGACCTGACTTTAATCTCTGTTCGCTGTCAGTTTGCAGCAGCTGTTCAATGTTTTTATGCTTTGAGTCATTGATTATATTGATGTCTGGTAGTGAAGGGACCCTGCTCCAGTGAAAGGCCTGAATGACTCCTGTGACCTGGATCGGCCATTAGAGATACCATGTGCGCATGAGTGTGGGAAACAAACATCTTAGATGTGAGAAATCAATGTATTGATTTGGTGATGACCGTGTGATTCTTGTATTTAAGTTGTGAGTTGGCCAAATGAGAATCAGCTGAGGTAATACTGTTGCACCATTGTGTCGAGGATGCCCCGCAGCACGTCAAATAAAGCTGTAAACACGACACATGACCCTAATGTTAGTCTGTATCAGACTTGTACAAAGGTCAGCAGATTATGTTTACTTTTATAAGGAAAAGCTTGTAAAAGTCCTTCAGAGAATAACCAGCAAAGGTCCCTCTCTCCACGCTGCATGAATATTAACTGGATCTGAATCATCACACAAGGGCTTAAATGCTTGAGAGAATACGCAGCCCTCAAACATAAGAGGAGAGCTTAGTTTACATCATTTTAAAAAGGCTGTTTTCTTTCTTTTGTCATTTTTACACAATCTACAAACTAATGCCAGTTTTTGAAAAAAAAAAACATGAACACAACTGGGTGACAATAAAATGCTAAAACTTTAGGCTATGAACAAATAAAAGTACTTCACAGTACTCCGGTGTCACTATCAATAACCCACTGTGTGCTGTGATGAGAAAGACTATAGTCTTCCAGGAAACAAGTTTTCTGGGACACATAAAAAAATATATATTTGGCATTTAACTGCATTTTTCATATTGTTACATTAAAGCTTGTTTTAACCACATGTCTTGTTCCAGGCATCAAACCAAAGCCCCATTTAAAAAACTAAACCCTGCTGAATTCAAGCTCAAAAATTCTAATTTTAGGACTTGATCCTGCATATTTTTTTTTTAAGTTTTACGGTGACGGTTAAATTGTCTTTGCTAAAGTGACACAAAACATGCCAACAGGCTGCGAACACTACTCAGGGTCTCTTGACTGTTAACCCTGAGACGTATGCTGCCATCTCTCCCTGCACTTCATGGACAACCATTGAACCTGTCAGTGGTCAATATACTGGTGGCCTGAGTCTCAGAACACCGACACTAAAGCACACCTCACGTGCAATGAAGAGCTGCAGCAGACAAAGCAGTATTATATGTATTTGGATACGAACGCACTGCCCTTTCAAAATATGAGGCTGGTAATGCTGTGTCCTTTGAATTATTTTGCCAACCAGATCAACAGAGCGTAATCTCCCCCTGGACCATCTTCAGGCCAACAGCGATTCATCTAAATATTGATGTTCAGGAAACCATTAAGAAAAACCCCTAAAAAGCTCGGCTTAGCAGTGAGCTATCCAGAAATAGAGCTAATGAAAATCTGTGGAGTGTGACAGAGACAATTGTGATTAGTGTTTTGGCCGTTTTTGGAGAGTAATCACAACAAACAGATAAAGCGGATGTCAGGCAGTCAGATCAGGTTGAAAAGGGTTCTCACTTCTACATAAACTTACTGAAATATGCACAATTTTAGTGATTTCAATTGCTAAAATCTTCTTTGAGCCCTTTTTCAAACACAAACTAGTTACACTCATATATTATACAGCTTCTTAAGTCAGTTTTGACCTTACATACAGTTACTTTTGCATGCTTATGAAAAGTTGACCTGCTTGCTGCTGGAAGAAGAAAGTAGAGGAGGAGGAGGAGGAGGTGCAAACAGGAGGAGAAAAAACAGCCCGAAGAGTTTCAGCTCAGCTCATAAAGTTCATCATCAGGTTGGAAAATAAGAATCGAGCCACAAGCAACAATTCCTGCTGATACCGTTAAATCCGTTTCTAAATGTTGGACCTAATTAAAGCTGCTGGGGGAGAAAATCTTCAGTGTAATTAACAGAAACAGATCTGACCTGCTGACATCAGACACACTCATGATGAAACAATTATGTTATGAAGATTCTCAGCAGAGGACGGCGCTGTGACTTCAGTCGTTAAGAGTTAATGAGCCACTGTGATTGTTAACTTTAACATGATCTGTGAGATCAAACAGAGCACATGAACCAGGAATTTCCCTCAACTGTGAGAGACAGACGAACCAATGACGCTCGTTAGGTTCTGACAAAGATGCAGACAATACAGCCTGGATGGGAAATTATCAGGTTTATGAAAACTCTCGCATTTATTAGAGTTATCCAATCATAGAAATATTCATTCATTCATTCAAGATCTTCCCACAACAATTACTTTGTCTTGAGATATTTCATGGGTGCCCTGGAGTGTGTCTGCTGCCAGTGTTGGGTAAGTTACTTTAAAATAGTAACTTAGTTACATTACTAGTTACTTCTATCAAAAGTAACTCAGTTACTTCAAGTTACTCATTACTTTCAAAGTAACTAGTTACTAGGCAAAGTAACTTTGGTTTTACTCAGAATTCTCTTGTTAATGTGTTGCTCTGTAACTGGATACTCAGCCAGACTGCCAGTCTTCTTGCTTACTTGCCACAACTGCACTGTGCCACCTACCAATAGAAAGGAAAAGATAATTTGCATATTTCCACGAGAGAAATCCCACGCCTGGACCGTCGTTGACCGCCGCCATGATTCTAGCCTACGTCACAGCGTCATGTGCGCTTTTACATCCAACACAAAAACTGCAGTCGTGGTGCTTTCATTGTACTCAGAACTCAGAAATTCTGCCTTCTGAATAGGAAGATGTGGGTAACACCAGACTGCAGATGAGCTGCATACAGGGCTGGACTGGGACAAAAAATCATCCCGGGCATTTTGACTGACCGGCCACCATTATAGGAAAAATCATAAAGCCTTTGAATGAAAACAAACACTGTTGTGACAGTGATGTTCACTGTTCTGATGGTATATATGCATCAATCTATCTATCTATCGTTTGTTGTAAGATTCAGATAATTATTTATTAAAAGCGAGACATTTTAAATGAGAATAAGAAAGAAAAGTATGTCTTTGTGCCCCCCTTTCCCTGTTAATGCCCCACCTGCCCCCCTGGCAACACTTTGCTAGAGCCGCCCCTGCACAGTTACCAGCTGTCAGCTACTTAGAAAAGGATCCTGGTGTTATTTGTCTCTCAGAAACAGTTCAGAACTTCCCTTCAACTCATTCATGTCACCTAAAAGGTAAACCTGTTTCTCCATCACAGCTCTGATGATTCAGTAAGGACATCTCCTGGTTTCATCTTCATGTTTCCCTCTCACCACATATCCAAACCAACATCATGACCAGCAGCTTTACAGCTGTGGCTCCAGCAAACATCAGCTGATACTAGAAATTAATATTAAATAAATTCTAACAACAGCTGATCAAGCTTAAACGTGCTGCTGCTGTTTAGCGCGACATCCACTGGTTTCCTCTTTCTGGCACAAAGTGGGCGATAAACAAACAAGAGAGAAAAGCCGATCAGCTGATCATTGATCAGTTTCATGATTGAAGTAGAAACAGGAGAGAGAGGGGAGACAATGAGAGGAGAAGAGGCAGCTGCAGCGTAAAGACGCAGAATAAATCCAGCTTTGTGTCTTTTTCATTCTAGCTGAAGTCACAAACTGTGTTCCTTTTCACCTCAATACGAAACGAAAATATTACGAAACGAGACTGCAGGTCATAACTTCTTACCTGAAGTTCAGTTCACCTGACACTCGGACCGGCGGCCGCTTCGGGTCTCTCCTCCTCCTGCCTCCCCTTTCCCTCATCCACCTGCTGGCCTCCACCACTTGCTAATGTTACTGAATCTGTAGAAGCTCAGCGATAGCCACCACACGAAGTAACGAATAACGAGCCTATCTAAATCCCAGTAACGACTAACGCGTTCCTGATTTTGGCATAATAACTAGTTACCGTGCTCGTTACCACAATAATAACGTAGTTACTGTAACGCGTTACTTAATGACACATTAGTCCCAACAATGTCTGCTGCACATGACACACTGTAAAGAATAATATAGCCTGCTGGCTTTGCTAGCTGGTGGTACTACTGCAGCTAATGCTAAACTGAGTTCATATGAAGACTTGGGTGGAGATTATGTAAGACCAACTCAGTTGCTGGTCTCCTGCCCTGCCTTGTTGCTACTAGTGTACTGTCCGTCTTTCAAAGGGGTCCTGTCGCCTTGGTCGCTTCTCGATTCCCAAGCCTCCTAAGGCAGCGGTCCCCAACCTCTTTTGCACCATGGACCGGTTTAATGTCAGACAATATTTTCACGGACCGGCCTTTAAGGTGTTGCAGATAAGTATAACAAAATAAAATGACACGTAAATATAATAATAAATGCAAAATCACTGTTTAATTGTCTAACTTTATTAGCAGCATCCTCCTGAAATGCGCGAACAACATTGAGAGTAACATCCTCCTCTCTGCTCCTTAATGCTCTCTGGTTGCTATGGTAACGTGTAAACATTTCTTTCAAAATAAGACACAAAACTACAACACCGGAAAAGAGTTAACGATAAAACCCCTGAAAACCATAAACTTCACACCCAAGCCTCAACTCTCGAGGCCCGGTACCAAACGACTCACGGACCAGTACCAGTCCGTGGCCCGGGGGTTGGGGACCGCTGCCCTAAGGTGTCACCAGCCACCAGGCAGGGTTCCAACTAGTGGCAGCTGCCAGTCTGTTTTGGGGACTGGAGCCTAAACCATCTACAATAAGGCGAAAGGCGGGGTACACCCTGGGCAGGTCGCCAGCCTGGCACAGGTCTAACACAGAGAGACAATAATTTATGCTAACATTCACACTTACGAAGATTTTATAATTGTACAGTGGGAGGAAGCCAGAGTACCTGGAGTGAACCGAAGCAGGCACAGGGGAAAACACAGAAAGTTCCCAGACAAATGGTGGATATGAACCCAGCTAACCAACGAAGCTAGCCACTGCTCCACTGTGCTGTATACAGCACCTGGTATTCCCAGATGGTCTCCATTCAAGTAATAACCAGGCGAGATCAGGCGTGGAGATGGTATGGTCATAAGCTCCAATTCAATTTCATTTAATTATCTGTTATTTATATAGCACTAAATCATAACAACTGTCACCTCAAGGTGATTATTTCTTGTTGAGCCTGACACTGTTAACAGTTTTGCTTCCAATTAGGAATGTGTGCAACTGTTTGACGAGATACGTAGATGCAGATATGTGTGTTTTGTCTTCCTCTCTTCACCCCAAACGGTCATGGCAGATGTCTGCTGGTCCCTGAGCCTCATTCTGCCAGGGGGTTCTTTCTGTTAAAAGGGCGTTTTTCCTTCCCACTGTCGCCAAGTGCTTGCTAATAGGGGGTTGTTTGATTGTTGGGGTTTTCTCTATATTATTGTAGGGTCTTTACCTTAAAAAATAAAGTGCTTTGAGGCAACTGTTGTTGGGATTTGGTGCAATATAAAAATTAATTGGAATTCAACTGAATTAAAAATACACACAACATAGTTTTTGGCTAATACTTAACTTATATGTGATTGTTTTCTGTTTTGTCGAATAGTCAGCTGGTAAATTAGTTCTAAGAAACATCTCTCCTTCCAGTACGTGACATTCACTGCTCCAGTTTAGTTTCCTTTCTTTTCAGGCACTTTAAAAAAATCTTTTGGAAGTAATTTTATGTCTGTTTTTGACTTATTTGAGTAATTTTGGCCATCTAGCCACCCATTCTCTTCTGTTTATCCTTGTCGGGGGAGCGGGGGGCTACAGCCTATCACAGCTATCATCACCAAGTGGTGAAATCAAACACAGGACCTTCTGGCTTTGAGGCAACAGCTAATCACCACACCACCGTGCTACCCTAGTAATAAGCAATTACACGAGATTGAGATTACACATGCATCAGATAAAAAAAAACCCCCAAAAAACATTTTAAAAACCATGCTGTTATTTCATTAGGTTTTTCAGTTTTTTGCAGCTAATAATTTAAGAAAATTTTCAACACAATTATGAATGATGTCTCTCAATCCCACCTGGAGCACCTTCACCTCCCAGTCTGTAAACAGTTTGGTCATTCTAAGTATCAGAAAGGAGGAATATCAACGCTGAGTGTGGGTGCAGTTTCACACTCAGACCCGCCCCTTTCTTATTGTGCCCATTTTCAAAACACATTGATGGCGATGGCGAAAACATGCATCTTAAGGCTTCAAAAAAGGATTTCACAAACCAATATGTAATGTGATGATAGCTATGTTCGTCTTTAGTTAGGTGAACACCAATGATCAGATGGTACTGTAATGTCCGAGTAAGCGCTTCACTTTAAATGGAAGAACTTCCTTTCAAACATTTGGCAGAATGAGTCCACTTTCTTACTGTTAAATGGTTTGTGGATTGTGCATTATGAATGTAAGCTTGGTGATTTTAGCCTGTTTGAAATAAACTTTGAGCTGCTTCACGTTAAACATGAACATCCGCAGTAGTGGATCAGACATCTTACCCAGCACTGCATACAACAAGCACAATCCGTGTGGTCCTTCTGTGGAAAGAAACGAATATTGGAATGTTACACAGACGGGAAGAAATAAAAAATAAATACAACAATTTAATCACACGATATATCAGGGAAAAAAGCTGCACAATACAACTTTTTGATCTAAACGTCTGCGGACTCCCACAAACATCAGCAGAAAAAGAAAACACACTGACGGAAGAAATGATTACTTAGACCACCAATGGGGTGTGTGTGTGTGTGTGTGTGTGTGTGTGTGTGTGTGTGTGTGTGTGTGTGTGTGTGTGTGTGCAAGGCTTGGAGCAGCAGAAGAAGAGGGGAAACTCATGACTCAGCACGTTTTTTTACCATTTATGATTAACGGTTAATTTGGGAGAGTGGCTCCCTGTGGGTGTGTGTGTGCTTGTGCAACTATCTTTCTGAGGACCAATGGGAGTTTACGACATTGTGGGGACATATGTGGTTACAGGAGACGTCTGTAAACGAGAGGACATTTTTAAAAAGGGGAACATTTGTTTAAAAAAAGAAAAAGTAAGGACAGTTTTCAAAGTTAACAGACTTGAACGTGAGTTGTTTTGTGTGTGTGTGTGTTTAAGATGTGGTTAGGAAAAAGTTGACATGCATGGATATTGTCAGACAACAGTTTTTAATGTAAAGACACTTTTATTTTGGAATACCAGGGGACCCAAGAATGCATTATGTCAACAAGGGTTCTCACAAAGACATATGCACCAACGTGTGTGTGTGTGTGTGTGTGTGTGTGTGTGTGTGTGTGTGTGTGTGTGTGTGTGTGTGAGACACCTGTAGATGCTGACTGAGCAGCTGCTTAACTGGCAGCACAATCTGACTCAGGGCTTTACAAACACACACACACACACACACACTGAGCTTTAATCAAATCAAAGCTTTATTGAAGCTCATTTGTTTCTCCACTGCAGCTTGTCATGATAACAAGCCTGAAGTCTTGACAGAGGCTGACATTTGGCCCCGCCTACCTGGTATGAAAACACTGGAGCGATCAGTCTCACAGTCACTGGCAGAGGCAAGTGATTGATGTAAGTTTGCAGTTTACAAAAAGACTTAATTGTAAAAATCAGGGTCAAAGGAGGGGCTATGTGCTTACCTGCTGCTCTCTGGCAGGTAGCTCCATGCCCTCCTGGGTTTTAAATGCACCTTAGAACACACATGCATCAACACTACAATGAGCGGGTGGAGGGAGGTTTGGAGTCTTCACACCCCCCCGTTCTCTGTTGCCTGGTGGGGCAGAGAGGCTGGGAGGAGGAGTTGGCTGTCCAATTGGGGTCTGGAATGTGGGGCCTCCCTGCTGCTGCGGAGTCGGGGCAGTCTGCTTCACTCCACCCCAGGGAAGAGGGTAACACTACCTGGGTCTGGGTGCAGTTTCCCCCTCCAGGAGCAAGGGTACCTAGACCTGGGGTTTAGAGTACACTTGGGGAGTGTGATCGTGTGTACAGCGTCTCTTTATGTCTGTCTCCACGTTGGTTGAGTGTTGAATAATTGCATATGAGAGCATGAGGGTGGGAATGGATGTTTGTATCTGTGTGTGCCTGTATGTCTGTGTCTATATGTCAGGTCGGGTATCAGACGCCACCTCTCTGGGGACATCTCAGGCCCTCCAAGGTATGGAGGCCTATCTCCCCCTACCACCACTTCCCTTGCCAGTGGCGAACTCCCTCAGACATCGGTGCGTTGGTGGTTCTTTGTGTCCGGGGATGGGCGTCCAGGTACACACCGGCTCACTCCTTGGTGACTGCTTATCGGGGCCTGGAGCCTGGGGCTCGCTCGGGCCCCTTCGGAGGTGGGGTGCCCTCGGCCTCTCGGCCTGGGGCTCGGTCACTCTGGCACAGCTGGCTGCCGGCGGAGCTCACGGGCACTGCAACCCCCCTGGCTTCTGCTCCGCGGCTGCTGAGTGAGCCCTCATCTGGGACTCTCCTCAGCTCTTCCTGGGATAGTGGAGCGGCTGCCCCTCTGTTGGTCTTCCTTGGTCTCTTGTGTTCTGGGGGCCTCTGGATGTCTGGAGTCTTGATCTCCTCCATACCTGCTTCATGCCCAGGAGGACGGGGCTGTGGCCCCCCCACACCCTCTAGCAGATCATTACATGAAGGAACCTTTTAAATACAAGCGCGTCCATGCTCACAGGTGTACACACGGGTGATCACACCCTCAAACTACACCTCAAAGCACATGTCGATCCTACATGATGCACAATAATATTCAGTATTTAGTATTTACTGTTATATTCCCATAGATCATCGCGATCTATGGGAAGCAGGTTTACAAAGTTAAATTTAATCCTCTCAGGCTCAAATTAAAGTTTTTGTTGCTAATGCACAACCAAGTCCTGCAGTGGTACTTCTGAGTAAAAAAAAAACCTCATAAAATATGTATGTGGGGTAATCAGGTTGTTAGTTTTTAACTGTTGCAAATCGGCAACGCCTGCCTTGAGAGGGTTAAGAGATTTAAGACTTTTTTGACCCCATATACTGTCATGGCCTAAGATTTTGGCAGTGGCACAATTGTATGGCCTTCTGCTTGTCCACCCACTACAAAAAAACCCTTAAAAAAAGCAACTAAAACAAATATTAGAAATAATAATAATAATCTTGTTACTGAGTGTAGATTTATGGGGACAAAAGTAGTGAGTTTTATTTATCTGTCAACAAGTACAGAGTATTTCTTTTAAAGCAAGTATTTCCTGTTTTCATATAAAAAAAACCTGTCCACATGACAGTGGAAAAGCAAATGAGATTATCAGGGATTAACAGATGGGATTATGACCCTAACCCTCACCGTGTACAACGTCTATAAAGGTCAAAACACAGAAAAAGTTACGTTTCCAAAATTAGAAGTGCATGTATCAGCAGGACCTAAAATGAACTCCAAGAATAAATAAAATAAATATGAATAAAGTGTTGAACTGGAATCACTGCATGCACAGTTTGTCCAGACTTGAAATAATCAGGATACATTTCTGAAAATTAAAACCCGGTATGGGATGAAATGTCTTTCATTCATGAAAATAATCCATATCTATGCAAAGTTTATAGAGTAATTTCAAATACATTAAGTCTGGAACTTAACACTGCATTTACAGAACTTTATCTCTCTCTGTCTATATCTATATATCTATATATAACATTAAATATATATTCTCAGTCTGATGTTTCCTTTGCATGTACACAGGGGATGCAGTCATGCATAATGCAAAAGGTTAAAAGCTATTTCATCATTGCAGAATTGAATCCATCTTTCACTTAGTGTCATTTGGTCATGCGAGCCATCTTCAATATTTAATCTAAAGTAAGTTCAAGATGCAGCAGCACAACATGCTTTCACCCAAATAGATGAGGAAAGAAATTGTGTAGGACATTAGTGATAGTCCAGATCTGTGAATAGTTCTTCATCTTTACTTGTCAAAATAAAAGGACCGTTTACTTTTATGACTGCCTTTTTTTCTGCGTTCCTACCATTGCTTTCGGCGATCAGTTGAAGTGTGTTACTTCTCTCTACAAATCTGCAGACAGCAAAGAAGGCCACCCTCGGTCCATTTACAGAGATAGACAGCAGGCTTTTGGTCAAAAGACCATAATTGATGTTGCTTTTCTTCATAGTTTACACTGCAGTCTGTTTAAGGTTTCAGCACTAAAAGTCACTTGGTGAAAGGGATACTGTAGGGGGCAAAATTAAGGGATAAAAATAACCAGAGGCAGAGGCAAGGCTATGTAGACCACAGGGAAATCCCCTTATTGCCTCCAGCAAATCTGACCCTGGACATAATGGAGACTTTAAAGGAATATAATAGCTGGCCACGAAAACATAAGCGTTACCAATTCAGTTCCTAACAAAGTGTAAAATGTACTTGCTATCACAGCCCTCCAACCCCCAGTTGTATTTTGTTGAACAAATTCATGAAATCATAACAGAGTTGGATCTTTAAATGAGTGGTTATTTTATCCTCTTAGACTGAGTCCAAATGTACTTTTGTGTCAGTGTGAAGTAGTCACACTCGAACATCAAGGAAGGTGGTAGGGAAGCAGACTATGCAGACATTTTGGGTTTCCAAGGTGAGCAATTTATTTGCAGTGAACTTAATTTAATGTATAACTTAACAAAACTTTCCCCAAATCAATTCATTTAACAAAACTCAACATAACATGGCTCTGGTGACACAGCTCACCTCTCCTCTCTCCTGCATCTGGTAGAGACTGGCTTTAAATAGGGCCATCAATTTCCCTCCAATTGCCCAGCCAGTACCACTCACTCAACTGAGGGATCTAAAACTCTACTCAGGTTATCTAAAAACACAAAACCTCTACACACTTCTAATATGCACATTTACACAACTAAATGGCAGTATTAACAAAAGGAAAAACATTCAACAAATCCCTTTAAACATTAACACAAACAAAAGGAAGCATCTCTCTGGAAAAAGAAACCCCTCCACATGGTTTGACCTGATGATGTCATGTGTGACATGATCAGGACTTTAAAATGAGGAAATGCCAAGCGGGCGTTTCCCCACACTCATGATGACTGAAAAGACAAACAGAGTAAGTATGAACAAATGACTTAATCTGTAACATAATAAAGTATAAAGAAACATAACTTAGTATTTGTCTTAATTTGCAGAATGTTTGATTTGCCGGCAACAAAACGCTTACACAAACAAACCCGGGATAGTGAGTGAAGCAATGTTACTTGACAAATAGCAAATCATAGCAAATACATAGAAACAGAATAATGTGTACAATGTGCAAAAAAAAGGTAAACACATATGGGACAAATGGAGAGAATTACAACTGCTTCTCCACTTTGTCACAGTCAGAAGTTAAACATTTTCTCATTCCTGGAGAGGGAATGGGTATTCATGAGAACGTGAGGGGCAGCAACCCTGAGAGATAAAGTCCTCGGGCCACGTTCATGAGACGAAGCATCAAAAGTTAATGGCCCTCAGTGCTTTCTCAAGGAACTTCTGTGATAACTTCAAAGTCCCTTAACAAACAGAATTCAGGGCTTTTTAAGATTTTTCAGGTACATTCTGACTCCCTGATTTGCTTGTTCACGTCACTTCTTAAATGGAGACTACTTAATGTTTAAATACCTTTGTCCTCTTATAACAAATACTTTTATATACCAAGGAAATGAGAGTTTAGACTCTGTTTTATGGTGCAGGAAAGAATCCAGTTAGGAACATCCATCCAAAGCTTACCCAAAGTTGGTTCTGGCAAAGCAGGGCATCCTTTTCTCCAGCATTGTTTTCCAGTTCCTCCTGTTGGAATCCAGATGCCACAAGTCAAATTATATCAGTCAATCAACTAAGCTTTTGTATATACTACTAAGTGTTTCTGCAACTTTAATTTCTTCTGAGGTGCTCCCTCAGAGATAAGATATATATTCTTGGCAGGGACTCCTGCATCTACCAAAGGGTTTCCTCTGAGTTGGGAAAACCTCCAAGGGGAAGTGCTCAGGAGGCATCCTGATTAGATGCCTGAACCACCTCATCTGGCTTCTTTCGACACCAAGGAGCAGCAACCGCACTCCGAATTCCCCCTGGATGTCTGAGCTCCTCAGCCTATCTGTTTGACCCAAGCCACCCTATGGAGGAAACTAATTTTGGGTACTTGTATCTGCGAGCTTTGTCGGTCACTTCCCAGAGCTCCTGGGCACAACTAAATGAAATTAAAAGCTTGCTTTCTGGCTCAGCTCTCTCTTCACTACTGCTGGGGAATATGTTTGATCAACGAGGGCTCTCGTAAAGATAAATCTCTTTTTGCTCTTCAACAAACAACAATAATCAATAACCAAGCTGTAATTTCTTCTCCTTGATTCTGTTTGTTTCTCAAAGCTGACCTTTTCAAATCTCATGAAATCACTGGACAAAGCTGTCAGCTCTCTTTCCGTCCCTCCATCTCTCTCATTCCCTCTCTCGGCCTCGGGCGGATTTTAATCAAGAGTGTTTCCTGATAATGAAAACCTGCGATAACGACTCTTTTCTTGCTGCTGCTGATAAGCACCGCAAAGCCTGGATCATTGTTCTCCATTAATTAGCCTGTACCCTTGCCAGTATTTGATGGGTTGACGCCGACACAGCGGGAGAGTGACCCTGGAGTCATCTCACAAATGAGCAGAAAATTGTCTGATGTGTGAGGAACTGGCACCGACACAAATGTGACTGTACCTTCACAGAAACTGAACGCCGTTTCTGTCACTACTTTATGGATTTGGACGTTGTTTTTGATGTTTCCACACTATATACACTCCGTCCCCCCGAGCAGAACCAGAAGAAACACCAAACTTCAGTTCAACTTTTCCATTACACTTTAGTGAAATCACACAAATATACAAACTCAGCAGAAGGCAATGGCAATGATATAAAAACTGACACAGGCTATTACATGAAGATTCATCATCATCGTCATCATTACATTTTAATTCAGCAAAAATGACAAATAAAAACAAGGCAATGGCAAATGGTCTCAAAAAATGGGCCCTGAATACATCCTGGAAAGCGCTGCATCAAGGCAACATGTATTTCTGCGTTTTTAGTTTTCAAACAGAACAAAAACTGTTTTTCCAGGCAGAGAGATGAACGGCAGCGCTGCAGAGCTGCTGGCGGCAGATCAGGAGGCTTCGATGGTGGGTTTCGTAGTTTCACACATTCTTTGTGTTGCATATGAAAAGAAGGTCAGCTGGTTATGAGAAAATGTAAAGACCTGCTGAAGAGATATGTTTATAGTATTTTGTGTGTTTTGTTACATTTGGTTTCATATCTTCTATTTTTCTGTTTTTATTCATTTATTCTGAAAATTGCATTGCAGGATTTTATCCCTGCATTTGAAATAATTCATCTCCTCACTTCAGTCAAGCTACAACCGAGACTGTGTGTGGATACTTTCAATACCATTTTCTTTGTGTTTGATGGGAAAACATTTCTAAAGGAAACTGGTCTGGAATGATTGTACAGAAGGTTTGTTGAGGCTGGAAATAATATAAACAGGTGATAAATGCTGATAAGGCAACATGATAAATCCTTTTGTTTGTTCTTTTAATTTTCACAACAAAGACGACATCAAACTATCCTTCTTACTACATTTTTTAGATTTCTCGCACTACAACTTGGATTTTGCTTTAAGCCACCTCCAAGCAGAAGCCCTCACTGGGTTTCATGAGCTCTACAGTTACTGACTGGGCAGTTATTTGGGTAATTTAGAAATGGAGACATTTTTAATGCGCTTAACATCGTGACAGGATTAAACCCAAACCATGATCCTATTCTAAACCTAACCACACAGTGGACCAAAACAGGAACTTCAAGCTATAAAAAACAGCAAACTAAGTGAGAAGATATTGCAATCGCAATTTCATTGGACAAATACGTTTCCCTCAGCACACGACTGACACGGCGTTTAGTTGTACAGTAAAGTTTTAGGTGCCTCAATTAGCAGTTAATCTGAATGTTGTAAACATGTAAGAAATTAGCAGAAAAGTTCAGGATTGCTTGAAAGTTGTGACAGTTTGTGAAAATCTAAAAACATAACACATAAATACTGAAAGAAGCCTATCATTGGTTTTTGTGACAGGTTATTTCCAGCCAAAACTGAAAAAAATGAGTATAATGGTGGAGGACAAAAAGTATTAATTTGTTTGTGGCAGATGGTTAAAAGGGAATGTTTTTATTTTGTAAAAGTAAAATGTTTAAATCTTACATTTATGTGTAATTACTAATGAAATAATGTGATTTTTGGACTGTCGCGCATGGTCACCTGTTTTTTTAGGTTATATATTTATTATATATCTAAAAAAGAGCTATACATGACATCTACAGTCATGCTGACAGCCATGCCCTGTACAATAAACATCTTGCATTTTTGATTATATCTTTTTATAATTATCATGAGACAGCTGCTATTGAACTTCAAAAATTGCAGCTCTACCAAATTTTAGTCATAATAATATGTGGCATCCGGCCGTGATTCATAAACTAGATTCACCGTCAGCTTCCTAATAAATAATGACAGGGATTTATCAAAGTTTGCTTGGTGAAGCCTCATGATCCAACGCTCGCAGCACCCCAAACACCGCCTGAATGAACAATCAGATCCTGAACTAAGACACAAGATCCAGTGTGAGCGGCGCTTCTCGACTGGTGGTTCAGGGACCCAGACGAGGACTTTTGGACTGTGTGTTTAAAATCCAGGACTATATTCTGAAAGTGCTTATAGATAAAATTTATTTGAATGCTGTGGATCCTGATGGCACAGCAACCAAGAAGCCTCCGCTCAGAATATTAATAATAATTATAACTGTAGTAATAATAATCATATTATGGTACAATAAAGACATCTGACCCCCCCGTTTGAGCTCAGAGGGGAGTCCAGTGATTCGCTGTTGCTATGGTACAATGAAGCCCGCTGGGATCCGCTGTTGGCTCAACTCGTCTGTCAGTCACCCAACTGTCTGTCTGGAGTCTGCAGGGGTGGGAGGGGCCTAATGAGGTGGGGTCAGCCAGCTCCCATTGATTTCCAATGGGAGGTCAGTGCAAGTTTTCTGTAGGGAAACTCTCTGACCTACTTCTGCTGCTGATTACTGAACCTCCCGCAGATTATTAATGGCAGTTATACCATTGAGTTTAATCTACCATTAGTATAAAATGGATTTTTTTCCCACAGGAATTCAATGAAAGCTTTACAATGTGACTTGCATCTTAAGATACCATTAATGATAAATTGTTGGTTAAGAGATTTCCCAGAAAGTTAAGAATTATGGTCAGATTCATCTAAATGATAAACAATACATAATATGAAAGTGGATTTGTTCTCCGTGGTCACCTGATTGTTTCCAAAGAATCTGATAAATATGTCGAACTCTTCATTGGGTATTGATTCCATTACAGATGGACGATAAACTCTTCATTAGGTTTGAAGGGGACATTTTTGTAGTTTCTAGCACTGATTTCAAATCCAATTCTTCGAAATAACACAATGGATGGAAATATAACAGAAAAATAGAAAAATCCATTTTTTAACCAATGGGGGATTAGTGTACAGTAAGAATACGATGAATGGAGCAACTAGTTTCAAATAAGAGATTCCTAAGAAAAAATACAAAATGATAAACATTAAATCAACTTGTTTATTTTCTGTCAAAAATAAGAACAACGCCATTATACTAAATGTATTTTTGTCAATTGATCTTCAGTGGGAGAGCTCCATTTCCCTGCTGATGTCTTTCCCCAACCCCTTCTTTGCTTTTAAAACTCCTTAAGAACATCGTCTGGTAAGGAGTCGAACGATTCAACAACTCGTCAGACGGTTCGCCATGTGAGTGAAGTGAGTCTGATGGGCGATTCTGATCAATAAAATTGATCAGTCTCTCTGCCTCCTTCTTGGTTAATAACTCCAGGCTGAGAGGAAACAGACAGACGGATGGATTTGATGAATTGACTATGTGCACGATGGGAAATGACCGACTGAACCAGAACGATTTGTCACATTTCTCAATGTTTTTCGACACGTCCTGTTTCTGACTGCTCTTAAACTGGACATAAATGCAGGAAACAAGTAATGAGTTAAAAAATTAAAATGGCAAGAATGAATATGAAGTGTGACCAACAGTTCTGGCTGTTTCCCAGGCTGCACATGGACTGTTTTATGACCTGTTAAAGTGTGTGTGTGTGTGTGTATATATGTGTGTGTGTGTGCGCAATTAACGTCTGATGCTGTTGGGCTCTTCCTTCTGCTTTAACGCTGTACAAACTAATAAAACTGTCTACATCCTCCAACAATAAATATAACCCATTGTAAAAAATAAATTAAAACAAAAATAATAAATATCTCACCACTGGAGAATGTTAAAAACGCTGAGTTGTGTGTGTGTGTGTGTGTGGATGGATGCACGTAAAACAGGGTGTAAATCAATCTGTTTTTTGTTTTGTTGTCACAGGAATTTAACTTCGCTCTCCTTCAGTCTCTGTTGCCTCCTCCCAGGTGCACGTGTGTGTTCAGAGGATGGACATGATGTTAAAATGTACACACACACATTCTTGCTACCACAGTGGAAACCCACCCAAGCATCGTTTTATCCCAGCTGAATTTAAACTTGATTGTAAAGGTTTTCTTTTCCTATTCACTTTATTTGCTAGTATTCGTTGTATCGAAGTCTGTTGGCGGCTGACATCAGATGGAACCTCTCAGGAGTTTGTGAGATGCGTTCAGTGCTGCACCAGGAAAGAGTGTCACTACATCTGACGAGCCCGAGCTTCATGGACGAAATGCTTCCATTACCATTCGTTGGTTTGCCCAACTAAAAGCAGGATTCAGGTATCAAAGAAAAGTGGAATATTGGCCTTGGTGCAAATGGAACATCTGGAAATAAAATCATGAGCTCAGTCTCATGGCAATTCATGAATGCATGATGTAAAATAAATCTGTTATTTTCGTTGCCACAATTTAAGGCTACCAATAGGAATTTTTAATCATAGCAACTCAGCTTAATATCTGCAATTAGCATGAGGATTGTTTTTTCTGGACAAACAACAAAGAAATACAAATTGGCGAACTACTCAACCACAAGAAAACTCCTTCTAGAAGCAAGTTGTGACAGCCATCTTGGAAACTCCTATAGGCAATTATGTTGAAGCCCCTAAATTAAACGTGGAGACAGTCCCACCATTAATTCCTATGACAGCATAAAAACTACATGCAGGGAACCACAACTTAAATCTGTAAAAACTGCTTTAAGTAGATCCAGCCTTTCTGCTACAGTAAGTAGTTATCATAGTTATCATAGTGTGGCTGTTGATAGGCTCATTGATCCGAAAGTGCCAATCAACAGCTGATCTTTTCAGGACTTTTTGCAGGAGATTTCTTGTAATGTCTCTGCCACAAACCAGTCCTTGCCCAGACGAAAATGCAACATGTAATTAGCGTGCTACAAACTGCCAGCTCTTGACATGCTAGCTAGCCAATCGCTCATTTGTTTATCCACGTGTAAGTATGATCAGCAGAGGGGGGCTGAGCTGCTGAGATGATGGTCTGGTCAGTTCTGGTAATTTGAGGGTATCTCATTAAACAGCATAAAACTAAAAAGCTATAATTTTAAAGTCACATCTTGTGCTGTTTAATGTTCATGCTAACATAAAAAAGCTACATTGGCACCAATGCTAAAAACAGATTCATGTTATGCAACTATTGCCATGACACTAGGAGTGCAGGTATAACAGAAACAGTCTTTAGTATTTGCCCCTGCACACCTTTAGTCATTCCTGCCCCTAAAACTTTTACCTTCCATCCTCTGATTTCTCTCTATAATGAACTTTACGTTCGCACGAGTAACTGAAATGAGCATGGAGCGTTTTTGCCTCCTCTTCTTCTCAGAGACCTTTCCTTCCCCAGTCGGTTTGATGGATGACGTTGCCTCCATCTTTTTTCGGCCTGATCAGTATTCTCCCTCTCTCCTCCCTCTCAGTATTCCGGCAGCATCTCCCTCCATCCTTCCTCCTCACACTTTAGCATGCAAAAAGAGAATCTGACCTCCCGCTTTCATCCTCAACCTCCCGTGTTACTCTAACATTTATTTCTCATATTTACATTTGAAGGAATTCAGGTTTTCTTTTTCACCTTTTGGCACAAAAATACCCCTTCTCTCTGCAGTTCAACAGTAATTTCTCCTCTTCCTCACTTTTCAGCATGCAGAGGGAGTTTACTCCTGCCCTACAGTTTATATGCATCGCCCAGCACCTTTTTTTTTCAGTATTCGCTGGTTTTCTTCTCTCCTCCACCTCATCGCATCAACAGAAAGGTGAAGCCTGATCAAAAACGATGCGCTGAATTATATCCGATTTATCTATTCTTGATGACTTTGAGTTTAAAGGGCGAGCTGAGATTTTCATTATTTTTTTTACAAAAAGACTGGAGATCTGATTTGAGATTTCAAATGCATCAAAGATACAGATCAGGTGATTTAAACGGTGCAACTACAAAGAAAAAGATTTTTAATTGAGCTGCAGATACGATCAGTGATTTAATGGCTGAGTTTCCACTGCAGCAGCAGCAGGAAAACACACACACACACACACACACATACAGGTTGGTGAACAGTGGTATTGGTATGGTAGTGGCTTCCCTCCCTGTTCTACAATTAATCATCTTAAAGGCAGTCTTTTATCAGGACCCTTTCCTCCTTTTCCTCAATCCTCCCTCCCTCACTCAGGTCCTTTTGGCCCCAAAGATTCAAACGACAGTGAAACATCAGCAAGAAAGAAAAAACAAAAGGTGCTTGGTTGCTCTATGGCATTGCAGAGAGCCAAAAGACAGATGCTTCATGGTGGAAGAACATTTTCACGCAAAAAAACTGGCTTTAAGTTTTAACAACCCCGTTGAGTTTTTTTCACAGCTTGGTAAAACCATTGATGTTTCGGGTTTTCTGTGGTTTGCATATAGGACTAACCTGCAGGTTACTAACCTGGACACCATCTTACGCTAAAGATATGCTTTCTGGGTTATTTCTCATTCTCAATTTAAATCTACAAACACCATGTGTGTGTACAACTTTTTTTTACCTATTAGTTTTCCTCTTGTGTATAAAAATGGTCTACACTTTACGGTCTACATTCAGTCAAACCTCTCATCAAACATTTTTTTTATACATTAACATTAATGACATTTTCTGGCAATCAGCTGTAAGTTGGCAGAAATATGCAAGAACTTTTCTGGTTTTTGAACTATATTTAAACACACCAAAAAAGTTGAGGACCTAAAATCTTGTTCCTGTTAGAAGCTTAAACGTGAAAGGCCCTGAAGCAGTTTGCATCTTATTTAAAAGGGGAAAGCAAAAAAATACATACCAGTCTTCCACTGGCACACATTTACACAACATTAGTTTTGACTGACCAGTTCTGGTGCAAGTTGTTTGCTGGATGTCATATAGTTCGACAGAACTAGAAGATTAAAATCTGCCTCAAATCATTGTTGAGTAGAGGTTAGTTTGTGTTTTTAGTTTTCAAAAGGCCAAATACCTATGCAATCAAACTACATCCCAAACTGACCTTTGGGCAATATTTACAAGCCAGTTTCATGATGTGAAAATGTTCTACCACACAGGTGGGACTGGGAGGTTGAAGGGTGCATTGTTGCCATGTTGGAAAGGCCGACGTTCACACAGAGAATAAGAGCTTTTCACACAGAGCTTTTCTGAGTTGCAGTAGTTCCAAACTTCTTCATGAGCATAATTTTTACTTGTAAGGTTTTAGAACTTAGGTGTGTGAAAGCCCTGGATGAGGCAACAAAAGCTCAGACTCCATCTGAAGCGCTGCCTATAACGCTACCCAAACCTTCAGGACAAACCTCCATCCAATGCCGCTCTGGAAATCTGTTCAAACAAACAACCAGTTTGGCAAATAAAAGCACCAAAAAGTTCAGTTTGTTTCCTCATCTTCCACATACAGAGCTTCTAACACAACAGACTCCAGTTGAATCCAGTTTGGTTGGGTCTGGGCCTGATCCGATGGTGAGGGGACGGTCTTGGTTTGGCTTGAACCGTCGCTCTGCCTCCTGGCTCTTGCTCTTCCTCCAGATTCTGATGTAGCATAACGTTCAGTATACAAGTTCAGCTCTTTAAAATCCATACCGTCAAATCCACAAAGTTCTTATTACATGTTAACATTTCAATATTTTTTTCCTTTCTTTTGTATTCTTTTTTTATACTTTGTCATCATTATTATCTTTCTTTTTTTTGTTGTTTACAATTATGGCCACAAGTCTTAAGAGTTCTTGAGTCCGGTCCGGCTAAAATTCTATTCCGGGTTGTTTTCAGTCCGGATTTGGTCCAAGTCCGGTCCAGTTCTGATGTGATCCGGTCCGGTCTTTACATGGCACTGGGCTTGTAGCTCTGCACAGTATTTCCCCCTGGGCATGTTTAGCATGGTGCTGTAAAGCATGGCTGTATATGTATGTGCAAGGTCTGTCGATAAAGCGCTGCACCAATAAACGTCAAAGTTTGTATCCAGGACCCCAGCGTCTAGGTTCTTGTGGGCCTGAAAAATGCCTGTTACTCCACTTTTGGAGATTTTTTCTGTTGAAAAATTCTACAGTCAACCTACTTATTTACAGACCTTGCCTGTGTGCCTGTGCTGGAATGTATTCAAAACGTAATGCTATATTCGTTTATATTCACTTCTAGTAAATTATTCACAATTCTGGCGAATTCCACAGTCTTGATTGGTCGGGCAGTACATTACTAAAGAGTCTTCTTGGCCAGTAGGATGGCCAGAGGCCAGCATGACTGACCAATGATGGAGGGTAGAGGGTCGAGGACGAGCAGGAATCAAAGGTGGGGAGAAAGAGCGAAGAAGGAAAGAAAAGGAAGGTAGAGAAGGAGTAGGACGAGGAAAATTAGGAGGTAAACTTCTGATGGACTGTGAAGAAAAGAGGGAGGACGGGAAACGGTTATGGACACAGGTACTGGTCTGTCAGTAGGCATCGGGCTCAGTGTGCTGTGGTATAGAGTGATTGTCCAGAGAATCGAGTGGTTATTTAAACAGCAACTTAGAAACATTTAGATCCTGACGAGGCTTGGCCGAACAAGTCCAAGGTCAAGTTATATCATCTCCCTTCAGAGTCCTTATTACTCTATGTCCAAATCCTCTTAGCATCCAGTGATTTCAAGTTAAGGTCAAGCCATCGGTTTATTGGACATTTAGTTTATTTGCTTTCGTCTTCTTCATTAAAGCTTAAAACAACCAACTGAATCCAAAAAAGTCCACGGTAGGGTCAGATATTCCAAATCGGTGACTTGACTTTGTCGCTTCCAGCCTCAAGTTCTGACCTGACTTCCTTACAGTGGATTCTTCCAGACAATGCTAAGGGTATGGTTGAGGATAAGTGGTCCAAAGTTACGACATCAGTAAAGAGGCTTTGAACCTCTGTGGTAGGCCTTGACTTAGCCCTGGACTTGTTCAGATTATGATGAGGCTCTTAAAGTTCAATCCAGCCTGTTGTGTTTTTCCTGTGACTGTCTGACCATAGGCGTAGTTTCTTGATCCTTCAGACAGAACAAGCTTTTCAAAGTGTAGTCTGTAGCTTTCATGGAAACTTGATCCGACCTTTCAACCAAGCACCTGTTAAGTTCCGAAGCAAGCTGAAGTCAGGTCACTTTGTTCTCACGTCACATCCACTGTTCGGAGAAACGTGACACAGTCTTTAGCCCACAGCTACATCCCCTTTGTTTGATCCCTGCTTGCAGTAAAATCAAATCCAAACCGACAGATGCATCTAGAAGGGTTATTTTTTGCCCCCAAATGACTCAAAGTTCCATAGTAAATGTATCCGCATCGGTTTGGAAATCAATTTTCCACCCCAAAAATCCACCAAATGGAGGTAGTTGGGGTCCCACCCAGCCAGTCGATCTTCAAGTCAATCAATCCATCAACTGACAAATAAATTACTGATAGATTGATTGCTAATGCAACTGGAGCTGCGGCTGTCAGTTCGGTCCAACATGGAGCAGTTCGGCTGACTGTTTAAACAGTTCAGAAAAACCAAATGCCCTCATTTCCCCCTCCCCCATTCATCTTCCCACGCCCCCCCCCCCCCCCCAATCCATCAATCCATCAGTCCATTCATCCTTCCCCTTCTCTCAGCTGCTTCCAGACATCAGATTGATGGCTTGCTCCAGTTTGTGCCTCAGTTTGTGTTTGCGACAGTACCCATCCCGGTCCAGTGCTGTTAGGATCTGCACATGCGGGAAAAACAGAAGAAATGATATCAGCTAAGGGTATTGCTTCATGTCCCTGATATAAACAAACTTGTTCGTGCATCAGTGAAAATGTTATTTTGATAGAGGTGCTACGAGTGGTTCAGAGGATGTGGGAAAGGATCGTCTTGCTCAAGGTCAGGGTTGGATGACTAGCTGATTTATTATTTTACTGCCATGTAAGGTAAGTTGATGAGGCAAGTCTTAAGGGGAACCAAAGAACTGGAAGGTCGTGTTAGTTGCTTTTACAACATCAGTCATGTAGCGAATGCCAATGTCAAACCTCAAAGTTACTAACTCACTCACCTCTTCCTTGTACTTGTTGATGTAGAAGTAGAGCTCGCTGAGTGCACTCAGTGTGTTGAACTCATTTCCGTGGAGTCGGGACTGCTCCACCAGGTATGCGTCCATGTCCTGATCGCTGATGCTAGGCATCTTGGCTATATCCCTGTAATACCTGAAGGACACAGACAAAGTTAGCTGTGGTGACTAACTTCAGACTTTAACTGCATCAGCAAGTTAATGTGTAGCTTTTGGGTTAATTTACCAGGATAATTACCCAAGTCGCCAGCTCTAATGGTGTAATATTTTTACATTTTGCATGAGCAGGCCTTATTAATCATCAGCACTAATTAATGTGATTATGACCCCATACTATTATTCTAATAAGGCAAGAGTCTCAGTCTCTGCAAGCCTTTCTTCTTTCTTTCTTTCTACAGTTCTGCTCTTCAGAATGTAAATTAAGCTGTAGTAGCTACTTTAAACATATTAATTCTGACAGGTTATATTGATCAGTCACTTTCTTGTCATAGGGCATCAGCTAATATTAGCAGGTTAGTTAACTGGTTATTTACACCTAAACCCAGCTCACTCATTTATTTTTCTTAAATATATAAATTAATTAACATGTTAGATACTTGCTTTACACAGGATGTATTAGTTAATAAGTTAGCGTGCTATCTACCTTTCCACCCAGCTCTTGTAGTTGGGGATGTCCTTCGCGTAGAGCAGTTTGTTGGATGGAGAGTCTTTGCCGAGCCGATGTTCAGACGTCGAGCAGGAATCCATGAAGGTCTGAGCGACGACTGACAAGCAAGCGTCGGTGATGCTGCTCTTGTGGATGTCGAACACAAACTGAGGATTCTTAATAACATTCACCCAGAACCTGAGAGGAAGGCTGCAAGAACAGAGAAAAGAGATGTTTTTAAAAAAACATTTAAACAGCTGTGACTTTACCTTATAATTTTTTTAAAATCCACATTCTTGAGCAACTTTCTCTCACCAGTTGCTCTTCCAGGTGTGTCGGACGTCTGGGTCAGTTATCTGTCGTTTGTCGGCCTGCTCGTCTAAGAAGTCGAACATGTATTTTATGGCCAATGGGAGTGCAGAGCCACGATGGGCGGTGCTAAACACAGTCTCAAACAGGTCATCCACAAACTTCTGCAGCGTCCCCTGTTGGTGCGAGGACCAAAACAAAGGTTTAAATATTTAAAAATTAGATAATAGAAAAAAAAAGATCATTAACCAGAAACATTGGACAAATTCAGAAGGTTAAAATTAACATTTTACCTATTTTAATTAAACTAGATTATAATATACAAAATGTACATCTTCTGAAACTACAGTCTCTGCGTACAATGAAGATGATTATTACAGCCATACTTTAAGGCATTACTGTAACTTTAATCTTAAGCCCCACACTGACATCTGTGAAGGCTTGTGCTGTTTTGTTTGAGGTACCTTGGTTGCTAGAAGTCTGGTCAGGTAGATTTCAGAAACCATCTTGCTGCCACGGTCTCCTTCTCTCTGGTCGCTGTGCTCATGATTTTTCACCAGGTGCCACAGTTTAGTTCCTGGAAAGACACAAAGGCTCGATTACCAATCCCAGTTTTCCAGAAGCCACAGAAGTCTCAGTTTTACTCCTTTCTTTGGTTTATTATCAATTTATTTGAAGCAATTACCTGCAAATTTGCCAAAAACTGGCATCACTCTGTAGGTACCCTGTGTCAAACTTTATTTCAGGTGTTATTCATTAACTATAGAACTCCAATATTATCATTTTTGGTATCTAGATAATATAATTTCCTTTTTCTTGGCAGAGTTTTTGTCTGAGATAGACAAAACGTCCAAGTATATCAAAGATCATGACTGTGCTGTCACAGAAGTTAAATGTAATGCTGTCTCAACACAAGCAATGAATCCTGTTCATCTTTCACAGCATCTTTGAAACAAACTTAAAGGTCTAACACATGAAAACACCACAGATGTATCCTAATGTAAAGAAAGTTACTATATCTGAGTATATCTGCTGCCATATTACCAGTTTCCTGGTCTGGGGTGATCATTGGAGCTCTGGATCTCAGGCTGTCGGGACTGCTGGATGTTCTCAGTAAAGACTCTGATGGCACAAACAGAGAGAAAGATGTTCCTGATTAGTCATCTGGTTAGAAAAGAAGAGGCTGAACACTGATTTTGTGAGTCAATACTGTGCTTTAATGGTGAGAACTGAACAACAACATCTGGCCTGGATATAAACTAAACTTTCACTGTTTTCCACACAGCTGCTATAGCTATAAAGGTAAACAGTCATTGTGCATAACTTCCAACAAACCACATCTGTATAACTTGTAACGCCCTCAAAAATACATCTGTGTAAAATTTATTTTCACCAACGGAATGTAAACGCTGTAATCTCGCAAGTGTTATGGATTAAATCAATCTCAGATTATTATTATTTCTGACTGCTGTGTTCCCCATTAATTCGTCTGTAGCGTCTCAGTGAGTTGTGCTAACTTTTACTTTCCACCTCCAAAGTTATTGTGACTCTCAGACGTGTTAAATACATTTATTTCCTCTTCACGTTAACTAGCTGTGGGCAGACACTGAAGGTAGCAAGCTGAGAAGACATGAGAACAAAAAATTCTTTTTGATGAGTGAATATCGTGTTAGATTTTCTCTGTCACTTCACTGTCGGTCCAATCCTCTGTGTTTGCTTCCAGTTTTGGAGCCAACTGTTTCCTAAAAACATGTTTGAAGATGGTGATTGATGGTGTTGCCACACTGTCTAAATCAATCACCGTATACTCATATCAAAAGACTAAAGACTAAAAACGCCGTTCTTCTAACTTTAATAGTTGCTAGTTCCTGCTGTGCTCAAACACAAAAGAGAGAGACTTCCTGTAGAGGTTGGGTTGTCCGTACAGGTTACCAGTAATCCAGATCATGGTACGAGTTTAAAAACCAGAAGAAGGAGGAACCATAAAGCATTCTTTAAGTTTGTGAAGACGTTTCAAACCCTCATTACTTTGATTTATAAGCAAATTGAATGGATGCACTGAGCTGCTTTTAGAGCCAGCAGTCCACCACAGTGTTAATACTGTGGCGGATTCAGTCCAAGCGGGCGATGCCATTGGCAGTCATGATAACCTTGAAACTTGAAGGACTCCAGGCTACCTCAGGTTTGTTAAAAACAGATATGCTGGCATTTCTGCAGCGTGTACAGGCAGTACAGCAAATGTTAAATTGCAGTTAAAAAAATGTTTGGACTGTTGCTAAATTAAACTTTCCTCCATTTCTTGAAATATGTGCAATGTGGTAGAGAATGAAAAGTTTGCATGACCTATGAGGAGGTAATAGAAACGGGAAATACAGTCAGGTGAAATAAACCAGAATGATGCATTTGATATATGAAAAGTCTGGAAACCATTAACCCTGCCAATAAAACACGATGCAGAACTGGCCAGCAAGAAAACCTAATAACTGTGTGTGTGTGTGTGTGTGTGTGTGTGTGTGTGTGTGTGTGTGTGTGTGTGTGTGTGTGTGTGTGAGCGAGCGCGCTCAGTACCGTATCTGCTCAGCGATCTGGTGAAGGTGAAGGAGTTGGCGATGTTGTAGGCAGAAACCTGCTTCTGGACGAGCGCCACCACGGAGCCGTCTGTTACCTAGCAATGCACAGTGAAACATCAGTTAGTCAGCCAATCGCTCCATCAATCAGCTGACTAATTATCCGTTCAGCCAGTCGATTCTTATCCCGTCCACAATCTTGACAAAATCCACACGTGCCGCTGCAGGAGCTGATGAAGAACACGAACTTGCTCGGAGCTCAAACAGAGAGCGAGGGTGCACAGGCCGCTGAGATTTTAATAAATCGGCAAGAGGAAATGTTTTCAATCTGCAGCTGCACAGTCATTTTACGAGTGCCATTTAAGTATTATGAAGTGGACTGACTGTATACTTACATTAGACCATTCTTTCATTCTATTACATCTTCAACAGTCTTCTTAATCCTCAAAATGATCTTATACTGTATGTATATTAGATTACATTATGTTACACTATATCACAATACTTCATGCAATAGAATTTTATGTTTCCTTATACTATATAGTATGTTCCATTACATTATGTTAAATATAAGAGTTTTCCTGGATAATGTTACGTAAATCAAAGCTTTGGTGCTGTCTGGGTTCAAAGGTTTGGCTTGTGGTTGTCAGTAGTTTCAAACTGTCTAATTTTCAATTCTTTCTTGTATTTGTGAAAGAAAACTGAGAAGATTTATTGACTTCTTCAAGTAAAACATCTGTTCTTTTCACCAAACAACATGTTCGGCTGGTTTCTGTAACAAAGCAATGTTTCCCATTAGTGTGCAAAAGTCAGGAATTCCACTAAGCTATTAATGAAAGACTTATATGTAATCTTACATAAGGTCTTCAGTTATTAACACAATGGTGCTAAAATCAGGGGTGGAAATATGAACACTACCTTCCTTTTTACTGTATAGTGGAGACATAACCCGACCTGCTGCTGGTAGAAATGTAACTGCACTTTTAAAGCTCTCGACAATTGTGATTGGTCTGTTAAGCACCATTGATTCCAGCTGTGATGTTCAGGATACTTTTTGCTGGAGTGTTTGGGAAAAACGTGTGAATACCACTCTCCTAACATTTTATTTGTCTCCATCGTGCACACAAGTGACTGGCGTCAGCAGCATCACCCACTTGTGCAGGTTACGGTGTAGGCTGTACAGAAATCCAAATCAGCCGACAGACCGAGGACAGAAACACAGACTAAATACATACAAGGAGTGAAGGGAAGAGGGGAATTAAAGCACTGTGGGACAAGAACAAAGAAAGGAATAAAAAATAGGGAAAATAATAATAAATGGTATTTATGTTAACTAGACAAGATAAACAGTTAAAAGTTTCTTTACTGAAAATGTTTCAAATGTGGAGAAAATATTATATTCTTACTAAAAGGTTTCATGTGGATGAAACTGCTAACAAACAAACTTTCAGGTGATCTCTGCAGTAAATGCACGTCTGTACCTGGTAGTGCGCCAGCGTGTTGAGTCTCTTCCAGTCGCTCTCTATCTTAGTTGTCACGTCTTCGTCCTGCAGGATGATCCTTGTGAGCCGACCCTGACGCCACTCTGACATCACGAGCACAGACAAAGGATCAGAGAACTGTCCACCCAACCCCGAACTGCAGTCATGTTTTAAATGAACTGGGCTTAAGTTTGACGACTCTCTGCTGGAGTATGTAACTGATTTATTTTTACTGACATTTTATTATTTACTGAAATTCTGATGAATGGGGACCTATTCTCCTCATTTTGTCATTCATACATGTATTCACCTAATTTAATACAATTATTAGATACACAAGTATATTTTGCAGGTGTCGTGTGTCTCAGAAGATGCATTTACCAAGAACTCACATGCGTAGTGACTGTTTACTCGGTGGTACAGGGTTTTTTATTTTTCCCCCACTAGGGATAAATTAGCATCCCCCGACTGGTTTGTAAGCAGTGCTGTCTCTAGGTAAAACCAGCCACAGTGGTTGTGGTTTCTAGCAACTGCTGCAGGCAACTTGTATAAAATTATCGCTCAACTACTTGCTGAGATGCAGAAAAACTGTGAAAGGTGCAATACAAACTGGAACTGAAGTAAAAGTAGTGCTGTGTAACTGTAACAGTCCATTTTAAAAGATGGAACTTTTACTTTGAAGGCTAACGCTTCCTCTTTCTGGTTTGCATTGCGGTTGCCACCAGTTTTGCCTGTTTAGTACCAGCAACTCCAACCGCTTGCCAACCAGTTAAGGAAACATTTTTATCTAGCCACAGTGGTTGCCAGGGAGTTGCCAACTGGTCTTTAGTCCTGGGGACTAACTAGCAGCTGGCGGGTTGTTGGGGACATTAAACCCCATCATGCTGAAGACGGGACCTGAGTGGTGATGGTGACGTTAAACTCACTGAGTAACAGTAGCGTCTTACATATAGCAATTGCAATTATGTCTCAAAAACTAGAAAAACAACATTGACTTGTAGATGTTATGCTGTTAAACAAGAAAATATTTTCTGAGCTAATCCAAAGTTTATGTAAAAATCACATCACAGCCACAGAGATGTCATCCATTGGTTAGCAAAGTCCTGTCATAAGTTATAAACCAGTGAACGTACCCGACTGTAGCCACCTTTGTGACTCCGGTAACGACCATTATTACCAAAATAATCTCATGTTCTATTTAATTAGGCTTTGAAACAGCACGGAGGCCATACACTGAGTGACAACTTTGAAACAGCAATACTTCTATCTGCATCCAGTGGAGTCGCCCCCTGCAGGCTATTAGAAAGAATGCACTTTGCAGATGAAAAGCTGCATCCATGTTTTATACTGTCTGCGCCTTTTCTTGAAGTAGGATATCTGTCAGTAGTTACCCAAGTCCATGTCGTCGGCCTGAGGTCTCTGCGAGTATGGGATTCCTTTGTAAACAGCGTCCAGCAGTTTGTCTTTGACCTGAGTGACTGTGTCGCAGTTCAGCACCTTCACTGGCACCTCAGTCCCAACTTCACCCTCAGGGGGGATGCACATCAGCGTCTGAGACGGCGAGAGAGAAAGCAGAGACTCATCTGTCTGCACCAAACTTTATTAAGCTGCTGCTTGTGTGTTTACCACAGTGTTGTCACAGCGAGGAAAACGTCACTGGCTGCTAAATTGGATATTTTTAACCACACACACACACACACACACACACACACACACACACACACACACACAGTCTTTTCGAGGACCCTCACTGACTTAACATGCCCCCCCCCCCCCCCCCCCACACACACACACACGCCCTTTACATAATTTATAATAATCCCCAGCTGGTGTGTCAAACACTGAACTTTCATTCGCCGCAGACCCCCGACAGAAAACAACGCCGAGTGGTCGTAAACATCCTGCTTCTGTGCTTCAATGATGCTTGTTGCTATGGATACAGTGAACGCAACAAAATCCACTTTGTGGTGAGTTAAAGGACTCATCTGTAACACGTTATAAGGGAGCCTGCAATTTACAGGGTGAGTTTATTGTATGAATCAGGTACCAATAAAACACTGCTGGTTCCTGCTGCAAAATTATGGGGAACAAGTCAGTAGCCAGCTGTGTATTTCAAATAAAATAAGAAACATATTGTACTCATACACTCACACACTACTCAGCTATATCGTATAGCACGCAATTAAAGAGTAACACAGACTGTTCTGGAAAGCACTGCCTCATTTAGTGATATAAATGTTTGTTTTGAGGTTATCAATTACAAAAATTGCATTTGTTTTCTATGAAATTGATTTTTATTAACAGATTAAGTCTAAATTAGTTAAATTAACACAAATGATTGACCTTGGGTAAACGTGGAGGGAACAAACAAGCAAGACAGCCGACAGACTGAGAGCTCTGGCTTAAACGTGCTGCTATAGCATAAACTTATACTGCATATTTCAACACTGCTATTCACTGAAAAACCCCCGACATGGCGTGCTGTCATTTAAAACCTTTCTGTTGGGCAATGATACAGAAGGTGCCTGTCAATAAAACAAAGATTTAATGGAGGTAACATCACATTAGAGCTTCACTTCATTATTCAAGGCATCTAAATTAATGAATTCATTTAAAAAAATCATAAATATCTACAGAAGATTTTTTAACAAATTTAATTATTTCCATTTGTCATTGCATATTTTTAATAGATGGCTTTTTTGGGAAGTTAGTTTAGGTCAAGTCAAAAATCAATTACCCAGTTTGTTTCCAGTATAATGTGTTATTATGGACACGCTGTTATGTTTAGCATTTAGCCGTCAATGGGCCACGAGGACTTGGGTTACTGCAGTGAAGATGATGTATGATTGAAGCTTACATGTCCTTAGCCGCAAATCTTTAAACTGGAAAGTGAATAAATATGTAGCGTTTTTTGTCTTTTTTAAACGGCCGTGTGCTTTATTTCATCAAATTTCTCTAGGAATGACTTGACAAAGCTAAGGCTGGAAATGTGGTTTATAACTAATAAACAAAACTACCAAAATATGGTGAAACCAGCAGTCTATTCTCACCGCAGCTGCACTCAGTCACAGCTCAAACTGCTGTATTTAATTTTGGTTGGTGTGGGTGCGCGTGTGCGTTACCAGCTGTTTGTAGTCGATCTGCTGTCGGATGAGTTTGTCTTCACTGAGAGAATAACGAGCTTCTCCGGTGATGGCGTCAATCGGTCCCTTCTCCATCTGCTGCTTTATGGCACAATACAGCATGAAGAGAGGCTCGCCCGCACACTCCTGAAGGACAGGAAGAGGGGAGGGAATGAAGGGAAGGAGGGGAGATTTTTTTTAAAAGGAGGAAAGAAGAGAAGGAGGAAAGCCAGGTTTATTACTACAGTTTAATCCTCAAAACTCATCAGGGGGATTTAAGCCAATCCCCTTCATTCCCTATGAATAAATTAGCTGCAGCTCTGATCTGATTGGTCACGCTCAGAGTTGAGAGGCAGACTTTAATGAGGTCAATTAGGGGGAGCAGGAGGAAAGGTAGGAAGGAAGGAAGGAAAAAGCAGAGAGGATGGTGTACCTTGAGGAATCGATGGAGGAGGAAAGTGAACCAGTTCGTCAGCATCTTCTCAGCAACAGACTCGGTCCTAAACACATATATACAGGTCAGAGGTCATTAGTGAAAACATTAACTCCTGCTCTTTCCTGATTGGTCACATCAAATTGGACAGGAAGAGCCTAATGAGATCAGTTAGAGAGCAGGAGGCAGGGATTTGGGGGTTGAAGGAGGAAAGACAGGGCTGCTACACCGGCTTCATAAACAAGGACTTTTATTCTGAAGTAGCTCTTAGACATGGGATGCGACACATTCAGTGCAGGCTGTTAATCAGCCAGACGTGGATTCATTCAGCAGATCAGCTTTAATATTCCAGGTGTGACCACCCACTCACACTGAAAACAGTCAAACTTAAAGTGAACAGCAGGGAACGCACCTCCTCAGCAGCAGTTTGGGATGGTTTCTGTTCTCCAGGTTTTTCTCAATCAGGTCGGCCAGCAGCTGTTTTAACACCACTGTAGCATATTCCATCCGACCCTGAAGAGGCAAAGACAAAGACTTAAACCGCTCAGCAATTATTTACATTTTTTTTAACTCATAATAGGTTTACAAGCCTCTACTGCTATCACTACAGGTGTAGTAACCAGCATAATTAGCAGGCTGTAGCACTGTGACAGATACCTGCAGAGCAGCCATGAGCAGGGAGGCCACGTTCCCCCTGTCTCTCATGGAGAACGACCTCTGAGCCTCCAGCGTGTGGATGAAGGTCAGCAGGAACATCTTGTTGTTCAGCAGCTGGCTGAAGAGACGCAGAGCTTTCTCCACATTGGCTGGAGACTAAACAGATGCATGTGCACTTAGTTATTTAAACACAAACAGAGAGTCGCTCACCAAGAGGTCAGGTCAGAGGTTAAAGATAACATCAGTAAACCAAATAAACATCAACAAATCCACAGTGATATAAATATAAATTCATTATTTAGTTGATAAATCTAAATAAACTAGAAAAATCCTAAACAACCCCCCAAAACCTAAGACCTAAACATGTGGAAATAAATCAGAACAAGGCAAGTTAACCAAGCTAGGACTGAAAAAAGACTAAATTTGTACAAGTGGTTATTAATCTGAAAAACCATCAGAAATTTAAATGGATTTAATAAATAAGCCCGGAGGATGAAAGAAGGAAAGAGCAATAAACTCAACCAGATGACAAAAGCAGAATAAACCTGAATAAACATGAACAAACCTGACAGATGTGGAATAAATCTAAGTAACCCTGAACAAATATAATAAATGTAAGTAACCCTGAACAAATATAATAAATGTAAGTAACCCTGAACAAATATAATAAATGTAAGTAACCCTGAACAAATATAATAAATCTAAGTAACCCTGAACAAATATAATAAATGTAAGTAACCCTGAACAAATATAATAAATGTAAGTAACCCTGAACAAATATAATAAATGTAAGTAACCCTGAACAAATATAATAAATGTAAGTAACCCTGAACAAATATAATAAATCTAAGTAACCCTGAACAAATATAATAAATGTAAGTAACCCTGAACAAAGAACCAAACTGAAATAGGAAAAAATGTGAAAAAATAAAAAATAAAAGATGAACAAATCTGTACAACAGACAATAAACCTAAAGATATGAATGAGAATAACCTTCAATAAAACTGACAAAGTTCAAAAACAAAACCTGAAAACAGAACTAAACAAATTTCAATAAACCTAAAGGGGAAATAAATATGAATAAACATAAAATGTTTGAATAAACCTGGTTAAACTAAATAAAATTAGAATAAATATAAATAAAAGATCACAAATATAAATTTTTAAGCCTGAAAGAAGGAGATTGTCTTTTTTAAAAATAGAAATAAATAGGAATAAACCTAAAAAAACCCAAAACAGTAATAATCTACAGAACTAATTTAAATATAAATCCATAATCAGGGAAGAAAAACTAATCTCTGGAAATTATAGTTCACCAAGTTTAGGAAATTCTTTCCACCTGTGGGCTGATTTGCTGCCACACCCTGTTATTATGATCAGGGAAAAATTGTGGATCCAGAGACTCAAAGATCCGAACATCCTGCCGTATTGTACATACGTCAAGCTCTTTGAGGACGGGGTGTTCTTCTATCCCAGGGAACATGACCCTCATGGTGTATGTCCGATATTCCAAGAAGGGAATCTTCACTCCATCCATGTCATTGGTAAGTTCTTGGATGTCTGTCTGCAGCTCCGCAAAGGCTGCGAGAGGAAGAAGAACATTAAAACAAATCACCACAGAAGGAAGGACTGGAGGTAAGGAAGGAAGGCAGAACACACCCTCTTTGCACTCTAGCGCCACCCGGCTCTCCAGGTTGTCCATCTGCAGCTGGAGGCGTTTGAGCGTGCGGTCGGCATCACGGGTCTTCCTCTTGTAAGCGATCAACACTGCGATGATCGCGATGAGCAGCACGCCTCCGCCTGCTCCGATCCCAATGATGGCAGGCAGCGTCAAGGCACTGTCGGAGTAGATATGGAGCATGCCCGGGGAGTACTCCAGACCACCCACCAAGATCTACAGAAGACAGAACAAAAACGTGTTTATGACACGGTTACCTCCCAACATCAAAGTTTTTTTCCCTTTTGATCAATTTCACAACTTTTTTATCTACTTTTGATTATCTCACAGTTGTCATACCTTATTTCAAAGTGCCATAAAGACACATATTGTCATGAAAGCTTCATGAAATGGACTCTGTGATCAAAAAGTCACATATTTTTCTTATATTAGCCTATTTTAACTGTTAAATCCAGAGTTACATTTAAAACCCTTTAGCTGTCAAAGTCCTGGATGATCATCATGTCTTAAAGACCTCATGATATCATACTATTATACTAGAGCACTTCTCTCTCAAACTGTAGGATTGCTCGAGATATTTAGAGTTTCCAAAAGTCGAATGGGAGACACAGTCGTCTGCTATCAGGCCTCTCTCCTGTGAAACAGCTCCCAATTTGGGTCCAGGAGACAGGCACATCTTATATCTTATATTTTATTCCAGTTATGATCCCATAACTGTGACGCTAATGTGCTTGTTTATACCCGTCCGATAGTTGTGATTCACTAATATTCAGTTTATAATATAAAGCTGTTGTGAACTGGCACAATATGAATAAAACTGTATGGAATTATCTGAATTGAGGCATTTTGCTGCTTTAAGTACAATTCCTCCCTTAAATTACTCTGTTAAATCCTTCATAACTAACACAGTTTAGCTTTGGTTAAAGAAAAACTGTAAAGTTTTAAATGCTGCCATCCACTGTGCAGATGTTACACAGTAACTTTGGTAATGATACTTTGTTGCAGGAGAATACAGATTTTCAGTCTTTTAAAGAGACAAAATTGTAACAAATTATACAGTTAATGTATAAACACACACACACAGATAGATCTTCATGTTATACGTGTTTCATTATCTTTGTTGTCTCTTGTATTAATGTTTCATTAAAGTGTTTCCTCTTTACAGCCTTTTAATATCGATTCTACAACAGATGAAGGTACTATGAACAAACTGATAAATAAATGATAAAGAAGATATGAACAGACGCCGGAGGGGAGGGAGGCATTCTGAAATGATAATCGATACTTTTAATAATATATCAATAGTTTGTCTCGTAGGAGGTTCTGTTCATTGATACCAACTTCACTTTGAAGAGCTCTGTGTGTGTGTGTGTGTGTTTGTATACATGGTGTTGTGAGGACATGAATGTATGTACAAAACCACTACGTGGGGACAAAAAAGTCCCCATAAGGTAAATCATATAAGTGATAAGAGTTTATTCATTTCTTCCACAGGCTGAGCTGTGTGTATCTCATTCATGTGTAAAGAAATGATTATTTCTTATTATTAATTCAATTTTTTTTCTTATATATCTGAAAATGTTCTTGCTTTTGTTTGTTTCGTATTTGTCGGTTATGTATGGTTAAGCTTGGGCTAAATTTAGTCTTCAGGAAATGAGTGTAAGGCAGTGCAATGTCCTCTGAAGTCCAGGAAACATTACTCTGTGTGCGTGTGTGTGTCACTCTATGATATGTGATATTGAACCAATTACCCATGACTCCCTGCGGCTGCACTTAATGACTTTCACCTTTATAAAGACCCCCTCCTTTTCCTCCTTATCCTCCTACTCCTCCTCTTCCTGTCTCTGTTCTCCCTTCAAAAAGTAGTTCACGGCCAGGATACTCAAGTCCATGTAAACACAGTCAGTGTCTATGACTTAGACAAAGTCACATCAAAGCTATTTTAGGCTTGTTTTTCATGTGATACTTTAGTGAATCCTGGTAGATGGAGGAGAAAAGCCAAATCCACTTACAGGTATTCAAAAAACCTTAAAAATATGAGTGAGACCTATTATTCTCATATCCAGCTTTATAATTCCACTGTACTAAAGTAGCTTTCTATTATTCACAGTTCAAAATAATCCTTATTTTTCACATACTGAGTTCACCTACTAGCTAAAACAAGCCATTTTAGGTGTCTTTCATTTCTCCCTGTAAGCCAGCTTTCTTCTCATTGGCTGCCCCTCGTAAACAAAGACATAAACAATAAATAGGTGGCGTTTCTGTGGAGAAATAAGCACATTAGACATGAACTCTTAAAAGGTCTGGAAAAAGCTGACAGAAAGCTTTTCGGAAGCTCAGTCAGGAAATAAATTCAGCATAAAAAAAACCTTACATACACCAACACAAAATATTTATTTGTAATAAGTTGATCTATTGATTTCCTGCTTCATGGTTGGTTCATTTTCTGTTATATAAAGTTGATGTTTGCAGAGGTTTTTACCTGTTTTTGTCCCTTTTATTGGCTCTATGGTCATTTTTTGAATCCTTTTTGGTGTCTTTGATTTGCTCTTTGTGGTCATTGTGGTTGTTTTTTGTTTTGGCCATTTTTTAAATCTCTGTGTAGTCTGAAGCATCCTTATAATGTTTTTTTCCTTTTTCAGGTCTTTTTTGTATCTTTGTTGTCTGTTTTTTCTGGTTTCAGCGACTGTTTTGTCTCATTTTTGTATGTTATGGTCTCTTGTCTCTCTTTTCTTGCTTTGTAGTTGTGTGTTTCCTCTTTGTATTTTACAGTTTTGTTCACTTTAAAAACAAAATGTAACAAACTTCCCTTTCCTGTGTCCTGTAACCTTTCTTGATTATTTCTTGCTGTTTTCTATGAATCACTGGTTAAGGTAAGAATGAAGAGGAGATTACTCACCACGACTCTCTTTTCTCCGGTGATATCCGGTGAATCACAAAGCAGCTGGTTCTCTGACACGGTTAGGAGGCAGGGTGACTCTCCAATCAGGACTGTGTAGTTCAGGCGGTTGTTACCAGGGGCAGGAGGGATCAAATTTTTACCCTGAAACACACAGACAAGTTTAGCTGGATCATTCACACATATACGTTGAATATGGATTGCATCAAGTTTGAGAACTCAAACCTTGAGGATGATGGGTGACCCTGGTTTCACCTCGAGGATCCCAGAGTTCCCCAAGGAGTCAAAGGTTGGGTTCGGGTAGTGTGTAAAGGGGGTGGAGTTAAGCACCAGCAAAGAGGACACCTGCACAGGATGAAAATATTAATGTAATGTCAACATGTCATTTAGAGTAAAAATGCTCCACGTGTGTTTTTATCTCTGATCTGTGTGATTCAGGTTATTTTTTTCTTTTGTGCGTGTCATAAGCTTGTACTATGATAAAGTAGAAGGTGCTGCTTGCTGTGGGTGAGCGATACCTGATCGAAGATGAAGCCAAACTCATCGGGCCGTAGCGCCCCCTCTGGCGGGTCGGGTTTAGTGTAGACCAGACCAGGAGCCAAGCATGTCATTGTGCTGTCATTGACTACAGTGCAGTACTGGAGAGAAAACCATGAAGTCCGGTTAGGACGAAGAATGCAGGGTGACTGCAGAGTGCTGACGGCTAAGGTCGCAGCTGAAACTGGTTTAAAACAACATCTCACAAACAAACTTCATCTCCTCAAAACTCCAATAACCTTTATTGTATTTCAGAGCATAAAACCAATAAGTGCTGCGGTACAGTTTAAGGTCCCGATCCTGAACTTGGGAATAACTGAGGTCAGAGTTTTGTTCTTACATTGTTAGTTTCCACTCCTCCATATTTGGCTCTGACTTTGGGCTCCTGGATGGTGTGCAGGTTGGTTCCCGTCACAGTTATCAGCGTACTGCCACTGCGCAAATAACAGACGCACAGGTTACAGATCCATTATCGTGATTGATTATTTGATTAGTGATGAGGAGAATGTGGAGGATTTACTTGAGGATGGTCCAGTTTGGTTCAATGCTGGTGATGGTTGGGTCATCCGTGTATGTGTACTTGGTATCTGTGCTTGTAACCTCGGCCCTATCAATCTTCAGACGGATGGGGGCTTCGCCCGTGCCTGACGTGGAGCTGGGAGTTATGCAAACTATCTCCCGATCAGTTCGTCTGGTGGAGAAAGAGAGATATATCATTGCATCTGGTTATTATTTACCAACAGATATATTACTGGGTGCATGTCAGAGTCAAGAGATCCCAACTAACTTGACAAACAGACACTCCTCCTTGTTTATGTAGACAGTGACAGAGCTGCCGGCATTCAAGTGTCGACCCATCACCGTCAGTCTGGTTCCCCCAGAAACAGGTCCCTTCTCTGGATGGACACGGCTGAAAGTCGGGCTCTGGAGAATAAAACACAAAAGACAGCGGTGGTACATTAAAGAATAAAAAACATCAAGTATCATACAGGAGTTTTTCCACTGTATGATAATTTATAGTCCATTATAATTAACTCGGCTTCCTCCATGCACTGTTAAGACAAGGCAGACCTGAAGATTTAAATTTAAGAAAGTCTAAAATTCCACGAAATCTAATCCTGATAACTCAACCTTTCAGTTTCCATCACAAATAGTGCGAAATGGTGACTTTAGTGCACGTAAACACACCAACAGGATGCTGAAGCACTCACCACGAAGGCGTACGTGTCACTGGAGAAAGCTCGATATTCTTCGTTGCACAAGCCGATGCAGACCTCTACCCGACCGCCTGGAGAGTGAGGCAGAAGAGCCTCGGCCATGTCACAGACGATCCTGCAGACAGAGAGACGGTCAGACGCACTCACACACTCCAACGTGTCCTCATACCAACATGCTGACACCACTGACCTCTCTGCGCTGATGTATTGCGAGGGGATGGGGTTACAGCGGACTCCCGCCACCTGAACATGGGCGATCTCCTTCACCTGAAGACCCAGGTTCTCCCCCTCGATTGTCACCCGAGTCCCTCCTTCCCGGGGTCCTGTCACTGGACTGATCTGTGGGGGAGGGGCGCAGCTTAGAGATCACATGACATCTGTTTCTTGATTTACTGCAGCTGCCACTTACTGTCTGTCCATGTTTTCTTGTTGTCTCAATAAGTTATATTTAAATAGATTTCAAAACAGAGAAAGACACAAATGATAAAAATGTCTGTGCAGTGATTATCCTTTAATAAACAGCATAAACTTAAACAACACATCTACAGGTTTCTATGGGATGGTAGCGCACACCCTCAGGGTCTTTTTAAGGTCATTTTAGGGAGTTGTTTTAATTTTATGATCATTTGTGTTGCATTGTGTTACTTTCCTTGACATAAACAAGGAAGACAAAATATTGTGAACACATGACTTAATATCTTCTAAAACATGTTCGACTCAAAACATGCAAAAAGCCAACATTACTAGACTGTTTATGTATTAGTGTTCTGGTACTCGTTGGGACAAACAGCATTGTGTAGTATTGAGCAAAGGCCTTGTTCTACCACACAACTGTACGTAATGGCAGAAATGTAAAATCAGGCCAAAATGGGTAAATTAGTTTATTGTTGGTTGTTTGCGATCATTCGAAGAGGGCTTCCAGTACTGATTACAGTGAACTGACAACCCTGCAGCATGCAAGTCGCAGGTTTGATTCCCTACCTTGGTAATGCGTGGGTGGCTGCAGCGCAGGTTGTGTCGGGTGTAGTGCATCCAGTTCTGTTCGGGGGACGGGCAGTGCTGTCGGAGGAGGCACTTCCTGCTTTCGGTGCACCACCCGCACTCGAAGGCAGTTGGAGCTTTGAGGCACTGACCACAGCTGGAGCGCTGAGCCTCACACTTGTACAGCAACGCTGACAAACAGCACACGTTTGATCAGACAGCAGCCAAACACGGCGTATCACAGGTGGAAGAGTCGTATGTGCATTTTTGCTACTGTCAGCATGAAGATATCATGAGGTGATTTTTCACAAAGCAGAAAGTTTAAGAAAAATCTGTTGATTATTTTTGCCTTTTGCCATTTAGTCCCATAACTTTATCCAAGTCTCACAGTTTAATCAGTTCGTTGGGGATGTGGTGTGATCACAGTCACTGTGGTGGGCCCACCAAGGGGTTAACCCGTCCCACTGGAGGAATTTTCAAAGAAACTTGCAGATAAATAAAGCAGGCTTTTTGGGATTTTGTCACAATCATTAAGAAAAGACGGATTGATCCGAATGGTTTTCCAAACGTTTAACTTCATCCAAGCCAGAGGTCTAAATCATCTGCAGGTTTATGGGCTTTTAATGATTCAGGCAATAATCTATTCCAAACTGAAAGATGTTAGGCTGAGAAATAATGACAGGTTTTTTCCACAAAGTTACCAAACTAAGTGCACATACTCTCATAATACATTGTTTAAATGATACTTATTTTTCTTCCTCAGGCTGTTTATCATGTTTGGTAAAACTTTGCTTCATTAAATGTGAGAGTTGAGTGTGAAGTTTAAAAATAGCTTATAGCAACATTGTTTTACTGATTTGGTCCCCTTGAGATCAATTTGTTATATACGTAGCCCATGATATAAAATGAGTTTGACACCTGTGCTATAAATACTCAAACTCTGTCCCGACAATCAGCAGCAATCAGCTGCTCGACGCTGCTAAAATTACACGATGGCCCCAAAGCAAGAGAACACTGGAAGAAAATGAATGTTTGCAGGAACGGGCGAGTGGAAGTTCAGGTCTGCAAGTTCAGAGGAAACAACTTGTAGAAGTTTGACTGATGACCTTCAGGAAGCAAACTCTGGAGCGGTGTCGCTCTGTTCTGCTAAGCAGCTAACCCACATCGCTGCAAGCTTCATGGAAGAACAAATCTCTGTTCGACACAAATTTCAGTGCCAGATGTTTGCAATCAAACATCTAAAGGGCTTAAATGCGTGTTTGGAACAACTCCTAGAAGGCAAATAGAAATTTTTTGCTTCACAGAAGTATGAGCATCTCTCTAAGTGTTCAGCATGGCAGTGGATCGATCATGCTTTAGGCCTGTGCTGCAGACACTGTGAATGTTTCACTGGCAAAAGGAAGCATGGATTCAACCATGGAAGGACCAAATTCCAGAAGCAAATATTACAAAAAGCTATGAAGAAAAAAAATAATGAGATTTATAGGATGGAAATATTTCCAAATCAATGGGATACCTCAAGAGAGCCACAAAGCCCCTGCAAAGCCCCCGCTCACACCCAGCGTTAAATATCTCTAAGAGCATAGCAAATAGGAAGAATAACCCAAAATCCTGAGCTACAAAACACCTTGAAAACCTTTCATTTGTGTCAATATGGGCTTTAAATATTGAGCATTTAAACATTTTTTGTCCTTTCTGTTTTCATTTACGACAAACAGAAACGCACACTTTTGTAGCTCTGTATGTTTCATTTAAATAAACTTGATGTTTATATTTACTGATGGTGTCTCATTTGTTTCATATTCACCATACAAACTAAAACTTAAATTAGACTGATTATAAAGCAATCAAAGTTGATAAAAGCTAAGTCCTAATCGACTCACAGATTTCTGAAGACGAGCAGTTTGATTAGCAGGTTTTACCTTTCATAGACGCGGGCTTGTCGATGAAGAAATCTCCATCCCAGACAATGGAGAAATCCACCGGGAGATCACCAGCCTCGTCCCCTTCATACCAATACTGCAGAGACACAGAGGGGGAGTAATTTAAGTATGGCACGTTTTAATTGGGAAACGGAAAATTTGATTCTGTGTTAATTAACGGGAAGCAGCAGGAACAAATTTTAATTAAAGGAGGAGAAGAACAAATCAATGTAGAGAAGAGAGAAGAACAAAAAACAATGCAAATGATTGTATATGCAGATAAAATATACTGAAGCCAGCGTTCAATAACCACACTGGCAACTGTAATAATATGAGTACAGCTGATATTCACACAAGTGTCAGTGCAGTCAGTATTCCTGTCTTACTCCACCAGTCAGACAAACATCAAAACTACCCTCCTGCTCCAAATACAACTCTGAACCATCAAACCCTGAACTCCACAGACCTCCGGAGGCACCAAGGTTTTAGAGACTTTGCAGTAAGTCCTGGATGTTATCATGTGAGGCCACCATGGACTGGATGACTTTTCTTTTCCTCACCACATTTCACAGGAGTTCAGTCAGACTGAAAGGCTGAGGCAGCACCTTTAACTCCTTGTCATGTTCGCTGAGAGCCCCATCCTGCTGAAAGAGACCACTGCCATCAGGGAGTGCCAATGGAGGGTTGGCACATGTTAAACTGTCTGCAGACTTTTCAGGGTCTAAAAAAACCGTCCGGTGTGCCGGATTGAACCCTGGGTATACTAGTGACCAAAGCAATGCACAACAGGAAAATTGCTTTGCATGTAGACTTTAAAGAATTAAGTAATACAGTAATGGCAAATACCATACAGCAGACAGATATCAATCTTCAGGGATCTGAGCAGACATGTGCCTGAGACAGGATAGCCATTAGAGAAGATGAATGCAGGCCCTAAGTATTGCTTAACTGCAGTCATTGTTTAGGTAAGTGGTGCGCATCATAGCGACATCCATTTAAATAGCAGGAAGCCTTTTAAAAAAAAATCTTAAATGTGCTCTTAATTATGTCCGTGGTGCTGAGGTTGTGGCAGATTGCAAGTATGTAACAATATTACTGAAAATAACACATTTTGTAGGCGCTACAGCAGCATATGGTGAAAGTCCCACAGCTAATGTTTCTACAGCCGGCGTTACTTCAGGTAAGATCTGTACAGTTTCTCTTCAGAGAAATTGAGGACAGATGGTGCTGCTTTAAAGAAAAAGATGGAAAATGGACACACACACAGACACACACATACTGGATCGGTGTTGTCATGGCGGCTGCAGGTCTCTATGGTAACCAACAAAACACTGTCAAAGAAACAACATTATGGACTTAGAGCTGATAGGAACCTGATCTACCTGCCGGTCTCATCAGAGATAAACAGTGGGGTGTTAATGGAACAAAAATCTAAAAAATATAACCTCTGTGAGCGTGAGTGTGTGTGTGTGTGTGTTGAACAATACACTTCATCTCCCATGCTGCTGAGAAGACAGAGAGGCTGTGTCCTGAATATGTCAGCTCGACTCCAAAGGCACCAGATAATCTGACGTCACACAGCCACACACACAGCCGGTGAAACCGAAGTCGGGTTTTCAGAAAGATTGAAAATCAATGTGTCTTAATGACTCTGGTCTGCTGCTCATTTCATTAACTTACATCACACACACACACACACACACACACACACACACACACACACACACACACACACACACACAGATTAATTAAGATGTGGCAGCTCTATAATCTTACTTCAGCAAAAACATCTACTGTAAAAAATAACCTCCTGTATGACACTACAGGACAGAGTCTGCTGCACACACACACACACACACACAATTAACAAATTTCATTAAGTGAAAACGGGTTCAGGTCAATATTCCATCCTCAGCAAAAATACTTCACCATCCAACCACAGTTTTACGGCTTTTTACCTCTCTCTCTCACACACACACACACACACACACACACACACACACACACACACACACACACACACGCGCGCGCGCGGAAGCAGAGACAGGGCTGTAATTAATAAAGCACTGATATTAAAATGATCTTTTCTGCAGAGCTGCAAGAACGGCCTCATTGTTCATAAGTGCGAGCACTTTTGTGTCTTTGTGAGGCCTGAATTGAATTTCAGAGCTCGTGAGGACATTTTGTGGAAAGTAAAGTTCCATTTGGAAAGAGAAAATTATCAAAAGAAATTACCAAAAATTGAGGACATTTAGTTCACAATGAGGCCATTACAAGCGTCCCCTCAAAAAACTGGGGTTGTGGAGCATTTTCTGTAAAAAAAGAAGAATTTTGCTTTGTAAAACAGAAAATGGACATTTATTGAATGTTAGAAGCGCTTTTAAAACAAGTGCATTTCAGGAAATTGAAGATATTTGGACTAATACAGGAATTTTTTTAAAAAGAAAACCTTATTTTTGGAAAAGATACATTTTCAAAAAATGTTGGTATTTTCCTAAAATATCCTCATATCTAGTAGTTAGTGGGGTTAAGTTCATTGATGACTCTAAATTGCCCACAGGTGTGAATGTGGGTGTGATTGGTGGTACCCCGCCTCTCACCCTGTGAAAGCTGGGATAGGCTCCAGCCCCCCCGTGACCCTGAAAAGGATAAGTGGAAGAGATTGGATGGATGGATCCTCATATTTAGTGGGACATTAGAGAAAAGTGATAGTTTTCTGAAGGTGACGGCATTTTGGAATTGATCCTTTGTGTAAGACAATTTGGTTACACATTTTGCAAAAATTTAGAAAAGTGGGGATGTTTTTGAATGTATTTAGCTTTTAAAATGTGTCCTTTTTAGAGAAGTAGTAGATTTTTCTATCACATGGGCACGTTTTGGAAGTGGAGATATTTTGGGAAAGTGAATCAATGCTGAGCAAAGATTTTTTGGGGAAAATTTTGTTGGACATTTTATGCAAATGTAGAAATTTTGGAAAAGTGGCAGCTTTTAGTAAAGTTAGCATATTTTTCAAGAGTACATTTTTAGAAAATTAGCATTTCAGAATGTGTTGTTTTTACGAAAGTAGGACATTTTTGTTAAAATGTGGAAATTTAGGGGAAATATTTTGGAAAATTGAGTCTAAAAATACTTCAAAGGCACCAAAAGGAGGTTGTAAACATGTTTACTTCTGCTGTAAAAATGGGAATTTCAACCCAAGAGTCTGTGGGCACAGACTTGTGGAGCGAGTGGCCGTCAGAGGAACTGCAGTTTTTGTCTCATTGGCTTCATTTTTCAGCCTGGGAGGCTAGATTAGATTCAGCTTTAGATTGCAATGGTTAAGATAAGAAGCCCTTGAATACAGTGAGAGTCCTCGCAAAGACATAAGTACATTGAGTGTGTGTGTTAAAGTGATGACCACACAGCTGAAATATGTGAAATACCAAGACCAATTGAGAGACAGAGAGAGAGATGTGTGTGTCTAATGTGCTGATTTTCCATTAAAAGCAGCCAGCTGAGCCCAAGAGAGCAGCATCATAAGTCATTGTAACGCACACACACTCTCTCTCTCACACACAGAGGCAGGCAGGATAAGAAATGAAAGGAGAAAGTGCTGTTGAACACACACTGGCGCCACAGATGACAATCACAGGCGATGCTGGTGAACGCAGCTCTTATCTGCAGCTCGTACAGTGGCAGAGCTCCAACCTGTCACATCTGAAGCTCACAAACACTCCTGATCGCACACTCACGCCACAACTGAGCCTCCAAGATGAGGCACAAACACGACTACTCAAGCATCAATACCCAAGCACCAAAGTCACTACATTTTAAGCATAAAACATGAAAACCGTGTGCATTTAAGCCATTTGTTGCATCACTTTTTTAGCTGGGCATTCAACTGTAATGTGTTTGTGCACGTATGTGAGCCCCTGGGTATGAACATTTTTAAATAGCGTTATATTCACCAAGTATAGGCATAGAAAGAACAATGACCTGCCCTTTCAGGGCACACCTGTATTCATATCCATCCAAAAAAGCCTCTATGCCAATTTTATTTGGAGTCTGAAGTCAGATGAAGGCCCTTTCACTGCACATTTGTAACATCTGGACCTATAATTTGTTTTGCAAATGTGCCACCACTCCACTAACAAATATGCGTTTTGTAAGACACACACAGGCTAGTAGCTGCTCGTGTGTGTAGTTTAGCTTTCTTGGCACAATGCTAGCATAAGCTAACTTCTACCAAAAGATGAGGCTGAGGACTGGTGGCATATCCGGTCCAGCAGAAACCATAAGAGTGGTCGTCTTTTCTCTTCTCTTTAGGTGGTGGGGCGTCTGTACTTGTGGTTTCCTCCACACATGAAAGTGATCTGTTTCCCCCTCTCATTAGCTTCCTCACTGTTAAGCACAGTCTTTGATGTGTCACACTCCCATAATTTGAACCATCCAGCAGCTGGTTCGAGGCTCCCTTTGGCAAAAGGAATTTTCCAACCTTAATTTTTTAATTTACCTGGTGCGCTTCTGCAGGGCTGTTCTTTGTCACCAAAGACCAAGTAATTCTGCTCATAACTTTTATGGATATAGTTTCCAAGTGCAGCCAATGGGTAAAGGGTGTAAGCTTCATTGGCCACAGGATCACGTTTCTGCTCGTGTCTGATGGTGCGGTCGTGCTGGTTTCAACAAACAATGATCTGTGACTCACACTCGCTGTTTGGGATTAGAATTAGCAAGTCTGAGGTCATGGTTCTCAGTCAGACGAGGGCGGAGGGCGCACTCTGGGTTCGGAGTGAGTTGTTGCCCCAAGTGGAGAAGTTCTAAGTATTTCGGGAACTTTTTCGGGAACTTCACAAGTGAAGGAAGGAGAGAGCTGAAGATTGAAGGATGGACTGGTTCAGAGTATCGAGTGGAAACTTTCTGCTGTGGTAAAGGGAGGGCTGAGTGCAAAAGCAACGCTCAATTGATGAGTCTACCCTCAGCTATGGTCGTGAGTTGTGGGTAGTAACTAAAAGAAGGGAGACTGCGGCAGAAATGAGCTTCCTCTAAAGGGTGGCCAGACTCTCCTCCAGACATCCTCGTGCACTTCCTAGTTGAGGTCTTTCAGGCATTTCGTACCAGGAGAAGGCCCAGACACCCCAGCGGATGCTGGAGAGATTACATGTCTTGGTTGGGTTGGGAATGCCTCACTGACACTCCAGAAGAGCTCGAGAAGGCGGCCGGGGAGACGCAGGTCTGGGTGTCTCTGCTGAGATTGCTGCCCCACAACTGAAGTTACTGACTTGGCTTGAACAATATTCAAAACAAAGGCGTAATTGCAAAAAGCACCTTTACAGGTTAATGACTAGGCAAACACATAAGCGAAAACGATCCCCCCGGACTTCTGAGGAGTTTATTTGTAGAAAAATCTATAAATTTTTAAAAAGAAATGTAAAGTGTAGATATTGCAAGCAAAGCCTTTTCTATAGAGTTTTATTTCTTCAAATTCAAATGTTTAGGTTTAAATTTAATTTAGTGCTTGAACTTCCACAACCCTGAAACTGTAACAACTTCAGAGACTTTTAACCGTCATTCTCTTCTTTCCTATTCACTGTGCTGTCTGTACAGTTTATATAGCTGTTTGCAAAGAGGTATTATTTGTTGCTTGCTTGATAGTTTGTTTTCCCTGCTCTTTAAAAATATATAGTGATAGTACAGTAAGTCTGTACAGTACTGCAGGGCCTGAGCGTAACAATAAAGCCGACCCATGGCTGTGCTCTGTGTAACCTGCCTTCCCTCTTTGTCTTTTTAAAGCTTCTTACGTGTGTCTATTGGCTTTCTGGGAGCTGCTGAGCGCTCAGATGTGATTGTGTGATCTATGTTTTGTGTCACTTGGCTTGTTATTCAGAGTAATTCACTGGGAAACATTTCTCCCACCGGGACAATAAACTCGGGTCGATCTTAATTCTTGTTTCTTTTTACTTGTCAGTATTTCTCTTCCTGCTCCTGTCTGCTTTCTTAGTGTCTCTCCTCTGTCTCTCTCTCTCTCCTGCTGGGTCTTAATGTCACAGAGCTGGTGGACACACACAGAGTATGTGTGGCTCTGTTGTCCCCATGGTAACCCTTGTGGTCGCTAGGGATGCCACTATGGGGTCAGAGGTGCTTGGCAACAGCGGCATGAACGTGTGTGTGTGTGTGTTTCTCTTTAAGAGCTGCTCATGCAGTACGTTGAACTGCAGTTCCACTGGTGTCCACTGGGTTGTGTGATTAAATTTAGTGGACTTAAAGTGGACGGGAAACCTTATGATTCACAGTTTTTATACCTGTACAGGTAATCTTTATCACCACAGATTTGAATGGGAAATTTAAAACGAGGCTATTTGGTTTTTAAGTGAGACAAAGCTGGCAGTTTGGGCCTTAAATGAAACAGTCAGATTTCATTTAATCTGACTGTTACAAACTGAGTTTGTAGCTTCTGTATCAAAGGCTTTTCCAGAGGCCCTACACACTTTGATAAAGTGAACATTCACACTTTGGATAACTGAGCTGAAACGTAGTTAAAGGCTGTACAGAAAACATCAATCAATCTAAATGTTATATAAATCAGCCTATATCTTCCAAGTCGTCTGATATGCACCATTGAACAGCAGATAGCCTCTTTGCTTCTGGCCTTGCAGTGGCAGTGCAATAGTAATCTAGGGGCTAAAATTGTCCACACTGTGGATAAAGGCGTGCCTTTGCTGCAATGACTCAATTTATCTTTAAATTTTAACTTAAATGTAAACCATCTTTCTAAATCTCTGGTGCCAGTCTTGATTTCACACTGGTGTTAACAAGCTGAGTTGTATGGGCCAGGTGAAACTGCTCACAGAGATGTATGGTCTTGGTAGAAAATCTCCTTGCTGTTGCTTTGGTCAGCAGCAGACTGCCACAGTCCCCTATAGTTTGCAAACGCCAACTACTTGCTAAGCTTTCACTACAGCCTGGTGGTGAGTTAGCAGGGCAGCTGGGTGCCACAGTAATCCATGTAAATTATGGACAACTGCAGGAATCTGCTAATGTCCAAGGAGGTTGTGACACAGCACTCTGCTGGTGACCAATTTTACCCAGTCACAGCCATCAGCCTATAGCAACGATTTTCAAACCGCTTTGTGAATACAGTGGTCCCTTGTTTATCGCGGAAGTTACGTTCTATAAATAACCCACGATAGGTGAAATCTGCGAAGTAGCCTACTTTTACAATTATTATAGATGTTTTCAGGCTGTAAAACCCCTCACTACACACTTTATATACTTTTCTTAGACAGCCATCAACATTTTCACACTTTTCACTCTTGTTTAAACACTCAAAGTTCAAACCTTCGAAGAAAAATAAGTCCAGTATTATAGAATGAAACTAAAGGCACCCACAGTTACCTTTGACAGTGCAAAAAGTTTCGTCGACATTGTTGTGTTGGTTGGGGAGAAGACTTACAAACATACAGTACAGTGTACAGAAGACATGGCACCAGATTGATTGACAATGGTCTACAGCCAGGAGGTTTCTGACTGGCGAGTAGTAGTGATGTGTCGGTCGCGAACGAAAAGGCTCTTAGAGCCGCCTCTTTGAAGTAAACGACGCAAGCCGGCTCCTTATTGGGAGCCGTGGTTTTGTTTTGTTTTTCTCTCACCCTCTCTCTTGCACTTTTTTCCCACTTCACTCTGCATGCAAGTCTTGTGCTTTGCGCTGGGAAGAGGGGCGGTAGTTACACTTTGTTTTCATATTTTAATTTATATTTAATTGTGTTGTGGTTTGCAGTGTTTTGTGTTGTTTCACTTTAAATTTGTTTAAAAGGAAAAGGCTGAAAATTTAAATAGCTAAAAGTTGAAATGTAAATAGTTGGTTTTTGTATTATATGATTTATTTATTACATTTTATGTGGCGTGAATAAATAAAAGTATATTTATGGTGGCCTCTAGAGACAAAGCCCTTACAAACTCCGAAGCGCGTACAAACGCCGAAGCGCATACAAACGCCGAAGCACTTACAAACTCCGAAGCACTTACAAAACACAACAGAAGTGCTCCAGGATGCTGGGCGCAGTGTTGAGCTTTTGTCACCTCGTGGCTACACAAGCCAGCAAGTACCAACGACCGGATTTGGTGTGTGGTACTAACAGGTAAATTATTATTTTTTTAATTATTTGAATATATATATGAGTGCTTGTGTATAAATACACAAACAATACACATATGCTTTCAATTGTGCAATTTAAGTGATCTAGGTAGCGAGTAGTGACTGTTGCCGAATGTAGCTGGGTTTCATTGTATAACTTGAATAACTACGAAATAATTGTTCATCAAGTACTGACAGAAATATTCAGACGTTTTACTTTTTTAAAGTGATTTATTGTAATAACAACACAAAAATATCGGCAATCAAAACAGTCAAAGAACTCGTGCTGCAGAATCATATATACATTAATTTATCAGACCGTAATTGATTAATTAACATGGATTTTGCTTTAATGATGCAGTTAGAGATTGTTTTACTTTAATTCTACACTGATAGCGGAGTTTGATTTAACACAGTGATACAGCCAAAAATACCATGAGCTTTAAAATAAATGGTATGCTGTATAAAACAAAATATTTGTACTTAGTGGCCTGAGGTTGCAATCAAATTTCAGTGGGTTGGTGCCACCTCATGCCCACAGCATGGGCACACCCTTGGCCACATTATAACCCAGCATAAGGAAATCATTTTAGTTCTTAAGTAAAAGCGCTTCCTCCACCACATTCTGCTTTAATAATATTGGGGGTGAAAGGAATAGGACAGAGGAAGGAAAAGAAAAATGATAAAGGAAGGGAATGGGAAGAGAGATTGGAAAATTAATGGAAAGGTGCATGTAGAGTAGGAGGAACATAGCAGGAAGGAACGGGGGGAAAATGAGAAGAATTCCCTTTGGAATAACTGCGGGCGAAGATGGAGAGACAGATGAGGAGGTATGCTCTTAAAAAAATGAGATCATTTACCATCCACTGTCACTTCTCATCAAGCTTTCATCTATCAGACGTGCTTCCACATGTAAACTTTATCACATGATCGTACATCAAACCCAGACCGGCCGGGCTGAAGACAACCCGCCATCATTAAAACAAAAAATCCTGCGATAACACACGATGATTAAAGCTGAGGTTAGCCTGTTACCTTCAGTATATACAAAAATAAAGCAAAATGACTGACAAGGGAGTGTAATTATAGACTTCTATTAATTTATTTGAAGTGTTTTCTTTGCCTACTATCATTTATATGTCGACTATAAACTATTTTTGAAAATTACGACAGTATTTCCCCGGAGAAATTATAAAAAGGGAGAGAGATGGTAGTTCGATAATCTAGTACAGAAATATGTAAAGAAAATCTGAAATAAATATATCTAAACGGCAGCTACTCCACCGGCCACTGAAGAGCTAACGAACAGCCAAGATGGGAAAAGACTCGTTGACTCGTTTTTATAGTAAAGATCTGCGCAAGTCAGTGTTTTTACTGAGACAAGGTCTCCGTTTTACTTTTTAATTACTATTTGGTAAAACAGATTGGGCAGTCTTGTAAGAAAAGCCAGTAATATCTCAGAGAGGAGACAGCCTGTGCTTTGGGTCATTTATAACAGGCATGTCCTTAGGAAGGCTAATGACATACTGGACTGTCTGAATCATCCACTCCATGGGGAGTTTGAGCTATTGCCCGCAGGCCATCATGTAAAACACCACATGTCTCTTTTTTATTCTGAGGACTACTGATACACTTAACGGCAAGTTACACTCTGACCATATTTCTGCTGCTACTGTGGCGTGTGTGCACTTTCTTCGTGTTTATGCTAAATTTTAACAGTTTACATGAAACCCCTGGTGTTATATTACAAATAACCTTGAACATTAAAATGGAATTTATTTAGTGCTCTGGTGAGATGAGCAGAGAAAGCGATCATGTTGCCTGTGTGGAGGCTGAGTGTGTGTTACAAGGCTGGATGTGGAGCTTCATAAATCTTATTTTGGAGCGAATTCACCAAACCTTCTAACTGCCTTGTAATGGCTTTAACAGTTGACACTATATATCATATGAATGTTCCTTTGTTGATCAAAAGGAAAGTTTCATGTATGTAAGGGCCTGAAAATAACTGCCCTTGCTTCTAGGAGGACTTTTGTTTCCCCAAGATTGACCGCTGCAAGGGGCTGGGGGGCAAATGATCTTTGATGGCAGGATCAAAACCACACCCACCAAAAATCAAACAAACAAACAAAGAGGATGTACAAGTTAGAGTAACAATGTCACTGCATCTCTACTGCAATAGTAATCCTGTCTGAAAGCAGTCTTAGACCGTGCTTTTATTTTGAAGATTCAATAGTCTGCATGAAGAATGTTAGAATAGCAGGAATGTGTGTGTGTGTGTGTGTGTGTGTGTGTGTGTGTGTGTGTGTGTGTGTGTGTGTGTTTCTCTTGTTGTACTAAATGGCCAATTTCCACTGGGAATAGTAACTTAATTAAATACAGACAGAGAGATACACACACATACTGACCATCTGTATGTAAGTGTTGTGCTGTTGTCTGCCATAGTAGCGGTATGTTACTGCATAATAAGTGTGTGTGTGTGTGTGTGTGTGTGTGCGCGCGCGCGCGCGAGGTGTCTTTAGGGCGGCCTCACCGACAGGAAGACAGATGAAGGACAGGAAATGAGCGCGAGCAGACGGACAACAGTTGGTTTGTGTGTGTGTGTGTGTGTGTGTGTGAGTGTGTGTGAGAGAGAGAGAAAATGCAGGACATCGAAAGGCGAGTGTCATCTCACTAAAGGACAATAATCAATCTGTGGAGTCCGTGTGTTCTTGTATGTCTAGTTTTGTGAGGACAGATTAGATTTTATGTTGGGTCCGGGATATGGGAATAACTTCAGTGAGGGACCTCACAAAGATAGCCCTGCAAACGTATGTGAGTACATGTTTGTGTGCATGAACTAGAGTTAATGAACATTCCAGTGAGCGTTTTTAAGGTCCTTGAAATACTTGGCAAATGTAGAGTTTTTTGAAAGGTATTTCAGGGAAGCAGACATTTGTGAACGCTCCTTTTAAAAAAAAAAAAAAAAAAATGTGGGCATTTTAGAAAAATAGCAATACCTTGGAAAAGTGTAGAGCTATTGGGAAGTGTGGATGGTACTGGAAAAAATGGAAAAATGATAAAAAATGAACACTTTTAGGAAAATTGTTCAAATATTTTCAGAAAGTGGAGATTTGGGGAAACTTTGGACGTTTTGGTAACTTGGTGACTTTTTTGCGAACTGTGGATATTTCAGAAATGTCTGGATACTTCTTGGGAAAGAATCGGTATCTTTGAGGAAAATGTGGACATTTCAGGAAAGATTTAGAACATTCTCAGTTCTCTTAGATAAACTTTTGAAAAGCAAATAACAAAGCCAGAAAACTGTTGGAGGCACGTGTAGGCAATTATAGAAAATAAGGACATTTTTGGGGGCAGTCTGGAGCTTTATGGTAACATGGGGATATTGTAAAGTTTGGGGACTGTACGATTGTGTAGATATTATGGTAAACTTGGAACATATTTTGGGGTTTTTTCTGGGAAAAGGTGGACACTTATGAGAAGTGAAAACCTTTCAAGAAAATATGGGCATTGAAGGAAGTGTGTCACAAAGTGTGGATATGATTTTGGGGAATTTCAGGAAATTAGGAGCACTGTTAGGTTTACATAAAGTTTGTAAAAGAAAGGACTTTTTTTGGACAAAGTTGAAAGATTTCAGAAATAAATTTGTTTTGCTTTGGAAATTGAAAGGAGGAACATTTTGTGAGAAAATGTCCACTTTTTTAGCAAATGTGGATATTTTGGGAAAGTGAGGACATTTTCAAGAGGAAAGCATATTTTGGAGAAGCGGTGATTTTCTGGGAATGTGTTTTAGAAAGTCTGACTATCTGTGAAATGTGATTTTATCTATCTTCACAAATTTCGGGAGGTATTTACTGTTCAAGTCTTGGGATCTTATAACCAGATTAGGGTCAAGAGCTGGGGAAATATCATGACACTGATGGTCCTCACGCTGACAGAAAGACCAACCTGTGTGTGTGTGTGTGTTAATTCAATCCCGGTCAGACACATCAGACACACACACACACACAGACACACTAGACTGTGTGTGTGTGTGTGTGTGTGTGTGTGTGTGTGTGTGTGTGTGTGTTTGTGTTTGCTGATGCTGCAGATGTGTCAGAGTCACCTTCAGCTGAACACATGTTAGCTTGTTTTATATTCTCGTCTCTCTATCACTTGGCTGCATAATGAGGAGCAGTGCATGTTGGGTCATGTAGTGTATCTTACCGAGGTGTTCTGACACTGAATGCAGGAGGAGTTGAAGCGGACGGCGGGGATGCGCTGGACTTTTCCCTGGATGTTAAACACACACTCGTAGTTTTTCTGACCGGACTGAGGTTGGGGAAGGTTACGAGCTCTCAGCGTGATTGGACGAACCATCCCGGCTGGAACCAGGATGTCAGAGGTAGGGATTATCTGAGGACAACCCTGCAGAGAGGGGGAAAGGGGGAGGTGGGTTAGTACACAATCATTTATCATTTATGACAGGCGAATGGAAATCAGCCCAGTGTATGATGATATATGTCATTATTAGAGAGAACGGTTTCTATTTTATTCACCGTAAACTATTGATCAGAGTCAGCATATGTCACTGTTTACAGGTACAATAACATGTTGCATAGCTCACTTTAAATACACCTGTTTTTAAAGTTTCCTCACCTACTTTTTCACAAATGCTCATTTCTTTTCCAAAATGCCCTCACTTTTCACAAAAGTACACTTTCTAAAAATGTCCCGACTTTTGAAAAGTGCAAAATGTGTTCAAAATATTAATATAAAAAAAAAACATTTTCCAAAATGTCCCTGTTCTCATTTTACACACATGTTAACAAAATATCACTTTCTCTCTCTCTTTCAGAAAAAGCTTTTTTTTTTTTTTTTTGCAAAAGTCTCTAATGTCCATGAATGTCCCCATAATCCAAAAATGTCCATATTTATTCTTGCAGTTGTCTTGAAATTTGGACTCCCAAACACAGAAATACATCATCTTACACACACACACACACACACACACACACACACACACACACACACACACACACACACACACACAGCCGACAAAGGCAGATAGCTTATCTAACAATCTGTCATCACTGAGTGGGGACAGAGACACTGTAACAGTGAGTTTGTGTGTGAGGTCAGTAATGGACAGCTGGTGACAGATCCAAACTTCCTGTGGCTGCTTGAAACACACCCCCACACAGTGTACACACAAACACACCCACACACACACACACAGAGTCTCTCAGTGGGGTGAAAGCTTTATTAACGGCCGTCACTACGGTAATTAATTGTCTTGTGAATGACAGGAAGACCATTAGCTCCACAGGAAGTGGACCAAAGCGCAGCGGTCGCCAGCAGCTACCGTGGAGACCGTGTGTGTGTGTGTGTGTGTGTGTGTGTGTGTGTGTTTGGGATAAAGGCCAAGTGTGACTGTGAGTCTCTCAGCAAACCCTCGACATTTAACCAAGCACATCAGCCATCGGCTGCACTAGAAATACCCAAACGAGCACAACGGCCCAGACACACCATCACACCGACACATCAAACAAACTTTATTTATTAAGCAGATTTCATGTGGAAGACTTGATGTTTCCACAGATGTGATTATATGATCCATTCTGATGCTTAGATCAGTGATTTGTAGGTTTGGAATTAAACATTTCTAACCAGGAAACAACAGGAAACTCTAATCAAAGATTCCTCTTCCAGGAACACCTGTCCCTCTGATACACAGGATCTGTACCAGCAGAAGCAGAAAGGCTGCAACTTATGAGTGCTTGTGCTTTTCATCATGGTGAAATGTGGCCCTGGAGTCCACTGCTGTAGCACGAATTACAGCCGAGGCTATTCTGAATGCTCTGCCATATGTTTATATGTCTGTATGCAGATTTTCAATCATAAAACTTTAAAAGTGTGCAGCTGAGATTAAAATTAAGGCTCATGTTAAGGAAGCGTGTAGTCCAGCTTGTGAGTACTGAGTACTACTGAGTCCCAGATATACATGTAATGTTTTTGCAACCCGATATATGGGGTATTTATCGGGTGTATTACATTTGTTTTGGGGTTTTTTCCAGTGACGGTGTTTCTGTTATCAGTTTGTAAATTGGTCTCCAGTTTTTCTTATGATATTGCATTGACCAAATTCAGCTTGGATCCTTTTTACTGTCAGTGATTGATGAAAACTGTGAGGTGTAGAGTTTGACTGAAGTGGAGCGTGCTGCATAAGTCTGAGAGAAAGTTTGTTACTCTTACCTGGGCTTAGGTTACAATTCATCATAGTTACAGCTATACGATTTAAATGTTTCGAACGTTTTACTTTCATGGGATTAAAAATTGCCAAACACGCCATTTTGGAAAGAAAATGCTGGCACAGCTTTTCAACATTTCTATGACATTGTACAGACTGTTCCAGAGGAGGAACATATTAACATATTAAACATAAAAAAGGTATGTCCCAATTCGAAGGCCGCTCCAAATGCGTCCTCCTTTTCCCCAGATTTGAAGGATGGGTCGGGTGTATCCTTCGTGGCCCAACCTATCCCAGAATTCATAGCGCAGCCCAGCCAATTCCAGTTTCCAACAATGGCGGCAGCTACTTAGTTTTAATATTACTCTTATTACTCTGTCTGGGTCACAAATAAACGTTTAACATATTTTCAGGCTAGAATGTAGCTGTGTAAACTTCAAATATCTGCTCGGTTTATCAAGACATCACATATTTGTAAAAGTCCCATTTCTGTCTCGGTCTTCGAAGGACCCGGCCCACGTAGACGGCGAAGGCCGGGTCCTCCGAAGCATGCGGCCTATGAGTTGGGACATAGCTAATGTTTCAGTTAAGGTCACTGTGAATGATCCCAAAGCTCAAGTTGCAGAATGTTTTGCGTACTCTTGAGTCTATATGATGCCACAAAAAGGGGACATCCCCAATGTCGTCATCACATCTCTAACTGTGAGCGCTGAACCTCCACCTGCTGTTCCAACCTCCTGTTTGTGAGGAGCAGCCAGTTTAGAGAAAGTTGGCTTAAAGGGGGAGGAGCCAAAATGGCTCGTTACAGAAAGAGGACGAACTGAGGAGCCAGTATAAGAGCCGTAATGATAATTATGAATATTAATCATGCAAAGCGTCTCTAGCTATAGCCTTAGCAGACTGTATTTTTCCTCTTCAGAGGCTCATATGGATGCAGCGAAGGCTTCGAGGCAGAGCCGTCTTCTTGCATCTGTATTGCCTCAGCTGCAACAGCGCCAGCGTTGGGCCTGTCAGAGGCTGAGCTCATGAGCACCATGGTCCTTGATTAAACTAATGTCCACTTCACAGGACTCAGAGAATTTTGCTGCTTTCTATATTTCTCTGCACTGGAGATCAACAGGTGAGTCCCGTCTCACACATTCAAACCTCTTATCTTATTCTCCTTTTAGCATGTTTACACAGTGGGTGGGGTTTAGCTCAGGGTGAGGTTACACTTTGGGGGTAAAAGAAAACACAAAATCGCACAACTGAATCAATGGAACTAAATCCACACAGATCTCCTTCATTCATTCCAGTGCACGTTTTTGTTCCCCGTCTATGCACCGACTGTGACAACTCCAGAAACCGGCTCCTTGTTTCCTGCACAGCTTCGCCTTATCTCTACTCGTTTAGTATTGCAGTTATCGCACAAATACTCTCTTATTCTGCACTGAGTCTACAAAGGCGGCTCTTTTATTGCACTGAAGTGTGATTTGTAAGCTTACATGCTATATAAACACTGAGCTTATCATTAGCAGAGTCTGGAAAACAGAAAGGATTGGCTTTTGTGGCCTAGTGTTTTCAGCTATTATCATCAACATATCATCAGCTTTTAAATTATCTTAGCAAACTGTGTTTTCACTTATGTTCTGCAAACACACAGTGATCATTAGCAAAATGATTATTGGGTGTTTCAGTGGCTTTTAGAGCTTTTACTCTGAGAACAGCTGCCTGCTGCAGTTATAAAAACAGCCAGAGTCAAAACACTAACATTGTGGGGAGACAGAAAAACATGACCCGAGACTGAATCCAAGATCTGTGAAGTCCAAATCAGCTGCAGAACAAGCTGAGGATTCTCTGTGGGTTAATCGTTACTAGCGACACCTGAACACTGCCAAGACATACATCATTTAATCAAAACACTGACTTTAAGCACTTTAAGAGGAGACAGGTAGGAAAGCCCCTCTGATGAAAACGTGGACCACTAAATTCCACATGCAGAGATTAGCAGTTTTCACACGCGCACCTTAACATCTGTACACATTACTCAGTGGTGCTGCATTCAAGGTCCAAAGACAGCGCACTAAAATGTTCTTGTGGTTTAATAAAATGAATTTTAATGCAGAAAAGGTTCAAAATTTATCAGAATTAAAGGATGTTCACAGATTTTACTGGGCGTCACATCTGCTACCTCCTCCTTCTCTATTCAGTTAGCTCATGTAAACCCCACAGAGCGTTTCCAATAATGCAAATGAGCTGAAAGTGGACTACATCCCCCACGAGTCAAGGGTGGAAATCTGAAGTCTGTTTGAATTTCTAATAAAATTAAACCCTGCATCATCCACAAGGATTCAACAAAATATGAAAGGAGAAAATAATCTATGTATTTGTTCCCAGGTTTTTGTGTTATTGTGGAGTTCTAGTTTACATTTAGATTTTATTGTTATTCCCCTTCTGGTTTTAGTGTCATCAGTGTTTCCCTGACTTCGCCTCTGTCCTGTCTTAATCCGGTCTTTAAGTCTGACGTCATTCGCCGTTTCCAGGTCCAAACTGCGCTTCAGGTCCCAAAGTCAAACTAACACTGCAGCATCACTGAGAGTCACAAACTATCTAAATTCTGCATCCATCCATCCATCCATCTTCATCCGCTTTATCCGGGACCGGGTCGCGGGGGCAGCAGCCTAAGCAAAGAGGCCCAGACCTCCCTCTCCCCAGCCACCTCCTCCAGCTTATCCGGGGGAATACCAAGGCGTTCCCAGGCCAGCCGAGAGATATAATCTCTCCAGCGTGTCCTGGGTCTGCCCCGGGGCCTCCTCCCGGTGGGACATGCCTGGAACACCTCACCCAGGAGGCGCCCAGGGAGCATCCTTGTCAGATGCCCGAACCACCTCAACCGGCTCCTTTCGATGTGGAGCAGCAGCTGCTCTACTCTGAGCCCCTCCCGGATGGCCGAACTTCTCACCCTATCTCTAAGGGAGAGGCCAGCCACCCTTCGGAGGAAGCTCATTTCTGCCGCTTGTATCCGCGATCTCGTTCTTTCGGTCACTACCCACAGCTCGTGGCCATAGGTGAGGGTAGGGACGTAGATCGACCGGTAAATTGAGAACTTCGCTTTTACACTCAGCTCCCTCTTCACCACGACGGACCGGTGCAGCGTCCGCATTACTGGAGCTGCAGCCCCAATCCGTCTGTCGATCTCCGGCTCCCTTCTCCCATCACTCGCGAACAAGACCCCGAGATACTTGAACTCCTCCACTTGGGGCAGGAATCTAAATCCTATCTAAATTCTTTCATCATTAATAAAATGATCAGTGTTGCTGCTTTACCAGGTGTAACAATCAAGTAGCTTGCTAACCTAAATATGATATAGCATGTTCTGACTTAAAAATTCAAACGCACAGCTTTGCTATCACTTCCAACATAACTAAAGACAGAAAACTAAACATTAAAGCATTAAAACATGTTAAAAACACAACAGCTTTAACCTCCTAAGACCTGAACTCTTCCACGGCATGCATTTTTAATTTCTCTTTGATATTTGGGCTGATTGGGACCTGATTAATGTAAAAACAAAGAATTACCAGATTTTTTTTTTTTTAACCTAATTTTTGTTTCTAAGAAAAATGAGAGCCATAAATGAGGACATTCTTTTAAAATTTCGATAAAACAGTAGCAATATAATGTCCTCGTAAGTGGATATCAGGCCCTTGTAGAGCAAAATTGAGTATTTTGGTCTAAATAACCCAAAATGTGATGTCCACATATGTGGACGCCAGGTCCTAGGAGGTTAATAAACGCAGAGTCGTTTGCATCTGGAAGCAGAGTTCATACGTCATCACTTAACAACAGGATAATTTAATCATTTCTCGTCACCTTCTGTCTTTGTTCTCTGATCCTACAAATATTTATTTTATCTTCTCGTGTCTGAATTTCCTCATTTCTGATCGTCTGCCCCACCTTAGTCATCTCCACCTGTGTCTCATTGTGTTACAAGTTCTCTGGTTAACAGTATTGTTCTTCTCCTTTCATCACTCTTCTCTTCACCATCCACAGAACAATCCATTACAGTTCTATAATTCATATTTTAGTAATTAGCCAGAAAACGTTTTGCCCCGGAGAAACATGCATAGCAAAAAGGTGTTTTTCACTTAAAGCTGATAACTAAGCTGCTGTAACATTTACATGAGAAGCTGTTCCTCATTTAATAAGAGGAATAAAGTAAAATCAGGAAGAAACAGCAACAGAATGCAAAAACAATTTACTTACAGTCTGAAATATGAAATTGTTAATTAAAAGTCGTGTTGTTAGGTGAGTTCTGTGAAAAACAGATAAGTAGTTGTGTGGTTCAGCTGTGCACTTTCTTTATTCTCCTCTTTCTGCTGACAATCCTAAATTCTCAGCTGCGGATGAAGAACATCAGAGCTGCTTCTCTTCGTCCTTTTCCCTCCCTCGCTCCGTCTTCCTCTCACACAGATGAAAAAGAGACCTTTACTCTGCGAGACACTTTAACCTGCTTGAATAAAGGTTAAATAAAGAATAATGAAATTTCAGCCTCCTCCTTCTCCTTTTTCCTCTATTGCTCTTTTCTCCTCACGACTCCCTCATTTCCCCCCTCCCTCTCTCTCTTAGTTTGCCTAATTGCCTGGTAATTAACATTAATTGCCAGGATTGGACGTTTTCATGTCAATTAAGTGGCTATTCATCTTCTATTAACCAATTAGCCAATCAGAGGTTGTTTCTGTCACCCGGTAATGACACCGAGCACCAATCACGTCAACGAGACGCCCAAACAACTCGATCCCGGCTCGCTATCCTCTCCACTAACGAGATAACAAGCAGACTGAGAGCAGCTCGGCTCGTTAGCGACACGAGTGATCTGTTACTCAGTGGCAGGTGGAAACTGACTGCTGGATCCACATTACACAGCAAACTAACTGCTCTGTCTGCTGAAACACTCCACTCTTTACTTCCCTCTTTGTTTATTTAGCGCTTACTTGTGTGCAGCTTGAAACAATCATACCTTTTGATGTGACGGGTTTTTAACGGCGACATATTCTGCTCTCTTCCAGCTCCAGATTTTTATTCTGGGACACTGAAGTAGCTTTGTTCAAAAACAATCTTTCTTTTCTTCTTCTGGCTCTTTGCACAGCCTTAAACAGGCCATCCATCCATCGCCTCTTATCTAGGCCTGCGTCTTGGTGGCAGCAGTCTAAGCAGAAACAGTCACATATCCCCTTTTCTGGCCACCTTCACCAGCTCTTCCGAGGATACTCCGAGCTGTTCCCGAGCCAGCTGAGAACAATAATCACTCCAGCATGTTCTGGGTCTGCCCTCCTCCCAGTTTGACATGCACTAAGCACCTTACCTACGAGATGTGGCATCACATGCCAGAAACACCTTTGCCAGAGGATAAAGGACTTGCCCAGTGTCCCACAACTACTCCTGTATCCAATCGTCAGTTTGATCTCTTTCTTAAAAAAAGGACCACCACAGTCTGCTAATCCAACGGCATTGTCTCTGACTTTTAAGGAGGTCACTGTCATTACTGAAGCCATGACAGAGTGTGTGCCCTTCTCCTATGTGCTTATTTTCTTACTACTGCCTACTACTGATTAGACAACTTCTGGTCCCAGTACTTGCTCAGCGCTGCCTTTTCTTACTCTGTCTCACAGAAAAATCCCACCTTCTACCACTGGCAGCACTAATCTCAGAAAACACACATTCATTTCCTCATCTTTAGCTGTTAACATCTGGTCATCTCATAAAAATAAACCAGTGGTCCTTCACATCTTCTGTGTCCAAACTATTATCAACGATGAGATCTCCCTGAAGCAGTGTTTCCTAACCTTTTGGAGCTACGGCACATTAGAAAAATCACACGGCACACCACCAAACAAAAATCCCACAAAAAGCATATTGATAATCAGATATAGCAGAATTGCTCACTTTGTCCACAGTTTACCATGTTTGCTTTCTTCTGACCAGTACTCATGCCAGGGCTTTCATCTGGGTCGGGATTTTCTCCAGGACCAGGTCAGACTGACTATTTTTTCTTTTCAAATATTTATCTATTGCCATTATGCGCTGTGTTGTCAGATGACTATGTAATTTGTTCGTTTTCTGATTTACTGGAGGTTAGCAACCAATTTAACTGGAGCAGGAAGTTGTACTGCCCTCTAGTGGAAGAGAATGTAACTCTGCAAGTTACTCACGCAGTCGCTCAGACCAGCGGTTGATGATAAAAAACGATAAAAACCATAAATTTCGCACCCGAGCGTCAACTCTTGCGGCCTGGTACCAAACGACTTCGGTCCGTGGCCCGGGGGTGGGGACCGCTGCTTAGATTACCAATCAGGTGAAAGCAGATAATCTTCCACGGCACACCTGAACAGCGTGCCGTGGCACAGTGGTTGGGAAACCTAAAGCATATCCCTGCTTTATGTTGCTTCTGCACACGTATAATGTGTAAAATAAACTTCCTGTTATATTTAACAAGACCTTAAACTATGGAGTTGTTGATGTTACGACTAAGTTGTGTTTCTTTGAAGCAGGTGTCTGACTCATGCAGATGACACTGTGACTGTAGAGAAAATCCAAATATGTTGTTGGTTTTTGTTTTTAAATCAAAAACATTCTCCGTTTAATTTCACGCGTTGACTAATTGGGTCAAATCCCTTTAACTGATATCTGCAGCAGTTTTTGTTTTCTGAGATACTTTTTCTTTGAACTGTTTTGTCCAGTTTCTGCAAGTTCATTATTTTGTGAACACGTCTTGTGTTTCTTCTGGCTCAATAAAAATGTGTTCTTAAAAAAAGCTGAGAAAACAAGACGATAGAGAAAGCATGCAGTATGAACGTTGTGCTGCTTCCTGGTTTTGTTGACTTTTCCACATGCCTCACATGCTTGAAAAACTTCAGCACTTAGATCAGAAAATGGAGAAACATCCGAGTTTAAACAACATTCGGGCTTAGCTCGTCTGACTGAAAACACCTCTCAGGAGCTGACTCTTAAATCCCATCAGTCACAGAGTCCTTGAATGCATCAGCAAGGACAGACTTAAACATGGTGTGTGTGTATGTGTGTGTGTGCGCTTCCACCCTTCACTGTTGACCTGAAGCTTTACTGTTGTTTACTGAACCATGTAATGACAGAGGGAGCAGCTCTGACCTCCATCACTGCTCCATCCTGTAGAAGAAACTGTCTGATTTAGACACACTGTCAGCTAACAGGTCTCTATAAATACCCAGTACACCGAACTATAAATTAATGAAGAAATGGCTGAAGACTAATAGATACTAGAGGAATATATCTATTAACATTTGAAGATGACTAGGTGTGAGAAAACCTCTTTTTTGGTTCACTGAAAGAACAGATGGGAAATTCAGAGGTGCTGTGTTATTTGTTTAAGCAATGAAGCTCAACAAAAATGCACCAGCTCGTGTGAGTTTGAGCTATAACTCATTTTGAAGGTTATGGAGTCATCCGTCCTACAGCGGCAGGTTTACAAGCGTCAGTCAACTATAACCGACCAAATGATCTAATATTAGACCGACTTCATGAATCGATCATCTGTCCTTCAAGCCTGTCTGACCAGCTTCATCAGCCGCTACATGCCCCTCCCATCCCGCTACTCTCCATCAGTGCATGTTTCTCTGATTCTCCTTTCTTCGTAGCTCAAAAGATTAAAACAACTCAAGTCTAATTAACTGTTACTGTTTCAGCTGATCAAAAAAGGCCTTTCATCTTTAGCCTACTTAACCAATAAGTAGCTTACTTTAGTTTTTTTTAAATTATTTTAATGTGCAGACTAAACGAGGAAAAGGACTAACAGCACCTTTTAAACTCTTGGCAACTTTGCGAGATCAAATTGTTATCAAGATTTTCTTGCCTGACACAAAATATAAAGGTGGATTGTGTTTTTCCTGCTATTTAGTGATAATTTGTTCAGCTAAATGGACACACTTTTTTTTAAAGAAAAGGCACCCAGTCTAATTAACCAATTTTCTATGAAAAAATGAGGCAGATCCTCGTTCCAGTGAACTCTGGCAGCACTGCACCTCTGGCAAAATCCGTCAGAGAGCCAAGAATTAGAGCCGTCACAGACGACGAGCTCTGAAAGACAGAGTGGGAAAGTGTCAGAGAAAATGAGTCAGAGAGAAGAGTCTGACAGCAGCGAGCGAGAGTCCGCGACTCAGACAAGAAACACTATTGTGGGTTTCATGTGTTTCGTGTTTCACGTCTAGCAGAGAGAAGACTTCAGTGAGGATAACGTTCTTCCTCTAAAAGAAAAAAAGACACCTGCCGTGAGGGTGGCCAGCATGAAACAACGACTTCCACTGGGATGGTTTTATTTTTACTGTTAATTAAGGTCACAAAATGGTCACAATTAATCATTGCTGTTGTGCTATTAACCTCCTCACATCCACCCGGTCACCGGTGCCCACCTGAGAGCTAGGCAAGTGGAAATATCTCACTAATTACCTTTATTTAGGTCCAGTGTCTTCAAATGCAATGATGGAGCCAGAGGCTAACGAGAAAACAGGAACCCGAGATTTGAGGTCCAGTTGAAGAAGAACAGATCCTGTTATGAAGGATGTGTTTTTTTTGGTTATCTTGGTTGTGATACATTTGTTTGCAGTTTGGCCTTGGCTCACCATGGGCGGCAGGTTCAAATCCTGCTTTTTTCCCCATCTCTTGATCAATGAAACGTATATTAACTTTGACAAGTGGTTCTTGTGGTTCCTTGGGACTTGGGGGAGATGGACGTCTTCCATGTTGTGTCTTGGCCTCGTGAATTAAAGGCAAATGGGTCAATCAAAAAAACAAAAACCAACACATGGCCTGAAACTCTACACAGTGAGAGTTAGGCACAGAAATTGAGTGGTTAGAGTTCGAGTTAACCATTAGGATCACCATAAGATAAAGGGAACGTCCATTTGAAGCAGCAGAGGTTATGCTTATAGAGGACTTATAGCTCTGCAATAGTCCACACTGTAAGTATGTCGTAACTGGAAACCCATCTGAAACCTTACACCGCACATTATTCCATACTCTAAACCTCAAGTGCACCTACTACTGTATATATATTGTACTGACCCAGCCCACTTCTATGTGCACTTCTAATCGAACAGTAAAGTCATCCTGAAGAGCAAAAACTGCCACTGCCAACATGTTTTTGAAAAATCTCAGAACAGTCCTGCACTGGAGTAACTGGTGGCAATCGTGTCGGCTACTAGCATAAACATGAAGTCTTACATAAGGTTAACACAAAAGTATAAATAAAGTTTTAGAGGTTTGGGATGGAAAATTCTAGAAATTTGCCTATTACTCAAACTCCAGGCCTCGAGGGCCGGTGTCCTGCAGGTTTTAGATCTCACCCTGGGTCAGCACAGCTGAATCAAATGATTAGTTCATCACCAGCTTCTGGAGAACTTCAAGACATGTTGAGGAGGTCATTCAGCCATTTAAATCAGCTGTGTTGGATCAAGGACACATCTAAAACCTGCAGGACACCGGCCCTCGAGGCCTGGAGTCCGACGCCTGTATGATGTGTTCAATTATGAACAGGTTGGAAAAGAGGTCTCGTCTTACACATCGATAAGCATCTTTGATGACTTTTGAGACGACGGCCTCACTTCCTCCTACAGAGAAGCCATACTGACAGCAGAACTGAAGTTTGAGTTTGTTGTGACTTGCTCATAGTTATATGTTGTTTTGTGTCTTCTTACAGTTGTTTTATGTCTCTTTGTATTCATGCCAGATTGTTTGTAGGGCTTTCGCGCTTCATTGTATTTAATTTGGGTCTCTTTATGACAGCTTTCCATCTGTTCATAGCCATTCAGAAGCAGGTTTTTATTTATTTGCTGTTGCTTGTCTTTGTACATTGTTGTAGATTATTTATGTTCATTTTATTTAATTTTCAACATGTAAACGACTCAGGCCAACCATCCAATCTCCTTGTGATTGTTCAGATCTGGGCACAGTAGGCTTGTGTCATTGATCCTTGTCTTGGTATTTAGCACACAAAAAGGTCTTTAGAAACCTGGACCTTTTCTGTTCTAATAATCACAGTAATATTACGTCTACTTATCATCCTCTCTGCCTTATGTTAGTGTCGAAACATGCCAGGCAGCTATGTGAAGCATTGTGGGGACCCAAAGATGTTCCTTCACCTTCCTTCGAGGGACATAAAGTCCCATATGATGAATCACATTTTTGTGTGAGCGCTTGGTTATAAGTCCAGTTAAGTGATGAAAACAGGTCTGTGTGTGTGTTACCTCCATGTTGCTGACTCGTCCCTCCTGGAAGGAGCAGTCCTGCAGGTTGTTGGTGCAGATGTGACGATATTTACACCAATGACACGGAAACTCACTGCTGACACAGGAAGTGCACCTGAGAGAGGAAAGAGAGAAAAGTTCTGAGTGGTCGAGCACAACCAGCAAGAATTTATGAGTTCATTACCGAAGAGACACATGAGATAATTAGGTTAGAGGTGTTTAAGGCTTACGAGTTGAGCACAGAGCAGTTGTAGTAGATGAGGTTTGTGGTGATGAACTGGTGTCCAGTCTCTGTGGAGCGAAGGCTGAGCTGCACCACTCGTTTCGCTCCTGAAATTAACAGCATAATAACATCCTTCTTAATACTTAGTTCATAGTGATCAATATAATGGCGCGTTACACTGAAGCTGACATGATTACAAAACATTAGAATCGCACATTAAATGTGATAACCGAGAAAAACGAGAAGGCAAAAGAAACAAGTTCAGAATAAGCGGGTGTGTGTATACTTGTTTTTCTGCTGTTTGGGGACTTGCATTAGCACAATCTCAGAATGGGGACCTTTTGGGTCCCCAAAAGGCAAACTACTGAATTTTAGGGTTAGGCTGATGTTAGATTAAGGTAAGGTTAAGAGAAAAGTAGGGTTAGGTTAAAGTGAGGGTCAAGTTAAAGGTCAAATTTCCAGAACACGACAGGACAGTAAGGAAAGGTGATGTCCTCTGAATTCACTGAAGCATGAATTTGTGTGTGTTTCTTACCAAAGGAGTGTGTCTGTGCTGGAAGGTCCCTCAGTGATGGTGACATACACATCACCTGACCTTTGGCCCGCACCTCTCCGGGGGCATTACTCAGGTCCTCAAACACACAGGTAACCCCACCAGACAGCGCAGGGACGTTCTGCACCTGAATGGTTAACTGGACACCAACAGACACTCGATCACTAAAAGTAAAGTTCTTATTTACACTTCAGAAAGGTTTCTATTCACAGCTGTTGCATGAACAGGAGTTCAAACAGCTGGACTAAAGAATAAATCCACTGACTTTCAGGGAAAATCAGCAGATTGTAATGGGAATTCTGACAGAGAGTATTTTATGTAATTAAGAAAATAATGGTTCATACCTGCATTGCCGGGGAGGTGACTGACATGCTGCTCGGGGAAACAGAGATGTTGACGCACTGGTCCAGTTGTGTATTAAAGTGCTGAGGCTCCTCCCACTTGTCACATGCTTCCTGTCTGGAACACCTGCAGGAGAGTGAAAAGTAACCAAGGGATTAACATTGACGGAAGAAGCCACTTGGACGAGTGATGAAACGCAAATCAGCTTTTTGAGGTTAACATCTACTAAACATGTACATTATTTAGTGCTGTTGACTGACACAAGCGTATCTCTGAACCTCAGACTGGACCTTACAGCGGTTCGCTTTTTTGCAGCTTTCCATCAGCAATCATCTTCAGATCTTAATTCTTTAAATATACTTTCTTCTCATTCGCCCTTTCAGATCAAGTCCAGTTTGCAAATGTGTGTTTTTGAGGATCATGTAAATCATTTTGATTGTGCTAACTTATTGTCTGTCAGTTACTTTATAAAATTCACATTAGTAGCTCATAACTTCCTTTATTAAATTATCCATCCATCCATTTTCTTCCGCTTTATCTGGGGTCGGGTCGTCGCGGGGGCAGCAGCCGAAGCAGAGAAGCCCAGACCTCCCTCTCCCCAGCGACCTCCTCCAGCTTATCCGGGGGAACCCTAAGGCGTTCCCAGGCCAGCCGAGAGATATAATCTCTCCAGCGTGTCCTGGGTCTGCCCCGGGGCCTCCTCCCGGAGGGACATGACCAGAAAACAGCGCCCAGGAAGCATCCTTGTCAGATGCCCGAACCACCTCAGCTGGCTCCTTTCGATGTGGCGCAGCAGCGGCTCTACTCTGAGCCCCTCCCAGATGGCTGAACTTCTCACCCTATCTCTAAGGGAGAGGCCAGCCACCCTTCGGAGGAAACCCATTTCCGCCGCTTGTATCCGCGATCTCGTTCTTTCGGTCACTACCCACAGCTCGTGACCATAGTTGAAGGTAGGGACGTAGATCAACCGGTAAATTGAGAGCTTCGCTTTTACACTCAGCTCTCTCTTCACCACAACAGACAGCGTCCGCATCACTGCAGCAGCTGCACCAATCCGTCTGTCGATCTCCGGCTCCCTTCTCCCATCACTCGTGAACAAGACCCCGAGATACTTAAACTCCTCCACTTGGGGCAGGGTCTCGTCCCTGACCCGGAGTGGGCACTCCACCCTTTTCCGGCTGAGAACCATGGCCACAGATTTGGAGGTGCTGATTCTCATTCCCGCTGCTTCACACTCGGCTGCCAACCATTCCAAGGCAAGCTGGAGGCCCTCACCTGATGAAGGCAACAGGACCACAGAACCACAACAGAACGAGTCCGACTTATTGCCGGCTATGCGGACCAAGCTCTTGCAACGGTTGTATAAGGACCGAATGGCCCGTAGCAATGGGCCAAACACCCCGTACTCCCGGAGCACTCCCCACAGGACCCCTGAGGGACACGGTCGAATGCCTTCTCCAAGTCCACAAAACACATGTAGACTGGTTGGGCAAACTCCCATGCACCCTCGAGTATCCTCGAGAGGATAAAGAGCTGGTCCAGTGTTCCACGACCAGGATGAAAACCGCATTGTTCCTCCTGTATCAGAGGTTCGACTAGCGGACGAACTCTCTTCTCCAGCACCCTGGCATAGACTTTCCCAGGGAGGCTGAGGAGTGTGATCCCCCTGTAGTTGGAACACACCCTCCGGCCCCTTTCTTAAAGATGGGGACCACCACCCCGGTCTGCCAGTCCAGGGGTACTTTATTAAATTGACTACTTAAATTAAATTAAATTAAATTAAATACTTTATTAAATTAATTAATCTTTAATCTTTTAGCACTTTAACATCTTTTGTGTGTAAATGTGATGTAATTTATAAATAAAACTTCATGATTCTAAAAACATTTTACTTTGTCTTTAAACGCACAATTTTAAAACTTATTTAAATTTCATACAATGATTATTTACTTTAACTCTTCTAATTTTTTTATATCACATTTTTAGATATAAACTTCTTTATGACATTTATTTTTATTTTTATTTCTCTTTGTTGTTAATTTATTATTATTACATTTAGTTCACTCTCTATATTTTTAAAAGGGTTGTGACTATTAACCTAAAATCAGGTGACAGAGGAATACACTGGTGGACAACAGGATCTGTCAAACTAAAAAACATCTTTTCTATTTGTTGAATTTCACTAATAAAATTAAAGTGAGTGGTGAGTGACACTGGTGTCGTGGGATTTCAGGTGGAGTTGGAGCAGGAAACAGTCGGAGGTGAAGCTTGGTGTCTGCAGAGAGCAGCAGCTCCAACATATGCAGCGCCACACAGCATAGACAGCAGCCTGCAGTAATGATCTGTTTACTTCTAATTAACAACAGATGGACAGAATGAGTGAGGGAGCGTGAGGAGGAGAGGAGATGAAAAGCAGAGAGGACCACAAAGATTGTACATTTACAGTTAAAATCATCCGTTTGATGAACTGAATAAGTCACAGTTTGCTTTTCTGCTCTTTTCCTTTCACACTGCGAACCAGACACCAGACATCACTCTTTAAAGTAGTGGAGCCTGTACCTGGCCTTGGAGGCAAAACTCGGGGTAAAAAAGGTTCAAAAAGGAGACTTCCCATTGAGCTAGCTTATTAAAGTTGCTCAGATATTTTTTTTATCCACTCAGACCTTCTCTTGTCTGAACAGTCAGAGATTTTAGAAAGAAACTTAAAACTATAAAAGTGAGGGCGACATGTCTTCATGTCACACTGGGAGATGGGTTTACGCACAAAGATGTCCTGCTGCAACATATCTAGAAGCTTCAGCATAAAAACAAGCTGTGTTTTGTTCTCTGTAGTTCACTGCCAGTCAGAGGCTTTTACTTTGAAGGGGGAGCTAACTGATGACAATCCAATGAGGAACTTCCTCCACCTGCTTGGATGCTGAACATCAAACATCGTGATGAGGGAGACTGTGTGAACCATTTATAGAAGTATTAATGACGCCTCATGGGAGCGTGCGCACACACACACACACACACACACACACACACACACACACACACACACACACACACACTTTCTCTGTATTCTTATGTATTGCAGAGGAAGTGGTTACTGTAGTTGATTCACTGCCATTTGCTTTAACTTAATCAGTTACCAAAAAAAATCAATTAATAGTTTCAATTCTTTTAGAGCAAATAGAACAAAACAGCATAAAATGTTTGCGGACGCTGGCGTCACAAAAGAAAAAAACTGCTGCTTTTGAGTTTGGATGCAAAATTAATGTTTGAAGGTTTTTGGACCCAAAGAAATTGAGATATTCCAAGGATTTTGTAGAGCAAATAATTTTAAAAATAGCATTTTTTTTTCTTTTGCTTGCTTTAATAAAATAACTTAAAATGTCTAAAGAGTCAAGATCTTCATTTGACCTCATCAGCCACAACATTAAAACCTGTGCTGGTCTCATTAATGGCACTGAAAATAATTTCCTACCATTCAAAAGACTGACTTCACAGACATCTGAAGGTGTCCTGTGGTATCAGACACTAAGATCTTACATGCTTTGAGTCCTGGAAGTAGCAAAAGCATCTCTGTGGATTGTTTTTACACCACATCTCATAGATGTTTTGGCTAAGACCACCTAAAACTCTGCCATGTTCACCAAATAATTTCTGAGATATCTGTAGAGTGGTGGGTGCATCATGTCACTTAGATACTACTAAATATATTACTAAATACAGCTGCTGAAGATTGGGAGATCACACCATAAGATAAAAGGAAAAACAGTTATTGACTTGAAAAGTGAAAAGTACAATGCAAACGTTTTTCAGACCAAAACCCAGTTTGCACCGGTTTGGTGTGTTAGTAAATCTGACCCTTAGTGCTAAACAAGAGATTAAAACAATTACTTAAAGTTCATTCACAAAAACTAAAGCACCAACGTCTTTGATTGTCTGTACCATCGTATCAGCCACTTAGGCCTTTAAAAATGATCTAACATACAGTGAAGAGCTCTATTTTTGTGACTTACAGTCGTGGATGAGGTCTAGCACTGGCCTTCAGCTGTTTGTGTTGGTCACCTGTCTGTCAGTTATCCAGGTGAATGAGTGGAAAAAACATAAACTCTACACAAAGTCCTAAACTGTATTTTGTACCAGGCTCTAAATGTGCTTGTTAATGCTGTTGCAGCGGGACTAAACGCAGATTGACTCACTTTTGGAGACAGCCTCATGCAGCCACTTCAAGTTTTCGACACTTTGGCATTAGCTTAATTTCTCAGTTGGCCCTTGGGTCATACATGTCGAAAACACATCTATATGGATGCCAGGAAGCAATGTTTCATAGCATAACATTAAACTGAGCATCACATTCCTCTGCTGTCTTCACTTTTCACAACAATGAACATCTCATAGTTTGCCAACTTTAGTTGGCAAACGTTGGGAGGAAAAAAATTAAAACAGAAAGATCTCCAACATCTGCTGCAACCAGATGCTGGGGTGGGTGTAAAAGAGGAAAGCAGGAGACGGAGCACACACCTGGCTGTGCACAGAATCTCAAAGAAACTGTGATTCATGAGACCGGACAATCGGCTGTAGCCGCTTTAGGCCGTAGGCACGGGGTCATGACGGCTACTCAAGAGACCGTTCTGCAGGTATGCAACTCCAGATGCAGCAAGCTGTGAAGCATTGTATGTTCCGACACCTTTCATCAGACCAAGCACTAAACGGTTCACATTACAGTAACGTAATGAGCTTTCAGCCACCGTGACCTTGTCAATGGTTCACTGGTTCTCTTTCTTTGGACCTCTTTTGTAGGTACTAACTACTGCACCCCACGGACTGCGTTAAAGGCCTGCCATCTAAGCATCACAATTTAACCCTCGGCAAAGTAGCTCTGATCCTCACACAGCCATTTTTTCTGCATCCAACACACCAATTTCAAGAACTGATTGTTCACTTCCTGCATTATTTAAGTCTCACCCCTTCATAGGTGCTTGGAAGGAGACAATCAATGCTATTTACTTCTCTCAGTGCTTTTACCAGTGCACAGACTGTTACTGGGTGCATTTTAAAATGAGAGACGAAGCTGTTATTTTGTTTTAGCAGAAGAAGAGCAGGAGCAGTTCGTTCCTTACTTGTTGAAGAGGACACACCATCCACAGTGAGGGTCTCCTGATCCCAGACAGTCTGAGCAGCTGCTGTACTGCTCACAGCTCTCCACCGGCAGTCTGCTCACCTGAAACAAACATTCACACCAGACATGTGACCAAGTCCACCAGCAGTCGTGTTTAAAGCAGAAACATGGGCAGGTACCTGAGAATGAAAACTGGGTTGGTATTTGATATGAATTTGCTAAACTGTTCGATTAAGGCAGGTTTGCACTCAAGTATTTTTGATTTCAGCGTCAGAAAATGTTTCTGAACCTTCTGCTGACTGTTTGTTACTGACGTCAATGTGTAAAAACCGATTTGATATTGATTTAGGTGATTGTATGACTGCAACATGAGACATTACTGAAACTGTTCCTACATCACACATTTGTGTGTGTGAGTGTGTGAGTGAGTGTGACGGGTATTATCTCATTGTGGTTTAGTGGGTTTCTGCTAATATTAACAGCCAGAGAAAGCAGCACACTCTCTTGACTTTGTGAACTCTCTGTGTGTGAGCGTGTATTTATATCTATGTGGGGACCAAAAATTGGACTTTACTGTACTTTACTGGACATTTTGAGGCAAGCCAAGTGTGGACTCATTGTTGGCAAATGTGGGACATTATTATGAATCTGGGGAAAAATTTGTGGCAGTTTTTTGAGAGAAGGAAGCTTTTTGAAAAATGGGCATACATGGATGTAAATTTATTATATCTGAAGACTATAAGGACATTTTTGCAGAATGGGGACACTACTACAAAAAGTGTGAACAATTCAAAAAGTGAAGAGACTTTCTTTTAAAGTGGGGACCTTTTTCAAGTTCTTATCTTAAATGTGTAACGAGGGACAATTACGTCATCACGCTGTTCTTAGAAGTTGCTTCCTTGTCTTTAGATTAGATTTCTGTTAAGTGGGGACGTTTTCTGAAGGTGGGTTTTTTTTTGTTCATGTGTTTTTGAGGCTTGAATGTTCAACAATTTTATTTCCTGTGTGATTTGGTCTCAAACTGTATATCAGGTTTTTAGGCAGCTGAAAAAAAATTGGCTAAATTTTCTTTTTCCTAGAAAAACTTTTTTTTCCCCAAAAAAACATTTGGTTAGATCACCAGTGATGCCTTGAATCACTTAATGCCTCTGAAAGCACATGAAACACAAGTGAACATAACTGAGCTGCTCGCCATCTCAGTTTAAGATGGAAAACAATGGATGTTTGAGAAAGTGAAGACAGAGACGGTCAGTTCGGGTCCTCACAAAGACGTAAATACAAGCATGTGTGTGTCGTATCTTTTACCCAGAAGCCATTGCAGCAGGGAGACAGTAAACACAGTGATAACTCTGTTGGTCTCATTCAGACGTTCACACATGAATACATTCATTGTCTCGCACAGACGGTCCTGTCTCCTCTCTGACCCCATTATCAGGTTGCTCTTAAAGAGACGCTGCTGTTTCCGTCGGACTTCATCTAAAAGCTGCTGACGCCGTGGTTCCCATTCTCATACAGCCCCGTGCACATTGTTTATTCACTGATATGTGGAGTTCAAATCATGCTGACGCAAATGAAATCCAACTGATGAGAAGAAACTCCCGGAACACTTATTTTTATCCTTATTTTACGTGTTCACAAGCAGCATATGAACCTGTAATAAACTAGTTATATGCTATAATGCAACGTTGAACTTGGTAAATGGTAAAGTAAACAAGTTGTGGGTCACAAGACATCGGTTTTCCAACAGGTCAGCCAAAGTCAAATCCATTTAAGGTTTCAGTGGTAGAGAGTTCTTTGTTTCCTTTGTCTGTTGAAGGACCCGGCGCTAAACCTCCACTGGAAATCTGCTGATTTAAAAGTTAAGCAAGTCTTCCAGACTGACAGTCGCAAGAATGTCAGATTATTAAATTCAGAACTGTGAACACTTTGTTTGGTATCATCACAGGAATCTGAACAAACAGCACTCAGTGGTCACAAACAGTGACGCTAGAAGTACTGGATATGCTGACCCAGAGTACCTCATGTGTAACTTTCAAGCTCCTGTGGGGTCATTTATTATCACCGCCCCATATTTATATGTATAGTTATAGTAAGTGTCTCACAGTATGAATACATCTACTTCTTAAAAAGAAGAAAAACCAAACAGCAATGGGTCGATTGGTGAGGCAAGAGCAACAGACAAATGTGAGGAGGACATTTATGTCATTCTCATGTTCTACTTCTAACTGTTGTTGTTTCTGTTTTTACTGGGACTTTTTTTGGGCATCTTGAGTGTCTTGCCCAAAGGCACTTGGACCGGAACACCACCCACCTAACTGGTGGAGAACCCCAGTAATGTGTTGCAGTAAACAAAGAAAAACAGCTTTAAGGCAGACACTCAGTGCCTAAAGTGACAATTAAAGCACAGCACAGTTGTCAGAGATGAGTTGGGTTTGAATGAAAATGATAAAAAATGACATTAAGCCCACCACCAGCCTACCTGCTCAGGAGTGGCAGTTGGACTGTGAAAATGCAAACTTCAAACAGAGTAAAAGGTTTTACTTTGAAATGTGTTGATTAAAAACAAGAAGATTTTGTGAGGTTATGGCAAGCCAAGGCACGAGATCATGGATTATCATGAATCATGCAAAGCTACTCTAGGAGACATCAAGAATAAAAATGTGCTGGAAATGAGCAGACTAGGTCCTGTTCAAGTAAACCTCATTTTCATGATATGATCAAAACAGGAAAAAGCTCATGAAAGATACTCATGTCCATGGAAACACAGTCGCTGAGAGTGTGTGCGCGTGTGTGTGTGTGTTTTCTTATTTTATTTAATCAAAAAGAATAAAGTCAGGAGTTTTGCTGGGAATCTGCTGATTTAACTCTTACAAAGATCTTTAATTCAGAGATGAATTTCTTTCCAAAAAAACATCCTCTGGAAAACTGCATTTCTCCGTATCACTGAACATAAGGTGGGATGTATGCAGGATGGTTGCTGTAAGAATGCTAATAACACCAGCAATTCATCTTCCTCTAGATGTGTTTACTCGTGTTTATGTTTATTTAATTCTCGGCACAGCGGCTAAACTGAATCGTGATTAAAACACAGAGCTGAAAACACTGCAGGATCTCAGTCAACACTTTTTTTTTGCTAATGAAATAAGGATTGAAGTGTTTTTAGGTCATGCGAGTGTCTGTTTGGGAATCCTGTCTGCTGTCTGTGAATGCAGCAGCTGCTGCAGGTGTGGCACTGACAGAAACAATCAGTTTGATCGCAAACTGGTCGAGTCTGTCTGCTCGTATGGCAGCCAGCCTGCAGTTCTGATTGGCTGCTGAAAGCTCATGTAAATGTGTGCGAGTGTTTATGTAACACTGCAGTGAAACAGTGTCAGGCAGAGAACGAGCCGAGGACTGCGCCTGTGTCTCTGAATACTAATCAAATACAACTGCACATCTGACCTGTTTGTACTTCAAGTGTTTACACTTCAGGACACTTGGAATGTATACAGGACCTTAAATTATTCTATTCACATACAAAGTCCAGAATAATCACTCTCCATCATCTCTTAAAGACCCCGTAGTATCAAATTATTCCAGTAGGGCATTTTGCTCTCAGGCTGCGGGCGTACTTGTGGTTCCCAGGATATCTAAAAGTAGAATGGGAGGCAGAGCCTTCGGCCTTCAGGTCTCTCCTCTGTGGAACCAGCTTGGATTCAGCAGTCAGACTGCCTCTCTACTGATTCTAGATCAGTCTTTTAACTTTCTATCTTGATAAAGCATTTAGTTATGATTGGATCAGGTGAGTCTGATCTCATACTCCTATAGGCCGAGGCTGCTGAGGGACCTCACATGATGAACTTTTCCAGACAATCCGCATTTTAAGTCTGACGTCATTAGCTGCTTCCAGGTCCAAACTCCGCTTGAGTAGTTTGGGCCCGGAAGCAGGGTTCATACGTCATCACTTAACAACCAGATAACACAGCAGACTGTAGCCAATCTGGTGTGTTTCAAGCACCAGTATAAATGGAAACAGGACTGTGGTGATGTCACACGTTTTTCTTTTCACTGATTCTTTTTAAAGTTCTGATGATTTGTATGTTGAGGTTCATTCTTTACTCCTTTATTCTTTCCTGATCCAAAGCGGTCTGCACGTTTTTCCCGTGTGCGCTCTCGCTGACTTCCTCCCACAGACCAAAGACGCACATGTCAGATTGCCCGGAGTCTAAACTCAGTCGTCTGTCTCTCTGTTGAACCATGCAACAAACTGGGGTTGTATCCCGCCACTGACTTATGACCCTGAATCCGGTAAGTGGAAGAGGATGGATGGGCATTTCATGGTCCATGCTTTGGGAATCATGGACTAGATAAATAATCAATTTGTTGTTTGGCTGTTTATCACCAGATTATTCTTTCATCAAAAAACATCATGTCAGAAATCCCTTTTAAGAACCAGCTTATTTAACAGTGATGTTTGTCTTTGATATCTTTATTTATTGAAAACTGCTCATTTACAGTATCGACTGCTCTGTCACAGAAATTATTCATCTTTGCATTTAAAAATGTACTGATTCTGAACATATCAGCAACTTAACAAATGTGTCTCTGTAAAAAACAAATTTTTAATGGAAATCAGCTTATTGAATTGTTTCCTATAACTTTTCTGTTTCTCTTAATCAAAATATATTAAATCAGACCCTGATTGAATTTTTTTAAAATAAATTTTTACTTCACTGATGTAGAACTTCCAGAGTTTTTTTCCAGAGTTTTTTAGATGTACGTCTTTAAATGCCTTGACTGAAGTGATTATTTCATATTGTATTAGGTATTGTGTGAAAAACGTCTCTTTGACTCCAGAGCTACATCATTTAATATTTGTCTGTGTTCATCATGATGGAGAGGAGCTCAGGTCTTGCAGGAGCTGGGACGTTCTGACAGTCGTTTACTGACATCACAGCTCGAAAATGGACAAAGATGAACATTTGTGTGTGTGTGTGTGTGTGTGTGTGTGTGTGTGTGTGTGTGTGTGTGTGTGTGTGTGTGTGTGTGTCTCCCCTCAGCTGCACAGGAACTAACAGTTGTTGAACTCGTCTCTGCTTCCTCTCAGTGGTACAATGAGAGTTTTAACATGGGACACACACACACACACCCTCAGAAACACAGTGTGTGTGGTGGCGCCAGCTGAGCGATATTCATATTCTCAGCTTCCTGTCTGCAGATGTTAAAACAACACAATTCATATTTCTCTTTCTGGCAACCCCACAAACACACACACACACAGACACACACAGACACACACACACAGACACACACACACGTAACCTCCCCTGTAAATGACTGCAGCTCCTCTGATAAACTGACCTGCTGTGTATTTTTTGGGCTCATTTTCTTATCAAAAAGACAGAAATGTGCAGAATCTTTCCTTTTTTACATCAGCTGCTGGAAGCCCTAATGAGGAACTTCCATTGGGAATGTGCTGATATAATGCTCATAAGGCTTTCTTCTCTGCAGGACTTTGTTCTCTGCAACTTTTGAAAAACCTACGCTAGAAGTTGCATTACAAGAAATTTAAGCCAAATAGTCCGTTGGAAATCTGCCCACTTAATCCTCATGAGTTCTGTGCAGAACTTTCCCTGCTTTTCATTAGCTGCTGGAAAGCTTCCATTAGGAATCTGCTGATTTTACACTCAGAAGCTTTCTTCTATATAGAACATGTTTTCCCCCCCAATTAATGACTGGAACCCTTATTGACGAACTAAAAACCAACTCATGGGTCTTTATTGTGTACAGACCTTTTCTTTCTTTTCATTGGCTACTGAAAACCTCGATGCAGAACTTCCATTGAAAATCTGATGATTGAACATGAAACAAAACGGCTTCTTCTGTAGAGCATTTTATTTTTTATATTTATCAGAACTTCCTCTGGAAATCTGCTGATTTAGTTCCATTTACACAGATTTGCTTTTCCTCATCTCATCTATATCAAGCTTTTCTTTGTTTTCATGACTGATTAGAAGACAACTAAATGATTAAAAGTCTTAATGCAGTTGGAAATGTTCTGATCTAGCTTGTTATTTTCATTTTCTTTAGGTTATTCAGTAATTCTATTATACAAGGATACATTTCTCTGGGTGAGTAAAAGTTCACTAAAATCATTTACTGGAAATCTTCACAGTTCTGTCCAGCAGAACTTCCATTACAGATCTGTTAATTTAACCCTCAGACGTCGTTCTTCTGTGCAGGATTTTATTTTTCTGAATCAGGGAGAATCTAAGTCAGGACTTTTTGATTTCCTTATCTGTTAAAATGCAGGTCAGTTATAAATCTGCTGATCAAATTCTTTCGAGCACAAATATTCTTAGATTAACCCATAAAAATGTGATGCAGGGCGAAAACATTAATCATGTCAGAGCGTCACAACGAAATCTCTGTATAAACATTTAATATGAAATGTTCACGGTGACCCAAACAAGCCGATCTGGTGCGTCACCATCACGCCAGCTTTGTGTTTTTTGGGCTGTAAAATTCAAAGAAGAAATAAAAGGGACAAACGAACGGAGAAGAGTCTCGTGACCGTTTCTCTGACTGATCGTGTAAGGGCTCAGCAGGTGTATTTACCTGTCTGTCACTGAGCAGGTAGATGTACTGATGGTCAGGACTGAACACCATGTCTCTCAGGATCGGCTTGCCCTCCACCACAGTCACTGTCTCATACAGCAAAGCGTTCTCGGCCGGCGGCGGGATCCCATCCACGCGGATCTGAAACGAACACAAAAGGAATGACGATCATTAAAAAAACCTACCTGTAAAAACAATAAGAAACGCTAACAAACTGGAAAATCACTCAGAAACAGAAACTTTTATTTTCAATTTTCAAAGAAAATTATGTCAAAACCTCCGTTGGAATCTCCTCCAATAACACAGAGATTTTTATTATGCAGAAAATTTATTTTTCTTTATCTAGTGAAAAACCAGAGCCTCCATTTGAAATACGCTAATTTAACTTTTAATTAGGTCTTCCATACAAAGATGATTTTCTTCATTTAAAAAAGTCAGACTCGCTTTGAAAATCCGCCAGTTTAACACCCACAAGTCTTTCTATTGAAAATCCAACAATGAATCTAATGATTTACCTTCTTTGCTATTTTGTAGCAGAGATACAGTTTTTTAACAAGAACAATGAAGTCAGAACTTCCACTGAAAATCTGAGTTAACTCTTACTTACAGAATTAAAGTGGAGATGCTTTTAAATCCAAAACAACATCAATTACAAACCAAATTTAATCATTTTTTCCTTTAAAGAAATATTATTTCTATAATTTATTGGAAAATCTATAATCTAAAGCTAAACTTCAACTAGAAATTTGCAGTTTCATCAGTTCCAAATATTTTCCATATACCGAACGCGTGAAATAAAAATCTGTCTTTTTATTTTTTTATATTTTTCCTTTTGTTTAGAACTTCAACTGGAAATTCACAGATTCAAATGCAACAAGAATTTTTTCATTGGGCTTCATGCTCTGGTGACTTTGAATATCCACAGAAATCTGCCCGGCAACTGTGAGGGTGGCTCACACTTAATGCAAAGTGTTGAACTGTTTCATAGCACCATGTAAAAAAAAAAAAGCTGCCATTTCACAGATATAAAAGCGAATAATGGGATTAGATTTCACTGAATAGAGATGATGATGATGATGATGATGAAGATGAAGATGATGGTGATGATGATGGTGAGCATGTAAAGTTAAATACAGCAGAGGGCTGATGAGGAGACAAACACACTGCTCGAAAATGTGGAGCGACTAAAATAAGATTCCCCAAATCTCCCCAAACCTTCCCGCCTCCCTCCCTCTGTCTGACCCAGAAAAACACCACAGAGGAAGAGGAGGAAGAGGGGGGTAAAAGTGGGAGAGGGGAAAGAGAGAGGGGGAGGAAACGGGGATAAAAAAAAAAGGAGAAAATGAGAAGGGGGAAAAAATTATATGAGAGAAAAAGAGAAGGAAAGAAAATGGAAAATTACAAAAGCGACAATTAAAATCACAGAACAGACGAGAAATAAGATCTGAGGGGAGTTCAAGGTAAGGAAAGGAAGTGAGGAGAAAGAAAGGGAAATAAAACAGGAACGAACGAAGGAAGGGAACAAGTGAAGAAAAACACAAAAATATAGAGAAAAGAAAAGGAATGAAAACAGGAGGGAAGTAAGTGGAAAGATTCAAGGAAATGAATGAGGAGGCAGGGACAAAAGTTAAATAAAGAGTAAACCACACAAAAAAGGAAGACATAAGGATTTAAGGGTGCAAAGGTAGGGAATAAAGAAGGAAAGAAGAAAGATAGCAACAAAAACGATGAAGAAACCAGAGCGTGTGATGAAGGACAAATGTGTGTGTGCTTCTCTTAGTGTGTTAATTAGCTGTCTGCTCGTTAAGAGGCCGAGCTTAATTAGAGCTGACGAGCTGCACACACACACACAGGCAGCAGGTCTGACTCACAACCAAATACACACTTGCACAATCCTGTTTTACAGAAACACACCGATTTTCTCTCTCACACACACACACACACACACACACACACACACACACACACACACACACACACACACACTCATAGCAGAGTGAGGGAGGAGACGTTAAAGTAGGACACTGCAGCAGACAGAGACCTAACACAAATTTCTCTCTCACGCACGCACGCACACGCACACGCACGCACACACACACACACACACACACACACACACACACACACACACACACACGTGCTGTAAAATAGAATTTAAAGGTGTAATCTGTAGAAAAATGAATTGACACATTCCACACAAACACCGACCTGTTTCAGAAAAATCTTTGAATTTCATTTTCTCAGGTGAGTTTTTACCAGAAAACAAGAAAGTAACAAAAAACAGCAAATTCCAAAATGGGACTTTTGTGGCTGTGCTCGCCGTAGGAATCAGAGGTGGTGGTGGAGCTGGTCTCTGGGGATGTGGCCACCAGTTTGGTTTCCACCAGTTTCCAGTCTCGTGCCAAGAAAGGCGAACATGATCCTGAATCTTTCAGCCTTTTCCACAAAACACATCAAAAGTCAAATTTTTGCCTTATTTTCCGAAACAGCCTTTTTCTTAGCTGGAGCAAACATGACATCGACCAATGAAAAACGTCAACGAGCAGCAATCGTAAATCTGAGAGACTGAAAATTAAGATGAGGAAGAAAAGAAGTAAACAGGAGAAGATGAAAGAGAAACAGAGAAAGAGGAGAAGAAGACGTGACGGGGGAGTGACAGAGCGACAGAGGAAGTGACCTTTGACTCGTGACTCCCGGCTGGATTCAAACCGTCAACACCTGCTTTGTTCTGAGCACAGCCCGAGGTCGCGATCTCACCCACACAGCCTCGCTCTGACCTTTGACCTCTCGCCCAGAGACACAATCCGTCTGTCGTATTGTGTTGCCCCGGGGTGTGCTTCGGCGATGAGCATTACTCACGTTGTGGGGACTCGACAGAAAAAGTGCCATTAAGATAAATCGTTAACTTTCACTGTGAAGTTTGTGGATTGAGCAAGTCTCGGGAAACGAATGTGTGTGTTTGTGTGTGTGTGTGTGTGCGCGCTGACAGACGCACTCCTTCCGAGTTTCATTAACCGACAGGATCATGTGATGAGAACAAACTCGAATGTCCAGCTGAGCTCTGAATCACATATCCAATTAGATTCGGCTTTAACGCCCAGCAGCAGCTGTTTCCACCTGATTTCAGATGCAAGTCACAACTTCCATTAGAAAAGATACTAATTTAACCGTCGCCGAGTCGATCTTCAGTGCAAAATGTATACGATTCAAAACTCTGAATCAGGAAACCGTGATATAACAAGTCTGTTTGTTTCTTTAATGAACCAAGCTCTTGGTTTGTTTCATCCTTGAACGTCTTTTGGAAAACTGCTGATTTAAAACTTCAGCTGTAAATCTCTGTATCAAGTGTAATTTCTTTATTAAAATCCATCAGTCCAAGTCAGAACTGTCGTCGAGTGCTTTTATTCCTGTGGAACGCGCACACTGTTTAGTAACATAATCACTATCAGGACTCCCACTGGAAATTTGCTCGTGTCATTTTTTTTCCAGGACGAGCCGTTTTCTCTTTTTTTTTTAAACGTTCCCAAAGTCAGAACTTCTAACAGGCAGATGCAGATTTCACCATCATCAAAGCTTTCTGCTGCGCAAAGCTTATCCAGTTCAAAACTTCTATTAAACATTGCTTATGTAACGCTCATCAACTCTTTTTTTTAATGATCCAAACTGTTGTTTTTGTGGGAATTTAGGTCAGAAAACTGCAGATTTCAAACTCCAGCTGTGAATCTTTGCAATGAAAACTTTCGTATTAACCTCCTAAGACCTGAACTCTTTCATGTGACGCATTTTTATTTTCTCTTTGCTATTTGGGCTGATTGGGTCCTGATGAATGTAAAAACAAAGAATTAACAGATTTTTTACCTGATTTTTGTTTCTGAGAAAAATGAGAGCCACATATGAGGACGTGTTGTAAATTTCGGAGTATAACATCCTCGTAAGTGGATATCAGGCCCTTGTAGAGCAAAATGTTGTATTTTGGTCTAGACAACCCAAAATGTGATGATGTCCACATATGTGGACGCCAGGTCCTAGGAGGTTAAAGCTCAATCCAACTCACGTTTGTCTTCAAGCCCTTTTGACTCGATGAATGTCTAAACTTTCCACTTTAGTCAGAACTTAAACTGCCATCAAGGCTTTCTTCAGCACAAAGCTTCTCCAATTCAAAACTCGCTGATTTAAAGCAATCGAACAGAAAGATGTCTGATTTTTTCCCCCCAGAACGTAAATCAGAACTTCCATTAGAAATGTAGTAATTAATCCATCAGGTGCTATCAAATGGAGAACTCTCGAGGGAAACTGGCAGAACTAACAGACACTACAGTGTTCGACTGTCTTTGTGTTTCACTCTTTCATAAAAAACAACATCAGGCAGAAACGGGAAAATTGACTTTTAGGGATTTCTTTCTGTTTCTCTAAAGGACCGTTAAATGTTGCATTTCCTTAAATGTTTAATTTAAGGAAATGCAAACAGGACTGTCCTCTAAACAACTCACAGTCAGAATTTCCACGAGAAATCATTTTCTTCCGTCTTTCTTCTCTGCTTTTCTTTCCCTCCAAAGGATCTAATTCACAACTCCCACTGGAAACTTTCTTATTTAACAGACGCTGATCACCATTTAATCACTGCAGTGTGATTGGGTTCTGTTTGTCTTTGTGGCTGAAACGCAGTTCGAGCCATCCTGATTTTTGGAAACTACGACACTGAAACTCCAGCCTGTACGGAAAAGAAGGAAAAACATCCAAGTCAGAACTGCCACAGAAAACCTGCTGATTTCACATCCTTCTGCAAGCCTGTCTGCAGCCAGTGAATTATTAACCAACACAATCCGAGTCAGGACGTCCATTTCTCACTCTGCATTTTGTTTCTTCCATTGGAAAATATGCTGATTAAACTCTCGTGTGCTCTTCCTCCTGGTGTCTCTGATGCCGCTCGCTGCCGTTTCAGTTTGTTAAACGCACACAATTTTTCATTTTCACTGTTTATTCTGCTTAGTTGGTCAGCGAATGGTGGAAACCAGATACCAAACACACACACACACACACACACACACACACACACACACACACACACACACACACGGCCTGCAGCCAGCTGCCTGAAATTCCGTTGTAATGCAATACCTCCGTGTGTGTGTATCAGTGTGTGTGTGTGAAATAAGTATTAAACGTGTGGTCCAGCCCGATGGTGAGGCAGGGAGACAGAGTAAAGCTGCCGGTTCATTTGCGATAAACCGACTCTATTACTGATAATACCGACTCTGAGCGTGTGCATTTACAGCTGCACACACAAACACACAGGACCACATAAAGCTTTTATAAATTCATGACAGAACTTCATTTTAAAATCATACGATTAATTTTTTTCCCCTGTTTATTTAGATATTGCAAAAGTTCCTCTTGGAAGTCTGTTGACTTCATGTTAACTCTGTTTCCACAGATCCATTCATTTGCTTTAAAATCATCATTTAAAAACAATTATTGTTACTGCATCCAATACGCTGTGTGTGTGTACAGTGTGTATTTATGTTTCTGGAGGTTTATAGTTCAACTCTATTGCTATATGTGACATAGAGCTTCCAGTGAAAGCTGACAGTATGATGGCAGCTTTATTCCTATGTGCACATTTTTCTTTAGTTCATTTTTAAAACAGTGTTATCAGCAGCAGATCCAATTTTGACTGCATCCTCCCACCAACATCATGGCTCTAATTTAAAGGCTGATAGCATTGACTATACGTCAGAATCAGTTTCCATCCAGCGGTCCCCAACAATACATTCAGGGACCGGCCTTTAAGGTTTTGCGGATAAATACAACAAAATAAAACCAGTTCTTAGGATGGCCACTTGAGGCTGCCTCCAAAAGTGAGTCAGTCCCAATAGGTTCCCATGTTAAAATGTCGAACTTTTGTGTTTGTTGTTTTGTGTCCTTTGGATTATTTATCTTTCACGAGTCACATGAGTCGGGGCGTGGCAGCTGGTATCCTGGTATCATTAAACTGTAACTTTTTAACCGTGTTTGTGGCTCCGGAGACACGTTTTCATGTATTATCTAACTAAGATTATGATCTGCTTTATGAAGCAGGCCATCCAAGAAGCTCCGCTTTTAGTGAGTGAAATTCTAGTATTTTATGAGTGTGTAACTCAGCATAATTAGTCAGGATGTGTGTGTGTGGGTTTCAGCCATGCTGTTTATAGATGCAGCTTGTTTTTGCACAAGGCAGCAGAGTGACATCGTGGTGGCTACGTTCATCTTTTTATATCATCTCGGTCATTACGGCAACATTTCTAGAGTTTAATGACCACAATGGGAATTGTGTGTCTCTCTGTGCGTAACTAAGCACATAAGTAGTAAAAAATAACTGTCAACTATTTTTTAAACTCTCAGAAACAGTTTAGATCGCACTGAGAGTCAGTAAAAGTTCGTGCTGTTTATGGATTTAAAGCTTTAAACATGGAGCCACATCGACTGGCAGTCCTGAGGGCTCCTGTAGAAACATTTAGATGTGTTATTCCTGTGATTGTGTGTCTGCAGCTCAGTCTGATGCTGTTTCTGAGTCAGATGAGAGAGGTTGTTGTGGTGTTGTATTGTTTGTGTTAGTGCAGCTTTAACCCTGACGTTGTTTCTTTCTTATTTTTTTTTTTAAATTGTCGATCATTTGATCATCCTTTGACCCAGTTTTACACAAACTTGTGTGAGACTTTCATTGAAATTTTTTGATGTAAGATTTAAAATCATGCAAAAAACCACTAAATTAACTCGTGTTGATAATATGAAATCTCACTGGAGTCGTGATGAATAAAGTATTTATCTGTCTTGTATTAAAAAGAAAAAGAAAACAGTTAAACCTGCACAGACTAGCGTTGAGTTTTCCTCTTCACAGACACTCGTGGCATTTCTTTCGCTTCATTAAAAACACAAACATTTTTCCTTCTCTTGATGTGTCACCTTTCTGGCATGTGTGTTTTATTTTGGTAGAGACCTTGAATTCAGCGTCTTTCTAAAGGCAGCCTCGTTCTGTCAGACTCATTAGTGTCTGTTAACAGACTCATTCAGCTCTCATTCAATCTGTCTGCCTCTCTCTTTCATTCACAAACACATTATAGCACCCTGAAACTCAACACCTGCACTACTTTCCCTACAGCACGCACACACAGACACACAAAAACATGCAGCAGGTCTGTTAGCATGCTACGCTCAAGTTTCATTCAGCTGCTGCTGCTTCTCCGCTGCAGACTCTCCTTTCAGCCTGTGTTCTCACTAATGTGGACAAATTTGAAAATCATGTTTTGCTCAAGCTCTGCTTTGAAACTGAAGCACCCGATAACAGAGCGCTTCAGCGTTGAGTTTGCTCGCTTAGACCGGACTGCTGCATCGGAAACAGTTTCTGCCGTTCGGTCCGTCACACAAAGTGTGTGTGTCTGGGATTCTCCGCAACGTTGGAAAATTAGACATCATTTTCTATATTATTGGTACAAATTCTGCAAATTAAATTCCTCTTAGAAATAGTCTGAGTTTAGGTTCTAGTTTAATGTCTGTGGCTTGATTCAGGCTAGGTTTACTTTGTGAAGTAAAAGACATCCAAGACCGATCTCCTGATTTACCTCAGACTGATTTGCATGTAGGGCAGCACAGTGGTTAGTACTGTTGCTCCACAGCAAAAGGGTCCTGAGTTCAAATCCACCATCTGTGTGAAGTTTGCATGTACTCCCGGTGTTTACACGGGTTCTCTACGGGTACTCCTGCATGCACTTAGTGGGGTTAGGTTAATTAGTAACTCTAAACTGCCCATGGGTGTGAATGGCTGTCTGCTTCTATGTTAACCCTGCTACAGTCTGGCGTCCTGTCCAGGGTGTACCCCGTCTCCACAGACAGCTGGGATAGGCTCCAGCCCCCCGCGGCCCTGAAGAGGATGGATGATCTGCATGTGGAGCTGCTTTTTTAATTCTTCTAATTTCTTTTAAAAATCAGCTAATTTAAGCCCTTCTAATCATTTGACCTCATCTATAGTATGAATACTCTGTTCAGTGATTTTCCTAAAAACTAATCTGGGAATAATATGACATCCTCAACAGGAACATAAATTATACATATTACATTTGAAAAATCTTGTAATATAACACTCAGAAAGGCCTTTCTGTTCTATGGAGGCTATTTACTAAACCAGTCAGAACTTCTATTGGAAATCTGTTGATTTAAGCCTGACTGGAGTTACTGCCCGTTACAGCGTGGAAAGACACCAGCACTAAAATGAGAAAAAATGGTGGCATCTTTTATTATTCCGTCAGAAAACAATTAAGCTGCTCATTAGCACCTCCAACAAGATAGCAGAGCGTTAGGACCATCAAAGTGTCTCTTTAGACCGAGTGGGGCCGATCACGCCTTCCAGCCGGTGTACGAATGACCACGAAAAGTATTGAAACTCAATTTCAGATGGAAAATAATCATGTTGTCGCCTCATTCTTCTGACCTGAGATCAGACAAGAGGAGGAGACAGCGTGAGTGTGTGAAGGAGGGCCATCGTATCCATGTAGCTCCTTCAGACGGACACTAAACATTGTTCAGTCAGCCATCGCGCCCTGAGGGAGGAAGAGGAGGAGGAAGAGCAGCGAAGGGTGAAACAGGCAGAGGGGAGGCACTTAAGCTCATTAGTTCCTCCCCCATCCCCCAACACACACACACACACAGCAAATAATAGTAAGACCTCCAACTGATGGTTTTAAGCCCTCAGGCACACACACACACACACACACACACACACACACACACACACACACACACACACACACACACACACACACACTGGATTATTTTTTTCCGTGAGTCTTAAAATCATATTTCCTCAGTAAGCAACAAAATTAGCTGCAACTAATGCACAGAAAACTTAAATTAGCACATTTCTGATGGAAGTTATTTATAAGATCCTTTGGAAGTTCAGTGGATTTTTAAGTTTCCATCAGTTTTACATGCACCACATGCTAGTCCAAAGCCCAAACTCTGTTTATCTGTTCACAGCAGATCCTATTGTTATGCTTTGTAACAGTTTGGTATCACCACTGCATGACGAGCTTTCCTCACTGAGCTCTCAAAGCTACACCACATATGAGAAGGTGACTGGAAGGTGGTTCCCAACTGCAAACCCGGATCAACGAAGCAACGGAAAGGTGTGGGTTGACAAAAGCCAGAAGGAAAAGAGCTGAAAGGCCGAACCAAAGACGAGAAGATTTCAGATCCAAGTAATGACGAGTGTAGGGTCCAGTCACTCGTGCATCAAAGCGTTAATCAACCTTAGCGGCTGTTAAAAATGTACTTCCAAAGAGAACAAATCCCAGAGTGTCCGGGGGGAACAGTCCTAATAGGTGTAGTAGTTTTTAATTTGCCTGAGATTATACGTGATTAATGGTGCATGCAGAGGGAACGTTAGGTTAACGTTCAAGTACAAAGTTTAAGGTTTGGACTCGGCTCAGTTTGTCATCTTATTAGAAAAAGTCAAGTCAAAGCTTCCACTGCAGGTTAAACTCAGCTCTGTCTGCCTCTCACACAAATCACAGTTTGTATTTCAACCAACATCATCTTTAAACATCATCTGATTTATCGCTCCTATATCTTTACTTTTCTGCAGAGCTTGAAAACAACAACTAGTCACCGACTGTTAGTTTTAATCAACTCATTGTTCAAGAAATGATGGAAACTAGCACAGCAACAAACCCGTGAGGGCCCAAAAGCGCTCTCCCCTTTAAGCCTGCATTATCTTTGCCATGGTAACAATTACACATGCTATAACAGATAATATACCCGCGTATATCCCCTCCCCCACCCGCAAGTCTCCTGGATTGAGTGGAAGAATGAAATAAACAGAGAGAGAGAGGATGAAGTGTGAAGAGTCTTCAGTCTCTTTGGGGAGCTGACAGATTTGCTCATTCTTCCATCATCTCCCTGGCAACCGAATAATAATTAATCCACCTCTGTGCGCGCGTGCATGGTACGACGGCATGTGTGTGCGCACCGTGTTTTTCTGCAGTGTGTGTGATATTTTTTCTGTTGCCTGTGGTGATGCAACGATATCTATCCTTCAATATGTAGGGCAGCTGGTAGCAAGGAGAGAAAGAGATGATGCAAAAGCAAAAAAAAGAAAAGGGGGTGGGAGTGAGAAGCAGCAGCGGGGGGAAGGATCCAAGTCAGAACTGCCACTGGATATCTGGCAATTTAAAGTCCAACTGTTTGTTGTATATGCAGCTCATTTGGTCTGTTACTACCAAGTAACGTTAACTCAGGAAAAGTATATATATGAACATTTGCTTTTGAGATATCTCTACACCTAAAATGAAGTTTGATCATTTCTGACTAAATGTTTATGTAACAGCTGATTGATGACCTAAAGGACTGTAGGCCACTGGAGAGGCAGTGACTGCTTTAAGTCAAACGTACGCTGCACTACATGGAACAAGTGAAAAGTCTCCAAGATGCAAGATGCACTGTCTAAAAACAAGCTCCTATATCTCACTGAAATGTTATAATGTTTTAAGTGTAATTTTTTTTTGACTAGAAATAAGACAAATATACTTGGTAAGATTTTGAGTTTCTGCAGTGTGCATTTTCCATTTTATCCTAAAAACCTGCTAAAACGTACTGAATATTTAACAGCAGGTTGGTAAACACACAGGTGCAAAATGTCCAAATCCAAACCAGAAGTGGCATCGGACATGTGACAACATCTAACCCTGAGAGTACAAAAATCCATACACAATACAAAAACCTCAGAACAAAATCTCTTGATGTAATCACCTCAGACCCCTACAGAGAAAGAATAACTAAAAACAAATCTGCTAATTTACCTCGGTTGTGTGTCCACAACTAAAATGGAACTAAGCTAATCATCTCCATTAAGTCTTTCTTCTGCATGCAACTTACTTTATCTATCATACTGAACAATTCAAGTCAAAGCCTCCAGTTAACATTGATCATCAAGTCATCCAAGTCTGAACGTCTATGTTGAAGTTTTCTTTGTCATCTGAATTTCAGTTAACTTCCCAAAAGGTTGATTCTGTTCATCTGGACGTAGCGGAAAATGTTTCGTCATTCATCCAAGTGACTTCTTCAGTCTCAGCTGACTGCAGGTTTCCCCAAACGTATAAACAGTACATTTGCACAAGTGGGCTTCAGTGGTGCTGGTTTCAGTCATGATGCAAATGTACTGTTTATAAGTTGGAAACCTGCGGTCAGCTGAGACTGAAGAAGTCACTTGGATGAATGACGAAACATTTTCCGCTACGTCCAGATGAACAGAATCAACCTTTTGGGATTGACTTACCTGGATGACTGAGCATGCATCAAGACATTCTGTTAACTTCATCGAGGACAAATCTGAACCGGATTTGGAAATCTTCCAATGTATCAGGTATGTTTTACAGATAAAGACACAGGACAGACGACAGAGCTGCAGTGTGTTTAGAGTTTAGCGAGTTTGCGTCTCTGTGTGACACAGAGCAGATCGCACAGGAATGTAAACAACACATCAAAGAACCTGATGGCATACATCTTTGTGAGGACCGCTATTAACATCAGACATTCTCTGGTCCCCGACCTGGAGTCCAAGTCAAACCCTTAAAACAAACATAAATACTAAATATGCTCCAAAAATTTAAAAAAAGCCTCCCCAAAGCCAAAAGTAGTCAGTTTGTAGATATGAAAATAAAAACTCTTCAGTTTTTAGCTTGTTTTTACTTTATGCTGGGAAAAAAAAAATCCAAACCAAAAGTCTCTTAGTATTTGTACAGCTCTGGTTTCTTATTTATTGATGAAAAATAAAAAGTAATAGGATCCTCCACTGGGATTGATCTCTTTTTGGTCTTGCAACAAAACTCGACAAGACATTTTCTGATAATATTTACTTCTTTAGACGCTGCTGTAAATATTTATCCATTTAAAACAAGCAATCAAAAGAAAATCCTGATTGTATATGTACTGATTTAGCTCTCATTGCTCTCTCATGTCCACAAATAAATTAATCCAGGTCAGAATTTCTTTTACGTACTCTGCACCAGAGTTTCACATTTACCCTCTAAACAACACTGGATGTCAAATGAGGCCCAAGGTCCCAGACGAAGGACAACATGTCCTCACAATGTCTAAAACTCACAGCGGTCCTCACAAAGACAAATGTTCAGCTTGTGCCATCCACCTGCTGCTGTGCATCTGTCCATCATCCAGCTCCGAGGCCCGGTCCAGCTGAGCGTCTGTGTTTGCTCAGCAGTAATCGTCTGCTTGTTCACATGGACGCAGTATTTGCTGCTGTCCATTCTGACTGCGTGTGTTATCAGCTCAGTTTGCTTTATCAGAGACTGATAAAAGTGTCACTTTCACTCTCTGGTTCTTTTAAAACTTTGACAACATTTCTACCAAAAACCAACAATTAGATGTTTACATCAAACACTTATTAATATAAATGATGAATAATAGCTGAATCTGAAAGCAACGAAAAGAAATGTGTTTTAAACAACGTGGAATACTGTCCAACATTTTATTCTGCATGCAGCTTCATTTATCTTTTATCTGAGAGGCAGTGTAAGTTATAATTTAATAAGCTGTATTCATGGGCTGTAGTCTCTTAATATTAATGACGAATAAACATAAAGACCATCCCAGTCAAAATTTACTTTGAAAATCACACGATTTAAATTAAAACTGCAACCGTAAAGGAGTTTAGCTTTGTTTTTGTTTTTAAGTCTCTGGTCTTTTAGACATTGTGAGGACATGTTGTCTGCACAAAGACCACTGTCAGTATTCAGTAACAAGTTATCCAAATATATCCGCAATTGTTGTTTGTTGGACTGATGGTAGCCGGCTGGATTCTACTACTACTATGATGCATGTTGAGGTTCAGCATTAGTGTTTTGGCTACTGCAATGCTGGTTTATTCAAACCAAAAGCATTATTTCATGAACGAGTGGAGTGTTCATTTTTCACTAATAAACTTGGTTAGCTAGCAGCATACACAAACTATACATGCACATTGCACAGGATTATATGACGGGGAATTAGATGATTAGCAGACTTGTTACGAGAATTTAACTCAGCAAAAGGGAATGACGATGTTTTTTGGATGGTGTGTTCACCATCAAGCTGTAATATATTCAGATAAAATGCTCTAAAAGACTCCAACGGCACTCTCACAGTGAAGCCGTCGTCCTAGTTTCATGATTCAGAGTAATGGCTGAGGCCATTGAAGCTAATTGGGATATGTCGGTCAAAGATCCAACACTCCTAATGCAATTATCCAGGTGGATGAGTTATTTAAAAAAAAAATCTCAGAGTGATTATGAAAGGAAAAACTGTTGATTAGGCCAATGGTTTATTTTGTGTGGAGCTGTAAATATTTTTTATGATGTAAAGCTGAATATTTAACATGGGAATCTGCAGTGGCCGACTCTTTTTGGAGTCAGCCACCACATACCAGGCTAAAATGCCTATATAGATCAATTACTATCCCTAGATTACACTGGGAGGACACTAGTTCGGTTCATGGATGTCTCTGTGGTAATGAAAGATGTTAGCTGTTCACTCTGACGAGACACAAGACCCAGAGCTTGTTAGTATGGATTCAGGTAAGACTGAGCTAAATATGTCTGTCCATGGATTCAGGGTGATGAAACATAAGGAAACTGTTTCAGTGGAAACATCAAACCAAGACATTAATATTACTTATTCATTTTCCTCCAATTAGGAAAGACGTTAATTAATGACTTGCTTTGCTAGCTGCAACATCAAAGGTCACACAAACACAGATAGAGAGAGCTGCGTTTCCATCACTACAGAGACCTTCCCAACATGAAACCAAGGCTTCCAACTCAAAGCTTTCCTTTTCAGGACTTTTTGTCCCCAAAAGAAACCCGGGTCCCCAAACTGCGAGATAATGAGATTCAAACTAAGTGACTGATACTGTACAGCGTGTAAAAATATGTGTTATTCAGGAGTCTAACCGTGCTCAGATTTAGCCTGGGTGGGGCAGCGCACACACACACACACACACACACACACACACAAAGAATAACTCACAGGCTTTTTTCACTCAGACCACACACACACTGGTTTACTGTGTCTGTTCGTGACGTCACACTAAAACGTGCCCTTTGGGACAAACTTTATGGATTTTGCTCTAAAACACAGTCAATAACGTGAGAGAGAGAGAGAGGGGGGGGGGGGGCACAAAATTGAGAGAGAGAGAGAGAGAGAGAGAGAGAGAGAGAGAGAGGAGGGGTGAGGAGGACAGTCATGAAGGCAGAGAGATAAAAAGAAAAGCGAGGTAGAGATGAAGTCATTCCCCAAGGTGAGGCACACACACACAGCTGTGATAAACTGTGTGGGGTTTTTTTTTCATGAAATTTATTTATCAGTGATTCATTTATCAACCTGCGAGGACACAAAGTCACAAAATTAATCCACAATTTATGGGTCTGTTTAGCAAAAAATGTCCTCACTTTTCACAAATGTCCTCACAAGGTCTATAAATAAATGCAGTCCTCACAAAGACACATGTGTAAGAACATGCACACACACCCAAAGCGGTCCCAGGTGTTTAGAGGTGCCTCCTAAACACCTGCATTTATTACTATGGCAGCTACAACAGGGGAAAAAGAGAGAGTGTTGCAAGTCACTGCATTAAATAATTACAAGAAACACACATGGCGCAGGAAAAAGGCCTGGATACTGCCTTAAACATACGCACACACACCCACCCACCCACACACACACTCACACTCGGGAGGGGGGGGGGGGTCAAACAGTTAGGTAAACAAAGTAAATCATTACTGTGCTCTGTGTCAGGTTCAAACCCGTTAGCGCCGCGACACACCGACACTAACAGCCGACACACTTACAAGGACGGATTACGAGACAAAGACCCTCCACCTCCGCCCTGTCGCCTACAGAAATGTCTCACGCACTGGGTTTTGTGTCCCTTTCAGGCGAGATTAAGCTGCTGTAAATGCAAGTAAATTGACCGAAAAACTCAGCAACATACATGACATTCAGGGGAGGCTCTGTTCTGTCTGTGGAGCTTACAAATCAAAGCAGAGACCTGCTCAAAGCAGATCTGAGTCAGAAATCCTCCCCCCTCTCAGAGTCGCAGCTCAATCTCACACACGAAACATATATTTTTAGATTCAGCGTGGCAAACGGCTTCCGGGGCTATAATTATCTCTGACATCTCTCCAGAACACACCTCCATAAATCTACATAGAAATAAGAGGAAAAAAACTTGAAGTTTTCTTTGGTATCACAGTGATCTCATGTAGTATCTGAAGTATCAGTACGTCCACGAGTCCGTTAAAAATAGGCCCAGCTAACTGATGCTTCTACAACTTTTAATGGAACTAATTTAACTAAACAAACAAATATCTCTAATGTCTGTCGTGAGTAAATGGACATAAATCCACTTTAAAACCTTAAAAGGGACCAATTTTGATACTTTTAATGGCTGGTCTTGCTCCTACCATGGCTTTCATTTTTTCTGCTATAATATGGGCTCCCAAACAGGCCCACGTGTTTTCACATTATAGCAAAAAACAGTCAAAAACAGGTCAAATTTCACACTGACATGTGGTGATTTATTCCTACAAATGGACTCCATATGTGTAAAAATATAGCATCTAATTAGCATGTGGGCACATGCCATCAACAGGTTTTTTTCCCTCCTCAGAAAGCAGAAACAAACACCAGCTGCTTTTAGTGGACCGCTGTCTCCTCCAACTTGCACAACTACAAAATAGCTTAAACTAATTACAGTAAGCTAACAACACTAGTTTTGCAGTTATTTCCTATAAAAAAAATTATAGCTACATCTCTACACCGAAGGAAAGGAAAAGTGAAAAACTAATAACACTAAATTTCCAGCATAGCGCTGATGTGTATATATTTTATGGGTCTTTTCACTCTGTGACTTCAGAAAGGATAAAGCAGCCTAACATGTTGTGCTAACAATCCTAAAAGCCAATCTCTATGAAAGCTAGCATGCTAAAGGGTCTCAAAGACTGTAATTCTGTGATCTGTATGACATAAAATTACTGTTAGCATCATAAAAGTGATACAGAGTGAAACTAATCTCAGTTTGGAGGGGTACAACTCAAACGATAACCAACAGGAGTGAAGAAGATCATTGATTGACACATGACAACGTAGTAAATCCAAACCATTAAAGGTTTACATTTTAGCATAGAAACTGCGCCTATTCTCTGTACTCCTTACAGCACCATAATAAATTACATTATTATTACTTTAAACGTCTTGGTCTATATAAAAAGTCACCTTAACTATCACAAAGATCCCAACAGCAATTTAAACATTTAAATGTTAGTTTAATAACATCAACTATATGATATATATGATATAAAACATTTTTCCCTGATATAAAATAAGCAGTGTTGGTAAAGGTTTCATTGTAGCCGACTGAACAGCTTTCAGAGATAACAGCACTACTCCTCTGTAAAGTATAAAGAAATTATTTCTACATCTTGACAAAGTCTTTGAATCACAGCATATAATCACTGTACAGGTGATGATTTTGTGCGTTTGTATACTCACACTGTGATCTGTAGATCAGGTGTATAACAATATAACGTATTATTGAAACAAAACTCATTTTTATGAGCCTCTTTGTTCATGTTGTAAATTATTTAAATGTGGATGTTTAAATCTTTGTTTACAGTGAATGTTTGTCATTATCTACATTAAATCATTGAGATTATATTTCATATCTATCTATGTACTGTCGACAAGTCATATAAAACACTGTCATTAGAGCCCAGGGTTTGGACTACTCTGACTCTTTCTGATGTTTCTGTTTTATTTCTCTCTGCTTGTTTCAAACATTATATATTTATCTATTACAGACACAGCATCCCCACCAAATATAAGCAGAGCAGCTCACAAACACTGGTGCAGCCCTTTGGTAGGCTTCCCGCTGTCTGCCAAGCAGAAGACAGTAGCCTTTTAGGGAGGATGCCCTTAAAGTTAAATGGCTGGGGAACTGGGGGGCTTAAACTTTTTCTTGTAAGCTGTGAATCATGCAGGGCTACTCTAGTGGAGTTCCAGGACATAAATATAGAGCCTGAAATGAGCAGACTATGAGCGGTATATGCCAGTTGCATTTCTAAAGTTAATGTTCCAGCTGCCCACTGATTTATATAATAATCAGTTACCATGAGGAAAGTGGATCTTTCTCTGTGGAAACGTCTGAAACTACAGCTACTTTCAGATATTAAAAGAAAAAAATTACATTTTCCAACAGTGGAAAGATTTAAACTTGCAATTACCGTGACAGAAGTTATATAACTAATTATATAAGTGTATAAAACAGCCGAAAGCCAAAGACTTAACAAGTGACAGCAGGTTTAAACTTCATCACAGAAGTGGATCGTACATCTGCTTTTAACTTGAACATCTGGAAGCACTCTGAGATGGTTCATACTGTAAGTTGATGTTTTAACACATCGTTGATTCGTGCTCGCCAAACTCCACCCTCCTCTATCGCAGAACTCGCACATGACGGTTGAGCTACACCTCTATGAAAACCAAAGCACATCGGATTCTGGATAAAGTCCCCCCCCCCCACACACACACACACACAAATATGGGGTACATAAACAGACAAACAACTGCACATTAGCACAAAAACACAACCTGAGGCGAAGGAGGCGATTTATGAGTGTCTGGCCGGCCTCTGACAGCTGCAGCTCGTCCAGGCGGAGACATAAATCTGAGCCCAGGCTTCAGACTTGGCCTGTTTTCCTTGATCCATTTAGAGCCTATTAGAGAGAGGGTGGGCAGGTGGTGGTGGTCATGCAGTAGCTCTGTGACTACAAACCAGAATAAAAGGGTCGACTTGCCCGAGAAAAATCACGTTTCCTAGTATCCTAGTAATCCAGGGATAGTTATCTGCACGGTAATAGGCTCATTGGAAAACGGAGCTGGTTTCGACAGGCTTTTCTTGGCCTGTTTTTCTCTGGTAATGTTGTCTTTAAAGGTCTCTGTGAATAATGGAGGAGATGCTGTGTTATTTATAATTTTAAATAGTTTTTAGGTGTTTTGAGACACGATGGCAGCACAGCTACACATGAAAGGAGAGATGGATAAAAAAAATGTAATTTCACCGCAGCTAAACATCCTCCTGCTCCAAAATATGTGTCTGTTTATTTGGACTTTTCTTGTTTATTTGCAGAAGGAAAGCAGCATGAGTGAAGAGTGGCTGTTGTCCAGAGGAGGCTCAAGTTCAAACTGAAACTCAAAGTGAGGACGATTATTTGCATTTGCATTAAAAACGGCACTCATCCTGACACCAGCAGCTTTAACATGACCACAGCTGACTGCACTGCAACCAGGCATCCTGTTGCAACATCTTAAGTTAACTTGAATTTGTTAGTTCTTTAGATTTCATGTTTTCAGTTTAGAGTTTAGATATTGTATTTCTTCCCAAACTTTGTGTTTTATATGTATAAAAACTCTGATCTCATCTGAAAGAAGCTGAACATTGTACCTCAAGCTAAATAAAGTTATTTCATGTATTATTTTAGATTCATATTATGATCTTTTGTAATCTTGATCTCTGGGGAACACGCTGTTTGGACCAGACCCACGTCCAGTGCATTCCTGGGGTTAGTGAAGGGCAACGCTGCATTCGGCTCTATTAATACACAGAAAACAGTCTGACATAGCAGAGCTTTCTTTGTCTTTACTATCTTGACAAAACCTAAAAAACCTGCTTTGGTGCCTTTACAGGTTCATCCCAAGTTATCAAATGTATCTAGGGTGCCTACTGACTGGATGTCTGCTACCAAAGAAAAGAGGCAGAGGGAGAAGTTTAGGGATGATTTCTTGGTTGCCACAGCAACTGCCAATTGTCTCTAATCTAATTTATGGCCAATAAAAACAAAAACACCAGCTGGTCCTTAAATCAGTAAGAACAGGGCCGAGATTTTCTTCCGAGCCTGTCTGAGGGAGTTTCTTTCTATGCTCATATGCGGGTGATATGCAGTCCTCTGAACTCCAAATGCTGCATCGTGGCATCCAAAGAGTTCAATGTTCGTCTCATCTGACCAGACTATTGTCTCCTAGTGTTCTACGGGTGATCGGCAACATTTAAACTTCACCGTGCTTGTTCTTCAGCAATGTCTTGAGTGGTGAGCGTGGATACAGGCTGTGGCTAACCAATGACCCAAGTGTGTCTTGAAGCAATAAAGCTGCAAAGGTCTTGAGACACCCTTTTATAGGCCATCCGTGGGGACTGAACCAGCTGATTTAATTTGCACTAAGATCCAGGATTTTTTCTAATTACTGATAGGTTTCAGCTGTTGTCAAGACTTTTTGCTCCCTTCCTTCATGTGTTCAATACTTTTTCCCCTGTGTCATTCCTCGTTATCACACAGAAGTTAATTTATTTACGAACATCTATGGTTTGATTTCTTTGCGTGTGTGGATTGGATGGATCGTTACAGACATCTGGAGATAATTTCATGTCAACTGGACCTTTAGAAATATATTCACTTTGAGAATTTGTGACGTGTTCAGTATTCGTTTCACCCGCTGTATATGGAGAGAGGGGTGTGTGTTTGTGTGTGTGCGGAGCTCAGGTGTGAAGCTCCCTCCTGCAATCACACACCAATCAACCTCAGTTAATATCCAACCATGAAGTTTCACTTATTGGCAAATTTGTGTGTTTGTGCACTTGTGCATGCATCTGTCTGGGTACAGGCTCAAGTTCTAGACGTAGCGATGACACCGTTTGAGGTTTCAGACTCGAATTTGGGGTTCAGGTTACAATCAGACTGTCAGGCTTGTTATAATCCTGCTTACACATTATTATTGTTACGGCAGCCAGATCCCCACTAAGATAGAAGAACAATTGTGTGTGGCTTTACATACACTCGAACTTGTGTGTCTCCAGCACTGTAGCAATATAAACTGTTTATGTTGGCAAATGCACACTTTAATTCCTTCTTACAACACCTAACCAATCAATGGCCTCAGTCTGCTGAGAGAGTGATGCGATTGGCCAGGAGCCCAAAGTGATAATTAACCACAGAGTTCAGTTCAATTTCCAAGAAACATCCAGAAGAAGAAAACCCTCAAACAGTCCAGATGATATCCAACAAGGTCAGACGCGACTGGAGGCAGAATCGACATGAGAGCTGAGTGTTTTTCCAAATCATCCTATCACCTCCTGGATTGATTCTCCTGCAGGCTAGCCATTGGCTAAGTTAATTTCTATGGAAATCAGCCTGTATAGACTCATTTGGAAAGCTAGCCTAAATGATAAAGGAAATTTCTACCTGGTATATGAGTGGCCAATGTTACTCAAATATTCGTCCATTTTTTAGTTAAATAAGACGGCTGCACTGCAATTTCCATCATTTTACAGCTGAATCTACTTCGTCTTGGATACATTTTTGCAGATGAAGGTGAAAAAACGCAGGTGAGATGCACAGGTGCACCAGCCTTGCAGAACCAAAGATAATCAATAATCAGGTCTCGGTTGGGGAAGGAGCTCTGATCTCTTCAACAGTGAAACCAAACAGCACTTCACTTGCACTAAAACTGACTGAGGGTTGGTTCGACTCCAGATTTCTGCTCTGCAGTAAAAGAGAGAAACAGGTGCAGTCATCTCCTAATAATAATCATCTATATGAATCTAAATCAACAGATTATTTTCCCTCTCTGGCAGTGAGGATCTATTCCCCGGTCGCTGCTGCGAGAAGGAGAAAAAAAAGAAAAGAAAAGCAGAAAATGATGCTTGGAAGAAGAGAGAAGCAGGTGCAGGCGGCTCAGTTACAAACAGACATTACTGTTATTAGAATAAAAGCTTTAATTCCCCGTCGTCTCATTAGCCAATAATGGCTCCGTTCCCTCTGAATGCCACAGCTGATTGGCTGACTCATCTCGGCTAATTCACTTTGTGCTAATGGAAAAGAGGAAGAGGAGGAGGACGAGGGTGTGTTCTTTTTAAGAGAGAAAAGGCTTTCAGTCTGTCAGTTTGAATCTGCAGGGAGAAGAAGACTTAAAAAAAACCACACACAATATTTTATAATTTGTATTGTTTGACACAAGGGTGCAGACCAGCAGGAGGCGTAAAAGCAGGCTTATTTAAAACATTTAATAGGTTTTGTAGAGTATCAGTAATTATATTTCTGACAAAAACTGCAATTTGAATGGTCAAAATTATAATATGACCAGCTATAATTACAGTTCCAGATAATTTCATTTAATTTTCCGCAGATTCTCTTTTTCTTCTTGTTGGCCCGGGGCATTTCGCCTTTATTAGGTAGGTGCAGCAGGGACAGACAGGAAGTGCAGATAAATACAACTGGGGAATGACAGGCAGCAAGAGGTCCAGCCGGCTGGGAATTGAGCTGGAAACTCAATGCTCATGGCATTTGCTCCCATGTGGTATGCGCCCTAAGCACTCAGCTAGTGGGTCCCCCATATTACTGGAGCGTTTGACTGGTGCTGAAGAGCTTGTGAGGCTCGTGACATTACAGGAATAAAAACTGAAGAATCCAATGTCTCAACTCATGCATACAGTTTTTACTGAATGCCAGAAATAGAATTAGATGATTTTTTTCATCACATATACATTCAACAACTATTAGTACCATGGTGACTTCCTTTAGATTTGTTTCTTCGTAGTTCTTTTTGTTTTAGGGTTTTTGTTGCAGTAACTATTTGGACATGTAAAGTCTTTTCTTTACTATGGATTAGTAAAAATTGGGCAGATAAGTATTGGAAGTGTTAAAAATTATTCAAGTAAACTAAATTCAAATGTTTTTGACAGGTTATATCTCCCATGTCAGATCTCTATGATTACATTTTTACAAACTTCTACTATTAAATATAATATATAATGTATTATAATAGTTATAGTACATTAAATATACCTATATTTTAAATTTTTGACCCGTTCTGGACATCTGGAAAATTCTAATTTTGAGTTAAATGAGTGTCCTTACACACTAGAACAGACCAAGACTTCCTGGTTGGAACTTAATTACAGATATTTGGAGAAATAGTTTTGGCTAGTGAGAAATGCCTTGTGGATGTCTTTAATATAAAAACCATTTTACATAAAAGGCCACAGTAAAAGCAGAATAACAGTTATTGATCTCACACCTAAACAATATTAATCTGCCATTCAAATTTGCAATGCATTTGATTTCATGTTAAATGTACACAGTCTGTAGTGTCCACATGTTTTAGGTGAAGCCCCCTTGCTATTAGTAAAGGTGTTCCACAGGGATCAATCACCGGACCTCTTATATTCTCCACACCCTATATACACATAACCACACCTTAAGATACGATTCTTATATAAAAACATGCAAAACACCTAAAAGTATCCAGTATCCAGCCTTCATGGCTATGGAGTGTTTGAATGTGGACAAACATTCAAACACTCCATAGCCATAAAATGAAAACTGTTTATTGTTACAGACAGTTGGGACTTTAACACTGGACTCTTCAAACCGAAGACAGAAACAAATCGTGCTTCTCTTACCAATCATAGCATCGCAGCACAGTCTACAATTTCATGTGTGCTTGATTACGGTGATATTGTTTATATGCATGCTCACAATTGCATCTTTTATGAAAACAGACCCGACCAGTTTATTTATGAGAGTATTCTTCAAAAGTTGCCCCTGCTCCTTTGTTACACTTAAATACAGTACTTATAATGTCTGGTCACATGATATTCAAACACCAACTCTCAGTGAACTCTGAAAAGCTGTGTAAACACTTTTCTGCCTCCGAATGGACCGAGCCTCAAATACTAAGAAACCGTGCATTATCTTTCTGTATTGCTGTATATGTTCCTGCACACCAGTCTCTCCTGATCTCAGTCTACCTTTACATTAAGGATCTTATAATAGTAAATATAATAACAGTCTTGAGCCCGAGCCTTTCTACTCTGCACTTACTCTGGCCGATTGAGGCAGACGGCCGTCCTCTCGAGTCTCGTTCAGTCAGAAGTTTTTTTTTTCCTCTCTACTGTCGCCAAGTGCTGCTTAGAGTGGAACCGATGGGTTTTTCTATCAAGTGCCTTGAGATGACTTATGTTATGATTTGGCTCCATCTAAATGAAATTGGATTGAATTGAGACATGTCCAGTCATCCACCTCCTCTGTCTGACTTCTAACTGCATTATACGGCGCATCAGCCTGATGATCAGACTGAACTGAACACTGAAGTCCCCCATCAGTGAGTTTAAAATCCCAGAAATGCATGAATCATTGGGTTTCTCTACAGCGGCAATCAAAACTGGGAAAAAGAAAAATTATTCTTCTATTTATTCATGAAAAATACTGTAAGGAAAAAACTTTTAATGATGTTCACAACTCATATTCATTACATTAAATCTGGCAGTGACAGCGCCCCAATGTATTTACTGCAAGCTCATCAAGATTAGAACACAAACGAGTCTTACTTCCTGCTCACATAAATCAGAGAGATTAAAGATCTAAATTGAATTTGGTCCATTCGCTCATTTTGTTGATTCAGTATGAAACAGACAGATGACAGACAGATTCCAAGAAACTGCTCAACTGTTTTTACTGGAGAGCAGAGCTCTAAAATCAACCTTACATGTAAATCTGAAGAAAAAATAAGCAGACGCGTGTACAAAAAGAGTGACAAATTAAAGGAGTCTCAGTAAAGTGTCAGGCCATTATGTGAAGCCCAACAGCTTCTCTAAATATCTGTACTTAAATGACGAACACTCTTCTCGTGCTGGTGGTTCAATTTTTGTTGAGTGACATAAAAATATTTTAAGTATCCAAAACATCAAGAAGCCAGTGTGTGACATCACAGTAGTTATATCAGTTTTTATACGCTGCCTATGCTCACGGCAACCTTTTAAGTTGCTCTGGAATAAAAACGGAGCCGTTTTTTTTTTCAGAACTGAGAAAATCGATCATAAAATAATGATCACATGACGAGATCCTTCAAACGTGATCGAAAACTGAGAGTTTGTCCGGTTTGCAGCCTTTTACATCCGTGCGTTTGTTTTGTGTTGGAATAAATGAAGCAAAGCTAATTAGCCCCACTTTACAGAGTCATTGACTGAAATAGTTAGAAATGTAAATGATTGTTATTTTGTTCTAAGTCGCGAACAGTGTGTGTCTTTGTCAAAACAGATCCTGGCCTTACGTCACAGACCCGCTTTAAAGCTCGTCCTTCAGCAGCAACAACAGCCTCTTTATGACAACTTCAATCTCCGGAAATAAATACTCCTCATATTCTGATTAAATTCCACCGAAGTTCAAGAAGTTTGCGTGTGTGTGTGTGCGCGCGTGTGCATGTGTGTGCGCGCGTGTGTATGTGTGTGTGTGTGTGTGTGTGTGTGTGTGTGCGCGCGTGTGTATGTGTGTGTGTGTGTGTGCGCGCGCGTGTGCGCGCGTGTGTATGTATGTGTGTGTGTGTGTATGTGTGTGTGCGCGTTGGGAGGTGCGGTCAGTGCAGCGTGTCTCCTCTCTCCCCTCAGGCCTGTTTGTTTTGGAACCAGAACAAAGAGGGCTGCTGACAACACACACACACACACACAAACTTGTGCTTCTATATATTTGAGGTCCCTCGTTGCTACAGTGCATTCTCAGGTCCTAAACCTCGAGCCTCGTCTTCAGGTTAGATCGGGTGTAAACACCAAATATGATCATCACACTGGTTCTCCAAAAGGTAGACGTATGCACGCACATACACACACACACCCTTTCTCCCGGGACAACCCTTTAGCTTCCTGTCGCCTCACTCTTTGATGACATCACTCTCTCTGAGCCAATTGTCTGTCAGATTAGCTGATACGCCGATAGGTTGCCAGCCACTACTACAACTCCCCCCTCCTGCTTGCACTGAGGGGGTGTTATTATGTTTTGTAAGTCTTGCTGGTACTGCGCCCACTGCACTCGTCTTTGCTGTAACGTTGAACACGGTTTGCCCAACTGGTGCCACTCACTCACCTTTTGGTATTTTATATTTAGTTCATTCATGATTTGCTTTTTGAAAGTCTAACTTTTTTTCTTTTACTGAGAGAACTTTGTAGATTTGCTGATTCTGGCAGGAGAGTTAATAAACTTAAATAACTTTAAAGAAATAAAGAAAAATGATGCAAACCAAATTAAATTGCATAAACATATGGTTACAAAAAGGCTTCCAATATTTTAATTTTGCTCAAACAAAGGTGAAGAAGAAGCTGTGTCTGTTCACAGTGCAACAACAAATACCCACTGAGGTACATCAACCTGTAACTACAAATAAATCCATAAAATAAACAAGAAAGACAAACCAATACGAGGACAACGTGTGTTTGCATCAGCATCAATCTAAACTTACTGATATACCCTCACAGCACTAAACTGCCCCGTTGTGGGTTTAACTTTCATCCGTCACTCAGTTTATGTAGTGACTCTGGCTTTACTTTGAATTGTTTTCCTCTCTTTGGAGGTGCACTGGTGAAACCTCTCCCCTGGAAATGAAACTGAAGATCCACTTTGGCATTGCCCGTCACTCCTGTTACCTGTGCAGCCATCTGAGGTTTAACTCAATAATACAAATTGCTGAATTTTATTGAGAATCAATGGTCTCTGGTCACCACATCACTGCCGGTCTCTTCCTGTGTAGATGTCCCTTCAGAGGGAATTATGGCTAATCTAAAGATAGATGCAGTGGAGGCCTGCAGCAGCGGATTAAAAGGTCAACCATAGGAGTAAAATATGATTACGGTCCAGCCATTTCTGCCCGATGTCTTCATATACACACCAAGCAGAGAGCACCTTTGTCTAAAGCAAACTTGTTTACAGCGTTTCCAGGAGTGAACATGAATGGACCATCACCCGACACCGTCAGCATTGACTCAGACTGTGCAAGGTTTAGACTGAATGGTTAATCAACTTTTTAAGCAATACTGAATTATTTTCAAATACGTCAAAGACCTTTGTCCTTATTCTCAAGAGGTATGTCGTTGGCATTTAGGTCAAAAAAATATTTTTCCATCAGACGGAAAAAAATTAATATTTTGTTACATTTTTACTTTGTTATATTCCACCGAGTAATAACATGTCAGGCTAAATGAATTTCCATTTTCACTTTAATGGTTCATATATTTTGTTCAGCCAACACCCAGCGTTTAATGCAGTCTCTAAAACACTGCATTAGAAAGGGGTTAAAACCAGTTCCGACTGTGGTGGTCTGAATCCAGACGTGGACCTGACAGGAAGTGGACGTTGACCTGAAACCTGAAGCCCCAGTGTGTGTTCATATGGAGCTAAATCGAGATAAAAACCACTGCTGCACAAACCTTTTTCTTACCCTGCAGCTCCACCCTGCTTCAGATTCTTAGAGAGAGGTTTAAAAAAAGAAAAAACAGGGACATAAGCGGTGCAGCCACAGTGCTGCTGCCCAGTGAGCAGCTGGGCAGGATGACAGCGGACTCTGCAGAACCAAGAGGATTTCAGTGGATAATCCAGAAACTTAATTCAGTGGGTTTCCACTCTGAGCACCTGATGAAATTCACATAAATCTTCCTGTGCATCAGGGTAAAAAGCTTCCCAGGTTGGAAATGCATAAGTTTACACAAGTCCATCAAAATGCTTTCATGTGCAGCAGCTTGTTTGGGGAGAGGAAGAGCTTTAAAAAACAAAGACTGAGTCCTCACAGGCAACTTTGCATTAAAGCCGAAATGCTCTTATAAGGGTAACCAAATGAGCCAAGTGAGTTTCTCTGAACAGAGACTCACACTGGGTCCATTATTTATGCTGCATTTTGTTTTGCATGAGAACATAAAGAGGTTCTGAATAGGAAATGGGGTAAAACAATGTCAGTAAGCTTACAAGAGGCCATTTATAAAAAAAAATGACTTTGCTAGGAAGTCTAAAAAGCCTCCCTGACACAGGTGTGCACAGACTGACAGCTTAAACAGAGGCACCTTTAACCTGTGCAATTAAGACCCAGCTGGTAGCCAAACTCCCTGCAGTGACAATGAAGTCTTAGCCGAATGCAGCTAACAGGACTAATCAGCAGGACTTTAAAAGCGTACACTGTGGTGTATTTTTAAACCCAGGCCCTATTTTCACGTCAAAAATAAGGACAAAAGTGTTTGAAACCAGTCCAATAATGTGTTTAAAACAAAAAAAAAACACTGTGAAAAATAAACACTGCTCAAATCCCACAGGGCATTAAAGCGGTGTTTAACGGTCTGTGAGGGAAATGAGGGCTGGTACAGGTAACGAGTGCATATTTGTATCTTTGACATGCTGATGATTTCAAGAGGAGGGCATCTACAAAGTGGGAGCAATGGGAAAACAAGAAGTTTTTCCAAATAGTCCAGTTTTCTGGAATCATATCTGGATGCATCAGAAATGTTTTTCTAGCATTGTGTATTTCAAAATAAAAGCATCACTCTCGGCAGTGAAGCTTTCACACATCAAAGCCTCTTTTTCTACTCTGATTGTCCGATGACGCATCAATCACAAGTTTGATAAAGAATCACAGCAGATATCTGACTCAGTAATTAAATTGTAATTAATAATAAATGATAAATATCTTATTCCTAAACACCAGGGGGAAGCGCTGCTCAGAGGGGTTAAACACAGGAAAACTGTTAACCTGTACATCTGAAATTCTGAGAAATGAAAGATGATTTGCTTAAAAAAAAAACAAAAATAATCCAGTCCCACCGAGTACTTCAGATTAAGGTGGTATTTCCTGGGACTGGTTAAGGTGGTATCTTTTTTGCTTCAGTGTTTTTCCATCGAGGCCGGCAGCAGGCTGATTGTGTTGCTGGGACTCGGGCCCAGTCGGCCTTCTCTAACAACATAATCACATCAGTTCTGACTGTCGCTGGCAGCCTGACACCTCATTGGAAGCTTCACAGTAAAACCTGCCGGAATCGGATGAGTTCAGCTTTTAAATACCAGCTCTGAATCCAACATTTACAGCCTCATACTCTGATTTCGCTTCCTCCAGGCAGCCACTGGTTTCTATGGGGAAAAAAGGAAAAAAAATCAACCTGCACAACAGTCAGGGTTAAAGTTATGGTTCTATCTGATGATTATCATTGATTGCAGCGATTGTTTTACAGACTACACATCATCTCCTCTGCCAAAAATGTTCAAAAGCTCATAAAACAAATCATCAGCTCACAGCGATGAACAAAGAAAGCAGCAAACCGGTTTTTCAGAGACAAAGAAATCTTCAAATATGGGCGTTTTCTCGTATTTGTTAAAAGAAAAGCTGCAGTTGATTATCAATTATGTTTTGTGACAATCAGACAGGTGCTTATAGTCAAGACTAAACGGAAAAACCAGCACAAACGCAGAGCAAAAGAAATGTTTAATAAATCCACTGAAAACCTCATTAACGACCCCACATTTGGTCAAAACAGCTGATTTGGATGTAACCGATAACCAGCGGTTTTAAGGATAAGCCCAAGCAATTTTAAATCTGATGGCAACAACATGCTTCGAAAGTTTAGACAGAATCAAAAAGGCGCCTGGTGGAACATTTTGTAATTAATTAGGCTAATTAGTAACATAAATATCCCAGAGAGGCTTTCAGGAGTAAAGACGGTGTGGACACTTCAGCAGGTTTGGAGAAAATGAACATTCTCGGCTATTTTAGGATTTTATTATCTACAGTTTTAACACAGGCCAAAGCTGTACAGGACAGACGAGGCTGAAAAGCATTTTGTGTGGCTGTGATGTTCAGGCTCTCAAAAACTCTCAGGTACTGCATCAAAAACAGACATGAAATCACCGCATGGGCTCAGGAGCACATCTGCCTTCTCTGGGCTCAAGCTCATTTATGATGGACTGAGGCAAAGCAGAGAACTGCACTCTGACCAAACAAGATATGAAATTCCTCGTGGAAATCACGGATTCTGTGTTCACCGAGCTTTGGAACAGAGGAACCATCCCAGCTTCTCATCAGCACACAATTCATGAGCCGGCACCAGCGATAGTGTTGGGGTACATTAGTGCATGTGGCACGGCAGGCGCACATAAAGCACCATTAATGTTGGATGTTATTTACAGCTTAATGACACAGCAAAATATTTAAGAAACATTTTGCTGCTTTAGAAATGAAATTAAAGCACCAGCAGTCTGATGACAACAGCCAGGAACGTAATCTTTAGAAAGATGGAAGAAAATGTGGCAAACAAAGGATTTAGAGACTGAAACGATGACAAACTGCTGGACAGCAGAGAGTAGGACAAAAAGAAGAAGGAGGAGGATAAAAGAGTCTGACAGGCAGAGATAAAGTCAACAGAGTTTGAGTTACAACTTGTTTTCCCTTCTGTCATAGCGCAGAGTCTCAGTGGAAAAGCATCAGGAGGGCTGACAGACGCTCTGTGGTCAGCACTGCACAAACTAACAATTATTACTCCCTGCTAATTTAATCTTAAAGCAATAGTTTGACATTTTAGGAAAAACCATCCCTTCACCATAACTGTCTGGTATACTGCTAGATGCATTCTTTTCTTCCATGAATGCAACACTTTCATGGTTTGAATGCTTTTCTTTGCCTGTGTGAGGCTCTTTTAGTTCCCTCTCTGGGACAATGCACAACCTGGCCCTCGGATCTGTTTTTCTTCTTCTTCTGGTGGTACATATTATTATTTCTTAAATGTGGCCAATATCAGATTTCAGTGTGAACTCATCACAGTTTAAGCAGGGACTGAATGCCCAAAAGGGACAATGCAATATCGCACACAGCACGCTGTCATACCGAGTCAACCACGGAGGCTATTGAAGGCATCGCTTCCAGTTTCAGTTTCATTTGAAAGCAGATAATAACAAGAGTGAGGAAAATAGATCCTTTTAATTATGAATTTTGTGGCATAATAGCAGCGATTTCTTTAGGGAGAGATATGAAGTGGCTACAGCGACCGACCCGGAGACTTAAACCAGAGTTTTTAGTGAAAGAGCAGACTGGCAGACTGAAGAGAGCAGGCTGCAGTTTGGCCATTTCAAAATACTTTAGGGACGAGTGCTCGCCTTTGTATTCGCCTCTTGTCAATGCACGAAACTGGTGAACACTCGATTTGCAGCTATGGGCAGTCCAAGATCTGTATTCCTGAGTGAAAACGGCTGAAGAATGAGTTCATTATTATCATTCTAATCAGGCAGAGACTGGAAAAACCCACGTGGAAGGTCAAAACACTGTTAAGCAGGAGACTTAGGTTTGTTCTTAGTGTGTGAACCACATAATGGACATAAAAGATGGATCTTGCAACCGTGACATCCATCTTTTGCAACCAGACAAGTCGACCCCTACTGGCCATTAGGAAAAAAAAGGCAGGTTTAAGGTGCTATCTCGATTTACATTATTAGCTTTTTGCTTAAGTTCAGTCACCAAAACATGCTTAGTTTATGGAAAACGTGACGTTAAACCCTTTTGGACAAACTGCTCCTCTTTCTATCTCAGTTACCCCACTGAGGACAGGACTTTTTGTCTAAGAAGGTCAAACATGAACATGAACAGTGTCCAGTTTAACCCCCAGTTAAATTTAAACTGACAAAAATGCATACAGTTTCCAGGTAATGGCAGCTGTTTACAAGGACTAATAAATCCTCTTATACTGACATTCAGAAATGTGCTCAGAAAGTCTATACAATTACCAGTAAATACAGCAAAATATAGAAATTAGTGCTTGTGTGAATCAATATTTCTGTCCACTAGCAGAGCCACCAAACAGAAAACACAAGTCTCTGCGACTCAGACCAAACGACTTGAAGACATGAGTAGAAAAGCAACTTTTAATCAACGCTAATCAGCTTTAAAGCTTGCGTTTCACTGTCTGTCCGTCCATCTGGTGAGTATGATGAGTGAAAGGTCATGTTTGCCTCTGGGATCTGCTCCAAAGATCTGTTTCAGTCCAAGATGATTAGATTTTAAGTGCAGAGTTGTGATAAAAGATGAACAAAGAGTTCTGGAGGCTGCTGCTCTGACATTTAAAATCACACTGACCTCGACTTTTCTAACATCCACAGAGTTGTAGGTTTGTGGTCTTTGTTTATCTCTTTTAAGTCTCTTGCCAAATTACCAATTCACCCTTAATTCAACTGATCAAGCATCTGAGCTCCCGTCCCAGCAACAGCCAATCAGATCAGCCCAGTTGGGAAGCTCTGGAAGGCTTTGTGGAGACGAAGACACGGACAAGTCCTGGCATGAAACCAGTTGGTCAGAAGGAATCCAGCAGCAGATTAGTGAACTGTATGATGGTGAGTTAGTGTGGGGTTGGTTCGGATGCTGTAAATAAAAAAACAAAAAGGACCCGAACAATGGAGCTTGGCGCAGTATGTCCTTTGGTTCAAACGGCTCTTTCAGAAGTCTTTATATTATTATACTCTGTAATTACAAAACCAGGCATCAGAAAATGCTGATAGGACACCTCCAGCTGCAAATAAGGCAATTTATACTGTAATTTTGCAGATTGTCACACATCAAAAGCTCAATTAAGATTCAAAGTTTCTTCTGAAAGTGAGCCAACACTATCGCTTCTTCAGCAGGGCCACGTTTGGCATTTTTACTGCTGCTTTCAGCCTTTCGGTGGGAGAAGTGAACCGTTTCGGCTCGACGTGCCAATTCAGCAGCAAGCAGTCAATCGCAAAAATAGTGGTTTGTTTAACTTTTGAATCTTTATGCTCTGACTTCAGAAAAATGGCTCCACGAGTCTAGAGATGTGCTCAAAAGCCTGAAGTCTTTTGTCCTATTTTTAAACTGCGTATATTTGAAAAAGCAAAGGTCTGAAATTCATATGATGTTAGCGCAACAGATTTTAACCACATATGTGGACATCACATTTTGCATTGTCTAGACCAAAATACAGCATTTTGCTCTACAAGGGCCTGATATCCACGTACGAGGACGTTATACTGCCTCTGTTCTATTGAAATGTAAAACAAATGTCCTCATATGTGGATCTAATTTTTCTCAGAAACAAAAATCTGGTTTTAAAAAAAAGACAATTCTTCAATTTTACCATCATCAGGTCCCAATCAGCCCAAATAGCAAAGAGAAATAAAAAATGCATGCTATGGAAGAGTTCGGGTCTTAGGAGGTTAAAACTCAGTGGATAGTCGACCACAGTGCTTCACAGAGTCGCACCAGGCTAAGATTTAACCCAAATGTACCAAATGATTTTAAAATGATGCAGATGCTGATGGAAGCATTTCCGTGTAAAACAAGTTTCTCATTAAGGATAACAATGACCTATATGGTACAATGGTAAACATGTGATAACAGATGTGTGCTCATGGCAACATGCTAAAAATGCTACATGCTTTAAATATCCCACATTACAGTGCAAAAAAGAAAAAGAAAAAAAGTAATTCATGTTTACGGAAGTGCCGTCCTCATTTGAAACGATTGGCCGCTTCAAATGAGGAAGCGGCGATTGAGCGTTAAATGAAAGATTTGAAATGAGGGAAACTGCTGATTAACTGACTAATAAGACCATTACTTATCTTAATAGAAATTGTCAAACCCAATGACTGGCATAAAATGAAAATCAGTCCATAAACTTATAGATTTTTTGGGAAAAATAATCACTTTGAATTTAACAGGCTTAAAGGGAAAGCGAGGGAAAAGCCTCCCAGCCAGACTGGATTTGGGTCTATTGCTTATCGTCTTGTTGGGCGTTGAAGCAGTGGAGAGCTTTTGTTGGATGCCAGCAGCTCAGAGAGTTGAGGAGGAGGAGGAGGAGGAGGAAGTTCCACTAAACATAGAAACAAGAGTTCTCCGCCAACTCCCAGCCACACAGAGCCCAACATCTAAAACCAAACCCAGTGATTTTCACCAAGCTGTTCACTGTACAGACTACACCCCCGGCCATTCCTCCCTCTCTGCCTCGGTTCCTCCCTCTATCCGTCGCTCTCAGAGGTCAGCTTTCAGAGAAATATCTCCCTATGTGAATGAATATTAAAGTGGCAGCTGTGTGGGAGGAGAGGTGAGCGGGGTGAATGCCAAGAGGATTCATTCACCACCCATCCTCCGTTTTTAGTGTTCAGGCAATTAAAATTCATCGTTGGCAGGCTGGAAAATGGAGATGATTGTGTGGTCAAATGTGGGAGCAGAAGAGGGTTTTTAATGCATCTTTTAATTTTAATGACTGCTGATGATGTGGATTAATGTGCCCATCGTGCAGAGGACGATGTATAGAGAAGCTTTGCATTTATTCAACCAAAAAGTCAAAAGGGCAAAATTACTGATGAATTCATTTATTATTTTTAACTTTAAAATGCATGAAAAGGATGAATCCAGATCCCTCCAATTTAAATTGAAAGCCCTTTAAATATTTGTGATTGCACTGCACAAAGTATTTTTCTTTTTGAAGAGATGGTTGGGTCCCCTAACGTGTAAAGTCTTTTTGCTTGATTTAAATTTGGTGTCCATCTGTACTATCAGGAATCCAGTGGAGATCCTTCAAAGCTCCTTTAGGTGCATCTAGTTGCCATTAAGGGCGTTGCAGAGCTCCCTCTGGAGGGTTTAGTGGTCCATGAAGACAAAGACCAGCTCCTTTCGGTGCTCATCGTTGTTGCTAAGGACATGTTAAGCGTCTTTGTAGTGGTTTAAATGGTCCTTCTGATTCTGGAGAAGATGCTTTAGGAGATTTACGGTAATCATACGGATAACTAAAGACTTAGCACTTTAGCAAAACACTAAATGGGGGCTGTAACAAGGTTCTCAAGCAACTACTATACACCTTAATTACTGTACCAGCTCATCTAATGACCCACAGGTGTTCAACCACACAAACTAGCCCATAAATCGCTTAAAGGGAACTATCTTTAAGACCTTAATAGACCTTACAAAAAGGTGCCAAACGCCCAGTACTACCCAGTTCTGCCTTTGTGCCTTTGAGAGCCAGCCCACGTTTGGAGAGGTTTGAGAAGTGTTTGTTATATAGCATTACTAGCAGAAGTCGGATAATTTCTCTTCTGGGAAGAAAATCAGAAAATGCGTGGGCTGAATCTGTCCATCATTGGTTAATTTCTTGAGTTAACCACTACCAAGCCACTGACAGTGGTTCCAACGGTGGGCGGAACAATTTTATGGTGTTGTACTGATGCCAGCTCTTCATCGCTGGTACAAGTCCTGTTTCTTTGTGGAAATGTGTAAAATGAGTTCTAGCGTCAGCACCAGCACAGCATCCAGGGAAGAGAAGCACAGAGGGCTTTGCTGAGGTAGACGTCAAGCCAAACTGAAATAAAACTAATTGTGTTTAAGAGACTTAAGGACCTTTTATAAAATCCCAGACCTTTGAAAGACCTTAATACGATTTCATCAGGTGGTTGAACGCATGGGTTATCAAATGAGCTCTGAAGAGATGTCAAACTATCTAAATGTCCTAAAGTTCCTCTAAAACATCTTCAATGATGACTCTAAGCATCTGAAAGACCTTTAACAGCGTATCAACAATAGGAACCTAAAGAACTTAAGTTTGCTGCTCTTCCCAGGTCCCCTAAACAATGTCTAGAAGTTTCAGACTGATTACCAGGATTACCAGGGTATCCTTAGAGGTCCTGGCTCCCAAGAACTTAAGGAGGACCTCTAAAAAAACCCTCTAAAATAAATTTCCCTGTAACCAACGAAAGCTTTTAGAGACCATATTGTGGTGGCTTTAACCGGTCGAACGCACACAGGTTGTTAAACATCTAGTAAGATATTTCTTTGTAGGACGGATCATTTCACAGATGATTTGACATGTTTAACCATTTCAAAGTCCTAAAAGAATAAAGGTCCTAAAGGCAAAGCTATCTTAAAAGAGCCTAGAAATATTTTAACTCCCTAAAAAGAACCTGGAGAACTTGTGCTCTCGTTCTTGCTCATAACAAACCTCTAGAACATCAACATCTTTAACATCTCCAAAGAACTTTGTGTTTTTGAACATCTATTCCTTTTTCCCTTTTCTAAGATAATCATTTATTTGTTTTTGTGAAGGTGCTCAGCGATGCTGCTTGCCAGACGCACTCGTTTGACTCTCAGACAGTCTGAGACTTGTAAATTCTACTTGTGCTTTACTGGACGAAATTTTGCACTGGAGTCAACAATGTCAGAGCGCAGTCAGGCCTACGGTCCACTTTACACGTCTGTCCTGTCCTTTTTACTTGATTTAGGTTTTTAGTTTCACCCACAGAGTGTAGGAAAGCTTTCTGCCGCTCAGCAAAGTCTTAAATCCTCCAGAGAGGACGGAGTTTGTGCTGTGGGAAACGGCGAGTCTTTAACCGACTGCCGAGCCCTGAAGGAGACAGAAAACAGACATCTTGTGCAGCTAAGTGGGGCATTTTTCTGACAGCAGCAGACAGTCTGAGCGTCTCTGCAGCTTTCTGTGAGGTTGTCCGACACCACTGAGACAACTTTACAACTTCAACAAGGCTGAGAGCATCTGTGCAGAGACACCGGCCCCATCCTGAACTGTCACTGCTCACATTTGCTTTAATCCTGCACCAGTCCTGCTTCCTGTCTCCGTGCTGTTTATCTCTCCTGCCTGAGAATAAAAACCCTGGAAATGAACAGATTGTGTTTGCTGCGTTATGAAATCAAAACAGCGTTCAGCTTATTTTCAGCTCCAGATAACAATAATAACAGCGGCGCCACAGGCTGCAGAGAGCAGGCTGGCACATATGGAGGTGTGACCGAGGATGAGTTTCATAAGTAGCAGAGAATATGTAAAAGAAATGAAATATTTATCAGATACCTGTTGCCTATGGGTATTAATATGGTTATTTATTTTAGTATGGAGTCCCCGTTAAAGGCTGAATAACCAATCTGTCTGGATACATGTGAATATTGTTTACAGAGGTGTGAAAAATCAGACTCTTGATTTTGATATTCCAACACCTGAACTCAGATCTGAGATACAGTAAAGACGTGACATCAAAGCTTTCTCAGACTCACAATGAGTTTTCATTCATACGTGATCGATATTTGAACATTCAAAGCCACCTGAGTCTGCAGCGTGCCAACAGGTTTCTACAGCGTTGCAAATCTCTGCTTAAAACTTAGTCTCTTCTGTAGCCACCGACTATCAAATATGATTATAAAACTCATTTTATTTTGTTGATTCTGGTTCCAAAATTACTTTTGCTCAAAAACACAAAAGCTTTCAGACCATTAAAAATGTTTTGCTGGTGGATTTTTAATTATTTCTAAATTTTTAACTGATCCTTTCGTGGAGCTACTAACTAACTTATTATTAATGAGTAATAGAGCAAATATCAAACTGCAATAGATAATGGAAGACCGTATGTGATGTTTCCAAATGAGTCTTTAAAATGCATCCAAATTATTTTTGGGAGACAGAAAAGAGGAACAACAAAGACGACACATGGTGAGTGTAGCTGCACTGAGCAGGGGTCTTCTTCTTCTTTTTTTGACATTATTTGGAGACGTATTTGAAGACAGAAGACAACAAACATAAATATATTGTTGGTTTTTGTCTTTTTAATCATTACTGTATTAAGTTTGTTTATCAGGTGTGAGGTTTTCAGGAGTAAGAGTGCAAATGAGAAGAGAAACACAGCATTTCTGAAAGCAGTCGACTCAACAGTCACGCACACATCTCAATAAACATTTGCACTAAAGCCTCATCAGGCAGCTTCGGAAAAGACATTTGATGAAATGAACAGAATAAAACTGAAGACATTCCTGTATAAATGCACTCTCACACCGTTTTCAGTTCTTTGCAATAACTGTTATGCCAGAGCTGAAATTACTTTCAGCGCTGATGAACTGAAGCTCGGTAATAACGCAGCGTGAAGACTCACTTCTTCTAAACGCTGCCTTGCGACCGTTCCCAGTCCTACAGCTTCACAGCTAAACACCTCCGACACAGCCGAGTTTAACATTCGACAACGAACAAACAAATGATTCACAGGTGAGAGTCACACTGACGACTGATAACATCACATGGCTCCATCCGAGTGACAAAGAAAGCTGAGTACTTTATCAAAACCCCTTATAAATGGAGAACAAACACCTTGATTGTTTCAAGATGGACTGCAATCAAACAGGTGAACTTCAATCTCTTCCTTTCATCCGAACCAAAGAACTAAAAGAGCCTCAAGTGATTTAAAACATGAATAAGACAATTGTCTCTCTATCTTTCCTTCTAACCTCCTTAAATAGAAACTCTAGAAAGCAATCAAAGCCCCAAAAGCAATTTTAAAACATTAATGCAGCCCTTTCCTCTCAGCAGGGGAAACAAAAGCCCTCAAACAGTCCACCGGTATTCCTTTCCTGTCATTCTGTCCTGTCTCTCTTAATTCCCTTCCCTGACTTCCTTCCTTTCCCACAGAGTACCCAACTCAAACAGGAGCGCAAACATATTCACAACAGCTTTTCCTCCTCGGTAGACTAATCATCCGTTCTTTCCTCCTACCTTCTTCAGCTGTCCACTCCGGGTTCCCACGAACACCACCGTGTGCTCCCCGTAGGTGTATGCGGCCACGGCGCCCATGCCCTCGGTCCGGTCCTCGTACAGCGGCTGTCCCTCGATCACCCTCAGGCCTCCGAGCGGCTGGTTCAGTACCAAACCGCAGAAATCATCTCCGATCTGCTTCGGCTGTGGACCAGAGGGAAAAGGTGGCATTATTAGAAAATATCACAAGAAGCGAGGTCTCTCAGCTTCAGATGAAAAATAAGAGGAAGCTGCCGCTTTCCAAAGCCACCTAATACCAGCGTTATTGATCTGGTGCCCGCCTTCAATCCATTAGGCGGGGGATCAGTATCGGCTCTCGACAATAGCACGAGATGTGGCCCCTTAACTAAAGTTAAAGCAGCTTGAGAGCAAGATGTACAGAACGAGTCGTCCAGAAGACAAAAGCACAGACACGCACTTTGGTGGTATGGTATTTAAATAGACAATTTAATGCAGATTTTTCTTTGGTCAGATGTTCAAAAGTCATTTAAAAGATCAATATAAATGATTATAAACAAAACCCTATGTGATCGCTTTGTTTACTTCTTATATTCCCATCGTGATTCTTAATGCGCTGCAGACACCAGTGTTTTAATAGGAGACTGCAGGACCACATGGACGTCACAGTCTACACAAATCATGACTGCTCAGGCCTAACGGTGACTTTAGACCAGCGGTCCTCAACCTTTTTGCGCTACGGACCGGTTTAATGTTAGACAATACTTTAAGGTGTCGCGGATAAATACAGCAAAATAAAATGATGCGACCAAGAAAAATCTGCAGTATTCTGTAAATATAATAATAAACACAAATTCACTGAGTAATTGTGTAACTTTATTAGCAGCGTCCTCCTGAAATGCACCAATAACATTGAGCGTAACATCCTCCTCTCTGCCCCTTAATGCTCTCTGGTCGCTATGGTAACCTGTAAATATTTCTTTCAAAATAACACAAAACTACAACACGGGAAAAACCCTGAAAACCATAAATTTCACGCCCGAGCCTCAACTCTCGCGGCCCGGTACCAAACGACTCGTGGCCCGGGGGTTGGGGACCGCTGCTTTAGAAAGCACAGCTTCTTTTTAATTCACAGTTTGACTGCTTGATCAAAACAAAAAACCATTGTCGCCGTTAAACCGCTCAATGTTATCAACCATTAACTTCACCTCTGAACACCGCGGGAGAAACACAGTGCATTTATGCTTCTGCGTTAAATCTATGTCATAGTTATGTCACATGACCCCTTTGAGACCCTGTGCTGTAATCTATGTTCAGGTATCTGTGCACCTGCGCAGAAATGGAACTGTGCATCACTTCAACGCGGCCTGTTCAGCACTGCATTTCCATCTACTTCGTCTGCCACCAGGTTTTGCATTGACTGGAAGAGAAAAGATCAACTTGCGGAGAGAAATTCCACCTGCCTGTTGGTGCTTTGATGGTGAAACTGCAGAGCAACATAGACAAACTGTACACAAGTACACGCTGCCTACGGCCACTCTCACAGACTGCATCGTAGAATTCGAAATCAAGCTTTAGATGTAGGGTTAAGAGCCAATTACACGGCCAAGTAATCATTCCTGTTATACTTCTTGGACATGCGTCTAAAAAGGTTCATGTGTACTTGCTGCAGAGTGTGCATGGTCACAAACATCTGTAGGCATGCAAACATCCTTTCAGAACTCTCTCTCTTGTGCTCTCTGATGGATGACGACATTTAACGATAATGCAAAATAACTGCTTGTCATGCAGAGTGGACAGGTCTCAAGCTACCGATGAGTGCACTGATTGACATATGACAGGGTAGTACAGACAGAGTGCTCTAAAACCAATCAGTGACAGAGAGATCCATGATGAGTGAATCACCTACTTAGGGTTAGGTTGCATTTTAGCCTCATACTTAGCAAGCACAGCTCCAGAAAATAGATGTTAGCTTTCAAATAAAGTCTCTAACACTCGGTTATAAGATTTCCATTAGATTGTACCAGGCACCTCAAACGTCTACATAAAAGGGATGAAACCAAACCCAGTCGCTGTCCTCCAGGTGGATATTTCAGGTTAACAAACAAACATCATGTTTTTATTAAACTTTAACACACTGATAGATTACATGAAACTTTAAATACAAATGTAAGGAAAAGCAAGTAAAAAATGAGCAAATGTGGGGTGCATGGTGGAGGACAAAGGGCTGTAGAGCCAAAGCGCTTCATGCTTCTGTATGTTGCCCACAGGGCAGAGTGTATGGAACAGGGAGGAGACGAGTTATTACAGAGTCCACATACACTCAGAGGGTAGCTAACACCCTGTCATTAGCGGGTTAAGGCCTTGATGCATCACAGCGACCGTACAGGGTGGAAAGTCTGAAACCCAAATGTTCGAGCCAACACTCCACTGGCAAGTTTATCTCCATTTTTGCACATCAAAAAATAGAGATAAATACCTTTTACATCTTAAAGGTTCACTCCTGGGAATAGCAGTCAGAATGGTTTCAGGTTGTTTGGATTAGATAAAAAGTTTCCCTCGCCATCATAAATCCCTCGTGACACCTTCAGCTCTCAGTTGGTCCAAATCATCCTTCTTCAAAGATGACTTTCGGCTCAAATTCACTTTCACACAGCAACATCTGACTATCAAACATCTTCTGTCGTGTGACCTGTCAGCTAAGTGTTGATTCACTTAAAAGATTTCTGGCTTCTATTCAACGTTTAATGTTTTCAGCTGAAACCTGTGTGATGCCGACACAGGACAAATCAGAAGTCTAAAGTCTTAAAAAGGCTCAAATGCTCAAAGCAGAGATACTCAGCTGGTTAATAAAGAAACAACATTTATTTTCAAATCAACTCACTTATTAATTAGCCAGGACGGACCACACGCCATGTAAACGGTATATTTAACTGTCCAAATACTTCAGCCAACTCTTTGTGTAACATAGAAGACAGTTTGAGTCTCTTCAGTTTTATTAAGTGAGATATTAAATGGTCCCTGGACAAGTTCACGCCCTAGTGCAGTGGTTCCCAAACTTTTTTCGCCTGGCCCCCTCTGTTTTGCAAGAAAAATGTTCACGCCCTTCGCGCATGCACACACACACACACACGCACTAACATCCTCCAACCACACACGCCCATATTTTGCTCCACTGCGGTTTATTTCACACCTCAAATATTTAGTAAACAATTAAGCAAATACAAGTAATCTGCAGGTAGTAAGAAAATAAACTACAAACTCTTTTACGTTGCGTCCGCACCTACACGGGTATTTTTGAAAACGCAGCTGTTTCGTCCACGTAAACGGCGTTTCGAATCACCGAAAACGGAGATTTTTTTAAAACTCCTTTTTTGCGTTTATGTGTGGACGAGGAATACAGAGTTCATCACGCAACGTCAAAGGTGTGTGTCTTTTTTTCACGTCACGCTGTGGCCACGTTATTGTTTACATGAGATGAATTGCAGAATGGCAGATAGAGACAAAATACTGTTAATCTGACTATCATCAGTTTTTACAGCTTACATATACACACGCCTTGAGGCGACTTTTGTTGTGATTTGGCGCTATATAAATAAAATTGAATTGAATTGAATACACACACAGTTACTGTCCCTCCATTTAGAAAGGCAGAGGCGTCACGGTGTGATTATTTTACGTGTAGTTGTTTTTTTCCTGTGTAATAATATTCAACATTGCTATCAATACATTTTTCAAAAATGCCTCTCTGTGCAAAATGGGTTTAAAAACATAAACAGCTGTGGGATCCTGTTTGTCCGTGATTTGGACAGGGGGAACAAATCGTGGCAGGATCAGCCTGATTTGTATCCCGCTGTAACTTTACTGTATAAAGAGCTAACATCTCCAAAATGTCAGGAGCAGTTAGTCATTACAAGAAGTGTTTGTGAACTAAAAGTCAAGAATGTGGGATCCTGTTTGTCCGTGATTTGGAGAGCCCAGCGCTGCTCCCGATGAAGGGAAAACCAATTCTGCAGGGAGACCTACCTCGGCACTTGTGCAGGTGAAGCCAAAGGGAAGATGCTTCACCATATTTTCTAGTCTTTGGCTTAGAATGAAGTTTGTTTGGAAACATATTCAGCGATGCTTCATCTCCTGCTTTGCGTTTGTGAGGAGCCCCGTTGCTAGCAGTGTCCAAGCGTTGTTTTTGTTTTTCCCTTTTCATGCCACGCCCCCCCTTGCAATGGCTCTGCGCCCCCCCTAGGGTGGGGCCCCACACTTTGGGAAGGTCTGCCCTAGTGTATGCCTGGTTGCTCACCTTAAAGCCTGCAGGCCTTGAAAGCTGAGCAGTACTACCTCTGAGGTCTCGGGTCTGTTTCCTGCACATTCACTTTGCTTGCGAGGAATGCATAAGCATACTTCAAGATTTATTTACCTTCTAAGATAACAAGTGATCGACTGTAGAGGCAGGGGGGTGGTTCAGCAATTAGCAATGTTGCCTCACAACAACAGAGTCCTGGGTTAAAACCCGGGCATGGCTCTTCTGGCGGGAGTTTGCATGTTTATCTGCCAATGAAACTTTAACTCCACAGTGATCAGCTGCAGCTGGTACCGAACTAACGCTGGCAGCTGCAGACTGAAATAGTGGAACTGGAGTTCATGCACAGGATGAGGAAGTCACGTGAGTCATCAAGTTCACACACTAGTATCTATTCATTTATTCGAAGAGGCGCGCCTGTCCCACTACTGCCACGAGTACTTTAAAATGAACTGAGAGACAACTTAAGTCTTTTAAATTCTTTGTTAGCTCAGGGGTTATCATTTACTCCTCACACTATGAGAGTCCGAGGTTTAAACCCAAACAGCAGGTGATCTGGTGCTTGGATAGTACATTTCCATTCAATCTGAGCACTCAAAGCATTTTTACTACCCATGTACACACATCCATGTGTTCTTTTGTTTTTGTCTTTCTGATGGAAGCATCAGGGCAACTTGGGGTTCAGCATCTTGCCCGAGGTTTCTTCAATATGCAAGCTGAAAGAGCCAGGAATCGAACCACTGATGGTCCAATTAGCAGACGAGCTTCTCCAGCTCCTGAGCCACAGTCGTCCAATTTACCCAATGGCCCCTTATCAAATCTTCTGATCTCTTTGCCATCAGGCATGAGATTTTTTTTTTTTATGTGAAGAGCTTTTAGAGCTCACTGGTTTTGCTTCCTGGGTGCATAAAGCTATGCAACTATAGTGTTTAAACAAAGTTTATGATGCTTTCTGTTTCCTCAGCTCTCTGTGAGGGTCCTCAAAAGTTTAAAAGCTCAAATGAGACAGTGTGGGAAGAAAAAGTGCCGATGGTACGACACACACCTTGGTCTGTCTGCATCTGACGCACCCCACATTGTCATTACGCATACTGTTGACTGAGTGAGCCATCAAAGAGTCATTTGGAGCTCTGCATCTGTGTGAGGTCTTGATAAGATTTCCTCAGAATGAGGGCTTCAAACTAAAAACCATAAAAACAAAACAAGACCATCTACTCAAAGCTACAAACACACAGATGCACACACAGAGCAGAGATTGTAACGTGATGTGCAAACAGGAAACCTGCTGCTGACACTTAATGAAGAACGAGATTAAAGCACTCACACAAAAATATAAAAACACACACACACACACACACAAACTGAGACCATCCCAATGTCACATCCCATTGAAACACACACACACACTTCCTGCTGTTTTTGACAAAAGAAGGAGGTCAGAGCAGGGACAAAGGCCCTGCTCTGACCTCCTTCTCCTTTCACTTTACCCTGAAAACACAAACACACACACACACACACACACACACACACACACACACACACACACACACACACACACAGTAGCATGGGTCATTAACTTATATTTCATCACTTTCATCAGCATGTGGCTGATTGGCTGTGATTGGTTGCTTGGTTGGTTGGTTGCTTGGTTGGTTGCTGTGGGCAACTCCAACCCCACTCCACCCCTCCTTTTCCAAAACCCAGGCCCGGCTCAGAACTCGTCTCCTGGCGGGTTTCCCTGCCTGGTTGCCATGGTTACCACTGCAGGCCATTACCGCCATGAATAAGAACATCATCTACCCCCGACCTGAAATAACCCCACTGCAGACACTGAGAGGGAGGGAGAGCTCTTCCTTCTGTTCGCTCTGGCTTGTTTTTCCTGTATTTTTTCCAAGTTCACACTATTTCTCATCTTTTATCCATTTGAGCAAATGAAGTATATTCAAACTCATCTTTAGTGTGGGGACGAATCTGTCACAGTTTGTGAACCTTGGTGCCTTGTGGGGACAAAAACATTCAATTTAATAATGAAATGTAAGTGTGAAGACTTAAGGTTGGGGTAAGTCTCCAGGAAACCAGCGTAAGTCAACGTAATGTCCTCTGAAGTGACAGAAACATGACTGCGTGTGTTGCAGCCTCAGGGCAGCCTCTGGCCAGATGATGTAGTTTGCACAAAGAGACCGAAACAAAGGAAGAAGTAAAAGACGGCAAAGAGATTTCTCTCCTTTTCTTTATTTTCCTGCTAAACATGCAGGAGGAAATGGTCAGGACTATCTTTTTTAACAATCTAATTAAAAATGTCAGTCTTTCCTCTTACACTTGGCTTTTTTGGCTTCAACAGAAATTGGGAAAATGTGGCAGGAAAACACCCGATCCTGATATTGGACTAGCCTATACTACAGAGCTGTTTAAGAAGTCCAAGACATGTCTGACCTTTAGCAGCAAAATCAAGGTCATCTCTCAAGCCTGTAGAAAGAAAGTCCAAACCACAACCTTTAGGACTAGTCTCCTGCCTGCAGCGGGTCAATCTGGGGCCCATCAGCTTATGTGTTTACTTAGAGCTTGGATAAGATCGCCAATATTTTACGATGTAGCCAGTGGTGTCATTAATTAATGCAGACATATATTAACTCATTCACTGCCAGCCATTGGCAGTGAATGAGTTAAACCCATTGACTCATTCACTGCAATTGACGGCTATAGACGTCAATGGCAGTGAATGAGTTAAAAGTGTTTTCAAACGCTAACCCGAAAGCATCTGTTCCTGACATTTCTTTTCTCCTTTCAACAGGTAGCACATGTTCTTATCCAAATATCGTCAGACCTTAGAGGCCCAGTCCAAGTCAAGTTTCAGGGCTGAAGGTGCAACTTACAGTGTGGATGCAGGGCAGCTCTTTGTTCAGTAACCACGGTAACGAGAGCCGTCCCTCTCCACGGTAACAGGAGCGGATCCTTTCTCTCATGGCCAGGTTGATGTCATGGAGGGTGAACAGACAGAGGACCGTCTCTCTTGGTGGGTTGGAGCGGTTCTTCTGACCCTGAAAATCCACAAAAGAAATTAATTCATTTAGAAATAAATTAGATATTTGCAGGTTTAAGTCCTGGACTGGCCTCTGAGCAAGGCACCCTTCAACAAAAAAAAAAAACTCAGAAAGTTCAAGCTCAGATCGAAAACATCCAGTCAGAAGAGAGGGCATCAACAGTTACCTACCTGTGAGAAGACGACAAACAGGATGTCGTCGTTTTCAGAAAGGCCGAGCGCTTGTGCCAGCCGCCGCCCTGGTTTTTGCTTGTAGGCGGCCTGGACCAATCGGTACTCTATGCCATCTTTTGTGCAGCCCAGAGGAAACTCTACATATGAGTAGAACTCGGTGTCATCAGAGCACATCCTCACAATCTTAGATGTGAAGAAGTTCTCTCCTCCGGCATCCATCTGAGTCAGCTGTGTGTCCAGCTGCAGCGTCAGGAAGTACACGTACGTGCGACTGGAGAAGCCGTAGACGTAGTAGATGTCGAAGGCAGGGTAGAGTGACAGGGTGTCGGATGGGATCTTGATCTGCGAGGAGACGAACTCATCCTGGTAAACCAGAGAGAACATATCGACGCTCTCCTCATCAACCACCAGCTTCCTGCTGGACAGCGTGGGGAAATATTCCGACTTTCCATCGATGGCGGCTCCGATGAACAAGTGGCTCTTGGTCTTCTCCAGCATCTTTCTCTTTGGGTCATCCAACCAGTGGTCTTCAACAATCACACCTGCAGAAGAAGGACAAATAGGCAGGATGCGATTAACACTGTGCCTTCCAGAATGTTCAGGACAAAGTCCTAAATTTTGTAGTTTTACAAACACTTTGCATGAACTGTTTGCAGATATTTTTTTTTTTACATAGGCCTCATTTTCACAGCTTTACAATCTACTGTGATGCTGTACAGAGGTCAGTTCTATCAGCGGATAGCCAAAATAAACACATCTTCCTTTAAAACTAATCAGATACTTTTAGCTTTTTCATAATAGTAATGTAACAGAAAAATATATTGACTTTTATTCTGAAGAACATTTACTGGAACTCCTTCGTTCTCCGGCAACAAAGCTATCAACAATGCAACGCACAAACAACCTCTGGATCAGATGCTAAAGAAAGGACAAGTGTTAGCAGGCAGTGTGAGACCCATTTCCACCAGAAAAGCTCCGGCGGGTCCGATTAGCTCTTTCTTTTCAAGCAGTGTCCCACAGTGGCTGTTCCAGTACTTTAATCAAAGGTCTAACTAATTTCACTCACACCTTTTTTCCCCACTGATACCCGAGCAGAGAAAATATTCCAGCATTTGTGAATGAACCAAAAATCTGCTTTACAAAGAAATATGTGGGCAAAGTCTAGCTGTCAGTCATCTGTTGTTATGTCCTGACAGTCTTCATTCAGGTTTTTGTTCATGCCAAAAACTGCACATTATAAAAACCTGCAAAATATTTTGACACTTGATTGACGTCTGCAAGTCGAAATGCTTCTCCAGCCTGCACAGAAGTCCAGAGGGAACATTGGAGCGTATTGTTTTTATTTTAGGCATTAAAATGATTACATTGGGACAATGCATCAGTACAAAATCTGCCGAATGTTTATAATTGAGTATTTACAACAAGACAACATGAAAATAAAACTGCTATTCTATAAAATATTGTTTACAAAGAGCATGCATTAGATTCCCTCTGTTGCATTAGCTGCTGATATCACTGTAATCCAATAAAACAAACCTTCAGGGAAAAAGCAGAGACACAGTTTCACAGTGAGAGTAACTGCTGTCAAAGCCATCAGCTACTAGCTAACTTAACTGTAAAAAAACCAAAACAAAAACGTGATTCCTTGAGAAAACCTTTCGAAACAGCAATTAGTTGCTCTAACCACTAGTGGAGAAATATTGTTAACGTGAAGCTAAATGTTGACCAGATCAGCTAGTAGTATTAAATGTAGGACCAAATTAGAAACGATTCTGCAGTTAGCTGAATTCATGCTAGCCTTGGTTAGCGGCTAGCTTTTGTGATTTATCTAAAAACTATTATAAGAGACTTGGGTAGAAGTTTCCATGTTTTTTTTTTTCTTGTGCAAATTGATGGATCAGTGAAGCATCATTTATGGAGCTGTGAGTGTTAGCTAGTTGTAATCACAGACTGGCTAAAAGACGCAGCTTTAGGGTCTAAAAACTGTTCGATTTCAATTCAATTTTATTTACACAGCGCCAAATCACAACAGTCGCCTCAAGGCGCTTTATATTGTAAGGTAGACCCTACAATAACACATACAGAGAAAAACCCAACAATCATATGAGCCCCTATGAGCAAGCTCTTTGGCGACAGTGGGAAGGAAAAACTCCCTTTTTACAGGAAGAAACCTCGGGTAGAACCAGGCTCATGGAGGGGCGGGGCCATGTCGCAACAAGTTGGGGTGAGAGAAAACTGAAGAAAAAGCAGACCTGCCTTAAACCTGTGTTATAGTGGGAGTCTGTGGCCATCTGTAACCCTAGTGAACCCTTTCCAGATGACCTTATTGAACCAATCACTAGATTAGGTTGCATCAATTAAAACGTGGACTTCTATTTATAAATTACAGGCTAATTCAGAAAAGATTATCATCCAAGGTTTGCTCACTAGACAACAGCTGATTAACCAGAAGTGGTTATCAAATGAGCAAATGGAGTTTTAAAGTCAGCTTCACCCCTCGGTGACAAAAACGCTCAGCTTACGTCTTCATAGCATGACTTCACTAATCAATGGGTGACATCATGGTGGCTACATCCTTCTTTTCCACTGTCCAGAAGCTAATTCCTTCCAAATGTCTTAAATTGTATTACCTGTCGAGGACTCTCTAACTCCACCCCCTCTTCAGCCTTGCTTACCTGCCATCCCATCAGCCTCTCGGGCTCCAGACAGGTAGTGCTCCTTGCGGTGATGCGGTTCCCCCAGTTTGAAGAGATCCTCCAGCCTGAGGAACTGACAGACGCCCTGCCAGATGGAGCCGCATGCCACCAGTCTGTTTCCAATATAATCCACTAGTAAGAGCTTATTCACGTTATCTGACATCTCCAGTCTGAGGACAGAGGCAGACAGGTAACGCAGACAGGTGAGACAGGTGTAGACATACAGATGTAATTATATATAGAAATAAATAAGTGAGACAAGAGGGGACAAACCGATGAGCGCAGGACCTGACGCTGGGTGGAGGGTAACAGCTAGCATTGTCCTCCACAGGTCCGGTCATGTGACTCCGCAGCTCCGTCAGATTAGCTGACAGCTTCAGCACTCGGTTCACTGCTCCGACATACACCTCACCTGTACTCTGGTGGACGGTCAGGTGGGTGAGGGAGGTGTCAAAGGCCCGGTACACCACTCTGCCCGATGGCACGGAGGGAGGCGGAGGAGCAGCAGGGGCAGAGAGGATAGGGGAGGAAAAGAGGACAAGGGAGAGGAGAGGGAGGAGGAGCAGAGGAGAGGAACAGGAGAAGACCATGGTGGACACGAAGAGGAAAGGATGAAGGGGCAGAGGAGGAGAGGGGGGAGGAGGAAAAGGAGAGAAGAGCTGGCGGCAGGTCTGGTGAAGAGTCGGCTTCAGTGGGGCATGGCTGCAGGGAGAGAAAGAGGAAAACGCATTCAGAACCAGCTTCAGAATATTCATGTTTTTAAACTTTCTTTAGCGTTGTAGCAATTCACTGATGGACCTCTGAGCATTAATGGCTCCATTACAAACAGGTCCTCCTCACAGACAATTCAGCTGCTTTTAAAGGCACCAATGTGACTGAATGCATGAAAAACAATGTGTATATGGTCTGTGTAAAAGATAGATAGCAGGAACTTGGATACATGGCAGAGACGAGCACTCAGCATAATGAAACTAACGCAGAAGCGACTCAATCCTTTGAGGTAAACATGCAGGAGGTCCTTTTTCTCTTCCCCCTCAGCTGGGTACATGTTTCTTTCACACTGTCACAAAGTGATAGTTTATAGACCTCATATGATTTTGGGGGCTTTCTCTCCAATATTGGAGAGTCTTTAAATTAAATATAAAGTACTTTGAGGCGACTGATTTGCCACTGAATTGAACGGCTGCAGTTCCTGTGGTGATCACTTAAGGCTGGCTCAAAAACGTAGAGTCCCGTATCAAAAAAAGCCAACTCTGCAGCAGAAATAAACACGTTTGTAAGGTCATTTTAATTTTTATTAACTTAACCATCTGGGCAATGGAGTTAGCTGAGCAGTGTCTTGATTAAAATAAAAGTTTATATAGTATTTAATTTTTTAATTTTGACCATGTAATCTTCTAAATTCCTTGAAAGGACGTCACATCCCTGATCTGCATCTCATCCCTGGTCTGATCAGCCTCAGGTGGATCACCTGCAGGAGGATAAATGCTAAAATATGAGAGTCACGCAATGACCGCAGGAACATCTATTCTTCACAAGGCCACCTCAAACGCCAAGCAAGGTGTTTCACCAACAATAAACAGAATTATCTTCAAAATTATCCCGGCCTTAGCCTGACAGGGAGCTTTAGAAACCAACAGGCAGTATTATTTACCAGAAACACACACACAGATAGCGAGTGCAGAGATTAGCAGAGTGTGGGAGTGTAATCAAAGCAGATAGAATTATTGATCTGTTTCTGTCTGTCTTCTCACTGAATCTCTCTCATAAGCCTCAGCAGCTCCAGTAACACTAAGCTGGATGGAAACTTCACTCTTATCCTTGCAGCCAGTTCAACTCCGACTGACTGACAGTTCTAATCAACACACACACACACACACACACACACACACACGCGTAAATGCCTCGACAGTTTAATCCTAATCTACAGCGATATTAACACCAAACGCAGGACAAGTTTGGGCTGCAAGTATTGTGTTGAAAAGCCTGCAGCATTTGCGCTCAGCGTGGGTGTCCCAGTGGGAATTGAACCCTCAACTGCAGCACTGCTTTATATCAGCCTCCTGGTTTTCAGCTCAGACGCATTAATCAATACGAGAATACGAGAAACGGCGTGTGGAAACAAAGAGCTGGATTTATTTTATCTGGCTTTCAGGGGTTTCTTCTTCTGCTTTCTCAGTTACATCTGGAGTGTCTTTTTATTCATCTGAATAAGGTTTAACAGTGGAAACGCTCACTGCAGTCTCAACGGGTCAGATTTGGTAATATCTCTTTTTTAAAAGTCGCTTTTAACTCGAGTCAGGATTAGTGAGCAGGCCTACAGAGAACACATCTGTTCTGTTCAAAAATGTCTTTGAAGTGATTTAAATAGGAGCTCTTCGGCTCATTTTCAGCTCTGTACTTTCACTCCGGTGACTGCAGCGGAGCAGCTTTGCATGACTCACAGTTCAAAGAAAAAAAACAACTGTATTTATCTTATTCTGGGCTTTTATGCAACACTCTTTTCCATCCTTTGTCTAAAGAAATCCATTTAACTATACAGGGTGGGCCATTTATATGGATACACCGTAACAAAATGGGAATGTTTGGTGATATTAAAGTCCGAAGACAATTGAAAGTCTGAAGGCAATTGTCTATGGTGTGAAGATACGAGATGTGCAGCACCTGAAACTACGGATACTGGACGCCTGTGCTGGCATTTTTCCTGCGGTGTTGCTATCAGTGTGTGAAGAGTGGGAGAAGAGGGTGGCATTGACAATCCAACACAATGGGCAGCACATTGAACACATTTTATAAGTGGTCAGAAACTTGTAAATAACTCATGAAAGAATAAAGTTACGTTGAAACCAAGCACACCATTGTTTTTCTTGTGACATTATCAATACGTTTGATGTGTCACATGGCCCTCTTCCTATTGAAAAAACAAAAGTTGTATCCAAGATGGCCGACTTCTAAATGGCCACCATGGTCACCACCCATCTTGAGGAGTTTGCCCCCTCACATATACTAATGTGCCACAAACAGGACTTTAATATCATCAAACATTCCCATTTTATTACGGTGTATCCATATAAATGGCCCACCGTGTACATTAAAACATTAGCTGTTGTGGAAGAGCGTTAAAGCTGCATTCTTCCTAATAGCCAGCAGGGGGCGCGCCTCTGGTTGCAGAAAGACTTGAGGTTCTATAGACGTTTACAGGGACGCAGCGTTGCTCTGCAACCTCAGTAAACATATTCTTGATATGTCACGGATTCAGTCACTAGTTTGAAATCTGAATATGCAATATTTTCGATTGTTGACATTATCAGGGTCAGAAAGAAGAACAGAGCAGGATATGCTTATTGGTCAAAACCTGACACGTCATTAGCCAATAAACAGACAGCTTCAAAATGTCACAACAGAACTTCTTGAACCAGGCAGTGACATCAGATGGCTACAGTCATTCTTTAAATACAGTCTATGATTTTTTTCTCTGAAGGCCTGCCTCTCTGAACGCTCTCTTTCTTCTGATTGGCCGAGTGCAGGAAGTCCCCAGAAGTGAGAAAACAGTTCAAATCGAGCACAGATTAATAAATATGGTTAAACAGTCTGTGTGTGTATTTAAACCATTTGACTCTTTCATTGTATTTTAAAAGTGACTAATGTGTGCTGCACTTTGCCCAATTTTGTACATCAATAAAATATGAACTAGTTTAACCAACTAATATTTCTGGTGCTGACAATGTTTACTCATCGTGGTCAACTGATCACTAATAATACATATTCTAATCCCAGAAATCCCACAGAAGAAGCGGAAACGAATTATTTTACAACTGGGTGGAAATCTGTCTTATTTCAGGTCAGAGAGGTGCTCTGCCTTCACATGAGTGAAATTTTGAAAAACACAGAAACAAAAACGAATTAAAAAACAAACAAACACACTATATACACTGTACAATGGAATATTTAAATAAAAAAACGTGTGAAATAAGACTGCCCTGTGGGACCAAATCTCTACAAAACAAATATTTTACACAGTGCGTCCTCGCTGTAATTAACGTATTTCAAATAAATAATAAATCGCTGTTTTCAGACAAAAATGGGGAAAATGTAGCTTTGAGCCTCTCAGGTGTAAAGAGCTTCTCGTTGTCATCCCTGCTAACGATGTGAGTATTTGTGACTAATTGTCGATTCGAGGAGTTTACAAGACTCCAGGATATGCATGAGGGCTCAACGGTCAATTGAGAGCGTAATGATCAGATTAACAGCAGGTGGTAAATGTAGATTTCTGACATGCAGCATGATGGTGGATCCACTGAGGCTTAAATTTCACTGCAAAATTTGGGAGAAATGAAACGAGTCCCGTGAACAGAAACAATGTGAAGTAAACCTGGAGCTCTTTCTGAGCAGCAAACAAATCACGAGCCGCCCTGTCCTGTTAATTTTACTGTCAACGTGTGAATTAGTTTCAGCAAACGGGGGAGACATGTTGGACTGAGGAGGTCCAGGCGTCTCTCTGCAGCTTCATTAATAAATGAGAAGAAGAAGAAAGAGTCTTTTTTTTTAGTGTCATTTAAGAGAGGTCCTCCTGACTGAGCTAAAACAGATCCTCCACACAGCGACTGCACAGCGCCGTGAACGACGGCTTCTAATGAGACAGAAACTGAAGGGAGGGATAATAAAGTTTTCAGCCGGGCAGCGGAGACGTACAGGAAGCCGAGTCCAACAATTAACCCCGTGACACACACACAGAAACACAAAGAGGCAGTGAAAGATCAGCACATTAGTTAATTAGCCCGCTGAGCTGAGGGGGAGACCAGAGAGAGGAGAGGTCGACAGATGGACCAGTGTGTGTGTGCGTGTGTGTGTGCGCGTGTGTCTCAGAGTGTGTGACGGACAGCTGGGCAGACAGAGGACACAGATAGAGTTTCTCTAACTGGACTACGATTTCACTGGATCATCCATCACCCTGGAGAACCGGAGGCTGTGACTGAGGATGAGTGATGGGACGACCCCATCAGAGCGAGGACATTTCTGCACCTTAATGGCTTGTTTGACATTTTAGACTTGGGTTTTAAAATCACATTCAGGGTAGAGCTGGCTAAATATGAAGTCCTTTTATCTGGTTGGCCTGAAATCTCACAGAAAAGCCTTCAGCTGATCCAAAACACCACCGTGACAACAGTAACAGGCACATAGGAGATTATATATTTCCCATATTAGCCAGGCAAGAGTTCAAAATTCATCTAAATACATACAAAGTCTTAATGATCAGGACCGGTCACATGTTAAAGATCTCATAGTGCCATGTGATGCTGACAAAGCTCTCAGGATGCTGAGCTGTGATTTCTACAGTTTCTAAAAGTAGAACAGGAGGCAGAACCTTCAGCCTGAAATGATGCTATAAAAATAAAATGGAACTGAACACAAACAAATATGTCACGTTATCAGTCAAGCTGAGAATAAAGTTATAGGTCTTTTAATAACAAAAGGGAAGTGGTGTGAACAAACTTGTTCCCCTTCAGCTGTGGTTGGCCTGTAAAAAAGAGCTGCATTCACTGCTTTTTGTGTTTCTTCTTTAAAAATGCCAAACAAATTTAACTTTGCTTCACAACCAAAAAGCATTTCTGGGTGGCGTCCAACCTGAAACCGGAGAGGTGAACGAACTTTCCGAAGCAAAATGGAGAAGGCGGAGAGTCTGCTGTGCCTTCGCCTGAATTGGCTCAACATAAATAAAACTGAATAAAATGGAATAAATCGATGCGTTTCTTTTCCTTTACGGTGATGCACTTTCACCCTCCCTAAAAGCACAAATACACTCACTGTTTGGCTTAGCTTGAGATAAGATCACAGAAAGAGCGCCTTAGGCCAGCGGGGTCCAGGAGACGTAAAACTGGCCCATGGTGTCACAAAACCCAGGTGTTGGTTGTTTGTTGGCTAAGGCGTCGGTTGCTCTCCCTGCAGCTTCCCTGCAGGTCTCCCTAAATGCAGGAGTCTTAAATAAAGTTAAATTATTCTTCAATAAATCAATGAATATTTGTGTCGAATCGCTGAGATTTTAGCATTTACCAAATTTCTGATGACGATTTCTGCGATCGAGCGGCCTGGTTTAGGTCCGGTGCGTTGGCGGCGAAACACCAGCTGTAACAGTCAGTTTGTTTCAGCAACGATCAATATCAAACGTTTCAGATGTTCTGCTGCCGCTCGGCTCGTCGTCAGGTTGGAGCTGCAAGTCGTCAACATTCATCAGGCTTCATTAATGTTCTGTTGTCAGATCTGAACCGACTACGTGACCTTTGGTTACTCGCAAATTATGAAAGCTAAACTTAATTATCAAAGGGGGGGGGGCTTCAGAGGATTCATATTTGATAAGTGGATTTGATATTCAGAAGCAGCTCCATTAGGAAACATTTGTATGCAATTACCCACAAAAGGTTAGATTGCTGAGAGAGCAGGAAAGAGACAGAAACCACGAGTTATTGATGATCAAATAAAGTAATCAATCCAAAGCACTATGCTTCAGACAGATCTAGCACAGTCTCCTGAAATTGCCTTTGCGTAGTTTTGCAACACTGTGGCACAGAGAAGTAAGAAACCCCAAACACCACCACACACATCAGAGCGTAACAGCTGTGTATTTTGCCACATTAACACTCATGCTTCATGGATGGATTTCAATACAGATGCTGCAACTACTTCAGTGTCTCTCTACTCAGTTAATGACTTTAAATGGCCGCTAAAACAGCTTTTAATGTGGTTAAAGCACAAATGTAAATCAATTAGTTTAAATTCATCAAACAGCAAATATCTTATTCGCCAAGTGACTAATGACATGTAGCCAATGAGCATGCAGCATCTCTGAGCTCTGCCCCAAGGCAATGACCCGAGTTTTCAAAACAAAAGATGGCAAATGGATGATCAAATTATTTTTCCATTTTATGAACTTAATGTTAGGTTAGCAGCAAGTAACCTTTCAAAATAAAAGCACAGGGACTATCTAGTCCTTGTGGAGGCGAGTCTTGCCACTTGGCGACCCTCTTAGAGCATTACTGGGGAAATCATACACGGAGAAGATGTGGCACTCAAAAATCCTGAATCTATGGGAGAATTCTCACATGTTAAATATGGATAAAGACTCAACAAGACAGCAAAGCAAGGGGAACATTTTAGCCTGTCGTGCACATGCACAGTAGAGGTTCACAACCTTTCAGGCCCTCTCTGAAAATCATTTAGACTTCAGGGTGAGCTTCTTCTGAATTCTTTTTTTGACTTTGCCCCAAAATAAGATTTTAAAAAGTCCCCCCCCCCCGGACGTTGTGTTTCTACATCTCTCAATCTGGTTCACCGATACCGCGCATTGATCTCAGCCTTTCAGGCATCATTCCTGAAATGCATTTCCATACTCCTATTATGAAATTATGCGACCATCTACAGCATCCAAACTGCCGTGTTCGAGTGCTGAATTTAAACGTGTAAACATTGCACTCGGCCCCGCCTCCACCGAACGGGGATAAAACGCTGCCGAGTGCCAGTGCCAGCTGTATCTCAGCGCAGTCGCCCTATCAGGCCTGAAAGTGTCTCAATCTCCCATCTGTTGGCCCGAGTCGCCTCTAAACCATCCAGCTCTCAGCTCTTATCTCTGACCATCTCTGACCACCCTGCATCTCTTGCCACCCAAACGGCCCCTGAAGCCTTTCACACCAGGAAACTGCAGCACAATGCTGCTTTGTTGTGTGTTTATCGGAGCCCACAATTCACACACAGAGCCTCAGTCACAGAGATGAGGGGGTCACACAGGGGGGACGCAGATGGAGGTGATGGATGTGGGCGACAGAAGGGGTGTGTTGGTTTTATAGCTTCTGGTTGGGCCGTGATGAAGCATTTGGGTGGAGTTTGCACTGGATGTCATATAAACTATAAAGATGTCGTTTCAAACTATTAAGTGTTGGTGCGGATAAAGATCACCGGGCTGATTGGGCCTGAGGTTTCACATCCGGGCCGGTTTCTAAGAAGATAAAATCATGCGAGAAGTTTGTGTTCATTAAATCTGTTGGATTTAAATATAGAACAAACGGAGCTACAGTAAAGAAATTAAATAAAAAGACATTTGGAATAAAAAATGGACGAGATATTTATTGATTTGATTATTTACATGACAAATAAATAACAGAAGCATCCAGTGGATGGATGAAGTCCTTATCATGTTGCCCTAACATTTACATTTTATGGTAACATCTTTTAACCTCATTGATTTTATTTTAGACCTTCCCATATAAATCATTTTGCACCTTTAATTTTAAAAGATCCCAGATACATGCTATTGATTATTTAGTATTTCTATCATATTTTTATTGCACATTTTCACAATTTGAAAAAATATGATTTTTAAATTTTCTGATATTTTAATATTGTTACAGATTATCAGTTTTTTTTTATCCTTTTTTAAATAAAACACAAGTTAAACATTACAATAATTATTCCTTGTGATGCTTTCGTGTAGTTTAGGGTTTTTCCCTGTCTCTTTGGGCATTAATGGGCATAATAAAATATTTATAAATGTATCCTAATATAATGACAAACTTATGATAACAGTAGAATAAACTGGTGTCCAGAAGAACAATGTCATGGTGGGACCCCACATGCTGCTTAATCTAGTTTATACAGGAGTCGGCGGCAGAGATCATCGCATCCATTTTCTCTTTTTCCCCCCCGTTATCCGATTAGGGTAGCATGGGCTTTGGAGCCAATCCCATCTAACATTAGGCCAGAGTCAGGGCGCACCCTGGACTCGGCCCATCACAGAGTAACACAGCCAGCCTTTCACACTTACATCCACACCTCCAGCCAGTTTTACAATAACTAATTAACCAAAACATTCACATGTTTGGACTGTTGGAAACCTGACATGCAGAGAAGCAGAAGTCAGAGATCCAGACAGAGCGGGTGAAATGTTCCTAAACAGATAACATATTGGACTTGTTGTTTTAATATCTATCATGTAAAGAAATAAAGTGGGAGATGAAATCTGTTGATAAGTGCGAGTTAAAATAAATCTCCAGTTAAACAGACGGGAAAGTGAATGGGAGGTCACGTGAAAGTCTGTGTTGTGCTGATGGCTGCTTGTGTGAAGGTCACATCTGTCTAACAGGGAGCCCAATGTTTCTGAATCAGCGAATTCAAGAGCTGCTTTATTACAACTCGACTGAAGCTGTCAGATATGGAGCTGCTATATTAATAACAAGAAGACAAAAACAGATCATATCACACAACTTATTGAGATTAAGCTGAACGTCGGCGTCTATTGTCTAATGAGGACTAAAACTTTCCTAAACACAGGCTGTGAGAAAACATTGAAAACTCTAAAAATCTAAACGGGGTGTTACATAAGAGCTGACTATGAAAAAGGCTTTTACTCCAGTCTGCCCTACTTTCTTACCTGTCTGGACCCTAATAAGAACCAAAATCTCCAAAACTTTTTTCATACTGTATTAATTAAGACTTAAAATCAATGACTGAACCCATAAACACATCAGGAGAGCGTTGACTGAGGTCACAGATCAAGTAAACAGCAGGGCCGTTTTCCCATAGACCTCTATACAATCTGACCTTATTGCAGCCAGATGAATCGCCCCCTGCTGGCCGTTAGAAGGAATGCATGCTTAAGGCACTTTTACATTGTCTCCTCTTTTCAGACCTGGAATCTCTTATGTACAGTGTATGGATAAAACTGGTCGGGTCAGAAGATGAACTGAGGGGATGCAGAGAGGGCCACACTAACATAGACAAGCTTTTTATGTTTTTAACACTATGAGTCATGCAAAGATGATCCCCGGAGTAATAACAGAGAGCTGAAAATGAGCCCAAGAGGACTCCTGTCCATTTGAGGGTGGTTTACAGTCTAAACATTGCTTCATGAAAACCAAATATTCCTTATAAATCTGCAGGAGATAAACAGAAGCCGCAGTGATGCTGGGAGGATACCGTATCATCGAGGCTGAGATCACAGTAGGCAGGTGGAAGCAACGGCAACATCGGAGACGATTTAAAGGTGATGCCAAAAAATAACTGCACCCCACCCCAACGCACCACGACATTCAACTGTTGAAGCTGGTAAAAGCGGCTGCTTTCAGTTTGCTTCTCGTACACAGATTTATGCAATGAGTGTTTTTATTGAAGTCGATTCAAATGTGTTTTACAACCTATAAGCTGCTGCTAAGTATGATTTTCCCTGTAAACAGACAGTTAATCTTTTATGTTGGTATAACAACAGCTGATCTAATTTAGTCTGATTGTTGTGTCACTTCCTGTAATTACATAAACACAGTGAGCCGCAAACCACCGAGTACGCTAATACGTCCGCTTTAATTTCACTGCATCTTCCTCTCAGCCGGCCCCTATAATTACAAACCACTGTAAACCGTCTGACTGTGCTAATAACAGCTAACACGCTAACACGCCGTCCTGAGAGTCCCACGGCGTGATCGCTTCACTGTCCGTCTGGAAATCAGAGCTTCTTCCTGCTGCTGGCTGGAGGTAAATAAGAAAGAGCCTCTGTGGGGAGGGAGAGGAAGGCTCTGCTTCACCAGACCGAGCTGCTAATTACACACTGGAGCTCCCGCCACAATAGACACTGTTCGTTAAACATACGAGAGAGAAGCGGGGGAATTTACCGGGAAAGAGGAGACGGCAGAAGGGGCTTTTGAATCTCTTTTGTAGCACTAGTTTTGGCTTATTTCTATCTGATCTTATATTTAATGCTAAAGAGTTTCACCTGAAGCATCACAGGTCCATGAATATCTTTGTCTTAAAGTCTAAAATACAACTAATTAACAAATCCATGAATCTCTTAATTTTCTTCAGTTGATATTGTTGGTTTATTTGGGTCTCCTCCTGGCTAGATACCAGCATGTCCAGGGCTCACACAGTGTATGAAAACTTGACTATGAGCAGCAGTGGAGTTTACAATGATAAGGGGAAAAAAACCTACACAGAAAAATCCAAGATTTAAAAGGAAATTAAAAACTAAAAACATAAATCAGTGCACACATCATGCAACGCTCTGCAGCTCTGGGTGCTGAAGCCTGAGGCCTGACCCTCCAGAGGAAGCTCATTCCAGCAGCTCATATCCTCAATCTACTTCGGGTGGTCACTGCGTACAGCTTGTGAGGAACGTCGACCAGTCAGTAAATTAAAACTGTTGTTTATTACCCGTAAACGAGCCTGCTGTAGGTCAGAAGGTCAAACAGGTCATTCGCCAACCTGAATTTTGGTGGTTTGAACTCCAAAGTGTCCTTCACAACGATACTGGATCATAAAATGGTTCCAGTGTATTCTTAACATGACAGTTAAAACTTAAGACTAATAAAACAAAATTAAAATTGTTTAATCAATAATGGTAAATTATGTTGATGTATATCATAATCGTTTGACAGAAGGTAAAATCTCTCTATTCGGTTTACCGCTGCAATCATTTAGCCGGCGTTAGCCAATCAGCTGCCAGCATTTTCATGATAAATGAGTTTTTTTAATAGCAGAAAATACTCAATATCAGAAAATGACACTACAAGGAACGTCTCTGTCTTGAAACAAAACACAGACAGCACAAGGTGTTTTTTTGTTCAATGAGTCCAGGACCTCCCGAAATCATCACTTTTCTGTCATGTAAACAAATAAAAGCCTGAAATGCTGACATTTAAAAGAAAGAAGCAGAATGTTTTGGGCATTTTTGCACATTCTGGGAAACATTTTGTTTATGTAGATGTCCAAAAAGCAAGTTTCCATTATGTGGAGCAAAGAAAAGTAAAAAAAATCCTTTACATTTAAATGTCTCTGATCAGTAATTGTTCTCAGCAGTCCTGGGTGCAGCCCCACCAACAGGTCGCTGTAAAATCTCCCAATCAGGACAAGGAGCAATTTTAAGGAGGGACACCTTAAATAGACGGCAGTTAAAACTGCTTGTTCGAGACAGGATGAACTAGAGGTCACAGATACGTGAGGGTTATTTTAATCTGTGAATCATGTAACGCTGCTCTAATGGAATAGAAATATGAAGCAAGAAATGAGAGAAGATCCACTTTAAGCACTGGAAAAATACAAATCAAGGAAAACCTCTTCAGCTGGCATGTGGTTGGTCTGTGGGACCGTTCATTGATGTTTATCTCTGCAGATCAGATCCTTTTAGCCTCTGAGAGATGTTTGTTTAAGTTTGCTGTAACCGCTCAGGGTCAGACGTGTTTAGATGTTCGGCCTCTCTGGTTTCCATCAGCTGATCCATTAAATAAATAACATAAAAAAAGAAACCAACCACCAACATCACACAGCACATGGAACTCTAATGAAATAACAGTGTTAGACACTGATGTGTGTGTGCGGCCTCAGACTTTGTGGTAATGACACTATAGACTATAATACACACACACACACGCACGCACACACAGCTAATGGAGTTGGTGGCTAAAGCAGAGCTACTCCAGATAATTACTCTTCAAAAACATTACTATATCCTCACACACACACACACACACACACACACACACACACACACACACACTAATTACATACACACCTGCATTTTGGAATATATTCAATCTTTTGGAATAAAATCAAGATATAACTCAATGTGTGCTGCAGAAAGCACACTGTTATTAAAATTAGCATAGGACGTTTTTGGGACTAATTTAAATGTCAAATAAGCCAGAAAAAAAAACAGGCCAATCAGCTAGCCTTAAACTAATAAAACATACAAAACAGAAAACTGTAATAGAAAAGGTCTAATATTGTCCTGAATAATACAGCATGTGTGTTTAAAAATTCATTCCTCAATACCCAAAACGTATTTTAAAACGTCATCACCATACAGGCACAATAAACACACTGGGTTTGTGGACGGCTCTTATGAGTGCTGCTCTGGCACGGTGGTTATAAGCCAGATTATTCTGGTTCAACCACATGAAGCTGTACTTTTATTTTCTTCCAAACTGCTGTTGGAGGATTACACCTGTGGCACGTTCAAGCTCGGTGGTTTACTGTACCTGTGCAGGTAACATGCAACATTTAACTCTTGCACATAATACTTTATAGAGCCTATATAACTGGTATATTTCCTGCGCTAACTAGCGCTAGTTGGATAATCACACACAGATAAATTATAGAACAAAGCTAACCTATAGATAACTAGGTTAGCTAGTTATCTGTAGGTTAGCTCCAAAGCGCCAGATGCTAACAACACTGGCAAAGACTATAAACTATAAAGCTAAAGTCACCAACCTGTCAAGTGTAAGCTAGCTGCTTAGATACCCATCTCCTAGTCATTGTCTTCAAATGTTACATTTTTATAACCTGATCTTTACTATGTGTTTAACGTTTGAGGGAGCAGCTAAATCGGTTCGTGATGGAGATTTAAAGAAATAAACTTTGATTAAAGTCGCTAGTTTAGCCTCATGCAGGCTTAGAGATTGATCAGTGACCCTCTAGCAACCACCGGTTGCTAAGGAAAATGTCCATTCCTCAACAAAAGTAAAGTAAGAATGTAAAAGTTTATTTGTGTAGCACATTTCACAGACAGACATCACAAAGTGCTTCACAAGAGAGGTAACAAAAATACAATCCAATCATAAATGCATCATAAAAGCCCTGGGCTTTAAAACGTGCTAGTGTCAGTGGTGAGGCACAACTTTGTAAGTTCTTAGTTTCCAGTTTGTCAGGCATGTTTTTCAAGTGTTTGCAGAGAAGTTTGCGTCTCCCTTGCATATTACAGGAGATCATGGCAATCTACAATTCATTTTAGACAGCAAGCTCCAAGCTACAGCGCGCCAACCGCTGGGGGAAAACACATTTTCTCTTGAGTATCTGGCAGTTCAATGTAGTCTCCAGCCGGCCTCTATGCTTGTGCGACTGCAGCCGTAACATTTTTTATTTTTTCCAGAGATTTGATTGTTAAGCTGCCTAAAAATATACAAACTCAGAGCATCAAATTATAATTTAATGTGTTGCTGATTTCAGTGTATTTATTGGTAGCACTTGGCCTGAAGCACTTGAATCCCCAAAGCTATGACTTCAACCTACAACCCTGATAAATGGATCAGAAAATCATCATTTTGTAAGTAATGAACCATAAAAAAAAATAGTTTTTCAGTTTGTTTCAGCCTGAAAACATAAAAGGTGTTTTTAATTGAACTTAAGGCTACTGCTTCTTCCTGCCCTCTGCCTTTCTCCCGTTGTCTCTCTCTCCCGTTGTCACCTCTTATTCCTTTTGTTTTATGGGTCTGGCATGAAATCTGTTGTCTAAGCAGAAAATAAGCATCCATTCTTATATAAAAGCCAGTATGCACCATGAAATAACAGCCAGGGGGCAACAAGCAAAGGCTGGCCATTAAAAAAAGACAGGTAGAAAAAAATAGCTTGCAGCAGCTTACACAGTAAATTTATTATAATGTCCCATTTTCCCAGCACTAATCCCATCACAGCTGAGTCCTGAGTAGGAATTCTTACGGATATCGCCTTTAAATGTGCAGTAGCTTCAGTGTAACTTAGATCCCTTCTAAGAAATGATTGCATAGTTTCACATTTTCTTTATCAGTAGCTGCAACACATCGTTAAACTCCCACTGCAGTGTATAGCTTGTTCTACAGTAAATGGTACTCAAACTAATATGTTAAATAATAAAGTCATGATTGGTATTGTTGCACTTTTATGGCTTGCTGTGAGGCTACAATTAATTTATTTTTATAATCGATTAATTTGCAGTGATTATGTTAATAGCTTTCATGCTTGAACAGCAGCGATGCCAAACAAAAGGTGGAAATACTTTATTTTCTATCAGCCTGAAGCAGAAAATCTTTTGCGACTTCTCGCTGCCATTTCAAACAAAACCAGGACTGCGAATGTAAACGGGCCAACGGGGAACTCGTTCATTCATCACACAGTCCTGGTGACCTTTAACCTCGCTATATATTAAGGCCGCACTGACAGAAAATCCAAACAAAGTGTACTCCCATGACTGACAGCCAAGTCACGCTGCATTTAACCGCACTGAAAGCTATATTTATCCTCCACTAAGGTCATAAAGAGCTCACAAACTAAACACCGATTGGATACATTAACTCAGACGGTGCTGGACTTCATCCATTAGAAATAAAGACGAGCTGAGGGAAACGTGAGGGGATGACAGCGGCATGATGGATGGTAACCAGATTAATTCTGTGGTTTTACACACAGAGTTTAAAGTGGACCAATTACACTCATATTAAAACAGTAACACACGTAAGTCCTCTGTGATATTTAGGGATTATGTCAAGGAGGAAAGGTAAAACCTCACTTACCAGACAAATCCTGAAGATAAAAGTGATGCGGAAGAGCCGGCTTCACTGAATCAACATTAGACAGCACTCAGTCCACGGAAGTAGGAAAAGAACAACTGATCATTTTAAGGTAACTTCAAGCAGACAAAAAGTCAGAGAGGCAGTGGATGGATTCCCCACCGACCCGAGACACGAAACAGATGAAACAGAAAGCAGTGTCACAAAGATGAGAGAAGCGGACGTTGATGCTAGGATCTTCACAGGAGGGGAAAAAAGTCCCCGAAGCCCAGCTACAACAGGAAAAGGCCAAAAGCATCCTGCTCCAGAATCAAACAGACGATCATCCGCAGCCGTGCACCAGAAACGGAGAACGGGGGTTAAACAGAGTAAAAAGCTAAATGTAAATATGTTAAATGCAAAAATAAACAGTATGAAATGTGTCTGTTCAATAGTAATAAAGTTACCATTGCATGAACACACATACCTGCAACTTCACCCAATCTTTTCCTCAACATACTTGAATCTTTAAAACAGTCGTTTTATAAAATGTAACAGTATGAGTCCACTTTATCATTGGGTGACAGGCCACTTCATTAGGCACACTTAACACAAATACCTGATCAGCCATCAAAGTTTTGGAGACAAAAGGCCAGAGGTCATGGGGGAATAGGCAGACCGCTTCGATATGATAGGAACATAACAAGAGCTCAAAGTTACAACCAAAGTGGGCAGAAGATCATCTTTACATGGCAGGTCTGGATTTCTGAATGAGTTTTGTCTTTATTTTTACATATTTGGTGATTTGCCTCCTTGAAAATTCAACTACATGCACTTACTCCCTTTTTGCTGTGCTGAACACTGATATTACGGATGCCGAGGATCCCTGGAAATGTATGGTCGATGTTTAATACTATAGAACAGGGGTAGGCAACTCCACACCTCGAGGGCCGGTGTCCTGGAGGGTTTAGATGTGTCCTTGATCCAACACAGCTGATTCAAATGGCTAAATGACCTCCTCCTGAAGTTCTCCAGAGGCCTGGTAATGAACTAATCATTTGATTCAGGTGTGTTGGCCCAGGGCGAGATCTAAAACCTGCAGGACACCAGCCCTCGAGGCCTGGAGTTGCTTACCCCTGCTATAGAACAAAGAATCAGCTGCGTGTTAAAAGGAGGCTTTAAAAAAAAACCACAAAGTGAGCCTTTGTGATTTCAGAATATTTCCCCGTTAACCACTGCTGTTTACATCACAGCCTCCAAACAAAAGCATATCAGAAATGTGTTAAAGAACCGGCAGTAATTTAAAAAGTTTGAGAAACAGTGTGAACAATCGATATCGGCATGGTACAGGACACCCCACCCCCCACCCGGCTATAAACAAGGTGACTCCAACACCTGAAGACCTTTTCTGTCCTAAACTCCGGGATCATTAGCATCTGATGAACCCCATTTACCTGATGCTGCGAATGCTAAAGCAGCTACTTTCAAACCTGTGAAGTCTGTCCAGAGCAGGGGGGAACACTGAAGTCTGCTGCTGTTTCAGTCATTAACAGCTCAACGACAACGTCTGACTTGTACTCCAAGGTCAGAACGATGGAAAACAAGAACAGACAAAGATTTACCAACTCTGATGTTGGTTCATTAGAGAAAAACAAGCCTTCCTATATTTAATAATCACAAAGAACCAGAGAGAGTTTATTATTTTTTTAGCACCTTATGTTCCAAAAACCGAAAAATGTGACTGCAGTTAATTATTACTGATTTCACTGTAATAACAGCTAGGATAGGCTCCAGCCTCCCGTGACCCTGAGCTGGATGAGCAGGCGATGGATGGATTCTATCTTTTTAAATCTACGAACCAAAGCTTTCAGATTTCAGTAGCAGGACATGTGCAGAGGATGGATAGTTGCTATATTGGGCAAAGGATGAGAAACTTGGAGCTCCGAGGCAGGAGGGAACGAGGAAGACCTCAGAGATGGTTCATGGATGCAGTGAAGATCTCCCTTTTAACAGGAAGAGTCCTCCAGCAGAACCAAGTTCAGGGACGGGCAGCCATGTGCTGCGAACAGCCGAAGGTGGGGTGGGGGTGGGTGGGTGAGTGGAAGGAAGAGGAGAGCACAGAGACACAAGGACAAAACACAAACTACAGACAGAAGTTCATGACATGCAGCAGTGAAAGGAGGGGGGAGAAGTGCTCAGAGGATGATGGGAAATTCCCAGCAGCCTGAACCTATAGCAGCAATTAAGGGAAGGTTCGGGGTCACCTGATACAGCCCTGCATACAGGAACCGTTTGACACAGCTTGAGATTAAAAAACAAAATCCACAATTATGTCCCACAATAAGCGGCTAATGAGCGTAATAATTAGCCAACAAAGACGTCCTGCTGTAATCTTTGTTGCTGCAAATGTTCGTGCCATCCGCTCTCACAGTCCGGATCAGATACGAGCTGAAACATGCACGGATGGATTTGACAAAAATACCGTTTTTAACCAAGAAGGAGAAATCTACTTTTCCCAATTACTATTTTTTAATGTAACTGGAAAAAAATGTTGAAAAATATTGTTCGAATTACAGAATCCAGTGAAGGTTTTCTAGCCACGGTTGATTATTATAGTTGTTTTTTCCCCTTTAAAAGCAGGATGCACTTGGTTCTGTCTGCTGAAGCCAGGAGAGCGACAGGTAATCTGGGAAAATTGTGGGCTTCAAGGAAGGTCACCTTAAAGAGGAGATTTAAAAAGAAAAAAAAGAAGAGCTGATTTCAAAACATCCTCATTTAAAGGTGCTGTAACTTAGCAACTAATGCATTTTCAAAAGTGGGCAGTTTATGCGTTTAAGTGTCTCGTTTTGCAGCGAGAGGAGGAAGAAGAATGCTTTTACGCGTTCCAGCCCTTCTCTGCAGAGCGCACGGGGAGCGAGGTTTAAAATAGGACTGCAACTTAAACCCGACTGCCAGCTGCTCCAACGGCGAGCTCGGTAACCAGGTGCAGATTAGAAAATCAGCCCAACAGATAAATATGAGTACAGTTGTGATGTTATCGCAGCTTTCTTGCTGATAAAACCTGTTCTTCATGTCTCATATACCCAAGAATAACCCTTTCACTCGTGCACAGAGGAGCCATCGTGTCTGCCGCTTTCACGAGTGTAACACACCTAAACACGAACCTTTGTTCACATCCGACTTTACAGGAATTACAATTTGTCACAAGAAGATCTGCGGATCACAACACGCGGCGAATCTGAACATCAGAGGCCCACTCAGCCCTCCGCAGCTTATCGCGACGTGTTGCGAACACCGGACCTAAATATTTGTCAGGATAACATCAGTGTTGGAGCTCAGGGACACTTTAGCTCACTTTTAATGGCTTAAAAGAACTAAAACAGAGACGACAAGCGCCAAGGAGTTCGTGTTCAAGTCTAAACAGACGATAAGAGAAGAAACTGATGAAATAAAAGCCTTTACTTTACAGTCCTATGAAGCATTTGTATCTGGGTTTATACGTTTCCGAGAAATCGATCTGAAAAGTCCTGGAAAAACATCACAGGAGTGGAAACTCTGTGATTTGTGCTCAATCAGGAGGCAAAACAGTGTTATGCTCCTTTAATGGCCTGAAAGAGCTGTAATGTTGACTGTTGGACACCACCCTGAATGCACACACACACACACACACACACACAGTGTCCCTGTTGGTTCATAAAACATTTCTAAGACTCGGCAGCTGCAGAGCGATGCCCCCCCCTCCACACACGGGATGTGAAATCACTCGTGCGCACACACACTTGTATTTAACCTTGGACTCCAATGATTCAAAGATTCACAGGAATGCACAGAAACATGCAGGATGTTGCAGCAGTTCAGTGAAAGTTCGAACACAATGCAGGAATTTGACTCTCACTTCTAATTCACACCATCCTTCACAGACAGGTGTAGCGATGACAACAACTGCAGAACCGTTAATTTGATAAGCAGCAACACGTCTGACGGAGGGAAGAATCTAAATGTGAACATTTTTAGTTGATTTTGAACCACCACGTGCAAAACATCTGACTGGGAGCAGCTTCGTTTTTCAGAAATGTAACGATCCAAACGCACTGCTGGTGCAGTAAAAAGCACGGTGTGGACTGGCCTCCCCAGAGCCCTGACCTCAAAACTATCGAAGCAGCGCGGGATCCTTCGAGAAACCTGAAGAACTGAACACTGAAACAGTTACAAGAAAGACTGGCTTTAGAGAGTTCAGGGTGACAACAAGAGGAACGGCAGCTGTCTTCTTCTGGGTTTTGTTTTTGTTCCTTTAAAATTTTTGTACATTTTTTTAACCTGAATCAGCTTCCAAGAGTTCAAAGAGCCTCTTTCACAACTGTGTGAAACTTATCAAAACTGGAAATGAACACATGAGATGTTGAAATCATAATGTGGAACATTTTTACACGAGAACTGCTCAAAACACTTTAATTTCTCACTTTCACTTCTGCTTGTTTTGAGTGTTTCACTCTGTTTTAAATGCATCAGTGTGAGATGGTTTGGAGAGTAGAAGCAGTCGGACAAATGCAGCTGAAGCTAAATGTGAAAGAGAAACACGAAAAGGTCATTAGGACTTAAGTAAAGAACATGAGTAAATGTACATACGGCTACAAACACACACACACACACGGACAGAAAGTCACATGTATGTCTTTGACCCTGGCCTCTCTAAGGCCAAATCACACATGACCGCACACATCCAGCTGCTAGAGGTCAGGAGGCATCGAGGGAGGAAACCAATAGCCTCAGCTGATTGTTTCCTGCCTGTTCCTCAGCTCATCCTGAGAGTGTGCGTTTGTACTTGTGTGCCTAGCTTTGTGAGGACCCTTGTCCATTTTAGTCCTGTCATCAGGGCACGAGTGGAAAGTGGGCACTATTTAAATGGTTTCAGAGTTTAGGGAAGGATCGGGTTCAGGTTGAATGTTTGCGGGTCTGGGAACACGGGGTTCTAACAAGGACACCAGTATGTGTTTTAGACCGGTGAAGCCATCACATCGGATAAGAGGCTGCCTATGAATCGTGCCTTGTTGTGTCAGATCTGATAGCAGTGAAATGAAGTGAAGTGAAACCCTCCTGATGGTGAAAGACCAGATGTGACAAACACAAATACTCCAAATATTCCAATGTTTGGCAATCGGATTTAGCCCGGTGTGGACAACGGCTCCTTTATTCAAACACAGTTTAGATTTACAATTCATTGATTAGAACAGGGTGTGTACTTCTTATATAAACTAAATTCCTCGCGAGCAGATTAGAGACCGACACGTATTTTAACACCGTTCAGCTGCAGGTTCGCTTCTTTTTATCAAGACAAATAAATGTTCTTCTCAGCTGTTGAAAAGCTGACACGACACAAAGAGGCCGAGCACAAGTTTATACTACAAGCCTTCAAAACGGAGCATGAGATCATGAATAGCTCATGAAGTTATTGTACAAACCATCAAACTTGTGCAGAGCTCACTGACAGGGTCACTTTGCACTATTTGCAGACTAATTAGAGAAAATCTATCCCTGTTGTTCCAGTTAGGCTGTGGAATTGAGCGACTTTGGTCAATAAAAACTATGATAAAAATGTTTATGAACATTTTCAAACAGCAACAACTATAAAACTAAATGATGACTAACAATTCAAGTAATTTGTGTTTAATGCGTCTGCAGCGTTTGTGAAATCACAGCCTGCAGCTTCCTCCTCGTCCTCAGCACATTTGTCTGAACTGCTGCACAAAAAGAAGCTCTTAGCATCCGTCTCTAATGAAGCTGGTGGCTCTAGGAGGAAACTGATGAACTAACTACACTCATCTACACATTACCACAAAATATTAGACAATCAGCATTAAAAACAGGCGCAGGCAGCAGCGTGGATGGCCGGTGGCTCGTCGTCAGGTGACGTTAACGTTTCTGTCGTAAATCTTTCACGTTGCCATCCGAAGGAGTGAGACGGTTCCAGAAACAAGTGAACTGCTCTGTTTAAATCGTGGCTGCGTTCACGTCCGTGTTCAAACAGACAGGAAAGAGGATTTCAGTGAGCAAGCTGCTGCTCTTCAGCGGAGAGGTGCTAAACACTATGTGAGGAAAAGTGAATCGACTCCAGGAGCCAAAGTCAACACTGAGCCGGCCCTGAGGCTGTAAAACCTTGGACTAAACTAACTAACTGATTATAAAGCAGTTAAAATACACCTGCTGCATGAAAAGCTGCCAGTGTATCAGGACTGATAATCTAACAAATTCATGAGTAATGCATCAGACTTTTACAACTTCATAAGTATTTTTTTTCCTTCGACACTTTAAAAAGGCTCCGTGTGTTTTATTCTTCGACTCTGCTGCAGCAGTTCTAAGCAGCCTTTCTTCATCCTACACCGCTCTGCTGCTCCTGAATCCATCCTCTGTCTGCAACAAGCCATTTCAGCTTCTCTACCTTTCAGTCGCCCTCCCCAAACAACACCGCTACTTCAAGAACTGCCATTCTGTGGACTTCCTGTTCCACAGGAGGCACTCCAGCATGAATGGGACCCTATACAGCATTTATTTTGGTTTAAGGCATGAAGCAAGCCACAAAGAAATCCTATAGGCACTTCAACGAGTTCCCTATTTACACACACGGAAGCTTCTGTTGTGCGTTTGCTTCTGACTTCTTGTTATCCTTTGTGGGAGTGAGTTTAAAATCCATCCACCTCTTTTCCACTTCAGAGTTATGACTGTGCCGTCACAAGGCGAGAGGCAGGGCACATCCTGATAGGCTGCCAGTCTGCCACAAGGCTGAGACAGAATAAAAGACAACCATTCACTCTCAGTTTCACACCTACAACCAATTTAGAATCACCAAATAACCTGATGCGTACGTCTTTGGACTGTGGGAGGAAGCTGGAGTTCATGCATACACGGGGGGAACGTACCCACTGCACACAGAAAGGCCCCAGCAGGCCACTGGATTCAAACCCACGGTATTGTAGCTGTGAGGGGGCGGGACTAAAAGTCCACCGTCATGCCCTCACTGTTAAAAATCCTTGATGGACTTAATTATATGTGTTAACATACATATTTGTGAAAACTAAAAATTTTTATTTAGTTTTCGTCAAGAAAAAGGTGTAAAAATACATTTTAGCAATTTAACACCAGCTTCAGTACGATGAGATTAGCAGCTCTGCCGTCCCTTTAAGCCAACCTTCACCTAAACAGAAGGTTTGAACAGCAGGTGGGCGGGGCCACTGTGCTGAGATGACAATGATAAGGAAATCCTCTATCTATGACATCATATATTCCCAAGAATAGAAAAAAGCTCTTGGTAACAGCAGTAAGAACATTCTGGGATTAGGCGTACGTACACTGATCTCATTTATTTGAGACTCTGGTCATGCTTAGTATGAGCATCCACGACTGGAACATAAGAGGCCGACTAACTTTGATATGTTTATCTCATTAGGACGGGTACTGGGGAGGATCTGAAACTGAGGTTTCAGATAGAATCAGTTTGAAGTACACGCTGGTGCACAGAAAGATGACGTCATCGCAGCAGCAGGACCGGCTGGTCTGGCTGTAAAACGTCTTCACAGACAGAGTCAGAGGTGAAACGCTGCCGGCAGAAATATCATATCAGGGTCCGTCTCGCTCTGCTGACTCAGCGTTCTCTCAGCGCTGACTCTGCCAATGACTCAATGTGACAGAGTGCGAGTTTTTAGACTCAAATTGTACATTAACAAACAATGGCGTGTGTTACAGGGAGACAAAGCGCTCTGGATTAATTTGCACACGTCTGCCCGCTCTGATGTCTAACACACACAAAAACACGCCGCTGCAGGTGACACTGTGACCTGATTTCGACAAAAGGATAATTAAGAACGCACAAGAGGTCAAATACACACACACAGACACACTCATATCAAATCAATGCTCCATAATAAGACACACTGATGGATTTCCAATAGCAGGATAACAACAGCCCTTCACCTGAAGGACTACAGCTGCGCGTCAAGTAACGATCCAAATATTTACGCTTTTTTAATGAAGTGCCGACTCGGCGTCCGTCTTCATTCCACTCCACGGCTATGGCAGCACTCAAACACTGGACAACAAATCACTGCAGATTGCAGCCAGTAACTGGGAGCTCAACCAAACAGACAGACGCAAATGTTTCCACAAAGAACGTGAGACGACCGATGCAAAACACGACTCGCCGCAAACGCGTTCAAAGGCAGCCGTGCGGATGTTCACTCTGTCTGTGACGTCCTTTCAAACAGATTTAATCATGACTAAATACTGCGTGAACGAGCCAGACCGAAAGCAGTCCTCCTGCGGAGGCAGACAGCTGTGACCTCTGACCTCTTCACTTGAACAGTGATTTTAGGCCAGCAGCCAGAATCAACATCACTAAGATGGCAAGTTATTTCTTCAGTTAATCAATTAAATGTTTTGCCTTAAAAATGTTAGAATAACAGAAATTATGCAGTTTATCCACGAAACGAGTCAAACCAGCCCCTCAGACTGAGACTTTTACCAGTTTACTATGTTTGCAGCGAATCGCCACCTCTGATTAATTTATCAGTAGATGACTTGGTCACTGCTTAGTTCACTGTTGTAGCAATCCTCCATGGACTCCAGCTCCACCCTTTCTACTGCAGCTGATGGGAGAAGTCCTCCTTCCGCTCCTTCCGCTGTGAGCTGGAGCTCCACTCCAAGGAGAACCCTCAGCAGGTGGAGAACTGTGCAAGCAGGACAAAGACCATGATCAGTGGCTGCAGTCCAAAAGGGTGGAGTTGGAGTCCTTCGAACCACGGGATAAGAGTCTCTGTGAAGACCCAGCTTTATGCTTTATGACTTTGTAAATAAAATATTTGCAGAAGATAAAGTCATGAGTAGTTTACTTAAATAATCCCTTTAGGAAGTAACTGCATTTGCTTTTTAGGAATGATTTTCAGATGTTCAAGTTGTCATTCAATCATAAATTTTGTAACTGTTTCTGTTTTTGAAGGATGCATCTTTCCAGGTAAGATGCAAAACCATAACTCTGCCAATAACACACCTAGAAGCTGTTTGACAGTCATAAAACATTAAAAACTGAAAACATCTGTCCAGTAAAGCATGACTGGCATGATGAGATTAGATGCCAGTCAAGAGTGGTAGCGCCGTGTTTGAAAATAGTGTAAAACCTTCCAAATGTAACTAACGGTGTAATCACTATGTGAAGAAACGATGACATCTGTGTGTGGTGATGAAGCGCTATCAGCTAAAGCTGAACTTGGGCCTGGCTGTACTTTTGTGTAATACCGGTTTCTACCATAAGGTGGCACAGGTCAGCCCAGCAAGTCATTAACAGCACTTTCTTACTTATAACTGGAGCTAGGTGTGGGCAATATAAACGATATACGATAGAAACTATATAAATTTGGCCAGCGATAGAGATTTTGACTATACCACTCTATCGCGACAGTGCATGTTGATGATGTCATTAAGCTGCACCTGTTTCGCAGCGGCTAAAACCATTATCATCTGCAAATTATTCCGGGCGACAGTCATAGCAAAGAGATGAAGCACTTTTGAAATATGGGGAAAGCCAAAAACTGTGCTTCCTCCACTTCCGTAACATTGATTCATTAATGTTGAATTCTCTCGCAGCTGTTCTAGTCCCATGTTGTTGCAGTATATTAATAACTAACCTCGTATTGTGGATGAATGCTCTCAGTTGTTCTCCTGACTGAAGTTTGGCCCGTGTACAGCATCCTGCTATGTGATTGCATTTGTCCCTGACCACCAGAATCCCTCATGTTAACTTTTATTGAGTGGAAAAAAGTTAGCTTCATCCTCCAGCTTCACTGTGCTAATGTTATGCTAACATAGCTGTGTCGCTAGCAATCACGTAGCACAACATTATATACCAGGTAGTCCAACTTCAGTAACCCTACAAATGCCACTGCTGTTTAGTTTTTGGTCTTCATTTATATTGGAAGTGGTAGCAGAGCTGTACGTTTGAATTAGTTTCAAAAATCTCTCAGTCAGAACATGGTATGTCATGTTTAGGTGGAAACTAGCGAGCTAACTTCCTGTTAACTTCTAACTCCGTTAAATTTAATAACTTCTGTTTTCATGGATGCCTGGATGTTAAACTTAATTGTTACACCTGATAAAGCAGCAATGCTGATGATTTAATTAAAGATTAAAGAATTTAGACCGTTTTAACTCTCAGTGTTCGTTTGACTTTGGGACCTGAAGCGGACGGAGTTTTGGACCCAGATTACTCCGCGAAGCTCCTCACTACGGCAGCCGTAATGCTCTGACAATCCATCGAGCAGTGCGGCTTACCAAAGTTGTACTAAAACATTTTTTAACAGATTTCTGCCCAAATCAGTTCGCGGTCAGTAAGCACAACCAGAATTCATACATAAGGGCACACTCTCGATTTTTCAGAAAATTAAAGGATTTTAAGTGTGCTTATAGTGTGGGAAATACGTTATACAGAAGAAAAGAATATATCGCGATATATATCGTTACCGCACATGCTTCAAATTATATCGCGATATGACTTTTAGGCCATATCGCCCAGCCCTAACTGGAGCCCCCAAAAGACAAACCTGATGAGGAAATTAGAGTAAAAAAATAATAAAGAAACGTTAAAAAGATCAGCGTACGTCTGAAAACACCGCCCCCTGGTGTTGGACGTTTTTGTCTAAACCTGACTGAGAGGAATTACAAAAACAAACCTTTAAATAAATGAACAAAAATTATCTCCAGTGCAAACTGATCCGGGTACAGCTGGCATGTTACAGCATGGAACAACATGTAATCATTTCAGAGCAGTTAGGGCAGCAGACCTCCTCGTGAGTGAACATCGAAACCTTATTTTTTGCATTAAAATATTATCTCAGTGGAAAAAAATGAACATGATGTTAACTAAACAGATAAAAATTGCAACAAGTCCAACATATCATCTCCTATTGCATTCCTGAGACGCCAACTTGAAAATGAAACCTGCTATGGACTTTCAAAAGCGCACACACATTTGTACTGCACTCTGTGCATGTCTTATAGGCTCCAGGGTTGGTAGTTCAACTCCCTCTGGAGCTGAACTGTATCCCAAAGCGAAGGTAGATTAGCTCCAGAGGTGCCTGCTGACTGGACACACACACACACAAATGGAAAAAGTGATGCCGAGATAAAGCAGCAGGCAGGAAAGTGAAGCTCGGTCTGGAAACATGTTGCAGCTTCACAGCAGGAAAACTGCAACTTTACGAGATGTATTACAATCACAAAGAGGACGTTACAGTAACAGAGAGGCCGAGCGAAATGTGAAAAGCACGTTTCCTCCAGAGGATCTGGAGTCGTTTGGCATTCGTGCAGCTGCATCCAGCTGTGCTCCATCTACACGCACCTGTAAGGAACATTAAAGTTTTACTTCCAATGTTTCTGCTTCCGCATTTTGTGTGAATGATTCAGGAAAAACAAACATTTGGTGCCTTTCGGACATTTTATACCATTACCATCCCAAAACTATGACTCAGCTCACAGTACTGGGCTGTATTATTAAGAGCAGAGTGGCATTTAGAGTGATTTTTACTAAATGAATACACAATTAAGTCTTTTTGCACAAAACATGCCACAACAATTAGTTGTTGGCTTGTTTTTTGTTAAGCTTCATGTTGATACTGGACCATCACCTTAAACACCAGGATGTTGTCCCATGTTTTCTCATTTTACACCAAATAACTCAGCTAAAAAAAAGTTTTATTTGTTACACAGAACCTGCTTTAAGCACAATAAAAGCTGATTTTAGTGACGAGCTAAAGAATCTAATCAAATAATTCGAGCTGTTCCAGCCCAGTGTTTATTTTAAAAAGTGTTTCATCTCAAAAAGGCTGAGAACAAGAATTAATGAGCTGCAATAGCGAGTTATAACAGTCTGATTTACTCCGTGGTGTCTTTGCCTCGTTTTAAAGTCATTTGTTTTGCTCCAAAGAGGCATGTTTCCCGCCCCTCTGTGAGTGAAAGCAGCTGCAGGAATCATTAAAATCCCCACCTGCCTCGACATGAACGTCTTTCACAAGTAGACGTAGACGTTTGTCCAGCGCTGCAGTGAGTCACCGTTTGATAGAGAGCAAGAGTTTGGAGTTATTTGGATGGCGAGTAAAACTACAGGCTGCATATAGATTAAAAAAAATGGAGGACATCTGTAAAATGGCGCTAAACATAAAGTGGAGCTGAGGCTGATGGGAATGTCATTAGTTCTGCTGAACTAAGTGAAGTGCGATAGGCACATGGATCTGATCCACGTTTATGTTTTAGAACTTCTTTGCGTGTTCCTGCGGTTTGCACGGTCATATCTACTCTCTGAGCTAAGCTGTGCGTTCTTCTTTTACCTTTGCAGCTTCCTCCTCGCTTCTAGATTCATCATTGCTGCTTCTGGCCACAGTAACATGCTAACAAGTGCTTTAACTTAGTGATTACTCCAGTACTTAAAATTCATCATCAGTTCTTATTGAGGTCCTTCGTTGGGTTGGGCAGCTGTGAGCATTTGCTGAATAGAGCGTGATGATGGAGATCAGCTGAGTGATGTTTCTCAGAGGACCATTTTTGAAAACAACTGAAAAATACTTTACAGAAACTACTCAGACAGTGAGATTGAGATCGGAGCAGCAGCAAGATAGCCAGCCAGTTTAATTCCTGTCTTTTTAACCTCCCCTCCATTCTAAAAGCCCAGTTTCTTCTGATTGGTCAACTTCCAAAAGCCAGCTGAGGGGCTGCACCCGTTCTTCATGAGCATGTAACGAAAAATCAACGAGTACGATGTTCAGAGCAGTCGGGAATCCGCTTTTCTGTCACTGCTAGTCTATAGACTATATGCACGTTAGCATATGCTACTTCCGGCGCGGAAACTCCTGTGGGGAGCTTTGTTTCCGGTGTCCTATTCGCGCCTTGTTTATGGCCCAAAACAAGTTAAGCAAATGAATGAATCAAGCGGTGATTTACATTTCTATAGATGTCTTGGGCATTTGCCCAATATATCTGTAAATGATGTTCATCGACTTGTCGATATTTTTTCCCCGCGCCTCAGAGCAAAAGAGAAACTGGATTCAAATGTTATATTTCTCAGCGGTCCCTCGTTTATCACGGGTGTTAGGTTCTAAAAATAACCAGCGAGAGGTGAAATCAAGTAGCCAATTTTATTTTTTGATGGTGCAAAACGTTTCATGGACATCGTGGACATACAGTACTGCACTTCAGAGTCACACTGCGAGCGATCGATGCAGCGATTCTGTGCTGTACAGAAGAGACGTCATGGAGGAGATCGTCTGCAACGATCAGGGCGCAGGACACAATGTGACGTAAAAATAAGCATGCAAACTTGAGCTAAAAAATCTGTGAAACAGCGAGGTGAAAGGTGAACCGCGTTATAGTGAGGGATGACTATAATTTTGAAGGTAAGTCACAACATACCTTCGTAAATACTAAGGTATAGAAACCCTTACCAGCAGTCATTCATTTTTTTGTGTGGCTTTTTTCACGGTTTGTTAACATGCTGTGTGTGTGTGTACTGGACTAGCTGATCTCGACATAACGGGGAAACATCTGGTTTGACTATTCTTCACCTGTAGTTTGAATGCTGAACATTGGCCTGTTTAGATCATAAGACCAGTCACTATACAGAGATGTGCTTCTGAATGTGGACGATGTGTCTTCTGCTGCAGTGATGCAGTTCTGCTTGTGTTGAGTGATGTAAACAACCGATCGATCTAAACGCTTTAAACGTCAAAATTGATCATTAGATTTTTTTATGACACAGCAGCGGTGAGTGTTCCCACCTTCTGCTCTTTGTAACTTAACGCGATCTTTCCGTTTTTGAGTATATCTTCGCAGTAGCGATTGACCGCAAAGTAAAGCTACGGGAAATGTACAACCCCACATCCGGTCTCAAACCAGGAAGTTAGCATTTTCTCGTGCACAGGGTCTATTTTCCAGCATTGGCTCAATGAGCTCATCTGCAAAAAGCAATCCAATCCTGATTACTGCCACCTGCTGGACTGGAGGGGAACATGTTGCTGCAAAGCCACTGGCAACACAGCTGTTTCACACAATGTAGACAAACAGTGTGAAGTGAAACAGTTCCATTCCTTAAAATTCCAAATAGTGTGAATGGAAAAGCAGATAAATGTGACCCGTGTACACAATCAGATGAAATATTGAAATCAAATATATTTTTTTAACTCACAAAAATTGGTTCTGATACCAAACATCTCATCTTGGTCAGGTTCTAGACCAAAGTGCCAGATTCCAAATCATAGAAAAAGTCAATGCAGATCTCCATTGGAAAACATATTAAGTCTAGAGTAATGAAGGAATAATGAGGGACCAGCAGACTGAAGCCCTGGCAGGACTAATACACTAATTTGAGTCAAACTGCAAATGGAACCGTGACTTTTGTTAAACTTAAAATGTCAAATCTGTTACCAAAACAACCGGAGATTCATTTCTTTTCCAATCACCTTAAAAATTTATGGACTAGTCGTTACAGCTCTGACCAGATTTATGGAAAATCTTCAACTCTGGGACACGCTGCGGTCATCATCACCTTCTTGGCTTTTATTCATCTGCTGTTTGGACTTTAAAGCTGTTTTTTTTCTCGTTACTTTTTATATTTGATTCAAACTTAACTTTTTTATACGATTCATTTGAGATCTCCATTTGATTTTCTGTGCGCTGCCGTTATCTGATCCATGTCTCTCTGGAAAAGTTTCTGAAGCTCACTCTTTGCAGATAATGCGTTTATCTGGGATATTGGTTAATCAACTGGTTGTTGTCCTGGTGAAATGGGGAACATGTTAGAAAAAACTCTTTGTGTTTGTTTGCTTAAAATGATCAATCGATGCGATTAACTGATGATCAAAGCGCTCAATCCACCGTCATCTCTGATCAGCTTTTGCACTTTTCTTCACGTAGGTTTGGAGTCATTATTTAATCTCAAATTTGTCTCCTTTATTATTGATCTGAATCTGACCCGTGCCATCGATCAGATTATTGATCACAGGATCAGTGTTTAGCTGAACATCTGTTTGGTAAGGACACATGTGGGGGAGACTTGCTGCTACTCCTGGCACCATTTACATTCAATCAGTCATTATCATACAGCCCATCACATCACTTATTGATCGTGTGATTATTGATGTGCAGGTTGATTTCTCTTCTTCTTCTTCTGCAGCAAATTTATGTTTTAATCCGTTTTTAATAACTCGTTCTTTTTGTTATCGACTCATTTTTTCGCTATTTGGGGCCGTTTGGTCCTGAAAACCTGATTTGGACTGTTTGTTGTTAAACTGATCACATCATTGATCGACTTGTAAACACATCAGCAATCCTTTACCGGGACTGTGATCCAAACGTTACTTGAGGATCAGCGCGGTCTGTTCGGTCGGGATTCTGATTGATAACCTTCAGCCTGGTGGGACTTGAGTGTGTCAGGAAGAACATCGATCACAATGAGATCATCACGATCGCGGCTCTGAAATAAATCCCGACCCTGAACTCGCCGAACCGGGATCAGAAATGTGCCGGTCTCGGTTCCGTGAGCAGAGCTGGGGGCTGATCCAGAAGATCGAGGCTGCTCTTCGGCACATGGGCAGTCGGATGAAGGCGGATTCAGAAAAACACAAATCCGAATTTGGTGCGTGGATCTCGGCAGCAGCCGGCGGTTCGTCCGCAGAGTTCGGGGCGACCATCGGACGCGTTTCCGGGGTTTCGGCTGCGGTTTTGAACGTTTTTCTGCCGCCTTCCCCCCCTTTGTTCTTCCTTAATGGATCGGCGTCTGGAGCTGTGCTACCTCCCAGACCCCCTCCTCCTCCTCCTCAGCCTCCCCCACCACTCTCCCCTTCACCACACACAGAAAAACACACACTTGCAGCTCAAAATCGCCTCTTTTACGCACCGAACTCCGCACTTTAAAATGGAGGAAAAACGCAGGGGGAAGCGGTCCGCTTGGTGCCGTAACACAGGCCGAACCCCGAGGGCGAAAGCAGCCCCTACCTGTGGTATCAACCAACCCCCAAGTCCCACTCCTTCATCCCCACTCGCAGCATTGAGAAGGAGGAAATTTCCACGCGTAAAAAATAAAGAAAGGGGGGAAAAGCAGGCAGCAGGAGCAGCTGATGAGCGGTGATGCGGAGGGCAAGCGAGGCGTTTTCCCCCTGAAACATCCACACACTCATACACCCCTCTCCACAACCGCCACCACCCCGATACCCCCATATCTGCCGCCCGGACCCGGAGAACATCACCGGCCTCTCCACCTCCAAACACCACCTACTCCCTCCGGAACCCCTCAGACCTACCTGCACAGGGACGCGCAGAAAAGTCCGATCAGTTATTTAAATCCACACAGTCCCACGCGCTTCTGCTGCCTTTCTTCTTCTTCTCCTCACATAAAACCTGAGTGAGGTAAGCTCAGCTGGAGGCAGCAAGAGGAGCCCGCACAGGTCACCACAAAATCCTGCGGGTTTTTAAAAAGTGAGGAATAATCCAGAGAGCAGAGATCACAGAGCGCAGGAGCGCGGCGAGGTCTCCCATTCACACACAGCCTGCCTCGGCTTGGCTCGGCTCGGTCTGCCCCTACTCCACCACAGACAGCCCCCCAGCTGGAGCGTACCACTCTGCGCTGAGCTGGGAGGGGATACGGCCAGTTAGAAGCGGTCATTTAAACCAACTATCAATAGATTAATCGGCTTATCGAAGGCTCGGTGCTCCTCTGAGGACGTTAGCTAACGCGGAGAGGAAACGAGCATCGTTGAGAGGAATGGGACAGTGAGCGCGCTGTCTTTTTAATTGAAAACCAGCTGTTGTACCCCCTCCGAAAAGCCTCTCATGGTTCAGTCCAACTCCTTAATCTGCTGTTTTTCTCCTCCCAAAACCAGATGTGGAGAGAGAAACTGAGAGAGAGACATATAAGTGCTGTGTGTGAGAGAGAGCCCTATAGAGAGGTGCGGTGGAAATGTATAGTCTGCAAATGTATAAGAGAGAGAAAGAGGGGGTGAGGAGATGCATATCAAAATAAAAGGGGGGATGGGGGAGTGAAGAGAGATGGTGTAAAGACACATGGAGACGAGAGGGATAAAGAAACACAAATGAGAAACTGAGACGTGTGAATGAGGGAGGGAAGAAGCAGAGCAGTGAGAAGAAACCGAAGCAGAGCGATCTGATGGAGAGAGAGACGCACAAACTGAGCAACACATTCAGGAGATTTCATTGTGCCTGATGATAAAATTGCTGCTGCGTCTCCCAACAGGTGTTGAGTCATCGAGAGATACTGAAAAATAACAATAAAAAAGTTTAACCCTGTAAAGCCCGGCACAGCAGATCACCTGCCTCCAGCTCACGTCTGCCACACCAACCTCTGCCTGTCCTCCTTCACCACCAGGAATCGTCTCTGTGGTCTTCCTTTTCCTTCCTGCCTTCAACGAACTTTGTCCAGCACATCGGTCTTCCCTCCTCACACATGTCCAACCTGTCTTTGTCTGACCTGTCCCTCAGATTCTTTCTTTTCTAATTCTGTTCTCCCAACCAGGTCTCACTACGCTTTCACTCTTGTGTCAAAATCACCCCTGACACTCATCTCCACCCTGCCTGCTTTCTCACCCCCCCAGCTTTGGATGGGCACTCCCGGATATGTAAACACATGTATCTGTGTTGCTTCTGCTCTTCTCTTCAGTTCATGCCTCCACATCTCCAGCCTCTCCTCCACCTGCTCCATATTCTCACCACAGATCACAGAGTCATCTGCAAACACGATCGTCCACAGAGACTCCTTCCTGATATCATCTGTCATCCTGTCCATCACCACCCCAAACAAGAAGGGGCTCAAAGCCCATCCCTGATGTAATCCCACCCCCACCTTGAGCCCATGTGCCACTCCTACCTCTCACAGCTCACCACAGTCTCCCTGTCCTCATACACGTCCTGATTTCCTCACGCAACACCACACTTCCTCTCTTGGTACCAATATCATATCTTTCTCTCAATCCACAAAGACACAGTAAAGCTCCTTCTGACCAGCTCTACACTCCATCAACACACCCTCAAAGCAAACATCACATCTGTAGAGCTTTTTCTCAGCATGAAGTCACACTGCTGCTCGTGGATCGTCACCCACAAGCCAGTTTCCTCCCGAGGCCGGATAAATAAGGAAGGTAGAGTCAGGAAGGGTGTAAAATCTTTGGCAAATCAAAAAAAACACTCGCGAGAAAAGAAATAAGATGGTATTTTATAGGGGTGCAACGATATTCGTATCGATATTGAACCGTTCGATACAGTGCTTTCGGTTCGGTACGCATATGTATCGAACAATACAACATTTGTAATTTATTTTATCAACTTTCCTTCTGACGATGCTGTCTGTGTTGAGCGCTCAGTGAATCTGCGTTCGACTACTCCGCCTAGGCTGCACTGTCGAGCGAGAATCCACTGAGCGCTCCACACAGACAGCATAGTCAGGAGGAAGAGCACAGGGCAAGCTAGCGAGACAGAAGTTAAGCTCTCAGCAACATGGACCTCCCCCACCCTCATTCAGATCTGGCGTTTGGAATTATTTTGGTTTTCATGTGACGTATGACCCTGAAGGTAAGCGAGTCATGGACTAAAGTAAAACAGTATGTTGGATGTGCCACTCAATGTTCAATTACATGGGTGTGAACTAGTGTGTTAGCGCAGTTAGCTCGTTAACGTGTTAGCCGTCTAGCCCCATGCACGGAGCGATCGGCGGTAGCTCGTTAACGGAGATTTGCCGTGTTGTGGCGTTAAGGTCATTTCAACGAGATTAACCTGAAAGCACTAGTGGGAACACAACGAATATGACTGCACATTTACGCCGACATCATCCTAGTGCAAAGACCAAAACAACAAGCATGCTACTAACTTTAGCCGAGTCATTTAGACAGCTGTTAGCACATGATTCTCCTTATGCTGCTGAGAATATAGCCCAGAAGAAGCGGATAGTATAGCTTTTATTTTGGAAAGAGACATTTCTCTGTAATAAACTCTCTTTTCCAAAGATGAGTGATTCCTCAATCAGATACAGGGCTTGCAATATCGCTAGCCCGACGTCCCGGAGCTAGCGATTTTTTCAGTCGGGCTACCAAAATCTATCTCTTCCCTGCCCGTCGGGCTATTGTAGGAAAAATATATGTCAATGCTTTTGCATTCTTTCAGAAATGTAGCTGGGTAATTATGTCATTGGCATCGGTGAGCCACTGTCAATATGTGACATATTGAAGTCGCGTTTGAATTTGCGCTTGTTTTTTTGCTTTCACTTTGCAATCGTGCGAACTGTGTATAGAGAGCGACAGCACTGATCTGTGAGTGATGATAATTTGTGCACCAATTCCTCTGACATCGTCTTATTAATCGTTAGCTTACTATGCAAACATGACAAGTGAAATCTCCCGCAGCTTAAACATGTGAGAGGTTGATCGCGCAGAGAATCGCTGAGCTTATGTGAGTCCGTGTGTAAAAGCAGCAGGAGAAGTTATGACAAATCAGACTATAAGGCAAAAAGAAAGTGCAGCTTTATGGTTTCATGGACAAAAGAATTTCTGTGGCTGCAATATGACGAGCTAAATAACCAGGGCTGCACATAAGTGGTCCGCAGGTGCGCATTCGCTGTCAAAATAAAAAACACGCACAAGGGTTAGGGTTAAATTTAAAAACTGTACTTTTGAGTTAAAATATATATTTATAATTTTAATAAATGACAAATTAAAAAGGCATGAACATTTTTTTTGTATCGAAAAAGTATCGAACCGAACCGAACCGTGAATTTTGTGTATCGTTGCACCCCTAGTATTTTAAGCTCTTAGTGTGATTTCTTTTTCTCTATCACACATGATCATGAAGCCTCTGAGCACAGGTGTGAAAAGGACCCCCCAGAGTCTCACAGAGGAGACAGAATTAAATCAAGAGCGTTAATTAAAGTCTCTGTTTAGCTGTTTTAAGTTGCTTCTGCTGATTTCTGTCTCTTTATAGATATTTTAAGTCTTTTAAAGTAAGCTACTTTCAGCTGCTGCCTTACCACAGGCGTCGCCACAGCTGGCAGCGCCTGAGCGTTACGCTGCATGGCCTTCATGCATGCAACAGGAATCAAACCAGCAGCTTTTCTTATAAACGTGCTTTTAGTTGTTTTAAGTCTCTCTGTCGTAATTTCAGGGGTCTTTCTAATTTGTGTCTCCCATTTCTTGATGCTTTCGTGTCTTTTGTAGTTAAGTCTCTTTTTAGTTGCTTTATGTCTTTATGATGTCATCTTAAGACTCTGTCATCATTTAAAGGCTCTTTGTAATGTTTTCAATCATTTTGTGGTTCTAAATCTACTGTTTTGTAACCGTTTTCATTAGGGGTGCAACGATACACAAAATTCACGGTTCGGTTCGGTTCGATACAAAAAAAATGTTCATGCCTTTTTAATTTGTCATTTATTAAAATTATAAATATATATTTTAACTCAAAAGTACAGTTTTTAAATTTAACCCTAACCCTTGTGCGTGTTTTTTATTTTGACAGTGAATGCGCACCTGCGGACCACTTATGTGCAGCCCTGGTTATTTAGCTCGTCATATTGCAGCCACAGAAATTCTTTTGTCCATGAAACCATAAAGCTGCACTTTCTTTTTGCCTTATAGTCTGATTTGTCATAACTTCTCCGTTTTGTGGTAAGCTTTTCTTTGGCTGTCACTTCTTCACCCTGACCTGTCTTATTTGGCTCAGCAGAACTAAAATATATATCTGTCTGTGAAGGTTCTCAGTCATCCAGGTCATCGTAGTCAAATATAAATCCTGCTGCTTTTACACACGGACTCACATAAGCTCAGCGATTCTCTGCGCGATCAACCTCTCACATGTTTAAGCTTGCTGCGGGAGATTTCATTTGTCATGTTTGCATAGTAAGCTAACGATTAATAAGACGATGTCAGAGGAATTGGTGCACAAATTATCATCACTCACAGATCAGTGCTGTCGCTCTCTATACACAGTTCGCACGATTGCAAAGTGAAAGCAAAAAAACAAGCGCAAATTCAAACGTGACTTCAATATGTCACATATTGACAGTGGCTCACCGATGCCAATGACATAATTACCCAGCTACATTTCTGAAAGAATGCAAAAGCATTGACATATATTTTTCCTACAATAGCCCGACGGGCAGGGAAGAGATAGATTTTGGTAGCCCGACTGAAAAAATCGCTAGCCCCGGGACGTCGGGCTAGCGATATTGCAAACCCTGTATCTGATTGAGGAATCACTCATCTTTGGAAAAGAGAGTTTATTACAGAGAAATGTCTCTTTCCAAAATAAAAGCTATACTATCCGCTTCTTCTGGGCTATATTCTCAGCAGCATAAGGAGAATCATGTGCTAACAGCTGTCTAAATGACTCGGCTAAAGTTAGTAGCATGCTTGTTGTTTTTGTCTTTGCACTAGGATGATGTCGGCGTAAATGTGCAGTCATATTCGTTGTGTTCCACTAGTGCTTTCAGGTTAATCTCGTTGAAATGACCTTAACGCCACAACACGGCAAATCTCCGTTAACGAGCTACCGCCGATCGCTCCGTGCATGGGGCTAGACGGCCAACACGTTAACGAGCTAACTGCGCTAACACACTAGTTCACACCAATGTAATTGAGCATTGCATGGCACATCCAACATACTGTTTTACTTTAGTCCATGACTCGCTTACCTTCAGGGTCATACGTCACATGAAAACCAAAATAATTCCAAACGCCAGATCTGAATGAGGGTGGGGGAGGTGCCCTGCGCTCTTCCTCCTGACTATGCTGTCTGTGTGGAGCGCTCAGTGGATCTGCGCTCGACAGTGCAGCCTAGGCGGAGTAGTCGAACACAGATTCACTGAGCGCTCAACACAGACAGCATCGTCAGAAGGAAAATTGATAAAATAACTTACAAATGTTGTATTGTTCGATACATATGCGTACCGAACCGAAAGCACTGTATCGAACGGTTCAATATCGATACGAATATCGTTGCACCCCTAGTTTTCATGTCTGTTAATTTTTTAACTGTCATCATTTTTTAATCTTTTACATGTTTTTTTATTTTGTCTGTTTATTTTTAATTTGCTTTATAGTTGTTTTCTGTCTCTTTGCTGTCATTTTAAGACATTTTGTAATCTTTTACATCATTGTGTAGTTTTAGATGTCCGTTTATATATTTCATAGCTTTGTCGGTTTTTTATGTCTCTTCTCATCATTTTAAAATTGTTTTTCTGGTCTTTTAGAGTTTTAAAACTATTCATATATATTTTAAGTTGCTTTGTAACGTTTTATTCCTCCTGGTAAGTGTTGGTAAGACTCGTCTGTCTTTTGGAGGCTTTTTGTGATGTTTAAATCCTTTTTGCAGTTGTGTGTCATTTTTACTTGTTTCAAGTTGCCTTGAGTTGTTTTCTGTGTCTTTGCTCTTATCTTTTATAATTTTTTAATGTGTCTCTGTAATCTTTTACATCATTTTGTGTCTTAAAATCCTTTTTAAATATTCTAAATTGCTTTGTAATTCTTTTATATTCCTTTATGTATTTTTTTAACGCTTTCTTTTTCATTTATTTGTGGTCACTTTATGTCTAATGTATATCCATATGTACTTGTATAGAGTTATACTGACTTTGTCTTGCACATCCGTGTACAATAACACAGACGTGTCTACTTTTGTAACGAGTAAAAGTCTTTTTATTTGACATAAATGTGCAAAGATATTTAAAATACAGTTGTGGTAAAAACGTTGCTCAGTTTAGAATAATATGGATTATTACTGAATGTACGTACAGACCCACTCATATGTTTATCACCATTAGTAAAGGGTAACTAAAGCAGTCAGACACACTTTTTCGCACACACTTGGACGTCACAGGTATAATTAAGACAAAATGTAGATGCTTGTGTAAAATTTTAAGCACATTTCATCGCTGCCTCTTGAAATGCAGCTGAAGGAGAATCTAACAACAACAGAAAAACACACTCCCTGTAATAAAGCAGAAGTGCGTGATTACAGATTAGTCACATCCTGACTGACTGATGAGTCAGTCGACAACCAGACAATAGGTGTGTTTCCACTGCGGGACTTTTCCTCGAGAAACAGAAACCTTTTGAGGAACTTGGTTCCACCATAAGACAAAAAGAAGAAGGTCCGTACATATTTGGACATTAATGCTTTTCTTTTTTTTAAACTTTTAATTTAGTCACAGTTATCTGATGTATGTGGGGTTTAAGTGCAGGCTTGCAGCTTTAACTTCAGGGCTTGAACAAAACTATCGGACACCCACTGAGGATTATAGTAGCTTCCAGTAGCTTCCAGTAGCTAACAGGATCTTCTGATATGAAATTTTCATTGTGTTGAGATTTCTTTGTCTGATGTCTGGACGGCACCGACATCCCCACAGATGGTGTTTCCTCCTTTGTGGTGCTTTTATTGCAGCTCTCTCCTGTTTTTGTTGTTGTTTTCTACTTTTAGTTTTGTCTTCACTGAATGAAAAACAGTTTGATTGGCTGGAGATCCGGTAAATCTCTTTGTCATTGGTCAATATTTTAATTTTACCTTTTCCTTTACCTACAAAAACTCGACAGTACTTTGGGGTCATTAGTGTGGAGTGCAGTCAGCTTGGCTGCATTTGGCTGAATGTGAGCAGAACATAACTCTGAGCACTTCTGAATTCATTCTGGACACATTAAAAAACAGAATCAGTAATCAACAGTAAAGCGAGGCCGAGTAGACGCCGCATGTTCTCACGCATCGCCCTGCCTCATGTATGTTTCAGGTTATCAGCTGTTGTTGGTTCAGAGAAGCCTGAGCGGCTGATCTGGGCATCTTAGCTTTTTAAAGGTGAGATGTAAGCACCACAGATTTATTTAATTATTTGTGTCATGACGCTTTTCTTTTTCTTTTTCTTTTTTAACTGAACCTAGGAAGTAAACCCAGACGGCTTTAGGCAGATTTATGGAGTTTATTTACTACAAGCGATGTAAATATGAGTGAGCCGGGTGGCCAGGAACAAAAGAGAGCGCCGGACGTCCGAGCAGGTTTGATGTCCAAAGACAGACGATGATCATGGTACTTGCAAGAGGGCGGGCAGAGTCTACAGGTGAAAGGAAAGTTTGTGGTGCTGGATGAAGGGCTGGACTTGACCGGTGACTGGAAACTCCTCCACAGGTAAGAGTTTTCTGGCTACAAAGCTCCCCAGAGTGGAGGTAACGATCAAGCAGAGATCCATCACCATAGCGGGATCATAGCAGCCTCTGAATGAGACCTGCCCAAAGGCAGAGCCTGAAATGATCCCTCCCAGAGCCACCCAGAGGGAGAGGAGGGAAAGAACCGGCCAGCCTGGCCCAAACATGAAAATGTAGTTATTTAACTTTTTGTTTTATTTTGTCAGTAGTTTTCACCTTTGTACTTTATTAGGTGGAGACTTTCCTTCATAAAAGACATGGACAAAGATCTGTCTACTTCCTGGAGAGGGCTCTTCACATAATTCTGAAGAAAAGACCTTGTGATTGTCTTCAGGGTCATTCTTCCAGGACTCCTTTATCGTGCCGAGCACACCACAGTGTTCTTTTCTCTGATTAGTCATCTCTCTGATGGTTTCTGTTCACTTCACAGTCTAAGGATGACCTCGCCGCTGCTCTGCGCTCTTCTGTGGACGTTCTGGGTTTGACACAACTGGACGACTGTCTATGAAAAATGATGAATGGACTGTTACTTATATAGCATCTTCCTACTCAGCTGAGCACCCAAAGCGCTTCTCATTCACCCAATCTCACACACACACACACACACGCACACACACAGACTGGATGCTTCAGGGGTTCAATATCTCGCCCAAAGATACAAACTTCGGGGATCAACCCCCTGACTTTCCACTTGGTAGACGACTCGCTCCACTTGAGCCACAGCTGCCCTCCTAAAAGCAGACACACATTTAAACCCCTCATTGATTACAGTTTTTTACAGACGCTAGGACACATTTCTCAATACTTAGGTCACTTTTGCAAAACTCTTCACACATTTCTCCTAACTGACCGTCAGCTTGGCAAAGCAGTTCATTTCACATTCAAAATGCACTACAACTACCAAAACACTTCATTCAGGTCTCAAATAATCCCTGTACCCAAATCCTCCACCATCTCCTCATTGAACGACTGGCGACCTGTAGCCCTGACCCCCATCGTAAGCAAATGCTTCGAGAAGCTGGTCAGGGACTTCATCTGCTCTGCACTACCCGACTCACTGGACCCTCTACAGTTTGCATACCGCCACAACAGGTCCACTGATGATGCCATAGCCCTGACACTACACACTGCCCTGTCACACCTGGAGAAGAGAGACACGTATGTGAGGATGCTGTTTGTAGATTACAGCTCAGCATTCAATACCATCGTTCCCTCGAAGCTGGACAGGAAACTGCAGGATCTAGGACTGAGCAGCTCCCTCTGCAGCTGGATCCTTAGCTTCCTGTCTGACAGACGCCAGGTGGTCAGACTGGGCAGCATCACCTCATCCCCCGTCACACTGAACACTGGTGCTCCACAGGGGTGTGCACTGAGCCCTCTCCTGTACTCACTCTACACCTACGACTGCACAGCCACTAACAGCTCCAACATCATTGTGAAGTTTGCGGACGACACTACAGTGGTGGGTCTTATCACCAACGGTGATGAGACGGCTTACAGGGAGGAGGTCAGCGCCCTGACCCACTGGTGTCAAGACAACCATCTCACCCTCAACGTCGCAAAGACAAAGGAGTTGATAGTGGACTTCCGGAGGTGCAGAGAAGTACACACCCCCATCACCATCAACGGCGCTGCTGTGGAGAGAGTGAGCAGCTTCCGGTTCCTTGGAGTACATCTGGCTGAGGATCTTACGTGGTCAGTACACACAAACAAAACAGTGAAGAAGGCGCAGCAGCGCCTCTTCTTTCTCAGGAGACTGAAAAGATTCGGCATGAGCCCCCGCATCCTCAGGACCTTCTATCACTGTGCCATTGAGAGCATCCTCACTGGATGCATCACCACCTGGTATGGCAACAGCACCGCCTACAACTGCAAAGCTCTCCAGCGAGTAGTGCGGTGCTCTGAACGGATAATTGGAGGTGAGCTTCCCTCCCTCCAAGACATCTACAGGAAGCGGTGCCTGAGGAAAGCGGGGAGGATCATCAAGGACTCCAGTCACCCCAGCCATAAACTGTTCAGACTGCTTCCATCAGGAAGGAGGTTCTGCAGCATCCGGTCCCGTACCAGCAGACTGAGAGACAGCTTTTTCCATCAGGCCATCAGACTGCTGAACACGTCATAGACACCTCAGCTTCACTACTGGAACTTCAACATTATGCACTCCACACTGTATATAAATGCCACTTGTTTTGCACATATTCAACTCTGTATATTTTATATATTTTATTATTATTATTATTATTTTATTTTATTTTTTTACTATTTAATTTGTAAAAATGTGTATACACACACACACACACACACACACACACACACACACACACACACACACACACACACACACGTAGGAAAATATTTAGTATACACATCCAGAAATGCATACACTATTATATATTGTACATATATTTATTAGTTTCAGGTTGGCCATTCTTGTATTTTGCTCGTTTGTGTTGTTGTGTTTGCACATCTCTGTTGCTTGTGGGGCTCGCACACAAGAATTTCACTCGCATGTGCTGTGCCAGTGTGCCTGCACATGTGATGTGACAATAAAAAAGTGATTTGATTTGATTTGAAATAAACTCATTCTTCCAGAACACTAGCAAAGGTTGACAGCCGACAAACACACTTTGTCACCCACAAAACAATGACCTAAAAAACACTAACAACATGTAGCATTACACAGCGTTTTCTTGTGTAAAACAAGGACACATCTCTGTTTATAATTTCAATATATGTTACTGGAATGAATCAGACATCATGTATTTATGTTTATGTATTTTTATTTTTTTGCACTAAGTAATCCCAAAATACAAGAATTTGTATACACACCATCTACTGATACACATACAATAGTAATGCTAATCTACTCGGTCTTCCCTATTTGGCCACAGGTTCTCATCCACATCACATCTTATGTCATCTAGGGCAACACACCTAGGAAAGAATCTTCTGGCTGCCAGAATTGAAGGAGTTGAAAAATTGAAGGAGTAACACCTGTGTAGATGTTCATCCACAATGAGAATCAGCTGTGGCTGGTTAAACTGCATTTTTAGATTTAAAATATGTTTCACTAAAATATTGCTGTTGCATTTTGCTGTCTTTTCAAGTTTTGCATTGTGTTATTGTTTTGACCATGAGTTTAACAGTTTTGAAAACAGTATGTAAGCACATGCAAAATGTCCTGTCCGTACAAAGATTTTTGGCAGTTGTTGTGTCTGAGTGAGAAGATGATTCATGAAATTTGAGAGATGTAGTCATTGAATGCATTTTGTGCCAAAACAATGATAACTGGTCCTCAGTTTAGCCCACATAGACTTCTGTTGTGCTCACTGTGTGAGGAGTTTTGCAAACGTGACCTAAGTATTGAGAAATGTGTCCTAGCATCTGTAAAAAACTGTAATGGTTATTATAATGACATATAATCAAGTTAAGCATCAAAACAGTAAAAACAATAATTTTTCTATCAGACACTAAAATCAACCATCTAAAGTCAGCTATCAGAAGCTAATAGAAGCTAACTCCAGCTGAGGCTACGCGATCCGTGTCATTCAGGGCGTCGTGAGGATGATTTAGGGCAAATAAAACTGAAATAAAAGCAGCTGAAATGAGTGAAGTCGGAGAGAGTTGGATGTGGTCTGTTAGCAGCAGACTCAGTGTTTCCACACCGAGCATGCTGAGCCTAAAATAACGAGAGGGGGGACTCGGGCTGGTCCGGGTTCAGGTTTAGGCTGGGGTTACTTCTGGGTCTGCAGCACAGGGTTGGCCCTGTAATCAGCTGACAGCTCTGGTTTCGCCTTCGATCTCTCTGTAATTTTCTTAATTGAAGCCACTTGAGGGGTCGAGCGCTCAGTTCATCCTCCTTTTTTTCCCTTCTATGTTGCCTGCATCCTGCTTCCTCTGTCCTTTCCTTTATTTGGTCTCCTATTTGGTTTCCTTTCAATATTTCTTTGTCTTTATTTTTCTTCTCTCCCCTGACTTGGTTTCATTTTCTTTCTTTTCCTATTATTTTGATTCTTAAGTGCATTCCTTTCCTATCATTCACTTTCTCCTTTCTATGTTTCTTCAGTCTTGCTTTGTTTACTTTTCTGCTCTTCCTTTCCTTTCCTTTCCTTCCCTTTTCTTTCCTTTCCTTTCCTTTCCTTTCCTTTCCTTTCCTTTCAATAGTAACTCGGGGTGAGAAAGAGGAGGAGAGTATAAGGGTCAAAATAAAGTGATGATAAATGTTTTTGTTTTGTCGTTTTTGTTTGTTTTCTAATTTAAAAATGAAAATAAAGCTTGGGAAAAAAAGTGACGATAAATGTTTAAATTAATGCTCATTTCCTTTTTTTATGTCAGTTGAACCAAAACTTTGTGAATTAAAAAAAAAGAAGATAAACTCTCGTCTCCTGCATTTGTCTTTTTATTTCTCCACCAGGCTTGTTTTCGTTCTCTCGATCATTTTCTTCTCCCCCTCCCCCGTCCGACCCCCATCTCCCCCAAAACTCCCATTCTTCAGTGTAAATTGATGCTGATCACCCGTTAATCTTTTTAAGTTGCCGTGAAACAGCCAGCAGCATGCATGACAATGGTCCTCTCTGTGAGTCTATGTGCGTAAATGACAATGGCTCTGTGTGTGTGTGTGTGTGTGTGTGTGTGTGTGCGCGCGCACATTGTGGTTTCAGGGCCTACTGTATGCTTCCTTTTTTACATCGCTGCTACTATTACTGCACATCTGGACCCTGCATGTGTGCGTGTACTCAAATTACTTGTGTTGTGGGAACTCTCCTCCATTACAGGGACTCAGCCCCGCTGTGTAAATTAGATTTATGCATGTAAACACAGTTTTTGGTTAGAATAAATCTTTGGAAAAAGAATCAAAGTTAACATAATGTCCTCTCAAGTCTATCAGCCATGTTGTGAGGGCAAAATCCAGATTACACATCGCATTGTGGGGACTTGATTTCCTTTAAGAAAATAAACAAAGTTATTTATTCATTTTTGGTGTGAAGACTGAAGGAGTAAGTCGTCAGGAAATGAATGGAAAACGGCGTAAAGTCCTCTGAAGTGATGGAAAACACGTGTTTGTGTGTGTGTGTGTGTGTGTGTGTGTGTGTGTGTGTGTGTGTAGCTGTTAGTTTAATCCTGAGTGGAGTTTACGAGGTTGAAGCCGCAGAGCAGAACAAATTCTCTGTGTCTCTGTCTTTATTTATTTTTACTTCTCTTGAGGTTTGCCTGATATCCAACACATCTGCTTGTTTGTTTGTGCGTGTGTGTGTTTGTGTGTGTGTGTAATCCAGAACCCAAACACACTTAGAACAGGGAGCACAGTTTGCAGCTCTAAGCTTGACGTGCGCCCTGCCCTCGTAGATTTGTTTCTGGCGGCGTCTGTTTTCAGTTTAGGAGCTGTAAAAACCTCTGACTCTGACCTGCCCATGAGCAAACAGCAGAATGACACAGTTAGAGATGAGCTCGTGAGCAACCAGTGAATCATTCACCAGCTACTTTCCCTCAGGCACTGGTGGAGGCCAAAAACTGAGCTAAAACATCAGGACTCCTTTACTAGGACTCATCAGCCTAACCAGATCATCCATTGCCCATAAGCACTGCAGTAGCATTACATGTTTGTTAAATCAATCAATCAATACACGAGTAGGGATGGATATTGATACGATTTTTACGATTCTGATTCCATTTTCGATTCTGTTTTCGATTCTTATTTTTAAAAAAGGAGAACACTAAGGTCGATTAGCTCAGAACTTTGTTTTATATCTTCTCTTTGAACAAGATAGAAATTTAGGAGTAACATGGCCTTACAAACCCAACAGTGAGATCTTAACAGAGCCACAGCCTACGGCTCTTCAATGGGGCGTCACAGGGTCCCCAGGAAAAAAAATTGTAAATGTAAAATAATAAAATAAAATATTCTTCTGTAGCAATAACAAAGTATAACATAAATTATTCTGTAGCAATTACACAAGAATATCCAGTAATGTCCCTGCCTACAATTAAACACATTCACTTACTGAAAATCGGGGCATCTGCTGCGGCAAATGGGTGCAAGCCTTTGACCACAAACTGAGTCACTGCTCGGTGACATTCGTCTATCCTGGCCTGAAAGGAGACACTACTGGTAGATACTGGTAGAGCGTCTGAGCCGCCATGTTTCCTGCCAGGTAAATGACGCGCCGCAACGTGGTGACGTCATTCGGGGCGACTGGAATCGATAAATCAGAATCAGAATCAGAATCAGAATACTTTATTAATCCCGAAAGAAATTAGGGTTACAGCAGGCAGCATGCTAATGGCGAATGCACACTTACAAAGGAACCTTCTGACCAACTTTACACAAACATCACATTGGGCAGACATGTCAGAAAGGTAGGCTGATAGGAAAAAAACAACGAAAATACATAACATTAGGTAAGAGAAGGAGAAAAAAAACTCCACTCAGACTGAGCTCCTAATGGGAGAACAGTTTGATAACAGAAAAAACACCTCAGCACAAAAGCACATGACTATCAATACAGCATAGAAACACAAGACAAGCAACAGGGGCGGGTAAAGGGTAAGAGAGAGCCGGTGTAGACAGCGCATCCGGTCCTGCAGCGTGTCTGCGCTGGTCCAGTCGACTGCCATCTTCCCCGGTAGGGCACAAGCATCGAAGGCGTTTGGAAAGGGAGGGGGGATCAGTGTGTGCATATCAGTGTATGTGTGTGTGTGTGTGTCCAGAGTTCAGCTGAGACAGTGTCCTTCGCCCCGCCAGGCTAAGTAAACAGTCTTCCAGCCAACCCAGGTGGCTTTGCATGGAATGGGAAGAAACAGACTAAACACAGTCGTTATCAGGGTGTTTTGTTCAGCTCCAGCCTTGAGGCCGCAGCTGGCGCCGAAGGGGTCTCCGCATGAAGTGATGATAGTTTTTACTTTAGTGCGAACAACTCATATGAATTTCAAAGCTGTTCTAACAGTCCAACACTGGTCTCTCAATCTCCCGTTGGAGAGCCGTGAGCTTTCTATGATGTTATCCAAACTTACGTTCCGTGATGTTGTCGTTCTTTTTGCTCAAAGAGCAGGTTCTGAGAACTCACGACCGCAGTGCACTTCCCCAAGATGTGATCGAATTTGCGCTCAAAGGTGTTGTTCGAGCTAGCCCCTCCAGATGCAATCCAGTTTTTCACTCAGAGGTCTTATTCTGAGTATTCACGGCAGCCATCAGCCTCTCCAAGATCTTCTCCGTGCTGCACTCAATGAGCCCATTTTTAGAAACTCACGCCTCATCCCATGATTTCAATCCCAGCGGGCAGCCTTGTGGGGTTTGAACAGCCGGTTCCGCTTCCTTAATTCTTCGATAAGTCAGGGCCGAGCCAGCTCCGATCAGCAAGATCCCTGTTATCATGGTTCCGAATAGGTAGATATCTTCAGCAGTCAGGCTCACCCGAGCCCAGACTTCTCGTTGAGAAGGGGTGTCAATTGCATTCAGAGACCAGTTGATCAAATCCAAATCCATAATTCCTCCTTTAGGTTTTAGAGAACAGACTGTGAGAGAGTGTTCCAGGGAAACGTAATACAAAAAAACCCACGAGACTAGACAAGGACATAAGAGGCTAAGCAGGGAAGCTAAGGGAGAGGAGGAGAGGAGAAAAAGTGCGACGGCTGAGAGCCAACTACTCGTTGGGAATAAGGGAATCGTTTGCAAAAATGTCAAACAATTCCAAGGAATTGAAACAGTGGGAACCGGTTCTCAACAAGAACCGGGTTTTGATACTCATCCCTGTACACGAGTTGTGAAATTAGCTGCTTATTGGACTAAATAAGACACATTACTAAAGACACCTTTTTGTCTTTGGCCCTGCACTTATTGTTTGTGGCACAGTTCTACAAGGAAACAGAGATTGTGGTCCATAATAACATGTTAGCATCACACAGATTTGCCTGTCAGCTGAGATTCTCCCACAGAGGGATTTCCTGAATAGAAACAAAGGACAGACTCATTGACCCTGTTTTACAGCACCTGGAACTGAATGGTCCAGCTTTGCTTTGATATCACAGGAAGTGATTTACAGTTTTTACCGAATGCCTAAACACTAACTGTGAATCCTGTAGCACAATTTCTAAAACTAGTCAGACTTATAGCAAAACCACTCACTGAGTGTGCAAAACTAAAAGCACAAAAACTGCTTTGCACTCAGTTTGCAATTTTGTAACACACACTTTGCACAACTGTAGGCACAATTCACTGCACAACACTCAATTACCAAATTTCCAACACACTCCTAGCAAAAGTATACACATGTATGGCTATCATTAACACTAACTTGCCAACTGTCTGGCACACTTTCACATGTGAAAACTTTTTTAGATAATTAGTTCACTTTGCAATCAGCCTAAGCACTATAATACAGGTAAGCTGTGTGTGCGGAGTACAATGGAGGGAGCAGAAAGAGTGAGAAGTAGAGGAGGCCGAGGAAGAGGACGTGGAGGTGAAGAAGTAGGATGAAGAGGACGACAAGGACAAGGAGGAGCAAGAGGAAGATGAGGAGGGGGGAGAGGAAAATGAGGAGGGGGGAGAGGAAGGGTAGGAAGAGTAAGAAATAGAATTGCTGATGACATCAGAGCTACAATAGTGGACCATGTAATCAACCGTGGAATGACCCTGAGGGTAGCTGGCCAACGGGTCCAGCCTAACTCGAGCCGCTACACTGTAGCAAGCACCATAAGGACATCTTGAAATGAGAATCGGTGAGTACAGTCACTCCGCACAAAGATTTGTAGCACTGCCATATGCCAATGAGAAACACACCAATACCATTGATGTAAAAATACTGAAATTGTTACTTTACAGAATTGCTAGATGACCAGATGCTGGGGCAGAGGAAGCATGTTCACTGCAGACCAAGTAACCCATATAGTCATTATGGCGACTGCAAATAATCCTATACTTGGAAATAAACACTTGTGTTTGTTTTGATGTGTTTGAATAAACACCAGTACTTGAAGTTTGGATCCCTCTATGCTTATGGATCTATGACAGAAGTATGAGCTCAAACTGACATAGCCTACCTTGTGCGCAGAGAAAGCAAAAGCCAGATGTGTTTTGTATTCATACCATCAGTGTGCAGTTGGCGCATTGTGTGCTTAGTAGATGATGGCTTGTGTGTACTGTTTGATACGGAAACACCATTTTTACGAAGGTGTGAAGAGTTAATCCAGCTGTGTTTGCTTTTGCAAGAGAACTACAATGTTTTGATGATTGGGTGACAGGTTTTCTTATTTGTGTGAAGAGTTTTGCAAAATTAGCCAATAGTTACAAAAAATGTGCTTAAGCAATCAGAAAAAACTGTAAATGTCTCAACTTCAAAGCAAATAATTGAGACATCAGTCAATGAAAGTGCAGCATATCTTTTATTGACATGTCAGAGGGTGGGGAGGGTTACCAAGGCAACCAGAGCCTGGAATGCCTGCTAGCGGTCGACCATCATCAACAAACTGATGTGCGATGAGTAAATCGTTTCTTGTCTGGACCCCCTTAAGTTCTGGAAATGTGTTACTGTAACTTTGGTCCATCCAACATTCCTCCTCGTCCTGTGGGTCGTTACAGGTGAACATTTGCGGCTTCCTACCTTTAGCGTGGTCCAGGATCAACATTGCAACTAACCAATCCTGTTGTCTGGCAGTTCAGTTAGCGTTAGTGAAAAAGTTAGTTAATGCAATTAAAAACAACCATGAACAAGTTAAATTTGGCTAGCAGCAAAACTACTTTAATAATATATATTTTTATATTGCATAAATTAATAAAGGAAACACTTTAAATGCTTAGAGAGTTTTATATAAACAAAGACATGTTTCTTTCTTTTCCCTCCATATTCCAAAGCTTTGACATCACCACATGATCAGTCAGTAGCAATGCTGATCCTGGGCCGACATTATAATGATGATGCAAGGACAACAGCAAAACTGGGATATCAGATACAACTTTAGTTTATGTATGTAGCTGTCATACTGCGGTGTGTTATTAATGTTGCTGACTCAAATGCAGGAGGTGAGAATCAGGAGCTTAAACACAGAGCAGAGCTTTTAATGTCAAACAATCGTTACAAAGTCCAGAAAACAGGAGAATAAACTAAAGCAAGTCTGGGAATCCAAGGTTTCCAAAAGTTAAACATATAAATACTGAACTAAGAGACACACGCAGAGGAGGACTTGACAAAGGACAAAGGGAGACTAGGCAATATATACAAAAGACAAAGACTGAAATGGAAGCAGGACAACTAACCAAATCAGACGAGAAGCAAAATTCAACACAAGACAGAGAGCAACTAAACTATAAACGGGAAGAGGAAAGGGAAAACATGGTCAACTAAAAAGGGGAAGAAGAAGGACAAAAAGGTTAACACAAAGATGAGCTCAGAACAGAAAGGGAACCCTCAAGTGGTTTCTGCTAAACCACCATCTGTCTTTTATAACAAAACAATAAAGAATAAATAGTCATCAGAAGATAATAAAGCTCACTATAGTGCAAGGAAACACAAAACCACACTAATAAGCAGAAAACTGTAGAATGTGAACATAAATCACTTCTCAAAACCCAAAAGGAATAATGAACTAACCGCAAAACCAATGGCCCCAAACCAAAGACACCATAACAGTAACAGGACGAAAGCCTACATTTCATATTTGGTGTGAACGCACCGTAACAGAAAGCACCTACGAAGATTAAAAATAGTTATCCACTTAAGGGAAGGAAGGAAGGAACCACAAACTGACCCGGATAAGAGTAGAGGTCATGATTTCCTCATGTTGCAACAGCCAAGTGAAACCACCTTTGCATGGCTGCTGCAACATTAGGCAACTACAGCTGAAACACTTGGTTCTTCAAATATTTGGATGCAATCTATTCTTCTTGGCTTTGTGACAGTGATTTCTGACAAGTTGTTCAGGGAAAACCAAGCAGCGATTTAAGGTAAGTGCTAACTTAGCTAGCAGCGTTGTCATTAGCCAAAGCTAATGACAACAAAGAAGAACTCGTAGACTGCGGCTCGCAAAGGTGAAGAAATCGTGACAACGAACGCCATGAACTCATGCCGTGAGGTTTTCTTTAAACCTTAGAAGTATGCAGCACATACGAGGAATAAGATGAAATACTGTGCTGAACAGGTGTCAGAGCTGAGCTATGATTAGCTCTGACTAAAGAGGATGTTATACTGAATAGATGTGTCTTCCAGAAAAAGAATAAAGCTTCGAGATAAACTTCTAATTCTAAGACAAAATCGTAAGTGAACAGCCCGAGGTTATTAAAAGAGGTGCTGAAGGATCAGATTCATGTTCTTTGTCTACTTTTGGTTTGGTTTTTTTGTAAAAAAGTGGGTGCTTGCATTATTTGAGGTTAACGCGTCACCGAGCTGATCATCAAGCTTCTTAGTGACAGAGTCAGCCTGAAGGAAGTCTAAGCTGCCAGGGTGAAGACAGACACTCTGTTGTTAACAACAGAGACAGAGTCATTGTTATTTACCGATGCATAGGATGGATTATGAATTAAGTTGTTTGAGGAGGTCTCCGCAGAAGTTGCTTGTCAGAAGTTTACACACATCATGGGCATGGTGGTCACAGTAATTTTGGACTTTTAATAATATTTTTGGACTGTTCTTTTCCCCGGGCTGGAATGATTGTACAGCACGAGTTTAAAAAAACATAAACTGGTTGCCCAAATTTGAAGACATACACAGAAATACATACATGCACTCACTTATTTTAATGAGTGGTGCTGAAGGTTCTGCAGAGTCTTTTAATTTGACAAGGCCAAAACCTATTAGCTTCCCATTAGTGACCATGATTGACTACAACTGGTAGTTTCACTCTGCCAGCATACAAAGGTTTTGTTTAACACTCTTCATCGGAGTGGCCAATGTTCCAAACAATGAGAAACTCCAAGAGACTCAGTAAAGATAATAGAAGGAAAACTGAAACAGTTGTACGCACGTTATTTGAATGTGTAACCACTTTGTCAGCCTCTAGTTTCACTGCCAGGAACTAAGAGGACCAACGAAGGAAGGTCTTTCTCCAAATTCAAAACATTCAAAACCAGCTGAAATTTAAAAGCACTCACATGGAGAAGGCAAATATCTTTTCCAGAAAAGTTTTATGGTCAGACCTAATTGACCAAAACAATAAAAGGTATGTTAGGAGGAGTAAAGGTGAGGTTTTTAAACCCAAGACCACGATACCAACTGTCAGGCATGGTGGGGGTAGCATCATCCTCTGGAAGAAGGAAGGAGAGGAACTATTCAGTTCAATTCAGTTTTATTTATATAGCACCAAATCACAACAACAGTAGCCTCGAGGACCTTTATTATTAAAGGTAAAGATCCTACAATAATAGGGTCTACTTCCAACTTCTTCATCTTCACCTCAGATCAACAGTTAGATGGTTGAAACTTGGATCAGGAGTTTGGTGATGGCTACCAAAAGGATATGGTCAAGGTACAGCTCGCTATGACCAAATATTAGTGGGGGGTTCTGTAAGCGTTTGACCCTGAATGGATTACAGAAAATCCAAAAATAAATTCAAACTTGTTCACCTAATTCTTGAGTTTTTAAAAGTCATTGAAAATGTAGGAAAAAGAAAAGCTCAAAGAAATAATTAAAAGAAGAAAATTGCCCTGACACTATGCCCATGATGAGTGTGTGTTCAAAAGTTTGCCCTGTGACTATGATAACTTATGGATAAGATTTCCACCACACAGTTAAAACTAGTAAAACTCTACTGCGCATGTGCCAGCACAACAATACGATTGGTACATTTGCTTCCTGGGTCAGCTGTGGATTGGCTCTCTTTGACAGGAGGCGGAGGCCAACTGCCATCTTTGCCATCACACAGATTTATATTTAGTGTCCTCTGAGTACCCGATGTTTCCGTTGTAATGTGTCTGCCCCCAGCTCTCCTACACAGGATCACCACCTCTAACTGAAGGAGACACAATATGTTGTTTTCAAGGTTTTTAAGATCGTTTTCAACTCCAAACATTTGGTGAATGTCTTGTTTGTGTCTACAGACACTGGTAAAGTCGTCTCTGCTGACACCGTGCCATCTGATTGTGGTTTAACTTCAACCTCAGAGTTTCCCCCGGCCCAGAGTTTCTCTTTCTCTTCAGGGATGGGATGGCCACCAGGCGTGGTGCTGAGGTGGTTGCTATGGTTGCCACTAAGCCTCGCTCTGACCTGATTGTTCAAAAAGAAAAAGAAAAAAAAAACAAAAAAAAAACAAAACAATGAGGGAAAACTTCAAAGAGGAGCTGCTCAGTTGCCTAGCAACAAGGCTCAGTGGCAGGACTGCGCTCTCTCTCTCTCTCCCTATCTATCCCTCTGTTTCATCACTCTCTCTTTCTGCTAAACCACTATCTGTCTTTTTCATCACTCTGTAGGTCTGCTTCCATCTGTCTCCGTCTCTCCTTCAGCCCTCACAGGCTTTATCTCTTCTCTCACTATTTTATCACTCCATTGCTAGGCTTCTGTTTCCCTCTCTCTCTCAGTCTCTCTCTTTGAGTTTCAGCCCCTCGTCTCCTCATTCATCTAAAGTTGCTCTTTCCCTCGGCCCCCCCATTTTTCCCTCTCTCACTCTCTGTCAGCATCATGTAATGGAAAATATGTGATGAACATTTATTTTTTTATAATTTAATTATGGATAAAAAAAATAAAAACAGGGATAGATTTAAGGCACGAATGTGGGATCTGGAAAGGGAAGCTAATGCAGAAGAGACTGCATGTCCAGCAGGGGGCGCCTCCTGTGGCTGTAAAAAGAAGTCCCTGGGTAAACGGCTCAACTTTTCCCTTGATCTGTGAGCTCAGCACGCACTTTCATTATCAGTGTGTGGTGTCTAGTTTCAAGTCCTAATGAATAAAACATGATTTTAAAAAAATTACTGCTCCCAAGGTTATGCTTGATCATGTGACTGACAAATTCGTTACACCAACTGCACAGCACACGATCAGTACTGTGACTGTCACGGTTTGCGGGGGCAAGCCGTGTGGAATATATATATAGGACCAAAAGGCGGCAGCTCTGGTGCAGGTGAGTGTTTATTAACAACAAAAATGCAAACAACAAAGGCGCTAGGAACATGAAACTGAAACCTAAACTGGGTAAACTAACAACACAAACCAAGAATGACGGTGCAGGGAGGTCCGGGGAAATACATACAGGGAGACCGAGGGGAAACAACACAGACGAACCAGCAACTACTATGACAGAAGACACAACTTAAATACACTCAGAGAACACAGGGAGATTACATACAGGTGGGAACACAGCTGGGAGTAATTAACATGACGAGACTAGGGAGGCAAACTGAAAACACTCACATAAGACACAGACCTTCACAATAAAACAGGAACTTACACATGAAAGGACACAAACTAAGAAACGCGGACTAGATACAGGAACACACGGGCAGAACAGAGTAAACACTAACCAGAGGAAGAACAGAACCAAAATCGCGAAGAGAAAACACAAAACGCTGGGTCAAAAGGACCCAGGATCATGACAGTGACACAAGTTCAGTCAGAAGCTGATTAACCAAACGATTAGAGTTGGAACTATTCCACCATTTTCTTTTCATCACACTACACTAATAAAAAACTACACACACACAAACACACAAACTTCTGTTAATTAAGGTAACAATAACTCACTATGCAAAGACAAACTGTGTTTCCAACTGTAGAGTGAGCCCTCCACAGTCCACCAAAACCCCCTACCTCTTTCCTGAAATTACCAGGAAGAACTGGAAATGTATAAAACTTTGTGGAGGAAGAATTTATAGCAGTGCTGTTGGATTGGATTGCATTATACTGCACAGGTGTTCCTAATAAAGTGCCCGGGAAGTGTACAGCTCACACATACACACAGGCGTAGATATGTGGACATGTGAGTGATGGGTTTAAAAAAAAATCCTCCTTTAATTTCCAATATCGCAGTCTATCACTCGATTTCATCGCTCTCCTTTTCCCTTTCTCCCTCCCTCTTTCTCCATCTATGGATGCCTGTGGTCTCTCCTCCACTGAAGAAGCCAACACCCATGACCTGTGTGTGTGTGTGTGTGTGTGTGTGTGTGTGCGCACGTGTAAAATGCCTGTAATAAATGGAGTGTGCTTTGCGGCAAACTGGCAGCGCAGCTGGCAGCACGAGAGTTGCATTTAGTGGTTTTTTAGACTCAAACCGAGGGACAGACAAGTGTGTGTGTGTGCATGTGTGTGTGTGCATATGCATGTGCATGGATGCGTGCGTGTGTTGGTAGACTTCTTTGATTACAGCAAGGCATGATAGAGAGCTCAGCCCTGTGGTTGCAAAAGACAAAAGACACAAAAATGCACACTGACACACACTTTGTTGTACAGTGTGTGTGTGTGTGTGTGTGTGTGTGTGTGTGCTGAATCATCTCCTCTTTTTTTGAACCTGATTCAGATCTGATGATGTCAGTCTCTCTCTCACACACACACTTTTGTGTTTCCATCACTTCAGAGGACATCACTTTGACTCATTTCCAGCATCACACTAAAAGTTGATGATTTGCTTTATGGGGACTTCTTTTTATCCAATTACAAGAGTTGCGTTCCCACAATGTGGTTGTGTGAACACATTTATGTTCCCACAACACGAGTAATACAAGTGTGTCCACATGTCGCTGTGGCAAATAACCCAAACCTGAACCCTGAAACCAGGTCTGAACCCTCACATGGCTCTTTGAAGCTCTGTGCCAAAGTCAGCAAATGTCCTCACAAGGTCTTAAACTGACAGTGGTTCTCACAAAGACAGCCCCACACACGTGTGCACACACACACACACACAGTGACCACAGTCCAGTGAAGCCAAAAGTTTAATTGAAACCACCTTTTTCCCTCCCTCAGTGTGTTCTTTCTGTTCATTCACACTGCTTCGGGAGCCTCTGTTCTTCTTCTTCCCTTTATTGCTTTCACACACCAACAGGCTCCAGGCCTTCCTGCTGTTGGTTGGTGTTGCTCTGCTGCCTCCTGGTGGTCATCTGGGACACTGTGTTTTAGACACCAGGTTCAACAAACATACACAACAAGTGAGTTTCATAGGGAACATGTGTAATGTCATCAAGGTTGCTTTGGAACGGGTTACTTGAAAGTCTGCATTACAAAGTGAAGAGGCTGCCTCTGCATCCCATGTGTTCTTTGCCCCCGTGTATTAAAGAGGGGCGGTACTCCTCAGGAGGAAGGACTCCTCTACAAACAGCCAGGCCTTTGTATTCAGCAGCTGTTTCAGCTTCATGCTCAGACTTTGTTCTTCACCATGTGTTTGTGTTTTAAAAACAAATGTGTTCATGTTGTTGTGAATTTAACCCTAAATATATTTTAAAAAGTCAGGAGCACTAAAATGAGATGATAAAATACAGCTGCAGGGCTCGAACAAAACTATTTATGATGCAGTTGGCTCAAATATATTTAATTGATTTCATTTAATTGCTTTAAAATGAGGCTGCAAAGCAAGGTGGTTTTATTTTGTTAAATCCCAGTTTCCTTGGCTCATCCTTAGAGTGACAAGAGTCAGGGATGTGCAATCTAGCACATGAGGAAGGCCAATATGAGGTGTGGCGTTTGGACAACCTGGCTGCAGGCAGGAGCTAATGAAAAATCCCATCAGGTGTATGATGGGAAATGTAGGCAACCAACCAGGAATATTATTCCATAGTGACTGACTGTACTGAGATTAGCTCTGAGGACTTCGAGGACTTCTGCTTTGGTGTGTTTGAGAGTACTTCACTTGTTGATATAATTTCCTTTTTTTAGGTACTTCACAGACCAAAGAACCAGGTTTTATCTTTTACTTTTCACCATTTTGTGAAAAGCAATCCTGCGTGGATCAGCTTCTTGTAGCATTTGTTTAAAATGTACAAAGCACAAAACCTTCAAATATAAAAACTTAAGGTGTGTTGAGCCAAATTAATCCTTTTCCCCCATGAAACCTTATAGTTAACAGAAATCCTTTATTAGTAAAAAAATTAATTACGCTCAGCAGATGTGATGTTCCATTTTTATTTTTACAATTTGTCATTAACACTCACGTTACAAAATCAAATGTTAGTGATACTGAGCTTTTGTGTCTTCAAATGATAGTGACAGTGAAGATTCAACATCTAAAATAAGATAAAGCCCCTGGTCAGGAGGTCAAATATGATTTAAGATTGTGGTCAAAGTCTGTAAACGTCTATTCGAAATATTTAACATATTAAATTATTCCCACCAAAAAGGTAAATTGAACCTTTAAATACATAAAATACAGACACGTCAAGCATGATTTCGATAAATATTTACAGGCAGCTTTCTGAACCCGGTCAGATGATCACAGTGACACCAGTTTAGCAAATCAAATCACACAAACAGTCAGATTCAAGTCTAATTCAGTCCAGTCCAGTCCAACAGTCTCTGATAAACCAGTTAAACCAGTTCATCTCTCCACCCGAGTCCACTCAGCTGGAGGATCTCTGGGTCCTCTGGGCTTCTGAATCCGACAGTTAAACCCTGAAAAATAACAAAATAAAGAAAATCAGAGAAAGTATAACTTCACTATGTGACACACAAATGCAGCAATAAGAGAGCAGTCCAACTGTGAGTAAACCGTCTTCTCTTCTGTCATCACCACTGCCAACTAGCACATTTTTTTATCACCATCACCTCCCCCATACCACCTACACCATGTTCAGTATTCATAAGCAAAATTTAAAATAGTTAGTAGCACACCACAGTGTAGCTATCAGATAATAGTAATAAACATAAAACAATCCTTATTTCTGAGCAGCTAGAAAAGCTCCAATGGAACACCCAAAAGGTTTCCAAGAGCACCTATTTGACATCTTTACTCATTTTTGGAGCAAAATCTTCCTTCAGTTCTGAAAAACAGAGACCAGAGAGTTAAACAGTCCAAACTCTTTCTCTCTTCGCAGGACTACTGACCAGATCGCGACCCCCTGATAATCCTCAGTCACTTGGGAAAATGCGTTTTCCCCAGCTGGTCAGCAAGTGGTTCCCAGTCAGCAAATAAGTCAAGTCAAGTCAACTTTATTGTCACTTCAACCACAGTTAATACACAGTGAAGCGAAACAACGTTCCTCCAGGACCAAGGTGCTACATGCAACATAAATAAACAGAAAACACTAAACTAGCTAACTAAGAGGCGTAGTTAGCTGGCTAGCAGAGACAAGACAGACTGACCTAACATGAATTACAACATAAATTAACAAAAACTAACTAACTATCTAAGGATGACTTTTTTTTTCTTTTTTTTTTGTTAACAGACAGCAGACAACAAAATGCACGTGCAAATGTGCAAACAAGAGCAGCAAAGTGACAGTGTGACAAAAAAAACAAACAAACAAACAAATAAACATTTTTAACTAGACTGACAGGTCTCCGGGGTTGGGCAACAGAGTTTAAATGATCAGTGTAACTAGTCACAGGTTTTATAATATTGCTTAATCCTCTTTCATCCATGAAAGAGAGGATTTACAAAGTTTAGCTAGATGTTTAGCTAGACGTTTAGCAGTTTAGCTAGAAGCTAGCAGTTTAGCTAGTTTGTTTCCATCTAAAGATTAAATACATCAGTAAGAACATGTTTTAAACTTTGGACACAAACTAAGATGGAAACTAAATAACAGTTTGGAGAGTTAGTATAGTTTGAATGGCTGACAAACAAAGATGTGATACCTGGTGACTAGCTATGGTTAGACTGGTTAAAAACACATTAGCACAGCTGTGTCTATGCTGAACGAGGGTTAAATTGTTCTTAAAGAAAGTTCATTTTTAAGGTCCCTGATGGGCAGAGTGTAACACATTAATCAGGCGGGAAGAAGAAACTGAAAACCGACCAAACTTGAGCCCAGACAACGTCTGAGACGATCCATCTACACAGAGGTCAGACATGGTTCACATTACTCTCTATAAAAAAGTCCTGACCCAAAGCTTAATGTCCACACCGAAATCTCAGTCTGAGTATTTCTTGTCGTTCTTGTCACTCTTATGCTTAGCTTAAAGACTTTCTGCCTATGAGCAGCAGCCAGTCAGAAGTATGTTAGCTTAAAAGTGGCTTGAGTTTGATTGAGGATGAACAGCACCAGTAAAAGACATAATTATTTTGAACTGCAAGTCCTGCCAACTACCCATTGAGTCCTTGGATAAAAAAAAATAATATATGAAGCTAGAATGAGCACAATACATGCCCTTAAAACACTAACATGCAACCACTATATCATTACATACACATTAAAATGACATTTCTTAGTTGCTATTACTCAACCTATATTTACACACATGCTTTTTAGACACACCGACTCTCTAATTGGCCTAATGTGACACAGTGAGCACTACAACACACATATTGTGTAGTCCGAGCCCGGCACCGAGAGTGTGGAATCTCCCATTCAGGATCTTGTGTTTGTTTTCTTTTTTTGCTCTATTTTTTCTTGTGTGTTAGCTGGTTAGTTACAGAATCCACAGAGTATTTGATTAGGTTAGGAATGAGTTGGACTGGGTTAAACGATGCCCCTTCTCCGTGTAGAAAGATGATGCTTACTGAGTGTGTTCAAATGTGTCAAGCGCAGTGTTGGGTAAGTTACTTTAAAATAGTAATTTAGTTACATTACTAGTTACTTCTATCAAAAGTAACTCAGTTACTTCAAGTTACTCGTTACTTTCAAAGTAACTAGTTACTAGGCAAAGTAACTTTGACCGCTGCCATGATTCTAGCCTACGTCACAGCGTCATGTTCCCTTTTACATCCAACACAAAAACTGCAGTCGTGGTGCTTTGATTGTACTCAGAACTCAGAAATTCTGCCGTCTGAATAGGAAGATGTAGGCAACACCAGACTGCAGATGAGCTGCATACAGGGCTGGACTGGGACAAAAAAATAAATAAATCGGCCCGGGCATTTTGACTAGAGACCGTCCCGCCATTATAGGAAAAATCATAAAGCCTTTGAATGAAAACAAACGCTGTTGTGACAGTGATGTACACTGTTCTGATGGTATATATGTATCAATCTATCAATCATTTGTTGTAAGATTCAGATAATTATTTATTAAAAGCGAAACATTTTAAATGAGAATAAGTAAGAAAAGTATTTCTTTGTGCCCCCCTTTCCCTGTTAATGTCCTACCTGCCCCCTGGCAACACTTTGCTAGAGCCGCCCCTGCACAGTTACCAGCTGTCAGCTGCTTAGAAAAGGATCCTGGTGTTATTTGTCTCTCAGAAACAGTTCATAACTTCCCTTCAACTCATTCATGTCACCTAAAAGGTAAACCTGTTTCTCCATCACCTGTTCAGCTCTGATGATTCAGTAAGGACATCTCCTGGTTTCATCTTCATGTTTCCCTCTCACCACATATCCAAACCAACATCATGACCAGCAGCTTTACAGCTGTGGCTCCAGCAAACATCAGCTGATCCTAGAAATTAATATTAAATAAATTCTAACAACAGCTGATCAAGCTTAAACGTGCTGCTGTTGTTTAACGCGACATCCACTGGTTTCCTCTTTCTGGCCCAAAGTGGGCGATAAACAAACAAGAGAGAAAAGCCGATCAGCTGATCATTGATCAGTTTCATGATTGAAGTAGAAACGGGAGAGGGAGGGGAGAGGATGAGAGAAGAAGAGGCAGCTGTGCAGCGTAAACACAGAATAACTCCAGCTTTGTGTCTTTTTCATTCTAGCTGAAGTCCGGGACAAACTGTGTTCCTTTTCACCTCAATACGAAACGCGTAATATTTTCTCTGAATACGGAACGATTCCGTTTTTTTATGGGACGGTTGGCAACTCTAATAATTAACCTTATGAACAAAATAAAGTTTAACATCAGTAACATAGCACCCACCCAGCTGTATAGAAACTCCGTCATGCTAGCTAGTAAAGAAAAGTCAGCATAACGAAAATAAACTCCACCTAAACTTGGTTTATATCTGACCCAGATAGACTGCAGGTCATAACTTCTTACCTGAAGTTCAGTTCACCTGACACTCGGACCGGCGGCCGCTTCGGGTCTCTCCTCCTCCTGCCTCCCCTTTCCCTCATCCACCTGCTGGCCTCCACCACTTGCTAATGTTACTGAATCTGTGGAAGCTCCGCGATAGCCACCACACGAAGTAACGAATAACGAGCCTATCTAAATCCCAGTAACGACTAACGCGTTCCTGGTTTTGGCATAATAACTAGTTACTGTGCTCGTTACCACAATAATAACGTAGTTACTGTAACGCGTTACTTAATAACGCGTTAGTCCCAACTAGAGATGGACCGATCCGATATTACGTATCGGTATCGGTCTGATACTGACCTAAATTACTGGATCGGATATCGGAGAAAAATAAAAAATGTAATCCGATCCATTAAATATCACGAAAGCACCTCACAAAACTTGCAACACGCTGTAACTCACCTCAGAACATTAGCACGTCGGAGCAGTATGCATCACGTGATAGAGCGGCTGTGGCATGCGGGACCTGTCGGTGGTCTGGATAGCATGTGGAGCTTCGCTTAGCAACCCGGCATTTCATCTCCGACAAAGTTATCCCCGAGAGAAGTAAAGCAAGTGTGTAAGTCCATCTCTGAATGTTTGTAAAGCATTCCTGCGTTAAGCTTAACGAGCGACTGCCTCTCGCTCTCCGGCTGCTACTTCAATCATGAAACTGCTTAATGATCAGCTGATCGGCTTTTCTGTCGCGAGTCCGTGTCTCTTGTTTGCTTTTGGCCCACTTTGCACCAGACAGAGGAAACCAGCGGCTGAACAACAGCAGCACGTTTAAGCTTGATCAGCTGTTGTTAGAATTTATTTAATATTACTTTCTACTCGAGGATCTTTTTCTACGTAGCTGTGCAGGGGCGGATCTAGCAAAGTTTAGCCAGGGGGGCCGATAGGGCATGAACAGGGAAAAGGGGGCACAAAGACATACTTTTCTTTCTTATTCTCATTTAAAATGTCGAGCTTTTAATTATTTAATATTTATCTGAATCTTACACCCAAAGTTTTAATCTGATGTAAAATGTATAGAAGTCCATTATTGTATATAGTAACTGTTAAGTCTAATATACCCTAGTAAGCTATAGTACTTTTTACTTTGGGAAGGTACCATCTGTGCAGTCTGCAATTTTGTTGAAGAAAGATGTTGAATCTATTTAATATTTCTTGAAAAATAATTGATTTCTGTGCATTTTTTTTCCACACTGCATCAAATTAAGGTTGATTACGTCGATTAAGCATCATGAGGTGGAGCGTGAGGGGTGGTTCCCTATTTTTTATTTATTTATTTTTGTTGTTGCTGGGAGTTGGAACCCTATTAGTTAGGTTGCTTAATATTTATGCTAAGTACTCTTTAAAATACCAGAATAGGGAGGATGGTGTAGGTTTAAGTTTATTAGATTGATCAGTATTGCTGAACTATGAAATATTTTTTTTTGCATACAGGTATAACAGAATAGCTTTAGTGTAGTTGTTGTTTTAAACTTGAGTATGAACTTATACAAAATGCAGCAAGATATTTAAAAAACAGTTTTGTTGATTAAAAAACACTATATCGGATTCATATCGGTATCGGCAGATATCCAAATTTATGATATCGGTATCGGTATCGGACATAAAAAAGTGGTATCGTGCCATCTCTAGTCCCAACACTGGCCAAGCATAACTTTACAAGTGTCTATATACAAAAAGTTGAGAGGGAAAGACCTGAAATTATGAGTCTGTGAGGTGTGACAACATGAACAACAAAATGAGGTACTATTACATTAACTGTGAGAACAGGTGTACTGACCGATGCTACCAGGCGAACAGAAGCTGGTCACATCTGAGACTGAAGAGGAAAAATCTTCATAATCGTTACAGTCCATTGAAGATTTCTCAGCTGCAGGAAGAAAAGAGTGAATTTACTTCTTTAGTAGGCTTGATTACTGTAACAGCATCTTTACAGGTCTACCTAAAAAAAAATCAGTCAGACAACTACAGCTCATTCAGAGCTCTGCTGCTCGAGTCCTCACTAAGACCAAAAAAGTGGACCACATCAGTCCAGCTCTGAGGTCTTTACACTGGCTGCCTGTCCGTCAGAGGATAGACTTTAAAGTCCTGATGCTGGCCTATAAAGCTCTGAATGGTTTAGGACCAAAATACATCAGTGACCTCCTGACCCAGTATGAACCTTCCCGATCCCTCAGGTCATCTGGATCCGGTCTTTTATCAGTTCCCAGAGTCAGAACCAGACACGGAGAAGCTGCATTCAGCTTTTATGCTCCTTATATCTGGAACAAACTCCCAGAAAGCCTCAGATCAGCTGAAACACTCAGTTTATTTAAATCCAGGTTGAAGACTCACCTGTTCTCAGCTGCACCAAATCCACACTTTTAAGCTTAAATTTCAAAACTTATATTTTAACTACTGATTTTATCTACTGATTTTTTTAATCAATTTTAAATCATGCTTTTTATTGTTGTTTTTAATGTCTCTGTAAAGCACTTTGAATCACCTTGTTGTTGAATTGTGCTATACAAATAAACTTGCCTTGCCTTACATTTCGAGTCTTCACGTCCCCTTAAATCCCAAACAGCACTCGCCCGCCCCTCCTTCACCACCCTCTTCTTACCTGCAACCAGCTGATAGTCTGAGCCCTCCCCAGGCTTTTGACCGGTCGGTGATGCTATGTCATAGATGGGTGTCACTGAGGGTGGCAGGCTCTGCTGTTTAGCTCGGGGTTTGACGGTGCTGTAGATGGGAGCAGCTGACACACTCTTGGGGTCGTTGTCATAGTGATGGGAGGTGGGCATTGTCCTGAAAGGACAAAACAGCCATGATCAGTGAGTGGAGGTCTTGTGGCTCTATAGTGTAACAAGTGAAAGATCCTGGGACAAATCCCTTTGCGGTTGTGTCAGGAAGGGCGTCCAGCAAGCATGCCACGCCTTTAGGGTGGAGGTGTAAAGAGGCAAGAGGGAGTGAAGGGGTCAATCAGCCAAAGCAACAAAGAAAGGTCGGGAATAGACTGCAGGCAGAATGGTGAGGATAAGACAAAGTTAGAGAGGCAAGGCTGCGATTGGTTGGACATGTCCAGAGGAAGGAGAGCGGATACACTGGACAAAGGAGCTGAAGATTGAGCAGCCACGACCACGGAGAAGGATCATGTAGTGAAGGAGGACCAGCACAGGGTTAGTGTGACAGAAGATCTGTCCACACAGGATGCAAGCGATATGCTGAGACGACAGCAGACGAACTGCTGTGGTGAAGTAGAAGACGGCGAGGATTTAGGGTGTGGAATGAGACTTTTCATAAACAATAACCATTTATTCTTTTTACATGTTTGTGCATCACAAAATCCTAAAATGTCTGCATAAAGCACACTTTAGTTTCTTTACCTGCTTCCAGGATTGGATCTGGACAGGGGTACAGCTGAGTAGGTGGGAGCCGATGGGGGTGGATGGGCGTGTTTGGGCTTGTTGACCACAGCGTACGTATCATTCATGACAACCTGCTGTGATAATCTGCATGCAGACAGAGAAGGACAAGTACATCTGAGCTGCTGTATGAGGCCACATTTTCAATCGTGTGCAGCTCAGTGATGATCAGGACCAAGCGGTGGTAAAAATTACAGTAAAACGTCCAAGTTTACAGCAGCAACAACTCCACAGCCTGTGACTAAAAACAGCTTTGGTTTCTGCAGCTAGTTTCCCCCTTTGCAACACTTCTTTTTAGGGGAATGACACGTAACCGACGAACGCTAACACAGGAAGCTGTAGCTGCTGCTCACCCCAGCCAAGTCGCTAAACTGGACCATGTTTGTGCTGTTGTTGCCTTTTGGACTGATTTTAACAACGCACCAAATAACATGTCAGAAAATTCCACAGCTTGTCCACAAAGTTTATTTTCCAGTTTTGGGGTATTAAATCCCAGCATTTCAATATGTTAATTAGTAAGTGCGTGTTTATTTGTGTACATTGCACCTGTACGGCGCACCAGAATTAGCTCCTGAGAGCACCTGTCAAATGTGGCCACATTTAGTTTCAGAAGACCAGATATAGAATCCACAAAACCCCTGCATCACATCTTCCTATTTACGTCAGCTTGTTTCCAGTTTGGATTCTTTGTATCCAGTTTGGTTTTCACAGAAACATCTTTATATTCTGACTTCAGAACAAAGATGCACCACGTTGTTTATTAATAGTAGGTATGTTTCTAGTTTTGGACAGAGATAGGTGACCACTTCCTGACAGTAGCAAACACAAAAGCATGACGTTAGCTTCCTAAACTAACCTGAAAATGACTGTTTAAGGCGTGACATGCTTTCACTCTTCTCCCACCAACAATATGACTGTTGATTAACAGAAGAAATAAAAATGTTGAAGTAGACACAATTTGAAAAGTGCCAGAGGCACACCAGAAGTGCGAAGAAACTGTTAGACTGGTGCGATCAGAGGAGAGGAAGCTTGAGTTTCACAGGCAAAACTAAAAAAAAAAAAAAGAGAGAACTCCCCTGCCCCCAACTCAAAAAAAAAAAAGAATTAAATATCGCAATTAAAAGTAAGAACTCAACAGCAGCAGTGTGGTTTCATATGTGATGAGCTGCAAAACTGAGCAGATGGGGAGTGCTGCCAATGTGCTACTCAACACCACATGCAACAGCATACCATCCCACTCGTCAACAGCTTTTCATTTTTATTTTGAGAAATGTAAGTAATATACAGTACTGTGCAAAAGTCTTGTGTCAGTCTTTGTCCGGGCTTTCCGAAGGTTTTGTGGCTGCTGTCTCACCCAACGTCAATGCAAACTTATTACTGAGCATTTTCACATGAGTGGTTCATTTTTGGGGTTTGTTTTTTTTAAACGCCATTTAACACTGACCGATGAACCATTTGCTAAAAATGAACTCAAAGTAGCGTCAGTCAGATTTTGCTCCACCATAACATCTAACTACAAAATGACAAGAAAGCCGTCTAAGAGCTGGGATGAAGAAACAATGTGGTCAAACTCAGTACAGCAGCTAAATGCTAACACGTATGTTTGCATTTATGAAAGCTGATGAGTGTGTCTTGGATATGAACACAGTTTCTAATACTTAAATGAGTTCAAAGCAGTGGGTGTATCATTTGATCCTCTACTGTTAACTGAAAGGTTTAAGGATGGCGTGACCTTTTAACTCCTATTATTAAAACTTTAAAATAAGCTTCGACTCAAATGTGACAAACGAGTCATGTACATGAACAGTTTCTTCCGGCTCTAAAACCTACAGACTAGAAGCTTTTTTGAAAACCCATCAGATTGTGGAAAAGGTTACGCATGGTTACATTTACTCAGGTTAGTCAGTTTCACTTCCTCATTTGCAGTCAGCCCAGATTAATCACTTGGACTCAGATTACTCAATGTTAGCACCTTTGCATGGGATCCCTGTGGTGCTGCTTTAATTAAAGCCTTAACACTCCCTCCAGACGTCCGTCATCCTGTGCTCAAAGTTCACCTCAAAAGGGCCTTTTGGACTGTGGGAATGATCCATGTGACCTCAGACAAGCATCAGCTGTGACCCACTTTAAATCAAAGATAATTAAACACTTCCTTCTTGGTCGAGCTTTTGGAAAGTGCTGATATCCGAGTTGTCATTTTATGTAACTAGCAGAGCATCTCTTCACCATCTACACTGCAGACTTCTCCCACAATTCCACCCAGTGCTTCCTGCAGAAGTTCTCTGATGACTCTGCAATAGTCGGCCTCATCACTGATGGGGACGACAAGGAGTACAGAGGTCTGACCCAAGACTTTGTGGACTGGTGCCAGCTGAACTACCTCCAGATCAACGCCAGTAAAACCAAGGAACTGGTGGTAGACTTCCGCAGGCACAAGCATTCTCCACTGCAACCACTGAACATCCAAGGTATGGACATTGAGGCTGTGGACAGCTACAGGTACCTTGGTGTTCATCTGAACAACAGACTGGACTGGACTCATAACTCAGACGCCCTCTACAGGAAAGGGCAGAGCAGGCTGTACCTGCTGCGGAGACTCAGGTCGTTTGGAGTGGAGGGCCCACTCCTGAAGACCTTCTATGACTCTGTGGTGGCTTCTGCTATCTTTTATGGCGTGGTCTGCTGGGGCGGCAGCATCTCTGCTGGGGACAGGAAGAGACTGAACAGGGTGATCCGAAGGGCCAGCTCTGTTCTAGGATGCCCTCTGGACCCAGTGGAGGTGGTGAGTGACAGGAGAACGGCGGCTAAGCTGTCATCCCTGTTGGACAACATCTCCCACCCCATGCAGCAGACTGTGACAGCACTGAGCAGCTCCTTCAGTGGGAGACTGCGGCACCCACGGTGTGGGATGGAGAGATTTCGCAGGTCTTTCCTCCCCACTGCTGTCAGACTCCATAATAAAGACTTTAACTGATCAAGCACACACATCCATACATGTGCAATAATACTAAGTGCAATAATCCTTTCTGGCATCGTTGTATTTTTACTCAGTTGTATATAGTATTTGTATTTGTATTCTATTTTTATCTTATTGTATATTTATTTTATTTTATTCTACTGTATATAGTATTTTATTCTATTCTGTACAGTTGTGTACTGTATTTATTCTTATTGTATTCTAATTTTTGCCTCATAACTTTTGCACTGTCCACTTCCTGCTGTGACAAAACAAATTTCCCACGTGTGGGACTAATAAAGGTTATCTTATCTTATCTTATCTTATCTCACTGGTGATGTCCACAGGTTCTAGACTTCAGCCACTCGCTGAACTTCACACAGTGGACAAAACATGAAGTGAGTTTTTACAGCACAGCACTGTGGAACTATAAAAATGTATCGTTGTAAACTACAAGCCCCATGATGCATTGCAGAACCGAGCGTTCACATTAACACCGTCGATCTGATATCTTTATATTGTGGCTCATGCTGTCACTGTAGCACTGCTGCCGTCGGTTAAAATTTGCATCTCTGCAGGAAATCACAACTCTACTTCCTGCTGCAGCCTCGTGATCACGGTCGTCGTGGTTACAATGATTGCAAACACTGTGCACCAACTGTGGTCCCGGAAGGAAGTAAAGACTGTTTAATTGATTGAGCTTTGATCTGAGTTTCATCATTTGCTCCTACTCTAACCTCCTTGCTCAGCTGCTTCCTTACTTCCTCATGTTTCCTCTGCGCTTTCATCATTTTCTCCCTCTCACATTTCCCTTCAGTTCTCCTTTTTTTCTTTCCCCTCTTCTTTTTATGTCATTCCTTCAGCATCCCTGTCCTCCAATTCTCACCTCCTACATCTACTTCCTCACCCCGTTTCCTCCCCTTCTTTACCCGCTCACTCTGTCTCCACGGAAACATGATAGCATATGGGAATGGAGGGTGGGAAGGTGCTAATTTAACACCTCGGGGTGAAGCATGCTGTCTATATCGGTCTCTCTGCCTACACAGATGGGTGTCAAATTAAAGAAAGGGGCTGAACTCTCGACCCCCTAAAACGAGGACATTTTCCTGTGTGGTGAATTTTTATGCACCAATTTACAATCTTGTGCATGAATTTATGGTGAAAATGTCTTTGCAAAAAGAAAACACACAAAAAGACTCTTAGAAAGCCTAATTCTCCTCGACGTTCTCATTTATTATTGCCCCTCACACACATGCAGGCGTGATTTACTCTTCTGGTTTTTTGCCCGTTGTCTCATATGAAGCTGCGTGTGCGTCTTTTGTTTGGGAAAGAAACCTGCTTTAATGCGCGTGTGGCACCTGTCTCCCTCTGTGATATCTTAAATCTGTGTAATTGATTTTTGATCCCTGGATTCTAATAGCTCAGGTAGGTTTTAATTAAAACGTGCTGCACAGTCACAGATCTCTTATCGCTGCGCTTTAGATCGCAGCTTTGTCACCGAAGCTGACTGAAAACAAAGATGACAGGATTATCTAAAGACTTGGTTTAAAGCCTGACTGATATTAGGCCTCCTGATTTTCCTTCTGGCTTCTCCACGTTTGTGATCGCAGCTCTGAATGTGTGCAATGCAGCTGGGATGACCACTTATCACAAACACACTGGGAGTTTCCATGAGACTCAAAAATACCGACTGATACCAGCCGAAAGAACATTGTGAATAATCTTGTAACTATTCTGCCTTCTTAATGCTTTTACTGCAGCAGGATGAATGCATGCATTATAAACGTGTATGCGGGACTAAAATCTTTGCCCCTGAGTGAGGGGATGAGGTGACTCTGCTGCCGCGGGGGTCGTTTTGCTGACATGGTTTGGGTGCTCTTGTCTCCTCAGGGCAAAAGGTCAATACAAATCAATGAAAAGCTGTTTTAGTGAAACATTTCCAATCTGATGGATGTGCCCTTCTCTGCAATGACAACGTCTCCATTCATAGGACATGAGTGCTCACTGAAAACGATGTCAATCTAATGCCATAACTCGATCTCAGACCAATTCTACTCCTCTGGGAAATACAAATCACATGAGGGCCCGTCACGCAGTTTATCGACAAGCTTTAATTTAGTCAATAGCGCACGTGCCATAAATCATTTCCTTGTACATTTTGGTGCATATAAAACCCTCAGTTCTGCTTCCAGAACAACTGATTACATTTCTATTCAGCTCATAGAGCTGAATCTGACAGCTGCTGGTTCTATGGAGCACTCGCTAACACCAAATATATCCTGACGCTAAATCAAAATAATGGACCCTTACATTTGTTCTTGCAAATGTGCATGCAAGTGTCTCTCAGCCTGATTCGCAGGCCTGAACATGAAAGCTCCCTGATGGCATAGATCACTGGTAACAAACAGTCCAGCATTATACCATGAAGCTGGCTGCACATAAAACTTAAACCAGCCTTTGGCGCTTCGTCCCTTTGAGATTTGCCTTGAAGTAACATTCTGCTGTAGCTGCATGCCTCTTTTCAGCTCAGTGACTCTCCGGAGCGCCTGTTCTCTCCCTGTGACTCCGTCTCTCTGCTGGTGTGTGGATTCGAAAATCAAAACAAGAACGCAAATTATGCTCTTTGAAGACAAGGCGGCTACACGGGCCTCCGTTTACACCCAGTAAAGTTTTCAGTCTCCCACCTCAGTGAAAACCTTTCAGACCACAGCTATGCTGGTTGGGCCAAAACAAAGAGAGCAGGTCAGCTACTATTCTGCAAAATATCCTTGTTCTAGAAACGAATCCCAAGTTTCTCTCTGATGCCTTCACTGGAGTATTAATGTGTGAATGTTAGAAGCACTTAAGCATAGAAAAAAGTGGTTGTAAGAATAGATGAACGGGGCATGTTGTATAAATAGCTTTGAGTGCTCAGAGTAGAAAAGTGCTATAAGAACCATTCATTCACCTACTTAACCTGACACATGTGCCTAAGATGGTACAGGCCACAGTCTGCTGTTCTGAGACCATCATGGTAAATATAACTGACTCTTTTCTGGTAGCACCTGATGGCTCTACAGCTTCCTCTACAACTTTTCCACACGTTACCTGCAGGGCACGCAACAAAGCAAATGACTCAAATTCAGCATTAAATGGCCTTTAATCTACTGGCTCCCCATTACGATGTGTGTGTGAGTGAAACTGGTGTGTGCCTGCGTTGTGTCTGACAATGAAAGGTTAAAAGAAAGACCTCCGAGTAAACAACTTGCCTGCTCCAACTCCTATAACCAAAAATAAACAGTTGGGTCGAGAGTTAGCTCACCTCACTACAACTTCCAAGCTAGCAAGACGTACTAACAGTGCCTACACACACACGCATCACATATTCACAGCATCTAGTAAAGACAGGTGTAATGACGACAATAACAAACTAAAACACACAATCAGAAACATCAGGGTGGATAAAGATATAATTAGTTTTTGGAAAATAAATGACTGGGGAGAGGCCAAAGGGGTACCCCAAACCTATAGGGCTGCACCAAAGAAGAAGAAAAGGATGAGGAGGGGCTCTAGCTTAATAGTCTGGAGCATTCACAGCTAGTGAGTGTTTGTCACGCTCACTGGCTCCATGTTCTATCCGAGCAGCACCCTCACTAAACCCAACGGAGCATTTCCTAAACATTGTAGAGACCAAAGAGGTCCACGTGAGGAGGTCGGAGGGTTGGCAGGGGCACGTGCAGGAAACCTTTTGTGTTTTGGGACTTTTCCAATTACACTTTACTTTCAGCTTTACTCACTGGAAAGGTTTTGACACCATGAACTACGTGGTTAAAGTGCTTTGGGTTCACATTACTGACAGACACCTCTCACCAATGACAGCATTAGGCACGGATACCGAAAGACACATTTTGTAGAAATCAAACACACCAGCAGCTTTGGCAAAACCGCATTACCAAAATTGCCGGGAATGAGACAGATTCATGTGTAAAAGCAGATTGTGTGTTTTTTTTAATATATGTATGGTGCCTCTCTGTAGATAACATGCACGCACCTGTTGCTGGAAGATGCAGCTGTTGTGGTTTTCTTTGTCTGAAAATAGAAAAGAACAGTTCAGTTCATCTTGAAGAAGAAATGAAGGATTTCTGTACAGCAGATGGAAAAGGGCTTCTGGGCAGAGTGAGACAAAGATGACTGAGTAAACGTATGTAGCACACAGGCCTCCAACTGTGGAGCCAATCATCACTTTCATATTTATGGGGTGTGTCCCAACGTTACCCCTCACAGAGTAAATGCAGCAGCAGAAATTCAATTCAGTTTTTTCAGATCACCCGTGTTGACAATATGCACATCGATACGTCTCATTTCTGAACTTAAGCGCTTTCCTTTTATTTATTTCGGACCTAAATCCACAGAAATGAGGTCACGGGAGATGAAGATCACCTCCGAGTCTGACTTGAAAACGTGTCGGCTTCGCAGGCTGGGATTTGCATGTTGCAGCTTTAGCAGAGACTGCTGCAAGTGAGAGAAGATGCTCGTCAGCTTTGTTTGCGTCGAGCACTGTAAGTGGTTCATGTGTAGATCAGAATAATTCAAACCACAACACTGGAGAGGCTGCTTTTAAAACTCTGATGTCTGTTGTGTGTGTTTAGATCTAGAATAGCCATTGTGTGTCTGCAGACAGCAGCTCAAACTGGGGAAGGAACACTGATTTAAGAGGTTGTTTATGGGCTTTTTTGTGCGTTTTTTCCCCCCCATTTGCCGTCTTTGTAAGGAAACAGGACGTGCCGCTTCATGTGCTTTGATGCAATGGTTAAAAGGTGCATGAAGTTGTCATTTATCTGATGATCATGATGTTATGTTGTCCAGTATAATTCAGCAAGTCCTTCATCAGATCCTTAATCCAGTCACAGGTACAACATAATAAGGACGGCCCAACAAACCTCTGACTGTGTTTATCGTGCTGTTCGGCTATTTTAATACACGGATCACAAACCTGCAGCTTCCCCCGTCTCAAGAGGTTTGATAAAACATAAATAGAAATAACACAACATGACTGAGCTATATTACTAAAGCTAACAACACGTTAGCCTTCAATCAGTTGGACTTGGAGGGTAACTACACACCTAAACAGCACACTGCAGAGCACTCGTATGTGATAAAATAGGATTTATTTGCATCTAATAGTGATGTTGAGAAGCTAATTTATATGTAACAGTCTAAAATATGTTTTGTTACTCTATTCGTGTGGTTTTAAATTTAAAACTCAATATAGGTTTTTCGATTGTAAACGTCCACAAACCCACTGATGGGCGAAGCTTCTTTGTCCTGAAAAAGACCCAATTGTTTAGAAGTCGATGGGAAACAGCCCGGCGTGGCTCTGTGACCTGTGTGGCCTGTTTGTGCTGTTGCAACAGTGAAAACACAACCTTCACAACTGAGTGCTCTAACCCCTGCATCTGTCCATCATTTATCTACAGTCTTTGCGCAGAAATAAAAAAATATTTTAACCTAAAATTCAGAAAATGGTTCAGAAACGCTCATTCTGGTCTGTTTAAAAACTTACTGCTGTATTCAAAAATTTACATCACTCAGAGTTTTTAAGAGGTTATATAAAATGAACTAAAAACAACAAACGTGTTAGTCATTTAAATATACTACATAAACTCTTAAATTTATTTACTTACACTAACACAATACACAGTTTTAATGTGGCAAATTTTCTGTAAGAAAAAGTAACATGAGGCAAAAGCTGGTTGTACGTTTGGTTTGCATACGTTACAAGTTAGAACTGCACTGAATTTCTTTACACGCTCACGCAGCACTAATACTGGGTCCTGTCCCCGGACAGGCTTCCAGAAAGCGAGCTTTTGGAAGAGAAGCCAGTTAAATTTCTTTAATGCAAATACTGTGTACATATATTACTTTACTTATCACAGTAAAGACACAGATAAGTGTACAGCTGTCATTTTTCCTCGGGGTCCTGTGTCCTTAAAGTGAACTCTCACAGTATTTATGAGAGCTGCTGTTCGTGTCGGCGCTCTGGATCGAAGGTTAATGAATCTGTAACGTCACAAAACGGCGCACATTTGTAGCTGAAGGTGGTGAAATAAAAGGATAAAGATCATGAATGCTATTTTGTGGCAATGTCGATAAAAGTTTGATGCCCAGAAGAGCTTCGAGAATGAAGCTGTAGTACCAGGTAAAGAAAAATATTTACTTTAATAATGCCAATATGATCCACTGGAAATCACCCCATCAGCCTTAAACGTAGAAATAAATAAATAAATAAATAAATAAATAAATAAAGACATTTGAGAAAATTTGGAACTACATTTACATTTAATAAAATTAAATGTCAATTATTAATAATTGTATTTATGCTACTATAAACAGAACCATCTGTGTGCTACTTCCTATCAGAGTTTCTCTCTATTGTGTGACCCACTGCTGGATTTTTGTTCCATTTGTACTCATTTTTATTATGTCAGCTTAAACACAAATACATTAAAAACCATTCTTGCACAAATAAAGTACAATTCTAACTTAAAAGGCGGCTCTCAGTTTAAATTCAAGTCCAAGATAAAAATAAAAGAAGGAACGTGCCAGTGTTTCTAAATATCACCAATTCCCTTTTTTGTTCAGCAATAGAAAAGCGAGCCATGGCTCTCAGCTCGCGAGGTGAAAGCAGAGATACCACTGAAGCAGTGACATAAACAACAAGGTTAAACTCAGATCACCTCAGAAAACTCTACAAAACTGATGTAGCACAGAAGAAAAGCACAACAAAAATAAGCCATGTTTGTTGGAGTGGACCTACCTTCCGCCTCTGTGCTCCGAGCACTCTGCTGTCAAACTGCGTGCAGCAGAGGATTTGCAAAGAGGAACTCGGAGTTAAAGAACATTTCCTCTTTCTGCAGCTGCTCTCAGTCTACTTCCTCTGACTCCAGCATACTCATTTTGTTGTTACTGTAACACAAATAGATATTCGTGTTTTACCTGTAGGGTGCTGTAGACCTGCTCCTTAGATGTCTGCAGGAATTGTTCAAACATAGAGATGGCAGCTGTGTAGATGAACTGGAACTGATCCTGCGAAGAACAAAGGAAGAAAAGTTTCCTCTCAGCGTGGAAGACTGATGGAAGCTGACCGCGCTGGGGTCGGAAAACAAGACGAGTCATAAATGCAGAAATAAAGCCACTAACAAAAAAAAAAGAAAAAGAAAGAAAGAAAGCCACTGTTATTCTGACGCTGTGCAACACAATACATTTTAATCTAAAAGTCACAAAGTAGGGAATGAAATGTTTCCATTACAGAAATCTAAAGTACGAGGAAAAGAGACAAACTTTCTCCATAAATATACACCAACCAGACGTAACATTCTGACCACTGACAGGTGAAGGGAATAACACTGATTATCTCTTCATCATGGCACCTGTTACTGGGCGGACTCAACCTAACATTTTATCCTCAAAGTTGACATGTTAGGAGGAGGAAAGATGGGCCAGTGTAAGACGGTGTGATGGTTAGACGACTGGGTCAGAACATCTCCAAAAATGCAGCTCTCGTGGGGTGTTCCCGGGCTGCAGTGGTCAATCCAAAGTGGTCCAAGGAAGGAACAGTGTTGAACCGGTGACAGGGTCGTGGACGGCCAAGGCTCACTGATGCATATGGGTAACGAAGGCTGGCCCGTGTGGTTTGATCTGACAGATGAGCTACTGTAGCTCAGACTGCTAAAGAAGCTAATGCTGGTTCTGTATAGCAAGAGACCCGTCAGGGTGCCCGCGCTGACCCGTGTTCAAGAATGGGAACATGAACATCAGAAGTAGACCATGGAGCAATGGAAGAAGGCGGCCCGGTCTGATGAACATGCTTTCACATCCTGGTGGATGGCTGGCTGCCTACATCGCTTATCTGGGAGGCAGCCAGCTGGTGGAAGCAGTGTGTTGGTTTGGACGGTGTTCTGCTGGGAAACCTTGGGTCCTGCCATCCACGTGGATGTTACTTTGACATGTACCAACTACCCAAGCATTGTTGCAGAAACCGTGCTCGCTGATGGCTGTGGCCTCTTTCAGCAGGACAGTGTGCCCTGTCGCAGTGCTGCCCCTCAGCCTGTCAGCAGATACAATTATGGTATCAATTTCAAAAACCATTGCTTTGTTTTCAAGTTGTTGCATTCACGAGGTTTTCAGAGAACCTGAAGCCGACCTTGAGGTTCACAAACTAAGATGACCATGCTGCATGCCGCTGACAATACCCCATCAGCCTTTTACGGGTGAAGGGTAAAAATGGTTGAGGAATGGTTTGAGGAGCACAGCTACAAGATTGTGATGGTGACTTGTCTCCAAATTCCACAGACCAAATCCAATCAAGCATCTGTATGATGTGCTGGACAAAGATCCACATCCCAGCGTACAGGACTTAAAGGCTGTGTTGCTAACATTTTTGTGTGGACACCACAGCAAACCTTCAGGAGTCTATGCTTCAGGGGGGCATTATGGCATGATGCTATGCCTGATCAATGTACATCCATCCATGCATTCCTATCCCAGCTACCATTGGGCGGAAGGCGAGGTAAAGCCTGGACAGGTCGCCACACAGGGCTAACACAAGGACACCAGAAACATTCACACCTATCCACAATTTAGAATCCCCAATTAACCCAACCCCACTAAGCACCTGTCTTTGGACTGTGGGGGGAAGCTGGAGCACCCGGAGAGAACGAATTCATGAACTGAAAAAGAATAAAAATTTTAAACTTTAACTTTTTAAGCTAAAGAGTTACAAAGAGAAAGATGTTGTGTGTCATGGCTGCTGTTGCGTTATGAGATAAAGTGATTTCACAACATTTTAACCATTATAATGTGAAATTGACTCCCTTGCTGTTAAAAAGCAGCTGATGTTCTTTAAGTGCTGTTCCTGGGGATTAAATAACTCCTAAACTCTCACACTTGCTCGATGAAGCACTTACTTTAGTTTGCACTGTTGAGGGTCTCTGCCTCCTGAGCTCCAGGACGATGTTCAGGATGCTGAACTCTGGTGTGATCTTCTGCAGAGCGAGCAAACAAACACTGAAGAGCCGCCCCAAAACACAGAGAGGCTGCAACATTCACACGTTACATCTGACATGCCTGATCTCCTGGAAAACAGACTACGTGCTTTTATCCGGCCTCATCTTCTGGTTTCATTAAAAGGTTTACTCGTCACATTAGGAAGCTTTTAAACACACTGATATTAGCTCAACTCAGGCTTCTCAATCTGAGACGTTTGTATCTTCTGATCAAACTCCATTTATTACTCTTAGGTCACTAAAAGAAAACCATTTAAAATCTTTAAAAAGGGTGAAATGTGTATTTAAAAAAGTGAAAACATGAAAAGAGAACAAAGATTCAGGACACGTCAGATTCAGACATTCAGCAGCCACACGGCGGACCAGCACTGAGGCCATGTGATGTGTTATCATGTGTTACCTTGGTAACCAGCAGGTCATGGATGTAGTCTAGTGCACAGATGACTCCTGTCCTCCCACAGCCTGCGCTGTAACACACACACACACACACACACACACACACACACACACACACAGAGCAACAGATGCAGCATGCATGTTAACTGTGCCATCGTTAGCAGGTGTTACCTGCTGCATATTCACAGCCTCCTGCTTTCGATGTGTGGGCATGTGTTTGCATGTGTGTGTGTGAGTGCGTGTCTGTTTGTGCACGTGTGTGTGTGTGAGATAAGCTGCCATATGTGTGATCTATCCTGCTGAATGTTAATGACCATCTGACCTGCGATCTGCACCAATTTCACAAACAAGCTGCAGTAATGATGAGGCATTACCAGCCGTGTGTGTGTGTGTGTGTGTGTGTGTGTGTGTGTGTGTGTGTGTGTGTGTGTGTGTGTGTGTGTGTGTACCTGCAATGTATCACCAGAGGTGAGACGTTGGCTCCACGGCTGCTCCTGGCTCTCTCCAGCATGTCCAGGACTCCAGCAGTTTCGTAGGGAACGTCATGATCCGGCCATGAAAGGAACTGATAATGAATCACTGACCGGCTGGCCTGGAGGAGGAGGAGAAAACAAATTATTTTAAAACTGAAAAGGTCAAGTCATTAATATTAGCATTCATAATGATGCTTTAAGTTATTCAAAAGGTCCGTTTCCAAAGAAACTTCGGAATTAAAAACAAAATGCAACGAAAATGAAATCATTCTCCGTTTAACTGAAAATGGTACAAACTGAAAAAAAAAAACTGAAATTGAGATCATTGTTGGATGTGATGCCAGCAGTTCTTTCAAAAAAGGTTTTGATGGCCCAGAAAATCCTGTAAAATGTTTGTAAAACTAAAAGGAGAAGAAAGTTTTGAGTGCATTAACCCATAAACTCGAAACACTGCTGCCTCCTAATTAAGACTAAAGCAGAAACATCTCGTCAAAAGGAAAACGTCTCCTAGAAATCGCTGCCACTGTGTCCTCTGGAGGCTGTGCGTCTAAACTGGTTTATTCCAACAGGATGGCTCTGTATTGAAAAATTTGGGAGCTTAAGTGGCCTTTCCAGATATCCCGCCCATTGAAAGCACAGATTATGAAACAGAAAGGAGAAGTTTGGATTTTAAAGAACAGTTTCCAAACACACAAAAGAAGGCGTGATGAAAAACGTTGTCTTTGAACTATAGCCAATGAAAGCATTCTGCTTTGTAAGGTCCAAACTTCTTGTTAAGCTTTTTGAAACCACTCACTCATGTGAAAACTTCCTACCTGCTGGAATGTGACGGTCAGATTTCTCACCACTATATCTTCATTGGGATGTGTCTCCTCCTGCTGGAGACACACAGGAACAACACGTCAGAATCACTCCAGATTATTCTGGATTTGTATTAAATAAAAGGACTCAATACAGTCTGAACAGTTAACATCGTTAATGAGGAGGTGAACTGTGCTGTATGTTCTGTGTTAATCAGATTTATTAGCAGCCTGTTTGTTCTTACGTTGCTGACAGTAAACGGTCCAAATGAAGCCGACTGCTGAGCTGCAGCCCAGTAACACTCACACTTTCTCTGCAAAGGAAAATACAGACTTGTTAGTTAAGAACACGAACCTTTAATTCTGTTTTTATTATTTCTGGTTGCACGCAGCTGTTCCACATGTACAATCAGTGATGAAATACATGCATATGAAGTGTGAGATTCCCTTTCATTATTCAGGTAAGACTATGCCATACTTCACTCACTAATGCAATGATATTTTGGTAGTTATAGATTTGCATATTTGCTCTATTTGAGTAAACTTGAAAAAGCTTTGAGGTTCGAGAGGTTAAAGAAAATAAAGTAAAAGAGAAGAGTTTTTAAAATCTGAAGTCAAAGGTCTGAGCCAAGAAAGAGATCAAAGGGCAAAAAGGAGTTTACCTTTCCCATCTCTATCTCTCTGCAGGCCATGACTATCACCTGAAACACAGAGTCAGATGTTAGTCAGAGCCTCCTGAGGAGAAGCTGCTGATCTGATGAAGAAAACGTCCCTGTGCCTCAGCGATCACCGACTTCAGCTTAACAGTGCGTCTGAGTCTGACATGAACAACCTCAGAAGCTGAAAAGAGCACAGCTGTGTGTGTGTGTGTGTGTGTGTGTGTGTGTGTGTACGCTTTGTTCCCCTGCTACACATTTTGGGACACATTTCTAAAATCTGGCTTTTATTCAGCGCCTGTGAAAAACAGGGAAGGCTGTAATTGTGGGCTGAGTTCAGGTGGCAAATTTCAGGACACTGCAAATCTCAAGTTCTCCAGATTTCAGCAAATATGATGAACAGGACAACAAAGAAAAAGAAATGCAGCTACAATAATTATTTACTTAGAAATGTAGAGGCATGCAAACAAAAAGGTGTAAATTTATGCTTTGTGTGCTAAACCTGGAAATCCAGGCTACCTTCAGGGTATGAACAACAAAGACAGCTTCTGAGTTCCCATTTTCAAGTCTAGACTTCTACACACAGCTCACATGGTCCAGACAATCCTTAGTTTAAACTAGCAGACCCTACTTTCAGTCACTGTATTTGTTATCATCAGAAATACATTTCTTTGGGCCTTTCTGGATCCATATTTTGGATGCTTGCAGTCACATATTCAGCCACCATCAGCCACCATCAGAAGAACATTAAATAAGACGGAGAGAGTTTAACTGGTTACTAGTCGTCCATTCGTGTGTAGGCAGCATTTTATTGCACCGTCTGGTTGGATTAGAAGCAGCCAATCACATCGCGACACATTTGGGATGCTGGATCTGAAAGAACTGGCAGACTGTTACAGCGCTGCTTACTAATGTGAAGTTTAGCGTGAGCCAAAACATCATGCTTCATCTGTTTGGAATCCAAAAATCTGAGCACAGAAAACACTTAAAAATTTTCCCTTTAAATGCAACAGAGTGGAAGCCCTAAAAAAATAAGATAAAATAAAAATCTAGTGTTTCTGCCAGAGTGGCTTTGGTTGATTTACATTTCAGTACAAGCCTTGTTTGTCTCATCATGCATCTTGGAGCAGCTTCCTTTTAAGCCAGCTTTTGCTCTGATTGGCTGCCCCCCGTAAGCAGCAGGGCTGAACAGTATAAGACCTGCTCTTTGTGACGTCATACCAAAACCTGAAGCCTAAGTTTCAGGAAGAATAACAAGAAAAAGAAGAGTCCGCTTTAATGATTAAACTAAAGTTTATAAACACCATTTGTAGCTCAGACTAATTCGTGGATATTAACTGAATGCTAATGGTTTGCGTTGTGCGTTTGACCTTGACGTTGTACTGCCAGATCATCCTCCAGAAATCAGTCACAGTGGAGCTGAGGGGCCCCTGACAGCCAATGTATTTGCAGTCTCCTGTCGCCCCCTGCAGGACAGACGGCAGCATTACAACCCCATCAGAAACAGCCAAGCACGAATCGTTAAACACAGCAAACTGAACGCAGTGTGACATAAATCTGATTGTTTGACAGGTGTGGAGTTAAAATGATCTAAAGAGCATGCCTAATAGAATACAGAAACATGTAAGGGGCCTCAAACCGTGCTGCACGTGTGAACCAGGTGATGTTTTCACATTTAGAGGAACAGCTTTGAATGATTTGTGTGAAGGCAGACAGCGTTTACCTTGATGAAGCTGGCGTTGATGTAATCAGAGTTGGAGTCTGTGGTCGGCAGAGAGAGCTCCACCCGAGACTGGTCATCTACAGACAGACAGACAGACAGACAGACAGACACACACACACACACACACACACTTAAAGGACACGTATTTGAGACCATTAAAGCAGGTTTCACTATAACTGTTCTTCATAAATATTCGATCAGTCTCCGCTGAGCCCAAACTGATTTCGTAAAGCTTTGTTAGGATCCGTGTTCACTACAAGCAGTCGAGCTACAGAACAGCCACAGGGACCCACAACAACCAGAAAAAAATGCACGGCAATTGAAAGATTTCATGAAAGTTTCCAGAGATGCAAAACAAAGCTTTGTGTCTCTTGATAAAATGTTTTCCTCCTTCGCTGTTCAGCTTGTTTGCAACTTGAAAATAAGCTAATCCTTACAGGAGAGGGAAACAAAGGAAAGAGGATGGAGGTATGAATGAGAGAAAGGCTGAGAAGAGTGAGGACATACATGGCAGGATGTCTTTATATCTGTTCTTCTTGATGTTTTCCTTCAGAGCTCCAGCCTCAGAGGTCAAGCCCAGCTCTTTCTTATACCCCAAAGACCGTGAACGCACCATCTGTCACAAGACACAACAACAACAACACACAGGTTAGTGTGTGTGCAGGTCTAATGCACACCAAGTCCAAGTCACAAAGAAATGAACTTTTTCAATTATTTCATGTTTATTTCAGGGACAAAGTTGATCCTTTTTGCTCCAGAGTATGTAGTTAGAGGTCTATTCGCACGTGCATGTTGTAATTGTGTAAATGTGATGTGAGAATTTACTCCTTATATATGAATGCAGTGCAGCACATTCATGTATAAGAGACAGGTGTCAGCAGTGAGTCAGGACTGTGTTCACATCATGAACTGAACATTTTGTAAACTTATTACACGGTGCTGTTAAAAAAATAACATAAAATAAATTATGTGCGCGCACGCACACACACACACACACACACACACACACACACACACACACACACATTATAGCATTTGAAAAAAAATGTTGAAAACTATTCTCAGTGTTTGAAATGGTTACAAAAAAGGTTTGTAAATTGAGTCCAGTCTAATAGTCCACAAAGTTCCCTCCTCTTATTCCCATAATTTTTCTTTGACCTGGAAAATATCACGAGGTGAACGAAAGGAGTGAAGCAGACTTAAAGTGTTAAATTGCTCAGTATCAGTTTTCTGTTGCATGTTTGATGAGACCAAAGACTCATACATCAGGGTACTTTTTTGTTGATTACAGCTCCGCCTTCAGTACCGTCATCCCACACAAGCTGGCAACACTCGGCCTGCACCCCCACCCTCTGTGACTGCAGGACTTTTTGACTGGCAGGCCTCAGTCCGTCAGGATCAGCAACAGGACCTCAGCCAGCATTATCACTAACACTGGCGTTCCACAGGGTTGCGTCCTCAGTCCCATCTACACCCTGTACACCCACGACTGTGTCGCCTCCAACAGTGATAACAGCATACTGAAGTTCGCGGACGAAGGTTCAGGAGTGTGAAACCCAGAACATCTCGACTCAACAACTCCTTCTTCCCCACTGCTATCAGACTCTTGAACAGCTGACCTATTTTAACAGTAATAATAATTTTTGCACATCAGGTAATCTCACATATCAAACCAGCATATTAAGCTCATTGATCTTTTGCACATAAATCTATTTAATACTTCAATTTTTTTGTCTCCATTTATTTATTCATGCTATTTGTATTGTATTTTTTATTGTACATATTAACTGGCATCTGTGTGTGGACAGCAGAGAAAGAATTTCATTATACAGAGAAATACTTTTTCTTTGCACACATGACAATAAACACTTTGAATCTTAAATGTTTGGAAAAGCAGCCTCAGATTGAATCATTGGAATTTTATTTACCATTTAAATAAAGTCCTTCTTGGGGTACATGTCAGTTTCACAGTCAATCTAAATTGTAAACATGTTTTAATTAGTTTCATTAGTATAACCTACACCGGTGGGACAAACAAGCATTCATTTAAATCCATTTAAATTCTGAAGCAGACATGGACCAATCTGACTGCAGGCGTTTTACCTCAAGTGACCACATCTTTAACTGTCCTGTGAGAAATCAAGCCTCACTGCCTCAATGGAAAATAAGAGGCTCAGTAGCAGCAAGGTTCAGCATGTCAGCACCTCTGCAAAAGCAGACGCTTTGGCAGTTTGCTGGTCCGGAGCGTTCAGCTGTGTTAATGACACGATGACGCTAATCAGAAAAAGACTGAACAAAGGAGGGTTGCTAGCACGATGCCTCTTATCTCTAAAAAGAACATGGCAGTAAAGTTTAAGCTTGATTTAGACTTCTGCAGGAAATCTAGTTCCAAACTTACAGTTCACCTAGAAACCTCTCAACCCTAGACCGCAACTTTCCCCTCCGTCTTTGCGGGCTGCGTCCACCTGACGCACAATGACATCAGATTATGTGAAAGGTTGTGGCGTAAGATGAAAAAGGGGTTTCTGATTATGTTGTAAGTTACTCATTTGCTACAGAAATCTACGTGATGGATTAGGTTTGCAAAGTAACATCTCAACAAACCACAAGTCTTCTGGTAGAATGTCCTGTGGACAGACGAGACCAAAGTGGAGTTTTCTGGCTGTCATGCAAAATGCCACAAGTGGAGAAAACCAAACACAGCGTATCGGCACAAACACCTCGGACCAGCTGTTAACCACAGCAGTAGATGGGTGATTTGGTTTAGTTTGGCAGCCACAGGATTCTCGGCACCCTGCAGTCATCGACCTTGAACTCTGTTTCGGATAATTTCATTGATAAAAGTGAGGACGTTTGTCTAATTGCTAAAACTTTGGGTTACTTAGCTGTGCTCGGACAATGATCCTGAGGTCAGCTGCAAATCTCTACGTCCAGACCTTCAGACACCTGTGCATAAACAGGTCTCAGGTTCCCCACAGCGATATGAAAGACTAACGATAACTTATGTATTGTGAAAATTATTTTTCACATGTCATTTTGCACAGTTTATATAATGTATTGCTTTATTGTAGGTGTTTCTGCATGTTTATCGTTTATGGCTTCCTATCTTTAAATAATAAGGACATCAAACAGTGATGTCACAGTTGCTTCAGCCTTTTATATACAGGTCACGGACCCGGTGTCTGTGAGCAGTGTGGATTATTATTATTAATTATTATTATTATTATTATTATTATTATTATTATTAGTAGTAGTAGTAGTAGTAGTAACTGTCCCTGAGACAGTTAAAATAAAGTTGTTTATTTCATGTTGCTGTAATAGATTCATGCTTAATTTAGTTCATTTATTTATAAGATACGATGATAAAAGTGTAACACTGATTAAAAAACATGTCTAAAATATGTGATTACAAAATATGGGTTTGTTAAATATGTAAAGTGCTGTAATGTTTGTAATGGTCACATGACCAGGTTTGGTTGAGAGCACAACCATGGCACGGTGGAGCTAGCATGGATACATGGCTACAGATGCATCTACAGCCTCAACGTTAATGTCATTCTGCATGCGGTCCAAGAGGCGCACACGGTATGCTTTCATGTATATTGTTTGCATAATGTTGCATACGTGTTCTACACTGGTAATAAGAGGACATTTATGTTGTAAACATAAATGTAAACTTTGTGTTTCTTCAGTTTTCACGGTGTCTGAAGACAAGAGTGAGAGAGAGAAAAATAAATTTGATGCGTGGCCATTGTTTGTTGGACCCCTGTAGTTACATTATTATTATTATTATTTTTGTGATGTGTGCGTCTTCTGCACGATGCTGTCATGTCTGTGTTGCACTTATTGTATGTATGCATGTATGCATGCATGCAGGGGCGGAGCGTGGGGGTGGCTTACTGGGCTTAAGCCCGGGTTGTTTTGTCAGAAGCCCGGGGTCTTTTGGAGTGTAATTTTTTCATAGTTAGATGTCTGGCTGACAACAAAAGTACACACAATATTCGAAGCACATAGTGCACACTGTGGGAATTTACGACTGTGCGTGAATCCCCCCTGATATTGGTATGATCCGAGCTCAGGCACTGAGGACTGAGCAGAGGGCGGGGCAGCTGCTACCTGTGAGTGCGCTGTTGGAGAAACGGAGCCAGCCATACTAAGGAGAGCTTAAGTTTGACCAGGTAACAAAGCAAATCATTCGTACCGTACAAATAATGTAAATATGACGGTGAATCACGAAAGATTGATATCAAACTGATCACTTGACCCATATTACGTTACTTGCTCTTCAAGTGAATCAACAAATGGCGAAATGAAAAGCCGAACAACAACAATGCTGTTTTTTTAGAGTCTTAGCTTACATGTGTTTATTTCATATTTTCAGTTGTTTCCCTCCATGGCTAAATAAATCGGTTTCAGTTATGTACTGATATACAAGAATGGACATAAGGGGCTTCTTTCAAAGAAAAAACTCTGGTAGTATTTGATATATTATGCTTTGTATATATTTTGTATATATATTTCTATGCAAAACAAGAGGAACTTCAATACACAGCAGGATATTCACAGTTGAAACCAGATATTTACTTACACTTTATGGAAAACACAAGAACATTTTTTTACTGTACAACATCAATTTAGAGTAAACTTGTTTGTTTTGGTTAAATAAATATTGAAATATATTTTGAATTAGTTAAATGTCAGAATAAAGAGAGACAGCTGTCTATTTTTATCACTTTCATCAAATTTAGGAGTACATATACACTAAGTTTATTGTTAATTAATAAGAAACTCCAGACGATTCCATTCTGAGCTGAAGAAGCTTCTGATAGGTTAGTAGAGTCCATGTGAGTAAACTGGTGGCACAGCTGTGGATGCATATAAGGCAAAACACAGAGGCTGTTTCTGTGACATGGGAACATCAGGAGATGTCAACCAAAACACCAGGAACAGAACTGTGGAGCTCCATAAGTGTGGCTCAGTTTTGAATACAATTTGGTGCCATTTACAATTAAGAAATACAGATAGTTTCTCTCTTTACTCTTAAAGTTAACAAATATGTTATTGATAAATAATATATTTATCAATCTAAAAAAAAACAACATTTAGTCTGATTTGATGTTACAATTAAAAAAGTGTTTTGATCTGAAGAGTTTGTAAATATCTGTATATTTGATGATTGTCAGCACAAAGAGGGAGAGAGAGGGAGATGGAGAATGAGGACAGAACAGAGATGAACAAGAGCAGGTGAGACACACATGTTAGTCAAATGGTTGTTTACCAAAAGTATCATAGGTACTCATGTATCTCGTACCTAGTGTTTCTTTTTAGGTTTGTTATTTTTCAAATTCTACATTTATTAAGTTATGCAGCTTGTTTGCACAACAAGGATAAATAATTATATAAACTTTTCTCAATCTAAATAGTGGACTTTGGTAGAATTAAAAAATAAGTGTAGTGCAGGTCTATGATGATTTTTAGTGCTGCTATCATCTAGTTCTGATTCTGGTTCTGTCTTGGTTAAGTCCTCAGTAGTCCTGATTTTGAACTCTTGTAGTCCTGTTTTAATTCCGGATCAGTTCTGGGTCTGGTTGAATTGGGGTTTAGTCCTCGTGTCTTGATACAGCCCCGACTTTGCATATGTGATATATATTTTTCCCTATATGAAGTCATTCTTTTTTGAACAAAACTCAAAACAGAGCCAATTAATCTTTCAGTCATTTCAGCCGTACCAAGGTCGAGGCTGGTTCATAGAGGCGATCGAGCATTTGCAGTCGTAGCGCCTAAGCTGTGGAATAATTTGCCCCTATATGTCAGACAGGCTCCTACTGTCGGTCTCTTCAAATCTTATCTTAAAGTCAAGTCAAGTCAAGTCAAGTTTATTTATAGAGCACATTTAAAAACAACCAAGGCTGACCAAAGTGCTGTACAGTAAATACAGATAAAAATACAATAGAACACAATTTCGTAATAACACCTCGCTGATAAAAATAAAATAAAAATATATAAAACAAATAAATTAAACCTTTCTAAAAGCCAATGAAAAGAGGTGAGTTTTAAGAGCGGTTTTAAAAGTTTCTAGGCTTTTGGAGAGTCTGACGTGAGGAGGTAAACTGTTCCACAGTCTGGGTGCAGCCACAGCAAACGCCCTCTCTCCCTTTGTCTTTAATTTATACCTGGGAACATCTAAAAGCATCAGGTCGGCTGACCTCAAAGATCTCCTGGGGCGATAAGTACTAAGGAGTTCTGACAGGTAAGAAGGTGCAGTGCCATTTAAAACCTTAAAAGCCAGCAATAAGATTTTAAAATCAATCCTAAAGGCAACTGGGAGCCAGTGGAGAGAGCAGAGAACCGGAGTGATGTGGTCTCTTTTTTTTGAACCGGTCAACAGGCGAGCGGCAGCGTTCTGCACCAGTTGAAGGCGATGTAGACAGGAACGATCTAGGCCAGCATAGAGGGAATTGCAGTAGTCTAGCCGTGAAGTAATAAAAGCATGGACCACTCTTTCTAGATCGTTCCTGCAAAGGTAAGACTTGACTTTGGCTAAAATCCGCAAATGATAAAAAGATCCCTTAACTACAGAGCTGATTTGTTTATCAAGTTTAAAAGCATTGTCAAAAATAACACCAAGACTCTTAATGGAAGAAGTACAATCGGAGGTTAGGGGTCCCAAAAAGTCAAGAGAGAAGTTGGGATCTTTAGGAAGCCCAAACACAATGACTTCAGTTTTGCTTTCATTAAGGTGTAAGAAGTTAAGAGTCATCCAAGTCTTAATGTCAGACAAGCAGGAGAGTAGCGGCTGCAAAGAAACATTGCAGTTCAACCTCAGAGGGAGGTAGATCTGAATATCATCGGCAAAGATGTGGAAGGACACATTATGTTTACGGAGCACATCGCCCAGAGGGAGCAAGTACAGAATAAACAACAGGGGGCCTAGTATGGACCCCTGAGGTACGCCACAGGTTAAAGGAGCTCTGGGAGATGACAGTTCACCAAGGTGAACAGAAAAACTCCTATTATTCAAATAGGACTGGAAAAAACAGTGCCCTTTAAACCGACACAATGTTGAAGGCGGGATAGCAGTATGTTGTGATCAACAGTGTCGAAGGCTGCTGTCAGGTCCAGGGTTACTAAGACAGCAGCACAACCAGAGTCAACAGTTAAAAGCAAATCATTAAAAACTCTCAGAAGGGCGGTTTCTGTGCTATGCCGAGCTCTAAAACCAGACTGGAAAACATTTTTATTTACTGGCTTTTAATACAGAGTTATTTGTTATTTTATTAGGTATGTTGTATTCTTGTACAGCACTTTGGTCAACGCTCCTGTTGTAATTAAATGTGCTATATAAATAATTAAACCATAATAATCATGTAGTTATGTTGAACTGCAGTGAAACAGAAGTGCAAAGGCACCACAAACAGGTCCCTGTTCCCCTCGTTCCAAATCTCACTTGTTGCCTTATTAAACCTTGCATCGACATGTCCTGCACCAGTAAGCAAACACCACACACTTACTGCAATCTAAAGCTGAGACCAGTGTGAGGAACAGTGGTGTGTCCCTCAGCACTTTCACTGGATGAGTCATTTCAGGAACAACAACAAGGAAGCTGCTGTGGTGGGTTAATCATAAACCAACCTGAGGGACAGAATGAGGAAGCAGGATTATTGACTAACCAACTTCTGCTGCCACACAGGAACAAAAAACCAACCTAGCAGCTCACCTTAAAACAGACAGCCAGAAAAAAGCTCAAGAAATGCAAAGCAGCCTCTGTGTGCACGGCTAAAACAAGGGTGTGTCTCTGTCGAATTAGAAAGTCCCTCAGGGTTTCATATGCTCCGACAGGTTTTTAGAGCAGGAAATTAAAATCTTGTAATGCGTGAAAAATAGTAGGCTACTCAGCATTTCAAATGAGCTCGAGGCTTTTTGTCACGTGAAGGTGGTTTTATTTTAGAAGCAGGTTGTTTTCAGTTAGATGCTGAAACCAAAAAAGGCTGCTGCCGTAGCCAAACTGAAACTCAGGACATTTCCTCTCCGTTTCGATCTCATTAGCTCCCTTCAAATAAACAACAAGTTCTCTCCTTTTTCCAGAGAAATCTTGGCGATGTTTTCAATCATAGTGTTTGGGAGTCGCTCCAAATCACAGGAAGTTTGGGAAAACCAGGTCTTATTAACGTGATGTTTCCTGAACAGCTCAAGGAGACATAATAATAAAAAGATATTGAAGTGATGATGTTTTAAAGCCACATGGTTATGCACATAGACTGTATATAAAAGATGGACAGTGTCACCATGGCAACCACGATGAGACTGTACCTTTCTTAGTGTTTTGAAACCAGATGTCACAAGTCTGGAAACATGTCTCAAATGAGCAGTTTGAACTCCTGTGAGTCAGCCTTCTTCTGGTTGGTTGCCCCTCTCAACAGAAGTTGTGAACTACAGGTGGGTGGAGCTTCTGTGTCTGAAGTGGAATTTATAGGCCAGCATATATCCATCTGCATACATGTTTCGGTTCCGAGAGGGGGTTTCACACACCAGAGTTGCACTCCTGTGCAGTCCTTCAAGATCTTGACTGCGTGTTGCTAGAAACAGATGATGTATGCGTCTGCCGAATGCTGATTGGTTAACACGTAGTCCAGAATAGGGCGTAGAGCAACAGAAGTTCACCGAGAACGTGCAAAAAGCACAGACAGTAGCTTCAGTGGACACTTTTCATTGTTTTTAAAACACCAGTTTTCACTTCAGCTTCTTTGTTTGCAGCACAAGCAAGAGTGAGCGGTTGTACAGACTTTGTACAGCGCCTCCATCTGGCAGCGGAGCCTTCTGCAGACAGACAGGCCTGATCCCAGACTGGAGTAGACGTGTTGATGATGATGTTTGCACTGCTCTGTTCTGATTAAAGAACCAACACATTTGTCTAGTTGAATGTGTCGTCATGCTCGCTGGAGCACTCGGTGCATCCCACTTCCTTCTCTTTGGGGTAAAGATTATTTCTGGTGTTCTGTGGGTGAGTATTACACACTGTTCTATGAAAAGTTTTTTTTTTTTAGGTGAAAGAAAAATCAGAAGAAATGAATCAACATTTCTTAGAATCAAAATAGTTTTTCCAACATGTTAAGATTATAACGAGGCACGGAGGATGCTGCTTTGGAGACTCAGCTGCGGTACTGCTCTTATATTCACCCTTTGAGCCTTGCTCACATACTTGGAAAATGGCTTTGTAAGAATCACTCAGCCTTGATCATTTAACGTGTCACTCAAACACAGCAGTCTTGGTTACTAGAGGGAAGCAGATTTAATCTTAAATGATTTTAATTGTCATTGAGAGCATGCTCACCTCATTTAATGCTATATTACATGAAGAACACTTTTTTTTCATAAAAAGATTGTAGTCTGTATAGACGTGTGTAAATTGTAGCTTCATGTTTTCTGCTGCTGTCATTTAATTACACGAAAGACAAAAATAGCATCATTAAATGTCATTATCCAAAATAAAACCACACAAATTTGAGACAAATAACAGCTTTACCTACAAAAGCTACAAAAACAGAAACCTAGGCCTGTGGGTTAAGCTAAATTTATGTCACAAAGTAAGTCTCAGCTCATGTTGGATATTTTAAGAATATTGACCTAAAATGAAACCAAGTTCTAAAATAGAAGGAAGACAAAATAAATTTGAACCAGTGTTTAGATTTAATTACTGGCACTTCATCGCTAATATAGAGCTACAAAGGCAGAAACAACAGAAAACGCCTAAACTTAATTTAAGTTTTCATTTTCACATGTTTGGTTTGAATAAAATGTGATTGATTTTTATTGTAGTCCATGAGTACATGAGTTAGCGTCATGGCCCCTGAAGAAAAAACAGCAGCTTGCGTGCGTATGTTTTGTGGTGAATGGTTTCAGTGTAATGTTGACACTAAACTCTGCTTTTAGTAACTCCGCAGGTTGTTTCTGCTCATTTCTAACCTCACCGTGAGTTTAAATTCATCTTCTCTCAGAAATATGTGAGCAGAGCAGCAGCGGCAAAGTGACAGGCCTGAACACAAATACGTTTTGTGCCCCAAAATAATTAATTTAGCAGCGCCATGCGAGTTCACATCACTATTCACTCGATCCAATTACATAGGATGTAATGCCCGATCAGGCCATGTGACTCAGCCACACACCGATTAAAAAGTAGCAGAAAAAAGGCCCTAAAAGGTGTGAACTGTACTCTGATATAAAGAGACAGGAAAACAATAGCAGGGTGACCATTTTAAATATTGGATTATGAAATATGCCGCACACAGATTAACCTAACATCAATAAAATTAAAGAAAATTTGCAGAAAGCTGCAGTTTCCTTGCAGCTCAGCAGCAACAGCTGCACAATGTCACCATGCTTCATCGTTTCGACTAAGAGTTGTAATGTGTACTTAAATGTATGAAGATAAATAACACATTTAGAGGACAACACCGTCCTGAAAGGATTGTTTGGATGTTCCTCTGACCAGTGAGCCTGAGAGCAGAGGACAGCATCAGTTTGATGTCAGGAACATTTCATCTTAATTAGCGAGTACCGCGCTGCACTGCAGACAAAGCAAAGGTGGAAATCTCTCAGCATTGATATTTCAGACACTCGTCTGCTGTTCCTCCACAGAGGGACGTTGGGTTTGACATGTTAAATAATGGAAAACAGTTTGAGCAGTTTAAGGTCAGCGCTCACGCGACATACATGACTTTCAGACTGACCACAGCATTAAAGCATTTATAGTCCGAGTTATTGTACGTCCTGCTGCTGTAAAATAAATTAGCCAGTCCTCTCAAATAAAATGCATTTCCTTCTTGTTTTATGTTATAAAATACGGATGTAGTTTTAGTTTCACAGAGAAATAAGATGATAGTTGGACAATGTCAACAGTTTGTTTTAGCAAAAACAGGCTTCCTTGTTTGATTCAACAGTAAAATGGAAAATTAGTTACCTGATATTTAAATTTATAATTACACTGGATTTGTTTCTGGACATAAATTGTATGTGACTTTGAAGCTTCATTACACAACGTTTTTAAAGAGTCTCTTATCCAAGCAGCCATTTTGGAAAGACAACAGGATAAAGGACACTGTGCAGTGGGGTCGGGTTCATTCATGAACAGAGCACAAAGTGGACCCAGAAGATACAGATGGAGGACAAGTTAAAATTTCTGAAAGCCACAAACGAGGGAATTTACTACAACCCCCCCCCCCCCCAAAAAACAACGCCTTGATCCCCGAGTCTGACAAAAAGCCAAAGACTCACCAGCACGTATATCGACACCTTGACATCCACCTTTGTTGTAGCGTTCGTGTTGCATACCATCACATTACTGTAACAATGACCACGAGCATTAGGTGGCACTTGATTGCAATGGAAAACTGGTCAGTCCAGCTCGCCCTGGCGAGTTGATCCAAGTAGGTAGTGATGGAAAAGAGGCTATACAAAGTTGATGGAACAAACAGGGAAAACAGACAATGATGGAGACACAACTCTGGGAGACCAGACAGACATGGGGACGTGACCGGGGAGAGAGAAAGGGTAACGACACAGAAACAGGAGTGACTTCCACAGGAGACGCTGATGATTGAATTTTTATGCAAACTGGCCACCTGCATATAAATCTAGTTCCTGCAGCTTTTTCAGGAGCACGAGTGGATATTCTGTCAGTGTCTATCTGGCACATGATGATTTGGACCATCTACAGCTTTGCTGGTAAATTACCATAAGTGTGTCTGTTTGTATGATCATGGTAAAACATCAACCTGGAAACGCCTACAGAAGTGAGTCTCGTCTCTTTGTCATGTTCCGATAGCTCACAGTTGCTGTGGCTTTTGTGATCCAGTGGAAATTATTTTTAGTATTTTCTTGGCCTGAGTTTGACCTCTGAGGCCGAACATACACTTAATAACATACTAAAATTAAAAAGAGACATTATTTTTGTTTTCACTCACTGTTCGGGTAAGGTACCAGTGTGACTCGGTTCAGATTAGAAAAAGGCCTTATTTTGGGTTCAGATAAGCATGTTCACAGTCTTAACCCTTTGCATTTTAAATGGCATGCCGAAGAGTATCGTGTAATTGAAAGTGACACAGAGGAGTTTGATGTATGATGGACCGAGTCATAACCTTTCTGACAATGAAGAGGACTATTGGACCTGTGTGAGGTTTGTAAAGAATTGGTCTGGACCGCAGGTGTTTATTCTAAAAATAAACTTTGAAGAGAAATGGACCGAGATTGGACCCCTGAGGAACACCCGTGCAACCTGTCAAAATCTGGTTTGAGGTCATTGAGACTTAACTGAAGTGAAAGCAGGAATCTTTGTGTTGAATGAAGACAGGTAGGATTAACAGAGCAGGTTTTTGAATAGGTGGAGGAAAAGCTGGAGCTCTTAGAGAATTCAGGACCCTCTTAATGTCTTAATGTTAATGCTTAATACTAAAAACAGGGTATAGTGCTGATGGGGGTTCATGAAAATAAGAATATCTCCAGTCTGAAAACAACCTAACATGGTGTGCATGTTAGACTCGACCTATTTAGCTTTGCATGTTTTACACACACCAGCCTCACGTGACTGAGTTTATCTGATTATTGGCTGCAGCTCATTTAATTAGATGGGTCAGAGTTGAAACTAGGGGCAGGTTTTTCCAGGAAAGCACATAAAAGAAGTCATTGACAGAGATGAAAAGCAGCGAAAGGTCCACAACATACAGAAGTTTGTGCCAACATACAGAAGTTTGTGCATTGCGTATAAATGTGGCGTATAGGAGAAAACCTAACCTCAAGCACGACCTCAGAGTTACTCAAGCTGTTCTCAATCGTTATCTGAACTTCACAGTGCGTTATTACTGCACTTTTATTTCTATAAATACTTTTCTGACAAATAAGACGTTGGACTAGATTGTCGAGGATGTGAAAGCTCTCAAGCCAGCTTTCCCATAAACTGAGGAATGAAAACAAACACTCACACTGTACTCCTGATCCACAGTCCTGGAATCGACTGTCTTCAGTCTGGACAGCAGCGAGGGCAGCAGCTCCATGTCGAGTCAAGTAACATCCAACACCTGAGCCGAGCTCGTGCGCCTCACTGACTCTCCTCTCCTGGCTGCAGGCTGATCAGCCAAAACTGAAATTGAAATAAGCCTCTCTCTCTCTCTCTCTCTACCTCTTAGTTGTCTCTTTCCCTCTCTGTGTCTCAGTTCTGCCTCTGTCTGTCAGTTAATAATTTAACACCAGCTAATTGAGCCTCTCTCTCTCTTGCTCTCTCTCTCTCCCTGTCTGAAGAACAAGGAAGTATGTGGACAGTTTGAAGGAAATACAAAAACTTTATGACTGGTTACTTCACTGAATTTTAAAGCGTGTGTTACAGAAATATATTTCCTTCCTGAAGCACACAGCTAGTGAGTAATCTGGTACAGGCTGCATACCCATGTATGCAATCAGGCAACCTGTTTCACCTGTGTGTTCACCAGACAGCGTGCAGAGATAGATAATCTTGATAGAGAAGTGTTGACAGACGTGGAATTTAAAACAACTGCCTTGTCTGAAGCTGAAAGATATAGGCACGTGTTTAAAAACACTGAACTGTGATGGACACGTGATTAATTCTGCTTTTTGCCGACCAGGCGTGGAAAGGTTACTAGATAGAGATCTTATGTAGTTCAAAAGTTGAATAACCACTCTCACATAAATTGGAGGCAATCTTATCTAGCTCTTTTCTGTTCTACCTGAACACACCTCATTCACACACACTCATATAAGCATTTTTCTTTTCCTGTCCTTAAGTGCTTTCTATCTAACAAGGATATTTGGCATGCCAGGGCTCAAACCACCAACCTTATGGCCTGCGCTACCTCCTGAGCTACAGCCCCTAAAAACACTAGAGGCAAAAACCATCAAATACACTCAGACACCTTGCAAGAAACAGGTTTGACTCCCTTTTACCTTCTTCAGTGAGTGCTGGAAACACTCCTCAACAATTTTTGTCCATATTAACATAATTAAATATGGATACATTAAAAGCCACATACACAACTAATTCCCATTACTCTGGATGTGATATTTTCTTTATTCATTTATTAATTCAGTAATGAAATGACCCTGGCTCACCATTGCACATCTATTACAGCTGTCCAGAACCTAAAATGACACCTCAACAGTGCTTGTTTTGCTCAGTATTCAAACAACAGCCTTAAGGAAACCCAGAGTTAATCTATAATGAAGAACCTCAGAAAGAAAAGGACAGCACGTCCTCACATGTGAGAAGCTGGGAGCGAAAGGTTTTTAAATTTATTTACTGGAATTATTTTGTAAAAGCATCACTCATTTGGCCTTTGAATGTTAAACAAAAGTTCGTATTTCGTTATCTTTCATGACATTTATATGGACATATCGCCATATATTTAAATCTGACCTCTTAATATTCGCAGGTCTTGAGTAAATGTGATTTGAGTGATCGAGGTTTCTCTTAGGTTCTCGGAAACAGCATCAGAGTGAGCGCTCTGTCATGGCGGCTACTCTGTCAGCTGCTCGGTTCTCAGAAACTGCGTCAGAGTGAAACCTCCATCCTGTCTCTTCCTCTGTGTCAGCTGCTGCGTCTCCTCCTCCGCTAGCTTAGCCTGCTAGCTCGCAGCAGCAGGGAAGGTAAACATGGCTATGTCGCAGGCTCTGTCCGAGGAGGAGTTCCATCGGATGCAGGTGAGAAAAACTACGGCGATTGTTCTTTTGGTGTGTAGGTGTCAGTGTGGTGAAAAACACCTGTGCGGTGCAGCATCACTGCCAGGGGCGTTTGCCCAGTCTGTTAATCGTGAGCCGTTGCTAGGTGGGAGCGGTTAGAACGGCTAGCTCGGCTGACATTATTCATTTAACGTTGGCAGGAAGGTAACGGGCAGCCAGAGCTTTGACATGCCTCCGGGCGATATACTTAAGAAGGGGAGGAAGCAGACACAATGAGAGAGAGCTCAGTTCAACACTTAGCCTAGCTTACACCCCCCCCTGTAAAGAAAAGCACAGCGTAGCTAACCGTTATTTCTATCTGACAGCGGGCTAACATGTTAGCATTCACGGGACTCTCGCCCTGCTGAGAGTCACGGGGTCCTAGGCAAGCTGCCGTGGGCTCCTCTGTATCGGAGACAGGGCCGGGAAGCGCAAACACCTGTTAACATACTAACCACTGACCTCCCCGACTACTTTAATAGGACTGTTGTTCTCTGTTGTTGCACGAAGTGTAAGAACAGGAATCTTGACTGTCTTCACACATGGTAAACAGCAGTAGGGAAGAGTTCAAATATATTTACCACAAAAAAGCCGTTAATACAGCTGTTATACTGTAGTAAACGCATTTTTTAATTTCTTTAAATGCAGCTGTAAGGCCCCTCTGGGGCAGTAAGGTGGGTCCCCTCAGAACGTCATGCTGTTTATGAAATATTTAGGAAGAAAGATCTTTCTAAAAGATGGAGGTAGCCACTGGTGTCAGCAGCTGGTTTTGGACTTTTATAACTGTCATTGTTGTGTTTTTTGGTGTCAGCAGTGAGTGTATTTAGGCAAGTGAATAGAGTGCTCTATAATGAGCATAAACAGCATTTTGGGTGGGTGTAGCTGCCATGATGTCACCCGTTGGTTTGCGAAGTCCTGCTACAAAGCTTCAAGATCAGGGTGTTTAATGTCGCCCTCTTGAAACTGGATATCTGGGATGGATCCGACTATGAATCCACTTGTGTTAAGTGCTTCAGTTGAAGGCAGCTGGACTTCTTGGTTCATGAAGACATTTCATCTCTCATCTCAGGGGCATCTTCAGCTCTGAAACCTGATAGGGGGTCCCAGGTATTTAACTCTTTGGGGAGGGGTGGGACCACCTGTGCATCACCAGCGGTTATTTTGCCTCTTGCTGACATTCATTGATCTCTGGTCACCATGCTGCTGCTTGTTACAGTAATCAGTTTATTTACATGTTAGATTTGTTTTTAAAAAGATGAATAAGCTCATCTTCAGTTGACCTACTGGCCAATCAAAAACACAACATGATTCATGCAGTTTCTAAGTAAAGCCGGTCATAAATTAATACTGGTGTGTGTGTGTGTGTGTGTGTGTGTGTGTGTGTGTGTGTGTGTGTGTATCCTTGTGCAGGCCCAGCTGTTGGAGCTGCGGACGCAGAACTACCAGCTGTCTGATGATCTCAGGAAGAACACGGCAGGTAAAACCTTTCACTCTTTGTCCTTCTTGTTCCTGCTGTTTCATCTCATCAACACTTGAAATGACCACAAGCACACGAGAGGCTCTTTAAAGCAACAGATTTTTTAAAAACACTGATTAGAAGACCCACAGCATAAAACCAGTTTTCCTGCTCCACCTGAGCAGTTTTTGTCCAGGTGAAAGTTTTATTAAATTTCTTTTTCGAGAGCGACCTTGCCAACGGGGCAGCAGACATTATAAGAGACATTAGAGGACAAGTGCAAATGTCACACAGTGCATGAGAGAGAACACAACATTGAGATTATATGAAATACAAAATAAAAGGTCAAGGTCAAAATGACTTCAAACTCATTTTGTTGCAAGTTTCAGAGAAACCACACTGACCGAGAAGCTTTTGTCTCAGGGTTTACAAGTGACTGATGCAAACCGTTAACTGTGGGGTTGTTTACGACCGTTTCAGGTCCGTCTGCATATTATTCCAGGAAAACAGGACCGGATAGATGAATCTTTGTTTGTGTAGAAAGGGCTGGGATTAGCTGGATTTTAAAAAGTCATAAAATAAACATGTGTAGTTGGAAACACTGTAAGGCCAGAGGAGGATTTTGGTGTAGTTAACTTGGAGCCGTCCTGTGTAAAATGAATCCATGCCTTGAGTAACAGGCCCTCAAGAGTGCACAGATCTGGGTCAAAAACTTTTAAGCCCTCATAGGTCCATGAGTACAAGGATATCCACAAATTTCAGAGTTAAAAGACACATTTACATGGCTGGACAAAAAAAGAAGACAGCATAAATAGATAAACAGAAAGGTCTTCTTTCTACCTACATTTTGATATCAGGCTCATCTCTAGCCACAATTCCTTCTAGGTCGTAATCATTCTGTAATATAGTCATGGTATGAAGGTAAAATTTCCATGGCTTTGTTAAATACACGGAGGGGCTCAGGTGGGAAGCATTTTAAGTGGAATGGTCCAATAGTCATAGTGATGGTATTTTTATTTCTGTCCCACTTTTTAAAATGTACATATTCACACAAAATAAATTGCACACAGATAAGTGTGTACATATCACAGCATAGCCTGCATGAAAGCAAGCAGGGTCCTTCACTAGAATAAAATAACACAACATGAGACGGTCTACGAAAACGCAAGCCTACAGGAGGGAATCTGCCCCCAGCCCCCTGACATTCACCGATACAAGCAGGCTTTAAATGCAGTCGATGTACAGACTCCAGTTCAGCTAACGAACATGAAATCATTCATCGGATAAATATTTGATTGGCCCATGTTAGCAGTAAAACTTTAATGAAGAGGAAACGTGTGTTTTCTATAATTAAATGTCGTCCTGGTGCATTTCAGAGCTGAATGCCGTCCGTCAGAAGAATGTGGTTTTGGAAAGAGATTTTGTCAAAACACAGAAGGTAACGAACACTTTATTACTATGTAGTTGTTTTTGTAGATGAGTAATTGGAAAAAAATAACCTGCTGACCTGAATTTGGGGGTTTATTTTCTAACAAAGCTGAGCGAAGAGTTTTCCTCATCTCTTCATGTTGTTGATTTACATTAAATGTTTTTCCGCTTTTCTTCTTTTCAGGCCTTGACTAAGAGTAAGAAAGCTCAGGTAAGCTGTTGTTTGATGATAATTGTTACCTCAGTGAATTTCTAGAGTAAACATTTTTCAATTATGTCCTTTTAATTGTTCCTTATTTTGTCATTGTTAATGCTTTATGGCTTCCTTATTATGCTAACACAATCACCAATAATCTGCTTATTGGAGGTTATTTCTGTAACTGAGACAAACCGCAGTGCAAACATCGCGTCTTCTTGTACCGTCACATCCCAGGAGCTGTTTAAGCTCTGCTTCTCTGGTGAAAGCTGTAATGTTTAAAGGTCATTCAGGCAATAGGTGAACTGGAAGTGCATCAGAAAAATAAGAGTTTAGTTTTTGGCCGTGTGTCATTTCTCTGTTCTGAAGAAAACCTGAAGTACGACTGAACTGTGGTTTTAAAGTTTGTGTTTATTCTCACCTGGTGCTGACGTCTTCTCTATTTTTGGCACTGTAGTGTTTTCACCGAAAATGTTAATTCACTCTGACTGCAACATGTTCCACTAGCTTTCTGTCGCATTGTTTGGCACAGACACCCAATCACCCGCCACTGTTTGGATGGTTTAGTTGCAAAGAAATGACAGAGATATAACAATATGTCAAAATACTACATCATGAAAGTTTGGTCAGTCTGTCTGTGTGAGTGATCTCAGTTGGAGTTTCTGTAACCTGCAGTCAGCTTTTTATTCTGAATGTATTATTTTGTGTGTTATTTCTCTGTGTGTAGGAGGTGGATGCTTTGCTGAGTGAGAATGAGATGCTTCAGGGGAAACTCCACAGTCAGGAGGAAGATTTCAGACTACAGAACAGCACACTGATGGCTGAACTCTCCAAGGTGAGTCTGAGTGTTTGTGTGTAGTTCAGGCACTGTAGAAGCTTCATATCATTATTGTGATCTTAACATTATAACATTTATTTTTCCAGCTGTGTACACAGATCGAGCAGCTGGAGCAGGAGAATCAGTGCCTGAAGAAGGAAGGAGGAGCAGCCTCTGCATCCAGCCCCCCACCTAACCCTGCATCCAGCCCCGTGGATGGAGAACTGCTCCGCCTCCAAGCAGAAAACTCCACCCTCCAGAAGAAAATGAAGGGTGAGGTGACATTTAAAAGGTGTAGATCTATCATCTCTGCAGTTTTAGAGGCTCATATTTTAATATTTTTTTCACATAAAAATCGTCCTGAAGGTGTGTAGAGCCAAAGACAAGTAAAGGAAAAATATCACGATCTGATAGTTTATCTTCAGGTGTCGAGCTGATATTCGCCCACCTGTGTTCTCTCTCTCTCTTCCTGCATCAGCAGCAGTGTATTTAAAGACTTTGACACGCAGTAAGCAGTGTTGGGGGTGGATAGAGCTCCTTTAACTCCCCACAGCGTCGTATTCTGTGCAGTTCAGGAGACAGACAGAGGCTACTGTTGTTTTTCGGCATATAAGTATTAATTTTCACAGGTTTAGAATTCATCATTTAAAAAAATGTAATCATAAACCTTCCTGACACATTACAATATAAACTCAACTCTTCGTCCACAGAAGGCCTTTATCATTAAACATTTGCTGACATATGCAAACATTAGTCATTTTCGTCTGCTGCCCTCAGTTTTAACTGACCAGTAATTTTTGAGGAAATTAGGTAATTTTGAAAGGAGAAGTGTTGTATGAAACAAAACCCCAAACAGGACTCAGAGAAGGATGCTAGAAACTAGACTGATGAGACGAGCTTGTATAAATCTGTACGGATGGAGAAACGGCACATGTGTTAGCAGTGTGTAATTAGCTGGGTGTATTGTGTACTGATGACTGAAGGTATGGACAAAAACATTGTCATCATACTCATGAATTCTTAATGTTCTCACTGTGAGAGTTAACTTGTGTGTGTTGGGGAACGTTGTCGGTACGTGGGTGTGATTTTTAGATGCTCTTTAGATTGAAGTTTAGGTAGAAGCTCCTATTGGCCAGACAGACATCATTTACTGATCTGGTTGATCACAGCATGTTTGCAACATCAGGCATTCACGGTTGACCTCGTTCACATACAGTGACAAATAATTTGTGACAAGTGGACAGATGAACAAGTAAAGTTGGTTTAGAGTTATAACTTGTGCCTGGTTATTTATTTCCCTTTTTGAAGGTTTTAATACATTTTCATGTAAAAAGTTATGAAGCTAACCTGGGTGCAGTGACCGCTGGGCTTGTAGTACAGCTGTGGAAACCTTGTGATTCCTGTTAGTCCTTCATGAAATGAATGACTGAATGAATGAATGATGTGAGCTGCAATTCTCCTCCAGCCCTGCAGGAGCGCTTCGACAAGGAGCTGCAGAGACAGGCGTCCGTTCAGGGCACCCAGAGTGCGACCACAGAGACTGACGGATCAGCAGGTACCAATGGAGTCTCTGATGTCACAGGGACAGGGGAGGAGTCATTGCCAGGAGGATCCAATGAGAGACTGGAACAGGTGATTGGAAGTCAAAGACACAGCCGATGCAGCATGTTTGTGATATTTTCAGCCATCGAAGATGATGCGTTCAGATTAAATATATTCTTTGACCAAAAATCCAAAATCCTCAAATATTAAGTTTACAGTTTAGATATGATGAAGAAGGTGCTTTAATCTTTTTAAGTTGAAATCTTGTTTCAACTTTAGTGCGAGTCACCTGATGTAGTGCTGCTGGACTAGAGTTTACTGAGTGCTTCTAATATTTTGTCCCGTCACGTGTGCTCATGTTATAGCACACTATACTGTAATAAGTATGTTTTTTTTTTTTCCCTTGTCTGTTTTTCAGGCGGAGCCTGAGCTGCGGCAGACGGAGAAACAGCTACACGGTGAGTTTACAGTTCGCTCTTTTGCTCACACGGTGTTTCCACTCAGAGGAATAACTCCTGTTCTTTCATGTGGTAATTAGTAACTTCCTGAAGAATAGCATTTAAAATATATGCTGTTTATTACATAATTAAAGACTAAAGTATTGAAATGGTGTCTGTCTCACTGTAAGTACTTTTATTGCCCTGAAAAAATGACCATGACGTACTTATAGAAGACAGGAAGCTCAATGAACCGTATGAGCTTCACATGCAGAGACAGGATTTATCCTCCACAGTGGGTTACACTGAGCTTTGCTTTCTGCCTCCACTTAACATAAACCTCGAAACATAAACACTGGATTTTGATGTCAAATGGAGTTTTGAGTTACAGAGAGAATTTTCTGATGGTATTCAGGGTTTTTCTTGCAGTTGGCAGCCCCTGTGCAACAGGACCTTAATCTGTTTTACTGAACGTTCTAATTGTTGGAGCCTCTCAGCTTTGAGCACACTGGCTCTAAAAACACTTGAGTGTTTTTTCCCTGTCTTGGTAGTAATGAAGGTGCCTGAACAGCAGTGTGATTCACTGATGTGTCTTTGAAGCAGCAGTGAGCTCTGAGTTGATAGATTTATTTTCTATCTGCACAGGGGGTTTGTTGACAAGAAGAATAATGCTGAATATCACAAGATTTTAGGTGTAACATGTGGGCTTTAGCATTTGAGCTATTTTTATTTATGTGCTCATTACCACATTACATGCAAACTAACTGTATCAACATGCTGCACGAAGATGATCAAAATGGTTTTATTTTGTGTGTGAATGGATCTGACAGCTCAGACTTCAATAAGGTCATCTTCGTGCAGCGAGCTTTATAAACCGATTTACACCTGAAGCCAGCAGCTGAAAGGAAAACAGTCTAAAACCTGATCGCCACGCTGGTCTGAAGAAAAGCTTTAATCTGTCAAGCTTACAAACGCACGCTGTGTTTTAACAGCCGTCTTTTAGTTTGAATTTTTGGCTTCTGTAAGGTGAACCCACAGCTGGCTTTATAGGTGCAGAGCAGCTAGCTGGCTCAGGGCAGACACACACTACAAGCTGAAGCAGGGAAAAACAACGAAATCTGTTAGGAAGCCGCAGATTAATTAGGCTTTAATGTGGATATAACAGCTGAGGCTGCTTGAGCAGGTATTCCCTGTTAGAGCTGCAGAGCCAAACTCATTTCCACCTGTTATAAATAAAATCTTTGTTTTTGGCAGTCACTCCTGCAGTCTCTGCACTTTATGGAGACGCTCAGAGAATTTCTTGTAATATGAACAAGTGATTATTAATTTCAATACATAATTAGTGTGAGACAATCATACTGAAAATGGTAAAAAATAGCTGTATTTTGCAGCAGCCTGTGAGTCAAAGTTACCACTGGTTATTTTTCTGGTAACATATAAGTGAAGTGAAGAAATGTTGCGCTGCTGTTCTCTGTTTTGATCAATGTTGGATGACACCGCCTCTCTACAAACAAATGGACCTGAAAGTGAAAACCTGCAGAGTTCATATAAGCATGCTGTCAGTGAACGCAAACTCACAAGATGCAGCAGTTGATGTTTGACTTTGCAGCTCACCCGGAAAATCCTGGGCTCCGACTCTGTCTGCCTCCTCCAGAGATTAAAAACAAAACAAAAGAAAAGCCCAACCTCTCAGACGGCGTGTAAAGTGAGGAGCTGGTGTAGTGTGTGTCTGGCCTAACGGACTGCCCCTGCTGTGTGCGGCGCCCCCTTTAGGCCTGTCAGAGAAGAGCGTAGAGAAGATTGTAGCTAAGCAGGCAGCGCTAGGCTGGTCGGCTGCTCTCTGTCCAATAACTCACTGCTTTGGACCAGAGCTGGAGATGGCCCTGAACACCGAGCAGGAGGAGAAGAGGCTGCTGAAGGAGCAGATCCACACCCTGGAGGTACACATGCACACAACAAACACAAAAAACACATTTGCACTCACATATATCAGAGTAAGTTCTACTCGAGTACTTCCTTTATATATTTACTTCACTAAAAGTCTAAAGCGATAAAAAACTTTCCCCAGAGTAATGCTTTCAAATTCCCAAGAAAAAAAATTCCAACTAAAACTACTTAAAATGAACTGTTTTACTCTGTAAAATCTAAATGAGCAAACCAAAGTCAGGTCATAATTTCCTGTTTTATTGTCCAATGTTTGTGTAGGACATGTGCAGAAGTGTAACTCAGCGTTAGTTCACCTTCACTTGTGTTTCTTCTGAGAAGTACATGGATGCTTACACAAGGAGGCTGCTCCAACACTGCGGGCTCGATTAGTACACTGGATCATGTTTACCAGAAATAACTTTGAAGTAACAATCAATAATTATTGTTCGATAATACCTTAGCAAGCTAATTTTAGGTAGCATCCCACACTGAGCCAAACAAACATGTTTTTGATGGATTTAGCTGAGAGTGAACTCCTAAAATTTCTCCTCCTGAGTTTTTGGCTTTGAAACAACACAAAAATATGACGTCTCAGTCTGTGGACGTCTGCTGCTGGACTCCATAAGCTCCACGTGTGGACTGGTTCAGTATTTTCTCTGGTTCTGCAATCTCAAATGAGAATATTCACAGATGAACGTATTGACGTATTGTATGGAACATATCGTATTTCCAGGCCGATCACAGCAGATCATCGGATCAAATTTTAAAATTGATTCCATTCTGCAGTAAACGGCATATGAACAGGAATAACGTTTAAATATTAGACAACATTATAGAATATTACAGTAACATCTACTTCTTCTTTTTCATACTGCTTCTTTGTGGTGTAATGTTGCTCGATCTGTTGTGTAATTAACTTCCACTTATCCAAAAAGCCCAAAGAATAAAAAAAGTCTAAATGTTGGCAGATGAAACAGTTGTATGTCGTGAGTGAGAGAGGAAACTAATTAATTCATGACAGGAACATAAACGGCAGATGGAGAGCAGCGGTGAAATGTCAGCGTGACTAACTGACGACTGTGTCCTTTCCTCAGCGTTCACCCGCTGATGGAAACACTGAGGCTTTTTATGGGAAACATGCCTGAAGATGATTGTGATTTCTTGACCTTTAAATTGGTTGAACATTACAGGTTTGACAAATGAGTACTAAGGAGGAGGGGACAAAACATCTCGAGTGGTAAATGGTCTGTATTTGTAAAGCGCTTTTACTTGGTCCTAAGGACCCAAAGCGCTTTACACAATCATCCACACATTCACACACTGGTGATGTGTAGCCACGGCCACCCTGGGGCGCACTGACAGAGGCGAGGCTGCCGGACACTGGCGCCACCGGGCCCTCTGACCACCACCAGTAGGCAACAGGTGAAGTGTCTCGCCCAAGGACACAACGACCGAGACTGTTGGAGCCGGGGCTCGAACCGGCAACCTTCCGATTACAAGACGAACGCCCAACTCTTGAGCCACGATCAAGAGTGTTCGTGCTGTAAACCAAAACAGCTAAAACGCTGTGTGCTGCCCCTGTTTGAGTCCAGCTTTGAATTTGAATGCTTGAAAGTATTTAAACAGAAGAGCTACAGTGTGCATTTCAAATGAGCCAGCAGGCACAGCTGACAATTTGAGCCAAAGTCACAAGTCTGCTGTTAACGTGTCATTAAATTAGGTTTCTGTTTTTACTTTTTGATTTTGAAAACTGCTGCTAGCTCTGTCAGGGTCACCCACACTAGAAATGATTTTTGTTTGGTGGATGATGACTGTGTGATTGATACGTGAACCCTGAGCTTGGACAGAAGGCTGCACTTCTCATAGCCTTTGTTTCCACATCATATAAACACGTTTCTGCTGCCACAGCTCAGCTAGATTTTCTTTTTTGTTGGATTTCCAAACATGTAGCTTTGTTTGGACTGTTTGACTTGTTTTGCTCTTTTTTTTTTTTTTCCTTTTTCCAAAAGTGTTGGTGTCGAGCTCATCAGCATGTCATCGTCATGCTGCTTTCCTATTGGTTGTTCAGTCGTAGCGCATCGTGGTAGAAGTGCGTTATGAGATGCTCTGATTTAATCTCTGACACACTCCTGATTTTTCACACATTATATCACCACAGATCTTTCATGATTCCAGATTCTCACGGTTTATATTCAGCTTAAAGGTTTTGATAACAGAAGGATCTGTTGGTCACATGACACCTGTCAAAATCCACTTTCATCACCCAAATGCGATTTAAGATTACTTTAATATGTGAACTGTATTTCTTTTGGAAAGTCATTTGTGAATATTTGCTGCAGGATTATCTGTTTAACCAGAGTTATTAAAGTTTTAAACCTGGGCCTTATTTTCATATCACCTTGATGGTAAAATTGTTAATGGGAGCAAATGAATCTGAAAGAGCTGCACGTAATCCTAAAAGGCTCAAAGATTTTTGGAAAAACTTATCGTGATGCTGCAAACTGAGTTTCTTTGTGTTCGGACTTCCAAGAACCAAAACTCTGACTGCAGTTACCGTCGTTGGTCTAGGAACAGACGAGACATCCATTCAGAGGAGCAATAAGTTCACTTTGATTAATAAAAGTTAAGGAAATGTAATACTTTTTAGACTCTTTGGACATTAGCCTGCATCGGTGTACTTAATAAAGTGGGGAGGATCTATAAAGTGAGCACTGAGCATGCTGTAAGTGTAAGTGTCTCTCTCCTCAGTTGACTGAACGTTTGCTTTCTGTCTGCCTCCAGGCGTCCAAACAGGCTGAAATCACCAAACTGCAGGAAGAAATAACAAAGGTAAATCTTCTCAGGGCTGACAACACACAACCACTGTGTAATAGAGATTTATTTTGCAGTAACTATGCCAGTGAACTGATATTGGCTATTAAAGGTGCAGCTTTTTAATGCTGTTTCCGTCTCTTTGTCCTGCAGCTGTCTGACAAGCTAAAGAAGAAGCAGGAGAGGTGAGATGACCTAACCGCAGTCACATTCACAGCTTTTTGACACAGTTATCGGCCAGTAATGTAGCAGCAGTGCTGTATAAACTGCTTCAGGCGTGGCTCAGTTCACTTAACCTTCACAGCAGCTGGATATTGTAGGTAGAACACCCTGCAGTACTAGAGAGAGAGAACCCCAGCCAAGTAAGAAATGAATAAGGATCGTCTTAAACTGTGAATCAAAGCTACTTGAGTAGAGGTGAAGATTTAAAGAATATATATCCCGGTCTGGAAACAGATTCACCATCATGTTAATCTGTTCTGGGCAACTAAACGAAAGCTTATGTTTTTGTTCTCCTGCAGTTTCCAGCGTCTGCAGACAGAAAAGGAGGCTCTGTACAACGACAGCAGGTCAGGACTGCCGGCACCCCGCTGCTCTTACTCCCACTAGTGTATTGACGGCTCTAATGTCCACGGTTCAGGGTGTCTGCTTTTTTTTCCCCTTTAAATGTGCTGCTTGTTGTGGAAATGTTGACCTTTTGTGGTTTTGATTCTCTGCAGGACAAAGATCGATGAGATCAACCAAAGAAAAGAAGAAGAGCTGAAGGCCATGAATATCCGTGTCCAGAAACTACAGACGGACCTCATGGCAGCCAATCAGGTTCGATCTCGCTAAGAAATCGCACCAGTCCATTACTATGTACATTCCCCCAGCTCCTCTATGATTCTTTCCCCAGTCAGGGTAATGTCCTACAAGGAAAAGTAACCATGTTGGAATTATTTATGTACGATAAAAGTTTACAAAAAACTAAACACAGGAAGTCTTGCTCGATGTTGTGTGGTGTAAGTTTAACCACTGAAAACAAACAAAGCACTTTCTATCTGAAATGAATTTTTTATGTGCAGATTGTTCATAACGAGTAATCCAAACCACGCAGCAGCATATTATTGACTAACCTGGTGTTGTGGATGGATCATCACAGATGTTCTCTTGACTGAAGTTGGGTCCTCTTTTAGTGCTTTTTTCCTGTCTTATGATTTCATTTGTCTCTGTCCATCTGGGACCACCACAATAGCTTTTATTGAGGGGGAAACTTTAATGTTCATCCTCCATCTTGGCTGTGTTAATGTGTTTATATTGTCCTAGCTATAGCTCTGTAGCTAGATACCAACTAGCCCAGCGTTAATGACACCACAGATATTGCTGCTGTTTAGTTTTCTTCAGTTATGTCTGAAGTGAAAGCAGAACAATACTTTTGGGTCTTATCTAACAAAGAAAAGAATCAGTGAGCTGCTGAGATAATTACACAGTGATGAAAGTTTGGACTTGTTTAAGAACACACTCATTGTTTGGACTTTATGTTTTTTTTAATTGACAGAAACTCTTAAAAATCAGACTTTGTATCATGAAAAGTAGTTCATGTCTGTGGCTGACGTCTGTTGAACACCTTTGGGTGTTATTGGAGAATCTGAATCAGACTGAATCCATTGGACACACTGAATAATTAAAACATGCATTAATAAAACATTCATGCTGTTTTTCATTTAAACGTGACGTCACATTTTCTGTACGAGTCCAAAAACAAAAAAACTTTGAATTCCAAAGTTTGCACACTTCACATGTCATTGTGAACATAGTGAAAGAGTCACTTTCTGTTCGGTTTTCTCCTCTGTAACGATCATTTCACCCTCGTTATGAACTTTGACTTTTTACTTTATAAACTAATCATTTGTGTTTGTGCGTTTTCTTGTTCAGACGGTGTCAGAGCTGAGAGAGCAGCTACAGAGCAAAGAGAAGGAACATGAGGTGGCTCTGCACACACTGAAGGACGAGGTAATGCATGCGTGCACGCACACACACACTCTGAGTCAGAGATCGTGAATCCTGCCACAGACAGGCAGACTTCTGAACATATTTCCATGTCTCAGGCGCAGCAGGAGTGCAGTAAAACACACACATATAAAGACGTGACGGCACTCTTATTTAGATATTTGTCCACATCCAAATTCTGCACACACATATTAGAATAGTTTTCTTTTTCTTTTTTTTAAATTGAAGAGGATAAGGTTGAGGGAAAAGGGGACAAGGGAGGAAACAGTGTGAAGGTTGTAGGAGTTTGATTAAAGCTGACTGTTTTCGGTTCTTTCACTTCTCTGTGAAGCTGCTTCTCTGCCAAAGTGATATAAATGTTTAAAAAGAATCCGTTTTCACCAAAAACAGGTTTTTAAAATGAAGGAAATGAAATGAGAGATGGTGGGATGGAGAAAGCTCCTTAATACAGATGATTTTTTCTTAATAAAGTACAAATATGTTTTGGAATATCACTCTGGTAGTGGAACTGGTACTTCTGTGTGTTTCTGAACTGCTTTATCCTTCTCTAATCCTCGACTCTGTTCTTTCTGTCATCTTTGTCATTTAAAATTTCTTTACCTGTACACTCTTACGTTTGTGTGTGTTCTTTTTGTTTTGTTTACCTCCTATATTGCCTTTGTTTTTCTCGCTTTCTTTATTTGCTCTTTACTGGTTTCTTTCCCATCTTATCTTTTCCCCTCTGACGCCCCCTGCTGGTGGTTTGGTGCAACTGCAGGTAGCCAGTCAGAGTGCAGTCAGTCAGGAACAGGTGGACAACATCCTGCAGGAGAACGATGCTCTGAGGACAAACCTAGCTGCTCTAGAACAGGTAATAAACGTTACACAGCATGGAGAGAGTTAACGGCACTAACTTAGTGGCCATGAAACCCGGAGAACCCCTCATAAGCATGACGTCATCTCTGAGCACTAACCCAGCTACTTTTAACATGTAATAAAACTGATGAACAGTACCATAACCCTGACAGTACATCATCTCTGTGTACTAGAGAAACTGACAAGAACGTTACACTGACCAATGAGGAAAAAGTCATTAATACCTCAAAGACCATCACGCTGCTACTAATCACACAACAGTTACCTGATCCCAGTTGTTGCTTTAGAAAGAAATGACAAAAATGTGTCAAGTGGAAAAATAAATTCACATTACTGTGATTGTCTGCAGCACCTGGACTTGGACCATGCTAACACAAAGCAAGTAGTTAAAGATCAGAGCCGTGCGAACCAAGCAGCTGAAGCTTTTTAAAGGTTAAGAAAAATCTACAAAATATTAGCATCTTACAAAAAAGAGGAAATTTTGCTTATTAGAATGAACTGCTGTTACAAGAATTACTTGTAATCGACTTGTTCCATATATACACTCAACAAAAATATAAACGCAACACCTTTGTTACTGCTCCCATTCCCCATGGGATGGACGTAGAGACCTAAAATTCATTCCAGATACACAATATAACCATCCCTCCCAAACAGTGGTCACAAATCAGTCCAAATGTGTGGTAGTGGGCACATCTGCTATATTGAGATAATCCATCCCACCTCACAGGTGTGCCACATCAGGATGCTGATCTGACATCATGAGTAGTGCACAGGTGTACCTCAGACGGCCCACAACAAAAGGCCACCCTGGAATGTGCAGTTTTTTGCGCTATTGGGGGTCTGGGGACCCAGAACCGGTCAGTATCTGGTGTGACCACCATTTGCCTCATGCAGTGCAACACATCGTCGCATGGAGTCTATCAGATTGTCAGTTGTGGCCTGTGGAATGTTGGTCCACTCCACTTCAATGGCTGTGCGAGGTTGTTGGATATTCGTGGGAACTGGTACACGCTGTCGTATACGCCGGTCAAGCACATCCCGAACATGCTCAATGGGTGACATGTCCGGTGAGTATGCTGGCCATGCAAGAACTGGGACATTCTCAGCTGCCATCTGCCCTGAACAATGTGAACCATGATTCATCCGTGAAGCGCACACCTCTCCAACGTGCCAGACGCCATCGAATGTGAGCATTTGCCCACACAAGTCTGTTACGGCGACGAGCTGGAGTCAGGTCAAGACCCCGATGAGGACGACGGGCATGCAGTTGAGCGTCCCTGAGACGGTTTCTGACAGTTTGTGCAGAAATTGTTTGGTTGTGCAAACCAATTGTTCCAGCAGCTGTCTGGGTGGCTGGTCTCAGACGATCTTGGAGGTGAACCTGCTGGATGTGGAGGTCCTGGGCTGGTGTGGTTACACGAGGTCTGCGGTTGTGAGGCCGGTTGGATGTGCTGCCATATTCTCTGAAACGCCTGTGGAGACGGCTTATGGTTGAGAAATGAACATTCAATGCACGGGCGACAGATCTGGTTGACATTCCTGCTGTCAGCATGCCAATTGCACGCTCCCTCATTGCTTGTGGCATCTGTGGCATTTTGCTGTGAGACAAAACTGCACATTCCAGGGTGGCCTTTTGTTGTGGGCAGTCTGAGGTACACCTGTGCACTACTCATGATGTCAGATCAGCATCCTGATGTGGCACACCTGTGAGGTGGGATGGATTATCTCAATATAGCAGATGTGCCCACTACCACACATTTGGACTGATTTGTGACCACTGTTTGGGAGGGATGGTTATATTGTGTATCTGGAATGAATTTTAGGTCTCTACGTCCATCCCATGGGGAATGGGAGCAGTAACAAAGGTGTTGCGTTTATATTTTTGTTCAGTGTATATGTGTATATGTATAATATGGAACACTGGATCAGGCTGTGTTAATGCAAAGAAAAGCGTGTCATGCTCCGCGCATTCAGCTTCAGCTGTTTAATAGCTTCATTTACTGGTTACAGGTTAAAGACAGACAGCCCAATCAGAAAGAAGTTTAATGTTTTATATAATTCTGACCTCAAAACGCTGGTTTGAACCACTTACTGTTTTTTGTAATTGATGTCATTTCACGTGAGGTTTTGTAAATCTGACCCTGAACAGGATCATCCAGAACACTTTACTCACACACTATCAAACTGTAACTCACCTTGTAGGAGAACAGTGCTCTGGGGACTGATCTGTGCACGCTTGACCCTAGAGTAGAGCCCTCATCTAGGACCCTAACCGTAGCTTGTTTTTCTGGACTAATGTGACTCTTGAAAACTAAACTACATACTGCTGCACCGAGTGCTAACAACAGAACACTTTAGAGAGGCTTACATTAAATCTTTTGTGCAAGTGTAAAATTCAAAGCGCTTGCAGGAAACTAGATGATAGATCTGTGAGGGCTGCCCAACTAATGATGGTAGGTGGAGTTAATCTAGAATAGCTTTTTTAGAGAGAGTATCTAGAACCTGTTTGTTTATTGTAGCAGCTGTCTTTAATGTCAGTGTGGAACACGTGTTGCAGGAGAACAGTGCTCTGAGGACTAATCTGTGCGCTCTTGAACAGGTAATTATTTCCTGACTCCTCATGTAGAGTTTAGCATTAGATTGAGGTCCTGAAATGAACTTTGATTCCTAGAATCTTTTCTAGAGGCTTTTTTAAAAGATTGATCCCCTTAAAAATAAAATAACATGACTGTGTATGCTGAGTAGAATGTGTTGATGTCCTGAACCAGAAGCCTAAGTAGAGTGACTGGTTACAGTGACTGAGATTAGTTGGTTGGAGCTCCTCAAAGTAATCACGATGATCAGTTTTTCCTGCTTTCCAGCAGGTTCCTGCTTTAATTCTGATTTATGTAATGAAAATGTTGATGCTGGAGGAGGTCAGTAACCTCAGCTGTAGCTCATTAGGGTTCACATCCATGGTCCATGTTGCTTTCTTTGTTTGTGTCTAGCAAGATATATATTTGATGAAATGTACGACCTTTGGCCTGATTAGATCTGTTCGTGTTGTTCTTTGTCGTCATTCTGAAACACTTTATTTTGGAGAAGAACAGAGGATGAAGCATTTGGAGCGTCTCGCTCCAAATGCTTCATCCTCTGTTCTCAGACGAAACAATCCATGTGCTGACTTACACAAATCTTTGTGTGGTTTGTAAAGCCAAAGTATACATTTACACTCTTCTCACTTAAAGTCACTGTGCTGTACACGTGAATATTCTGACTAGAAATCAAAATAACACAAAAACATTTTTCTCCCAGGAACTTTGTGATGGTAGTAAAATGTTTTTTGTGTTTCCTCTGAGACCTACACACACACACACACACACACACACACACTGATGTTCACACCAAACCTGGCCGTGTGGAGCTGTGCTGCTTTAGAACATGAGAGCATGACTGCTGTCAAAGAAACTGGAAATTAAAATGTATTTATCAGATTCACTGCTTTGGGTCTTACTAATGCCGGCTAGTTCGCTCTCTGAACTGGACAATGTTATGTTTAAAAAACTGAAATGAATGTTTTGAAATTGTTATACCTAAAAGGCCAAATGATTTAATGCTACAACTTACATCTTATTTAACCTGTGGTCATTTACTGTTCTCTGCTTCATCTTAATCATCTGTCGTCATCATTCTTTTCTATCTAATATTTTCTGGCAGTTGTTATCTGTCCAGGACATTCTTGTACATGTACGTGTTTAAGTTGGACAGGTACTGCAAAGAGTCGTTCAGGAATTAAAGTGAACACTGTAAAGAGAAATAAAGTGTTTGAAATGTGTTTGTAGATCCAAACGGTGAAGACGCAGGAAATGAACCTGTTGCGAGAGCAGCAGGAGGCGCTGACGGGCGAACTGCAGCAGAGACGAACTGAACAGGAGAATCTGCTGGCTCAGAGGGATGACCTCAACTCCCAGCTGCAGGTAGATTAAACAGTGGTTTGTTTAACCTTTGGGTTTTATCTCAGCTCGTTCTGCCAATATAAACGACTCTCCAGCTGTTTGTTTACACGTGGCTTTCTGCTTCTCTCACTTTACGTCCTTCAGGAGTCGAGTTTTGCCAACAGGAAGTTGTTGGAGCAGTTAACCGAAGAAGGACAAGAGAAGGATAGACTGCTGAGAGAGCTGGACGAGGCTAAGAAGGTACACACATAAACAACAACAACACACAGAGTGCCACATGGTGTCTGTACACAAACCAGCTGAACCAGTAAACACACTTACACCTGTTTGTGTGTGAGCAGACAGCAGAGAAGAGGAAGGCCATGCTGGATGAGATGGCCATGCAGCTGAACCAGGAAAAGTCTGACCACAAGGAGGCGCTGTCAGACCTCAAACTGCAGCACGAGAAAGAGGCGAGTGGCCATGGATCTGCTGCTTTTAATGGCTTTTATCCATCACAGTTTTCATGTCTTCTTTGTTTGGTTTCTCTATATAGTTTCTTTGCTTTGAATTATCGCTGATCTGTTTTTGTTTGTGTGGTTTTTAGTTTTTAAAATGTGCAAAAATAAAGAAAAGCCACAAATTTTCATCAGATTTAGTGAATTCTTTTTGCTTTTGTCTCTTCTCTGTATTCCCTGACTCATTTTCTTCTTCTGTCTCCTCCTCTCTTTCAGGTTCTTGCAGTGAGGGCTCGATACGAGAAGGAGCTCAGAGGACTTCATGAAGACAAGAATCGCTCTGAGGAAGAAATCCGACAGCAGCTTAGAGATGAAAAGGTAAAGAGGCACGCAGGAGGTGAAAGTGGGTAAGGAGACAAAAGAAAACTCCTGATGTGTGTCTTCCAGATGTCTCGTATAACACGAGCAGCAGAGTCGTTATCGCACAAGTTCACGATACGCTTTGTGAGTTTTCAGGCTCGGACGAAGGAGCTGGAGGGTTTACAGCCCCGAGTGGAGGAGCTGCTGAGTCAGGTCCAGTCCATGGAGGGAGCCAAAGGATGGTTCGAGAGACGGCTCAAAGAGGCTGAGGTCAGTATCTGCTGAGTGCTGGCTGGTCACCCTATAAACCAGCGGTACTTTTCCGCCAATTCGTCCTCCAAATCCTCCGTAGTTTAAAGGTCGAGTTTGCACATTTGCATCATTATTTTAAAGTGAAAATGCCAACATTTACAGTTTTTAGCTTCTCGGCTGAGCAGATTCTGAGTTCCTTTGATTCCAAGTGTTCCTCTGTGACTGACTGTACTTTATCTGTCTGCTGATGCGAGCAGGAGAATATAGAGAAGAACAATCTGCAACATCAGGAGGAAATCAAGCAGCTGTGGAAAGAACACAAACTTCAGCTGGAGGTATACACACACACACACACACACACACACACACACACACACACACACACACACACTTTCATTTTGTTTTATTTAATCAGGTAAAGGTGTCACTGAGAAGAGTAATGTGTTTTCTGTGAGCACAGAATGAAAGCCGGTGTTATAAGAACAAAAGCAGACAACAGACGATGACTGTCACACTTGATGAGATTACACACATTAAAGCGAGCACAGAAACATTGATTAACAGATCCTGTAGAAGTGACTTAAACTCAGCAGCAGTAATCAGCTCTGACAGTTTCACCTCCGTCTCTACTTCGCCTCAGGAAAAAGATGCTGAAAAGATGCCGAGACTGTCTTCACTCAACATTTTATAGATGTCGCTTCTTTATGTTCAGCACAGTTGAGGAAGATCATCTTGGGGTGGAGTTACAAACATGTATAAAAGTCACTCGATTGAAATGACGGACAAGAAAAGCTCCTTATATCCAACCGTCACACCTTTGACAGGCGTTAGGTCAATTTTCAGGCACTGTGTCAGTTTTTCTGTTTATCATCAGTAAACTGTGTTTTATCATAACCCACTGCATAACCGTTCCTTTGCATAACATTACGTTTCCTCCTGTAGCCTGTCTGGTAGAATAATCATGTCTCTCTAAACTCCAAATGGAGGATTTGTAACAAGAAAAGTAATGAATACAGTGAGCTGTGTTTAACATTTTGCTCCATTTGCATTTATTTTATCTAATCAGTTGAACTCCTCGACTAAACTGCTGAGCAGTAATGTGGATGAGATGATATCAAACCCAAACTGCCTGCTGCACACCTGTGAACTATAAAAATACAATTTCCCATCTTAGTAGTTATTATGGATATTTTCTTCTAGGAGATATTGTGCTATTTATCCCAGCGTGTTGGTCTCATGGACCCAGAATACACACACCATGTATGCAACGGTTTTAAACTGGATTCCTGTGTGCATTAGTGCACAGCCTGTGCAATGATTTGTGTGATTGCTTCCCAGCATGCACTGGGACAGAGGATTTATCATAATTTTTCATGTGTTAGTGTGCTCTGTAGTGTTTCCACAAGTGATGCTTTCCTCTGTGATTTTTTTTTTTTTTTTTTGGTCCCCATGACTGCATGAAACATTGATAATCTGGTGAGACATATGCAGTTTAATTAATGACTCGTGCTAATCAGCACACATTTAATTTGTCAGAGAATCAGTTACATTTCTGTGCAGAATGAGATGAAATGATACAGAATCTGTAGCTGGTTTAATAGTAATTCACTTTAGTTCAGTCTTATTTATATAGTAAAGCTCCAATTCACAACAGCAGTCATGTCAAGGTGCTTTAGTTAGATTAAGAAGCCTGAACTCCAATATAGGAGAGAAGACCCCATCAGTCAGACCAACCTCTATGAGCAACCCCCAGCAGAACCAGGCTCAGGGCTGGGCAGCCATGTACTATGATCAGTCAAGCGGTGAGGGGGAAAACAGGAACAAAAGGGATAGAAAGCTGAGAACAAAATATAAACTACAGGAGAGAAAAGGCACAAGATGAGGGCTTGCAGTAGTGGGATATAATATCCATGGAGAGTGGATGTGGAGAAAAGTGCTAAGTGTTTCTTGGGCCATGAGCAGGACTAAGGGATGGTTGAGGGTCAGCTGATCCAGCCCTACCTAAAAGTTTTATCAAAAAGGAAAGTTTGACGCCTGTTTCTGAAAAGTTGAGAGAATCTCGTCTCCCAAATGTACAGGAACAACTGAAGGCTCTGCCTCCATCCACAGAGCACAGGCAAGGCTGCAGTCTGAGAGCGATGTGATGTGAGATGGTGGCGCTTGATCATTCATGCCTTTGTATGTGAGAAGAAGTATTGTAAATTAAATTCTGGATCTAACAGGAAGCCAATAAAGATGAGCTAATGCAGGAGAAATATGATCTCTCTTTCTGGTTCCTGTCAGTACTCAGACTGTGGCCTTTCTGATCAACTGAAATCTTTCAGGGAGCTTTAGAACGGCCTGCTGATAAGAATTGTAGTATTTCAGCCTAGAAAAATCAAATGCATAGACAATTTTTTCAGTAATTGTGACCTCTTAACAGTTGCACTTTTGAAGCTTCTACGGAGGCTTGAAATCATTTCTGAATGTTAAACTGCAGCTCAGGTGAAGACGGAGCATCCGCGTCCAGAACAAGACGTTTCAGAAGGCGCCTCTATAAATATCAACACTTGTGTGCGTGTGTGTAGACAGGCACACAGTGCGTGTAGGCATGTACGTTTGTGTGTGCGCTCTAATTGAAAACGTTTCTAATTAAAGCGTAGTTGTCTCCATGGTAACTTGGACAGGTTAAGCTGTGTTAACAGCCGATCAGAGTGGAGGCGGCTCATGTGAACGCTGACAGTCTGCTGCAGACACCCTGAACGCTTCACGCCATCTGTCAGCAGGACGGAGTTCAGCTTGTTGTTCAGCGCCGTGATTCTCGTTTCCACACTGACCCGTCGTCGTCGTGCACTCACAGCACAAAGACGAGGCTTTGTTTACAGCGTGCGACGAGTGGATACCGCTCGACGCGGTGGTGTTTGTTTCCAGTCTTGAAGCTGATTGATTTTGTTTGCAGTGTTTACAGACATCTCTGTTGTGAAACGAGGATGGATGGAGGGCGCTTTTTGGACCGCGCTGCTGTAATTGGTCACTGTGACACACTGTCAGTATTAAGAAGCACTGGATTAGCTCTGTCAACACTGTTTCTAGAAGAGTTTTGTAAATGAAATGGCTCCACTAAACAGACAAAAGATGCTGAGATTTTTAAACGTTGCAGATGTTTGTTGTTATTGATGTAAGGTGATGTGATGGGCCGCCAGGCTGCGTACAAGTTCAAATAATCCAAACATAAACACTAAATGTAATTTGCAGCTAAAACAAAGACTGAAAGGAGAGCGCTTGCCACCTGCTCTGATTCCTGCAGTGGATATAAACACACTTAGTGTACAGAACTCCACAAAGACTAACTGAAAGGAGTAAAGACCCAAATATTAACACAGTCTGATTGTGGCTACAGCTTGTGGAGATACAGAAATGCTGCCATATAACCTGCATCATTATAATTTCATTAATAACATTCTTTACAGCATTATTTCATCTAATAATATTTCTCACAGTATTGATACTGCATTACAGTTGTTTATTGAAGATGTTCATTTGAGGATCCTTCCATTATGTTAACTTTTATTACAAGTACGGTTAGAAGTATTTTATACACATTGCATATCTGTGCTTATTTCGAGTTGATGTTCGGTTCATTAAGGGTCTTAAGCTTCACTGGCGTGACTGTCCAGGTGATCCATGCTGAGGGAAACCAGAACATAGAAGGATAACTGCAATGCATGCTCACAATACATATAACACATATAATCTAGGAATGTGTCCAGCCTGAGGCCTTAACTCATTTGGTGTCTTAATATATTTTATTCTACTTGGTAACAGACGATCAGAGTCAATAATTAGCCCCAGAGACCCTGAGGGCTTGAAGTTTATTACCTTGTATGGAAGGTGTTATAGAAAAGAGAAGTTCTATGTCTGTTTATAGGCATTAAAGATGTACCATTAACTGTGACTAATGTCTGGAACCTATTTTAATCTGTAATTGACGCCATGGGGGGGCGTGTACCCCACTGCTTTATAAGTGTCCACAACATGTATTTTGGTCAGAAGACATATGCTGATGTTTTCTCCGGGCTGTTAATAAACTCATCGTTTGATTGCACTTCTCTGGGGCTTCCGTGGTTTGTCTCACTGCTCTACATTGATTGATTTCGCGACAAGCTCCATATGTGGTTACCATTCGAGTCTCATAACCAATAATAATTCTCATTACTGATGAGTGTAATTATTGGTTATCAGTAACGAGCCCTTTCAGCAGATTAGATGACCACGGTGATCGTGTATACGTCTGTGAGAAAGTCTCTCCTCAGAGACCTGCTGCACTGATTAGTTTGTCTGCGTGTGCGTGTGTGTTTTATCTGCTGGATAACAGCCTGGTACTGAAACCAGAGTGAGGAAACTTAATAGGAAAAGTTAATTAATGATGGAAGAAGTCTAATTAGAGGGCAGGTCAGGTCCCGGGCAGGTGCTCCACGTGTCGGGGGTTTGAGTTTCAGCCGTCACATGTCGTTTCCTGTCTTCGTTCCTGAACATCAATGCTAAGGTTTGTTAAACCGAACGTTAAATGGCAAATTAAAAATAATCAGTTCACCCTGTTCTCTCCAGTTACATCAGAACATGCTGAAAAAAATAGCTGATTGTTCATAAACCTTAAAGCACACGAGTCCTGCAGCCTGATTTTACAAATTTAAATCACTCAAACTGCTCGAAGCATTCTGTTTGTAAACGCTGTTCACCATATCTAATCATCTGCATGAAAATACATTTTTTCCGATGTTATAAATTATATCTTGTAATATGTTCACCTGATGCACACAGTTATAATAAAAAAAATGATAGTTTGGAAGAAATTAAGTCAAAATTATAGAGGCTGGAGAAGCAGGTATTTAAATGCAAGTCTTATCTCTTATTCCACAAGGCTTAATCCTGGAATTCAGGTGTTTTAATTCCCATTGCTACAGATGTGTAAAATCAAACACTTAGCCATGAAGTCTGCTTTCTTTTGTAAAAGAATGGGTCACTCTTAAGATCCTGCTGAAGTTAGGAGTGGTACCGTAACAGGATGCCACTGTTGCAAAACAGTTTGTGAAGTTTCTTCAGTCCCAGATGTTCCACGATCAGCTGTCAGTGGTGTTATTTCAAAAGTGGCCGACCACAGAAAGCTACCAAGGGGAGCCATCAACCAAAATGATGAAGAGTCTCCAGCGCTCTGCTGACTCAGTAGCTGCAGAGCTCCAAGCCTCCTCTGGCTTTAACATCAGCACAAAAGCTTTGCACCGGGAGCTTCATGCCAAGGGTCTCTGTGGTCGAGCAGCTCCTGCAGGTGTAATGTGTAGGTGGCTCAGGGTTTTTGTCCACATGCTGTACTTCTTGTAAATTTCTGTATTTGAGAAACTGTTTCCAATCTTCCAAAATAACTAATGCAATTAAATCGAGTATGAAAAACTGTGTCAGTGCCCTTATGTCTAAAACATCTGTGTGCTGCAATGAAGAGGGAACAGCTGGCAGGTCATCAATGGCATATTTTTATTTACAGTAGCATCCTGTAAGAAAGCAAAGAATAAACAAGTTTTCTTACAAAATGAGTTTAAAACCTGCAGTTTAGAGTTTTTATTATTATTTGTGATTTTTTTTTTTAAATAAATAATGTCATACATCTCAGTAAAGTCTCAGAGCTTCTCTCCCACCACGTGGTGAGCTGTTGATAGAGGTGTAAGACGTTACAGGGAATTAACAGACTCTTGTTTTCCTCCAGAATGACATTTCCCCCTCCCTCTGTCAGGTGAGCGGCTACAGCCTGCAGATGTTTTTAATGTAGATTTTAGTCTAATTAATTAGCGGCAGAAGATTAGAAGGGAATTAAAAGCAGTTTCCTTTTTCAAATTAATCTCTGTGTCAGATGGATTAAGAGCATGGGGGCATCGCTGGAGGTGCAAATGTAGCTTGTTTAAATGTTTTTCGCTGCATTTCTCCTCCAGATGTTTGAGCTGCTGAACGAAATCCTGATGTGTCGCTTTGTGTCCTGCAGGAGAAGCAGTCAGAGATGGAGAAACTGAAGCAGCAGCTGGTGGAGGTGGAGAAGCAGAGGGAGGAGCACGGGGACACCATCGGGAAACTCAAACAGGTAATAGCTTTGTATCAGAGCTGATATATCTCGTTCCTCCAGTGTCCAAAGACTGCAAACTTTAATTCAGACCCACTCACACGGTTCTGTCTACGAGACCAAATGTGGTTTAATACGCCGCTGTAAATAGTCCCTTATAGTCCTTTTCCTACTGTTTATAATGATAGAACAGAGAGCAGCTTTTAGGAGCTTTATAAAAATGGAACTACATTTGTGATTTTTCGTTTTTTTTGTAAATAAAGGTTGATGTTTACAGTATGAACCAGCGGGCTGAGACCATACACTGTATGTACAAGATGGACATAAACAGACACAAATACCTGCTGTTTCATATGCAAGTAAAATGCTATGAGAAACAAACATAACAGAAATTAATACTCGTAAATTTAAATTGATTAATTTGTTTTTTAATTTGTCAGAAGCAGGTAGCACGGTGGGATGGTGATTAGCACTGGTCCCTTTGGGTTCTCCAGCTTCCTCTCACAGTCCAAAGACATGCAGTTAGTGGGGTTAGATGAAGTGGTGGTTCTAAACGGCCCATTCAATTAGATTTGAATCGGGGAAATTTTGCCTCAGACAGTCAGAAATATTATAATTCTGATCATGCATCAGTACATTTCCATATTTTTATATTTATAAAAAGAAAGCTGAGACTTGTGAGACTTTATCAAAGGTGTGAGCATCACAGCAGAGGCCTTTGTGTCAAAGTAGCTGAGGATGAAACAGAAAAACATGAAGGAGATTTTCCTGGCCTGAGATTTTATACAAATATTCTGCAGTCGATCAAAAACGAAGGAAAACCATTAATCAACACATGAACATGACCTGATGCTGCTGAAGTGAAGCAGAGCAAAGTTACAGAGGTATATTTAAAAATCGAGTCAGGATTTTAATGAATCGATATCACGTTATCCAAGCTAGAATCGATTTTAATCAATAAATTGATTATCAACACCCACCCCTACACAGAAGCTGTCAATCATGAGTCTCTGCCCCGCCCCTCCCCCTTCTTACATACACTTCTTAATAAATGACAAAGAATTTTACAATAAGAAATTAATAATACACAAATACATTTACTTATTTATTTCTAGCCTTTCGAATGCTCTTTAAATCATTGTAACTCCGGTAACCTTTGTGCTACAGACAAAATTCCAAGGTGAGCTTTTCAGGGATCACAAAGCATTCACAACGCACTGCTGTCTGAACACGGGCAGGAAAATCCGTTCTGCCGAGACTTGAGTAGGTACGCTTAACGTTAGCGCTGCTGCTCATCTTTTTTGAGCTAGAGAGAAAATTCAGAATTCTAAAACAAGTCTATCACTGTATGATACTTGGATGATAAAGGGTGAAACACTTCTACAAGAACAAAGCAAAGAACATGATAAAAAGAAACAATAATGAGGAGACACAACGGGATCGAAAACATGGCCACACCAAAGATTCACAAAAGCCTTTTAAAAGAGAAAATTTAAAGAAGAGATTTGAAAAGAGTATTTTGGTGTGAAGGGGCAGACGGTTCCACAGTTTAGGAGTCCTAATGGAAAAAGCCGATCACCTTTACTAGGATTTCTCCCAGCAGAGCTGAAGTGGTCTGCAGCACTGCAGCAAAGCTTTGAGCAGGTCCTCTGAAAGGTCTTTACATGGTTGATGCAGCGGCCCACGCTAGAGATAAAAGGAGACGGTCCCTTTGAGGCCGAGGTTTTTAACCTTTACAAATGTGTCACTTTGAACCCAGGAACTGTGGACCTGTTTAAAAAGCACCAAAATCTGTTTACTCTTCTCTTTGTTTATTCACCCAGCTTATGTGTTTTAGTGTCTGCCTTTAGCGTCACCCTCCCTTTATGCTGTGTGGAGGTGCGAGCGTCTGTTTAGCTTGGTGTTTGCACGATGCTCTGCAGATCACAGCACAGAATTTGTGGGCCAAAATGTTAAGGAACCAAAATAATTTGCTGAGCAGATTTAAAATCAGCTACAGGCTCAGTATGGCTTGCTTTCATTTTGACATGGTTCTGGCTGGTGTCTGTGTTTTTGCTGGTTTGGGTTTTTTTTCGTGTTTAATAATTTCATCAATCGTGACTGCAGATGAAAATGTCCATTTTAAGCTAGATCTGGCACGTTTACAGTATGGACCCAGGTGTTCATGTTTGGTATTGTGCATTTTTTTTAATAGTATAAAATGCCCTGAAAAAGTCAGAAAATATAATGTCTGACAAACAGAAGCAGTAAATTCTCAGTTCAGGAAATGTTTCTGGCGTTTTTACTTTGGAAATGAACTAGAACGATCAGAGTAACTGACAGTGATGTCTCTGACCTGCTTTCTTTGTTTAGGAGATAAAGGACACTGTGGACGGTCAGAGGATTCTTGAGAAGAAGGGAAGCGCAGCGGTAAGTTTACTGTTTATCTGACTGATGCTGCCAGAGACAAAGAGACGGATGGACTGTGTGAGTGACAGACGCAGACTGATGAACCGATACTGCAAGACGAGAATCTGAATAGCAATGAGAAAGGAAAAATATTTAGCAGAGTAATTTGAGAGCAGTGGTGCATGGAAAATAATAATTAGAAAATAAACCTGTGTGTGTGTGTGTGTGTGTGTGTGTGTAGCTGAAGGATTTGAAGCGGCAGCTGCAGCTGGAGAGGAAGCGAGCAGACAAACTGCAGGAGAGGCTCCAGGAGATTCTGACCAACAGCAAAACCAGGACAGGTACTGTACGCACCCCGAACTGTGATGCTGTCCTCACGTCTGCATGCCCCTACGTTTAGTTAAATGCTGGTATTGTCTGTTCATTCTTCAGTCCCACTGACGCAACATCAGCTTCAGAGTCTGAAAACCTTTAATCTGTTTCCTCTCATTCGGTGAAATGGTCAATTTTCCCATCAGGATTTACAAAACCAGAAAGAAGCCCCACCTATTTGCTCTGGTAGTTGCTGTTAGCAGGGCAACCAATTAGAGGCTTAAACAGTGTGACGGGGAGGCTGTGGCTCAGGAAGTAGAACAGGTCATCTGTTAATCGTAAGGTTGGTGGTTCTCTCCATGGCTGCTCTGATCTGCGTGCCAAAGATACTGTAGTTGCTGAGTTGCTCCTGATGCATTTGTTGGAGTGTGGAAGTTAAATAGAAAGGCCTTGGATATAGAAAAATGATATGTGAATGTGTGTGTGAATGGGTGAATGAGACATGTTGTATAAAGCTTTGTGCCTAGTATAAATGTGCTGTACAAGAGCCAGTCCACTTGCAACCACGCAAGGGAGAGAGTGCAAGCTCCACACAGAAAGACCGAAGGTGGCTGTGGATTTGAGTCCAGGAGCATCTCGCTGACAGGGAGGTGACCGTGCTAACCACTGTGCTCCTGTGCTGCCTTGTAGTACACTTTAAAAGGAAACTATGGAGCTTGATATGTGCGTACATTTTTTTTTGTTCATAGCACTGCTGTCTATCGTTACCGATTCTCTTTCATGTGCACATTATGCTCAGAATCGCCCTTTTTCACAGAACAGATGTTAAGTAAGCAGCCCGTAGTTTTAAAAGGTGAGTCTTCTGTGGAGTAACACATGTACATTACATGGAGACTTCAACATTATTGTATGCCTCCAGGCTCAGGATGTTTTGAAAGGAAAAAACTGCCCCCTTGGTGTAAATAAGGTTTTTGATGACGATTTGATAAATTCTAATAATAGCTTTTTAAAAATGAGTCTACGTAGGTTTGTCCTGATTTATGCCTGTAATTGTTAAAAACGTTCCAGTAAAAAAACTAAAAGTCATCACAGAGATGCCTCAGGACACAATGTACAAGATTATGCTGACGTCTGCTGCTGACGAAACATTCACAAACACAGGGTATATGAGAAGCATGAAACATGTTGACACCATACCTGAAGTCATGTCACAGTTATTAGGTGTCGTTTCAGTAACAGTGGTCCAAGCTTTTGCTCGATGATACACTTGTCACAATCATGCCTCCAACCAATGAGCCAAGAGCCTTGTGCTCAGGCAGCACAAGTTCATCCATGATCATCAGCATCTGTGCTGGAGGCTGGAGCCCTGGATGGCAATCAGTCGGTGTCTAAAGCAGGCGACCCACTTATCCTGGAAGAGCTGGGCATTTTAAAACCAGTTTCATGTCCTGTAAAACACCTGGTGTGATGTGCTCTGGATGGGAAACTCTGTTCCTCTCTCGAGTAATCTGTAGACATTAGGGGGTGTAGCTCAGGTGGCAGAGCAGGTCAGCCACTAATCAGAAGGTCGGTGGTTCGATCCCAGGCTGCCTCCTGGCTGCATGCCAAATATCCTTGGGCAAGATACTAACCCCATGTTTGCCTACTGGTGGTGGTCAGAGGGCCCGGTGGCGCCTGTGTCCGGCAGCCTCGCCTCTGTCAGTGCGCCCCAGGGCAGCTGTGGCTACAATGTAGCTTGCTATCGCCAGTGTGTGAATGGGTGTGTGTGAATGGGTGGATGACTGAATGTAGTGTAAAGCGCTTTGGGGTCCTATGGACTAGAAAAGCGTTATATAAATGCAGGCCATTTACCATTTTACCATTAGCACTGCATGTTTCTGCAGGTTATCGATTGCTGCACACTTAGAGCTCCATAAAGCTGAACCTGACGGGACTCTGAAACTTAGAGGTAGAGGACGTAAATCCCCGAACAGGATGGTGCTCCCATTTAAATACTCCAGGAAGGAGAGACAGCAGTTTTGTGTGTGTGTGTGTGTGTGTGTGTGTGTGTGTGTGTGTGTGTGTGTGTGTGTGTGTGTGGCCAAGATGTGATTGTAACGTGACCAGTCCGATAATAAGCGGCATGCTAGCCCTGCGTCAGGAGGTTCTGGCTCAGTCCGGAACCTCCTGCTTAATATTTAATGGAGCGCTCTGGTTCCCAGAGCTGAGCTGGACACACTGGCGTCTGCTGGCAAAACACAAGCAAATACACACACAACCAAAACACTTCTTGCCCACACCTGCATCAAATGGAATTTTGAAAGTTTTAACTTTTTCCACTTAATATTATTTAAATGTTATTCTTTTATTGCATATTTTCTTATTCTCTGGTGCTTATTTAGCAGACTCTCTGTTGTCACACACAAACACACACACACTCTCAGTTGGAGCGGTGCAGGGTAGTTCTGAGCTTCATGTATAATCTATGAGCAGTGCTGAATGTTTAAAAGCCTCTTCTGCACAAACCTGAGGGACGTCCCAGTGCCTTAAAGGGGCAGTTTGTCGTTTTAACAGGACAGCGTGCTGCTTTAAAAGTGACAGTCCACGGTCTTAATGGTAAAGTGGGATGTCTTATAGAGACAGTTCATTGCCTTGGACAATAAAGGGACAGCCTGAAGGGTCGGCCAGTTGCCTTAAAAAAGGACATCCTTAAAGGAGTGACTTTGTCCTTTAAAGGGACAGTTCTCTCACTGCTGTCTTACTTGGACAACTTGCTGCTTTAAAAACACAGTTTCACTGCCGTAAACAGACAGCTTACTACCTCAAAGCAACAATCACACTCTTACAGGAACAGCCCACATTTAAATGGGCAGCTTACTGCCTTAAAGGGCTGTTTGCATTCCTACAGAAACGGCTTGCTGCTTTAAAAGGATGTCCACATTTTTTTAAAAAGATTGTTTGACAGTCCAGCAGCTTAACAGAGCAGTTTGCTTTCTGAAAGCAATAACAGCCTTTATTGCCATAAATAGGTCTTATATGAACAGGAGGCTTTAAAATGATGTTCATATACTAAAAGGAATAGTCTTGGTCTTTAAATGGACTGTCCACATGCTTAACATGGTGGTCCAGTATCTTACAGAAACACTGTGGTGTTTTTAAAGACAGTTTTCTGCCATAAACGGCAACTTGCCACTTTCAAACAACAGTCTTAAAGGGGCAGTGTACGTTTTAATAGACAACTTACTGCCTTTAAGGGATGTTTGCAATTCTAAAGAGACGGCTTTCTGCTTTCAAAGAACGTATGCTCTCTTAAAAGGTATATTCACCAATCCACTGCTTAAAGGGATCATTTATTGCCATAAATAGACCTTATGTTACTGCTGTGCTTTGAACAGTGTCCTGCTTTAAGCACACTGAAGAAGAAAAGAATCAAGATGTTGCAATGCTCCAGTCCATGTCCAGACCTCAGCCGGATTATAATGCTCTGTCAGGACCTTAAGACAGTTGTGCGAACATGAACGCCCACAAACCTCAATGAACTGAAGCAAGGTTGAGTGGGCCAAAATTCTTCCCTAGTGATGTGAGAGACTGATGAAGTCATATAGATGCTGCTAAAAGTGTTTCTACGAGCTACTGAAACATGGAGTGTTCTTAATTTCTCACAGGACTGAACAGACTCAAAGTAAAAGGCTACGTATTAAAGGCAGTTGAAGTAAAAGTCTTTGTCAAACAGCTGGGGGATTTAGAGTTTGTCTGGGGTGGACTGCAGCTTTAAAGAGGTGAATATGTCCTGATGCTTAGAGTGAAATTGTTGTTCTTTCAGGTTTGGAGGAGCTAGTTCTGTCAGAGATCAACAGTCCCAGTCGAACTCAGCAGACCGGAGACTCGTCCTCCGTGTCCTCCTTCTCCTACAAAGACATGATGAAGGAGTCTCAGTCGACCAATCAGAATAAGGTGGGTGGAGCTCCTCGCCACCTTAAACACAGAGCTTGATGTCTGTGACACTTCAGGCTTTGGTGTGGACATTATCCCAGCCAGCACACTCAGCTCCAACTTACAGAGCAGGCAGTGTTTTTCAGTTTGCCTGATCATGGTGCGTTTGAATGGCTGCCATGCACTCATCTGTTCTCTCTGTTGACTGGTGTTTGGACCTCGTCTGGTTCAATATCTCACGTTATTATTTATTTATTTTTCATTGTACTGATGGTGGTTTATGGCTGAAATGTGATCAACATCATGAATCTCAAAATCCAAACACAAACATGAACATCTGAGAATATGTCCTGTCAGCCTGGAGTCAGCAGCTGCTTAAGCCAGAATGGCGTTCTGGCTGAACGCCTGAAAATGCTGAAAACGTTCCATCAGTACTTCATACATGACCAGCAACAGCAGCTGGATCGTCTTCAGGATGTGGAGATTCCGGCCGGCTCTGGATTCAGCCGTGAGCGAGATCACAGATCGACTGATTGAGGAAACAGTGAAAGGAAAATTTTCTGATGGGCCTTTTAATGCTCCAGCTGCAGTTTGCTGATGTTACTTTGTGACAGATTTACGCATCATTAAAGGCTTTACTGGATACGACTTCTCTGCTGTTCAGCTACTGGAGCACACATTGAGTGCTTAGACAAAACCTCAGGCAAGTTGAAGAAATCTCAATTTCAGATGAAGGTTTAATTGAAGTGCTACTTTGTGTCTGCAGCTACAAACTAATGCTGTTGGAAGGACACATTGTTTTCATAGCAACAGCTATAAAAGGTTAACATCTGAGGGTTTTTTTTTTAACCTTCTACAATAATAAACTGAGTAAAATGTGTGATTAAAATATGTTCACATTCAAGGCCATCTTCTTGTTCACCTCTGGACCATTTCCTGCAAAGACCCAGGTTCAACTCAAAGTTCAGTTAATGTGATGTAAAATTTCAGCCATGCTGGAAGCTGTGTGAATATGCCCAAGAGTAGGATTTTAAACAGGTTTTTATGGAGCTGCTCTCAGAACCTTCTGATAACTTTTGCCTTTTTGTTTGAATACTTCAGGCTTTAGGAAAGTGAAGCAGAAAATTAATTTGGCAGAATAATGGAGAATAGCTCTGACCGGCTGTGCGCTTTCATCACATTAAAATGTAAACAGTGGTATTTATTAAAGCTGTGTTAAAACTAAATGTAAGAAAAAGTCACAGTTTGAAACCTCGACAGATAAAAACTGTCATGTTAAAAGTGGATTAATTAGTGTTTTTAGTGTATTCAGTGAAAGCTAAACAAGCTTCTGCTCCTGACCTCTTAGCTCTGTGTCAGGTCAAATCACGACCTCTGACCTCCAGGTTGTATTGAAAGACAGATTTAACTGTAACATCCCGTCATCCTCTCTTTTGTTCTTTTATTACGTTTTACAACTGATTTATCTTTAAAGTTCCTGGTGCCATATTTATCTCTGTCAGTGGTGTGTGTGTGTGTGTGTGTGTGTGTGTGTGTTTCTATTGATAGAAACACTGTAAATAGAGCTGACAGACTCTCTGTATGTCGATGAGTGTTTCTGTCAAAACATGACACTGCAGAGTCCTCCATCACTTCAGTTTACTGTGGTGATGCGGTTGTTATTAGCAACAGCATCACATGAGAGAAAAGAGGGTTTGATGATGTCCTGCTGCTGCAACGTTTCCCATCAGACACCTCTGTGATGATTAAAGCCTCAGCGTGCTTCAAAGGTCCCGTTTTGGTCCACACTTTAAATTTTAATGAGAAACTACAAACTGAATGCTTTTGTGTGCATTCAGACATATAGATCTCAGTGGGCTGATGATGATGACTTTTTTCGCTTGTTTCCATCCGACTTTAAAGTTCGGCTCAGCAGAGTTTAACACGCGAGACTACAAAGTCTGCTTATTATCTTGAACCCAAACTGTGATAGCAGCTGCTGTACCGAAGTGTAAAAGCAGAACAGACTGTGGCAGCAGTTTGATCCTCTCGCACACAACTGAGGTAATGTTCATGTTAGCAAGCCTGTGAAAGGCAGCAAAAGCTTCTGGCACAACTTCACCTGCTTCCAAGATGCATAGAGAGGATGAAACGATTCACAATGCAGGAACTCCAGGAACACTTAAGAGAAGAGGAACAACTTTATTGATTGACCAACGTGTAAATCTGCTAATAAGCTCTCTTATCAAATAGCTCACATGCCTCCATAATGGAAGAGGAGAAGTTCTGTCTTAGAAACCTTTTCTCAGGTGGAAATACGACACTCTCACAGTTGCATTTGAGAGTCTCCTCATGTGGCACCATAAGTTTTTTTTTTTTTTAAGACGTCTGTAGTTTGGCTTCACTGTCCTGCCATTAGCACCTGACTGTACCAGCAGGAAGCTGCACATCAGACACTGTAACCTCTGAGATACAGCGAATGATCAGCTTTTGAGTTTGATTAAACACAGAAAAAGCAGTTACAGCGACGAGTCTATTACCAAACATTATTGTGTCTGTTTTCCTGATGATTCTGGCCAGTGTGTTTAACCCAACTTAAAAGAGTGGTTATAAAAGTGTTGTTATTTCAGTCCTGGCGTTCCACACATGTGCAGTACATCAGACACAGCTTCAGTACTTTTTCTTTACAAATAAACTGTTAACGATAAGGCAGCCTCAACCTCATCCGATTCTTTAGGACTCTTCCCTGTGACGTGTCCAATAATGTGACGAATTCCCTCTTGGTTGCATAATGAGCTTCTGGGTTTGAATGAGCTCTGAAGTGCTATAAAGCAAGGCAGCAGAGCTTTCACATTAACTGAAGCCTCTGTGTGTGTCTGTCAGTCCGGAGGAGGCAGCCCTCAGTCTCAGCGCCCCGCCGAATTATCCGATGATGAGGTCGGAGAGCTGTTCCAGCGGCTCGCTGAGGTTCAGCAGGAGAAATGGATGCTGGAGGAGAAGGTGAGGAGTCTTTGGCTAAACCAGAAAGCAAACTATATGTCCTGTTCCTGAAGTCCTAAGCACATGACACAGGAGTGGAAAACTAACAGAGAAAGTAGAACATTCTCCACGTCCTGATTTAACGCCTCACTTGTGCCTTTTAGAGGCTTTAATGCTTCTCTTTGTTATTCGAGTCAACAGTAAAACGTCTGTCCTGTTTTTAGATGCAGGTTTGTATTTTTAGATGCATTATTAATGTCTGTTTAATATTTAGGTAGTTTGTATAGTAGCACTGTGAGGCCAGTGGATAATTCAGCAGAACTTTATTAATCACTTAAATATTAATAAGTTGTTTCAGGTTTAATGATGCTAAAGAAAGGACTTAGTTTGTTGTTACATAAACACATTGTGACATCAGTGAATACTAATTGTGTTTTTTGTCTGTTTCAGGTGAAACATCTGGAGGTGAGCTGTTCATCGATGGCTGAAGACATCTGCAGAAAGAGCGCCATCATAGAGACGTACGTGATGGACAGCCGCAGAGGTGAGAAATCGTTTCATCTCCTCACAGAAACATCTGGAACTTAACTGTAGTTAGTTATGGAGCATCTGTGATTCAGTTTTTGTTTCAACCACAAACCAGGAACATTTCTTTTAGCAAAAAAGGCAAAGACATGTCAAAGACGGCTGTTGGCGTCATGAACGTGTGTGCAGGCAGGAGTGGTCAGAAAGTGGAGATGTGGTGTCGAGTCCCAATTCATGGGAAACAGCCATGAATGTCATGTCAGGACTGCTGTGGACATCCACTCTGTGACTCAGCATTATTAATAATAGTTAGCTCCTGACCTAGCTAGCTACATTTCAGCTTTTTTCTTCTGTGGAGCCGTGCTCGATGCTCACAGGTGTGAGGTGTGGTGATTTTGGGTCTGTATATTGTCACTGAGAGCTGAGCGTTAACATGGTCATCTCATCTTTAACTGTGAGTCACGAAAAGCTACTTTAGTTGAGCCTAAGACTAAAAACATGGAGCTGGAAATGGATATGATATCTATCGATACTCTGTTTGCTGCTACAGTTTTGTAAACACCGGAGCTGGAAATGCTGTCCTCACAAACTTTATGACATCACCATTGCTAAACGACTCCGGGCTCTTTTTCTGCTTTATGATCTGTAAAGTAAGCACCAGGTAGGAGTGTGATGTAGTTCAAAGAAAAAAAGAAAAAGATTTTCTTTAAAATGCTGATTATCTTCATTTTTAGTGTTTTGGAACATTTAACAGACCGAGGTACAAAACGGTTATTTAATATGTCTTTGAAATAATCCTCGTCTCAGTGGTAAAACTGAGAGAAGAGTCGCTGGTGCAAAGTGCTAATCCAAACTCTGAGGTACTTAAAGTGCGTCAGTCAGCAGAAAGTTAGCCAGCTCAGCACGTCGTTTATCTGACAGTGACACTTAATTAGAACCACTTTAATCTGCCGCTTCACTTACCTGCGCTCAGGTTTACATGGACTCTTTGTGTTTGGAGAAAACAGGAACAAGCGGTGGAAAAAACAGGCGTGCTTAACACTTTCATGTGCCGCTCGTGCCGAGCCGTTTCCACTGCAACACGACGGAGAGAAGTTCGTGCTGGACGGATGTCAGGACGGAGAAACTCGTTGGTCTGAGTGATTTTCACTTTCCCACGTCTCTGTAAATACATTTGTACGTCTCTGATGTTTCACCGCTGCTATATTTATCCGCTCGTCCGTCTTCAAAAGGTGACGCTGCCGTGTGTGAAGTGTTTTTAATAACTTGTTCAGCTATCAGCAGACTTATTTTTCAATTAAGTATCGTCCTCCTCGTCTGGCTGAAGTTATGTTCAAGGTCATCATTCCTGGCCTCACATACACTTTGTTTGGTCACACCTGGACCATTTGCCAGATTTTGACTCACCTGAGGAGCACCAGTGTTCACCGCACAGGTGTAAGAGGTGCAGAGGTCCACTTCAAGCGACTGATTTCAGCTTGTGTTGTAATAAATGTGGCTCTTTAGAATGAATTAGAAAGTTGGTCGCTGCTGCAGAAGGATATGATAGATATTGTGTGCCTTATTTTTGTGGCTTTGATTTCTGTGGTAAAAAAATCAAATTAAAGCCGTAAAATAGAACAATCTGAACAATCGTGCAGTCTGAGTGTGAACTGCAGATGGACTGAAACGTGGCAGGTTTGGATTTTAAACAGAAGTAAACAAAAAGCAGCTTCTCATGTTAATCCTCTCGCTCCCCTCAGTGTAAAACTCTTTGAACGACTCTGTGGGAAATGTGCTGTATAAATAGTTACCTTTCCTCCATCCCTCCCCCCCTCGTCCCGCTGCCTCACGCTGTCCTTTCTCTCCTGCTGTTTTCAATTTCATGTTTGACTGCTTCAGCCCTCCTCTGTCTCTCCATTCCACTCCCATTAACGCAGTAATGATGGTAAATCTAATGGGCAGTAAAACTGAGAGCGGAGCTGCTTCTCTAAAGGCTGGACTGTCTGTGTGTGTGTGAATATTTCAAACTGCACTCGTTAGAAAAGCACTCGCACACACAGTTACATGCTTTACATTCAGTGTTCATTTACATTTGTTTAAAACTTGTCTTGAAAAGCTGACTGAGCGCGCTGCAGTCCGTTTAACCAGCTGCAGAGTTTCCAGCATGATACGAGGAGCAGTTGAGTGGGCGGTGCCTTGCTTGAGGGCTTCTCGGCAGCTCCTGGCGAGATGATGACTCACTGATATTGTGATCGCCAGAATCTGGGTGAAACAGCTTTGGAGGGATGACAGAGTCACCCCAGTAAACCGTATAAACGATTTATTGTGATGATAGGAAACACATCGAATAGATGAGCTGCCGATGATTGATGACGGGGTTAGCTGACTCGGCTACCAAAAACGAAATGTTCAAAGCCACCTGTAACTACCCAGAGTGTCCTGCACCACAGACCTCGTAGATAATGTCCATGATCTGTGTTGCAAACTAGCAGCGTGGGAAGATTTTTGATGTAGAACATAAATGGCTGTGTGTCTGCTGTGCTCGAGTAAATACAGACGTAACTATTCAAGCGGTGTGTAACCAAGCAGGTGAGCCTGCTGGTACTATTAGCACTGCTAATGTTAGCCACGCTGTGTTTTCTTACCGTTAGAGTCAGTTTTTAATGTCTGTTTCCATGATTGGTGGCGAGCTTCACCTCTGTGTTTTTGTGTGCAACGTTTGGTTAGAAATAAAGGAAAACACCAAAACAAACAAACCTCCTGTTTCCACTCCTCACCCTCCTCTTCATCTCCTTGTTCTTATCTCCTTATTTCCCTGTTGTGACTGCTTCTGGTGTTTTCTTCGGGCCGTTTGACCAGCATGTTTCTTTTAAAACGAATCTCTGTTGAATCTCGCGTCTTTGCTTTTCTGCTCAGATGTGTCGGGGAGCACGGTCGGAGGTCACGGAGGCTCTCAGGGAGACCGGGGAGGTCTGGGTTCGGTCCTAAGAGAGCTGGTGAAACCAGGAGACGAGAATCTGAGGGAGATGAACAAGAAGCTGCAGCACATGTTGGAGGAGCAGCTCACCAAGAACATGCACCTGCAGAAGGTAACGGTCCACACCAACATGCTACATGGACAGTTTCCACGGGGTGAGGGTTTAGTTCTATAAAATATCCTTTAAATTACCGATTCAAACACACACAGGGTGGATGATTTTCATCTTCACCGACTTGACTGTTTAGACCAATAACAGCAGAAAGAACAGCCTGGAAGTTTCACAGGTGGCTAAACAATGTTTTTTCAGATTGGCTGAGACTGATTGAAGTGTTTCCACAGGTCTTATTATTAATTTTTAATCTGCTAATCCATCAGTTTGCTGCATTCATCTTTGTCCAGGAAATCTTCATTGATCTCATTACTGAGAATGATTAATTAATACAGCTGAAAGAAATCTGATAGAAACATCAATAAACACTTAATAAAAGACTGAAGATGAAACACGTAAACAATGTATGTACAGTTTCATTAAGGTAATGTACACACACGGAGACCATCAGCCTTGTGGGTTTCTTTATGTGGTCACTCCACCCTTTTCCAGCTAAGAACCATCAGCTCAGACTTGGAGTTGATGGTTCTCATCCAAACCACTTTGCCCCAGTGCGAGGTCATCGCCAAAACAGCAAATGTCCATGGTCTACCACTCGCTTTTATCTCACACAAACAATTACACACACGCAGTAACAGCAAGTGTAGCAATCTGTGCTGTGCATACGGGCGCTTTGATGAAAATCTAACAGCACGCCACGTCAACGCAACTGCTGTGATTGGCCTGTTCCGTAACATTGATTCCTCCTATGCTTTTTCCTCATATAGCATTTCACCGCAGGTTTGAATGAATCACTGAGAGAATATCAATCATTGTCTCAGCATAAGGAATAATCATCGCTCTTTCAAGTGTCAGATCTTCCTAGAGGGAGATCGTTGAAAGCATCAGGCGTGAGGTAAAGTCCAAAGATGTGGAAACACTTCAGGGACAAACACGTTTGACTTTGAAAAAGAAACAAAAAACACACTACAAGAAAAAATGGGGGGAAAAGTCCTGACATATTATTTTTTTCTATCGTGGCTGGAACACACACACACACACACACACACACACACACACACACACACACACACACACACACACACACGGCGAAGGTGAAGTTGTACAAAGATTCGCTCAGAAGTCTAAATCAGCCATAAATGGGGATGTTCATGGTTTTTGAATAAAAATAAAATAGCTTACAAAGCTTAACCTTACGCAAAAACAAATTTGTCATAAAATATAAAAAAAATTTACGTTTTTACGGACATCTGTCCGATCTGTCTTGTGCATGTAGTGTACCACTACCACCACAAGGTGGCTGTAATCTATCTGCCAGCTGTTTGCCAGCTTACAGTTCCGACAAAAACGGAGGAAGCAGATGTTGTGTGTTGGATTAGAAACGAGAGCACAAACAGGAGAAAGATGCACAGCCAAGGACGACTTCAAAAAGTAATCGAAAAATTCGGCCAGGTGAAGCCCAACCCCCCACAAGTCTGCTGCATCTAAGATCAGTTTTTAGAGAGCGAGTTGGTTTAGGGCAGAGCTTCCCAAAGTGTGGGGCCCGCCCCCTAGGGGGGGCGCAGAGCCATTGCAAGGGGGGCGTGGCATGAAAAGGGGAAAAAAAACAAAAACGCTTGGACACTGCTAGCGTAATGGACAGGTTTTTGACGGGGCTCCACACGAACGCAAAGCAGGAGATGAAGCATCGCTGAATATGTTTCCAAACCAGCTTCCTTCCAAGACAAAGACTAGAAAATATGGTGAAGCATCTTCCCTTTGGTTTCACCTGCACAAGTGCCAAAGTAGGTCTCCCTGCAGAATTGGTTTTCCCTTCATCGGGAGCAGCGCTGGGCTCTTCAAATCACGGACAAACAGGATCCCACATTCTTGGCTTTTAGTTCACAAACACTTGTTGTAATGACTAACTGCTCCGGACTAGGGATGGGTATCGTTTAGGTTTTATCCGATACCGGTGCCAAACCGGTACTTTTGAAACGGTGCCGGTGCTCAAACGGTGCTCAAACCGGTGCTTAAAGAATGGAGAACACAAAATTGGTCCAAAACCTCTCATGTTTAGCTGTTTTCCACTTTTTCTTTGGTCATTTTAGCCTTTTTGGCCAGGGTGAAGGGAGTATCTGCCATCAAACAAGAAGACAGCCGCATGTAGCTATGATGATGTTTGCTAGTTCACCTTACATGCATTAATGTAATAACGTGGTTAGCCTACTCAACGTAAATTACACGAACAACATTAAGCTACTCACGCAGAGAAGAACAGCTGCTGCTGCATCATCATCCTCATCATTTCTGCTATACTGGCAGGGCTAGGGGCCAGGACTCTCCTCTTCGGGCACCGGTACCCATCCCTACTCCTGACAGTTTAGAGATGTTTGCTCTTTATACAGTAAAGTTACAGCGGGATACAAATAACATCAGGCTGATCCTGCCGTAATTTGTTCCCCCGGTTCAAATCACAGACAAACAGGATCCCACAGCTGTTTGTTTTTGAACCCATTTTGCACAGAGAGGCATTTTTTGATTTGATAGTAATGCTGAATATTATTACACAGGAAAAAAACAACTACACGCAAAATAATCACACCGTGACACCTCTGCCTTTGTAAATGGAGGGACAGTAACTGTGTGTGTATGTAAGCCTGTAAAACCTGCAGACAGTCAGATTAACAGTATTTTGTCTCTATCTGCTATTCATCTCATGTAAACAATAACGTGGCCACAGCATGACGTGAAAAAAGGGTCATACCTTTGACGCTGCGTGACGAACTCTGTATTCCTCGTCCACACATAAACGGAAAAAAGGAGTTTTAAAAAAATCTCCGTTTTCGGTGATTCGAAACGCCGTTTACGTGGACGAAACGGCTGCGTTTTCAAAAATACCCGTGTAGGTGCGGACGCAGCGTAAAAGAGTCAGTAGATTATTTTCGTACTACCTGCAGATTACTTGTATTTGCTTAATTGTTTAGTAAATGTTTGAGGTGTGAAATAAACCGCAATGGAGCAAAATATGGGCGTGTGTGGTTGGAGGACGTGTTTTGTTTTTTTCTTGGGGGGGGGGGGGCATTTTTCTTGTAAAACAAAGAGGGGCCTAGCGAAAGAAAAGTTTGGGAACCACTGGTTTAGGGGGAGAAATTCAAAGAATTGACTTTAAATGTCCCATTTGTCAACATTTTATTTTGAAAAATCGTTTTCTGCTGACCAGTGCAGCCACATCCCATTCAAAATAAAATGGCTACATATCTGATCAATCAGCTGAGAGAAAATTCAGTTTTCAGAGCCTTCAAGCACAGATCAGTGGCTTTAATCATGGAACAACCTTTTTCCATGAAATGTGTCTTATTAAGTACTTGTGTTTTTCACACTGAGCGTACTGCAGCTGTTAGTAACAGATGTTGTAAATTACAAAATGATGTTTTACTTGAGGCACTTGCTTGAAATCATTTCAATTACTGAGTTTACAAATTTATAGCTTATAGGTTTGTAATAATTCACTTTTGTGATACAGACTATAGTCTGGGCTCTGCTGTTATTTTGTTTTAGCTGCAGATGAATTAAATGATAAAAGATTACATCGTATCTCCTGGTCTTCATGTTCAGAGTAAGATTTTATCCAAAAACGGGTGCTGCTGTTTCAGAGATGGGCTGTAAAGCTGTTGATATATAAACATTTTCTTTCTGTTTTCTGCAGGACCTGGAGCTGTTGTCCCAGGAATTAGTTCGTCTCAGTAAAGAGAGCAGTCCCGGTAGCAGTGCTGCTGGGTCAGGATGAGGCTATCACCTGGATTAATCCATGCAGTCACTTCCATCTCACCACTACCATTCACCTCAGCTGGAAGGTGTCAGCCAGACTCAGGCTAACACCTGGAACCAAGTTTTCTTCCTTACCCCATCTCTGCGCTAAGACCTGCTGTAGGCTCTGACTACTGCCTGAAGCTGTTATGTTTTCACCATTTCAGCCTGGGTTGTGACTAAATGCTGAAATAATGTCCATGTCATGCTTTTCAGCCTGGAGGAAGCAGTACTTTTTAAAGGCGTAGAAGAAGACACTGAATGGAAACACTGAGGATATTAAAAGCTGGCCTCAACTCATGTACGTCTATGTTGAATGTACTGTCATTAGAGCGCACTGCTCAGTTTGCTCTGAGTCCTGGCTACGACCTGCAGTGGTCACATTATAACAGACTCGTGCTTTCTGTTGTCTGTAAATCTTTGCTTTCACTGGTTTCTACTTTATGTCTTAACACTCTGTCTGTCTGTCAGGGCCTGGCTATATCCTGAAGGACGCTTATCCTAAATGACTGACATTGGTTCCTGTATGCAGTAACTCTGTTGTGATCTGATTATGTCCCGTCTGCTAACGAATCGCACATTACTGAGTATGTGGGCTATGTCTATGCTGTCAGCTGACCTTTTTGATCTTCTTAGGGAACCAAATGTAAGATTTTTATGAGGTCATCATGACACCTGAGTACCCCCCCCCCCACCCCCCCAAATTAAAAGATGCAGTATTTGCATATTTTATTCTGAAAGTTCAGTTCGCCACTGCCTTGTCTTTCCTGCCTGCATGGTGGTCAGGTCTCTGTTGTGGTGTCCTCTATGTCGTTCAAACTCTCGTCCAGATGTGTTCACTTCTGACTTTTATATCAGTGGCTACGACCATCTAACCACCAACAGACCTCCAGAGCAGACCGTAGACTCTGAGGTGAATGACGTCAAAGACACCACAGAAACTAGGCCAGGAAAGTAGTACGAGGCTAGCTGTTTGTCAGCAACTGAGCTTTCAAAATAAAATACTTACTTTGGACTTTTTAAGCAGTTTCAACCAGAGAATGAGCGATAATCCACCAGCTGTTGCAGCTTTAATCACCTTTTCTTTGGTGAAACTCAAGTTTTACACGTTATAGTGAAACTGTGATGACACTAAAAAAAAAAAAAACACTTATTAAGTGTTTTTCTAAAAGAACTTCATTCCATAGGAAAGCTTGTTTGCTTTAACAGATTTAACATAACCACCAGAAAAAATAAATGCCTGTACCTTAAAGACTACCTACAAATGTTCACGTTAAACTTCCTGTTAATCTGTCAGCTGGTGTCACACGTTAACTGATTGTGTCCTTAGATTAATTAAGAGTTGCTTTATCTGTCTGTGTTGGGCTGTGGCTACGTCCAGGAGTTCACAGTGTGAAATGTCTTAGGCGTCACAGGTTCTCTGTGCAGCTATTTTGCGTCCCGGCCTTTATTTATTGCTTTTTATACACTTTAGGATGCAAAATGGTCTCCCGTGTGTTTCAGCGCCTGCCACCAGAACAGTCATTAAAATTCATCAGGGATGGCAAAGGGATCCAGGCTTAGACTATTAGCTGGATTTTCAGACAGTTTCTTTTGTCGAACCTAGTGTGACCGTGTTTCTGTGTTTCGATGGCTTTTATTCAAAATAACATCTCCGAGAAATAAAAACTGAAACGCTAAAATATTAAAACACCAGATTTTGTGATTATGTTTCCCTTTGTTTTAGTCGGGTTACTCTGGATAAAACCTGGTTTAAAAACATCATTGATGACAAACAGCAATCAGTAATAGCTGGACAAGGAAAAATCTGCACAGCTTTAATTAGCGTGACGCAGCCTGGGATCCACAATGGTTCAACAAAAGCTAAATGACTGCCTTGGTGTGGTCTGTGTCTATATCCTGGATGAAAAGAGCTCTAACATTTCTTGCACTATTATCAGTTTGTGAATACTTCCCTCTTTACCGGAGTCACCAAATGGCACACAACAAAGACAGTTTTCAGGGGTTTTTTTTGCTTTTCTGCAGGGTGGGTCTATTTCCTGCTCTATAATGTTCACTGACTTTGACTGTATCGTTGCATTTATTTCTGTTTCGTGAAATCTGACAGGAAGTGACAGACACTTCCCTTTTGCTTTGCCTTTGTTTCTTCTGGACTCTGGCCCTGGGCCCTGACTATGCCCTGGATTATACTCTGCCCCAGGCTAGCTCCATCTAACTGGGCTGTGATTATATCCTGGACATTATGCTTGTAACAGATTTTGTGTTTTATGTTATAACTGCCTGTATATCACTGCTTTTTTTTTTGTTTGTTTGTTTGTTTTTTGGGTACACTGCAGCACATATCCAGCACCGTCTGATGTAAGGAGTTTAAAATGTCAACATGTGGGAGGAAAACTTGAGCTGTTTCTGGTGCAGCTTTAAGGATTTTCAAATCTTAAGCTCAAGGGTGTTTAAACCAAACGTTAAGCAACTGAAAATTCCCCCAAAATGATCACTTAGCAGTTGAGCTGCACCACAATCAGATCTTTTTTTTTTTTTCCACTTTTGCTTCAAAGATGGCACTAACCTGATCCACTGGGATTGGTCTATGTGCTGGACAGGGACTCGGCTGGAGCTTTTTGTTTGCAATGTTTAAATCTGTACATAAACGCTGCGATATGACTTCTAACTGTATGAAAAATCAACTGATCTATTTATGAAGCTGATAATGATCATGACGCTAATTATTGTAACTATGACGAAATGTGATTTTAAAAAAAAAATACTGTCTGAACATGATGATCACGTGTTCGGGTTTTTTTCGGCTCAATTTTTCCAACATTTTACTGCCTTTAAATCAAAGCTTGATTTTGGGGATCTGAACGCAGAATTCTCCTTCATGCCGTCAAATATGCAGGACGAATGGTGGTGCTGATTAGGCCTGGACATTTTATCAGATTTTAGTTTCAGTTACGACTTTGCCTGCCAATGAATATGAAAGCGGATCTTATCAGGCGCGCCCCATTTCTAACAGGGCTCAGTGGTGGCATTTGATAAAGCAGCTCAAAAAGAAACCAAAGGCTTATTTCTCTTTAGTTTCAGCTCTTTGTGTCAGTCCAGACTAAACCTTTCTAATATTATTAAATTCATCCAGTGTTGAGAAGTCCTACCAGACTGAAGTTTAAAGACTGTACAACAGCACAAAAACTCTCTGTGGGGTCATCGAGGGGTCACCAGCTGTTACCACCTAAAAGTGAGATGTTGCAAACAGTAAACATTGTAAAATATTGTAGGTTAATCTGTGGAGGATGATCTGGTTGCCTGCAGCCGTCTGTTTCTCAGTTGTTTTTGCCCGTCTGCGAGACAAAGGTTGGTTGTTGGCTGCAGCTCGCTGTGCTGGATTGGTATCTGTCTCACAGACATCGGGCGGCTCAGGTGGTCGACCAGGTCGTTTACCAAACTTCAATCAGAAGGGAGTGGACGGATCCCGTCCTCCTGTGCATGTGTCAAAGTATCCTTGTGCAAGATGCTGAATCTCAATTTGCCCCTGATATACATCGGAGTGTGTGTGTGTGTGTGTGTGTGTGACGAAAGACTGGTTCGTTTACCATGATCATCACCCCCAGTACAACCCTGTCTCCCCTGTTACCCCAGACTTTATATTTTATCTGTTTGCCTTTTGAAATAATTTTTAAATTCAATGAAATCCATATATTTTTAAAGTTTAAAGTGCCCGACGCTTGTTATGAATAATATGAATCATCATGTTGAATAAAATCCTAATTTTGGAGTCTCCCATAATTTAGCAGCAGTGTCTGACCAGTTTGGGAGGCCCTGAAATTAAGATAAATGGACAGAAAAATAAGAAACAGAGGAGTGAAGAGGAGAAAGGGAGCAGTCGGGCTTTGAAGGACGCTGTAGGAAATCACACACAGGTGTTTTTCAGAGTTTTAGTTCTTAAACATTTCTGCTACTTTAATCAGTGGCATGGCATGAAGTTGAAGTGTTAGTTTTTTTTCTTTAGCTGGACAGTCCTGATCAAAATAACTGAAGAATTATTATTTTGAAATGATTTAGGGCTCTGTCTAAGTCCTGGATTGGGAAGGAGTCTGAGTTCTGGCACCACGTGTTTGAGGATCAGCTCCTAAAAATCTTCTAAAAGTTGAATGAAGTTCGGTTTCTTCTGAAGTTTCACTCTTCAGACAAACGTACAGGAGGGCAGACTCCGCCCTCTGCCATCCCACAATCCTCGCTGTTTCCTTTTTTTCAGAATCCAACTCTTTGTGTTCCCAGTAAAGTTTGGAGATGGAGGTCGAGCTTCGCGGCTCTCTGCAGGGAGATGCCGCCTGGCTCAGCACTAATTAGCTCTCGGGCGCTTCCTGTCCCACAGAGAGAGGCGGATTAAAGAGGTGACCGCTCACCGCAGACGGGGTCCACCTTAACGAGATAGCGCCTGATTGGCCAGGCTGTGGGTTAATTGAAGGGGAGAAAGTGATGAGTTTTAATTAAAAGGAAACCTCAGAGGGAGGCCGACAGCCCGAGAGCTGTATTTCTCTGATTCGTCACCAGCTTTACTCTCAAACTTTTTAACTATTCGTTTTTTGATGACACTGATCTGAACCTGCAGTTTTTCAATAAGAAACACTTGTTTTCTACTAACTTTGTGACTTTAATCTTCAAATTTTCATGAATTTCTAACTTTATAGAGGCAGCATGGTGACGCTGTGGTTTTGTTGCCTCACAGCAAGAAGGTTCTGAGTTTTCACGGGTTCTCTCCGATATTCTGGCTTCCTTCTTTTCTCACATATTAATCATATTCTGATTTTGTTCAGTTGTCAAATTTAGGCCTATATTTGGATCCAACAGTGTTACTGATGCTTTGCTCCCTAATCTTGTGAATCACTGCCTCATTATTAGTAACGTTTCCTAAACTCTTCCTTGCAGTAATTATCACTGTAACTAAATGTTTTTCAAAAGAAGGACAAACTGCAAAAAAGGCAGGAGACACTGGGAAATGAAAGAAGAGAGGACGGAATAAAAAATAGAAATGACAGGAGGAGATGAGTGGAGGAGAGAAAAAGGATGAAAGGACCTGAGGCCTAGAGGGCAGGAAGTGAAAGAAGAGATGAGATGAAGATGACAGTGATGAGGGGAGGAGATAAGATGAGGAGGTGAAACAGTAGCAGAGAGATGAGGAGAGGAAGGTTATCTTCTGGTGATCGTTTGCATTAAAATCTCAAATTCACTCATTTCTGTTCATAAAGATGCTCAAAGAACCTTAAAAGGGTCCTATAAACTGTCTGTTTTGTTGCTATGGGTTACATGAACTTTACACTCTCCGTCTCCATTGTAGAGATTTGAGGACTTGAGTATGTGGGTAAAAAGTGCAAACTCACTCTTCTTATTTTCTTTCTTTGAGGTTCACTTTAGAAATACACGTCAACGTTACGGTCTCAATCTCATCAGATGCGTCACAGCACCAAGCGCCAACGGTGCCCAGCTACTCACTGAAAAAATAATATAGTGCTGGGTTTATTTTTTATTGAAGGGCTGCACAGAGCGGATGACAAGGGCATGAAGTCCGACAGAGGAACAGAATAAAGAATGTGCTCAGATTTCAAAATAAAAGACCCCATGCAGAGTAAAAGTGCGAGTGGGAGTCATGCAGACTGCTTCACAGACATGAACCAGGTGCACTGCCAGGGTTAATCTACCGTTTAACCTCGACATGCTCATGCGTTACACAAAAGTTGGATGTAGCCACTGTGACATCATAAAGTTTGAAGCCTCAATTTGAGTGTTTGGAGTTGGAGACAGAAGAGACCATATTTAAGAGTGTAATATGGAGGGTTTCATCTTGGTTAGCAAGGTGGAAGTCTCACAGACTCAGATACAGATACCTGCTGATTAGTGGTAATATTTTAGTACTAAAACACTAGAACTTCATTCACCAAGTGTGGAAGAGACATTTGTCGAACTGACCACACACAAAGCTGAATAGCAGAGATGAGACCTAATGGAAAGTGGCCACGCCTCTAATAATGCACTTAATTATTACTCACACAGACGTCTTACTTAGATGCTTACTTAATTCAAACCATTTTCCCCAACGGGTCACCAGGAGATGGATTTACTTTAATTCTGGATTTGGTGGAGATTTCACAACAAACCGGCCTCCTTACTCAAGCTTCCCGTTTATCCAGGCTGCTTGTCTTTACTCCCAGCTGTGACACAAAGACCTTTTTCTTTCCGGACACACGGGTGAGTTATGACTGCACTTTTATTATGAAAAGTAATATTAATTATGAAGACCAAAAGCTATTCTTGTAGCAGACTGCAAACCTTTTAATTCTGCTCTAAAGTTGAACATTTCAACTAGTGATGCCAGCCTCAAGTGGCCATTTGGGGAACTTCAGTTTTTCGAGCACTGGCTTCATTTTTTCAGATCACTGCTGTTTCCTGAGTAAAACGTCGTCCACACCGGCATTTCCAAAGTCAGACTTTCATTCATAACAATGCCACAGAACAAAGATTTGCAGACTGTGGGATCAACTTATTAGTGGATGTTTGATAAGTAGTCAGACTGAAGACTTGATGAGATGGAAGCAGACAGGCTGAAGCTCCTCAGGTGAAAAGACAAGCTGTCGTGTTTCCTTTTGGTTTGAGGGTGTCGGGGAACGTCCTCACAAATCCAGATGCAGAGACGTGTGTGAGGTCGGGGTGATTATGTAACTGGACTCTCTTTTTGCCCCGGGAAACCAGGGGCTTGCCGTGGAGATCCCCTCATATCTGAATGAGGGTGCGACAGTTACACGGAGAGGGAGGAGGAAGTTGGTTTACAGAGTTTAAAAAATTCACGAGTTTTCTCCTGCAGCAGACTGCTAAATATAGACTCTGTGTGTGTGTGTGTGTGTGTGTGTGTGTGTGTGTGTGTGTGTGTGTGTGTGTGTGTGTGTGTGTGTGTGTGTGAGATACAGAATCCGTCTCCACAACAGAGAGGTCTTAAATGCATCACAGGATGTTGGTAAATGATGCACCATAAATAGTCAGTGGACATCATGAGGATGAACAGTAAACGCATCACCACAGCACACAGCCAAGAGACCAACAAGTCTGTGAACACATCACCATATGATCATGAGAGGAAACACAGACACAACCAACAGACTGCAAACATGACGTAAGAAGGAACTGCGTGCTGATGAATGCATCAGCAGAAAATCGGCATCACGAGGGAGAGCAATAAAGTCAAATATGAGAGAAAGGAAAAGAAAATGAAACTAAGGTCATCATCAGAGATAAGGAGGAAAGAAGTAAATGCATCAGCTGCACACACACGCAGTAGTCCTCCACAGTAGACGCTAGCTGCATCACAGTGGAGGACATTGAAGGCATCATTGGCAAATTCAAACAAATAAACCATGAATGAACTGAACCATAATCTGCTAATCTGCTGATTTCAGATTCAAAGTCATCTTCTCAGAGATGTTCAGCTTCCAGCTGCATCTTTACACCTGTGTGTTCTGTGATTCACCTCAGAGGTGTGCAGAAGCATCGGAGCGGAAAGTTACTGAAAAAGTGGACAGTGGGAGAGTCCATGTCAAGTCTGAAGGCACTGTGGTCTTCCGCTACACCACCCTGACGGGAAAACTCAGACGCGGAGCAACACAAATACACCGATCAGGCGTAAATAAAGACCACCGACAGTGAATGACGCGTATTATTTCTTCATCATGGCACCTGTTAGTGGGCGGGACTAAACTATGACGTCTTGTTTAACACATGATTCTTCTTCATTCTTTCTTATGGCCAGCAGGGGGCGATTTCTGTGGTTGTATAGAAATCCGATTGAACTCAACAGGAAAACGACCTTACTGCTCGCTTGATGTTTGATTTCACTAAAGACTTTTCTGATGAGTTCATGGTCTCTGTAACAAGCTTTACATTCTGCTGTAAGCAACACGATGTTTGTTTTGTGAATAAACGTCCACATTAGTCTCCGGAAGGATGACAAACACAGCTTTAAGGCGGGGCTACCTTGTGATTGGCAAGTTGCTAAGACATCGGCGTGCACCCCTCAGTCATCACGTCTGAGGCCTCACTGCCATGGCCACATCCATCTTTAATAAGCAGTGCAGGACAAACAACAACAACCTGAACTCACATCAGCTTCAGACTTGCTGCGTTAAACGGACTTAACTACACACACACACACACACACACACACACACACACACACACACTCAGAGTGCACTGTGGCCTCAGAGGCCTCTGAGTATTGATTGGACTCTTAGCGTGTGTAATGAAAGCCGCTGCGTTTGTTTTTAGCTTCAGAGTGGGAGGAGAGAGATGTGGCACTGCGGCAAGACACACACACACACACACACACACACACACACACACGCAGTATCAGAGATGTACATGTCTTTATATAGACTCACTGTGAGCTGTGTGGGAGGCTGTAATTGAGAGGAAACAGCCTGAGGTCTGATTACACCACCGCTCTCCACTTTCCTCACTTCTTTCTTTCTTCATGTAATTTATCTTCTATTCACTTTGTTTCTCTTTGATTTGTTGTCCGGTCTCCTTTAAGCCTCCAAACCAATACCTGGATAAACTCTAAGTGGATTTCCATGAAATTTCATCCATTCTACCCCTGAGCATGAAGTTCAGATACGTTTGGGATTCTCTGACATTTCCTTTATTTTGACTTTTTAACCGAGATGAACCTTTGTGAGTGTGTTTGGTTACCTTCAAAGGGAAAAGTTGAATGTGTTGGAAAATTCTTTGTAGTAACTTTTAGCTCAGGTTTTGGTCTCTGCCAAGCGGCACCTTCAGAGGGCTGAATAGGAAGCAACCTCAGACGTGCTCAAAACTGCAGTTTTGGTTTCACTTTACGGTTTTAACGACACATGCATTGCTTAACAATATCAAAGCTATGCTTCATTAAGGGTGTGGCCTCATTGAGTGACAGGCAGGTGTGCTTGGTTTTACTGAAAGTCTTTCTAAGGAGTTAGCTGTTTGATCTTTACTAGCCAAAATTAGCCTCCTGTGTAATATCACAGCTGCTGTGTCTCAAGTTGCATTTGTCAATACAGTAGCTATTTTTGAATGACTACACAGATGGTGCACCCTGGTCACTTCTCATCCTCACTGGAGATCGTTACGTAACAGAAAAGCCCCATTTCCATTAGTACCCAGACTGACTCGGCACAGTTGCTTGGAAGCATTGCTGTGACAATGACCACCAGTGTTGGTCAAGTTACTTGAAAAAAGTAATCAGTAACTAATTACTGATTACTTCCCCCAAAAAGTAATCCCGTTACTTTACTGATTACTTATTTTTAAAAGTAATTAATTACTTAGTTACTTAGTTACTTTTTAAAAACCCGATTTACAACCTGAATAGGTGATAAAGTGATAGATCTTTCAGCCCAATTCTACTTTTTCTGCATAATCCATCATACAAAATGTAATCAAATGGAAAAGTCTCTTTTTAAAACTTGTTTTATCAGTTTTAATCTTTTAACTTTATGCATCAAGCAAAAATGTAATTATCTGCAACATTCTCTGACTGGAAGAAATTTGTTTAACATTTAAACCTATTTTCTGCAAATTCCAGCACATAAAATATTTTTTGTGTTTACACTCAGTCTTTCAAATAGATGCAAGTAAAACACAGCAGAAAATAAATAAAACCAAAGACTCAGCGGTCCTTTTGCTCTATTTTCACCTGTAAAGCAGGAGTGGGGCAGGCGGAGGTTTACCCTGGTGCAGGTGTGCCGCGGTCAGTTGAAGAATCCGCGAGTTTCTCTGTGAGTTTCCCATTACGTTGTTGCGCACTCGGTGCTTGCTTGGAGGTTTAGGGGTTTTTTTCGCTGTAAAACGAAGTTTTCTTCCCACGCACAGCGGACACTAATGTAAAATGAGGGGTACACTGTGCACAGGTTGGCAATCTGTTGTAGGGCTGTAGTGAAAAAACTTCATTTTTTAAATTCAGAAAGGATGATGATCAAGCTACTATTTTCACCTCATTATGATCCTCATTTAAAGTAAGAACAATATAAGTGTGCAGAGACAGATATGTAAATAAATGATAACCCAGAGAGCTGCATCGACCCCGAAAGTGACCCGAGCTGCACATAATTCATGAAGTCTTAAACATCAGTGAATAATTCCATACATCAGATCTGAGCACAGGATCATGAACCCAGCTGCATGTATGAATCAGACGTGATGAATAATAAAATCTGAGGTTCATCTCTGGGTCACACACATAGAATGTATGTCCTGCTATAGATCGAAATCTGATTTCATTCATTTATTCTCTGCATGCTTAGTTACAGTATTTTAAACCTCTGACTGTTTTAACCCCCGAGCCTTCGGGACTGTCATACTCTGTATTTTCCCAGTGACTTGGCTGCAGGTTAAATAATTATTCTGTTTCTATAATTATTATGTATCAGCTAGTTCATTTGAAAGATTAACGAGTGAAGCCTGCTGCGTGCTCACTCAGTATTTGTTGTTGGTGCAGGTGTGTGTTGTGTGTGTGTAGTTCAGACATCAAACCAGACTGACCTAACTACCAGGTCACATGACCCTACTGTCTGTCTGCCTCACCCCCCGCCCCCTCTTGTCTTTGCTATGTGACCTGATTGGACTTAATGAGGTTTCATTGGTGCAGCAGGATCAGGTTCCCCAGAGCTGCTGCAGGACGACTCCTGACAACTTTACAGTGAAGCTGCTTAGTTTGCTTTTTTTCCCCAGCATAACATTTTTTTGCACTTAACAACAACAACAAAAAAATATATATATAACCAGACTATTTACAGTCATGTGGAAAAAAGTAGTAGCCAGGTGCTGCCAGTCAAATGCACTCGATCAAATCGTCATCAGCACCTGTAAAAGCAAAAGTCCTGGCGTGTCCTTAGCACAATGCTAAGGAGGAAAGGCTTCAGCAGCAGGTTTAGAAAAGAAACTGTTGCTGCAAGTTAGTTTGAAAAGGGTCATACATACGACCATGATTCTAGATTATTCACAAGGCAGTTTCCAATCTTCCCAGGAGTCGACATCCCAGCAAATTCACCCCAAGGTCAGACCGGCAATGCCCAGAGAAACTGCAAAAAATGAAGTGAATCATATCTACCACAGGCTGTGACAGGCTCGCTGAAGCTAAAACCGACCTGTGTGGTTTGATTCCACAGAAGAGGTGGACTCTGTGCACCACACCTGCAGTCTCATAAATGCCCACACCTGAGTTTGACCCAAGGAGCACATCCTTACGGTCAAGCACGGAGGTGGAAGCATGCTTGGGAGATCTTTCCCCCACTGGATGCTTCCTGTTCATTGGGAAAGTTATTTTAAATGTTTCCTCAGCGAATTAATGAACATTTATTTCAATTTGTACGTTCTTGTTTTAGTTTGTCCTGCTTACTGATCATTTCTACTACAGGCAATATTATTAGCATCTCTTTTTGTCTCCACTGCACATAGAAGTTTATCCTGCCTCCACCCTACACCAGCCCAGCCCTGATGCCAAGTGAGTGTTTAGTAAAACAAAACACTACGATTGTCCCAGCTGGCAGACAGGACGACCCGTCGCCACCTCTGACAGCCGAACACAAACTGAATCTGGGGTCGAAGCCAAAGCTTTGCAGCGCACAGACAGAGTGTCAACTCAGCGCGTCACTGACTGATCCACAGGTAGATAAGGACGACAGGTAGGCTGATGGACACACGCTGAACATAATGAAGCCGTCAGGCTGAGAGAAATCCTGACCCTGAACACCTGAACGCCTCGCAGACTGATCTGCTGCAGAAAAGTGAAAAAAGACATCAGAGCAGATGAGCATAGGACACAGGGCCGGACATTTTTATAATAAAATTATAGTAAAAAATATCATTTTTTCATGGGTTCATGGGTTAATTCAGTAATCTCTCATTCAGATGCTGTGGGACTCAACATTTTCTCGTGTGAGTTTGTACTTTGTGAACAACTGTAATAAAATGATAACGTTGGTTTTGGTCATTATGTATTCACGCTCATAGAATTAAATATTGACCGAACAGGTGCAGCCTGAAGTGCCAGCCCTATTTTTATAACCTGTTCTCAGCCCTTTCACCAGCAACCCCACCCACATGTGATCATACCTCAGGTGTAACCGCTTAGCTCGTTCACTGTGGCAGCTTTGCTGGATCCATCTCTCAGACTTTCAGGATTTTAGACGCTTCTCATCTTAGGCTGACAGACCAGGTGATTTTTTTCTCTTTACTTTTTTCCTTTATCGTTTTCTCCATGATCCACTTCACAGTAAGTGGTGGCATGGCAGCAAGCAGATGGTGAACACAGGCTGACTATGAGCACCGAACAGTGCGCATCATGAACGTACTTTCTACTCATGTATTAATGAAGGGTGAGCACAGTTTTGGGACATCGCGTCCAACAGCTGTTTGTGAAAACTGAATAACCTAAATAATGTTATTCAGACTTAACTACTCTGCCACCTATGGTCACGAGCTGTGCGTAGTGACCGAAAGAACGAGATCGCGGCTAGAAGCAGCGGAAAAGGGTGGCTGGCCTCTCCCTTAGAGACAGGGTGAGAAGTGGGAGGGGCTCAGAGTAGAGCCGCTGCTCCTCCACATCGAAAGGAGCCAGCTGAGGTGGTTCAGGCATCTGACAAGGAGGACACGCCTCCTGGGTGAGGTGTTCCAGGCATGTCCCACAGAGAGGAGGCCCCTGCGCAGACTCAGGACACGCTGGAGAGATTATATCTCTCGGCTGGTCTGGGAAACCCTGGAAAAATGTGGCCAAAGATTGTTTTTGAAAATTAGTTTATTAGTTAGTTAATTAGTTAATAGTTAATTTCACAAGTTTAAGTAATTTGTAGTATACAGTTTCTCTTTGCATCTGTTTAAGAGATGATTAAACATGTGTAGGAATTAATGTTCATGTCTAAGTCAATGAGACGTAAGTCTACGATGGATGATGTGTACATGTTACATTAACAGGATTTCCAACCCACATACACAAAACTGCACAAAACACAGAAGTCAGATTTAAAGTTTTTGTGAAGCTTTTTATTAAGAATCAATATGAAACCTTTAAAAATGCTTTAGGGACATTTTCTGTGTCATTTAACTCTATTGTGAAGTCTTAGTGTTGAGCTATGTGATAAACGGGATGTAGGATATTTTGTTCCATTCGGCTGAATCACTGGACAATACTGCATTTCTTTAAATTCCATGTATCTAAACATGAGCATGAATGCACAGATGCAATTATTTAGATTCCACATGGAACAAGTTTGTGCTTCACTTCTTTTGTACCAACACATCACATATTATGTAATTGTTCTATGCATTTATGATCACAGCAGAACAATGAGTCCCGTGACAGTCATGGTTCTGCTGTGAGTGCAGGAAGGATGCACAAACAGATAAACGAAACCATTTTATTTAATGGAAAGTTGAAGTCCAAATTCTTCCACAACTACAAACACTGAAAACAAACTAATATGTTTCATGAAATGGAAAAAATAGATTTTACTGTTTTGCGCGAACCAAACCTGATGAACACTTGATGGATTTATAACCTTTTTTTCCCACCTCATAGTTACACGTCCACCCTCATGCCTGCTGCAGATTTCAGTCCAGGGTTCATGTTTCATAACATACGTGGTTACTTTTAGATTGTTTTTATTTTTTCTTTCCCCCCATGTAAATACAGTAGTTACATTGTTACACAACTTGCATGTATTTTAAAGAGGTTTTCTGTTAGACAGACAGATTGAGAGGGACGGCTGCAGACAGAAAGCATCGTGTTACATATGAGAGACAAACGGGTCTGAACAGGTAAGACTGTGCAGGGAGGATGGATGGACAGGTGAAATGACAGGTAAGAGTCACAACTGATCCTGTTCCTGTGGTGTGTGACACTACAGCTGGACACAAAGACCAGGATCTGGGGACCAGACAGGCAGAACCACACAGAGCATCGGGTTTCCTTCGTCCCTCAAAGTTTCCACAAACACTCAACTGCAGACTGACAGACACCTCCCACAGCAGGAGTTTCAAATATGTGGTGGGCGGTGCCTGAATCAGCTGACTGGATGTTGTTGCAAAGTGTGAAAAATCAGTGAGGTCACTAATTAAAATGTTTTCAATAAAATGCTGCTGTTCAGTCTTGACAGGCTGAATCATAAATACTTCATAAAATACTCCATGAAGCTGCAGGTTTTGGGCCTTTCTGTCACTCTGATCTGGTTCACAGATCACAGAGTGGAAGACACTAGAAATACATAGGTGCTGGTCAGTGGGGTTTTAAACCCAACAGGAAATAGAAATATTGATTTTTCACAGCTGAGCTTTAAGTTCCCCAATCAAATTTATTGGCACACCCACTCCAAATTAAAGACAAAACCTTGTTTGTTTAGGTGAGTCTGAGTAATATTTTCTGAGTATTGTTAGTTTCAAAAGAGAATCTGCAATATTTTAATGCCTAAGAGTTAGACTAGAGAGAAAAAAAGAATACTTTAATAATCCCTAAGGACATGATGGGGGTTACAGCTGCTCCAAGACCGTAACAGTAACAGTAACAGACTAAACTAATTAAATAATACGATATATTACAATAGATCAATTATAAATACCAGGAATATTACAGAGGTGAAATATTGACCACTGACATGTGACTGTAAAACTTTGTCATTTGTTATTTTACTGTAGAGCGTTGCAATGAGTACAGTGTATATTTTGGAATCTAGGACTTATTATGGAGCTCTTGTACTCTGGAGGCTATGAGCGCTCAGAAATGCTGTAAAATATGGCAAAATAACTTAAAACGAAAATAAATGGTCCCCAATTTGATCCCCACCTACACTTGATTCGATAGACCAAGTTATTTGTTTGGTAAAACAAATATGAAATCAGGCAGCTCAGTGCATTTGGGTGTGTAGACATGATCTATTGAATCTCAGACTCAGCATCAGAACATCCTTTTAACACAGCATGTTAGTTTGTGCCTGACAGGCTGGTGTTAGTATTTAAAAACTGATGAACTGTCTGGATTTTCTCACACAATCATCTTTAAGGTTTATAGAGAACGGTCTGAAGAAGAGAAAATATCCAGTGAGTGGAAGTTTTGTGGGTGACAATGCCTTGTTGATGTCAGAGGTCAGAGGATAATGGCCAGACTTCTCTGAGCTGATGGGAAGGCAACATCTCTGGATACACAACACGTCAAACCTGGAAGCAGAAGACCACACTGGGTGTCACTCCTGTTAGAGAAACTGGCTACAATTAACACAGGCTCACCAGATTTGGAGAAGATTGGAAAAACGTTGCCTGGTCTGATGAGTCTGTTTGTGCTGTAACATTGGATGGTAGGGCCAGAAATCGCCATAAACAACATCCATCCCAGCTTGTGTTAATGGTTTAGGTTTCATGGCACACTTTGGGCCCTTTAGTGAGCCTCAGTGAGCATTGTTTAAAAATCGCAGCCTGCCAGGATGTCCTTGCTGACATTATTTTATGATCACAGTGCTGCTTCCAGCAGGATACCACATCCTGTCACAAAAGAACATCTCAAACTGGTTTCCTGAACATCACAATGAATCCCTGTGCTTAAACAGCCTCCACAGTCACCAGATCTCAGTCCAATAAAGCACCTTTGGGTTATTGTGGAACACCACAGTCGCATCATGGATGTGCAGCTGACAAATCTGCAGCGACTGTGTGATGATGTCATGTTAACATGGACGAAGATCTGCGAGGGACGTTTCCAGCATTCAAATCTTTAATCTGTGCAGTTCAGAGGCAAACCTGGCCGATCCCAGCACAAGCAAGGTGTAATGAAACGAGTGCATGCATTTGACAGTAAGTTTGCATCACTCCTTGAAATACAGCCCAGTGAGTGGGTCAGGTGGACTGCTCTCAGAAGGTTTCTTTTGCTTTTTACAGTGTCTATTTTTTAACGATGGCAGATTATTAAATATACACATCAAAATAAAGGAAAAATACATTGTCACATATTCAGGCGATAGACAAACTTATGAAAAATAAGTTTCATGTACAGATGGAACCTCATTAACACTGAGAGTCAGATCGTCTCTGCAGTCGTCACTGCAAGATAAAAATACGTCTCAGTCTCATTGCAGCTGCTGTTTGTGCGACAGCTGAGGGAGAAGATGGATTTATGTGGCACAAAAACGGCACCATTTGTTTCCATTAGTGGGAATCAACAGTTTCTGAAATTGAAGCTTCCAGCTGAGTGATATTATTCATGTGACATTAAAATATAGTTTTTTGCAATATTTCATAAACATGGTGTAGATCGTGTCGTGGCAGCAAACTGCCGTCTTTTTTCTCACATTGAGTACGGTGGACACACTCGCAGTTTAAACCAAGGACAGCCGCTTCTGTCAAACTGCACTTGAGCTCTTTTGACTCTAAAAATAAAAACGCCACAGTTTTCCTGGTAAAGTTCACTGACCTGATTTGATTGATTTCTCTGTATTAACATTAAAGCAGCACAGACTTGGTAAAATCTTGTCATGTCCCATTATCTAATTGGATTTCCCGAAGATAATGTCATCGCCTGGGGCAGCAACGGCGCTTGTGATTGGTCAGAGCTGTCAGCCTGCAGCAAAACGCATTTTAAATTAATGTATTTTTTTGATATATTGATTTGAGCTAGTTTATGTTTTGAATGCAAATTTCTCTTTTCATCTTCTTCTCCGTCTTTGGTTTCCTGCCTGCTGTGTGTAAAGCTGCCTTTGTGCGGCTACATAATGTCACGGACCCGGTTCCGGGGACTCGGGGTTCGTGAACAGTGTGGACCTTTATTGTTATTAGTGTATTGGATGTATGTTTGCTGCACTGTGTTCTTGTGTTCAATGCTGGTGTGTGTATGTGTGTGAGGCTGGAGGATGAAGGACAGCCACCTGCAGGCCTGATGGGTGTGGCCCTGCCAGCTGCTGGTCACGCCTAGCTTACCACACACCTGCTTCTGATCAGGATCGTCGGGGGAGCTACTTAACAGAGCGATGGAGCTTCCTCCGGCGCAGGATCGTTGAGTTAGACTCCATGTCAGTGTTTGTAGTGCTGGTCAGTGTATGCCTGCTGGAGTTGGTGCCATAACGGCTGTGTCTGTGTTTTTTCCTCAGGAGAGTGGAACACAGGACTGCAAGACACACGGGGTGTGTGAAGGCACAGGGGCAGAGAGCACGGGATACCAGCACTTGGGAGAAGACACGTCACGGGAGTCGAGGGAGCACTTTTGGAGATTCAATGTGTGGTGTACATTTACCTCACTGTAAATAAACCCACTGTTCATTTCATTAAGTCCAGCGTTTGGGTCCTTTCTCCAACATCCCCCACGGTCTGCCCCCCAGACCGTGACACATAAGCCAGAGAGAGAAACCATTAGAAGCTTTCTTGCGCTCCTCCTCCAACCGTCACTTCCTTATTTCTCATGTATCTACTCCATCCTCTCACTCTTGACCTGCTCCTCCTCCTTGTATCAGTGGGTAGATCATTAAACACCAATAATTACTTCTTCATGTTCTTTTTCTTCTACAGTCCAATTCTGTGAAACACCCCATTATCCTGCACTCTCTCCCAGCTTCTCTGAACTCTCATTAATTTTGGCTCAGCTGAGACCACCATGCAGCTCTCTCTTTACTCCTCTCATTTCAGTCCACTTCAAACAAATGTGACTGAAATCAGCTTTTAACTGTTACTGATCAATCACAGCCTCATTACAGTAAATGGCTAATCTGATGTAGGGTTAGGATGTTGTTTATGGCATTTAATGGTACATTAAAAAGCGTTATCTTGTGTTGTGATACAATATGAAATCATTTGGTGTCTTGTCGTTGTTACTTCCTGGTGCCAGGCTGTGATAAAGGCTGCTTCACACGGTTTTTCATGATCTCAGGTCTTCACCTGCTTTCCTTTCAGTAGCTCTGCTTGTTAGGCTGCAGCTGAATAATTAAATGAATACAGATCACTTTCCTAGAGTACGATAAGGTATCGGTGTCTTGTCTTTAGCAGAGGATGTATTCTCTGCATGCCTTTGGCGGTTTTAACCTTTAAATGCATATTTTTGCATCAGGCAGTGAAACTTGCCTTTTTTTCTTTGACGTATGCTTGAATCCCTGCAGGACACATAAACACACATGAAGACATTTATTGTAATTTCTCAGCTGCACCACAGCTCTGAGATTCTCAGACACACAATACAGGTCGCACATGTTTTTGTTACTTTGTGTCTTTTTAAATGTTTTATATCATGTGTTGCGCTGACATGTGTGGTGTTTGTTCTGCACCGCTCTGAAATCTTTTTTATTGAGTTTCCAGCAAGAAGTCTGAACATTTCACTGCAGATGCTCGGGCCCAATGAGCCCTTGGCGTTTTGGAGGGCTCGGGCCCGGTGAACATGTTGAGTAATCCATCCACGTGTGTATTTTTGTGAAACTGTGGCAGGAAGGATGGTATTGTGTATCTCGTGCAGCTGGAGTCTGATGTTGAGGACAACAGTTTAATTATAGAACAAGCATGTCAAGAAGATGATACCAGCCTCAGAGTGAGGGCTGGCTCAGAGCGCGTGTGGGTGTTAACTATAGATTTGATTTGATATTGAATTTCTTTCTAAACAAATGACAGTTTTGTCACCGTGGACCAGACAGTGCAGAGTGACGTGGGTCGCAGCTGTCTGCTCGGCTTTCCAAAACGACCTTCAAGGCACGAGTACAGTAGCCTAGAGTGCTAAAAATAAATGTCTGGGTCTTCCTGCACCGTGAATTATTTACTCTCATCTGAGTTTTTAGGAGAATCTGATTTTGTCCTGACACAGTGCCTAAAATGCAGCTCTGTGGCCTCAGATCACTATCGGCTAATAAACCAAAACATTTAGACACTGATCTTCTGAATTTCCTTCATTAAATCAGAATTTAAACAATCAAATTAATTAATTAATTTTCAATTAAAAGCATCACAATAGGCTTTGCTTTTAACCCTCGTTACCCTGACCCTAACTCAAAATGGTCAGTGAGACCCTGATTTTTACAAAAGAAGAAAGAAAGACAGATAAATAAACTAGAGGGAAAAAAAATGTCCAAAGACAGAAGCAAGATAATGACAATCAGAACTCCAAATAGACACTGAATGACACAGCACATCTGTAGGACACACAGCTGGAGGTACAAAGGGATATAAAGATGAACGACACTTCTTTGGTTTGAGGTCGTCTTCTTATCTCGTTCAGAGTGGAGGTCTTGGGGGGTTGGTTGTTACGTGGGGGGGTTGACACATTGTTTGTGCCAGGAGCCCTGGGATTGCCTCCCAGTCCATCCATAATGAAAAGAGTCCATGATGCAAAACAGGATGGGAATTAAGTCTCCCAGTTTGTTTCAGTGCATGAATGAGTTAATATGAATGAATATGAATGAGATTTAGAGACAGTGTGTGAATGACTCTGTGTGTGTGAGAGACAGAGACAGAGAGAGGTAGAGAGGATTGCGTGAGAAGGAAGTGCTTCTTTGCTTTCTCTGTAAATGTAAATCGACCACTCACTGACCTTCCAGTGTGTGTGTGTGTGTGTGTGTGTGTGTTCAAGCATATAGTTTGCGTGTCAGGATCTGCATCTGTTGGCCTCTGGTTGCCTGTTCGTGTGCAAAAACACTGTCGTGCAGTGTAACATCTGCAGTTTTCGACCTCCACACTGAGACATTTAGTCTTTAGATTGTTGCGTGTTGAGGATTCTGACTTGGTTGCAAGGTCAAGGTTATAATAAAGTTTGTGTTTATAGTTGTGTGTGCACCATAAAGACTTTTTTGTCTTTAAAGGGAAATGGTCTGTATTTCTATAGCGCTTTACTCGTCCATAAGGACCCCAAAGCGCTTTACATATCCAGTTATCCACTCATTCACACACTGGTGATGGCAGCTACATTGTAGCCACAGCCACCCTGGGGCGCACTGACAGAGGCGAGGCTGCCGGACACTGGCGCCACCAGGCCCTCTGACCACCACCAGTAGGCAACGGGTGAAGTGTTTTGCCCAAGGACACAACGACCAAGACTGTCCAAGCCGGGGCTCGAACCGGCAACCTTCCGATTACAAGGCGAACTCCCAACTCTTGAGCCACGATCGCCCCAAAGACTAAGAAAAGAAGCATGTCTTAGAAAAAGAGTAGCAAAGTCAGATGTTTTGACATTCTTGGTGTCACCGCTCGGGGCAGCGGCTGTGTGAAGAGTGGAAGGAGGACTCAAATGCAGCACTTATTCAGACGTGAGGGTAATTTATTAACAATACCAAACATAAAGTGGAGATGGCAAAACAGAACTAAGGACGAACTAAACTGGGAGAAACTACACAAAGGAGTAGCAAACCTGAACATGAAGGGAGAACAGCAGGGAGAGCACGCAGGGGATTTCACAGGGTATGAACACAGACGACGCGACGAGGAACAGAGGCAAACACACACCATAAGTACACAGAGACACTGGGAAATCACACGCAGGTGGGAGACACAGCTGGACCTGGTTAACCCGACGAGACAGGGGAACACTGACACCAGGGACCAATAGAGGGAGCACAAACCCAGAACCCAGTATCTAAAATCCCAAAACACAAACCATCCCAAAACAGCCATGAATAATAAAGAACACAAACACAAAGTCACTGAGTCATGGCCGCAGGACCATGACACTTGGTGCTTTGTACTGTGAATTATTCCTTCAGGGATGGATGTCTGCAAATGTCTGCCCTGAGGGAACACCACCACAAACGACCAAGACTGGGATTCTCTACAATGACAACAGATGCTCACAGTGTGTTGAAAGTGCATGAATTTTGGCTGCATGAGTGTAATCATCCCCAGGGTCAGACTATTAACACAGAGTTATTCTGTAATGCCTGCTGTGGAAGGGGTCACACAGTAGACAAGCACACCTTGGAGTAAAATATACTGTCTGATTGTATTATTATCATGGGAAATTTTGTTTCAAGAAACATGAATTAACATTAATTTTGCCCACTGCCATGAGACTGTTAGATGGTGGCAGTAGAAACACGTCTAAAAAGCCTGTGATGCTTACATGAGCATATGTAAGCATCACATAGGCAAGCTCTGACTCTAAAATCTGCAGTACCTCTTGTAGCCACTTGAGGCTGACTTGAGCAAGAAAGTCAGTCCCATAGACTCCTATTTTAAAACGGCCGAGCTCATAGCAGAAATTAATTATGTTCACAGCTTAATACAAAAACTAAAACAAAACAGTTTTGACCCCATGAATATTTCTCCCTTGTAATTACTCTGCAGTGGGTGAACTTAAATAACTCACCTTTTTAATTCTATCTCCATTATGTGGGGTAGACCAACATGTGCTTCAGTTCTAGCATTTTATTACTCTGGTACTTCATAATATCTATATGGATGTTAATTTTGTTCTTTATCGCTCATCTATCCAGTCATAGAACAGGACCTGATGACTGCAGAAGCAGCCCACCCAAAATCATATACTCCAGTAATGGCATTAGTATGACTGGTACTGATTAGCATGTCTTTATATCTGTTCCAATGTAGTTTATAGAGATGGCTTGCTAACCAAGCTTGCTAACATTAGCTGATCTCATACAAAGATGGTCTCTACTGTACAAAAAACACTCAACACGGTGATTTCAGAGACGCTGACTCTTTCCTCCAGCATAACCTACCTGTTCCTGCTGAGCTGGTCCTTCTTTATCGGCGATCTCACCACATCAGCTCACCTGCCCGTCCAACTACGACTCTGTTCACTGGACTCAATCAAACCATTGGTCCCCATCTAAGAATCCTTCTGTGCTTCTCACAAATGAGAAATCGTACTCGACTCATACACAATACTCTGAAACATTCCTCTGGACTCCTTACCTGGATCAACCCACCTCTCCGCTCTCTCATTGACACCGGTCCCCATAAACCAAACTGTCCTCTGGAAACCTGCATGCTGACACCTCTTTCTTTAATTGCTTGTTGTCTATTTTATACACAGCCTATGCATATGTCACTCCCACGGTATGTTTGCTGAGACTTTGCACAGCTTAATTTTAGTAGATTTGCTTCCTCATGCAGTGTGACCCTCAGAAGAGTATCTTCTATCATTCTGTCATTCTCCTTGTTTTACTCTTTGCTTTCCTGTTGTTTTCTGCTCATTTTTCTCACCTCTTTTTAATTGATCTCTTTAATCTTTAGTCCCCCCTTTTGATCTTTCTATCAAACCAGATCATTTATCCATCTTTTCCTCTTCTTGTTGAGGTCACTTTGTCTCATCTTTCTCTGTTCATCCTCCTAACAGTCTTCTTTTCTCTCTCTCTATTGTTTAAACCCACAAATATAGTTGCACACATAGTGTGCAACTATATTTGTGCCTGCATTTCTTCTCTTATTCTCCTTTGCTGTAGATATTCTCTCTCTCTCTGTCCAAATCTTTTTACCCCCTCCCTCTGCTCTTCCGTCTTTCAGCCTTTAAATGCAGGACTTTGTGTCTGAATTTGGCTCGTTCTGTGTGAGTGGCTCATCTATCTTTCATGAGTGTTAAATTATAAACTGTGGGTCACTGCTCCGCCCTCTGCTGACATCCCCTTGACTCTGAGAGAGACATAAACTAGCAGAGAGAGAGAGTAAACAGTAGATGGATATCAGGCCTCGATGTTATCGGGGTACTTGCTGGTGTTGTCCATTCTCCATCTACCTTGCACTCAAACATTATACTGGGCTCTTGCTCCTCGTCTGTAATGGAATGGGATTCTGTATCATTTTAGGGGATCTGAATCATCCTAAAAAAGACCTTGCTGCTCTCCCTTGGCACATAAAAAATAGTTTCTGCACCAAGTCTCTAAGATGTTATCAGAGCGTTAAAAGACTCTTTGACCTCTTTGAACACACCAGGTCACTGTGATCCGGTGTGTTCCCCAGCCAGTGATTGCTGAAGTTTCTTGGGTTTCAGGTGAAATCAGTCACAAAAGAGCTACACCAGAAACCTCTTTGCATTTGTTTTGGTCACCAACAGACTTCTGTTGCTGCCTGGAAGACCCCTAGGTACCCTGCTTGTCTGCAAACACTCACCAACTACTTTCCAAGTGATACTTGGAGATGTTTGTCCTCAAGATAAAAGTTTCAATCAATACATTTCAAAAGCCGCGGCTCATACTAGCAAAGAGATTTGCTGAAAGGATTGCTTGTGAATGCTTTGTCACCAGGTGAAATTTGCATCTAACTTCTCTTTGTGACTATCAACAGCAGCCTACAGCAACCACTTAACAAGTCGTTGGGAAATGCACACGTTCTCTAGCGACCAGTGGCTACTAGTCTTTAGGCCCCTATGACTGGTAACCTTGCAACCAGTTCCACAGCAACAGCTAGCAACCTCCAGCAACCAGTCACCAACCAGTCAGGGTATGCATAGTTTTCCCTAGCAACCTGTGGTTGCTCGGGGGCCACTAACTAGTCTCTAAGCCTCTTTGGGCCTTGGATAAAATCAGAGCAATCAACAGAAATCTATGGGAGGATCTGTTAGACAACACAGTGCAGGAGAGATTTAAACCGTAGAGATTTTAAACACTAGATATTTGACTTTGTCTTGGCTTTCTGTATCCGTAACTCAAAATGCAGCGATTTTTTTCAACTGGGTGGAACCAGACAATCTGTGTTACTTTGTGCACATACAGTAGAAGTATAACTTGTTTAAGAAAAATGTTTTTTAACTTCATCTTGGGCAAAGTCAACAAACTTTTTTTAAAAGCTTTTTTAACTAGATTTGATTTGTCTGCTGACCAGAGAAATCTTCACCGTTGATTTACATAGAAACTTTAGAATAGGTGTCTACATCACTGCCAGTAGACGATATCAAGATATTGGCCAAGTGTCAAGACTGTCACAGGTTCCACAGAAGCACAGAAGGCATACAGTGCAAAAGTATTCGACCCCCTTGAACTTTTCCACATTTTGTCACATTACAGCCACAAACATGAATCAATTTTATTGGAATTCCACGTAAAAGACCAACACAAAGTGGTGCACATGTGAGAAGTGGAACAAAAATCATACATGATTCCAAACATTTTTTACAAATAAATAACTGAAAAGTGGGGGTGTGCGTCGATCCTGCTTGCTAGATTTAGCTCATAATTAACAACATGAGCAGAATTATTAAAACAAGACATAACGTATTGCTTACCTTCTCATATTGAAGTCTTATAGCTATCCACCGGTCAGCCACTGAACTGCATGCATATGTTTAGTTTTGAAGTTTGTTCCAAGCTAGCTGTTTTGCTATATTTCCAGTCTTTATGGAAAACAAGGCTTAGCACAAGAAATACAGCACTGTGCAGATAGATTGACTATTTTTAAAAAAAACTTTGATATATTTTTTCATGGATTGAAAATGTAATTTTTAGACAATGTAAACTTGCAGAATGACGATATCCACTAGTTGATCACAAGAAATTGTAATCAGGGGAACTCCTGTTGATTAAAATAGAACTAAAATTAAATTAACAATATTAAAGTATCATTCAGTTAAATGTAAATCACACAGGAGATGTGTAAAAAAGCTGTGAAACACATGGAGGAAGTAAAAGCTTTATTCGCCCTGGTGTAGTGAGCTGTAGTTTATTGGACAGAGATCATGAACTCATGGTGAAATGTTGGAAAGTTTTTAAAACTGAGAATAAAATTAGTTTCAGAGAACTTGTGTTATATTTCAGAATTCAGAACTTTTGGCTTCAAAATACAGGTTCATGCATTAATAATACAGCAATATAGACAGTATTCCTAATTCAACAGTTGAATTATTGTTGTTGTCAGAAGTGTCCTACTTTCTGAAAAAGTAATCTGGTTTCCCTGAATGGAAAACGCTGAGACACCTGGCGCGCAGGTGTAGCAGGGCACCGCTCAGCTAATAACCTCCACAGAACTATTTACACCTCTGCATGAATGATTCATCGAGAAGGAACTCTTATAAATTACACATGAAACAAACTCTTAGCTGCTGGGTACATACTACATTAGCACAATCTCTCAGCTCAGCATTTACAACCTCAGGCCCTCTGCAAGAAACACAAAGCCACTTCAGGTTTTATTGCTGGACTCTAAAAAAACATCATCTGATTGGCTGAAAGACGTTAGAGTGAAGCTTTTTTGTAGGAGAGTGGCGTGTTTCCAAAGTAAACTCCTGCACCGAGGGTAGGGAATACTTCACAGTCACTGCCGCTTTTTTAATGTCCAGAGTGAAATAAGCTTGACTTCATAGATCATCAGTACATTATACATATCAACACAGTCAGTGAGTTTATTAGTTTTTCTCTCTGGAGGCTTCAGACCAGACTATTAAACAAGGAGGACGAGCGCGATATTGGAGATGATTCAACAGGGATGACAGAGCGGCGTGGCGAAGTGTTTGTTGATGAGATGAGTTATAAACTTATGACCGATGACGGCGAGTGACTCTTTTGCTTCGGAGTGAAATGAAAAGTGGGTGTTTTGATGACGGAGCTGCTGTTAGGAGGGACTCCAGATGTCTTTAAAGGCTTCTGCAGATACCAGTGTAACATACTGGCTGTGAGTCAGTCTGGAGCTTAACGTGAGTTTTTCATAGGTCAATATGAACACAGCTGCTGTTTTCTGTATTGCACATGAAATTAATAATGAATGGCCGCTTAATGGTGAATAAATAACGATTCATGCTTTCAATTTCTGTTGCTGGCTTCCTGCTTAGACTCAATCTCTGGCCACCAGTCAACCTTCAGAAGGTTTCTGTCTTTGCTGATGGGCTCCTGAGGGGATCATTGTTCCCCCAGGTTTCCAAAATGATTCCACCTTTGGCATCAGTTTCCTGCTCGGGTTCTGAAGGACTGTGCCTGCAGGTTCGGTGTCTCCAGTGTGCTCAGCCAATCACATGTTTGCTCTGCCTCTTAGTCGCCCTCCAGAGTCATGCTGATTGCATTCCCCACCTCCAAGCCTCCAGACAGTATGCCTCCTGGCCATTCTCCTGAGTATTCTCACCTGTTTGCCCTGGTCCTCTGGCATTTTTGCTTCAATATGTCAATAAACAGAAAAAGATGAAAAGTCCTGGACATCATGGGCAAGATTGTTTAATAACCTCGGCTTGGATGGACTCAGTCAGGACTGAGAATGATGGTGTGAGCAGCAGTTTGATGGCTTTTTACACTGAAGGTAGGAAGTGACTCTGAAGTCTAACATCAGAGGGGAGGAACATGATCAATATTAGTATGTTTTGAATTTGATGGCAGCAACACAGTTGCTGTGCAGCATCCTCTCGTCTTTTAACAACAGCCCGTAAACATCTGGGAACTGAGGACACCAGCTGCTGGACTTTCTAACTGCTCAGCAGCCCTGGTTTTTTCTCATATTTCATTCATTTCATGATGTGTTTTCAGCTGGTGAAGCTGGTGTAGGCTGCAGACAGGCCCGTTCAGCAGCTGGACTCTTCTACTGTGAAGCCATGCTGTTGGAATAGAAGCAGTTAAGCATCTATTCCTTTTTTCTATGTCCTATTGTGAATAAAATATGAGTTTATGAGCACTGCAAATCAATACATGCACTTTATTCTGTTTTTATTTACGTTTTACACAATATTCCAACTTTTTTGGAATCGGGATTTTGGCTTTTTAACAAGGTCCAATGATAAACTTCCTGTGCTGGCAAACGTGTCGGTCAAGCAGCCACCGTTACCTCTAAGCTTTGATAAGATTGAAATGCTTGAATTATACAAAAGTTCACCAGTGTGGAGTTGTAAAGAACAGGAAACAAGCTCCAGAGACCAAAATCATTTCTTGTAACCAGCTGAAAACTTGTTTATGAAAGCTGACTTGCTTTGTGGCCATCAGATAAACTGCACTTTCTGGCACATTCAGATTAGCTTCATTTATCAGCCTCAGAGGACGCTGTCCGGCCAGGTGGGAAAACTGAAGAGTAAAATAAAAAAATAAAAGTGTTTTTTTTGTTTTGGTTTATAAAGTTCAGCCTTTGATATTTGTATTAACTTTCAGTTTGTCTTTCGTTTTATCTTCATTGATATTGTTCAGTTATTATATGACCAGTACTTCCTCGGTAACACATGATCCTGATTTCTCAAAGAAAGATTTGTCCAGAGAAGAAGTCTGACTCTAATCTCCCCTCATTGAACCTTGAGGACTTCTGGGAGTTCCCGGTTTGTCTGGGAAATGTCAGTCCACTCAGTACTGATGTCTATATATAGGCATCACACACACACACACACACACACACACACACACACACACACACACACACACTGTTCATGTGTTCTTCTCTCCTCCTTTCTTTAGATTCCTCCTTTTTTATATTCTGTTCTTTCCTCATTACTCCCTCCATCCCTCTGCCAAGACTGCACTGGGCCGCTCTGAATTATTAATGAGGCCACACACACACACACACACACACACACACACACACACACTATATCTTCCTCTGTGATCAATACAGCCACAAAAAGCTTTTCCTCTGACCCTCCCTCCACTTCATCTTTCCTTTTACTTCTCCGCTTTACTCCTGGCTCATTCTATTCTATTCTATTCTATTCTATTCTATTCTATTCCATGTTGTGCATAACTGGGACCCATGGTAATATATCACAAACTGTTCTGTAGGAGGATTTAATGTTACGAGTCCTGGTCAGTTTAATCTGTGCATATTTCAATCACATCCAAGTAGTAGTTTTAGCTGCAATTACTTTTTTTAAAAAAAATCTCCCATGAATTGAAATCTACTCCAGATCCATGCTGTTGTATTTTAGAGTGAATTTTCCTTTTAACTTGTTCTGTGAAATTTGACTTTTGTGTTATAACTGTGAAAGCCAGAAATGTTAGCAGCCTCGTAGATAGAAACACCCACATATGAACCCTTTTAGAAACCAAAACGATGACAGTGATGAGCTTTGAGATTCTGCTGTTGCCTTGTTTGCTTGTTTTCTTTGTTCAGTGTTTACTTAGATGAAAGTGTGATGATAATGTGATGAAAACATTCAGCATCATGAAGAAAGTAAGAGGTGAATAAATCAGATGAACTGATTATGTGGAAATGTGAACATAAATTATGAAAACAAAAAGACTAATTTCCACTTTGTACTTTGAAATCCTTTTTAACAACTTTCACCTTTACCCTCAAAGGGGGGAAGATGACCCTCAGCCCATTCTCATTCACCAGGTGTCACTTAATGCCGTTTGTCAAATCTGCTGGCTCGGCTCATTTACATACAAAATGTACTTAGT